>NC_082665.1:70207500-71457500 GCF_025265405.1 Mesoplodon densirostris | reverse complement strand
AGGCTGCTGCTGCCACAGCATATGCCTTGGAAGAACACTGGGTGGCGGAAGTGTTCTTGGGGCCCTGCGCCTCTGTCCACTATAAAAGTACCCCGGCTCATCTCTGTGAATGCAGAGTGAGCGGCAACAGCCTGTTCTCTTTGCCGGATAACTACATGGCCAAAACATTCAAAAGTGCCCCTGAGCAGAGCTGTAAAAGTTCGTACGTGGACCCTCAGGGCTCTCGGTGCGGAAGCTGAGGAGCAATAGGAAACACGGTGCGCAGTGTCCCTTCTGGGTGTTCTTAACCTAGCGGCACTTTCTGGCCAGCCATGACTCGACGTTAGAGGCAGTCTTGCAAACGGACCGTTTGCCCCCGAACACGGCTAGGCTTCTGGCAGGTTCAGGGCACCGCACACTGATCACGAAGTACAAACAACCAAGGTCCGGGGATAGCCTCCACAATGCTTACCGGCAGGCAGCCTTTGCCCAGAAGCCTCAGGCAAAGCAGTGGCTTGACGCGAGTGTGCTGTTCAGGACTCCTAGGACTCCTGGGGGCTCACCACGTCGCATGGAAAAACACTGTGTCCCAGTGTGTCTTCCTGGGCGACCGCACCAAAAAGTGATACCTGAGGCAATTGGGACTGGTTCCCTGCACGAAGGATGAAAGGCAACACTCTGCTCTCTTCGCTGCCCACCTATTTGGCCAAGCGTTCCAAAGTCCTCCCGGACTCCGGCCTAGCAGCTCCTGGGTGTAATGCAGACGGTCCCCACAGCTCAACCACTGCTGCGATGAGGAAACACTGTGTTTACGGTTCATAATGGGAACCCTTACCTGCCGTGTCTCTGTGGGAGCAGAAGGTCGACTTCAGAGGCAGCCAGAGAAACGTACAGTTTACCCTTTCAACGCTACCTGTGGTTTTGTGAGACACACGGACACTGTTGCCTCTCCCCAGAAATTATATCCTCGAAGCCCTTCAGCCCATGCAGGAGCACCTGGGTGCCAACATTTTCTCCGGGAGGCGCCAGGGTGCTGGTTGCGTCTCTTTCTCGTGGTCACAAACTGCATAGCACTGTGCTGGGTTCCATGCTGATATTGGTTACCTAAAGCCAGGAGCATTACTTTCCCAGTGGGAGAGCTGAAAGTGCGGCCCCAAAGTGTGCTGAGAAACAGTGCGGTTGCTCGTGCTCTCTTCACCGTTAGAACGGCTTTGCGAAGGGCAAGGCAGTGTGACTAGAGATACCCTCTCTTTTCTGCTCCGTGCAGGAGGCTTTCCTGTCGCCCCATGTCCCTAAAGGGAACACTCTACGGTTCCACAAGGACCAGAGGATGGGTCAGGGATGCCCTCCATGAATGCACTAGTGCAGAGTTTGGCCAGGACACCTTAAGCATGTAGTGCATGACAGTTAGCATGCCTTTCTGGAGGCTGCTGCTGCCTCAGCATATGCCTTGGAAGAACACTGGGTGGTGGAAGAGTTCTTGGGGCCCTGCGCCTCTGTCCACTATAAAAGTACCCCGGCTCATCTCTGTGAATGCAGAGTGAGCGGCAACAGCCTGTTCTCTTTGCTGGATAACTACATGGCCAAAACATTCAAAAGTACCCCTGAGCAGAGCTGTAAAACTTCGTACGTGGACCCTCAGGGCTCTCGGTGCGGAAGCTGAGGAGCAATAGGAAACACTGTGCGAAGTGTCCCTTCTGGATGTTCTTAACCTAGCAGCACTTTCTGGCTAGCCATGACTCGACTTTAGTGGCCGTCTTGCAAACGGACCGTTTGCCCCTGAACACGGCTAGGCTTCTGGCAGGTTCAGGGCACCGCACACTGATCACGAAGTACAAACAACCAAGGTCCGGGGATAGCCTCCACAATGCTTGCCGGCAGGCAGCCTTTGCCCAGAAGCCTCAGTCAAAGCAGTGACTTGACGCGAGTGTGCTGTTCAGGACTCCTAGGACTCCTGGGGGCTCACCACGTCGCATGGCAAAACACTGTGTCCCAGTGTGTCTTCCTGGGCGACCGCACCAAAAAGTGATACCTGAGGCAATTGGGACTGGTTCCCTGCACGAAGGATGAAAGGCAACACTCTGCTCTCTTCGCTGCCCACCTATTTGGCCAAGCGTTCCAAAGTCCGCCCGGACTCCGGCCTAGCAGCTCCTGGGTGTAATGCAGACGGTCCCCACAGCTCAACCACTGCTGCGATGAGGAAACACTGTGTTTACGGTTCATACTGGGAACCCTTACCTGCCGTGTCTCTGTGGGAGCAGAAGGTCGACTTCAGAGGCAGCCAGACAAACGTACAGTTTGCCCTTTCAACGCTACCTGTGGTTTCGTGAGACACGCGGACACTGTTGCCTCTCCCCAGAAATTATATCCTCGAAGCCCTTCAGCCCATGCAGGAGCACCTGGGTGCCAACATTTTCTCTGGGAAGCGCCAGGGTGCGGGTTGCATCTCTTTCTCGTGGTCAGAAACTACAGAGCACTGTGCTGGGTTCCATGCTGATATTGGTTACCTAAAGCCAGGAGCATTACTTTCCCAGTGGGAGAGCTGAAAGTGCGGCCCCAAAGTGTGCTGAGAAACAGTGCGGTTGCTCGTGCTCGCTTCACCGTTAGAACGGCTTTGCGAAGGGCAAGGCAGTGTGACTGGAGAAACCCTCTCTTTTCTCCTCCGTGCAGGAGGCTTTCCTGGCGCCCCATGTCCCTAAAGGGAACACTCTACGGTTCCACAAGGACCAGAGGATGGGTCAGGGATGCCCTCCATGAATGCACTAGTGCAGAGTTTGGCCAGGACACCTTAAGCATGTAGTGCATGACAGTTAGCATGCCTTTCTGGAGGCTGCTGCTGCCTCAGCATATGCCTTGGAAGAACACTGGGTGGTGGAAGAGTTCTTGGGGCCCTGCGCCTCTGTCCACTATAAAAGTACCCCGGCTCATCTCTGTGAATGCAGAGTGAGCGGCAACAGCCTGTTCTCTTTGCTGGATAACTACATGGCCAAAACATTCAAAAGTACCCCTGAGCAGAGCTGTAAAACTTCGTACGTGGACCCTCAGGGCTCTCGGTGCGGAAGCTGAGGAGCAATAGGAAACACTGTGCGAAGTGTCCCTTCTGGATGTTCTTAACCTAGCAGCACTTTCTGGCTAGCCATGACTCGACTTTAGTGGCCGTCTTGCAAACGGACCGTTTGCCCCTGAACACGGCTAGGCTTCTGGCAGGTTCAGGGCACCGCACACTGATCACGAAGTACAAACAACCAAGGTCCGGGGATAGCCTCCACAATGCTTGCCGGCAGGCAGCCTTTGCCCAGAAGCCTCAGGCAAAGCAGTGGCTTGACGCGAGTGTGCTGTTCAGGACTCCTAGGACTCCTGGGGGCTCACCACGTCGCATGGCAAAACACTGTGTCCCAGTGTGTCTTCCTGGGCGACCGCACCAAAAAGTGATACCTGAGGCAATTGGGACTGGTTCCCTGCACGAAGGATGAAAGGCAACACTCTGCTCTCTTCGCTGCCCACCTATTTGGCCAAGCGTTCCAAAGTCCTCCCGGACTCCGGCCTAGCAGCTCCTGGGTGTAATGCAGACGGTCCCCACAGCTCAACCACTGCTGCGATGAGGAAACACTGTGTTTACGGTTCATACTGGGAACCCTTACCTGCCGTGTCTCTGTGGGAGCAGAAGGTCGACTTCAGAGGCAGCCAGAGAAACGTACAGTTTACCCTTTCAACGCTACCTGTGGTTTTGTGAGACACGCGGACACTGTTGCCTCTCCCCAGAAATTATATCCTCGAAGCCCTTCAGCCCATGCAGGAGCACCTGGGTGCCAACATTTTCTCCGGGAGGCGCCAGGGTGCTGGTTGCGTCTCTTTCTCGTGGTCACAAACTGCATAGCACTGTGCTGGGTTCCATGCTGATATTGGTTACCTAAAGCCAGGAGCATTACTTTCCCAGTGGGAGAGCTGAAAGTGCGGCCCCAAAGTGTGCTGAGAAACAGTGCGGTTGCTCGTGCTCTCTTCACCGTTAGAACGGCTTTGCGAAGGGCAAGGCAGTGTGACTGGAGAAACCCTCTCTTTTCTCCTCCGTGCAGGAGGCATTCCTGGCGCCCCATGTCCCTAAAGGGAACACTCTACGGTTCCACAAGGACCAGAGGATGGGTCAGCGATGCCCTCCATGAATGGACTCGTGCAGAGTTTGGCCAGGACACCTTAAGCATGTAGTGCATGACAGTTAGCATGCCTTTCTGGAGGCTGCTGCTGCCTCAGCATATGCCTTGGAAGAACACTGGGTGGCGGAAGTGTTCTTGGGGCCCTGCGCCTCTGTCCACTATAAAAGTACCCCGGCTCATCTCTGTGAATGCAGAGTGAGCGGCAACAGCCTGTTCTCTTTGCCGGATAACTACATGGCCAAAACATTCAAAAGTGCCCCTGAGCAGAGCTGTAAAACTTCGTACGTGGACCCTCAGGGCTTTCGGTGCGGAAGCTGAGGAGCAATAGGAACCACGGTGCGCAGTGTCCCTTCTGGGTGTTCTTAACCTAGCGGCACTTTCTGGCAAGCCATGACTCGACTTTAGAGGCACTCTTGAAAACGGACCGTTTGCCCCCGAACACGGCTAGGCTTCTGGCAGGTTCAGGGCACCGCACACTGATCACGAAGTACAAACAACCAAGGTCCGGGGATAGCCTCCACAATGCTTGCCGGCAGGCAGCCTTTGCCCAGAAGCCTCAGGCAAAGCAGTGGCTTGACGCGAGTGTGCTGTTCAGGACTCCTAGGACTCCTGGGGGCTCACCACGTCGCATGGAAAAACACTGTGTCCCAGTGTGTCTTCCTGGGCGACCGCACCAAAAAGTGATACCTGAGGCAATTGGGACTGGTTCCCTGCACGAAGGATGAAAGGCAACACTCTGCTCTCTTCGCTGCCCACCTATTTGGCCAAGCGTTCCAAAGTCCTCCCGGACTCCGGCCTAGCAGCTCCTGGGTGTAATGCAGACGGTCCCCACAGCTCAACCACTGCTGCGATGAGGAAACACTGTGTTTACGGTTCATACTGGGAACCCTTACCTGCCGTGTCTCTGTGGGAGCAGAAGGTCGACTTCAGAGGCAGCCAGAGAAACGTACAGTTTACCCTTTCAACGCTACCTGTGGTTTTGTGAGACACGCGGACACTGTTGCCTCTCCCCAGAAATTATATCCTCGAAGCCCTTCAGCCCATGCAGGAGCACCTGGGTGCCAACATTTTCTCCGGGAGGCGCCAGGGTGCTGGTTGCGTCTCTTTCTCGTGGTCACAAACTGCATAGCACTGTGCTGGGTTCCATGCTGATATTGGTTACCTAAAGCCAGGAGCATTACTTTCCCAGTGGGAGAGCTGAAAGTGCGGCCCCAAAGTGTGCTGAGAAACAGTGCGGTTGCTCGTGCTCTCTTCACCGTTAGAACGGCTTTGCGAAGGGCAAGGCAGTGTGACTGGAGAAACCCTCTCTTTTCTCCTCCGTGCAGGAGGCATTCCTGGCGCCCCATGTCCCTAAAGGGAACACTCTACGGTTCCACAAGGACCAGAGGATGGGTCAGCGATGCCCTCCATGAATGGACTCGTGCAGAGTTTGGCCAGGACACCTTAAGCATGTAGTGCATGACAGTTAGCATGCCTTTCTGGAGGCTGCTGCTGCCTCAGCATATGCCTTGGAAGAACACTGGGTGGCGGAAGTGTTCTTGGGGCCCTGCGCCTCTGTCCACTATAAAAGTACCCCGGCTCATCTCTGTGAATGCAGAGTGAGCGGCAACAGCCTGTTCTCTTTGCCGGATAACTACATGGCCAAAACATTCAAAAGTGCCCCTGAGCAGAGCTGTAAAACTTCGTACGTGGACCCTCAGGGCTTTCGGTGCGGAAGCTGAGGAGCAATAGGAAACACGGTGCGCAGTGTCCCTTCTGGGTGTTCTTAACCTAGCGGCACTTTCTGGCAAGCCATGACTCGACTTTAGAGGCACTCTTGAAAACGGACCGTTTGCCCCTGAACACGGCTAGGCTTCTGGCAGGTTCAGGGCACCGCACACTGATCACGAAGTACAAACAACCAAGGTCCGGGGATAGCCTCCACAATGCTTGCCGGCAGGCAGCCTTTGCCCAGAAGCCTCAGGCAAAGCAGTGGCTTGACGCGAGTGTGCTGTTCAGGACTCCTAGGACTCCTGGGGGCTCACCACGTCGCATGGCAAAACACTGTGTCCCAGTGTGTCTTCCTGGGCGACCGCACCAAAAAGTGATACCTGAGGCAATTGGGACTGGTTCCCTGCACGAAGGATGAAAGGCAACACTCTGCTCTCTTCGCTGCCCACCTATTTGGCCAAGCGTTCCAAAGTCCTCCCGGACTCCGGCCTAGCAGCTCCTGGGTGTAATGCAGACGGTCCCCACAGCTCAACCACTGCTGCGATGAGGAAACACTGTGTTTACGGTTCATAATGGGAACCCTTACCTGCCGTGTCTCTGTGGGAGCAGAAGGTCGACTTCAGAGGCAGCCAGAGAAACGTACAGTTTACCCTTTCAACGCTACCTGTGGTTTTGTGAGACACGCGGACACTGTTGCCTCTCCCCAGAAATTATATCCTCGAAGCCCTTCAGCCCATGCAGGAGCACCTGGGTGCCAACATTTTCTCCGGGAGGCGCCAGGGTGCTGGTTGCGTCTCTTTCTCGTGGTCACAAACTGCATAGCACTGTGCTGGGTTCCATGCTGATATTGGTTACCTAAAGCCAGGAGCATTACTTTCCCAGTGGGAGAGCTGAAAGTGCGGCCCCAAAGTGTGCTGAGAAACAGTGCGGTTGCTCGTGCTCTCTTCACCGTTAGAACGGCTTTGTGAAGGGCAAGGCAGTGTGACTGGAGAAACCCTCTCTTTTCTCCTCCGTGCAGGAGGCATTCCTGGCGCCCCATGTCCCTAAAGGGAACACTCTACGGTTCCACAAGGACCAGAGGATGGGTCAGCGATGCCCTCCATGAATGGACTCGTGCAGAGTTTGGCCAGGACACCTTAAGCATGTAGTGCATGACAGTTAGCATGCCTTTCTGGAGGCTGCTGCTGCCTCAGCATATGCCTTGGAAGAACACTGGGTGGCGGAAGTGTTCTTGGGGCCCTGCGCCTCTGTCCACTATAAAAGTACCCCGGCTCATCTCTGTGAATGCAGAGTGAGCCGCAACAGCCTGTTCTCTTTGCCGGATAACTACATGGCCAAAACATTCAAAAGTGCCCCTGAGCAGAGCTGTAAAAGTTCGTACGTGGACCCTCAGGGCTCTCGGTGCGGAAGCTGAGGAGCAATAGGAAACACTGTGCGCAGTGTCCCTTCTGGATGTTCTTAACCTAGCAGCACTTTCTGGCTAGCCATGACACGACTTTAGTGGCCGTCTGGCAAACGGACCGTTTGCCCCTGAACACGGCTAGGCTTCTGGCAGGTTCAGGGCACCGCACACTGATCACGAAGTACAAACAACCAAGGTCCGGGGATAGCCTCCACAATGCTTGCCGGCAGGCAGCCTTTGCCCAGAAGCCTCAGGCAAAGCAGTGGCTTGACGCGAGTGTGTTGTTCAGGACTCCTAGGACTCCTGGGGGCTCACCACGTCGCATGGCAAAACACTGTGTCCCAGTGTGTCTTCCTGGGCGACCGCACCAAAAAGTGATACCTGAGGCAATTGGGACTGGTTCCCTGCACGAAGGATGAAAGGCAACACTCTGCTCTCTTCGCTGCCCACCTATTTGGCCAAGCGTTCCAAAGTCCTCCCGGACTCCGGCCTAGCAGCTCCTGGGTGTAATGCAGACGGTCCCCACAGCTGAACCACTGCTGCGATGAGGAAACACTGTGTTTACGGTTCATACTGGGAACCCTTACCTGCCGTGTCTCTGTGGGAGCAGAAGGTCGACTTCAGAGGCAGCCAGACAAACGTACAGTTTGCCCTTTCAACGCTACCTGTGGTTTCGTGAGACACGCGGACACTGTTGCCTCTCCCCAGAAATTATATCCTCGAAGCCCTTCAGCCCATGCAGGAGCACCTGGGTGCCAACATTTTCTCCGGGAAGCGTCAGCGTGCGGGTTGCATCTCATTCTCGTGGTCAAAAACTACAGAGCACTGTGCTGGGTTCCATGCTGATATTGGTTACCTAAAGCCAGGAGCATTACTTTCCCAGTGGGAGAGCTGAAAGTGCGGCCCCAAAGTGTGCTGAGAAACAGTGCGGTTGCTCGTGCTCTCTTCACCGTTAGAACGGCTTTGCGAAGGGCAAGGCAGTGTGACTGGAGAAACCCTCTCTTTTCTCCTCCATGCAGGAGGCTTTCCTGGCGCCCCATGTCCCTAAAGGGAACACTCTACGGTTCCACAAGGACCAAAGGAAGGGTCAGGGATGCCATCCATGAATGGACTCGTGCAGAGTTTGGCCAGGACACCTTAAGCATGTAGTGCATGACAGTTAGCATGCCTTTCTGGAGGCTGCTGCTGCCTCAGCATATGCCTGGGAAGAACACTGGGTGGCGGAAGAGTTCTTGGGGCCCTGTGCATCTGTCCACTATAAAAGTGCCCCGGTTCATCTCTGGGAATGCAGAGTGAGCCGCAACAGCCTGTTCTCTTTGCCGGATAACTACATGGCCAAAACATTCAAAAGTGCCCCTGAGCAGAGCTGTAAAAGTTCGTACGTGGACCCTCAGGGCTCTCGGTGCGGAAGCTGAGGAGCAATAGGAAACACGGTGCGCAGTGTCCCTTCTGGGTGTTCTTAACCTAGCGGCACTTTCTGGCCAGCCATGACTCGACGTTAGAGGCAGTCTTGCAAACGGACCGTTTGCCCCCGAACACGGCTAGGCTTCTGGCAGGTTCAGGGCACCGCACATTGATCACGAAGTACAAACAACCAAGGTCCGGGGATAGCCTCCACAATGCTTGCCGGCAGGCAGCCTTTGCCCAGAAGCCTCAGGCAAAGCAGTGGCTTGACGCGAGTGTGCTGTTCAGGACTCCTAGGACTCCTGGGGGCTCACCACGTCGCATGGCAAAACACTGTGTCCCAGTGTGTCTTCCTGGGCGACCGCACCAAAAAGTGATACCTGAGGCAATTGGGACTGGTTCCCTGCACGAAGGATGAAAGGCAACACTCTGCTCTCTTCGCTGCCCACCTATTTGGCCAAGCGTTCCAAAGTCCTCCCGGACTCCGGCCTAGCAGCTCCTGGGTGTAATGCAGACGGTCCCCACAGCTCAACCACTGCTGCGATGAGGAAACACTGTGTTTACGGTTCATAATGGGAACCCTTAGCTGCCGTGTCTCTGTGGGAGCAGAAGGTCGACTTCAGAGGCAGCCAGAGAAACGTACAGTTTACCCTTTCAACGCTACCTGTGGTTTTGTGAGACACACGGACACTGTTGCCTCTCCCCAGAAATTATATCCTCGAAGCCCTTCAGCCCATGCAGGAGCACCTGGGTGCCAACATTTTCTCCGGGAGGCGCCAGGGTGCTGGTTGCGTCTCTTTCTCGTGGTCACAAACTGCATAGCACTGTGCTGGGTTCCATGCTGATATTGGTTACCTAAAGCCAGGAGCATTACTTTCCCAGTGGGAGAGCTGAAAGTGCGGCCCCAAAGTGTGCTGAGAAACAGTGCGGTTGCTCGTGCTCTCTTCACCGTTAGAACGGCTTTGCGAAGGGCAAGGCAGTGTGACTGGAGAAACCCTCTCTTTTCTCCTCCGTGCAGGAGGCTTTCCTAGCGCCCCATGTCCCTAAAGGGAACACTCTACGGTTCCACAAGGACCAGAGGATGGGTCAGCGATGCCCTCCATGAATGGACTCGTGCAGAGTTTGGCCAGGACACCTTAAGCATGTAGTGCATGACAGTTAGCATGCCTTTCTGGAGGCTGCTGCTGCCTCAGCATATGCCTTGGAAGAACACTGGGTGGCGGAAGTGTTCTTGGGGCCCTGCGCCTCTGTCCACTATAAAAGTACCCCGGCTCATCTCTGTGAATGCAGAGTGAGCCGCAACAGCCTGTTCTCTTTGCCGGATAACTACATGGCCAAAACATTCAAAAGTGCCCCTGAGCAGAGCTGTAAAAGTTCGTACGTGGACCCTCAGGGCTCTCGGTGCGGAAGCTGAGGAGCAATAGGAAACACTGTGCGCAGTGTCCCTTCTGGATGTTCTTAACCTAGCAGCACTTTCTGGCTAGCCATGACTCGACTTTAGTGGCCGTCTGGCAAACGGACCGTTTGCCCCTGAACACGCCTAGGCTTCTGGCAGGTTCAGGGCACCGCACACTGATCACAAAGTACAAACAACCAAGGTCCGGGGATAGCCTCCACAATGCTTGCCGGCAGGCAGCCTTTGCCCAGAAGCCTCAGGCAAAGCAGTGGCTTGACGCGAGTGTGCTGTTCAGGACTCCTAGGACTCCTGGGGGCTCACCACGTCGCATGGCAAAACACTGTGTCCCAGTGTGTCTTCCTGGGCGACCGCACCAAAAAGTGATACCTGAGGCAATTGGGACTGGTTCCCTGCACGAAGGATGAAAGGCAACACTCTGCTCTCTTCGCTGCCCACCTATTTGGCCAAGCGTTCCAAAGTCCTCCCGGACTCCGGCCTAGCAGCTCCTGGGTGTAATGCAGACGGTCCCCACAGCTCAACCACTGCTGCGATGAGGAAACACTGTGTTTACGGTTCATAATGGGAACCCTTACCTGCCGTGTCTCTGTGGGAGCAGAAGGTCGACTTCAGAGGCAGCCAGAGAAACGTACAGTTTACCCTTTCAACGCTACCTGTGGTTTTGTGAGACACGCGGACACTGTTGCCTCTCCCCAGAAATTATATCCTCGAAGCCCTTCAGCCCATGCAGGAGCACCTGGGTGCCAACATTTTCTCCGGGAGGCGCCAGGGTGCTGGATGCGTCTCTTTCTCGTGGTCACAAACTGCATAGCACTGTGCTGGGTTCCATGCTGATATTGGTTACCTAAAGCCAGGAGCATTACTTTCCCAGTGGGAGAGCTGAAAGTGCGGCCCCAAAGTGTGCTGAGAAACAGTGCGGTTGCTCGTGCTCTCTTCACCGTTAGAACGGCTTTGCGAAGGGCAAGGCAGTGTGACTGGAGAAAACCTCTCTTTTCTCTTCCGTGCAGGAGGCTTTCCTGGTGACCCATGTCCCTAAAGGGAACACTCTACGGTTCCACAAGGACCAGAGGATGGGTCAGGTATGCCATCCATGAATGGACTCGTGCAGAGTTTGGCCAGGACACCTTAAGCATGTAGTGCATGACAGTTAGCATGCCTTTCTGAGGCTGCTGCTGCCTCAGCATATGCCTTGGAAGAACACTGGGTGGCGGAAGTGTTCTTGGGGCCCTGCGCCTCTGTCCACTATAAAAGTACCCCGGCTCATCTCTGTGAATGCAGAGTGAGCGGCAACAGCCTGTTCTCTTTCCCGGATAACTACATGGCCAAAACATTCAAAAGTGCCCCTGAGCAGAGCTGTAAAACTTCGTACGTGGACCCTCAGGGCTCTCGGTGCGGAAGCTGAGGAGCAATAGGAAACACGGTGCGCAGTGTCCCTTCTGGGTGTTCTTAACCTAGCGGCACTTTCTGGCAAGCCATGACTCGACTTTAGAGGCACTCTTGAAAACGGACCGTTTGCCCCTGAACACGGCTAGGCTTCTGGCAGGTTCAGGGCACCGCACACTGATCACGAAGTACAAACAACCAAGGTCCGGGGATAGCCTCCACAATGCTTGCCGGCAGGCAGCCTTTGCCCAGAAGCCTCAGGCAAAGCAGTGGCTTGACGCGAGTGTGCTGTTCAGGACTCCTAGGACTCCTGGGGGCTCACCACGTCGCATGGCAAAACACTGTGTCCCAGTGTGTCTTCCTGGGCGACCGCACCAAAAAGTGATACCTGAGGCAATTGGGACTGGTTCCCTGCACGAAGGATGAAAGGCAACACTCTGCTCTCTTCGCTGCCCACCTATTCGGCCAAGCGTTCCAAAGTCCTCCCGGACTCCGGCCTAGCAGCTCCTAGGTGTAATGCAGACGGTCCCCACAGCTGAACCACTGCTGCGATGAGGAAACACTGTGTTTACGGTTCATACTGGGAACCCTTACCTGCCGTGTCTCTGTGGGAGCAGAAGGTCGACTTCAGAGGCAGCCAGACAAACGTACAGTTTGCCCTTTCAACGCTACCTGTGGTTTCGTGAGACACGCGGACACTGTTGCCTCTCCCCAGAAATTATATCCTCGAAGCCCTTCAGCCCATGCAGGAGCACCTGGGTGCCAACATTTTCTCCGGGAAGCGTCAGCGTGCGGGTTGCATCTCATTCTCGTGGTCAAAAACTACAGAGCACTGTGCTGGGTTCCATGCTGATATTGGTTACCTAAAGCCAGGAGCATTACTTTCCCAGTGGGAGAGCTGAAAGTGCGGCCCCAAAGTGTGCTGAGAAACAGTGCGGTTGCTCGTGCTCTCTTCACCGTTAGAACGGCTTTGCGAAGGGCAAGGCAGTGTGACTGGAGAAACCCTCTCTTTTCTCCTCCGTGCAGGAGGCTTTCCTGGCGCCCCATGTCCCTAAAGGGAACACTCTACGGTTCCACAAGGACCAAAGGAAGGGTCAGGGATGCCATCCATGAATGGACTCGTGCAGAGTTTGGCCAGGACACCTTAAGCATGTAGTGCATGACAGTTAGCATGCCTTTCTGGAGGCTGCTGCTGCCTCAGCATATGCCTGGGAAGAACACTGGGTGGCGGAAGAGTTCTTGGGGCCCTGTGCATCTGTCCACTATAAAAGTGCCCCGGTTCATCTCTGGGAATGCAGAGTGAGCCGCAACAGCCTGTTCTCTTTGCCGGATAACTACATGGCCAAAACATTCAAAAGTGCCCCTGAGCAGAGCTGTAAAACTTCGTACGTGGACCCTCAGGGCTCTCGGTGCGGAAGCTGAGGAGCAATAGGAAACACGGTGCGCAGTGTCCCTTCTGGGTGTTCTTAACCTAGCGGCACTTTCTGGCCAGCCATGACTCGACGTTAGAGGCAGTCTTGCAAACGGACCGTTTGCCCCCGAACACGGCTAGGCTTCTGGCAGGTTCAGGGCACCGCACATTGATCACGAAGTACAAACAACCAAGGTCCGGGGATAGCCTCCACAATGCTTGCCGGCAGGCAGCCTTTGCCCAGAAGCCTCAGGCAAAGCAGTGGCTTGACGCGAGTGTGCTGTTCTGGACTCCTAGGACTCCTGGGGGCTCACCACGTCGCATGGAAAAACACTGTGTCCCAGTGTGTCTTCCTGGGCGACCGCACCAAAAAGTGATACCTGAGGCAATTGGGACTGGTTCCCTGCACGAAGGATGAAAGGCAACACTCTGCTCTCTTCGCTGCCCACCTATTTGGCCAAGCGTTCCAAAGTCCTCCCGGACTCCGGCCTAGCAGCTCCTGGGTGTAATGCAGACGGTCCCCACAGCTCAACCACTGCTGCGATGAGGAAACACTGTGTTTACGGTTCATAATGGGAACCCTTAGCTGCCGTGTCTCTGTGGGAGCAGAAGGTCGACTTCAGAGGCAGCCAGAGAAACGTACAGTTTACCCTTTCAACGCTACCTGTGGTTTTGTGAGACACACGGACACTGTTGCCTCTCCCCAGAAATTATATCCTCGAAGCCCTTCAGCCCATGCAGGAGCACCTGGGTGCCAACATTTTCTCCGGGAAGCGTCAGGGTGCTGGTTGCGTCTCTTTCTCGTGGTCACAAACTGCATAGCACTGTGCTGGGTTCCATGCTGATATTGGTTACCTAAAGCCAGGAGCATTACTTTCCCAGTGGGAGAGCTGAAAGTGCGGCCCCAAAGTGTGCTGAGAAACAGTGCGGTTGCTCGTGCTCTCTTCACCGTTAGAACGGCTTTGCGAAGGGCAAGGCAGTGTGACTGGAGAAACGCTCTCTTTTCTCCTCCGTGCAGGAGGCTTTCCTGGCGCCCCATGTCCCTAAAGGGAACACTCTACGGTTCCACAAGGACCAGAGGATGGGTCAGCGATGCCCTCCATGAATGGACTCGTGCAGAGTTTGGCCAGGACACCTTAAGCATGTAGTGCATGACAGTTAGCATGCCTTTCTGGAGGCTGCTGCTGCCTCAGCATATGCCTTGGAAGAACACTGGGTGGCGGAAGTGTTCTTGGGGCCCTGCGCCTCTGTCCACTATAAAAGTACCCCGGCTCATCTCTGTGAATGCAGAGTGAGCCGCAACAGCCTGTTCTCTTTGCCGGATAACTACATGGCCAAAACATTCAAAAGTGCCCCTGAGCAGAGCTGTAAAAGTTCGTACGTGGACCCTCAGGGCTCTCGGTGCGGAAGCTGAGGAGCAATAGGAAACACTGTGCGCAGTGTCCCTTCTGGATGTTCTTAACCTAGCAGCACTTTCTGGCTAGCCATGACTCGACTTTAGTGGCCGTCTGGCAAACGGACCGTTTGCCCCTGAACACGCCTAGGCTTCTGGCAGGTTCAGGGCACCGCACACTGATCACAAAGTACAAACAACCAAGGTCCGGGGATAGCCTCCACAATGCTTGCCGGCAGGCAGCCTTTGCCCAGAAGCCTCAGGCAAAGCAGTGGCTTGACGCGAGTGTGCTGTTCAGGACTCCTAGGACTCCTGGGGGCTCACCACGTCGCATGGAAAAACACTGTGTCCCAGTGTGTCTTCCTGGGCGACCGCACCAAAAAGTGATACCTGAGGCAATTGGGACTGGTTCCCTGCACGAAGGATGAAAGGCAACACTCTGCTCTCTTCGCTGCCCACCTATTTGGCCAAGCGTTCCAAAGTCCTCCCGGACTCCGGCCTAGCAGCTCCTGGGTGTAATGCAGACGGTCCCCACAGCTCAACCACTGCTGCGATGAGGAAACACTGTGTTTACGGTTCATAATGGGAACCCTTACCTGCCGTGTCTCTGTGGGAGCAGAAGGTCGACTTCAGAGGCAGCCAGAGAAACGTACAGTTTACCCTTTCAACGCTACCTGTGGTTTTGTGAGACACGCGGACACTGTTGCCTCTCCCCAGAAATTATATCCTCGAAGCCCTTCAGCCCATGCAGGAGCACCTGGGTGCCAACATTTTCTCCGGGAGGCGCCAGGGTGCTGGTTGCGTCTCTTTCTCGTGGTCACAAACTGCATAGCACTGTGCTGGGTTCCATGCTGATATTGGTTACCTAAAGCCAGGAGCATTACTTTCCCAGTGGGAGAGCTGAAAGTGCGGCCCCAAAGTGTGCTGAGAAACAGTGCGGTTGCTCGTGCTCTCTTCACCGTTAGAACGGCTTTGCGAAGGGCAAGGCAGTGTGACTGGAGAAAACCTCTCTTTTCTCTTCCGTGCAGGAGGCTTTCCTGGTGACCCATGTCCCTAAAGGGAACACTCTACGGTTCCACAAGGACCAGAGGATGGGTCAGGTATGCCATCCATGAATGGACTCGTGCAGAGTTTGGCCAGGACACCTTAAGCATGTAGTGCATGACAGTTAGCATGCCTTTCTGAGGCTGCTGCTGCCTCAGCATATGCCTTGGAAGAACACTGGGTGGCGGAAGTGTTCTTGGGGCCCTGCGCCTCTGTCCACTATAAAAGTACCCCGGCTCATCTCTGTGAATGCAGAGTGAGCGGCAACAGCCTGTTCTCTTTCCCGGATAACTACATGGCCAAAACATTCAAAAGTGCCCCTGAGCAGAGCTGTAAAACTTCGTACGTGGACCCTCAGGGCTCTCGGTGCGGAAGCTGAGGAGCAATAGGAAACACGGTGCGCAGTGTCCCTTCTGGGTGTTCTTAACGTAGCGGCACTTTCTGGCAAGCCATGACTCGACTTTAGAGGCACTCTTGAAAACGGACCGTTTGCCCCTGAACACGGCTAGGCTTCTGGCAGGTTCAGGGCACCGCACACTGATCACGAAGTACAAACAACCAAGGTCCGGGGATAGCCTCCACAATGCTTGCCGGCAGGCAGCCTTTGCCCAGAAGCCTCAGGCAAAGCAGTGGCTTGACGCGAGTGTGCTGTTCAGGACTCCTAGGACTCCTGGGGGCTCACCACGTCGCATGGCAAAACACTGTGTCCCAGTGTGTCTTCCTGGGCGACCGCACCAAAAAGTGATACCTGAGGCAATTGGGACTGGTTCCCTGCACGAAGGATGAAAGGCAACACTCTGCTCTCTTCGCTGCCCACCTATTCGGCCAAGCGTTCCAAAGTCCTCCCGGACTCCGGCCTAGCAGCTCCTAGGTGTAATGCAGACGGTCCCCACAGCTGAACCACTGCTGCGATGAGGAAACACTGTGTTTACGGTTCATACTGGGAACCCTTACCTGCCGTGTCTCTGTGGGAGCAGAAGGTCGACTTCAGAGGCAGCCAGACAAACGTACAGTTTGCCCTTTCAACGCTACCTGTGGTTTCGTGAGACACGCGGACACTGTTGCCTCTCCCCAGAAATTATATCCTCGAAGCCCTTCAGCCCATGCAGGAGCACCTGGGTGCCAACATTCTCTCTGGGAAGCACCAGGGTGCGGGTTGCATCTCTTTCTCGTGGTCAGAAACTACAGAGCACTGTGCTGGGTTCCATGCTGATATTGGTTACCTAAAGCCAGGAGCATTACTTTCCCAGTGGGAGAGCTGAAAGTGCGGCCCCAAAGTGTGCTGAGAAACAGTGCGGTTGCTCGTGCTCGCTTCACCGTTAGAACGGCTTTGCGAAGGGCAAGGCAGTGTGACTGGAGATACCCTCTCTTTTCTCCTCCGTGCAGGAGGCTTTCCTGGCGCCCCATGTCCCTAAAGGGAACACTCTACGGTTCCACAAGGACCAGAGGATGGGTCAGGGATGCCCTCCATGAATGCACTAGTGCAGAGTTTGGCCAGGACACTTTAAGCATGTAGTGCATGACAGTTAGCATGCCTTTCTGGAGGCTGCTGCTGCCTCAGCATATGCCTTGGAAGAACACTGGGTGGCGGAAGTGTTCTTGGGGCCCTGCGCCTCTGTCCACTATAAAAGTACCCCGGCTCATCTCTGTGAATGCAGAGTGAGCGGCAACAGCCTGTTCTCTTTGCCGGATAACTACATGGCCAAAACATTCAAAAGTACCCCTGAGCAGAGCTGTAAAACTTCGTACGTGGACCCTCAGGGCTCTCGGTGCGGAAGCTGAGGAGCAATAGGAAACACTGTGCGCAGTGTCCCTTCTGGATGTTCTTAACCTAGCAGCACTTTCTGGCTAGCCATGACTCGACTTTAGTGGCCGTCTTGCAAACGGACCGTTTGCCCCTGAACACGGCTAGGCTTCTGGCAGGTTCAGGGCACCGCACACTGATCACGAAGTACAAACAACCAAGGTCCGGGGATAGCCTCCACAATGCTTGCCGGCAGGCAGCCTTTGCCCAGAAGCCTCAGGCAAAGCAGTGACTTGACGCGAGTGTGCTGTTCAGGACTCCTAGGACTCCTGGGGGCTCACCACGTCGCATGGCAAAACACTGTGTCCCCAGTGTGTCTTCCTGGGCGACCGCACCAAAAAGTGATACCTGAGGCAATTGGGACTGGTTCCCTGCACGAAGGATGAAAGGCAACACTCTGCTCTCTTCGCTGCCCACCTATTCGGCCAAGCGTTCCAAAGTCCTCCCGGACTCCGGCCTAGCAGCTCCTGGGTGTAATGCAGACGGTCCCCACAGCTGAACCACTGCTGCGATGAGGAAACTCTGTGTTTACGGTTCATACTGGGAACCCTTACCTGCCGTGTCTCTGTGGGAGCAGAAGGTCGACTTCAGAGGCAGCCAGACAAACGTACAGTTTGCCCTTTCAACGCTACCTGTGGTTTTGTGAGACACGCGGACACTGTTGCCTCTCCCCAGAAATTATATCCTCGAAGCCCTTCAGCCCATGCAGGAGCACCTGGGTGCCAACATTTTCTCCGGGAAGCGTCAGCGTGCGGGTTGCATCTCATTCTCGTGGTCAAAAACTACAGAGCACTGTGCTGGGTTCCATGCTGATATTGGTTACCTAAAGCCAGGAGCATTACTTTCCCAGTGGGAGAGCTGAAAGTGCGGCCCCAAAGTGTGCTGAGAAACAGTGCGGTTGCTCGTGCTCTCTTCACCGTTAGAACGGCTTTGCGAAGGGCAAGGCAGTGTGACTGGAGAAACCCTCTCTTTTCTCCTCCGTGCAGGAGGCTTTCCTGGCGCCCCATGTCCCTAAAGGGAACACTCTACGGTTCCACAAGGACCAAAGGAAGGGTCAGGGATGCCATCCATGAATGGACTCGTGCAGAGTTTGGCCAGGACACCTTAAGCATGTAGTGCATGACAGTTAGCATGCCTTTCTGGAGGCTGCTGCTGCCTCAGCATATGCCTGGGAAGAACACTGGGTGGCGGAAGAGTTCTTGGGGCCCTGTGCATCTGTCCACTATAAAAGTGCCCCGGTTCATCTCTGGGAATGCAGAGTGAGCCGCAACAGCCTGTTCTCTTTGCCGGATAACTACATGGCCAAAACATTCAAAAGTGCCCCTGAGCAGAGCTGTAAAAGTTCGTACGTGGACCCTCAGGGCTCTCTGTGTGGAAGCTGAGGAGCAATAGGAAACACGGTGCGCAGTGTCCATTCTGGGTGTTCTTAACCTAGCGGCACTTTCTGGCCAGCCATGACTCGACGTTAGAGGCAGTCTTGCAAACGGACCGTTTGCCCCCGAACACGGCTAGGCTTCTGGCAGGTTCAGGGCACCGCACGTTGATCACGAAGTACAAACAACCAAGGTCCGGGGATAGCCTCCACAATGCTTGCCGGCAGGCAGCCTTTGCCCAGAAGCCTCAGGCAAAGCAGTGGCTTGAGGCGAGTGTGCTGTTCAGGACTCCTAGGACTCCTGGGGGCTCACCACGTCGCATGGCAAAACACTGTGTCCCCAGTGTGTCTTCCTGGGCGACCGCACCAAAAAGTGATACCTGAGGCAATTGGGACTGGTTCCCTGCACGAAGGATGAAAGGCAACACTCTGCTCTCTTCGCTGCCCACCTATTCGGCCAAGCGTTCCAAAGTCCTCCCGGACTCCGGCCTAGCAGCTCCTAGGTGTAATGCAGACGGTCCCCACAGCTGAACCACTGCTGCGATGAGGAAACACTGTGTTTACGGTTCATACTGGGAACCCTTACCTGCCGTGTCTCTGTGGGAGCAGAAGGTCGACTTCAGAGGCAGCCAGACAAACGTACAGTTTGCCCTTTCAACGCTACCTGTGGTTTTGTGAGACACGCGGACACTGTTGCCTCTCCCTAGAAATTATATCCTCGAAGCCCTTCAGCCCATGCAGGAGCACCTGGGTGCCAACATTTTCTCCAGGAAGCGCCAGGGTGTGGGTTGCGTCTCTTTCTCGTGGTCAAAAACTACAGAGCACTGTGCTGGGTTCCATGCTGATATTGGTTACCTAAAGCCAGGAGCATTACTTTCCCAGTGGGAGAGCTGAAAGTGCGGCCCCAAAGTGTGCTGAGAAACAGTGCGGTTGTTCGTGCTCTCTTCACCGTTAGAACGGCTTTGCGAAGGGCAAGGCAGTGTGACTGGAGAAACCCTCTCTTTTCTCCTCCGTGCAGGAGGCTTTCCTGGCGCCCCATGTCCCTAAAGGGAACACTCTACGGTTCCACAAGGACCAGAGGATGGGTCAGGGATGCCCTCCATGAATGCACTAGTGCAGAGTTTGGCCAGGACACTTTAAGCATGTAGTGCATGACAGTTAGCATGCCTTTCTAGAGGCTGCTGCTGCCTCAGCATATGCCTTGGAAGAACACTGGGTGGCGGAAGTGTTCTTGGGGCCCTGCGCCTCTGTCCACTATAAAAGTACCCCGGCTCATCTCTGTGAATGCAGAGTGAGCGGCAACAGCCTGTTCTCTTTGCCGGATAACTACATGGCCAAAACATTCAAAAGTGCCCCTGAGCAGAGCTGTAAAAGTTCGTACGTGGACCCTCAGGGCTCTCCGTGTGGAAGCTGAGGAGCAATAGGAAACACAGTGCGCAGTGTCCATTCTGGGTGTTCTTAACCTAGCGGCACTTTCTGGCCAGCCATGACTCGACGTTAGAGGCAGTCTTGCAAACGGACCGTTTGCCCCCGAACACGGCTAGGCTTCTGGCAGGTTCAGGGCACCGCACGTTGATCACGAAGTACAAACAACCAAGGTCCGGGGATAGCCTCCACAATGCTTGCCGGCAGGCAGCCTTTGCCCAGAAGCCTCAGGCAAAGCAGTGGCTTGAGGCGAGTGTGCTGTTCAGGACTCCTAGGACTCCTGGGGGCTCACCACGTCGCATGGCAAAACACTGTGTCCCCAGTGTGTCTTCCTGGGCGACCGCACCAAAAAGTGATACCTGAGGCAATTGGGACTGGTTCCCTGCACGAAGGATGAAAGGCAACACTCTGCTCTCTTCGCTGCCCACCTATTCGGCCAAGCGTTCCAAAGTCCTCCCGGACTCCGGCCTAGCAGCTCCTGGGTGTAATGCAGACGGTCCCCACAGCTGAACCACTGCTGCGATGAGGAAACACTGTGTTTACGGTTCATACTGGGAACCCTTACCTGCCGTGTCTCTGTGGGAGCAGAAGGTCGACTTCAGAGGCAGCCAGACAAACGTACAGTTTGCCCTTTCAACGCTACCTGTGGTTTTGTGAGACACGCGGACACTGTTGCCTCTCCCCAGAAATTATATCCTCGAAGCCCTTCAGCCCATGCAGGAGCACCTGGGTGCCAACATTTTCTCCGGGAAGCGCCAGGGTGCGGGTTGCGTCTCTTTCTCGTGGTAAAAAACTACAGAGCACTGTGCTGGGTTCCATGCTGATATTGGTTACCTAAAGCCAGGAGCATTACTTTCCCAGTGGGAGAGCTGAAAGTGCGGCCCCAAAGTGTGCTGAGAAACAGTGCGGTTGCTCGTGCTCTCTTCACCGTTAGAACGGCTTTGCGAAGGGCAAGGCAGTGTGACTGGAGAAACCCTCTCTTTTCTCCTCCGTGCAGGAGGCTTTCCTGGCGCCCCATGTCCCTAAAGGGAACACTCTACGGTTCCACAAGGACCAGAGGATGGGTCAGGGATGCCCTCCATGAATGCACTAGTGCAGAGTTTGGCCAGGACACTTTAAGCATGTAGTGCATGACAGTTAGCATGCCTTTCTAGAGGCTGCTGCTGCCTCAGCATATGCCTTGGAAGAACACTGGGTGGCGGAAGTGTTCTTGGGGCCCTGCGCCTCTGTCCACTATAAAAGTACCCCGGCTCATCTCTGTGAATGCAGAGTGAGCGGCAACAGCCTGTTCTCTTTGCCGGATAACTACATGGCCAAAACATTCAAAAGTACCCCTGAGCAGAGCTGTAAAACTTCGTACGTGGACCCTCTGGGCTCTCGGTGCGGAAGCTGAGGAGCAATAGGAAACACTGTGCGCAGTGTCCCTTCTGGATGTTCTTAACCTAGCAGCACTTTCTGGCTAGCCATTACTCGACTTTAGTGGCCGTCTTGCAAACGGACCGTTTGCCCCTGATCACGGCTAGGCTTCTGGCAGGTTCAGGGCACCGCACACTGATCACGAAGTACAAACAACCAAGGTCCGGGGATAGCCTCCACAATGCTTGCCGGCAGGCAGCCTTTGCCCAGAAGCCTCAGTCAAAGCAGTGACTTGACGCGAGTGTGCTGTTCAGGACTCCTAGGACTCCTGGGGGCTCACCACGTCGCATGGCAAAACACTGTGTCCCAGTGTGTCTTCCTGGGCGACCGCACCAAAAAGTGATACCTGAGGCAATTGGGACTGGTTCCCTGCACGAAGGATGAAAGGCAACACTCTGCTCTCTTCGCTGCCCACCTATTTGGCCAAGCGTTCCAAAGTCCTCCCGGACTCCGGCCTAGCAGCTCCTGGGTGTAATGCAGACGGTCCCCACAGCTGAACCACTGCTGCGATGAGGAAACACTGTGTTTACAGTTCATACTGGGAACCCTTACCTGCCGTGTCTCTGTGGGAGCAGAAGGTCGACTTCAGAGGCAGCCAGACAAACGTACAGTTTGCCCTTTCAACGCTACCTGTGGTTTTGTGAGACACGCGGACACTGTTGCCTCTCCCCAGAAATTATATCCTCGAAGCCCTTCAGCCCATGCAGGAGCACCTGGGTGCTAACGTTTTCTCCGGGAAGCGTCAGCGTGCGGGTTGCATCTCATTCTCGTGGTCAAAAACTACAGAGCACTGTGCTGGGTTCCATGCTGATATTGGTTACCTAAAGCCAGGAGCATTACTTTCCCAGTGGGAGAGCTGAAAGTGCGGCCCCAAAGTGTGCTGAGAAACAGTGCGGTTGCTCGTGCTCTCTTCACCGTTAGAACGGCTTTGCGAAGGGCAAGGCAGTGTGACTGGAGAAACCCTCTCTTTTCTCCTCCGTGCAGGAGGCTTTCCTGGCGCCCCATGTCCCTAAAGGGAACACTCTACGGTTCCACAAGGACCAAAGGAAGGGTCAGGGATGCCATCCATGAATGGACTCGTGCAGAGTTTGGCCAGGACACCTTAAGCATGTAGTGCATGACAGTTAGCATGCCTTTCTGGAGGCTGCTGCTGCCTCAGCATATGCCTGGGAAGAACACTGGGTGGCGGAAGAGTTCTTGGGGCCCTGTGCATCTGTCCACTATAAAAGTGCCCCGGTTCATCTCTGGGAATGCAGAGTGAGCCGCAACAGCCTGTTCTCTTTGCCGGATAACTACATGGCCAAAACATTCAAAAGTGCCCCTGAGCAGAGCTGTAAAAGTTCGTACGTGGACCCTCAGGGCTCTCTGTGTGGAAGCTGAGGAGCAATAGGAAACACGGTGCGCAGTGTCCATTCTGGGTGTTCTTAACCTAGCGGCACTTTCTGGCCAGCCATGACTCGACGTTAGAGGCAGTCTTGCAAACGGACCGTTTGCCCCCGAACACGGCTAGGCTTCTGGCAGGTTCAGGGCACCGCACGTTGATCACGAAGTACAAACAACCAAGGTCCGGGGATAGCCTCCACAATGCTTGCCGGCAGGCAGCCTTTGCCCAGAAGCCTCAGGCAAAGCAGTGGCTTGAGGCGAGTGTGCTGTTCAGGACTCCTAGGACTCCTGGGGGCTCACCACGTCGCATGGCAAAACACTGTGTCCCCAGTGTGTCTTCCTGGGCGACCGCACCAAAAAGTGATACCTGAGGCAATTGGGACTGGTTCCCTGCACGAAGGATGAAAGGCAACACTCTGCTCTCTTCGCTGCCCACCTATTCGGCCAAGCGTTCCAAAGTCCTCCCGGACTCCGGCCTAGCAGCTCCTGGGTGTAATGCAGACGGTCCCCACAGCTGAACCACTGCTGCGATGAGGAAACACTGTGTTTACGGTTCATACTGGGAACCCTTACCTGCCGTGTCTCTGTGGGAGCAGAAGGTCGACTTCAGAGGCAGCCAGACAAACGTACAGTTTGCCCTTTCAACGCTACCTGTGGTTTTGTGAGACACGCGGACACTGTTGCCTCTCCCCAGAAATTATATCCTCGAAGCCCTTCAGCCCATGCAGGAGCACCTGGGTGCCAACATTTTCTCCGGGAAGCGCCAGGGTGCGGGTTGCGTCTCTTTCTCGTGGTCAAAAACTACAGAGCACTGTGCTGGGTTCCATGCTGATATTGGTTACCTAAAGCCAGGAGCATTACTTTCCCAGTGGGAGAGCTGAAAGTGCGGCCCCAAAGTGTGCTGAGAAACAGTGCGGTTGCTCGTGCTCTCTTCACCGTTAGAACGGCTTTGCGAAGGGCAAGGCAGTGTGACTGGAGAAACCCTCTCTTTTCTCCTCCGTGCAGGAGGCTTTCCTGGCGCCCCATGTCCCTAAAGGGAACACTCTACGGTTCCACAAGGACCAAAGGAAGGGTCAGGGATGCCCTCCATGAATGCACTAGTGCAGAGTTTGGCCAGGACACCTTAAGCATGTAGTGCATGACAGTTAGCATGCCTTTCTGGAGGCTGCTGCTGCCTCAGCATATGCCTTGGAAGAACACTGGGTGGCGGAAGTGTTCTTGGGGCCCTGCGCCTCTGTCCACTATAAAAGTGCCCCGGTTCATCTCTGTGAATGCAGAGTGAGCCGCAACAGCCTGTTCTCTTTGCCGGATAACTACATGGCCAAAACATTCAAAAGTACCCCTGAAAAGAGCTGTAAAACTTCGTACGTGGACCCTCAGGGCTCTCGGTGCGGAAGCTGAGGAGCAATAGGAAACACTGTGCGCAGTGTCCCTTCTGGATGTTCTTAACCTAGCAGCACTTTCTGGCTAGCCATGACTCGACTATAGTGGCCGTCTTGCAAACGGACCGTTTGCCCCTGAACATGGCTAGGCTTCTGGCAGGTTCAGGGCACCGCACACTGATCACGAAGTACAAACAACCAAGGTCCGGGGATAGCCTCCACAATGCTTGCCGGCAGGCAGCCTTTGCCCAGAAGCCTCAGGCAAAGCAGTGACTTGACGCGAGTGTGCTGTTCAGGACTCCTAGGACTCCTGGGGGCTCACCACGTCGCATGGCAAAACACTGTGTCCCAGTGTGTCTTCCTGGGCAACCGCACCAAAAAGTGATACCTGAGGCAATTGGGACTGGTTCCCTGCACGAAGGATGAAAGGCAACACTCTGCTCTCTTCGCTGCCCACCTATTTGGCCAAGCGTTCCAAAGTCCTCCCAGACTCCGGCCTAGCAGCTCCTGGGTGTAATGCAGACGGTCCCCACAGCTGAACAACTGCTGCGATGAGGAAACACTGTGTTTACGGTTCATACTGGGAACCCTTACCTGCCGTGTCTCTGTGGGAGCAGAAGGTCGACTTCAGAGGCAGCCAGACAAACGTACAGTTTGCCCTTTCAACGCTACCTGTGGTTTCGTGAGACACGCGGACACTGTTGCCTCTCCCCAGAAATTATATCCTCGAAGCCCTTCAGCCCATGCAGGAGCACCTGGGTGCCAACATTTTCTCCGGGAAGCGTCAGCATGCGGGTTGCATCTCATTCTCGTGGTCAAAAGCTACAGAGCACTGTGCTGGGTTCCATGCTGATATTGGTTACCTAAAGCCAGGAGCATTACTTTCCCAGTGGGAGAGCTGAAAGTGCGGCCCCAAAGTGTGCTGAGAAACAGTGCGGTTGCTCGTGCTCTCTTCACCGTTAGAACGGCTTTGCGAAGGGCAAGGCAGTGTGACTGGAGATACCCTCTCATTTCTCCTCCATGCAGGAGGCTTTCCTGGCGCCCCATGTCCCTAAAGGGAACACTCTACGGTTCCACAAGGACCAGAGGATGGGTCAGGGATGCCCTCCATGAATGCACTAGTGCAGAGTTTGGCCAGGACACTTTAAGCATGTAGTGCATGACAGTTAGCATGCCTTTCTGGAGGCTGCTGCTGCCTCAGCATATGCCTTGGAAGAACACTGGGTGGCGGAAGTGTTCTTGGGGCCCTGCGCCTCTGTCCACTATAAAAGTACCCCGGCTCATCTCTGTGAATGCAGAGTGAGCGGCAACAGCCTGTTCTCTTTGCCGGATAACTACATGGCCAAAACATTCAAAAGTACCCCTGAGCAGAGCTGTAAAACTTCGTACGTGGACCCTCAGGGCTCTCGGTGCGGAAGCTGAGGAGCAATAGGAAACACTGTGCGCAGTGTCCCTTCTGGATGTTCTTAACCTAGCAGCACTTTCTGGCTAGCCATGACTCGACTTTAGTGGCCGTCTTGCAAACGGACCGTTTGCCCCTGAACACGGCTAGGCTTCTGGCAGCTTCAGGGCACCGCACACTGATCACGAAGTACAAACAACCAAGGTCCGGGGATAGCCTCCACAATGCTTGCCTGCAGGCAGCCTTTGCCCAGAAGCCTCAGTAAAAGCAGTGACTTGACACGAGTGTGCTGTTCAGGACTCCTAGGACTCCTGGGGGCTCACCACGTCGCATGGCAAAACACTGTGTCCCAGTGTGTCTTCCTGGGCGACCGCACCAAAAAGTGATACCTGAGGCAATTGGGACTGGTTCCCTGCACGAAGGATGAAAGGCAACACTCTGCTCTCTTCGCTGCCCACCTATTTGGCCAAGCGTTCCAAAGTCCTCCCGGACTCCGGCCTAGCAGCTCCTGGGTGTAATGCAGACGGTCCCCACAGCTGAACCACTGCTGCGATGAGGAAACACTGTGTTTACAGTTCATACTGGGAACCCTTACCTGCCGTGTCTCTGTGGGAGCAGAAGGTCGACTTCAGAGGCAGCCAGACAAACGTACAGTTTGCCCTTTCAACGCTACCTGTGGTTTTGTGAGACACGCGGACACTGTTGCCTCTCCCCAGAAATTATATCCTCGAAGCCCTTCAGCCCATGCAGGAGCACCTGGGTGCCAACAT
Source organism: Mesoplodon densirostris (assembly GCF_025265405.1). Classification (NCBI taxonomy): domain Eukaryota; kingdom Metazoa; phylum Chordata; class Mammalia; order Artiodactyla; family Ziphiidae; genus Mesoplodon; species Mesoplodon densirostris. The sequence continues at coordinate 71,431,255 of NC_082665.1, read as the reverse complement.
TTTCTCCGGGAAGCGTCAGCGTGCGGGTTGCATCTCATTCTCGTGGTCAAAAACTACAGAGCACTGTGCTGGGTTCCATGCTGATATTGGTTACCTAAAGCCAGGAGCATTACTTTCCCAGTGGGAGAGCTGAAAGTGCGGCCCCAAAGTGTGCTGAGAAACAGTGCGGTTGCTCGTGCTCGCTTCACCGTTAGAACGGCTTTGCGAAGGGCAAGGCAGTGTGACTGGAGATACCCTCTCTTTTCTCCTCCGTGCAGGAGGCTTTCCTGGCGCCCCATGTCCCTAAAGGGAACACTCTACGGTTCCACAAGGACCAGAGGATGGGTCAGGGATGCCCTCCATGAATGCACTAGTGCAGAGTTTGGCCAGGACACCTTAAGCATGTAGTGCATGACAGTTAGCATGCCTTTCTGGAGGCTGCTGCTGCCTCAGCATATGCCTTGGAAGAACACTGGGTGGCGGAAGAGTTCTTGGGGCCCTGCGCATCTGTCCACTATAAAAGTGCCACGGTTCATCTCTGTGAATGCAGAGTGAGCCGCAACAGCCTGTTCTCTTTGCCGGATATCTACATGGCCAAAACATTCAAAAGTGCCCCTGAGCAGAGCTGTAAAAGTTCGTACGTGGACCCTCAGGGCTCTCGGTGCGGAAGCTGAGGAGCAATAGGAAACACTGTGCGCAGTGTCCCTTCTGGATGTTCTTAACCTAGCAGCACTTTCTGGCTAGCCATGACTCGACTATAGTGGCCGTCTTGCAAACGGACCGTTTGCCCCTGAACACGGCTAGGCTTCTGGCAGGTTCAGGGCACCGCACACTGATCACGAAGTACAAACAACCAAGTTCCGGGGATAGCCTCCACAATGCTTGCCGGCAGGCAGCCTTTGCCCAGAAGCCTCAGGCAAAGCAGTGACTTGACGCGAGTGTACTGTTCAGGACTCCTAGGACTCCTGGGGGCTCACCACGTCGCATGGCAAAACACTGTGTCCCAGTGTGTCTTCCTGGGCGACCGCACCAAGAAGTGATACCTGAGGCAATTGGGACTGGTTCCCTGCACGAAGGATGAAAGGCAACACTCTGCTCTCTTCGCTGCCCACCTATTCGGCCAAGCGTTCCAAAGTCCTCCCGGACTCCGGCCTAGCAGCTCCTGGGTGTAATGCAGACGGTCCCCACAGCTGAACCACTGCTGCGATGAGGAAACACTGTGTTTACGGTTCATACTGGGAACCCTTACCTGCCGTGTCTCTGTGGGAGCAGATGGTCGACTTCAGAGCAGCCAGACAAACGTACACTTTGCCCTTTCAACGCTACCTGTGGTTTCGTGAGACACGCGGACACTGTTGCCTCTCCCCAGAAATTATATCCTCGAAGCCCTTCAGCCCATGCAGGAGCACCTGGGTGCCAACATTTTCTCTGGGAAGCGCCATGGTGCGGGTTGCATCTCTTTCTCGTGGTCAGAAACTACAGAGCACTGTGCTGGGTTCCATGCTGATATTGGTTACCTAAAGCCAGGAGCATTACTTTCCCAGTGGGAGAGCTGAAAGTGCGGCCCCAAAGTGTGCTGAGAAACAGTGCGGTTGCTCGTGCTCGCTTCACCGTTAGAACGGCTTTGCGAAGGGCAAGGCAGTGTGACTGGAGAAACCCTCTCTTTTCTCCTCCGTGCAGGAGGCTTTCCTGGCGCCCCATGTCCCTAAAGGGAACACTCTACGGTTCCACAAGGACCAGAGGATGGGTCAGGGATGCCCTCCATGAATGCACTAGTGCAGAGTTTGGCCAGGACACCTTAAGCATGTAGTGCATGACAGTTAGCATGCCTTTCTGGAGGCTGCTGCTGCCTCAGCATATGCCTTGGAAGAACACTGGGTGGTGGAAGTGTTCTTGGGGCCCTGCGCCTCTGTCCACTATAAAAGTACCCCGGCTCATCTCTGTGAATGCAGAGTGAGCGGCAACAGCCTGTTCTCTTTGCTGGATAACTACATGGCCAAAACATTCAAAAGTACCCCTGAGCAGAGCTGTAAAACTTCGTACGTGGACCCTCAGGGCTCTCGGTGCGGAAGCTGAGGAGCAATAGGAAACACTGTGCGCAGTGTCCCTTCTGGATGTTCTTAACCTAGCAGCACTTTCTGGCTAGCCATGACTCGACTTTAGTGGCCGTCTTGCAAACGGACCGTTTGCCCCTGAACACGGCTAGGCTTCTGGCAGGTTCAGGGCACCGCACACTGATCACGAAGTACAAACAACCAAGGTCCGGGGATAGCCTCCACAATGCTTGCCGGCAGGCAGCCTTTGCCCAGAAGCCTCAGGCAAAGCAGTGACTTGACGCGAGTGTGCTGTTCAGGACTCCTAGGACTCCTGGGGGCTCACCACGTCGCATGGCAAAACACTGTGTCCCAGTGTGTCTTCCTGGGCGACCGCACCAAAAAGTGATACCTGAGGCAATTGGGACTGGTTCCCTGCACGAAGGATGAAAGGCAACACTCTGCTCTCTTCGCTGCCCAACTATTCGGCCAAGCGTTCCAAAGTCCTCCCGGACTCCGGCCTAGCAGCTCCTGGGTGTAATGCAGACGGTCCCCACAGCTGAACCACTGCTGCGATGAGGAAACACTGTGTTTACGGTTCATACTGGGAACCCTTACCTGCCGTGTCTCTGTGGGAGCAGATGGTCGACTTCAGAGCAGCCAGACAAACGTACACTTTGCCCTTTCAACGCTACCTGTGGTTTCGTGAGACACGCGGACACTGTTGCCTCTCCCCAGAAATTATATCCTCGAAGCCCTTCAGCCCATGCAGGAGCACCTGGGTGCCAACATTTTCTCTGGGAAGCGCCATGGTGCGGGTTGCATCTCTTTCTCGTGGTCAGAAACTACAGAGCACTGTGCTGGGTTCCATGCTGATATTGGTTACCTAAAGCCAGGAGCATTACTTTCCCAGTGGGAGAGCTGAAAGTGCGGCCCCAAAGTGTGCTGAGAAACAGTGCGGTTGCTCGTGCTCGCTTCACCGTTAGAACGGCTTTGCGAAGGGCAAGGCAGTGTGACTGGAGAAACCCTCTCTTTTCTCCTCCGTGCAGGAGGCTTTCCTGGCGCCCCATGTCCCTAAAGGGAACACTCTACGGTTCCACAAGGACCAGAGGATGGGTCAGGGATGCCCTCCATGAATGCACTAGTGCAGAGTTTGGCCAGGACACCTTAAGCATGTAGTGCATGACAGTTAGCATGCCTTTCTGGAGGCTGCTGCTGCCTCAGCATATGCCTTGGAAGAACACTGGGTGGTGGAAGTGTTCTTGGGGCCCTGCGCCTCTGTCCACTATAAAAGTACCCCGGCTCATCTCTGTGAATGCAGAGTGAGCGGCAACAGCCTGTTCTCTTTGCTGGATAACTACATGGCCAAAACATTCAAAAGTACCCCTGAGCAGAGCTGTAAAACTTCGTACGTGGACCCTCAGGGCTCTCGGTGCGGAAGCTGAGGAGCAATAGGAAACACTGTGCGCAGTGTCCCTTCTGGATGTTCTTAACCTAGCAGCACTTTCTGGCTAGCCATGACTCGACTTTAGTGGCCGTCTTGCAAACGGACCGTTTGCCCCTGAACACGGCTAGGCTTCTGGCAGGTTCAGGGCACCGCACACTGATCACGAAGTACAAACAACCAAGGTCCGGGGATAGCCTCCACAATGCTTGCCGGCAGGCAGCCTTTGCCCAGAAGCCTCAGGCAAAGCAGTGACTTGACGCGAGTGTGCTGTTCAGGACTCCTAGGACTCCTGGGGGCTCACCACGTCGCATGGCAAAACACTGTGTCCCAGTGTGTCTTCCTGGGCGACCGCACCAAAAAGTGATACCTGAGGCAATTGGGACTGGTTCCCTGCACGAAGGATGAAAGGCAACACTCTGCTCTCTTCGCTGCCCAACTATTCGGCCAAGCGTTCCAAAGTCCTCCCGGACTCCGGCCTAGCAGCTCCTGGGTGTAATGCAGACGGTCCCCACAGCTGAACCACTGCTGCGATGAGGAAACACTGTGTTTACAGTTCATACTGGGAACCCTTACCTGCCGTGTCTCTGTGGGAGCAGAAGGTCGACTTCAGAGGCAGCCAGAAAAACGTAGTTTGCCCTTTCAACGCTACCTGTGGTTTTGTGAGACACGCGGACACTGTTGCCTCTCCCCAGAAATTATATCCTCGAAGCCCTTCAGCCCATGCAGGAGCACCTGGGTGCCAACATTTTCTCCGGGAAGCGTCAGCGTGCGGGTTGCATCTCATTCTCGTGGTCAAAAACTACAGAGCACTGTGCTGGGTTCCATGCTGATATTGGTTACCTAAAGCCAGGAGCATTACTTTCCCAGTGGGAGAGCTGAAAGTGCGGCCCCAAAGTGTGCTGAGAAACAGTGCGGTTGCTCGTGCTCTCTTCACCGTTAGAACGGCTTTGCGAAGGGCAAGGCAGTGTGACTGGAGAAACCCTCTCTTTTCTCCTCCGTGCAGGAGGCTTTCCTGGCGCCCCATGTCCCTAAAGGGAACACTCTACGGTTCCACAAGGACCAAAGGAAGGGTCAGGGATGCCATCCATGAATGGACTCGTGCAGAGTTTGGCCAGGACACCTTAAGCATGTAGTGCATGACAGTTAGCATGCCTTTCTGGAGGCTGCTGCTGCCTCAGCATATGCCTGGGAAGAACACTGGGTGGCGGAAGAGTTCTTGGGGCCCTGCGCATCTGTCCACTATAAAAGTGCCCCGGTTCATCTCTGGGAATGCAGAGTGAGCCGCAACAGCCTGTTCTCTTTGCCGGATAACTACATGGCCAAAACATTCAAAAGTGCCCCTGAGCAGAGCTGTAAAAGTTCGTACGTGGACCCTCAGGGCTCTCGGTGCGGAAGCTGAGGAGCAATAGGAAACACGGTGCGCAGTGTCCCTTCTGGGTTTTCTTAACCTAGCGGCACTTTCTGGCCAGCCATGACTCGACGTTAGAGGCAGTCTTGCAAACGGACCGTTTGCCCCTGAACACGGCTAGGCTTCTGGCAGGTTCAGGGCACCGCACACTGATCACGAAGTACAAACAACCAAGGTCCGGGGATAGCCTCCACAATGCTTGCCGGCAGGCAGCCTTTGCCCAGAAGCCTCAGGCAAAGCAGTGGCTTGACGCGAGTGTGCTGTTCAGGACTCCTAGGACTCCCGGGGGCTCACCACGTCGCATGGCAAAACACTGTGTCCCAGTGTGTCTTCCTGGGCGACCGCACCAAAAAGTGATACCTGAGGCAATTGGGACTGGTTCCCTGCACGAAGGATGAAAGGCAACACTCTGCTCTCTTCGCTGCCCACCTATTCGGCCAAGCATTCCAAAGTCCTCCCGGACTCCGGCCTAGCAGCTCCTGGGTGTAATGCAGACGGTCCCCACAGCTGAACCACTGCTGCAATGAGGAAACACTGTGTTTACGGTTCATACTGGGAACCCTAACCTGCCGTGTCTCTGTGGGAGCAGAAGGTCGACTTCAGAGGCAGCCAGACAAACGTACACTTTGCCCTTTCAACTCTACCGGTGGTTTTGTGAGACACGCGGACACTGTTGCCTCTCCCCAGAAATTATATCCTCGAAGCCCTTCAGCCCATGCAGGAGCACCTGGGTGCCAACATTTTCTCCGGGAAGCGTCAGCGTGCGGGTTGCATCTCATTCTCGTGGTCAAAAACTACAGAGCACTGTGCTGGGTTCCATGCTGATATTGGTTACCTAAAGCCAGGAGCATTACTTTCCCAGTGGGAGAGCTGAAAGTGCGGCCCCAAAGTGTGGTGAGAAACAGTGCGGTTGCTCGTGCTCTCTTCACCGTTAGAACGGCTTTGCGAAGGGCAAGGCAGTGTGACTGGAGAAACCCTCTCTTTTCTCCTCCGTGCAGGAGGCTTTCCTGGCGCCCCATGTCCCTAAATGGAACACTCTACGGTTCCACAAGGACCAGAGGAAGGGTCAGGGATGCCATCCATGAATGGACTCGTGCAGAGTTTGGCCAGGACACCTTAAGCATGTAGTGCATGACAGTTAGCATGCCTTTCTGGAGGCTGCTGCTGCCTCAGCATATGCCTTGGAAGAACACTGGGTGGCGGAAGAGTTCTTGGGGCCCTGCGCATCTGTCCACTATAAAAGTGCCACGGTTCATCTCTGTGAATGCAGAGTGAGCGGCAACAGCCTGTTCTCTTTGCCGGATATCTACATGGCCAAAACATTCAAAAGTGCCCCTGAGCAGAGCTGTAAAAGTTCGTACGTGGACCCTCAGGGCTCTCGGTGCGGAAGCTGAGGAGCAATAGGAAACACTGTGCGCAGTGTCCCTTCTGGATGTTCTTAACCTAGCAGCACTTTCTGGCTAGCCATGACTCGACTTTAGTGGCCGTCTTGCAAACGGACCGTTTGCCCCTGAACACGGCTAGGCTTCTGGCAGGTTCAGGGCACCGCACATTGATCACGAAGTACAAACAACCAAGGTCCGGGGATAGCCTCCACAATGCTTGCCGGCAGGCAGCCTTTGCCCAGAAGCCTCAGTCAAAGCAGTGACTTGACGCGAGTGTGCTGTTCAGGACTCCTAGGACTCCTGGGGGCTCACCACGTCGCATGGCAAAACACTGTGTCCCAGTGTGTCTTCCTGGGCGACCGCACCAAAAAGTGATACCTGAGGCAATTGGGACTGGTTCCCTGCACGAAGGATGAAAGGCAACACTCTGCTCTCTTCGCTGCCCACCTATTCGGCCAAGCGTTCCAAAGTCCTCCCGGACTCCGGCCTAGCAGCTCCTAGGTGTAATGCAGACGGTCCCCACAGCTGAACTACTGCTGCGATGAGGAAACACTGTGTTTACGGTTCATACTGGGAACCCTTACCTGCCGTGTCTCTGTGGGAGCAGAAGGTCGACTTCAGAGGCAGCCAGACAAACGTACAGTTTGCCCTTTCAACGCTACCTGTGGTTTCGTGAGACACGCGGACACTGTTGCCTCTCCCCAGAAATTATATCCTCGAAGCCCTTCAGCCCATGCAGGAGCACCTGGGTGCCAACATTTTCTCTGGGAAGCACCCGGGTGCGGGTTGCATCTCTTTCTCGTGGTCAGAAACTACAGAGCACTGTGCTGGGTTCCATGCTGATATTGGTTACCTAAAGCCAGGAGCATTACTTTCCCAGTGGGAGAGCTGAAAGTGCGGCCCCAAAGTGTGCTGAGAAACAGTGCGGTTGCTCGTGCTCGCTTCACCGTTAGAACGGCTTTGCGAAGGGCAAGGCAGTGTGACTGGAGATACCCTCTCTTTTCTCCTCCGTGCAGGAGGCTTTCCTGGCGCCCCATGTCCCTAAAGGGAACACTCTACGGTTCCACAAGGACCAGAGGATGGGTCAGGGATGCCCTCCATGAATGCACTAGTGCAGAGTTTGGCCAGGACACCTTAAGCATGTAGTGCATGACAGTTAGCATGCCTTTCTGGAGGCTGCTGCTGCCTCAGCATATGCCTGGGAAGAACACTGGGTGGCGGAAGAGTTCTTGGGGCCCTGTGCATCTGTCCACTATAAAAGTGCCCCGGTTCATCTCTGGGAATGCAGAGTGAGCCGCAACAGCCTGTTCTCTTTGCCGGATAACTACATGGCCAAAACATTCAAAAGTGCCCCTGAGCAGAGCTGTAAAAGTTCGTACGTGGACCCTCAGGGCTCTCCGTGTGGAAGCTGAGGAGCAATAGGAAACACGGTTCGCAGTGTCCCTTCTGGGTGTTCTTAACCTAGCGGCACTTTCTGGCCAGCCATGACTCGACGTTAGAGGCAGTCTTGCAAACGGACCGTTTGCCCCCGAACACGGCTAGGCTTCTGGCAGGTTCAGGGCACCGCACATTGATCACGAAGTACAAACAACCAAGGTCCGGGGATAGCCTCCACAATGCTTGCCGGCAGGCAGCCTTTGCCCAGAAGCCTCAGGCAAAGCAGTGGCTTGACGCGAGTGTGCTGTTCAGTACTCCTAGGACTCCTGGGGGCTCACCACGTCGCATGGCAAAACACTGTGTCCCAGTGTGTCTTCCTGGGCGACCGCACCAAAAAGTGATACCTGAGGCAATTGGGACTGGTTCCCTGCACGAAGGATGAAAGGCAACACTCTGCTCTCTTCGCTGCCCACCTATTCGGCCAAGCGTTCCAAAGTCCTCCCGGACTCCGGCCTAGCAGCTCCTGGGTGTAATGCAGACGGTCCCCACAGCTCAACCACTGCTGCGATGAGGAAACACTGTGTTTACGGTTCATACTGGGAACCCTTACCTGCCGTGTCTCTGTGGGAGCAGAAGGTCGACTTCAGAGGCAGCCAGACAAACGTACAGTTTGCCCTTTCAACGCTACCTGTGGTTTTGTGAGACACGCGGACACTGTTGCCTCTCCCCAGAAATTATATCCTCGAAGCCCTTCAGCCCATGCAGGAGCACCTGGGTGCCAACATTTTCTCCGGGAAGCGTCAGCGTGCGGGTTGCATCTCATTCTCGTGGTCAAAAACTACAGAGCACTGTGCTGGGTTCCATGCTGATATTGGTTACCTAAAGCCAGGAGCATTACTTTCCCAGTGGGAGAGCTGAAAGTGCGGCCCCAAAGTGTGCTGAGAAACAGTGCGGTTGCTCGTGCTCTCTTCACCGTTAGAACGGCTTTGCGAAGGGCAAGGCAGTGTGACTGGAGAAACCCTCTCTTTTCTCCTCCGTGCAGGAGGCTTTCCTGGCGCCCCATGTCCCTAAAGGGAACACTCTACGGTTCCACAAGGACCAAAGGAAGGGTCAGGGATGCCATCCATGAATGGACTCGTGCAGAGTTTGGCCAGGACACCTTAAGCATGTAGTGCATGACAGTTAGCATGCCTTTCTGGAGGCTGCTGCTGCCTCAGCATATGCCTGGGAAGAACACTGGGTGGCGGAAGAGTTCTTGGGGCCCTGCGCCTCTGTCCACTATAAAAGTGCCCCGGTTCATCTCTGGGAATGCAGAGTGAGCCGCAACAGCCTGTTCTCTTTGCCGGATAACTACATGGCCAAAACATTCAAAAGTGCCCCTGAGCAGAGCTGTAAAAGTTCGTACGTGGACCCTCAGGGCTCTCCGTGTGGAAGCTGAGGAGCAATAGGAAACACGGTGCGCAGTGTCCCTTCTGGGTGTTCTTAACCTAGCGGCACTTTCTGGCCAGCCATGACTGGACGTTAGAGGCAGTCTTGCAAACGGACCGTTTGCCCCCGAACACGGCTAGGCTTCTGGCAGGTTCAGGGCACCGCACATTGATCACGAAGTACAAACAACCAAGGTCCGGGGATAGCCTCCACAATGCTTGCCGGCAGGCAGCCTTTGCCCAGAAGCCTCAGGCAAAGCAGTGGCTTGACGCGAGTGTGCTGTTCAGTACTCCTAGGACTCCTGGGGGCTCACCACGTCGCATGGCAAAACACTGTGTACCAGTGTGTCTTCCTGGGCGACCGCACCAAAAAGTGATACCTGAGGCAATTGGGACTGGTTCCCTGCACGAAGGATGAAAGGCAACACTCTGCTCTCTTCGCTGCCCACCTATTTGGCCAAGCGTTCCAAAGTCCTCCCGGACTCCGGCCTAGCAGCTCCTGGGTGTAATGCAGACGGTCCCCACAGCTGAACCACTGCTGCGATGAGGAAACACTGTGTTTACGGTTCATACTGGGAACCCTTACCTGCCGTGTCTCTGTGGGAGCAGAAGGTCGACTTCAGAGGCAGCCAGACAAACGTACACTTTGCCCTTTCAACGCTACCTGTGGTTTCGTGAGACACGCGGACACTGTTGCCTCTCCCCAGAAATTATATCCTCGAAGCCCTTCAGCCCATGCAGGAGCACCTGGGTACCAACATTTTCTCTGGGAAGCGCCAGGGTGCGGGTTGCATCTCTTTCTCGTGGTCAGAAACTACAGAGCACTGTGCTGGGTTCCATGCTGATATTGGTTACCTAAAGCCAGGAGCATTACTTTCCCAGTGGGAGAGCTGAAAGTGCGGCCCCAAAGTGTGCTGAGAAACAGTGCGGTTGCTCGTGCTCTCTTCACCGTTAGAACGGCTTTGCGAAGGGCAAGGCAGTGTGACTGGAGAAACCCTCTCTTTTCTCCTCCGTGCAGGAGGCTTTCCTGGCGCCCCATGTCCCTAAAGGGAACACTCTACGGTTCCACAAGGACCAGAGGATGGGTCAGCGATTCCCTCCATGAATGCACTAGTGCAGAGTTTGGCCAGGACACCTTAAGCATGTAGTGCATGACAGTTAGCATGCCTTTCTGGAGGCTGCTGCTGCCTCAGCATATGCCTTGGAAGAACACTGGGTGGTGGAAGAGTTCTTGGGGCCCTGCGCCTCTGTCCACTATAAAAGTACCCCGGCTCATCTCTGTGAATGCAGAGTGAGCGGCAACAGCCTGTTCTCTTTGCTGGATAACTACATGGCCAAAACATTCAAAAGTACCCCTGAGCAGAGCTGTAAAACTTCGTACGTGGACCCTCAGGGCTCTCGGTGCGGAAGCTGAGGAGCAATAGGAAACACTGTGCGAAGTGTCCCTTCTGGATGTTCTTAACCTAGCAGCACTTTCTGGCTAGCCATGACTCGACTTTAGTGGCCGTCTTGCAAACGGACCGTTTGCCCCTGAACACGGCTAGGCTTCTGGCAGGTTCAGGGCACCGCACACTGATCACAAAGTACAAACAACCAAGGTCCGGGGATAGCCTCCACAATGCTTGCCGGCAGGCAGCCTTTGCCCAGAAGCCTCAGGCAAAGCAGTGGCTTGACGCGAGTGTGCTGTTCAGTACTCCTAGGACTCCTGGGGGCTCACCACGTCGCATGGCAAAACACTGTGTCCCAGTGTGTCTTCCTGGGCGACCGCACCAAAAAGTGATACCTGAGGCAATTGGGACTGGTTCCCTGCACGAAGGATGAAAGGCAACACTCTGCTCTCTTCGCTGCCCACCTATTTGGCCAAGCGTTCCAAAGTCCTCCCGGACTCCGGCCTAGCAGCTCCTGGGTGTAATGCAGACGGTCCCCACAGCTCAACCACTGCTGCGATGAGGAAACACTGTGTTTACGGTTCATACTGGGAACCCTTACCTGCCGTGTCTCTGTGGGAGCAGAAGGTCGACTTCAGAGGCAGCCAGAGAAACGTACAGTTTACCCTTTCAACGCTACCTGTGGTTTTGTGAGACACGCGGACACTGTTGCCTCTCCCCAGAAATTATATCCTCGAAGCCCTTCAGCCCATGCAGGAGCACCTGGGTGCCAACATTTTCTCCGGGAGGCGCCAGGGTGCTGGTTGCGTCTCTTTCTCGTGGTCACAAACTGCATAGCACTGTGCTGGGTTCCATGCTGATATTGGTTACCTAAAGCCAGGAGCATTACTTTCCCAGTGGGAGAGCTGAAAGTGCGGCCCCAAAGTGTGCTGAGAAACAGTGCGGTTGCTCGTGCTCTCTTCACCGTTAGAACGGCTTTGTGAAGGGCAAGGCAGTGTGACTGGAGAAACCCTCTCTTTTCTCCTCCGTGCAGGAGGCTTTCCTGGCGCCCCATGTCCCTAAAGGGAACACTCTACGGTTCCACAAGGACCAAAGGAAGGGTCAGGGATGCCATCCATGAATGGACTCATGCAGAGTTTGGCCAGGACACCTTAAGCATGTAGTGCATGACAGTTAGCATGCCTTTCTGGAGGCTGCTGCTGCCTCAGCATATGCCTGGAAAGAACACTGGGTGGCGGAAGAGTTCTTGGGGCCCTGTGCATCTGTCCACTATAAAAGTGCCCCGGTTCATCTCTGGGAATGCAGAGTGAGCCGCAACAGCCTGTTCTCTTTGCCGGATAACTACATGGCCAAAACATTCAAAAGTGCCCCTGAGCAGAGCTGTAAAAGTTCGTACGTGGACCCTCAGGGCTCTCCGTGTGGAAGCTGAGGAGCAATAGGAAACACGGTGCGCAGTGTCCATTCTGGGTGTTCTTAACCTAGCGGCACTTTCTGGCCAGCCATGACTCGACGTTAGAGGCAGTCTTGCAAACGGACCGTTTGCCCCCGAACACGGCTAGGCTTCTGGCAGGTTCAGGGCACCGCACATTGATCACGAAGTACAAACAACCAAGGTCCGGGGATAGCCTCCACAATGCTTGCCGGCAGGCAGCCTTTGCCCAGAAGCCTCAGGCAAAGCAGTGGCTTGAGGCGAGTGTGCTGTTCAGGACTCCTAGGACTCCTGGGGGCTCACCACGTCGCATGGCAAAACACTGTGTCCCAGTGTGTCTTCCTGGGCGACCGCACCAAAAAGTGATACCTGAGGCAATTGGGAGTGGTTCCCTGCACGAAGGATGAAAGGCAACACTCTGCTCTCTTCGCTGCCCAACTATTCGGCCAAGCGTTCCAAAGTCCTCCCGGACTCCGGCCTAGCAGCTCCTGGGTGTAATGCAGACGGTCCCAGAAGCTGAACCACTGCTGCGATGAGGAAACACTGTGTTTACAGTTCATACTGGGAACCCTTACCTGCCGTGTCTCTGTGGGAGCAGAAGGTCGACTTCAGAGGCAGCCAGACAAACGTACAGTTTGCCCTTTCAACGCTACCTGTGGTTTTGTGAGACACGCGGACACTGTTGCCTCTCCCCAGAAATTATATCCTCGAAGCCCTTCAGCCCATGCAGGAGCACCTGGGTGCCAACATTTTCTCTGGGAAGCACCAGGGTGCGGGTTGCATCTCTTTCTCGAGGTCAGAAACTACAGAGCACTGTGCTGGGTTCCATGCTGATATTGGTTACCTAAAGCCAGGAGCATTACTTTCCCAGTGGGAGAGCTGAAAGTGCGGCCCCAAAGTGTGCTGAGAAACAGTGCGGTTGCTCGTGCTCGCTTCACCGTTAGAACGGCTTTGCGAAGGGCAAGGCAGTGTGACTGGAGATACCCTCTCTTTTCTCCTCCGTGCAGGAGGCTTTCCTGGTGCCCCATGTCCCTAAAGGGAACACTCTACGGTTCCACAAGGACCAGAGGATGGGTCAGGGATGCCCTCCATGAATGCACTAGTGCAGAGTTTGGCCAGGACACTTTAAGCATGTAGTGCATGACAGTTAGCATGCCTTTCTAGAGGCTGCTGCTGCCTCAGCATATGCCTTGGAAGAACACTGGGTGGCGGAAGTGTTCTTGGGGCCCTGCGCCTCTGTCCACTATAAAAGTACCCCGGCTCATCTCTGTGAATGCAGAGTGAGCGGCAACAGCCTGTTCTCTTTGCCGGATAACTACATGGCCAAAACATTCAAAAGTACCCCTGAGCAGAGCTGTAAAACTTCGTACGTGGACCCTCAGGGCTCTCGGTGCGGAAGCTGAGGAGCAATAGGAAACACTGTGCGCAGTGTCCCTTCTGGATGTTCTTAACCTAGCAGCACTTTCTGGCTAGCCATGACTCGACTTTAGTGGCCGTCTTGCAAACGGACCGTTTGCCCCTGAACACGGCTAGGCTTCTGGCAGGTTCAGGGCACCGCACACTGATCACGAAGTACAAACAACCAAGGTCCGGCGATAGCCTCCACAATGCTTGCCGGCAGGCAGCCTTTGCCCAGAAGCCTCAGGCAAAGCAGTGACTTGACGCGAGTGTGCTGTTCAGGACTCCTAGGACTCCTGGGGGCTCACCACGTCGCATGGCAAAACACTGTGTCCCAGTGTGTCTTCCTGGGCGACCGCACCAAAAAGTGATACCTGAGGCAATTGGGACTGGTTCCCTGCACGAAGGATGAAAGGCAACACTCTGCTCTCTTCGCTGCCCACCTATTCGGCCAAGCGTTCCAAAGTCCTCCCGGACTCCGGCCTAGCAGCTCCTGGGTGTAATGCAGACGGTCCCCACAGCTGAACCACTGCTGCGATGAGGAAACACTGTGTTTACGGTTCATACTGGGAACCCTTACCTGCCGTGTCTCTGTGGGAGCAGAAGGTCGACTTCAGAGGCAGCCAGACAAACGTACAGTTTGCCCTTTCAACGCTACCTGTGGTTTTGTGAGACACGCGGACACTGTTGCCTCTCCCCAGAAATTATATCCTCGAAGCCCTTCAGCCCATGCAGGAGCACCTGGGTGCCAACATTTTCTCCGGGAAGCGTCAGCGTGCGGGTTGCATCTCATTCTCGTGGTCAAAAACTACAGAGCACTGTGCTGGGTTCCATGCTGATATTGGTTACCTAAAGCCAGGAGCATTACTTTCCCAGTGGGAGAGCTGAAAGTGCGGCCCCAAAGTGTGCTGAGAAACAGTGCGGTTGCTCGTGCTCTCTTCACCGTTAGAACGGCTTTGCGAAGGGCAAGGCAGTGTGACTGGAGAAACCCTCTCTTTTCTCCTCCGTGCAGGAGGCTTTCCTGGCGCCCCATGTCCCTAAAGGGAACACTCTACGGTTCCACAAGGACCAAAGGAAGGGTCAGGGATGCCATCCATGAATGGACTCGTGCAGAGTTTGGCCAGGACACCTTAAGCATGTAGTGCATGACAGTTAGCATGCCTTTCTGGAGGCTGCTGCTGCCTCAGCATATGCCTGGGAAGAACACTGGGTGGCGGAAGAGTTCTTGGGGCCCTGTGCATCTGTCCACTATAAAAGTGCCCCGGTTCATCTCTGGGAATGCAGAGTGAGCCGCAACAGCCTGTTCTCTTTGCCGGATAACTACATGGCCAAAACATTCAAAAGTGCCCCTGAGCAGAGCTGTAAAAGTTCGTACGTGGACCCTCAGGGCTCTCGGTGCGGAAGCTGAGGAGCAATAGGAAACACTGTGCGCAGTGTCCCTTCTGGATGTTCTTAACCTAGCAGCACTTTCTGGCTAGCCATGACTCGACTATAGTGGCCGTCTTGCAAACGGACCGTTTGCCCCTGAACACGGCTAGGCTTCTGGCAGGTTCAGGGCACCGCACACTGATCACGAAGTACAAACAACCAAGTTCCGGGGATAGCCTCCACAATGCTTGCCGGCAGGCAGCCTTTGCCCAGAAGCCTCAGGCAAAGCAGTGACTTGACGCGAGTGTACTGTTCAGGACTCCTAGGACTCCTGGGGGCTCACCACGTCGCATGGCAAAACACTGTGTCCCAGTGTGTCTTCCTGGGCGACCGCACCAAGAAGTGATACCTGAGGCAATTGGGACTGGTTCCCTGCACGAAGGATGAAAGGCAACACTCTGCTCTCTTCGCTGCCCACCTATTCGGCCAAGCGTTCCAAAGTCCTCCCGGACTCCGGCCTAGCAGCTCCTGGGTGTAATGCAGACGGTCCCCACAGCTGAACCACTGCTGCGATGAGGAAACACTGTGTTTACGGTTCATACTGGGAACCCTTACCTGCCGTGTCTCTGTGGGAGCAGATGGTCGACTTCAGAGCAGCCAGACAAACGTACACTTTGCCCTTTCAACGCTACCTGTGGTTTCGTGAGACACGCGGACACTGTTGCCTCTCCCCAGAAATTATATCCTCGAAGCCCTTCAGCCCATGCAGGAGCACCTGGGTGCCAACATTTTCTCTGGGAAGCGCCATGGTGCGGGTTGCATCTCTTTCTCGTGGTCAGAAACTACAGAGCACTGTGCTGGGTTCCATGCTGATATTGGTTACCTAAAGCCAGGAGCATTACTTTCCCAGTGGGAGAGCTGAAAGTGCGGCCCCAAAGTGTGCTGAGAAACAGTGCGGTTGCTCGTGCTCGCTTCACCGTTAGAACGGCTTTGCGAAGGGCAAGGCAGTGTGACTGGAGAAACCCTCTCTTTTCTCCTCCGTGCAGGAGGCTTTCCTGGCGCCCCATGTCCCTAAAGGGAACACTCTACGGTTCCACAAGGACCAGAGGATGGGTCAGGGATGCCCTCCATGAATGCACTAGTGCAGAGTTTGGCCAGGACACCTTAAGCATGTAGTGCATGACAGTTAGCATGCCTTTCTGGAGGCTGCTGCTGCCTCAGCATATGCCTTGGAAGAACACTGGGTGGTGGAAGTGTTCTTGGGGCCCTGCGCCTCTGTCCACTATAAAAGTACCCCGGCTCATCTCTGTGAATGCAGAGTGAGCGGCAACAGCCTGTTCTCTTTGCTGGATAACTACATGGCCAAAACATTCAAAAGTACCCCTGAGCAGAGCTGTAAAACTTCGTACGTGGACCCTCAGGGCTCTCGGTGCGGAAGCTGAGGAGCAATAGGAAACACTGTGCGCAGTGTCCCTTCTGGATGTTCTTAACCTAGCAGCACTTTCTGGCTAGCCATGACTCGACTTTAGTGGCCGTCTTGCAAACGGACCGTTTGCCCCTGAACACGGCTAGGCTTCTGGCAGGTTCAGGGCACCGCACACTGATCACGAAGTACAAACAACCAAGGTCCGGGGATAGCCTCCACAATGCTTGCCGGCAGGCAGCCTTTGCCCAGAAGCCTCAGGCAAAGCAGTGACTTGACGCGAGTGTGCTGTTCAGGACTCCTAGGACTCCTGGGGGCTCACCACGTCGCATGGCAAAACACTGTGTCCCAGTGTGTCTTCCTGGGCGACCGCACCAAAAAGTGATACCTGAGGCAATTGGGACTGGTTCCCTGCACGAAGGATGAAAGGCAACACTCTGCTCTCTTCGCTGCCCAACTATTCGGCCAAGCGTTCCAAAGTCCTCCCGGACTCCGGCCTAGCAGCTCCTGGGTGTAATGCAGACGGTCCCCACAGCTGAACCACTGCTGCGATGAGGAAACACTGTGTTTACGGTTCATACTGGGAACCCTTACCTGCCGTGTCTCTGTGGGAGCAGAAGGTCGACTTCAGAGGCAGCCAGAAAAACGTAGTTTGCCCTTTCAACGCTACCTGTGGTTTTGTGAGACACGCGGACACTGTTGCCTCTCCCCAGAAATTATATCCTCGAAGCCCTTCAGCCCATGCAGGAGCACCTGGGTGCCAACATTTTCTCCGGGAAGCGTCAGCGTGCGGGTTGCATCTCATTCTCGTGGTCAAAAACTACAGAGCACTGTGCTGGGTTCCATGCTGATATTGGTTACCTAAAGCCAGGAGCATTACTTTCCCAGTGGGAGAGCTGAAAGTGCGGCCCCAAAGTGTGCTGAGAAACAGTGCGGTTGCTCGTGCTCTCTTCACCGTTAGAACGGCTTTGCGAAGGGCAAGGCAGTGTGACTGGAGAAACCCTCTCTTTTCTCCTCCGTGCAGGAGGCTTTCCTGGCGCCCCATGTCCCTAAAGGGAACACTCTACGGTTCCACAAGGACCAAAGGAAGGGTCAGGGATGCCATCCATGAATGGACTCGTGCAGAGTTTGGCCAGGACACCTTAAGCATGTAGTGCATGACAGTTAGCATGCCTTTCTGGAGGCTGCTGCTGCCTCAGCATATGCCTGGGAAGAACACTGGGTGGCGGAAGAGTTCTTGGGGCCCTGCGCATCTGTCCACTATAAAAGTGCCCCGGTTCATCTCTGGGAATGCAGAGTGAGCCGCAACAGCCTGTTCTCTTTGCCGGATAACTACATGGCCAAAACATTCAAAAGTGCCCCTGAGCAGAGCTGTAAAAGTTCGTACGTGGACCCTCAGGGCTCTCGGTGCGGAAGCTGAGGAGCAATAGGAAACACGGTGCGCAGTGTCCCTTCTGGGTTTTCTTAACCTAGCGGCACTTTCTGGCCAGCCATGACTCGACGTTAGAGGCAGTCTTGCAAACGGACCGTTTGCCCCTGAACACGGCTAGGCTTCTGGCAGGTTCAGGGCACCGCACACTGATCACGAAGTACAAACAACCAAGGTCCGGGGATAGCCTCCACAATGCTTGCCGGCAGGCAGCCTTTGCCCAGAAGCCTCAGGCAAAGCAGTGGCTTGACGCGAGTGTGCTGTTCAGGACTCCTAGGACTCCCGGGGGCTCACCACGTCGCATGGCAAAACACTGTGTCCCAGTGTGTCTTCCTGGGCGACCGCACCAAAAAGTGATACCTGAGGCAATTGGGACTGGTTCCCTGCACGAAGGATGAAAGGCAACACTCTGCTCTCTTCGCTGCCCACCTATTCGGCCAAGCGTTCCAAAGTCCTCCCGGACTCCGGCCTAGCAGCTCCTGGGTGTAATGCAGACGGTCCCCACAGCTGAACCACTGCTGCAATGAGGAAACACTGTGTTTACGGTTCATACTGGGAACCCTAACCTGCCGTGTCTCTGTGGGAGCAGAAGGTCGACTTCAGAGGCAGCCAGACAAACGTACACTTTGCCCTTTCAACTCTACCGGTGGTTTTGTGAGACACGCGGACACTGTTGCCTCTCCCCAGAAATTATATCCTCGAAGCCCTTCAGCCCATGCAGGAGCACCTGGGTGCCAACATTTTCTCCGGGAAGCGTCAGCGTGCGGGTTGCATCTCATTCTCGTGGTCAAAAACTACAGAGCACTGTGCTGGGTTCCATGCTGATATTGGTTACCTAAAGCCAGGAGCATTACTTTCCCAGTGGGAGAGCTGAAAGTGCGGCCCCAAAGTGTGGTGAGAAACAGTGCGGTTGCTCGTGCTCTCTTCACCGTTAGAACGGCTTTGCGAAGGGCAAGGCAGTGTGACTGGAGAAACCCTCTCTTTTCTCCTCCGTGCAGGAGGCTTTCCTGGCGCCCCATGTCCCTAAATGGAACACTCTACGGTTCCACAAGGACCAGAGGAAGGGTCAGGGATGCCATCCATGAATGGACTCGTGCAGAGTTTGGCCAGGACACCTTAAGCATGTAGTGCATGACAGTTAGCATGCCTTTCTGGAGGCTGCTGCTGCCTCAGCATATGCCTTGGAAGAACACTGGGTGGCGGAAGAGTTCTTGGGGCCCTGCGCATCTGTCCACTATAAAAGTGCCACGGTTCATCTCTGTGAATGCAGAGTGAGCGGCAACAGCCTGTTCTCTTTGCCGGATATCTACATGGCCAAAACATTCAAAAGTGCCCCTGAGCAGAGCTGTAAAAGTTCGTACGTGGACCCTCAGGGCTCTCGGTGCGGAAGCTGAGGAGCAATAGGAAACACTGTGCGCAGTGTCCCTTCTGGATGTTCTTAACCTAGCAGCACTTTCTGGCTAGCCATGACTCGACTTTAGTGGCCGTCTTGCAAACGGACCGTTTGCCCCTGAACACGGCTAGGCTTCTGGCAGGTTCAGGGCACCGCACATTGATCACGAAGTACAAACAACCAAGGTCCGGGGATAGCCTCCACAATGCTTGCCGGCAGGCAGCCTTTGCCCAGAAGCCTCAGTCAAAGCAGTGACTTGACGCGAGTGTGCTGTTCAGGACTCCTAGGACTCCTGGGGGCTCACCACGTCGCATGGCAAAACACTGTGTCCCAGTGTGTCTTCCTGGGCGACCGCACCAAAAAGTGATACCTGAGGCAATTGGGACTGGTTCCCTGCACGAAGGATGAAAGGCAACACTCTGCTCTCTTCGCTGCCCACCTATTCGGCCAAGCGTTCCAAAGTCCTCCCGGACTCCGGCCTAGCAGCTCCTAGGTGTAATGCAGACGGTCCCCACAGCTGAACTACTGCTGCGATGAGGAAACACTGTGTTTACGGTTCATACTGGGAACCCTTACCTGCCGTGTCTCTGTGGGAGCAGAAGGTCGACTTCAGAGGCAGCCAGACAAACGTACAGTTTGCCCTTTCAACGCTACCTGTGGTTTCGTGAGACACGCGGACACTGTTGCCTCTCCCCAGAAATTATATCCTCGAAGCCCTTCAGCCCATGCAGGAGCACCTGGGTGCCAACATTTTCTCTGGGAAGCACCCGGGTGCGGGTTGCATCTCTTTCTCGTGGTCAGAAACTACAGAGCACTGTGCTGGGTTCCATGCTGATATTGGTTACCTAAAGCCAGGAGCATTACTTTCCCAGTGGGAGAGCTGAAAGTGCGGCCCCAAAGTGTGCTGAGAAACAGTGCGGTTGCTCGTGCTCGCTTCACCGTTAGAACGGCTTTGCGAAGGGCAAGGCAGTGTGACTGGAGATACCCTCTCTTTTCTCCTCCGTGCAGGAGGCTTTCCTGGCGCCCCATGTCCCTAAAGGGAACACTCTACGGTTCCACAAGGACCAGAGGATGGGTCAGGGATGCCCTCCATGAATGCACTAGTGCAGAGTTTGGCCAGGACACCTTAAGCATGTAGTGCATGACAGTTAGCATGCCTTTCTGGAGGCTGCTGCTGCCTCAGCATATGCCTGGGAAGAACACTGGGTGGCGGAAGAGTTCTTGGGGCCCTGTGCATCTGTCCACTATAAAAGTGCCCCGGTTCATCTCTGGGAATGCAGAGTGAGCCGCAACAGCCTGTTCTCTTTGCCGGATAACTACATGGCCAAAACATTCAAAAGTGCCCCTGAGCAGAGCTGTAAAAGTTCGTACGTGGACCCTCAGGGCTCTCCGTGTGGAAGCTGAGGAGCAATAGGAAACACGGTTCGCAGTGTCCCTTCTGGGTGTTCTTAACCTAGCGGCACTTTCTGGCCAGCCATGACTCGACGTTAGAGGCAGTCTTGCAAACGGACCGTTTGCCCCCGAACACGGCTAGGCTTCTGGCAGGTTCAGGGCACCGCACATTGATCACGAAGTACAAACAACCAAGGTCCGGGGATAGCCTCCACAATGCTTGCCGGCAGGCAGCCTTTGCCCAGAAGCCTCAGGCAAAGCAGTGGCTTGACGCGAGTGTGCTGTTCAGTACTCCTAGGACTCCTGGGGGCTCACCACGTCGCATGGCAAAACACTGTGTCCCAGTGTGTCTTCCTGGGCGACCGCACCAAAAAGTGATACCTGAGGCAATTGGGACTGGTTCCCTGCACGAAGGATGAAAGGCAACACTCTGCTCTCTTCGCTGCCCACCTATTCGGCCAAGCGTTCCAAAGTCCTCCCGGACTCCGGCCTAGCAGCTCCTGGGTGTAATGCAGACGGTCCCCACAGCTCAACCACTGCTGCGATGAGGAAACACTGTGTTTACGGTTCATACTGGGAACCCTTACCTGCCGTGTCTCTGTGGGAGCAGAAGGTCGACTTCAGAGGCAGCCAGACAAACGTACAGTTTGCCCTTTCAACGCTACCTGTGGTTTTGTGAGACACGCGGACACTGTTGCCTCTCCCCAGAAATTATATCCTCGAAGCCCTTCAGCCCATGCAGGAGCACCTGGGTGCCAACATTTTCTCCGGGAAGCGTCAGCGTGCGGGTTGCATCTCATTCTCGTGGTCAAAAACTACAGAGCACTGTGCTGGGTTCCATGCTGATATTGGTTACCTAAAGCCAGGAGCATTACTTTCCCAGTGGGAGAGCTGAAAGTGCGGCCCCAAAGTGTGCTGAGAAACAGTGCGGTTGCTCGTGCTCTCTTCACCGTTAGAACGGCTTTGCGAAGGGCAAGGCAGTGTGACTGGAGAAACCCTCTCTTTTCTCCTCCGTGCAGGAGGCTTTCCTGGCGCCCCATGTCCCTAAAGGGAACACTCTACGGTTCCACAAGGACCAAAGGAAGGGTCAGGGATGCCATCCATGAATGGACTCGTGCAGAGTTTGGCCAGGACACCTTAAGCATGTAGTGCATGACAGTTAGCATGCCTTTCTGGAGGCTGCTGCTGCCTCAGCATATGCCTGGGAAGAACACTGGGTGGCGGAAGAGTTCTTGGGGCCCTGCGCCTCTGTCCACTATAAAAGTGCCCCGGTTCATCTCTGGGAATGCAGAGTGAGCCGCAACAGCCTGTTCTCTTTGCCGGATAACTACATGGCCAAAACATTCAAAAGTGCCCCTGAGCAGAGCTGTAAAAGTTCGTACGTGGACCCTCAGGGCTCTCCGTGTGGAAGCTGAGGAGCAATAGGAAACACGGTGCGCAGTGTCCCTTCTGGGTGTTCTTAACCTAGCGGCACTTTCTGGCCAGCCATGACTGGACGTTAGAGGCAGTCTTGCAAACGGACCGTTTGCCCCCGAACACGGCTAGGCTTCTGGCAGGTTCAGGGCACCGCACATTGATCACGAAGTACAAACAACCAAGGTCCGGGGATAGCCTCCACAATGCTTGCCGGCAGGCAGCCTTTGCCCAGAAGCCTCAGGCAAAGCAGTGGCTTGACGCGAGTGTGCTGTTCAGTACTCCTAGGACTCCTGGGGGCTCACCACGTCGCATGGCAAAACACTGTGTCCCAGTGTGTCTTCCTGGGCGACCGCACCAAAAAGTGATACCTGAGGCAATTGGGACTGGTTCCCTGCACGAAGGATGAAAGGCAACACTCTGCTCTCTTCGCTGCCCACCTATTTGGCCAAGCGTTCCAAAGTCCTCCCGGACTCCGGCCTAGCAGCTCCTGGGTGTAATGCAGACGGTCCCCACAGCTGAACCACTGCTGCGATGAGGAAACACTGTGTTTACGGTTCATACTGGGAACCCTTACCTGCCGTGTCTCTGTGGGAGCAGAAGGTCGACTTCAGAGGCAGCCAGACAAACGTACACTTTGCCCTTTCAACGCTACCTGTGGTTTCGTGAGACACGCGGACACTGTTGCCTCTCCCCAGAAATTATATCCTCGAAGCCCTTCAGCCCATGCAGGAGCACCTGGGTACCAACATTTTCTCTGGGAAGCGCCAGGGTGCGGGTTGCATCTCTTTCTCGTGGTCAGAAACTACAGAGCACTGTGCTGGGTTCCATGCTGATATTGGTTACCTAAAGCCAGGAGCATTACTTTCCCAGTGGGAGAGCTGAAAGTGCGGCCCCAAAGTGTGCTGAGAAACAGTGCGGTTGCTCGTGCTCTCTTCACCGTTAGAACGGCTTTGCGAAGGGCAAGGCAGTGTGACTGGAGAAACCCTCTCTTTTCTCCTCCGTGCAGGAGGCTTTCCTGGCGCCCCATGTCCCTAAAGGGAACACTCTACGGTTCCACAAGGACCAGAGGATGGGTCAGCGATTCCCTCCATGAATGCACTAGTGCAGAGTTTGGCCAGGACACCTTAAGCATGTAGTGCATGACAGTTAGCATGCCTTTCTGGAGGCTGCTGCTGCCTCAGCATATGCCTTGGAAGAACACTGGGTGGTGGAAGAGTTCTTGGGGCCCTGCGCCTCTGTCCACTATAAAAGTACCCCGGCTCATCTCTGTGAATGCAGAGTGAGCGGCAACAGCCTGTTCTCTTTGCTGGATAACTACATGGCCAAAACATTCAAAAGTACCCCTGAGCAGAGCTGTAAAACTTCGTACGTGGACCCTCAGGGCTCTCGGTGCGGAAGCTGAGGAGCAATAGGAAACACTGTGCGAAGTGTCCCTTCTGGATGTTCTTAACCTAGCAGCACTTTCTGGCTAGCCATGACTCGACTTTAGTGGCCGTCTTGCAAACGGACCGTTTGCCCCTGAACACGGCTAGGCTTCTCGCAGGTTCAGGGCACCGCACACTGATCACAAAGTACAAACAACCAAGGTCCGGGGATAGCCTCCACAATGCTTGCCGGCAGGCAGCCTTTGCCCAGAAGCCTCAGGCAAAGCAGTGGCTTGACGCGAGTGTGCTGTTCAGGACTCCTAGGACTCCTGGGGGCTCACCACGTCGCATGGCAAAACACTGTGTCCCAGTGTGTCTTCCTGGGCGACCGCACCAAAAAGTGATACCTGAGGCAATTGGGACTGGTTCCCTGCACGAAGGATGAAAGGCAACACTCTGCTCTCTTCGCTGCCCACCTATTTGGCCAAGCGTTCCAAAGTCCTCCCGGACTCCGGCCTAGCAGCTCCTAGGTGTAATGCAGACGGTCCCCACAGCTCAACCACTGCTGCGATGAGGAAACACTGTGTTTACGGTTCATACTGGGAACCCTTACCTGCCGTGTCTCTGTGGGAGCAGAAGGTCGACTTCAGAGGCAGCCAGAGAAACGTACAGTTTACCCTTTCAACGCTACCTGTGGTTTTGTGAGACACGCGGACACTGTTGCCTCTCCCCAGAAATTATATCCTCGAAGCCCTTCAGCCCATGCAGGAGCACCTGGGTGCCAACATTTTCTCCGGGAGGCGCCAGGGTGCTGGTTGCGTCTCTTTCTCGTGGTCACAAACTGCATAGCACTGTGCTGGGTTCCATGCTGATATTGGTTACCTAAAGCCAGGAGCATTACTTTCCCAGTGGGAGAGCTGAAAGTGCGGCCCCAAAGTGTGCTGAGAAACAGTGCGGTTGCTCGTGCTCTCTTCACCGTTAGAACGGCTTTGCGAAGGGCAAGGCAGTGTGACTGGAGAAACCCTCTCTTTTCTCCTCCGTGCAGGAGGCTTTCCTGGCGCCCCATGTCCCTAAAGGGAACACTCTACGGTTCCACAAGGACCAGAGGATGGGTCAGCGATGCCCTCCATGAATGGACTCGTGCAGAGTTTCGCCAGGACACCTTAAGCATGTAGTGCATGACAGTTAGCATGCCTTTCTGGAGGCTGCTGCTGCCTCAGCATATGCCTTGGAAGAACACTGGGTGGCGGAAGTGTTCTTGGGGCCCTGAGCCTCTGTCCACTATAAAAGTACCCCGGCTCATCTCTGTGAATGCAGAGTGAGCGGCAACAGCCTGTTCTCTTTGCCGGATAACTACATGGCCAAAACATTCAAAAGTGCCCCTGAGCAGAGCTGTAAAAGTTCGTACGTGGACCCTCAGGGCTCTCGGTGCGGAAGCTGAGGAGCAATAGGAAACACGGTGCGCAGTGTCCCTTCTGGGTGTTCTTAACCTAGCGGCACTTTCTGGCAAGCCATGACTCGACTTTAGAGGCACTCTTGAAAACGGACCGTTTGCCCCTGAACACGGCTAGGCTTCTGGCAGGTTCAGGGCACCGCACACTGATCACGAAGTACAAACAACCAAGGTCCGGGGATAGCCTCCACAATGCTTGCCGGCAGGCAGCCTTTGCCCAGAAGCCTCAGGCAAAGCAGTGGCTTGACGCGAGTGTGTTGTTCAGGACTCCTAGGACTCCTGGGGGCTCACCACGTCGCATGGCAAAACACTGTGTCCCAGTGTGTCTTCCTGGGCGACCGCACCAAAAAGTGATACCTGAGGCAATTGGGTCTGGTTCCCTGCACGAAGGATGAAAGGCAACACTCTGCTCTCTTCGCTGCCCACCTATTTGGCCAAGCGTTCCAAAGTCCTCCCGGACTCCGGCCTAGCAGCTCCTAGGTGTAATGCAGACGGTCCCAGAAGCTGAACCACTGCTGCGATGCGGAAACACTGTGTTTACGGTTCATACTGGGAACCCTTACCTGCCGTGTCTCTGTGGGAGCAGAAGGTCGACTTCAGAGGCAGCCAGACAAACGTACAGTTTGCCCTTTCAACGCTACCTGTGGTTTCGTGAGACACGCGGACACTGTTGCCTCTCCCCAGAAATTATATCCTCGAAGCCCTTCAGCCCATGCAGGAGCACCTGGGTGCCAACATTTTCTCTGGGAAGCACCAGGGTGCGGGTTGCATCTCTTTCTCGTGGTCAGAAACTACAGAGCACTGTGCTGGGTTCCATGCTGATATTGGTTACCTAAAGCCAGGAGCATTACTTTCCCAGTGGGAGAGCTGAAAGTGCGGCCCCAAAGTGTGCTGAGAAACAGTGCGGTTGCTCGTGCTCGCTTCACCGTTAGAACAGCTTTGCGAAGGGCAAGGCAGTGTGACTGGAGATACCCTCTCTTTTCTCCTCCGTGCAGGAGGCTTTCCTGGCGCCCCATGTCCCTAAAGGGAACACTCTACGGTTCCACAAGGACCAGAGGATGGGTCAGGAATGCCCTCCATGAATGCACTAGTGCAGAGTTTGGCCAGGACACTTTAAGCATGTAGTGCATGACAGTTAGCATGCCTTTCTAGAGGCTGCTGCTGCCTCAGCATATGCCTTGGAAGAACACTGGGTGGCGGAAGTGTTCTTGGGGCCCTGCGCCTCTGTCCACTATAAAAGTACCCCGGCTCATCTCTGTGAATGCAGAGTGAGCCGCAACAGCCTGTTCTCTTTGCCGCATAACTACATGGCCAAAACATTCAAAAGTGCCCCTGAGCAGAGCTGTAAAAGTTCGTACGTGGACCCTCAGGGCTCTCCGTGTGGAAGCTGAGGAGCAATAGGAAACACGGTGCGCAGTGTCCATTCTGGGTGTTCTTAACCTAGCGGCACTTTCTGGCCAGCCATGACTCGACGTTAGAGGCAGTCTTGCAAACGGACCGTTTGCCCCCGAACACGGCTAGGCTTCTGGCAGGTTCAGGGCACCGCACATTGATCACGAAGTACAAACAACCAAGGTCCGGGGATAGCCTCCACAATGCTTGCCGGCAGGCAGCCTTTGCCCAGAAGCCTCAGGCAAAGCAGTGGCTTGAGGCGAGTGTGCTGTTCAGGACTCCTAGGACTCCTGGGGGCTCACCACGTCGCATGGCAAAACACTGTGTCCCAGTGTGTCTTCCTGGGCGACCGCACCAAAAAGTGATACCTGAGGCAATTGGGACTGGTTCCCTGCACGAAGGATGAAAGGCAACACTCTGCTCTCTTCGCTGCCCACCTATTCGGCCAAGCGTTCCAAAGTCCTCCCGGACTCCGGCCTAGCAGCTCCTGGGTGTAATGCAGACGGTCCCCACAGCTGAACCACTGCTGCGATGAGGAAACACTGTGTTTACGGTTCATACTGGGAACCCTTACCTGCCGTGTCTCTGTGGGAGCAGAAGGTCGACTTCAGAGGCAGCCAGACAAACGTACAGTTTGCCCTTTCAACGCTACCTGTGGTTTTGTGAGACACGCGGACACTGTTGCCTCTCCCCAGAAATTATATCCTCGAAGCCCTTCAGCCCATGCAGGAGCACCTGGGTGCTAACGTTTTCTCCGGGAAGCGTCAGCGTGCGGGTTGCATCTCATTCTCGTGGTCAAAAACTACAGAGCACTGTGCTGGGTTCCATGCTGATATTGGTTACCTAAAGCCAGGAGCATTACTTTCCCAGTGGGAGAGCTGAAAGTGCGGCCCCAAAGTGTGCTGAGAAACAGTGCGGTTGCTCGTGCTCTCTTCACCGTTAGAACGGCTTTGCGAAGGGCAAGGCAGTGTGACTGGAGAAACCCTCTCTTTTCTCCTCCGTGCAGGAGGCTTTCCTGGCACCCCATGTCCCTAAAGGGAACACTCTACGGTTCCACAAGGACCAAAGGAAGGGTCAGGGATGCCATCCATGAATGGACTCGTGCAGAGTTTGGCCAGGACACCTTAAGCATGTAGTGCATGACAGTTAGCATGCCTTTCTGGAGGCTGCTGCTGCCTCAGCATATGCCTTGGAAGAACACTGGGTGGCGGAAGAGTTCTTGGGGCCCTGTGCATCTGTCCACTATAAAAGTGCCCCGGTTCATCTCTGGGAATGCAGAGTGAGCCGCAACAGCCTGTTCTCTTTGCCGGATAACTACATGGCCAAAACATTCAAAAGTGCCCCTGAGCAGAGCTGTAAAAGTTCGTACGTGGACCCTCAGGGCTCTCCGTGTGGAAGCTGAGGAGCAATAGGAAACACGGTGCGCAGTGTCCCTTCTGGGTGTTCTTAACCTAGCGGCACTTTCTGGCCAGCCATGACTCGACGTTAGAGGCAGTCTTGCAAACGGACCGTTTGCCCCCGAACACGGCTAGGCTTCTGGCAGGTTCAGGGCACCGCACATTGATCACGAAGTACAAACAACCAAGGTCCGGGGATAGCCTCCACAATGCTTGCCGGCAGGCAGCCTTTGCCCAGAAGCCTCAGGCAAAGCAGTGGCTTGACGCGAGTGTGCTGTTCAGGACTCCTAGGACTCCTGGGGGCTCACCACGTCGCATGGCAAAACACTGTGTCCCAGTGTGTCTTCCTGGGCGACCGCACCAAAAAGTGATACCTGAGGCAATTGGGACTGGTTCCCTGCACGAAGGATGAAAGGCAACACTCTGCTCTCTTCGCTGCCCACCTATTTGGCCAAGCGTTCCAAAGTCCTCCCGGACTCCGGCCTAGCAGCTCCTGGGTGTAATGCAGACGGTCCCCACAGCTCAACCACTGCTGCGATGAGGAAACACTGTGTTTACGGTTCATAATGGGAACCCTTACCTGCCGTGTCTCTGTGGGAGCAGAAGGTCGACTTCAGAGGCAGCCAGAGAAACGTACAGTTTACCCTTTCAACGCTACCTGTGGTTTTGTGAGACACGCGGACACTGTTGCCTCTCCCCAGAAATTATATCCTCGAAGCCCTTCAGCCCATGCAGGAGCACCTGGGTGCCAACATTTTCTCCGGGAGGCGCCAGGGTGCTGGTTGCGTCTCTTTCTCGTGGTCACAAACTGCATAGCACTGTGCTGGGTTCCATGCTGATATTGGTTACCTAAAGCCAGGAGCATTACTTTCCCAGTGGGAGAGCTGAAAGTGCGGCCCCAAAGTGTGCTGAGAAACAGTGCGGTTGCTCGTGCTCTCTTAACCGTTAGAACGGCTTTGCGAAGGGCAAGGCAGTGTGACTGGAGAAACCCTCTCTTTTCTCCTCCGTGCAGGAGGCATTCCTGGCGCCCCATGTCCCTAAAGGGAACACTCTACGGTTCCACAAGGACCAGAGGATGGGTCAGCGATGCCCTCCATGAATGGACTCGTGCAGAGTTTGGCCAGGACACCTTAAGCATGTAGTGCATGACAGTTAGCATGCCTTTCTGGAGGCTGCTGCTGCCTCAGCATATGCCTTGGAAGAACACTGGGTGGCGGAAGTGTTCTTGGGGCCCTGCGCCTCTGTCCACTATAAAAGTACCCCGGCTCATCTCTGTGAATGCAGAGTGAGCCGCAACAGCCTGTTCTCTTTGCCGGATAACTACATGGCCAAAACATTCAAAAGTGCCCCTGAGCAGAGCTGTAAAAGTTCGTACGTGGACCCTCAGGGCTCTCGGTGCGGAAGCTGAGGAGCAATAGGAAACACGGTGCGCAGTGTCCCTTCTGGGTGTTCTTAACCTAGCGGCACTTTCTGGCCAGCCATGACTCGACGTTAGAGGCAGTCTTGCAAACGGACCGTTTGCCCCCGAACACGGCTAGGCTTCTGGCAGGTTCAGGGCACCGCACATTGATCACGAATTACAAACAACCAAGGTCCGGGGATAGCCTCCACAATGCTTGCCGGCAGGCAGCCTTTGCCCAGAAGACTCAGGCAAATCAGTGGCTTGACGCGAGTGTGCTGTTCAGGACTCCTAGGACTCCTGGGGGCTCACCACGTCGCATGGCAAAACACTGTGTCCCAGTGTGTCTTCCTGGGCGACCGCACCAAAAAGTGATACCTGAGGCAATTGGGACTGGTTCCCTGCACGAAGGATGAAAGGCAACACTCTGCTCTCTTCGCTGCCCACCTATTTGGCCAAGCGTTCCAAAGTCCTCCCGGACTCCGGCCTAGCAGCTCCTGGGTGTAATGCAGACGGTCCCCACAGCTCAACCACTGCTGCGATGAGGAAACACTGTGTTTACGGTTCATAATGGGAACCCTTACCTGCCGTGTCTCTGTGGGAGCAGAAGGTCGACTTCAGAGGCAGCCAGAGAAACGTACAGTTTACCCTTTCAACGCTACCTGTGGTTTTGTGAGACACGCGGACACTGTTGCCTCTCCCCAGAAATTATATCCTCGAAGCCCTTCAGCCCATGCAGGAGCACCTGGGTGCCAACATTTTCTCCGGGAGGCGCCAGGGTGCTGGTTGCGTCTCTTTCTCGTGGTCACAAACTGCATAGCACTGTGCTGGGTTCCATGCTGATATTGGTTACCTAAAGCCAGGAGCATTACTTTCCCAGTGGGAGAGCTGAAAGTGCGGCCCCAAAGTGTGCTGAGAAACAGTGCGGTTGCTCGTGCTCTCTTCACCGTTAGAACGGCTTTGCGAAGGGCAAGGCAGTGTGACTGGAGAAACCCTCTCTTTTCTCCTCCGTGCAGGAGGCATTCCTGGCGCCCCATGTCCCTAAAGGGAACACTCTACGGTTCCACAAGGACCAGAGGATGGGTCAGCGATGCCCTCCATGAATGGACTCGTGCAGAGTTTGGCCAGGACACCTTAAGCATGTAGTGCATGACAGTTAGCATGCCTTTCTGGAGGCTGCTGCTGCCTCAGCATATGCCTTGGAAGAACACTGGGTGGCGGAAGTGTTCTTGGGGCCCTGCGCCTCTGTCCACTATAAAAGTACCCCGGCTCATCTCTGTGAATGCAGAGTGAGCCGCAACAGCCTGTTCTCTTTGCCGGATAACTACATGGCCAAAACATTCAAAAGTGCCCCTGAGCAGAGCTGTAAAAGTTCGTACGTGGACCCTCAGGGCTCTCGGTGCGGAAGCTGAGGAGCAATAGGAAACACGGTGCGCAGTGTCCCTTCTGGATGTTCTTAACCTAGCAGCACTTTCTGGTTAGCCATGACTCGACTTTATTGGCCGTCTGGCAAACGTACCGTTTGCCCCTGAAAACGGCTAGGCTTCTGGCAGGTTCAGGGCACCGCACACTGATCACGAAGTACAAACAACCAAGGTCCGGGGATAGCCTCCACAATGCTTGCCGGCAGGCAGCCTTTGCCCAGAAGCCTCAGGCAAAGCAGTGGCTTGACGCGAGTGTGCTGTTCAGGACTCCTAGGACTCCTGGGGGCTCACCACGTCGCATGGCAAAACACTGTGTCCCAGTGTGTCTTCCTGGGCGACCGCACCAAAAAGTGATACCTGAGGCAATTGGGACTGGTTCCCTGCACGAAGGATGAAAGGCAACACTCTGCTCTCTTCGCTGCCCACCTATTTGGCCAAGCGTTCCAAAGTCCTCCCGGACTCCGGCCTAGCAGCTCCTGGGTGTAATGCAGACGGTCCCCACAGCTCAACCACTGCTGCGATGAGGAAACACTGTGTTTACGGTTCATACTGGGAAACCTTACCTGCCGTGTCTCTGTGGGAGCAGAAGGTCGACTTCAGAGGCAGCCAGACAAACGTACAGTTTGCCCTTTCAACGCTACCTGTGGTTTCGTGAGACACGCGGACACTGTTGCCTCTCCCCAGAAATTATATCCTCGAAGCCCTTCAGCCCATGCAGGAGCACCTGGGTGCCAACATTTTCTCCGGGAAGCGTCAGCGTGCGGGTTGCACCTCATTCTCGTGGTCAAAAACTACAGAGCACTGTGCTGGGTTCCATGCTGATATTGGTTACCTAAAGCCAGGAGCATTACTTTCCCAGTGGGAGAGCTGAAAGTGCGGCCCCAAAGTGTGCTGAGAAACAGTGCGGTTGCTCGTGCTCTCTTCACCGTTAGAACGGCTTTGCGAAGGGCAAGGCAGTGTGACTGGAGAAACCCTCTCTTTTCTCCTCCGTGCAGGAGGCTTTCCTGGCGCCCCATGTCCCTAAAGGGAACACTCTACGGTTCCACAAGGACCAAAGGAAGGGTCAGGGATGCCATCCATGAATGGACTCGTGCAGAGTTTGGCCAGGACACCTTAAGCATGTAGTGCATGACAGTTAGCATGCCTTTCTAGAGGCTGCTGCTGCCTCAGCATATGCCTTGGAAGAACACTGGGTGGCGGAAGTGTTCTTGGGGCCCTGCGCCTCTGTCCACTATAAAAGTACCCCGGCTCATCTCTGTGAATGCAGAGTGAGCGGCAACAGCCTGTTCTCTTTGCCGGATAACTACATGGCCAAAACATTCAAAAGTACCCCTGAGCAGAGCTGTAAAACTTCGTACGTGGACCCTCAGGGCTCTCGGTGCGGAAGCTGAGGAGCAATAGGAAACACTGTGCGCAGTGTCCCTTCTGGATGTTCTTAACCTAGCAGCACTTTCTGGCTAGCCATGACTCGACTTTAGTGGCCGTCTTGCAAACGGACCGTTTGCCCCTGAACACGGCTAGGCTTCTGGCAGGTTCAGGGCACCGCACACTGATCACGAAGTACAAACAACCAAGGTCCGGGGATAGCCTCCACAATGCTTGCCGGCAGGCAGCCTTTGCCCAGAAGCCTCAGGCAAAGCAGTGGCTTGACGCGAGTGTGCTGTTCAGGACTCCTAGGACTCCTGGGGGCTCACCACGTCGCATGGCAAAACACTGTGTCCCAGTGTGTCTTCCTGGGCGACCGCACCAAAAAGTGATACCTGAGGCAATTGGGACTGGTTCCCTGCACGAAGGATGAAAGGCAACACTCTGCTCTCTTCGCTGCCCACCTATTTGGCCAAGCGTTCCAAAGTCCTCCCGGACTCCGGCCTAGCAGCTCCTGGGTGTAATGCAGACGGTCCCCACAGCTCAACCACTGCTGCGATGAGGAAACACTGTGTTTACGGTTCATACTGGGAACCCTTACCTGCCGTGTCTCTGTGGGAGCAGAAGGTCGACTTCAGAGGCAGCCAGAGAAACGTACAGTTTACCCTTTCAACGCTACCTGTGGTTTTGTGAGACACGCGGACACTGTTGCCTCTCCCCAGAAATTATATCCTCGAAGCCCTTCAGCCCATGCAGGAGCACCTGGGTGCCAACATTTTCTCCGGGAGGCGCCAGGGTGCTGGTTGCGTCTCTTTCTCGTGGTCACAAACTGCATAGCACTGTGCTGGGTTCCATGCTGATATTGGTTACCTAAAGCCAGGAGCATTACTTTCCCAGTGGGAGAGCTGAAAGTGCGGCCCCAAAGTGTGCTGAGAAACAGTGCGGTTGCTCGTGCTCTCTTCACCGTTAGAACGGCTTTGCGAAGGGCAAGGCAGTGTGACTGGAGAAACCCTCTCTTTTCTCCTCCGTGCAGGAGGCATTCCTGGCGCCCCATGTCCCTAAAGGGAACACTCTACGGTTCCACAAGGACCAGAGGATGGGTCAGCGATGCCCTCCATGAATGGACTCGTGCAGAGTTTGGCCAGGACACCTTAAGCATGTAGTGCATGACAGTTAGCATGCCTTTCTGGAGGCTGCTGCTGCCTCAGCATATGCCTTGGAAGAACACTGGGTGGCGGAAGTGTTCTTGGGGCCCTGCGCCTCTGTCCACTATAAAAGTACCCCGGCTCATCTCTGTGAATGCAGAGTGAGCGGCAACAGCCTGTTCTCTTTGCCGGATAACTACATGGCCAAAACATTCAAAAGTGCCCCTGAGCAGAGCTGTAAAACTTCGTACGTGGACCCTCAGGGCTTTCGGTGCGGAAGCTGAGGAGCAATAGGAACCACGGTGCGCAGTGTCCCTTCTGGGTGTTCTTAACCTAGCGGCACTTTCTGGCAAGCCATGACTCGACTTTAGAGGCACTCTTGAAAACGGACCGTTTGCCCCTGAACACGGCTAGGCTTCTGGCAGGTTCAGGGCACCGCACACTGATCACGAAGTACAAACAACCAAGGTCCGGGGATAGCCTCCACAATGCTTGCCGGCAGGCAGCCTTTGCCCAGAAGCCTCAGGCAAAGCAGTGGCTTGACGCGAGTGTGCTGTTCAGGACTCCTAGGACTCCTGGGGGCTCACCACGTCGCATGGAAAAACACTGTGTCCCAGTGTGTCTTCCTGGGCGACCGCACCAAAAAGTGATACCTGAGGCAATTGGGACTGGTTCCCTGCACGAAGGATGAAAGGCAACACTCTGCTCTCTTCGCTGCCCACCTATTTGGCCAAGCGTTCCAAAGTCCTCCCGGACTCCGGCCTAGCAGCTCCTGGGTGTAATGCAGACGGTCCCCACAGCTCAACCACTGCTGCGATGAGGAAACACTGTGTTTACGGTTCATACTGGGAACCCTTACCTGCCGTGTCTCTGTGGGAGCAGAAGGTCGACTTCAGAGGCAGCCAGAGAAACGTACAGTTTACCCTTTCAACGCTACCTGTGGTTTTGTGAGACACGCGGACACTGTTGCCTCTCCCCAGAAATTATATCCTCGAAGCCCTTCAGCCCATGCAGGAGCACCTGGGTGCCAACATTTTCTCCGGGAGGCGCCAGGGTGCTGGTTGCGTCTCTTTCTCGTGGTCACAAACTGCATAGCACTGTGCTGGGTTCCATGCTGATATTGGTTACCTAAAGCCAGGAGCATTACTTTCCCAGTGGGAGAGCTGAAAGTGCGGCCCCAAAGTGTGCTGAGAAACAGTGCGGTTGCTCGTGCTCTCTTCACCGTTAGAACGGCTTTGCGAAGGGCAAGGCAGTGTGACTGGAGAAACCCTCTCTTTTCTCCTCCGTGCAGGAGGCATTCCTGGCGCCCCATGTCCCTAAAGGGAACACTCTACGGTTCCACAAGGACCAGAGGATGGGTCAGCGATGCCCTCCATGAATGGACTCGTGCAGAGTTTGGCCAGGACACCTTAAGCATGTAGTGCATGACAGTTAGCATGCCTTTCTGGAGGCTGCTGCTGCCTCAGCATATGCCTTGGAAGAACACTGGGTGGCGGAAGTGTTCTTGGGGCCCTGCGCCTCTGTCCACTATAAAAGTACCCCGGCTCATCTCTGTGAATGCAGAGTGAGCGGCAACAGCCTGTTCTCTTTCCCGGATAACTACATGGCCAAAACATTCAAAAGTGCCCCTGAGCAGAGCTGTAAAACTTCGTACGTGGACCCTCAGGGCTTTCGGTGCGGAAGCTGAGGAGCAATAGGAAACACGGTGCGCAGTGTCCCTTCTGGGTGTTCTTAACCTAGCGGCACTTTCTGGCAAGCCATGACTCGACTTTAGAGGCACTCTTGAAAACGGACCGTTTGCCCCTGAACACGGCTAGGCTTCTGGCAGGTTCAGGGCACCGCACACTGATCACGAAGTACAAACAACCAAGGTCCGGGGATAGCCTCCACAATGCTTGCCGGCAGGCAGCCTTTGCCCAGAAGCCTCAGGCAAAGCAGTGGCTTGACGCGAGTGTGCTGTTCAGGACTCCTAGGACTCCTGGGGGCTCACCACGTCGCATGGCAAAACACTGTGTCCCAGTGTGTCTTCCTGGGCGACCGCACCAAAAAGTGATACCTGAGGCAATTGGGACTGGTTCCCTGCACGAAGGATGAAAGGCAACACTCTGCTCTCTTCGCTGCCCACCTATTTGGCCAAGCGTTCCAAAGTCCTCCCGGACTCCGGCCTAGCAGCTCCTGGGTGTAATGCAGACGGTCCCCACAGCTCAACCACTGCTGCGATGAGGAAACACTGTGTTTACGGTTCATAATGGGAACCCTTACCTGCCGTGTCTCTGTGGGAGCAGAAGGTCGACTTCAGAGGCAGCCAGAGAAACGTACAGTTTACCCTTTCAACGCTACCTGTGGTTTTGTGAGACACGCGGACACTGTTGCCTCTCCCCAGAAATTATATCCTCGAAGCCCTTCAGCCCATGCAGGAGCACCTGGGTGCCAACATTTTCTCCGGGAGGCGCCAGGGTGCTGGTTGCGTCTCTTTCTCGTGGTCACAAACTGCATAGCACTGTGCTGGGTTCCATGCTGATATTGGTTACCTAAAGCCAGGAGCATTACTTTCCCAGTGGGAGAGCTGAAAGTGCGGCCCCAAAGTGTGCTGAGAAACAGTGCGGTTGCTCGTGCTCTCTTCACCGTTAGAACGGCTTTGTGAAGGGCAAGGCAGTGTGACTGGAGAAACCCTCTCTTTTCTCCTCCGTGCAGGAGGCATTCCTGGCGCCCCATGTCCCTAAAGGGAACACTCTACGGTTCCACAAGGACCAGAGGATGGGTCAGCGATGCCCTCCATGAATGGACTCGTGCAGAGTTTGGCCAGGACACCTTAAGCATGTAGTGCATGACAGTTAGCATGCCTTTCTGGAGGCTGCTGCTGCCTCAGCATATGCCTTGGAAGAACACTGGGTGGCGGAAGTGTTCTTGGGGCCCTGCGCCTCTGTCCACTATAAAAGTACCCCGGCTCATCTCTGTGAATGCAGAGTGAGCCGCAACAGCCTGTTCTCTTTGCCGGATAACTACATGGCCAAAACATTCAAAAGTGCCCCAGAGCAGAGCTGTAAAAGTTCGTACGTGGACCCTCAGGGCTCTCGGTGCGGAAGCTGAGGAGCAATAGGAAACACTGTGCGCAGTGTCCCTTCTGGATGTTCTTAACCTAGCAGCACTTTCTGGCTAGCCATGACACGACTTTAGTGGCCGTCTGGCAAACGGACCGTTTGCCCCTGAACACGGCTAGGCTTCTGGCAGGTTCAGGGCACCGCACACTGATCACGAAGTACAAACAACCAAGGTCCGGGGATAGCCTCCACAATGCTTGCCGGCAGGCAGCCTTTGCCCAGAAGCCTCAGGCAAAGCAGTGGCTTGACGCGAGTGTGTTGTTCAGGACTCCTAGGACTCCTGGGGGCTCACCACGTCGCATGGCAAAACACTGTGTCCCAGTGTGTCTTCCTGGGCGACCGCACCAAAAAGTGATACCTGAGGCAATTGGGACTGGTTCCCTGCACGAAGGATGAAAGGCAACACTCTGCTCTCTTCGCTGCCCACCTATTTGGCCAAGCGTTCCAAAGTCCTCCCGGACTCCGGCCTAGCAGCTCCTGGGTGTAATGCAGACGGTCCCCACAGCTGAACCACTGCTGCGATGAGGAAACACTGTGTTTACGGTTCATACTGGGAAACCTTACCTGCCGTGTCTCTGTGGGAGCAGAAGGTCGACTTCAGAGGCAGCCAGACAAACGTACAGTTTGCCCTTTCAACGCTACCTGTGGTTTCGTGAGACACGCGGACACTGTTGCCTCTCCCCAGAAATTATATCCTCGAAGCCCTTCAGCCCATGCAGGAGCACCTGGGTGCCAACATTTTCTCCGGGAAGCGTCAGCGTGCGGGTTGCATCTCATTCTCGTGGTCAAAAACTACAGAGCACTGTGCTGGGTTCCATGCTGATATTGGTTACCTAAAGCCAGGAGCATTACTTTCCCAGTGGGAGAGCTGAAAGTGCGGCCCCAAAGTGTGCTGAGAAACAGTGCGGTTGCTCGTGCTCTCTTCACCGTTAGAACGGCTTTGCGAAGGGCAAGGCAGTGTGACAGGAGAAACCCTCTCTTTTCTCCTCCATGCAGGAGGCTTTCCTGGCGCCCCATGTCCCTAAAGGGAACACTCTACGGTTCCACAAGGACCAAAGGAAGGGTCAGGGATGCCATCCATGAATGGACTCGTGCAGAGTTTGGCCAGGACACCTTAAGCATGTAGTGCATGACAGTTAGCATGCCTTTCTGGAGGCTGCTGCTGCCTCAGCATATGCCTGGGAAGAACACTGGGTGGCGGAAGAGTTCTTGGGGCCCTGTGCATCTGTCCACTATAAAAGTGCCCCGGTTCATCTCTGGGAATGCAGAGTGAGCCGCAACAGCCTGTTCTCTTTGCCGGATAACTACATGGCCAAAACATTCAAAAGTGCCCCTGAGCAGAGCTGTAAAAGTTCGTACGTGGACCCTCAGGGCTCTCGGTGCGGAAGCTGAGGAGCAATAGGAAACACGGTGCGCAGTGTCCCTTCTGGGTGTTCTTAACCTAGCGGCACTTTCTGGCCAGCCATGACTCGACGTTAGAGGCAGTCTTGCAAACGGACCGTTTGCCCCCGAACACGGCTAGGCTTCTGGCAGGTTCAGGGCACCGCACATTGATCACGAAGTACAAACAACCAAGGTCCGGGGATAGCCTCCACAATGCTTGCCGGCAGGCAGCCTTTGCCCAGAAGCCTCAGGCAAAGCAGTGGCTTGACGCGAGTGTGCTGTTCAGGACTCCTAGGACTCCTGGGGGCTCACCACGTCGCATGGCAAAACACTGTGTCCCAGTGTGTCTTCCTGGGCGACCGCACCAAAAAGTGATACCTGAGGCAATTGGGACTGGTTCCCTGCACGAAGGATGAAAGGCAACACTCTGCTCTCTTCGCTGCCCACCTATTTGGCCAAGCGTTCCAAAGTCCTCCCGGACTCCGGCCTAGCAGCTCCTGGGTGTAATGCAGACGGTCCCCACAGCTCAACCACTGCTGCGATGAGGAAACACTGTGTTTACGGTTCATAATGGGAACCCTTACCTGCCGTGTCTCTGTGGGAGCAGAAGGTCGACTTCAGAGGCAGCCAGAGAAACGTACAGTTTACCCTTTCAACGCTACCTGTGGTTTTGTGAGACACACGGACACTGTTGCCTCTCCCCAGAAATTATATCCTCGAAGCCCTTCAGCCCATGCAGGAGCACCTGGGTGCCAACATTTTCTCCGGGAGGCGCCAGGGTGCTGGTTGCGTCTCTTTCTCGTGGTCACAAACTGCATAGCACTGTGCTGGGTTCCATGCTGATATTGGTTACCTAAAGCCAGGAGCATTACTTTCCCAGTGGGAGAGCTGAAAGTGCGGCCCCAAAGTGTGCTGAGAAACAGTGCGGTTGCTCGTGCTCTCTTCACCGTTAGAACGGCTTTGCGAAGGGCAAGGCAGTGTGACTGGAGAAACCCTCTCTTTTCTCCTCCGTGCAGGAGGCTTTCCTAGCGCCCCATGTCCCTAAAGGGAACACTCTACGGTTCCACAAGGACCAGAGGATGGGTCAGCGATGCCCTCCATGAATGGACTCGTGCAGAGTTTGGCCAGGACACCTTAAGCATGTAGTGCATGACAGTTAGCATGCCTTTCTGGAGGCTGCTGCTGCCTCAGCATATGCCTTGGAAGAACACTGGGTGGCGGAAGTGTTCTTGGGGCCCTGCGCCTCTGTCCACTATAAAAGTACCCCGGCTCATCTCTGTGAATGCAGAGTGAGCCGCAACAGCCTGTTCTCTTTGCCGGATAACTACATGGCCAAAACATTCAAAAGTGCCCCTGAGCAGAGCTGTAAAAGTTCGTACGTGGACCCTCAGGGCTCTCGGTGCGGAAGCTGAGGAGCAATAGGAAACACGGTGCGCAGTGTCCCTTCTGGATGTTCTTAACCTAGCAGCACTTTCTGGTTAGCCATGACTCGACTTTATTGGCCGTCTGGCAAACGTACCGTTTGCCCCTGAAAACGGCTAGGCTTCTGGCAGGTTCAGGGCACCGCACACTGATCACGAAGTACAAACAACCAAGGTCCGGGGATAGCCTCCACAATGCTTGCCGGCAGGCAGCCTTTGCCCAGAAGCCTCAGGCAAAGCAGTGGCTTGACGCGAGTGTGCTGTTCAGGACTCCTAGGACTCCTGGGGGCTCACCACGTCGCATGGCAAAACACTGTGTCCCAGTGTGTCTTCCTGGGCGACCGCACCAAAAAGTGATACCTGAGGCAATTGGGACTGGTTCCCTGCACGAAGGATGAAAGGCAACACTCTGCTCTCTTCGCTGCCCACCTATTTGGCCAAGCGTTCCAAAGTCCTCCCGGACTCCGGCCTAGCAGCTCCTGGGTGTAATGCAGACGGTCCCCACAGCTCAACCACTGCTGCGATGAGGAAACACTGTGTTTACGGTTCATAATGGGAACCCTTACCTGCCGTGTCTCTGTGGGAGCAGAAGGTCGACTTCAGAGGCAGCCAGAGAAACGTACAGTTTACCCTTTCAACGCTACCTGTGGTTTTGTGAGACACGCGGACACTGTTGCCTCTCCCCAGAAATTATATCCTCGAAGCCCTTCAGCCCATGCAGGAGCACCTGGGTGCCAACATTTTCTCCGGGAGGCGCCAGGGTGCTGGATGCGTCTCTTTCTCGTGGTCACAAACTGCATAGCACTGTGCTGGGTTCCATGCTGATATTGGTTACCTAAAGCCAGGAGCATTACTTTCCCAGTGGGAGAGCTGAAAGTGCGGCCCCAAAGTGTGCTGAGAAACAGTGCGGTTGCTCGTGCTCTCTTCACCGTTAGAACGGCTTTGCGAAGGGCAAGGCAGTGTGACTGGAGAAAACCTCTCTTTTCTCTTCCGTGCAGGAGGCTTTCCTGGTGACCCATGTCCCTAAAGGGAACACTCTACGGTTCCACAAGGACCAGAGGATGGGTCAGGTATGCCATCCATGAATGGACTCGTGCAGAGTTTGGCCAGGACACCTTAAGCATGTAGTGCATGACAGTTAGCATGCCTTTCTGAGGCTGCTGCTGCCTCAGCATATGCCTTGGAAGAACACTGGGTGGCGGAAGTGTTCTTGGGGCCCTGCGCCTCTGTCCACTATAAAAGTACCCCGGCTCATCTCTGTGAATGCAGAGTGAGCGGCAACAGCCTGTTCTCTTTCCCGGATAACTACATGGCCAAAACATTCAAAAGTGCCCCTGAGCAGAGCTGTAAAACTTCGTACGTGGACCCTCAGGGCTCTCGGTGCGGAAGCTGAGGAGCAATAGGAAACACGGTGCGCAGTGTCCCTTCTGGGTGTTCTTAACCTAGCGGCACTTTCTGGCAAGCCATGACTCGACTTTAGAGGCACTCTTGAAAACGGACCGTTTGCCCCTGAACACGGCTAGGCTTCTGGCAGGTTCAGGGCACCGCACACTGATCACGAAGTACAAACAACCAAGGTCCGGGGATAGCCTCCACAATGCTTGCCGGCAGGCAGCCTTTGCCCAGAAGCCTCAGGCAAAGCAGTGGCTTGACGCGAGTGTGCTGTTCAGGACTCCTAGGACTCCTGGGGGCTCACCACGTCGCATGGCAAAACACTGTGTCCCAGTGTGTCTTCCTGGGCGACCGCACCAAAAAGTGATACCTGAGGCAATTGGGACTGGTTCCCTGCACGAAGGATGAAAGGCAACACTCTGCTCTCTTCGCTGCCCACCTATTCGGCCAAGCGTTCCAAAGTCCTCCCGGACTCCGGCCTAGCAGCTCCTAGGTGTAATGCAGACGGTCCCCACAGCTGAACCACTGCTGCGATGAGGAAACACTGTGTTTACGGTTCATACTGGGAACCCTTACCTGCCGTGTCTCTGTGGGAGCAGAAGGTCGACTTCAGAGGCAGCCAGACAAACGTACAGTTTGCCCTTTCAACGCTACCTGTGGTTTCGTGAGACACGCGGACACTGTTGCCTCTCCCCAGAAATTATATCCTCGAAGCCCTTCAGCCCATGCAGGAGCACCTGGGTGCCAACATTTTCTCCGGGAAGCGTCAGCGTGCGGGTTGCATCTCATTCTCGTGGTCAAAAACTACAGAGCACTGTGCTGGGTTCCATGCTGATATTGGTTACCTAAAGCCAGGAGCATTACTTTCCCAGTGGGAGAGCTGAAAGTGCGGCCCCAAAGTGTGCTGAGAAACAGTGCGGTTGCTCGTGCTCTCTTCACCGTTAGAACGGCTTTGCGAAGGGCAAGGCAGTGTGACTGGAGAAACCCTCTCTTTTCTCCTCCGTGCAGGAGGCTTTCTTGGCGCCCCATGTCCCTAAAGGGAACACTCTACGGTTCCACAAGGACCAAAGGAAGGGTCAGGGATGCCATCCATGAATGGACTCGTGCAGAGTTTGGCCAGGACACCTTAAGCATGTAGTGCATGACAGTTAGCATGCCTTTCTGGAGGCTGCTGCTGCCTCAGCATATGCCTGGGAAGAACACTGGGTGGCGGAAGAGTTCTTGGGGCCCTGTGCATCTGTCCACTATAAAAGTGCCCCGGTTCATCTCTGGGAATGCAGAGTGAGCCGCAACAGCCTGTTCTCTTTGCCGGATAACTACATGGCCAAAACATTCAAAAGTGCCCCTGAGCAGAGCTGTAAAAGTTCGTACGTGGACCCTCAGGGCTCTCGGTGCGGAAGCTGAGGAGCAATAGGAAACACGGTGCGCAGTGTCCCTTCTGGGTGTTCTTAACCTAGCGGCACTTTCTGGCCAGCCATGACTCGACGTTAGAGGCAGTCTTGCAAACGGACCGTTTGCCCCCGAACACGGCTAGGCTTCTGGCAGGTTCAGGGCACCGCACATTGATCACGAAGTACAAACAACCAAGGTCCGGGGATAGCCTCCACAATGCTTGCCGGCAGGCAGCCTTTGCCCAGAAGCCTCAGGCAAAGCAGTGGCTTGACGCGAGTGTGCTGTTCTGGACTCCTAGGACTCCTGGGGGCTCACCACGTCGCATGGCAAAACACTGTGTCCCAGTGTGTCTTCCTGGGCGACCGCACCAAAAAGTGATACCTGAGGCAATTGGGACTGGTTCCCTGCACGAAGGATGAAAGGCAACACTCTGCTCTCTTCGCTGCCCACCTATTTGGCCAAGCGTTCCAAAGTCCTCCCGGACTCCGGCCTAGCAGCTCCTGGGTGTAATGCAGACGGTCCCCACAGCTCAACCACTGCTGCGATGAGGAAACACTGTGTTTACGGTTCATAATGGGAACCCTTAGCTGCCGTGTCTCTGTGGGAGCAGAAGGTCGACTTCAGAGGCAGCCAGAGAAACGTACAGTTTACCCTTTCAACGCT
This sequence comes from Mesoplodon densirostris, assembly GCF_025265405.1. Lineage (NCBI taxonomy): Eukaryota > Metazoa > Chordata > Mammalia > Artiodactyla > Ziphiidae > Mesoplodon > Mesoplodon densirostris. The sequence goes on along the minus strand of NC_082665.1, from coordinate 71,389,272 downwards.
ACCTGTGGTTTTGTGAGACACACGGACACTGTTGCCTCTCCCCAGAAATTATATCCTCGAAGCCCTTCAGCCCATGCAGGTGCACCTGGGTGCCAACATTTTCTCCGGGAAGCGTCAGGGTGCTGGTTGCGTCTCTTTCTCGTGGTCACAAACTGCATAGCACTGTGCTGGGTTCCATGCTGATATTGGTTACCTAAAGCCAGGAGCATTACTTTCCCAGTGGGAGAGCTGAAAGTGCGGCCCCAAAGTGTGCTGAGAAACAGTGCGGTTGCTCGTGCTCTCTTCACCGTTAGAACGGCTTTGCGAAGGGCAAGGCAGTGTGACTGGAGAAACCCTCTCTTTTCTCCTCCGTGCAGGAGGCTTTCCTGGCGCCCCATGTCCCTAAAGGGAACACTCTACGGTTCCACAAGGACCAGAGGATGGGTCAGCGATGCCCTCCATGAATGGACTCGTGCAGAGTTTGGCCAGGACACCTTAAGCATGTAGTGCATGACAGTTAGCATGCCTTTCTGGAGGCTGCTGCTGCCTCAGCATATGCCTTGGAAGAACACTGGGTGGCGGAAGTGTTCTTGGGGCCCTGCGCCTCTGTCCACTATAAAAGTACCCCGGCTCATCTCTGTGAATGCAGAGTGAGCCGCAACAGCCTGTTCTCTTTGCCGGATAACTACATGGCCAAAACATTCAAAAGTGCCCCTGAGCAGAGCTGTAAAAGTTCGTACGTGGACCCTCAGGGCTCTCGGTGCGGAAGCTGAGGAGCAATAGGAAACACTGTGCGCAGTGTCCCTTCTGGATGTTCTTAACCTAGCAGCACTTTCTGGCTAGCCATGACTCGACTTTAGTGGCCGTCTGGCAAACGGACCGTTTGCCCCTGAACACGCCTAGGCTTCTGGCAGGTTCAGGGCACCGCACACTGATCACAAAGTACAAACAACCAAGGTCCGGGGATAGCCTCCACAATGCTTGCCGGCAGGCAGCCTTTGCCCAGAAGCCTCAGGCAAAGCAGTGGCTTGACGCGAGTGTGCTGTTCAGGACTCCTAGGACTCCTGGGGGCTCACCACGTCGCATGGCAAAACACTGTGTCCCAGTGTGTCTTCCTGGGCGACCGCACCAAAAAGTGATACCTGAGGCAATTGGGACTGGTTCCCTGCACGAAGGATGAAAGGCAACACTCTGCTCTCTTCGCTGCCCACCTATTTGGCCAAGCGTTCCAAAGTCCTCCCGGACTCCGGCCTAGCAGCTCCTAGGTGTAATGCAGACGGTCCCCACAGCTGAACCACTGCTGCGATGAGGAAACACTGTGTTTACGGTTCATACTGGGAACCCTTACCTGCCGTGTCTCTGTGGGAGCAGAAGGTCGACTTCAGAGGCAGCCAGACAAACGTACAGTTTGCCCTTTCAACGCTACCTGTGGTTTCGTGAGACACGCGGACACTGTTGCCTCTCCCCAGAAATTATATCCTCGAAGCCCTTCAGCCCATGCAGGAGCACCTGGGTGCCAACATTCTCTCTGGGAAGCACCAGGGTGCGGGTTGCATCTCTTTCTCGTGGTCAGAAACTACAGAGCACTGTGCTGGGTTCCATGCTGATATTGGTTACCTAAAGCCAGGAGCATTACTTTCCCAGTGGGAGAGCTGAAAGTGCGGCCCCAAAGTGTGCTGAGAAACAGTGCGGTTGCTCGTGCTCGCTTCACCGTTAGAACGGCTTTGCGAAGGGCAAGGCAGTGTGACTGGAGATACCCTCTCTTTTCTCCTCCGTGCAGGAGGCTTTCCTGGCGCCCCATGTCCCTAAAGGGAACACTCTACGGTTCCACAAGGACCAGAGGATGGGTCAGGGATGCCCTCCATGAATGCACTAGTGCAGAGTTTGGCCAGGACACTTTAAGCATGTAGTGCATGACAGTTAGCATGCCTTTCTGGAGGCTGCTGCTGCCTCAGCATATGCCTTGGAAGAACACTGGGTGGCGGAAGTGTTCTTGGGGCCCTGCGCCTCTGTCCACTATAAAAGTACCCCGGCTCATCTCTGTGAATGCAGAGTGAGCGGCAACAGCCTGTTCTCTTTGCCGGATAACTACATGGCCAAAACATTCAAAAGTACCCCTGAGCAGAGCTGTAAAACTTCGTACGTGGACCCTCAGGGCTCTCGGTGCGGAAGCTGAGGAGCAATAGGAAACACTGTGCGCAGTGTCCCTTCTGGATGTTCTTAACCTAGCAGCACTTTCTGGCTAGCCATGACTCGACTTTAGTGGCCGTCTTGCAAACGGACCGTTTGCCCCTGATCACGGCTAGGCTTCTGGCAGGTTCAGGGCACCGCACACTGATCACGAAGTACAAACAACCAAGGTCCGGGGATAGCCTCCACAATGCTTGCCGGCAGGCAGCCTTTGCCCAGAAGCCTCAGTCAAAGCAGTGACTTGACGCGAGTGTGCTGTTCAGGACTCCTAGGACTCCTGGGGGCTCACCACGTCGCATGGCAAAACACTGTGTCCCCAGTGTGTCTTCCTGGGCGACCGCACCAAAAAGTGATACCTGAGGCAATTGGGACTGGTTCCCTGCACGAAGGATGAAAGGCAACACTCTGCTCTCTTCGCTGCCCACCTATTCGGCCAAGCGTTCCAAAGTCCTCCCGGACTCCGGCCTAGCAGCTCCTGGGTGTAATGCAGACGGTCCCCACAGCTGAACCACTGCTGCGATGAGGAAACTCTGTGTTTACGGTTCATACTGGGAACCCTTACCTGCCGTGTCTCTGTGGGAGCAGAAGGTCGACTTCAGAGGCAGCCAGACAAACGTACAGTTTGCCCTTTCAACGCTACCTGTGGTTTTGTGAGACACGCGGACACTGTTGCCTCTCCCCAGAAATTATATCCTCGAAGCCCTTCAGCCCATGCAGGAGCACCTGGGTGCCAACATTTTCTCCGGGAAGCGTCAGCGTGCGGGTTGCATCTCATTCTCGTGGTCAAAAACTACAGAGCACTGTGCTGGGTTCCATGCTGATATTGGTTACCTAAAGCCAGGAGCATTACTTTCCCAGTGGGAGAGCTGAAAGTGCGGCCCCAAAGTGTGCTGAGAAACAGTGCGGTTGCTCGTGCTCTCTTCACCGTTAGAACGGCTTTGCGAAGGGCAAGGCAGTGTGACTGGAGAAACCCTCTCTTTTCTCCTCCGTGCAGGAGGCTTTCCTGGCGCCCCATGTCCCTAAAGGGAACACTCTACGGTTCCACAAGGACCAAAGGAAGGGTCAGGGATGCCATCCATGAATGGACTCGTGCAGAGTTTGGCCAGGACACCTTAAGCATGTAGTGCATGACAGTTAGCATGCCTTTCTGGAGGCTGCTGCTGCCTCAGCATATGCCTGGGAAGAACACTGGGTGGCGGAAGAGTTCTTGGGGCCCTGTGCATCTGTCCACTATAAAAGTGCCCCGGTTCATCTCTGGGAATGCAGAGTGAGCCGCAACAGCCTGTTCTCTTTGCCGGATAACTACATGGCCAAAACATTCAAAAGTGCCCCTGAGCAGAGCTGTAAAAGTTCGTACGTGGACCCTCAGGGCTCTCCGTGTGGAAGCTGAGGAGCAATAGGAAACACGGTGCGCAGTGTCCATTCTGGGTGTTCTTAACCTAGCGGCACTTTCTGGCCAGCCATGACTCGACGTTAGAGGCAGTCTTGCAAACGGACCGTTTGCCCCCGAACACGGCTAGGCTTCTGGCAGGTTCAGGGCACCGCACGTTGATCACGAAGTACAAACAACCAAGGTCCGGGGATAGCCTCCACAATGCTTGCCGGCAGGCAGCCTTTGCCCAGAAGCCTCAGGCAAAGCAGTGGCTTGAGGCGAGTGTGCTGTTCAGGACTCCTAGGACTCCTGGGGGCTCACCACGTCGCATGGCAAAACACTGTGTCCCCAGTGTGTCTTCCTGGGCGACCGCACCAAAAAGTGATACCTGAGGCAATTGGGACTGGTTCCCTGCACGAAGGATGAAAGGCAACACTCTGCTCTCTTCGCTGCCCACCTATTCGGCCAAGCGTTCCAAAGTCCTCCCGGACTCCGGCCTAGCAGCTCCTAGGTGTAATGCAGACGGTCCCCACAGCTGAACCACTGCTGCGATGAGGAAACACTGTGTTTACGGTTCATACTGGGAACCCTTACCTGCCGTGTCTCTGTGGGAGCAGAAGGTCGACTTCAGAGGCAGCCAGACAAACGTACAGTTTGCCCTTTCAACGCTACCTGTGGTTTTGTGAGACACGCGGACACTGTTGCCTCTCCCTAGAAATTATATCCTCGAAGCCCTTCAGCCCATGCAGGAGCACCTGGGTGCCAACATTTTCTCCAGGAAGCGCCAGGGTGTGGGTTGCGTCTCTTTCTCGTGGTCAAAAACTACAGAGCACTGTGCTGGGTTCCATGCTGATATTGGTTACCTAAAGCCAGGAGCATTACTTTCCCAGTGGGAGAGCTGAAAGTGCGGCCCCAAAGTGTGCTGAGAAACAGTGCGGTTGTTCGTGCTCTCTTCACCGTTAGAACGGCTTTGCGAAGGGCAAGGCAGTGTGACTGGAGAAACCCTCTCTTTTCTCCTCCGTGCAGGAGGCTTTCCTGGCGCCCCATGTCCCTAAAGGGAACACTCTACGGTTCCACAAGGACCAGAGGATGGGTCAGGGATGCCCTCCATGAATGCACTAGTGCAGAGTTTGGCCAGGACACTTTAAGCATGTAGTGCATGACAGTTAGCATGCCTTTCTAGAGGCTGCTGCTGCCTCAGCATATGCCTTGGAAGAACACTGGGTGGCGGAAGTGTTCTTGGGGCCCTGCGCCTCTGTCCACTATAAAAGTACCCCGGCTCATCTCTGTGAATGCAGAGTGAGCGGCAACAGCCTGTTCTCTTTGCCGGATAACTACATGGCCAAAACATTCAAAAGTGCCCCTGAGCAGAGCTGTAAAAGTTCGTACGTGGACCCTCAGGGCTCTCCGTGTGGAAGCTGAGGAGCAATAGGAAACACAGTGCGCAGTGTCCATTCTGGGTGTTCTTAACCTAGCGGCACTTTCTGGCCAGCCATGACTCGACGTTAGAGGCAGTCTTGCAAACGGACCGTTTGCCCCCGAACACGGCTAGGCTTCTGGCAGGTTCAGGGCACCGCACGTTGATCACGAAGTACAAACAACCAAGGTCCGGGGATAGCCTCCACAATGCTTGCCGGCAGGCAGCCTTTGCCCAGAAGCCTCAGGCAAAGCAGTGGCTTGAGGCGAGTGTGCTGTTCAGGACTCCTAGGACTCCTGGGGGCTCACCACGTCGCATGGCAAAACACTGTGTCCCCAGTGTGTCTTCCTGGGCGACCGCACCAAAAAGTGATACCTGAGGCAATTGGGACTGGTTCCCTGCACGAAGGATGAAAGGCAACACTCTGCTCTCTTCGCTGCCCACCTATTCGGCCAAGCGTTCCAAAGTCCTCCCGGACTCCGGCCTAGCAGCTCCTGGGTGTAATGCAGACGGTCCCCACAGCTGAACCACTGCTGCGATGAGGAAACACTGTGTTTACGGTTCATACTGGGAACCCTTACCTGCCGTGTCTCTGTGGGAGCAGAAGGTCGACTTCAGAGGCAGCCAGACAAACGTACAGTTTGCCCTTTCAACGCTACCTGTGGTTTTGTGAGACACGCGGACACTGTTGCCTCTCCCCAGAAATTATATCCTCGAAGCCCTTCAGCCCATGCAGGAGCACCTGGGTGCCAACATTTTCTCCGGGAAGCGCCAGGGTGCGGGTTGCGTCTCTTTCTCGTGGTAAAAAACTACAGAGCACTGTGCTGGGTTCCATGCTGATATTGGTTACCTAAAGCCAGGAGCATTACTTTCCCAGTGGGAGAGCTGAAAGTGCGGCCCCAAAGTGTGCTGAGAAACAGTGCGGTTGCTCGTGCTCTCTTCACCGTTAGAACGGCTTTGCGAAGGGCAAGGCAGTGTGACTGGAGAAACCCTCTCTTTTCTCCTCCGTGCAGGAGGCTTTCCTGGCGCCCCATGTCCCTAAAGGGAACACTCTACGGTTCCACAAGGACCAGAGGATGGGTCAGGGATGCCCTCCATGAATGCACTAGTGCAGAGTTTGGCCAGGACACTTTAAGCATGTAGTGCATGACAGTTAGCATGCCTTTCTAGAGGCTGCTGCTGCCTCAGCATATGCCTTGGAAGAACACTGGGTGGCGGAAGTGTTCTTGGGGCCCTGCGCCTCTGTCCACTATAAAAGTACCCCGGCTCATCTCTGTGAATGCAGAGTGAGCGGCAACAGCCTGTTCTCTTTGCCGGATAACTACATGGCCAAAACATTCAAAAGTACCCCTGAGCAGAGCTGTAAAACTTCGTACGTGGACCCTCTGGGCTCTCGGTGCGGAAGCTGAGGAGCAATAGGAAACACTGTGCGCAGTGTCCCTTCTGGATGTTCTTAACCTAGCAGCACTTTCTGGCTAGCCATTACTCGACTTTAGTGGCCGTCTTGCAAACGGACCGTTTGCCCCTGATCACGGCTAGGCTTCTGGCAGGTTCAGGGCACCGCACACTGATCACGAAGTACAAACAACCAAGGTCCGGGGATAGCCTCCACAATGCTTGCCGGCAGGCAGCCTTTGCCCAGAAGCCTCAGTCAAAGCAGTGACTTGACGCGAGTGTGCTGTTCAGGACTCCTAGGACTCCTGGGGGCTCACCACGTCGCATGGCAAAACACTGTGTCCCAGTGTGTCTTCCTGGGCGACCGCACCAAAAAGTGATACCTGAGGCAATTGGGACTGGTTCCCTGCACGAAGGATGAAAGGCAACACTCTGCTCTCTTCGCTGCCCACCTATTTGGCCAAGCGTTCCAAAGTCCTCCCGGACTCCGGCCTAGCAGCTCCTGGGTGTAATGCAGACGGTCCCCACAGCTGAACCACTGCTGCGATGAGGAAACACTGTGTTTACAGTTCAGACTGGGAACCCTTACCTGCCGTGTCTCTGTGGGAGCAGAAGGTCGACTTCAGAGGCAGCCAGACAAACGTACAGTTTGCCCTTTCAACGCTACCTGTGGTTTTGTGAGACACGCGGACACTGTTGCCTCTCCCCAGAAATTATATCCTCGAAGCCCTTCAGCCCATGCAGGAGCACCTGGGTGCTAACGTTTTCTCCGGGAAGCGTCAGCGTGCGGGTTGCATCTCATTCTCGTGGTCAAAAACTACAGAGCACTGTGCTGGGTTCCATGCTGATATTGGTTACCTAAAGCCAGGAGCATTACTTTCCCAGTGGGAGAGCTGAAAGTGCGGCCCCAAAGTGTGCTGAGAAACAGTGCGGTTGCTCGTGCTCTCTTCACCGTTAGAACGGCTTTGCGAAGGGCAAGGCAGTGTGACTGGAGAAACCCTCTCTTTTCTCCTCCGTGCAGGAGGCTTTCCTGGCGCCCCATGTCCCTAAAGGGAACACTCTACGGTTCCACAAGGACCAAAGGAAGGGTCAGGGATGCCATCCATGAATGGACTCGTGCAGAGTTTGGCCAGGACACCTTAAGCATGTAGTGCATGACAGTTAGCATGCCTTTCTGGAGGCTGCTGCTGCCTCAGCATATGCCTGGGAAGAACACTGGGTGGCGGAAGAGTTCTTGGGGCCCTGTGCATCTGTCCACTATAAAAGTGCCCCGGTTCATCTCTGGGAATGCAGAGTGAGCCGCAACAGCCTGTTCTCTTTGCCGGATAACTACATGGCCAAAACATTCAAAAGTGCCCCTGAGCAGAGCTGTAAAAGTTCGTACGTTGACCCTCAGGGCTCTCCGTGTGGAAGCTGAGGAGCAATAGGAAACACGGTGCGCAGTGTCCATTCTGGGTGTTCTTAACCTAGCGGCACTTTCTGGCCAGCCATGACTCGACGTTAGAGGCAGTCTTGCAAACGGACCGTTTGCCCCCGAACACGGCTAGGCTTCTGGCAGGTTCAGGGCACCGCACGTTGATCACGAAGTACAAACAACCAAGGTCCGGGGATAGCCTCCACAATGCTTGCCGGCAGGCAGCCTTTGCCCAGAAGCCTCAGGCAAAGCAGTGGCTTGAGGCGAGTGTGCTGTTCAGGACTCCTAGGACTCCTGGGGGCTCACCACGTCGCATGGCAAAACACTGTGTCCCCAGTGTGTCTTCCTGGGCGACCGCACCAAAAAGTGATACCTGAGGCAATTGGGACTGGTTCCCTGCACGAAGGATGAAAGGCAACACTCTGCTCTCTTCGCTGCCCACCTATTCGGCCAAGCGTTCCAAAGTCCTCCCGGACTCCGGCCTAGCAGCTCCTGGGTGTAATGCAGACGGTCCCCACAGCTGAACCACTGCTGCGATGAGGAAACACTGTGTTTACGGTTCATACTGGGAACCCTTACCTGCCGTGTCTCTGTGGGAGCAGAAGGTCGACTTCAGAGGCAGCCAGACAAACGTACAGTTTGCCCTTTCAACGCTACCTGTGGTTTTGTGAGACACGCGGACACTGTTGCCTCTCCCCAGAAATTATATCCTCGAAGCCCTTCAGCCCATGCAGGAGCACCTGGGTGCCAACATTTTCTCCGGGAAGCGCCAGGGTGCGGGTTGCGTCTCTTTCTCGTGGTCAAAAACTACAGAGCACTGTGCTGGGTTCCATGCTGATATTGGTTACCTAAAGCCAGGAGCATTACTTTCCCAGTGGGAGAGCTGAAAGTGCGGCCCCAAAGTGTGCTGAGAAACAGTGCGGTTGCTCGTGCTCTCTTCACCGTTAGAACGGCTTTGCGAAGGGCAAGGCAGTGTGACTGGAGAAACCCTCTCTTTTCTCCTCCGTGCAGGAGGCTTTCCTGGCGCCCCATGTCCCTAAAGGGAACACTCTACGGTTCCACAAGGACCAAAGGAAGGGTCAGGGATGCCCTCCATGAATGCACTAGTGCAGAGTTTGGCCAGGACACCTTAAGCATGTAGTGCATGACAGTTAGCATGCCTTTCTGGAGGCTGCTGCTGCCTCAGCATATGCCTTGGAAGAACACTGGGTGGCGGAAGTGTTCTTGGGGCCCTGCGCCTCTGTCCACTATAAAAGTGCCCCGGTTCATCTCTGTGAATGCAGAGTGAGCCGCAACAGCCTGTTCTCTTTGCCGGATAACTACATGGCCAAAACATTCAAAAGTACCCCTGAAAAGAGCTGTAAAACTTCGTACGTGGACCCTCAGGGCTCTCGGTGCGGAAGCTGAGGAGCAATAGGAAACACTGTGCGCAGTGTCCCTTCTGGATTTTCTTAACCTAGCAGCACTTTCTGGCTAGCCATGACTCGACTATAGTGGCCGTCTTGCAAACGGACCGTTTGCCCCTGAACATGGCTAGGCTTCTGGCAGGTTCAGGGCACCGCACACTGATCACGAAGTACAAACAACCAAGGTCCGGGGATAGCCTCCACAATGCTTGCCGGCAGGCAGCCTTTGCCCAGAAGCCTCAGGCAAAGCAGTGACTTGACGCGAGTGTGCTGTTCAGGACTCCTAGGACTCCTGGGGGCTCACCACGTCGCATGGCAAAACACTGTGTCCCAGTGTGTCTTCCTGGGCAACCGCACCAAAAAGTGATACCTGAGGCAATTGGGACTGGTTCCCTGCACGAAGGATGAAAGGCAACACTCTGCTCTCTTCGCTGCCCACCTATTCGGCCAAGCGTTCCAAAGTCCTCCCAGACTCCGGCCTAGCAGCTCCTGGGTGTAATGCAGACGGTCCCCACAGCTGAACAACTGCTGCGATGAGGAAACACTGTGTTTACGGTTCATACTGGGAACCCTTACCTGCCGTGTCTCTGTGGGAGCAGAAGGTCGACTTCAGAGGCAGCCAGACAAACGTACAGTTTACCCTTTCAACGCTACCTGTGGTTTCGTGAGACACGCGGACACTGTTGCCTCTCCCCAGAAATTATATCCTCGAAGCCCTTCAGCCCATGCAGGAGCACCTGGGTGCCAACATTTTCTCCGGGAAGCGTCAGCATGCGGGTTGCATCTCATTCTCGTGGTCAAAAGCTACAGAGCACTGTGCTGGGTTCCATGCTGATATTGGTTACCTAAAGCCAGGAGCATTACTTTCCCAGTGGGAGAGCTGAAAGTGCGGCCCCAAAGTGTGCTGAGAAACAGTGCGGTTGCTCGTGCTCTCTTCACCGTTAGAACGGCTTTGCGAAGGGCAAGGCAGTGTTACTGGAGATACCCTCTCATTTCTCCTCCATGCAGGAGGCTTTCCTGGCGCCCCATGTCCCTAAAGGGAACACTCTACGGTTCCACAAGGACCAGAGGATGGGTCAGGGATGCCTTCCATGAATGCACTAGTGCAGAGTTTGGCCAGGACACTTTAAGCATGTAGTGCATGACAGTTAGCATGCCTTTCTGGAGGCTGCTGCTGCCTCAGCATATGCCTTGGAAGAACACTGGGTGGCGGAAGTGTTCTTGGGGCCCTGCGCCTCTGTCCACTATAAAAGTACCCCGGCTCATCTCTGTGAATGCAGAGTGAGCGGCAACAGCCTGTTCTCTTTGCCGGATAACTACATGGCCAAAACATTCAAAAGTACCCCTGAGCAGAGCTGTAAAACTTCGTACGTGGACCCTCAGGGCTCTCGGTGCGGAAGCTGAGGAGCAATAGGAAACACTGTGCGCAGTGTCCCTTCTGGATGTTCTTAACCTAGCGGCACTTTCTGGCTAGCCATGACTCGACTTTAGTGGCCGTCTTGCAAACGGACCGTTTGCCCCTGAACACGGCTAGGCTTCTGGCAGCTTCAGGGCACCGCACACTGATCACGAAGTACAAACAACCAAGGTCCGGGGATAGCCTCCACAATGCTTGCCTGCAGGCAGCCTTTGCCCAGAAGCCTCAGTCAAAGCAGTGACTTGACACGAGTGTGCTGTTCAGGACTCCTAGGACTCCTGGGGGCTCACCACGTCGCATGGCAAAACACTGTGTCCCAGTGTGTCTTCCTGGGCGACCGCACCAAAAAGTGATACCTGAGGCAATTGGGACTGGTTCCCTGCACGAAGGATGAAAGGCAACACTCTGCTCTCTTCGCTGCCCACCTATTTGGCCAAGCGTTCCAAAGTCCTCCCGGACTCCGGCCTAGCAGCTCCTGGGTGTAATGCAGACGGTCCCCACAGCTGAACCACTGCTGCGATGAGGAAACACTGTGTTTACAGTTCATACTGGGAACCCTTACCTGCCGTGTCTCTGTGGGAGCAGAAGGTCGACTTCAGAGGCAGCCAGACAAACGTACAGTTTGCCCTTTCAACGCTACCTGTGGTTTTGTGAGACACGCGGACACTGTTGCCTCTCCCCAGAAATTATATCCTCGAAGCCCTTCAGCCCATGCAGGAGCACCTGGGTGCCAACATTTTCTCCGGGAAGCGTCAGCGTGCGGGTTGCATCTCATTCTCGTGGTCAAAAACTACAGAGCACTGTGCTGGGTTCCATGCTGATATTGGTTACCTAAAGCCAGGAGCATTACTTTCCCAGTGGGAGAGCTGAAAGTGCGGCCCCAAAGTGTGCTGAGAAACAGTGCGGTTGCTCGTGCTCGCTTCACCGTTAGAACGGCTTTGCGAAGGGCAAGGCAGTGTGACTGGAGATACCCTCTCTTTTCTCCTCCGTGCAGGAGGCTTTCCTGGCGCCCCATGTCCCTAAAGGGAACACTCTACGGTTCCACAAGGACCAGAGGATGGGTCAGGGATGCCCTCCATGAATGCACTAGTGCAGAGTTTGGCCAGGACACCTTAAGCATGTAGTGCATGACAGTTAGCATGCCTTTCTGGAGGCTGCTGCTGCCTCAGCATATGCCTTGGAAGAACACTGGGTGGCGGAAGAGTTCTTGGGGCCCTGCGCATCTGTCCACTATAAAAGTGCCACGGTTCATCTCTGTGAATGCAGAGTGAGCCGCAACAGCCTGTTCTCTTTGCCGGATATCTACATGGCCAAAACATTCAAAAGTGCCCCTGAGCAGAGCTGTAAAAGTTCGTACGTGGACCCTCAGGGCTCTCGGTGCGGAAGCTGAGGAGCAATAGGAAACACTGTGCGCAGTGTCCCTTCTGGATGTTCTTAACCTAGCAGCACTTTCTGGCTAGCCATGACTCGACTATAGTGGCCGTCTTGCAAACGGACCGTTTGCCCCTGAACACGGCTAGGCTTCTGGCAGGTTCAGGGCACCGCACACTGATCACGAAGTACAAACAACCAAGTTCCGGGGATAGCCTCCACAATGCTTGCCGGCAGGCAGCCTTTGCCCAGAAGCCTCAGGCAAAGCAGTGACTTGACGCGAGTGTACTGTTCAGGACTCCTAGGACTCCTGGGGGCTCACCACGTCGCATGGCAAAACACTGTGTCCCAGTGTGTCTTCCTGGGCGACCGCACCAAGAAGTGATACCTGAGGCAATTGGGACTGGTTCCCTGCACGAAGGATGAAAGGCAACACTCTGCTCTCTTCGCTGCCCACCTATTCGGCCAAGCGTTCCAAAGTCCTCCCGGACTCCGGCCTAGCAGCTCCTGGGTGTAATGCAGACGGTCCCCACAGCTGAACCACTGCTGCGATGAGGAAACACTGTGTTTACGGTTCATACTGGGAACCCTTACCTGCCGTGTCTCTGTGGGAGCAGATGGTCGACTTCAGAGCAGCCAGACAAACGTACACTTTGCCCTTTCAACGCTACCTGTGGTTTCGTGAGACACGCGGACACTGTTGCCTCTCCCCAGAAATTATATCCTCGAAGCCCTTCAGCCCATGCAGGAGCACCTGGGTGCCAACATTTTCTCTGGGAAGCGCCATGGTGCGGGTTGCATCTCTTTCTCGTGGTCAGAAACTACAGAGCACTGTGCTGGGTTCCATGCTGATATTGGTTACCTAAAGCCAGGAGCATTACTTTCCCAGTGGGAGAGCTGAAAGTGCGGCCCCAAAGTGTGCTGAGAAACAGTGCGGTTGCTCGTGCTCGCTTCACCGTTAGAACGGCTTTGCGAAGGGCAAGGCAGTGTGACTGGAGAAACCCTCTCTTTTCTCCTCCGTGCAGGAGGCTTTCCTGGCGCCCCATGTCCCTAAAGGGAACACTCTACGGTTCCACAAGGACCAGAGGATGGGTCAGGGATGCCCTCCATGAATGCACTAGTGCAGAGTTTGGCCAGGACACCTTAAGCATGTAGTGCATGACAGTTAGCATGCCTTTCTGGAGGCTGCTGCTGCCTCAGCATATGCCTTGGAAGAACACTGGGTGGTGGAAGTGTTCTTGGGGCCCTGCGCCTCTGTCCACTATAAAAGTACCCCGGCTCATCTCTGTGAATGCAGAGTGAGCGGCAACAGCCTGTTCTCTTTGCTGGATAACTACATGGCCAAAACATTCAAAAGTACCCCTGAGCAGAGCTGTAAAACTTCGTACGTGGACCCTCAGGGCTCTCGGTGCGGAAGCTGAGGAGCAATAGGAAACACTGTGCGCAGTGTCCCTTCTGGATGTTCTTAACCTAGCAGCACTTTCTGGCTAGCCATGACTCGACTTTAGTGGCCGTCTTGCAAACGGACCGTTTGCCCCTGAACACGGCTAGGCTTCTGGCAGGTTCAGGGCACCGCACACTGATCACGAAGTACAAACAACCAAGGTCCGGGGATAGCCTCCACAATGCTTGCCGGCAGGCAGCCTTTGCCCAGAAGCCTCAGGCAAAGCAGTGACTTGACGCGAGTGTGCTGTTCAGGACTCCTAGGACTCCTGGGGGCTCACCACGTCGCATGGCAAAACACTGTGTCCCAGTGTGTCTTCCTGGGCGACCGCACCAAAAAGTGATACCTGAGGCAATTGGGACTGGTTCCCTGCACGAAGGATGAAAGGCAACACTCTGCTCTCTTCGCTGCCCAACTATTCGGCCAAGCGTTCCAAAGTCCTCCCGGACTCCGGCCTAGCAGCTCCTGGGTGTAATGCAGACGGTCCCCACAGCTGAACCACTGCTGCGATGAGGAAACACTGTGTTTACGGTTCATACTGGGAACCCTTACCTGCCGTGTCTCTGTGGGAGCAGATGGTCGACTTCAGAGCAGCCAGACAAACGTACACTTTGCCCTTTCAACGCTACCTGTGGTTTCGTGAGACACGCGGACACTGTTGCCTCTCCCCAGAAATTATATCCTCGAAGCCCTTCAGCCCATGCAGGAGCACCTGGGTGCCAACATTTTCTCTGGGAAGCGCCATGGTGCGGGTTGCATCTCTTTCTCGTGGTCAGAAACTACAGAGCACTGTGCTGGGTTCCATGCTGATATTGGTTACCTAAAGCCAGGAGCATTACTTTCCCAGTGGGAGAGCTGAAAGTGCGGCCCCAAAGTGTGCTGAGAAACAGTGCGGTTGCTCGTGCTCGCTTCACCGTTAGAACGGCTTTGCGAAGGGCAAGGCAGTGTGACTGGAGAAACCCTCTCTTTTCTCCTCCGTGCAGGAGGCTTTCCTGGCGCCCCATGTCCCTAAAGGGAACACTCTACGGTTCCACAAGGACCAGAGGATGGGTCAGGGATGCCCTCCATGAATGCACTAGTGCAGAGTTTGGCCAGGACACCTTAAGCATGTAGTGCATGACAGTTAGCATGCCTTTCTGGAGGCTGCTGCTGCCTCAGCATATGCCTTGGAAGAACACTGGGTGGTGGAAGTGTTCTTGGGGCCCTGCGCCTCTGTCCACTATAAAAGTACCCCGGCTCATCTCTGTGAATGCAGAGTGAGCGGCAACAGCCTGTTCTCTTTGCTGGATAACTACATGGCCAAAACATTCAAAAGTACCCCTGAGCAGAGCTGTAAAACTTCGTACGTGGACCCTCAGGGCTCTCGGTGCGGAAGCTGAGGAGCAATAGGAAACACTGTGCGCAGTGTCCCTTCTGGATGTTCTTAACCTAGCAGCACTTTCTGGCTAGCCATGACTCGACTTTAGTGGCCGTCTTGCAAACGGACCGTTTGCCCCTGAACACGGCTAGGCTTCTGGCAGGTTCAGGGCACCGCACACTGATCACGAAGTACAAACAACCAAGGTCCGGGGATAGCCTCCACAATGCTTGCCGGCAGGCAGCCTTTGCCCAGAAGCCTCAGGCAAAGCAGTGACTTGACGCGAGTGTGCTGTTCAGGACTCCTAGGACTCCTGGGGGCTCACCACGTCGCATGGCAAAACACTGTGTCCCAGTGTGTCTTCCTGGGCGACCGCACCAAAAAGTGATACCTGAGGCAATTGGGACTGGTTCCCTGCACGAAGGATGAAAGGCAACACTCTGCTCTCTTCGCTGCCCAACTATTCGGCCAAGCGTTCCAAAGTCCTCCCGGACTCCGGCCTAGCAGCTCCTGGGTGTAATGCAGACGGTCCCCACAGCTGAACCACTGCTGCGATGAGGAAACACTGTGTTTACAGTTCATACTGGGAACCCTTACCTGCCGTGTCTCTGTGGGAGCAGAAGGTCGACTTCAGAGGCAGCCAGAAAAACGTAGTTTGCCCTTTCAACGCTACCTGTGGTTTTGTGAGACACGCGGACACTGTTGCCTCTCCCCAGAAATTATATCCTCGAAGCCCTTCAGCCCATGCAGGAGCACCTGGGTGCCAACATTTTCTCCGGGAAGCGTCAGCGTGCGGGTTGCATCTCATTCTCGTGGTCAAAAACTACAGAGCACTGTGCTGGGTTCCATGCTGATATTGGTTACCTAAAGCCAGGAGCATTACTTTCCCAGTGGGAGAGCTGAAAGTGCGGCCCCAAAGTGTGCTGAGAAACAGTGCGGTTGCTCGTGCTCTCTTCACCGTTAGAACGGCTTTGCGAAGGGCAAGGCAGTGTGACTGGAGAAACCCTCTCTTTTCTCCTCCGTGCAGGAGGCTTTCCTGGCGCCCCATGTCCCTAAAGGGAACACTCTACGGTTCCACAAGGACCAAAGGAAGGGTCAGGGATGCCATCCATGAATGGACTCGTGCAGAGTTTGGCCAGGACACCTTAAGCATGTAGTGCATGACAGTTAGCATGCCTTTCTGGAGGCTGCTGCTGCCTCAGCATATGCCTGGGAAGAACACTGGGTGGCGGAAGAGTTCTTGGGGCCCTGCGCATCTGTCCACTATAAAAGTGCCCCGGTTCATCTCTGGGAATGCAGAGTGAGCCGCAACAGCCTGTTCTCTTTGCCGGATAACTACATGGCCAAAACATTCAAAAGTGCCCCTGAGCAGAGCTGTAAAAGTTCGTACGTGGACCCTCAGGGCTCTCGGTGCGGAAGCTGAGGAGCAATAGGAAACACGGTGCGCAGTGTCCCTTCTGGGTGTTCTTAACCTAGCGGCACTTTCTGGCCAGCCATGACTCGACGTTAGAGGCAGTCTTGCAAAGGGACCGTTTGCCCCTGAACACGGCTAGGCTTCTGGCAGGTTCAGGGCACCGCACACTGATCACGAAGTACAAACAACCAAGGTCCGGGGATAGCCTCCACAATGCTTGCCGGCAGGCAGCCTTTGCCCAGAAGCCTCAGGCAAAGCAGTGGCTTGACGCGAGTGTGCTGTTCAGGACTCCTAGGACTCCCGGGGGCTCACCACGTCGCATGGCAAAACACTGTGTCCCAGTGTGTCTTCCTGGGCGACCGCACCAAAAAGTGATACCTGAGGCAATTGGGACTGGTTCCCTGCACGAAGGATGAAAGGCAACACTCTGCTCTCTTCGCTGCCCACCTATTCGGCCAAGCGTTCCAAAGTCCTCCCGGACTCCGGCCTAGCAGCTCCTGGGTGTAATGCAGACGGTCCCCACAGCTGAACCACTGCTGCAATGAGGAAACACTGTGTTTACGGTTCATACTGGGAACCCTAACCTGCCGTGTCTCTGTGGGAGCAGAAGGTCGACTTCAGAGGCAGCCAGACAAACGTACACTTTGCCCTTTCAACTCTACCGGTGGTTTTGTGAGACACGCGGACACTGTTGCCTCTCCCCAGAAATTATATCCTCGAAGCCCTTCAGCCCATGCAGGAGCACCTGGGTGCCAACATTTTCTCCGGGAAGCGTCAGCGTGCGGGTTGCATCTCATTCTCGTGTTCAAAAACTACAGAGCACTGTGCTGGGTTCCATGCTGATATTGGTTACCTAAAGCCAGGAGCATTACTTTCCCAGTGGGAGAGCTGAAAGTGCGGCCCCAAAGTGTGGTGAGAAACAGTGCGGTTGCTCGTGCTCTCTTCACCGTTAGAACGGCTTTGCGAAGGGCAAGGCAGTGTGACTGGAGAAACCCTCTCTTTTCTCCTCCGTGCAGGAGGCTTTCCTGGCGCCCCATGTCCCTAAATGGAACACTCTACGGTTCCACAAGGACCAGAGGAAGGGTCAGGGATGCCATCCATGAATGGACTCGTGCAGAGTTTGGCCAGGACACCTTAAGCATGTAGTGCATGACAGTTAGCATGCCTTTCTGGAGGCTGCTGCTGCCTCAGCATATGCCTTGGAAGAACACTGGGTGGCGGAAGAGTTCTTGGGGCCCTGCGCATCTGTCCACTATAAAAGTGCCACGGTTCATCTCTGTGAATGCAGAGTGAGCGGCAACAGCCTGTTCTCTTTGCCGGATATCTACATGGCCAAAACATTCAAAAGTGCCCCTGAGCAGAGCTGTAAAAGTTCGTACGTGGACCCTCAGGGCTCTCGGTGCGGAAGCTGAGGAGCAATAGGAAACACTGTGCGCAGTGTCCCTTCTGGATGTTCTTAACCTAGCAGCACTTTCTGGCTAGCCATGACTCGACTTTAGTGGCCGTCTTGCAAACGGACCGTTTGCCCCTGAACACGGCTAGGCTTCTGGCAGGTTCAGGGCACCGCACATTGATCACGAAGTACAAACAACCAAGGTCCGGGGATAGCCTCCACAATGCTTGCCGGCAGGCAGCCTTTGCCCAGAAGCCTCAGTCAAAGCAGTGACTTGACGCGAGTGTGCTGTTCAGGACTCCTAGGACTCCTGGGGGCTCACCACGTCGCATGGCAAAACACTGTGTCCCAGTGTGTCTTCCTGGGCGACCGCACCAAAAAGTGATACCTGAGGCAATTGGGACTGGTTCCCTGCACGAAGGATGAAAGGCAACACTCTGCTCTCTTCGCTGCCCACCTATTCGGCCAAGCGTTCCAAAGTCCTCCCGGACTCCGGCCTAGCAGCTCCTAGGTGTAATGCAGACGGTCCCCACAGCTGAACTACTGCTGCGATGAGGAAACACTGTGTTTACGGTTCATACTGGGAACCCTTACCTGCCGTGTCTCTGTGGGAGCAGAAGGTCGACTTCAGAGGCAGCCAGACAAACGTACAGTTTGCCCTTTCAACGCTACCTGTGGTTTCGTGAGACACGCGGACACTGTTGCCTCTCCCCAGAAATTATATCCTCGAAGCCCTTCAGCCCATGCAGGAGCACCTGGGTGCCAACATTTTCTCTGGGAAGCACCAGGGTGCGGGTTGCATCTCTTTCTCGTGGTCAGAAACTACAGAGCACTGTGCTGGGTTCCATGCTGATATTGGTTACCTAAAGCCAGGAGCATTACTTTCCCAGTGGGAGAGCTGAAAGTGCGGCCCCAAAGTGTGCTGAGAAACAGTGCGGTTGCTCGTGCTCGCTTCACCGTTAGAACGGCTTTGCGAAGGGCAAGGCAGTGTGACTGGAGATACCCTCTCTTTTCTCCTCCGTGCAGGAGGCTTTCCTGGCGCCCCATGTCCCTAAAGGGAACACTCTACGGTTCCACAAGGACCAGAGGATGGGTCAGGGATGCCCTCCATGAATGCACTAGTGCAGAGTTTGGCCAGGACACCTTAAGCATGTAGTGCATGACAGTTAGCATGCCTTTCTGGAGGCTGCTGCTGCCTCAGCATATGCCTGGGAAGAACACTGGGTGGCGGAAGAGTTCTTGGGGCCCTGTGCATCTGTCCACTATAAAAGTGCCCCGGTTCATCTCTGGGAATGCAGAGTGAGCCGCAACAGCCTGTTCTCTTTGCCGGATAACTACATGGCCAAAACATTCAAAAGTGCCCCTGAGCAGAGCTGTAAAAGTTCGTACGTGGACCCTCAGGGCTCTCCGTGTGGAAGCTGAGGAGCAATAGGAAACACGGTGCGCAGTGTCCCTTCTGGGTGTTCTTAACCTAGCGGCACTTTCTGGCCAGCCATGACTCGACGTTAGAGGCAGTCTTGCAAACGGACCGTTTGCCCCCGAACACGGCTAGGCTTCTGGCAGGTTCAGGGCACCGCACATTGATCACGAAGTACAAACAACCAAGGTCCGGGGATAGCCTCCACAATGCTTGCCGGCAGGCAGCCTTTGCCCAGAAGCCTCAGGCAAAGCAGTGGCTTGACGCGAGTGTGCTGTTCAGTACTCCTAGGACTCCTGGGGGCTCACCACGTCGCATGGCAAAACACTGTGTCCCAGTGTGTCTTCCTGGGCGACCGCACCAAAAAGTGATACCTGAGGCAATTGGGACTGGTTCCCTGCACGAAGGATGAAAGGCAACACTCTGCTCTCTTCGCTGCCCACCTATTCGGCCAAGCGTTCCAAAGTCCTCCCGGACTCCGGCCTAGCAGCTCCTGGGTGTAATGCAGACGGTCCCCACAGCTCAACCACTGCTGCGATGAGGAAACACTGTGTTTACGGTTCATACTGGGAACCCTTACCTGCCGTGTCTCTGTGGGAGCAGAAGGTCGACTTCAGAGGCAGCCAGACAAACGTACAGTTTGCCCTTTCAACGCTACCTGTGGTTTTGTGAGACACGCGGACACTGTTGCCTCTCCCCAGAAATTATATCCTCGAAGCCCTTCAGCCCATGCAGGAGCACCTGGGTGCCAACATTTTCTCCGGGAAGCGTCAGCGTGCGGGTTGCATCTCATTCTCGTGGTCAAAAACTACAGAGCACTGTGCTGGGTTCCATGCTGATATTGGTTACCTAAAGCCAGGAGCATTACTTTCCCAGTGGGAGAGCTGAAAGTGCGGCCCCAAAGTGTGCTGAGAAACAGTGCGGTTGCTCGTGCTCTCTTCACCGTTAGAACGGCTTTGCGAAGGGCAAGGCAGTGTGACTGGAGAAACCCTCTCTTTTCTCCTCCGTGCAGGAGGCTTTCCTGGCGCCCCATGTCCCTAAAGGGAACACTCTACGGTTCCACAAGGACCAAAGGAAGGGTCAGGGATGCCATCCATGAATGGACTCGTGCAGAGTTTGGCCAGGACACCTTAAGCATGTAGTGCATGACAGTTAGCATGCCTTTCTGGAGGCTGCTGCTGCCTCAGCATATGCCTGGGAAGAACACTGGGTGGCGGAAGAGTTCTTGGGGCCCTGCGCCTCTGTCCACTATAAAAGTGCCCCGGTTCATCTCTGGGAATGCAGAGTGAGCCGCAACAGCCTGTTCTCTTTGCCGGATAACTACATGGCCAAAACATTCAAAAGTGCCCCTGAGCAGAGCTGTAAAAGTTCGTACGTGGACCCTCAGGGCTCTCCGTGTGGAAGCTGAGGAGCAATAGGAAACACGGTGCGCAGTGTCCCTTCTGGGTGTTCTTAACCTAGCGGCACTTTCTGGCCAGCCATGACTGGACGTTAGAGGCAGTCTTGCAAACGGACCGTTTGCCCCCGAACACGGCTAGGCTTCTGGCAGGTTCAGGGCACCGCACATTGATCACGAAGTACAAACAACCAAGGTCCGGGGATAGCCTCCACAATGCTTGCCGGCAGGCAGCCTTTGCCCAGAAGCCTCAGGCAAAGCAGTGGCTTGACGCGAGTGTGCTGTTCAGTACTCCTAGGACTCCTGGGGGCTCACCACGTCGCATGGCAAAACACTGTGTCCCAGTGTGTCTTCCTGGGCGACCGCACCAAAAAGTGATACCTGAGGCAATTGGGACTGGTTCCCTGCACGAAGGATGAAAGGCAACACTCTGCTCTCTTCGCTGCCCACCTATTTGGCCAAGCGTTCCAAAGTCCTCCCGGACTCCGGCCTAGCAGCTCCTGGGTGTAATGCAGACGGTCCCCACAGCTGAACCACTGCTGCGATGAGGAAACACTGTGTTTACGGTTCATACTGGGAACCCTTACCTGCCGTGTCTCTGTGGGAGCAGAAGGTCGACTTCAGAGGCAGCCAGACAAACGTACACTTTGCCCTTTCAACGCTACCTGTGGTTTCGTGAGACACGCGGACACTGTTGCCTCTCCCCAGAAATTATATCCTCGAAGCCCTTCAGCCCATGCAGGAGCACCTGGGTACCAACATTTTCTCTGGGAAGCGCCAGGGTGCGGGTTGCATCTCTTTCTCGTGGTCAGAAACTACAGAGCACTGTGCTGGGTTCCATGCTGATATTGGTTACCTAAAGCCAGGAGCATTACTTTCCCAGTGGGAGAGCTGAAAGTGCGGCCCCAAAGTGTGCTGAGAAACAGTGCGGTTGCTCGTGCTCTCTTCACCGTTAGAACGGCTTTGCGAAGGGCAAGGCAGTGTGACTGGAGAAACCCTCTCTTTTCTCCTCCGTGCAGGAGGCTTTCCTGGCGCCCCATGTCCCTAAAGGGAACACTCTACGGTTCCACAAGGACCAGAGGATGGGTCAGCGATTCCCTCCATGAATGCACTAGTGCAGAGTTTGGCCAGGACACCTTAAGCATGTAGTGCATGACAGTTAGCATGCCTTTCTGGAGGCTGCTGCTGCCTCAGCATATGCCTTGGAAGAACACTGGGTGGTGGAAGAGTTCTTGGGGCCCTGCGCCTCTGTCCACTATAAAAGTACCCCGGCTCATCTCTGTGAATGCAGAGTGAGCGGCAACAGCCTGTTCTCTTTGCTGGATAACTACATGGCCAAAACATTCAAAAGTACCCCTGAGCAGAGCTGTAAAACTTCGTACGTGGACCCTCAGGGCTCTCGGTGCGGAAGCTGAGGAGCAATAGGAAACACTGTGCGAAGTGTCCCTTCTGGATGTTCTTAACCTAGCAGCACTTTCTGGCTAGCCATGACTCGACTTTAGTGGCCGTCTTGCAAACGGACCGTTTGCCCCTGAACACGGCTAGGCTTCTGGCAGGTTCAGGGCACCGCACACTGATCACAAAGTACAAACAACCAAGGTCCGGGGATAGCCTCCACAATGCTTGCCGGCAGGCAGCCTTTGCCCAGAAGCCTCAGGCAAAGCAGTGGCTTGACGCGAGTGTGCTGTTCAGGACTCCTAGGACTCCTGGGGCTCACCACGTCGCATGGCAAAACACTGTGTCCCAGTGTGTCTTCCTGGGCGACCGCACCAAAAAGTGATACCTGAGGCAATTGGGACTGGTTCCCTGCACGAAGGATGAAAGGCAACACTCTGCTCTCTTCGCTGCCCACCTATTTGGCCAAGCGTTCCAAAGTCCTCCCGGACTCCGGCCTAGCAGCTCCTGGGTGTAATGCAGACGGTCCCCACAGCTCAACCACTGCTGCGATGAGGAAACACTGTGTTTACGGTTCATACTGGGAACCCTTACCTGCCGTGTCTCTGTGGGAGCAGAAGGTCGACTTCAGAGGCAGCCAGACAAACGTACAGTTTGCCCTTTCAACGCTACCTGTGGTTTTGTGAGACACGCGGACACTGTTGCCTCTCCCCAGAAATTATATCCTCGAAGCCCTTCAGCCCATGCAGGAGCACCTGGGTGCCAACATTTTCTCCGGGAAGCGTCAGCGTGCGGGTTGCATCTCATTCTCGTGGTCAAAAACTACAGAGCACTGTGCTGGGTTCCATGCTGATATTGGTTACCTAAAGCCAGGAGCATTACTTTCCCAGTGGGAGAGCTGAAAGTGCGGCCCCAAAGTGTGCTGAGAAACAGTGCGGTTGCTCGTGCTCTCTTCACCGTTAGAACGGCTTTGCGAAGGGCAAGGCAGTGTGACTGGAGAAACCCTCTCTTTTCTCCTCCGTGCAGGAGGCTTTCCTGGCGCCCCATGTCCCTAAAGGGAACACTCTACAGTTCCACAAGGACCAAAGGAAGGGTCAGGGATGCCATCCATGAATGGACTCGTGCAGAGTTTGGCCAGGACACCTTAAGCATGTAGTGCATGACAGTTAGCATGCCTTTCTGGAGGCTGCTGCTGCCTCAGCATATGCCTGGGAAGAACACTGGGTGGCGGAAGAGTTCTTGGGGCCCTGCGCCTCTGTCCACTATAAAAGTGCCCCGGTTCATCTCTGGGAATGCAGAGTGAGCCGCAACAGCCTGTTCTCTTTGCCGGATAACTACATGGCCAAAACATTCAAAAGTGCCCCTGAGCAGAGCTGTAAAAGTTCGTACGTGGACCCTCAGGGCTCTCCGTGTGGAAGCTGAGGAGCAATAGGAAACACGGTGCGCAGTGTCCCTTCTGGGTGTTCTTAACCTAGCGGCACTTTCTGGCCAGCCATGACTGGACGTTAGAGGCAGTCTTGCAAACGGACCGTTTGCCCCCGAACACGGCTAGGCTTCTGGCAGGTTCAGGGCACCGCACATTGATCACGAAGTACAAACAACCAAGGTCCGGGGATAGCCTCCACAATGCTTGCCGGCAGGCAGCCTTTGCCCAGAAGCCTCAGGCAAAGCAGTGGCTTGACGCGAGTGTGCTGTTCAGTACTCCTAGGACTCCTGGGGGCTCACCACGTCGCATGGCAAAACACTGTGTCCCAGTGTGTCTTCCTGGGCGACCGCACCAAAAAGTGATACCTGAGGCAATTGGGACTGGTTCCCTGCACGAAGGATGAAAGGCAACACTCTGCTCTCTTCGCTGCCCACCTATTTGGCCAAGCGTTCCAAAGTCCTCCCGGACTCCGGCCTAGCAGCTCCTGGGTGTAATGCAGACGGTCCCCACAGCTGAACCACTGCTGCGATGAGGAAACACTGTGTTTACGGTTCATACTGGGAACCCTTACCTGCCGTGTCTCTGTGGGAGCAGAAGGTCGACTTCAGAGGCAGCCAGACAAACGTACACTTTGCCCTTTCAACGCTACCTGTGGTTTCGTGAGACACGCGGACACTGTTGCCTCTCCCCAGAAATTATATCCTCGAAGCCCTTCAGCCCATGCAGGAGCACCTGGGTACCAACATTTTCTCTGGGAAGCGCCAGGGTGCGGGTTGCATCTCTTTCTCGTGGTCAGAAACTACAGAGCACTGTGCTGGGTTCCATGCTGATATTGGTTACCTAAAGCCAGGAGCATTACTTTCCCAGTGGGAGAGCTGAAAGTGCGGCCCCAAAGTGTGCTGAGAAACAGTGCGGTTGCTCGTGCTCTCTTCACCGTTAGAACGGCTTTGCGAAGGGCAAGGCAGTGTGACTGGAGAAACCCTCTCTTTTCTCCTCCGTGCAGGAGGCTTTCCTGGCGCCCCATGTCCCTAAAGGGAACACTCTACGGTTCCACAAGGACCAGAGGATGGGTCAGCGATTCCCTCCATGAATGCACTAGTGCAGAGTTTGGCCAGGACACCTTAAGCATGTAGTGCATGACAGTTAGCATGCCTTTCTGGAGGCTGCTGCTGCCTCAGCATATGCCTTGGAAGAACACTGGGTGGTGGAAGAGTTCTTGGGGCCCTGCGCCTCTGTCCACTATAAAAGTACCCCGGCTCATCTCTGTGAATGCAGAGTGAGCGGCAACAGCCTGTTCTCTTTGCTGGATAACTACATGGCCAAAACATTCAAAAGTACCCCTGAGCAGAGCTGTAAAACTTCGTACGTGGACCCTCAGGGCTCTCGGTGCGGAAGCTGAGGAGCAATAGGAAACACTGTGCGAAGTGTCCCTTCTGGATGTTCTTAACCTAGCAGCACTTTCTGGCTAGCCATGACTCGACTTTAGTGGCCGTCTTGCAAACGGACCGTTTGCCCCTGAACACGGCTAGGCTTCTGGCAGGTTCAGGGCACCGCACACTGATCACAAAGTACAAACAACCAAGGTCCGGGGATAGCCTCCACAATGCTTGCCGGCAGGCAGCCTTTGCCCAGAAGCCTCAGGCAAAGCAGTGGCTTGACGCGAGTGTGCTGTTCAGGACTCCTAGGACTCCTGGGGCTCACCACGTCGCATGGCAAAACACTGTGTCCCAGTGTGTCTTCCTGGGCGACCGCACCAAAAAGTGATACCTGAGGCAATTGGGACTGGTTCCCTGCACGAAGGATGAAAGGCAACACTCTGCTCTCTTCGCTGCCCACCTATTTGGCCAAGCGTTCCAAAGTCCTCCCGGACTCCGGCCTAGCAGCTCCTGGGTGTAATGCAGACGGTCCCCACAGCTCAACCACTGCTGCGATGAGGAAACACTGTGTTTACGGTTCATACTGGGAACCCTTACCTGCCGTGTCTCTGTGGGAGCAGAAGGTCGACTTCAGAGGCAGCCAGAGAAACGTACAGTTTACCCTTTCAACGCTACCTGTGGTTTTGTGAGACACGCGGACACTGTTGCCTCTCCCCAGAAATTATATCCTCGAAGCCCTTCAGCCCATGCAGGAGCACCTGGGTGCCAACATTTTCTCCGGGAGGCGCCAGGGTGCTGGTTGCGTCTCTTTCTCGTGGTCACAAACTGCATAGCACTGTGCTGGGTTCCATGCTGATATTGGTTACCTAAAGCCAGGAGCATTACTTTCCCAGTGGGAGAGCTGAAAGTGCGGCCCCAAAGTGTGCTGAGAAACAGTGCGGTTGCTCGTGCTCTCTTCACCGTTAGAACGGCTTTGTGAAGGGCAAGGCAGTGTGACTGGAGAAACCCTCTCTTTTCTCCTCCGTGCAGGAGGCTTTCCTGGCGCCCCATGTCCCTAAAGGGAACACTCTACGGTTCCACAAGGACCAAAGGAAGGGTCAGGGATGCCATCCATGAATGGACTCATGCAGAGTTTGGCCAGGACACCTTAAGCATGTAGTGCATGACAGTTAGCATGCCTTTCTGGAGGCTGCTGCTGCCTCAGCATATGCCTGGAAAGAACACTGGGTGGCGGAAGAGTTCTTGGGGCCCTGTGCATCTGTCCACTATAAAAGTGCCCCGGTTCATCTCTGGGAATGCAGAGTGAGCCGCAACAGCCTGTTCTCTTTGCCGGATAACTACATGGCCAAAACATTCAAAAGTGCCCCTGAGCAGAGCTGTAAAAGTTCGTACGTGGACCCTCAGGGCTCTCCGTGTGGAAGCTGAGGAGCAATAGGAAACACGGTGCGCAGTGTCCATTCTGGGTGTTCTTAACCTAGCGGCACTTTCTGGCCAGCCATGACTCGACGTTAGAGGCAGTCTTGCAAACGGACCGTTTGCCCCCGAACACGGCTAGGCTTCTGGCAGGTTCAGGGCACCGCACATTGATCACGAAGTACAAACAACCAAGGTCCGGGGATAGCCTCCACAATGCTTGCCGGCAGGCAGCCTTTGCCCAGAAGCCTCAGGCAAAGCAGTGGCTTGAGGCGAGTGTGCTGTTCAGGACTCCTAGGACTCCTGGGGGCTCACCACGTCGCATGGCAAAACACTGTGTCCCAGTGTGTCTTCCTGGGCGACCGCACCAAAAAGTGATACCTGAGGCAATTGGGAGTGGTTCCCTGCACGAAGGATGAAAGGCAACACTCTGCTCTCTTCGCTGCCCAACTATTCGGCCAAGCGTTCCAAAGTCCTCCCGGACTCCGGCCTAGCAGCTCCTGGGTGTAATGCAGACGGTCCCAGAAGCTGAACCACTGCTGCGATGAGGAAACACTGTGTTTACAGTTCATACTGGGAACCCTTACCTGCCGTGTCTCTGTGGGAGCAGAAGGTCGACTTCAGAGGCAGCCAGACAAACGTACACTTTGCCCTTTCAACGCTACCTGTGGTTTTGTGAGACACGCGGACACTGTTGCCTCTCCCCAGAAATTATATCCTCGAAGCCCTTCAGCCCATGCAGGAGCACCTGGGTGCCAACATTTTCTCTGGGAAGCACCAGGGTGCGGGTTGCATCTCTTTCTCGAGGTCAGAAACTACAGAGCACTGTGCTGGGTTCCATGCTGATATTGGTTACCTAAAGCCAGGAGCATTACTTTCCCAGTGGGAGAGCTGAAAGTGCGGCCCCAAAGTGTGCTGAGAAACAGTGCGGTTGCTCGTGCTCGCTTCACCGTTAGAACGGCTTTGCGAAGGGCAAGGCAGTGTGACTGGAGATACCCTCTCTTTTCTCCTCCGTGCAGGAGGCTTTCCTGGTGCCCCATGTCCCTAAAGGGAACACTCTACGGTTCCACAAGGACCAGAGGATGGGTCAGGGATGCCCTCCATGAATGCACTAGTGCAGAGTTTGGCCAGGACACTTTAAGCATGTAGTGCATGACAGTTAGCATGCCTTTCTAGAGGCTGCTGCTGCCTCAGCATATGCCTTGGAAGAACACTGGGTGGCGGAAGTGTTCTTGGGGCCCTGCGCCTCTGTCCACTATAAAAGTACCCCGGCTCATCTCTGTGAATGCAGAGTGAGCGGCAACAGCCTGTTCTCTTTGCCGGATAACTACATGGCCAAAACATTCAAAAGTACCCCTGAGCAGAGCTGTAAAACTTCGTACGTGGACCCTCAGGGCTCTCGGTGCGGAAGCTGAGGAGCAATAGGAAACACTGTGCGCAGTGTCCCTTCTGGATGTTCTTAACCTAGCAGCACTTTCTGGCTAGCCATGACTCGACTTTAGTGGCCGTCTTGCAAACGGACCGTTTGCCCCTGAACACGGCTAGGCTTCTGGCAGGTTCAGGGCACCGCACACTGATCACGAAGTACAAACAACCAAGGTCCGGCGATAGCCTCCACAATGCTTGCCGGCAGGCAGCCTTTGCCCAGAAGCCTCAGGCAAAGCAGTGACTTGACGCGAGTGTGCTGTTCAGGACTCCTAGGACTCCTGGGGGCTCACCACGTCGCATGGCAAAACACTGTGTCCCAGTGTGTCTTCCTGGGCGACCGCACCAAAAAGTGATACCTGAGGCAATTGGGACTGGTTCCCTGCACGAAGGATGAAAGGCAACACTCTGCTCTCTTCGCTGCCCACCTATTCGGCCAAGCGTTCCAAAGTCCTCCCGGACTCCGGCCTAGCAGCTCCTGGGTGTAATGCAGACGGTCCCCACAGCTGAACCACTGCTGCGATGAGGAAACACTGTGTTTACGGTTCATACTGGGAACCCTTACCTGCCGTGTCTCTGTGGGAGCAGAAGGTCGACTTCAGAGGCAGCCAGACAAACGTACAGTTTGCCCTTTCAACGCTACCTGTGGTTTTGTGAGACACGCGGACACTGTTGCCTCTCCCCAGAAATTATATCCTCGAAGCCCTTCAGCCCATGCAGGAGCACCTGGGTGCCAACATTTTCTCCGGGAAGCGTCAGCGTGCGGGTTGCATCTCATTCTCGTGGTCAAAAACTACAGAGCACTGTGCTGGGTTCCATGCTGATATTGGTTACCTAAAGCCAGGAGCATTACTTTCCCAGTGGGAGAGCTGAAAGTGCGGCCCCAAAGTGTGCTGAGAAACAGTGCGGTTGCTCGTGCTCTCTTCACCGTTAGAACGGCTTTGCGAAGGGCAAGGCAGTGTGACTGGAGAAACCCTCTCTTTTCTCCTCCGTGCAGGAGGCTTTCCTGGCGCCCCATGTCCCTAAAGGGAACACTCTACGGTTCCACAAGGACCAAAGGAAGGGTCAGGGATGCCATCCATGAATGGACTCGTGCAGAGTTTGGCCAGGACACCTTAAGCATGTAGTGCATGACAGTTAGCATGCCTTTCTGGAGGCTGCTGCTGCCTCAGCATATGCCTGGGAAGAACACTGGGTGGCGGAAGAGTTCTTGGGGCCCTGTGCATCTGTCCACTATAAAAGTGCCCCGGTTCATCTCTGGGAATGCAGAGTGAGCCGCAACAGCCTGTTCTCTTTGCCGGATAACTACATGGCCAAAACATTCAAAAGTGCCCCTGAGCAGAGCTGTAAAAGTTCGTACGTGGACCCTCAGGGCTCTCCGTGTGGAAGCTGAGGAGCAATAGGAAACACGGTGCGCAGTGTCCCTTCTGGGTGTTCTTAACCTAGCGGCACTTTCTGGCCAGCCATGACTCGACGTTAGAGGCAGTCTTGCAAACGGACCGTTTGCCCCCGAACACGGCTAGGCTTCTGGCAGGTTCAGGGCACCGCACATTGATCACGAAGTACAAACAACCAAGGTCCGGGGATAGCCTCCACAATGCTTGCCGGCAGGCAGCCTTTGCCCAGAAGCCTCAGGCAAAGCAGTGGCTTGACGCGAGTGTGCTGTTCAGTACTCCTAGGACTCCTGGGGGCTCACCACGTCGCATGGCAAAACACTGTGTCCCAGTGTGTCTTCCTGGGCGACCGCACCAAAAAGTGATACCTGAGGCAATTGGGACTGGTTCCCTGCACGAAGGATGAAAGGCAACACTCTGCTCTCTTCGCTGCCCACCTATTCGGCCAAGCGTTCCAAAGTCCTCCCGGACTCCGGCCTAGCAGCTCCTGGGTGTAATGCAGACGGTCCCCACAGCTCAACCACTGCTGCGATGAGGAAACACTGTGTTTACGGTTCATACTGGGAACCCTTACCTGCCGTGTCTCTGTGGGAGCAGAAGGTCGACTTCAGAGGCAGCCAGACAAACGTACAGTTTGCCCTTTCAACGCTACCTGTGGTTTTGTGAGACACGCGGACACTGTTGCCTCTCCCCAGAAATTATATCCTCGAAGCCCTTCAGCCCATGCAGGAGCACCTGGGTGCCAACATTTTCTCCGGGAAGCGTCAGCGTGCGGGTTGCATCTCATTCTCGTGGTCAAAAACTACAGAGCACTGTGCTGGGTTCCATGCTGATATTGGTTACCTAAAGCCAGGAGCATTACTTTCCCAGTGGGAGAGCTGAAAGTGCGGCCCCAAAGTGTGCTGAGAAACAGTGCGGTTGCTCGTGCTCTCTTCACCGTTAGAACGGCTTTGCGAAGGGCAAGGCAGTGTGACTGGAGAAACCCTCTCTTTTCTCCTCCGTGCAGGAGGCTTTCCTGGCGCCCCATGTCCCTAAAGGGAACACTCTACGGTTCCACAAGGACCAAAGGAAGGGTCAGGGATGCCATCCATGAATGGACTCGTGCAGAGTTTGGCCAGGACACCTTAAGCATGTAGTGCATGACAGTTAGCATGCCTTTCTGGAGGCTGCTGCTGCCTCAGCATATGCCTGGGAAGAACACTGGGTGGCGGAAGAGTTCTTGGGGCCCTGCGCCTCTGTCCACTATAAAAGTGCCCCGGTTCATCTCTGGGAATGCAGAGTGAGCCGCAACAGCCTGTTCTCTTTGCCGGATAACTACATGGCCAAAACATTCAAAAGTGCCCCTGAGCAGAGCTGTAAAAGTTCGTACGTGGACCCTCAGGGCTCTCCGTGTGGAAGCTGAGGAGCAATAGGAAACACGGTGCGCAGTGTCCCTTCTGGGTGTTCTTAACCTAGCGGCACTTTCTGGCCAGCCATGACTGGACGTTAGAGGCAGTCTTGCAAACGGACCGTTTGCCCCCGAACACGGCTAGGCTTCTGGCAGGTTCAGGGCACCGCACATTGATCACGAAGTACAAACAACCAAGGTCCGGGGATAGCCTCCACAATGCTTGCCGGCAGGCAGCCTTTGCCCAGAAGCCTCAGGCAAAGCAGTGGCTTGACGCGAGTGTGCTGTTCAGTACTCCTAGGACTCCTGGGGGCTCACCACGTCGCATGGCAAAACACTGTGTCCCAGTGTGTCTTCCTGGGCGACCGCACCAAAAAGTGATACCTGAGGCAATTGGGACTGGTTCCCTGCACGAAGGATGAAAGGCAACACTCTGCTCTCTTCGCTGCCCACCTATTTGGCCAAGCGTTCCAAAGTCCTCCCGGACTCCGGCCTAGCAGCTCCTGGGTGTAATGCAGACGGTCCCCACAGCTGAACCACTGCTGCGATGAGGAAACACTGTGTTTACGGTTCATACTGGGAACCCTTACCTGCCGTGTCTCTGTGGGAGCAGAAGGTCGACTTCAGAGGCAGCCAGACAAACGTACACTTTGCCCTTTCAACGCTACCTGTGGTTTCGTGAGACACGCGGACACTGTTGCCTCTCCCCAGAAATTATATCCTCGAAGCCCTTCAGCCCATGCAGGAGCACCTGGGTACCAACATTTTCTCTGGGAAGCGCCAGGGTGCGGGTTGCATCTCTTTCTCGTGGTCAGAAACTACAGAGCACTGTGCTGGGTTCCATGCTGATATTGGTTACCTAAAGCCAGGAGCATTACTTTCCCAGTGGGAGAGCTGAAAGTGCGGCCCCAAAGTGTGCTGAGAAACAGTGCGGTTGCTCGTGCTCTCTTCACCGTTAGAACGGCTTTGCGAAGGGCAAGGCAGTGTGACTGGAGAAACCCTCTCTTTTCTCCTCCGTGCAGGAGGCTTTCCTGGCGCCCCATGTCCCTAAAGGGAACACTCTACGGTTCCACAAGGACCAGAGGATGGGTCAGCGATTCCCTCCATGAATGCACTAGTGCAGAGTTTGGCCAGGACACCTTAAGCATGTAGTGCATGACAGTTAGCATGCCTTTCTGGAGGCTGCTGCTGCCTCAGCATATGCCTTGGAAGAACACTGGGTGGTGGAAGAGTTCTTGGGGCCCTGCGCCTCTGTCCACTATAAAAGTACCCCGGCTCATCTCTGTGAATGCAGAGTGAGCGGCAACAGCCTGTTCTCTTTGCTGGATAACTACATGGCCAAAACATTCAAAAGTACCCCTGAGCAGAGCTGTAAAACTTCGTACGTGGACCCTCAGGGCTCTCGGTGCGGAAGCTGAGGAGCAATAGGAAACACTGTGCGAAGTGTCCCTTCTGGATGTTCTTAACCTAGCAGCACTTTCTGGCTAGCCATGACTCGACTTTAGTGGCCGTCTTGCAAACGGACCGTTTGCCCCTGAACACGGCTAGGCTTCTGGCAGGTTCAGGGCACCGCACACTGATCACAAAGTACAAACAACCAAGGTCCGGGGATAGCCTCCACAATGCTTGCCGGCAGGCAGCCTTTGCCCAGAAGCCTCAGGCAAAGCAGTGGCTTGACGCGAGTGTGCTGTTCAGGACTCCTAGGACTCCTGGGGGCTCACCACGTCGCATGGCAAAACACTGTGTCCCAGTGTGTCTTCCTGGGCGACCGCACCAAAAAGTGATACCTGAGGCAATTGGGACTGGTTCCCTGCACGAAGGATGAAAGGCAACACTCTGCTCTCTTCGCTGCCCACCTATTTGGCCAAGCGTTCCAAAGTCCTCCCGGACTCCGGCCTAGCAGCTCCTAGGTGTAATGCAGACGGTCCCCACAGCTCAACCACTGCTGCGATGAGGAAACACTGTGTTTACGGTTCATACTGGGAACCCTTACCTGCCGTGTCTCTGTGGGAGCAGAAGGTCGACTTCAGAGGCAGCCAGAGAAACGTACAGTTTACCCTTTCAACGCTACCTGTGGTTTTGTGAGACACGCGGACACTGTTGCCTCTCCCCAGAAATTATATCCTCGAAGCCCTTCAGCCCATGCAGGAGCACCTGGGTGCCAACATTTTCTCCGGGAGGCGCCAGGGTGCTGGTTGCGTCTCTTTCTCGTGGTCACAAACTGCATAGCACTGTGCTGGGTTCCATGCTGATATTGGTTACCTAAAGCCAGGAGCATTACTTTCCCAGTGGGAGAGCTGAAAGTGCGGCCCCAAAGTGTGCTGAGAAACAGTGCGGTTGCTCGTGCTCTCTTCACCGTTAGAACGGCTTTGCGAAGGGCAAGGCAGTGTGACTGGAGAAACCCTCTCTTTTCTCCTCCGTGCAGGAGGCTTTCCTGGCGCCCCATGTCCCTAAAGGGAACACTCTACGGTTCCACAAGGACCAGAGGATGGGTCAGCGATGCCCTCCATGAATGGACTCGTGCAGAGTTTCGCCAGGACACCTTAAGCATGTAGTGCATGACAGTTAGCATGCCTTTCTGGAGGCTGCTGCTGCCTCAGCATATGCCTTGGAAGAACACTGGGTGGCGGAAGTGTTCTTGGGGCCCTGAGCCT
This sequence comes from Mesoplodon densirostris, assembly GCF_025265405.1. Taxonomy (NCBI): domain Eukaryota; kingdom Metazoa; phylum Chordata; class Mammalia; order Artiodactyla; family Ziphiidae; genus Mesoplodon; species Mesoplodon densirostris. The sequence continues at coordinate 71,356,420 of NC_082665.1, read as the reverse complement.
CTGTCCACTATAAAAGTACCCCGGCTCATCTCTGTGAATGCAGAGTGAGCGGCAACAGCCTGTTCTCTTTGCCGGATAACTACATGGCCAAAACATTCAAAAGTGCCCCTGAGCAGAGCTGTAAAAGTTCGTACGTGGACCCTCAGGGCTCTCGGTGCGGAAGCTGAGGAGCAATAGGAAACACGGTGCGCAGTGTCCCTTCTGGGTGTTCTTAACCTAGCGGCACTTTCTGGCAAGCCATGACTCGACTTTAGAGGCACTCTTGAAAACGGACCGTTTGCCCCTGAACACGGCTAGGCTTCTGGCAGGTTCAGGGCACCGCACACTGATCACGAAGTACAAACAACCAAGGTCCGGGGATAGCCTCCACAATGCTTGCCGGCAGGCAGCCTTTGCCCAGAAGCCTCAGGCAAAGCAGTGGCTTGACGCGAGTGTGTTGTTCAGGACTCCTAGGACTCCTGGGGGCTCACCACGTCGCATGGCAAAACACTGTGTCCCAGTGTGTCTTCCTGGGCGACCGCACCAAAAAGTGATACCTGAGGCAATTGGGTCTGGTTCCCTGCACGAAGGATGAAAGGCAACACTCTGCTCTCTTCGCTGCCCACCTATTTGGCCAAGCGTTCCAAAGTCCTCCCGGACTCCGGCCTAGCAGCTCCTAGGTGTAATGCAGACGGTCCCAGAAGCTGAACCACTGCTGCGATGCGGAAACACTGTGTTTACGGTTCATACTGGGAACCCTTACCTGCCGTGTCTCTGTGGGAGCAGAAGGTCGACTTCAGAGGCAGCCAGACAAACGTACAGTTTGCCCTTTCAACGCTACCTGTGGTTTCGTGAGACACGCGGACACTGTTGCCTCTCCCCAGAAATTATATCCTCGAAGCCCTTCAGCCCATGCAGGAGCACCTGGGTGCCAACATTTTCTCTGGGAAGCACCAGGGTGCGGGTTGCATCTCTTTCTCGTGGTCAGAAACTACAGAGCACTGTGCTGGGTTCCATGCTGATATTGGTTACCTAAAGCCAGGAGCATTACTTTCCCAGTGGGAGAGCTGAAAGTGCGGCCCCAAAGTGTGCTGAGAAACAGTGCGGTTGCTCGTGCTCGCTTCACCGTTAGAACAGCTTTGCGAAGGGCAAGGCAGTGTGACTGGAGATACCCTCTCTTTTCTCCTCCGTGCAGGAGGCTTTCCTGGCGCCCCATGTCCCTAAAGGGAACACTCTACGGTTCCACAAGGACCAGAGGATGGGTCAGGAATGCCCTCCATGAATGCACTAGTGCAGAGTTTGGCCAGGACACTTTAAGCATGTAGTGCATGACAGTTAGCATGCCTTTCTAGAGGCTGCTGCTGCCTCAGCATATGCCTTGGAAGAACACTGGGTGGCGGAAGTGTTCTTGGGGCCCTGCGCCTCTGTCCACTATAAAAGTACCCCGGCTCATCTCTGTGAATGCAGAGTGAGCCGCAACAGCCTGTTCTCTTTGCCGCATAACTACATGGCCAAAACATTCAAAAGTGCCCCTGAGCAGAGCTGTAAAAGTTCGTACGTGGACCCTCAGGGCTCTCCGTGTGGAAGCTGAGGAGCAATAGGAAACACGGTGCGCAGTGTCCATTCTGGGTGTTCTTAACTTAGCGGCACTTTCTGGCCAGCCATGACTCGACGTTAGAGGCAGTCTTGCAAACGGACCGTTTGCCCCCGAACACGGCTAGGCTTCTGGCAGGTTCAGGGCACCGCACATTGATCACGAAGTACAAACAACCAAGGTCCGGGGATAGCCTCCACAATGCTTGCCGGCAGGCAGCCTTTGCCCAGAAGCCTCAGGCAAAGCAGTGGCTTGAGGCGAGTGTGCTGTTCAGGACTCCTAGGACTCCTGGGGGCTCACCACGTCGCATGGCAAAACACTGTGTCCCAGTGTGTCTTCCTGGGCGACCGCACCAAAAAGTGATACCTGAGGCAATTGGGACTGGTTCCCTGCACGAAGGATGAAAGGCAACACTCTGCTCTCTTCGCTGCCCACCTATTCGGCCAAGCGTTCCAAAGTCCTCCCGGACTCCGGCCTAGCAGCTCCTGGGTGTAATGCAGACGGTCCCCACAGCTGAACCACTGCTGCGATGAGGAAACACTGTGTTTACGGTTCATACTGGGAACCCTTACCTGCCGTGTCTCTGTGGGAGCAGAAGGTCGACTTCAGAGGCAGCCAGACAAACGTACAGTTTGCCCTTTCAACGCTACCTGTGGTTTTGTGAGACATGCGGACACTGTTGCCTCTCCCCAGAAATTATATCCTCGAAGCCCTTCAGCCCATGCAGGAGCACCTGGGTGCCAACATTTTCTCCGGGAAGCGTCAGCGTGCGGGTTGCATCTCATTCTCGTGGTCAAAAACTACAGAGCACTGTGCTGGGTTCCATGCTGATATTGGTTACCTAAAGCCAGGAGCATTACTTTCCCAGTGGGAGAGCTGAAAGTGCGGCCCCAAAGTGTGCTGAGAAACAGTGCGGTTGCTCGTGCTCTCTTCACCGTTAGAACGGCTTTGCGAAGGGCAAGGCAGTGTGACTGGAGAAACCCTCTCTTTTCTCCTCCGTGCAGGAGGCTTTCCTGGCGCCCCATGTCCCTAAAGGGAACACTCTACGGTTCCACAAGGACCAAAGGAAGGGTCAGGGATGCCATCCATGAATGGACTCGTGCAGAGTTTGGCCAGGACACCTTAAGCATGTAGTGCATGACAGTTAGCATGCCTTTCTGGAGGCTGCTGCTGCCTCAGCATATGCCTTGGAAGAACACTGGGTGGCGGAAGAGTTCTTGGGGCCCTGTGCATCTGTCCACTATAAAAGTGCCCCGGTTCATCTCTGGGAATGCAGAGTGAGCCGCAACAGCCTGTTCTCTTTGCCGGATAACTACATGGCCAAAACATTCAAAAGTGCCCCTGAGCAGAGCTGTAAAAGTTCGTACGTGGACCCTCAGGGCTCTCCGTGTGGAAGCTGAGGAGCAATAGGAAACACGGTGCGCAGTGTCCCTTCTGGGTGTTCTTAACCTAGCGGCACTTTCTGGCCAGCCATGACTCGACGTTAGAGGCAGTCTTGCAAACGGACCGTTTGCCCCCGAACACGGCTAGGCTTCTGGCAGGTTCAGGGCACCGCACATTGATCACGAAGTACAAACAACCAAGGTCCGGGGATAGCCTCCACAATGCTTGCCGGCAGGCAGCCTTTGCCCAGAAGCCTCAGGCAAAGCAGTGGCTTGACGCGAGTGTGCTGTTCAGGACTCCTAGGACTCCTGGGGGCTCACCACGTCGCATGGCAAAACACTGTGTCCCAGTGTGTCTTCCTGGGCGACCGCACCAAAAAGTGATACCTGAGGCAATTGGGACTGGTTCCCTGCACGAAGGATGAAAGGCAACACTCTGCTCTCTTCGCTGCCCACCTATTTGGCCAAGCGTTCCAAAGTCCTCCCGGACTCCGGCCTAGCAGCTCCTGGGTGTAATGCAGACGGTCCCCACAGCTCAACCACTGCTGCGATGAGGAAACACTGTGTTTACGGTTCATAATGGGAACCCTTACCTGCCGTGTCTCTGTGGGAGCAGAAGGTCGACTTCAGAGGCAGCCAGAGAAACGTACAGTTTACCCTTTCAACGCTACCTGTGGTTTTGTGAGACACGCGGACACTGTTGCCTCTCCCCAGAAATTATATCCTCGAAGCCCTTCAGCCCATGCAGGAGCACCTGGGTGCCAACATTTTCTCCGGGAGGCGCCAGGGTGCTGGTTGCGTCTCTTTCTCGTGGTCACAAACTGCATAGCACTGTGCTGGGTTCCATGCTGATATTGGTTACCTAAAGCCAGGAGCATTACTTTCCCAGTGGGAGAGCTGAAAGTGCGGCCCCAAAGTGTGCTGAGAAACAGTGCGGTTGCTCGTGCTCTCTTAACCGTTAGAACGGCTTTGCGAAGGGCAAGGCAGTGTGACTGGAGAAACCCTCTCTTTTCTCCTCCGTGCAGGAGGCATTCCTGGCGCCCCATGTCCCTAAAGGGAACACTCTACGGTTCCACAAGGACCAGAGGATGGGTCAGCGATGCCCTCCATGAATGGACTCGTGCAGAGTTTGGCCAGGACACCTTAAGCATGTAGTGCATGACAGTTAGCATGCCTTTCTGGAGGCTGCTGCTGCCTCAGCATATGCCTTGGAAGAACACTGGGTGGCGGAAGTGTTCTTGGGGCCCTGCGCCTCTGTCCACTATAAAAGTACCCCGGCTCATCTCTGTGAATGCAGAGTGAGCCGCAACAGCCTGTTCTCTTTGCCGGATAACTACATGGCCAAAACATTCAAAAGTGCCCCTGAGCAGAGCTGTAAAAGTTCGTACATGGACCCTCAGGGCTCTCGGTGCGGAAGCTGAGGAGCAATAGGAAACACGGTGCGCAGTGTCCCTTCTGGGTGTTCTTAACCTAGCGGCACTTTCTGGCCAGCCATGACTCGACGTTAGAGGCAGTCTTGCAAACGGACCGTTTGCCCCCGAACACGGCTAGGCTTCTGGCAGGTTCAGGGCACCGCACATTGATCACGAATTACAAACAACCAAGGTCCGGGGATAGCCTCCACAATGCTTGCCGGCAGGCAGCCTTTGCCCAGAAGACTCAGGCAAATCAGTGGCTTGACGCGAGTGTGCTGTTCAGGACTCCTAGGACTCCTGGGGGCTCACCACGTCGCATGGCAAAACACTGTGTCCCAGTGTGTCTTCCTGGGCGACCGCACCAAAAAGTGATACCTGAGGCAATTGGGACTGGTTCCCTGCACGAAGGATGAAAGGCAACACTCTGCTCTCTTCGTTGCCCACCTATTTGGCCAAGCGTTCCAAAGTCCTCCCGGACTCCGGCCTAGCAGCTCCTGGGTGTAATGCAGACGGTCCCCACAGCTCAACCACTGCTGCGATGAGGAAACACTGTGTTTACGGTTCATAATGGGAACCCTTACCTGCCGTGTCTCTGTGGGAGCAGAAGGTCGACTTCAGAGGCAGCCAGAGAAACGTACAGTTTACCCTTTCAACGCTACCTGTGGTTTTGTGAGACACGCGGACACTGTTGCCTCTCCCCAGAAATTATATCCTCGAAGCCCTTCAGCCCATGCAGGAGCACCTGGGTGCCAACATTTTCTCCGGGAGGCGCCAGGGTGCTGGTTGCGTCTCTTTCTCGTGGTCACAAACTGCATAGCACTGTGCTGGGTTCCATGCTGATATTGGTTACCTAAAGCCAGGAGCATTACTTTCCCAGTGGGAGAGCTGAAAGTGCGGCCCCAAAGTGTGCTGAGAAACAGTGCGGTTGCTCGTGCTCTCTTCACCGTTAGAACGGCTTTGCGAAGGGCAAGGCAGTGTGACTGGAGAAACCCTCTCTTTTCTCCTCCGTGCAGGAGGCATTCCTGGCGCCCCATGTCCCTAAAGGGAACACTCTACGGTTCCACAAGGACCAGAGGATGGGTCAGCGATGCCCTCCATGAATGGACTCGTGCAGAGTTTGGCCAGGACACCTTAAGCATGTAGTGCATGACAGTTAGCATGCCTTTCTGGAGGCTGCTGCTGCCTCAGCATATGCCTTGGAAGAACACTGGGTGGCGGAAGTGTTCTTGGGGCCCTGCGCCTCTGTCCACTATAAAAGTACCCCGGCTCATCTCTGTGAATGCAGAGTGAGCCGCAACAGCCTGATCTCTTTGCCGGATAACTACATGGCCAAAACATTCAAAAGTGCCCCTGAGCAGAGCTGTAAAAGTTCGTACGTGGACCCTCAGGGCTCTCGGTGCGGAAGCTGAGGAGCAATAGGAAACACGGTGCGCAGTGTCCCTTCTGGATGTTCTTAACCTAGCAGCACTTTCTGGTTAGCCATGACTCGACTTTATTGGCCGTCTGGCAAACGTACCGTTTGCCCCTGAAAACGGCTAGGCTTCTGGCAGGTTCAGGGCACCGCACACTGATCACGAAGTACAAACAGCCAAGGTCCGGGGATAGCCTCCACAATGCTTGCCGGCAGGCAGCCTTTGCCCAGAAGCCTCAGGCAAAGCAGTGGCTTGACGCGAGTGTGCTGTTCAGGACTCCTAGGACTCCTGGGGGCTCACCACGTCGCATGGCAAAACACTGTGTCCCAGTGTGTCTTCCTGGGCGACCGCACCAAAAAGTGATACCTGAGGCAATTGGGACTGGTTCCCTGCACGAAGGATGAAAGGCAACACTCTGCTCTCTTCGCTGCCCACCTATTTGGCCAAGCGTTCCAAAGTCCTCCCGGACTCCGGCCTAGCAGCTCCTGGGTGTAATGCAGACGGTCCCCACAGCTGAACCACTGCTGCGATGAGGAAACACTGTGTTTACGGTTCATACTGGGAAACCTTACCTGCCGTGTCTCTGTGGGAGCAGAAGGTCGACTTCAGAGGCAGCCAGACAAACGTACAGTTTGCCCTTTCAACGCTACCTGTGGTTTCGTGAGACACGCGGACACTGTTGCCTCTCCCCAGAAATTATATCCTCGAAGCCCTTCAGCCCATGCAGGAGCACCTGGGTGCCAACATTTTCTCCGGGAAGCGTCAGCGTGCGGGTTGCACCTCATTCTCGTGGTCAAAAACTACAGAGCACTGTGCTGGGTTCCATGCTGATATTGGTTACCTAAAGCCAGGAGCATTACTTTCCCAGTGGGAGAGCTGAAAGTGCGGCCCCAAAGTGTGCTGAGAAACAGTGCGGTTGCTCGTGCTCTCTTCACCGTTAGAACGGCTTTGCGAAGGGCAAGGCAGTGTGACTGGAGAAACCCTCTCTTTTCTCCTCCGTGCAGGAGGCTTTCCTGGCGCCCCATGTCCCTAAAGGGAACACTCTACGGTTCCACAAGGACCAAAGGAAGGGTCAGGGATGCCATCCATGAATGGACTCGTGCAGAGTTTGGCCAGGACACCTTAAGCATGTAGTGCATGACAGTTAGCATGCCTTTCTAGAGGCTGCTGCTGCCTCAGCATATGCCTTGGAAGAACACTGGGTGGCGGAAGTGTTCTTGGGGCCCTGCGCCTCTGTCCACTATAAAAGTACCCCGGCTCATCTCTGTGAATGCAGAGTGAGCGGCAACAGCCTGTTCTCTTTGCCGGATAACTACATGGCCAAAACATTCAAAAGTACCCCTGAGCAGAGCTGTAAAACTTCGTACGTGGACCCTCAGGGCTCTCGGTGCGGAAGCTGAGGAGCAATAGGAAACACTGTGCGCAGTGTCCCTTCTGGATGTTCTTAACCTAGCAGCACTTTCTGGCTAGCCATGACTCGACTTTAGTGGCCGTCTTGCAAACGGACCGTTTGCCCCTGAACACGGCTAGGCTTCTGGCAGGTTCAGGGCACCGCACACTGATCACGAAGTACAAACAACCAAGGTCCGGCGATAGCCTCCACAATGCTTGCCGGCAGGCAGCCTTTGCCCAGAAGCCTCAGTCAAAGCAGTGACTTGACGCGAGTGTGCTGTTCAGGACTCCTAGGACTCCTGGGGGCTCACCACGTCGCATGGCAAAACACTGTGTCCCCAGTGTGTCTTCCTGGGCGACCGCACCAAAAAGTGATACCTGAGGCAATTGGGACTGGTTCCCTGCAGGAAGGATGAAAGGCAACACTCTGCTCTCTTCGCTGCCCACCTATTCGGCCAAGCGTTCCAAAGTCCTCCCGGACTCCGGCCTAGCAGCTCCTGGGTGTAATGCAGACGGTCCCCACAGCTGAACCACTGCTGCGATGAGGAAACACTGTGTTTACGGTTCATACTGGGAACCCTTACCTGCCGTGTCTCTGTGGGAGCAGAAGGTCGACTTCAGAGGCAGCCAGACAAACGTCCAGTTTGCCCTTTCAACGCTACCTGTGGTTTTGTGAGACACGCGGACACTGTTGCCTCTCCCCAGAAATTATATCCTCGAAGCCCTTCAGCCCATGCAGGAGCACCTGGGTGCCAACATTTTCTCCGGGAAGCGTCAGCGTGCGGGTTGCATCTCATTCTCGTGGTCAAAAACTACAGAGCACTGTGCTGGGTTCCATGCTGATATTGGTTACCTAAAGCCAGGAGCATTACTTTCCCAGTGGGAGAGCTGAAAGTGCGGCCCCAAAGTGTGCTGAGAAACAGTGCGGTTGCTCGTGCTCTCTTCACCGTTAGAACGGCTTTGCGAAGGGCAAGGCAGTGTGACTGGAGAAACCCTCTCTTTTCTCCTCCGTGCAGGAGGCTTTCCTGGCGCCCCATGTCCCTAAAGGGAACACTCTACGGTTCCACAAGGACCAAAGGAAGGGTCAGGGATGCCATCCATGAATGGACTCGTGCAGAGTTTGGCCAGGACACCTTAAGCATGTAGTGCATGACAGTTAGCATGCCTTTCTGGAGGCTGCTGCTGCCTCAGCATATGCCTGGGAAGAACACTGGGTGGCGGAAGAGTTCTTGGGGCCCTGTGCATCTGTCCACTATAAAAGTGCCCCGGTTCATCTCTGGGAATGCAGAGTGAGCCGCAACAGCCTGTTCTCTTTGCTGGATAACTACATGGCCAAAACATTCAAAAGTGCCCCTGAGCAGAGCTGTAAAAGTTCGTACGTGGACCCTCAGGGCTCTCCGTGTGGAAGCTGAGGAGCAATAGGAAACACGGTGTGCAGTGTCCCTTCTGGGTGTTCTTAACCTAGCGGCACTTTCTGGCCAGCCATGACTCGACGTTAGAGGCAGTCTTGCAAATGGACCGTTTGCCCCCGAACACGGCTAGGCTTCTGGCAGGTTCAGGGCACCGCACATTGATCACGAAGTACAAACAACCAAGGTCCGGGGATAGCCTCCACAATGCTTGCCGGCAGGCAGCCTTTGCCCAGAAGCCTCAGGCAAAGCAGTGGCTTGACGCGAGTGTGCTGTTCAGTACTCCTAGGACTCCTGGGGGCTCACCACGTCGCATGGCAAAACACTGTGTCCCAGTGTGTCTTCCTGGGCGACCGCACCAAAAAGTGATACCTGAGGCAATTGGGACTGGTTCCCTGCACGAAGGATGAAAGGCAACACTCTGCTCTCTTCGCTGCCCACCTATTCGGCCAAGCGTTCCAAACTCCTCCCGGACTCCGGCCTAGCAGCTCCTGGGTGTAATGCAGACGGTCCCCACAGCTGAACCACTGCTGCGATGAGGAAACACTGTGTTTACAGTTCATACTGGGAACCCTTACCTGCCGTGTCTCTGTGGGAGCAGAAGGTCGACTTCAGAGGCAGCCAGACAAACGTCCAGTTTGCCCTTTCAACGCTACCTGTGGTTTTGTGAGACACGCGGACACTGTTGCCTCTCCCCAGAAATTATATCCTCGAAGCCCTTCAGCCCATGCAGGAGCACCTGGGTGCCAACATTTTCTCCGGGAAGCGCCAGGGTGCTGGTTGCGTGTCGTTCTCGTGGTCAGAAACTACAGAGCACTGTGCTGGGTTCCATGCTGATATTGGTTAATTAAAGCCAGGAGCATTACTTTCCCAGTGGGAGAGCTGAAAGTGCGGCCCCAAAGTGTGCTGAGAAACAGTGCGGTTGCTCGTGCTCGCTTCACCGTTAGAACGGCTTTGCGAAGGGCAAGGCAGTGTGACTGGAGAAACCCTCTCTTTTCTCCTCCGTGCAGGAGGCTTTCCTGGCGCCCCATGTCCCTAAAGGGAACACTCTACGGTTCCACAAGGACCAGAGGATGGGTCAGGGATGCCCTCCATGAATGCACTAGTGCAGAGTTTGGCCAGGACACCTTAAGCATGTAGTGCATGACAGTTAGCATGCCTTTCTGGAGGCTGCTGCTGCCTCAGCATATGCCTTGGAAGAACACTGGGTGGTGGAAGAGTTCTTGGGGCCCTGCGCCTCTGTCCACTATAAAAGTACCCCGGCTCATCTCTGTGAATGCAGAGTGAGCGGCAACAGCCTGTTCTCTTTGCTGGATAACTACATGGCCAAAACATTCAAAAGTACCCCTGAGCAGAGCTGTAAAACTTCGTACGTGGACCCTCAGGGCTCTCGGTGCGGAAGCTGAGGAGCAATAGGAAACACTGTGCGAAGTGTCCCTTCTGGATGTTCTTAACCTAGCAGCACTTTCTGGCTAGCCATGACTCGACTTTAGTGGCCGTCTTGCAAACGGACCGTTTGCCCCTGAACACGGCTAGGCTTCTGGCAGGTTCAGGGCACCGCACACTGATCACGAAGTACAAACAACCAAGGTCCGGGGATAGCCTCCACAATGCTTGCCGGCAGGCAGCCTTTGCCCAGAAGCCTCAGGCAAAGCAGTGGCTTGACGCGAGTGTGCTGTTCAGGACTCCTAGGACTCCTGGGGGCTCACCACGTCGCATGGCAAAACACTGTGTCCCAGTGTGTCTTCCTGGGCGACCGCACCAAAAAGTGATACCTGAGGCAATTGGGACTGGTTCCCTGCACGAAGGATGAAAGGCAACACTCTGCTCTCTTCGCTGCCCACCTATTTGGCCAAGCGTTCCAAAGTCCTCCCGGACTCCGGCCTAGCAGCTCCTGGGTGTAATGCAGACGGTCCCCACAGCTGAACCACTGCTGCGATGAGGAAACACTGTGTTTACGGTTCATACTGGGAACCCTTACCTGCCGTGTCTCTGTGGGAGCAGAAGGTCGACTTCAGAGGCAGCCAGACAAACGTACAGTTTGCCCTTTCAACGCTACCTGTGGTTTCGTGAGACACGCGGACACTGTTGCCTCTCCCCAGAAATTATATCCTCGAAGCCCTTCAGCCCATGCAGGAGCACCTGGGTACCAACATTTTCTCTGGGAAGCGCCAGGGTGCGGGTTGCATCTCTTTCTCGTGGTCAGAAACTACAGAGCACTGTGCTGGGTTCCATGCTGATATTGGTTACCTAAAGCCAGGAGCATTACTTTCCCAGTGGGAGAGCTGAAAGTGCGGCCCCAAAGTGTGCTGAGAAACAGTGCGGTTGCTCGTGCTCTCTTCACCGTTAGAACGGCTTTGCGAAGGGCAAGGCAGTGTGACTGGAGAAACCCTCTCTTTTCTCCTCCGTGCAGGAGGCTTTCCTGGCGCCCCATGTCCCTAAAGGGAACACTCTACGGTTCCACAAGGACCAGAGGATGGGTCAGCGATGCCCTCCATGAATGCACTAGTGCAGAGTTTGGCCAGGACACCTTAAGCATGTAGTGCATGACAGTTAGCATGCCTTTCTGGAGGCTGCTGCTGCCTCAGCATATGCCTTGGAAGAACACTGGGTGGTGGAAGAGTTCTTGGGGCCCTGCGCCTCTGTCCACTATAAAAGTACCCCGGCTCATCTCTGTGAATGCAGAGTGAGCGGCAACAGCCTGTTCTCTTTGCTGGATAACTACATGGCCAAAACATTCAAAAGTACCCCTGAGCAGAGCTGTAAAACTTCGTACGTGGACCCTCAGGGCTCTCGGTGCGGAAGCTGAGGAGCAATAGGAAACACTGTGCGAAGTGTCCCTTCTGGATGTTCTTAACCTAGCAGCACTTTCTGGCTAGCCATGACTCGACTTTAGTGGCCGTCTTGCAAACGGACCGTTTGCCCCTGAACACGGCTAGGCTTCTGGCAGGTTCAGGGCACCGCACACTGATCACGAAGTACAAACAACCAAGGTCCGGGGATAGCCTCCACAATGCTTGCCGGCAGGCAGCCTTTGCCCAGAAGCCTCAGGCAAAGCAGTGGCTTGACGCGAGTGTGCTGTTCAGGACTCCTAGGACTCCTGGGGGCTCACCACGTCGCATGGCAAAACACTGTGTCCCAGTGTGTCTTCCTGGGCGACCGCACCAAAAAGTGATACCTGAGGCAATTGGGACTGGTTCCCTGCACGAAGGATGAAAGGCAACACTCTGCTCTCTTCGCTGCCCACCTATTTGGCCAAGCGTTCCAAAGTCCTCCCGGACTCCGGCCTAGCAGCTCCTGGGTGTAATGCAGACGGTCCCCACAGCTCAACCACTGCTGCGATGAGGAAACACTGTGTTTACGGTTCATACTGGGAACCCTTACCTGCCGTATCTCTGTGGGAGCAGAAGGTCGACTTCAGAGGCAGCCAGAGAAACGTACAGTTTACCCTTTCAACGCTACCTGTGGTTTTGTGAGACACGCGGACACTGTTGCCTCTCCCCAGAAATTATATCCTCGAAGCCCTTCAGCCCATGCAGGAGCACCTGGGTGCCAACATTTTCTCCGGGAGGCGCCAGGGTGCTGGTTGCGTCTCTTTCTCGTGGTCACAAACTGAATAGCACTGTGCTGGGTTCCATGCTGATATTGGTTACCTAAAGCCAGGAGCATTACTTTCCCAGTGGGAGAGCTGAAAGTGCGGCCCCAAAGTGTGCTGAGAAACAGTGCGGTTGCTCGTGCTCTCTTCACCGTTAGAACGGCTTTGCGAAGGGCAAGGCAGTGTGACTGGAGAAACCCTCTCTTTTCTCCTCCGTGCAGGAGGCATTCCTGGCGCCCCATGTCCCTAAAGGGAACACTCTACGGTTCCACAAGGACCAGAGGATGGGTCAGCGATGCCCTCCATGAATGGACTCGTGCAGAGTTTCGCCAGGACACCTTAAGCATGTAGTGCATGACAGTTAGCATGCCTTTCTGGAGGCTGCTGCTGCCTCAGCATATGCCTTGGAAGAACACTGGGTGGCGGAAGTGTTCTTGGGGCCCTGCGCCTCTGTCCACTATAAAAGTACCCCGGCTCATCTCTGTGAATGCAGAGTGAGCCGCAACAGCCTGTTCTCTTTGCCGGATAACTACATGGCCAAAACATTCAAAAGTGCCCCTGAGCAGAGCTGTAAAAGTTCGTACGTGGACCCTCAGGGCTCTCCGTGTGGAAGCTGAGGAGCAATAGGAAACACGGTGCGCAGTGTCCATTCTGGGTGTTCTTAACCTAGCGGCACTTTCTGGCCAGCCATGACTCGACGTTAGAGGCAGTCTTGCAAACGGACCGTTTGCCCCCGAACACGGCTAGGCTTCTGGCAGGTTCAGGGCACCGCACATTGATCACGAAGTACAAACAACCAAGGTCCGGGGATAGCCTCCACAATGCTTGCCGGCAGGCAGCCTTTGCCCAGAAGCCTCAGGCAAAGCAGTGGCTTGACGCGAGTGTGCTGTTCAGGACTCCTAGGACTCCTGGGGGCTCACCACGTCGCATGGCAAAACACTGTGTCCCAGTGTGTCTTCCTGGGCGACCGCACCAAAAAGTGATACCTGAGGCAATTGGGACTGGTTCCCTGCACGAAGGATGAAAGGCAACACTCTGCTCTCTTCGCTGCCCACCTATTTGGCCAAGCGTTCCAAAGTCCTCCCGGACTCCGGCCTAGCAGCTCCTGGGTGTAATGCAGACGGTCCCCACAGCTCAACCACTGCTGCGATGAGGAAACACTGTGTTTACGGTTCATAATGGGAACCCTTACCTGCCGTGTCTCTGTGGGAGCAGAAGGTCGACTTCAGAGGCAGCCAGAGAAACGTACAGTTTACCCTTTCAACGCTACCTGTGGTTTTGTGAGACACGCGGACACTGTTGCCTCTCCCCAGAAATTATATCCTCGAAGCCCTTCAGCCCATGCAGGAGCACCTGGGTGCCAACATTTTCTCCGGGAGGCGCCAGGGTGCTGGTTGCGTCTCTTTCTCGTGGTCACAAACTGCATAGCACTGTGCTGGGTTCCATGCTGATATTGGTTACCTAAAGCCAGGAGCATTACTTTCCCAGTGGGAGAGCTGAAAGTGCGGCCCCAAAGTGTGCTGAGAAACAGTGCGGTTGCTCGTGCTCTCTTCACCGTTAGAACGGCTTTGCGAAGGGCAAGGCAGTGTGACTGGAGAAACCCTCTCTTTTCTCCTCCGTGCAGGAGGCATTCCTGGCGCCCCATGTCCCTAAAGGGAACACTCTACGGTTCCACAAGGACCAGAGGATGGGTCAGCGATGCCCTCCATGAATGGACTCGTGCAGAGTTTGGCCAGGACACCTTAAGCATGTAGTGCATGACAGTTAGCATGCCTTTCTGGAGGCTGCTGCTGCCTCAGCATATGCCTTGGAAGAACACTGGGTGGCGGAAGTGTTCTTGGGGCCCTGCGCCTCTGTCCACTATAAAAGTACCCCGGCTCATCTCTGTGAATGCAGAGTGAGCGGCAACAGCCTGTTCTCTTTGCCGGATAACTACATGGCCAAAACATTCAAAAGTGCCCCTGAGCAGAGCTGTAAAAGTTCGTACGTGGACCCTCAGGGCTCTCGGTGCGGAAGCTGAGGAGCAATAGGAAACACTGTGCGCAGTGTCCCTTCTGGATGTTCTTAACCTAGCAGCACTTTCTGGCTAGCCATGACTCGACTTTAGTGGCCGTCTGGCAAACGGACCGTTTGCCCCTGAACACGGCTAGGCTTCTGGCAGGTTCAGGGCACCGCACACTGATCACGAAGTACAAACAACCAAGGTCCGGGGATAGCCTCCACAATGCTTGCCGGCAGGCAGCCTTTGCCCAGAAGCCTCAGGCAAAGCAGTGGCTTGACGCGAGTGTGCTGTTCAGGACTCCTAGGACTCCTGGGGGCTCACCACGTCGCATGGCAAAACACTGTGTCCCAGTGTGTCTTCCTGGGCGACCGCACCAAAAAGTGATACCTGAGGCAATTGGGACTGGTTCCCTGCACGAAGGATGAAAGGCAACACTCTGCTCTCTTCGCTGCCCACCTATTTGGCCAAGCGTTCCAAAGTCCTCCCGGAATCCGGCCTAGCAGCTCCTGGGTGTAATGCAGACGGTCCCCACAGCTGAACCACTGCTGCGATGAGGAAACACTGTGTTTACGGTTCATAATGGGAACCCTTACCTGCCGTGTCTCTGTGGGAGCAGAAGGTCGACTTCAGAGGCAGCCAGAGAAACGTACAGTTTACCCTTTCAACGCTACCTGTGGTTTTGTGAGACACGCGGACACTGTTGCCTCTCCCCAGAAATTATATCCTCGAAGCCCTTCAGCCCATGCAGGAGCACCTGGGTGCCAACATTTTCTCCGGGAGGCGCCAGGGTGCTGGTTGCGTCTCTTTCTCGTGGTCACAAACTGCATAGCACTGTGCTGGGTTCCATGCTGATATTGGTTACCTAAAGCCAGGAGCATTACTTTCCCAGTGGGAGAGCTGAAAGTGCGGCCCCAAAGTGTGCTGAGAAACAGTGCGGTTGCTCGTGCTCTCTTCACCGTTAGAACGGCTTTGCGAAGGGCAAGGCAGTGTGACTGGAGAAAACCTCTCTTTTCTCCTCCATGCAGGAGGCTTTCCTGGTGACCCATGTCCCTAAAGGGAACACTCTACGGTTCCACAAGGACCAGAGGATGGGTCAGGTATGCCATCCATGAATGGACTCGTGCAGAGTTTGGCCAGGACACCTTAAGCATGTAGTGCATGACAGTTAGCATGCCTTTCTGAGGCTGCTGCTGCCTCAGCATATGCCTTGGAAGAACACTGGGTGGCGGAAGTGTTCTTGGGGCCCTGCGCCTCTGTCCACTATAAAAGTACCCCGGCTCATCTCTGTGAATGCAGAGTGAGCGGCAACAGCCTGTTCTCTTTGCCGGATAACTACATGGCCAAAACATTCAAAAGTGCCCCTGAGCAGAGCTGTAAAACTTCGTACGTGGACCCTCAGGGCTCTCGGTGCGGAAGCTGAGGAGCAATAGGAAACACGGTGCGCAGTGTCCCTTCTGGGTGTTCTTAACCTAGCGGCACTTTCTGGCAAGCCATGACTCGACTTTAGAGGCACTCTTGAAAACGGACCGTTTGCCCCTGAACACGGCTAGGCTTCTGGCAGGTTCAGGGCACCGCACACTGATCACGAAGTACAAACAACCAAGGTCCGGGGATAGCCTCCACAATGCTTGCCGGCAGGCAGCCTTTGCCCAGAAGCCTCAGGCAAAGCAGTGGCTTGACGCGAGTGTGTTGTTCAGGACTCCTAGGACTCCTGGGGGCTCACCACGTCGCATGGCAAAACACTGTGTCCCAGTGTGTCTTCCTGGGCGACCGCACCAAAAAGTGATACCTGAGGCAATTGGGACTGGTTCCCTGCACGAAGGATGAAAGGCAACACTCTGCTCTCTTCGCTGCCCACCTATTTGGCCAAGCGTTCCAAAGTCCTCCCGGACTCCGGCCTAGCAGCTCCTGGGTGTAATGCAGACGGTCCCCACAGCTAAACCACTGCTGCGATGAGGAAACACTGTGTTTACGGTTCATACTGGGAAACCTTACCTGCCGTGTCTCTGTGGGAGCAGAAGGTCGACTTCACAGGCAGCCAGACAAACGTACAGTTTGCCCTTTCAACGCTACCTGTGGTTTTGTGAGACACGCGGACACTGTTGCCTCTCCCCAGAAATTATATCCTCGAAGCCCTTCAGCCCATGCAGGAGCACCTGGGTGCCAACATTTTCTCCGGGAAGCGTCAGCGTGCGGGTTGCACCTCATTCTCGTGGTCAAAAACTACAGAGCACTGTGCTGGGTTCCATGCTGATATTGGTTACCTAAAGCCAGGAGCATTACTTTCCCAGTGGGAGAGCTGAAAGTGCGGCCCCAAAGTGTGCTGAGAAACAGTGCGGTTGCTCGTGCTCTCTTCACCGTTAGAACGGCTTTGCGAAGGGCAAGGCAGTGTGACTGGAGAAACCCTCTCTTTTCTCCTCCGTGCAGGAGGCTTTCCTGGCGCCCCATGTCCCTAAAGGGAACACTCTACGGTTCCACAAGGACCAAAGGAAGGGTCAGGGATGCCATCCATGAATGGACTCGTGCAGAGTTTGGCCAGGACACCTTAAGCATGTAGTGCATGACAGTTAGCATGCCTTTCTGGAGGCTGCTGCTGCCTCAGCATATGCCTGGGAAGAACACTGGTTGGCGGAAGAGTTCTTGGGGCCCTGTGCATCTGTCCACTATAAAAGTGCCCCGGTTCATCTCTGGGAATGCAGAGTGAGCCGCAACAGCCTGTTCTCTTTGCCGGATAACTACATGGCCAAAACGTTCAAAAGTGCCCCTGAGCAGAGCTGTAAAAGTTCGTACGTGGACCCTCAGGGCTCTCGGTGCGGAAGCTGAGGAGCAATAGGAAACACGGTGCGCAGTGTCCCTTCTGGGTGTTCTTAACCTAGCGGCACTTTCTGGCAAGCCATGACTCGACTTTAGAGGCACTCTTGAAAACGGACCGTTTGCCCCTGAACACGGCTAGGCTTCTGGCAGGTTCAGGGCACCGCACACTGATCACGAAGTACAAACAACCAAGGTCCGGGGATAGCCTCCACAATGCTTGCCGGCAGGCAGCCTTTGCCCAGAAGCCTCAGGCAAAGCAGTGGCTTGACGCGAGTGTGTTGTTCAGGACTCCTAGGACTCCTGGGGGCTCAGCACGTCGCATGGCAAAACACTGTGTCCCAGTGTGTCTTCCTGGGCGACCGCACCAAAAAGTGATACCTGAGGCAATTGGGACTGGTTCCCTGCACGAAGGATGAAAGGCAACACTCTGCTCTCTTCGCTGCCCACCTATTTGGCCAAGCGTTCCAAAGTCCTCCCGGACTCCGGCCTAGCAGCTCCTAGGTGTAATGCAGACGGTCCCAGAAGCTGAACCACTGCTGCGATGAGGAAACACTGTGTTTACGGTTCATACTGGGAACCCTTACCTGCCGTGTCTCTGTGAGAGCAGAAGGTCGACTTCAGAGGCAGCCAGACAAACGTACAGTTTGCCCTTTCAACGCTACCTGTGGTTTCGTGAGACACGCGGACACTGTTGCCTCTCCCCAGAAATTATATCCTCGAAGCCCTTCAGCCCATGCAGGAGCACCTGGGTGCCAACATTTTCTCTGGGAAGCACCAGGGTGCGGGTTGCATCTCTTTCTCGTGGTCAGAAACTACAGAGCACTGTGCTGGGTTCCATGCTGATATTGGTTACCTAAAGCCAGGAGCATTACTTTCCCAGTGGGAGAGCTGAAAGTGCGGCCCCAAAGTGTGCTGAGAAACAGTGCGGTTGCTCGTGCTCGCTTCACCGTTAGAACGGCTTTGCGAAGGGCAAGGCAGTGTGACTGGAGATACCCTCTCTTTTCTCCTCCGTGCAGGAGGCTTTCCTGGCGCCCCATGTCCCTAAAGGGAACACTCTACGGTTCCACAAGGACCAGAGGATGGGTCAGGAATACCCTCCATGAATGCACTAGTGCAGAGTTTGGCCAGGACACTTTAAGCATGTAGTGCATGACAGTTAGCATGCCTTTCTAGAGGCTGTTGCTGCCTCAGCATATGCCTTGGAAGAACACTGGGTGGCGGAAGTGTTCTTGGGGCCCTGCGCCTCTGTCCACTATAAAAGTACCCCGGCTCAGCTCTGTGAATGCAGAGTGAGCCGCAACAGCCTGTTCTCTTTGCCGGATAACTACATGGCCAAAACATTCAAAAGTGCCCCTGAGCAGAGCTGTAAAAGTTCGTACGTGGACCCTCAGGGCTCTCCGTGTGGAAGCTGAGGAGCAATAGGAAACACTGTGCGAAGTGTCCCTTCTGGATGTTCTTAACCTAGCAGCACTTTCTGGCTAGCCATGACTCGACTTTAGTGGCCGTCTGGCAAACGGACCGTTTGCCCCTGAACACGGCTAGGCTTCTGGCAGGTTCAGGGCACCGCACACTGATCACGAAGTACAAACAACCAAGGTCCGGGGATAGCCTCCACAATGCTTGCCGGCAGGCAGCCTTTGCCCAGAAGCCTCAGTCAAAGCAGTGACTTGACGCGAGTGTGCTGTTCAGGACTCCTAGGACTCCTGGGGGCTCACCACGTCGCATGGAAAAACACTGTGTCCCAGTGTGTCTTCCTGGGCGACCGCACCAAAAAGTGATACCTGAGGCAATTGGGACTGGTTCCCTGCACGAAGGATGAAAGGCAACACTCTGCTCTCTTCGCTGCCCACCTATTTGGCCAAGCGTTCCAAAGTCCTCCCGGACTCCGGCCTAGCAGCTCCTGGGTGTAATGCAGACGGTCCCCACAGCTCAACCACTGCTGCGATGAGGAAACACTGTGTTTACGGTTCATACTGGGAACCCTTACCTGCCGTGTCTCTGTGGGAGCAGAAGGTCGACTTCAGAGGCAGCCAGACAAACGTACAGTTTGCCCTTTCAACGCTACCTGTGGTTTCGTGAGACACGCGGACACTGTTGCCTCTCCCCAGAAATTATATCCTCGAAGCCCTTCAGCCCATGCAGGAGCACCTGGGTACCAACATTTTCTCTGGGAAGCGCCAGGGTGCGGGTTGCATCTCTTTCTCGTGGTCAGAAACTACAGAGCACTGTGCTGGGTTCCATGCTGATATTGGTTACCTAAAGCCAGGAGCATTACTTTCCCAGTGGGAGAGCTGAAAGTGCGGCCCCAAAGTGTGCTGAGAAACAGTGCGGTTGCTCGTGCTCTCTTCACCGTTAGAACGGCTTTGCAAAGGGCAAGGCAGTGTGACTGGAGAAACCCTCTCTTTTCTCCTCCGTGCAGGAGGCTTTCCTGGCGCCCCATGTCCCTAAAGGGAACACTCTACGGTTCCACAAGGACCAGAGGATGTGTCAGGGATGCCCTCCATGAATGCACTAGTGCAGAGTTTGGCCAGGACACCTTAAGCATGTAGTGCATGACAGTTAGCATGCCTTTCTGGAGGCTGCTGCTGCCTCAGCATATGCCTTGGAAGAACACTGGGTGGTGGAAGAGTTCTTGGGGCCCTGCGCCTCTGTCCACTATAAAAGTACCCCGGCTCATCTCTGTGAATGCAGAGTGAGCGGCAACAGCCTGTTCTCTTTGCTGGATAACTACATGGCCAAAACATTCAAAAGTACCCCTGAGCAGAGCTGTAAAACTTCGTACGTGGACCCTCAGGGCTCTCGGTGCGGAAGCTGAGGAGCAATAGGAAACACTGTGCGAAGTGTCCCTTCTGGATGTTCTTAACCTAGCAGCACTTTCTGGCTAGCCATGACTCGACTTTAGTGGCCGTCTTGCAAACGGACCGTTTGCCCCTGAACACGGCTAGGCTTCTGGCAGGTTCAGGGCACCGCACACTGATCACGAAGTACAAACAACCAAGGTCCGGGGATAGCCTCCACAATGCTTGCCGGCAGGCAGCCTTTGCCCAGAAGCCTCAGGCAAAGCAGTGGCTTGACGCGAGTGTGCTGTTCAGGACTCCTAGGACTCCTGGGGGCTCACCACGTCGCATGGCAAAACACTGTGTCCCAGTGTGTCTTCCTGGGCGACCGCACCAAAAAGTGATACCTGAGGCAATTGGGACTGGTTCCCTGCACGAAGGATGAAAGGCAACACTCTGCTCTCTTCGCTGCCCACCTATTTGGCCAAGCGTTCCAAAGTCCTCCCGGACTCCGGCCTAGCAGCTCCTGGGTGTAATGCAGACGGTCCCCACAGCTCAACCACTGCTGCGATGAGGAAACACTGTGTTTACGGTTCATACTGGGAACCCTTACCTGCCGTATCTCTGTGGGAGCAGAAGGTCGACTTCAGAGGCAGCCAGAGAAACGTACAGTTTACCCTTTCAACGCTACCTGTGGTTTTGTGAGACACGCGGACACTGTTGCCTCTCCCCAGAAATTATATCCTCGAAGCCCTTCAGCCCATGCAGGAGCACCTGGGTGCCAACATTTTCTCCGGGAGGCGCCAGGGTGCTGGTTGCGTCTCTTTCTCGTGGTCACAAACTGCATAGCATTGTGCTGGGTTCCATGCTGATATTGGTTACCTAAAGCCAGGAGCATTACTTTCCCAGTGGGAGAGCTGAAAGTGCGGCCCCAAAGTGTGCTGAGAAACAGTGCGGTTGCTCGTGCTCTCTTCACCGTTAGAACGGCTTTGCGAAGGGCAAGGCAGTGTGACTGGAGAAAACCTCTCTTTTCTCCTCCGTGCAGGAGGCTTTCCTGGTGACCCATGTCCCTAAAGGGAACACTCTACGGTTCCACAAGGACCAGAGGATGGGTCAGGTATGCCATCCATGAATGGACTCGTGCAGAGTTTGGCCAGGACACCTTAAGCATGTAGTGCATGACAGTTAGCATGCCTTTCTGAGGCTGCTGCTGCCTCAGCATATGCTTTGGAAGAACACTGGGTGGCGGAAGTGTTCTTGGGGCCCTGCGCCTCTGTCCACTATAAAAGTACCCCGGCTCATCTCTGTGAATGCAGAGTGAGCGGCAACAGCCTGTTCTCTTTGCCGGATAACTACATGGCCAAAACATTCAAAAGTGCCCCTGAGCAGAGCTGTAAAACTTCGTACGTGGACCCTCAGGGCTCTCGGTGCGGAAGCTGAGGAGCAATAGGAAACACGGTGCGCAGTGTCCCTTCTGGGTGTTCTTAACCTAGCGGCACTTTCTGGCAAGCCATGACTCGACTTTAGAGGCACTCTTGAAAACGGACCGTTTGCCCCTGAACACGGCTAGGCTTCTGGCAGGTTCAGGGCACCGCACACTGATCACGAAGTACAAACAACCAAGGTCCGGGGATAGCCTCCACAATGCTTGCCGGCAGGCAGCCTTTGCCCAGAAGCCTCAGGCAAAGCAGTGGCTTGACGCGAGTGTGTTGTTCAGGACTCCTAGGACTCCTGGGGGCTCAGCACGTCGCATGGCAAAACACTGTGTCCCAGTGTGTCTTCCTGGGCGACCGCACCAAAAAGTGATACCTGAGGCAATTGGGACTGGTTCCCTGCACGAAGGATGAAAGGCAACACTCTGCTCTCTTCGCTGCCCACCTATTTGGCCAAGCGTTCCAAAGTCCTCCCGGACTCCGGCCTAGCAGCTCCTAGGTGTAATGCAGACGGTCCCCACAGCTGAACCACTGCTGCGATGAGGAAACACTGTGTTTACGGTTCATACTGGGAACCCTTACCTGCCGTGTCTCTGTGGGAGCAGAAGGTCGACTTCAGAGGCAGCCAGACAAACGTACAGTTTGCCCTTTCAACGCTACCTGTGGTTTCGTGAGACACGCGGACACTGTTGCCTCTCCCCAGAAATTATATCCTCGAAGCCCTTCAGCCCATGCAGGAGCACCTGGGTGCCAACATTTTCTCCGGGAAGCGTCAGCGTGCGGGTTGCATCTCATTCTCGTGGTCAGAAACTACAGAGCACTGTGCTGGGTTCCATGCTGATATTGGTTACCTAAAGCCAGGAGCATTACTTTCCCAGTGGGAGAGCTGAAAGTGCGGCCCCAAAGTGTGCTGAGAAACAGTGCGGTTGCTCGTGCTCTCTTCACCGTTAGAACGGCTTTGCGAAGGGCAAGGCAGTGTGACTGGAGAAACCCTCTCTTTTCTCCTCCGTGCAGGAGGCTTTCCTGGCGCCCCATGTCCCTAAAGGGAACACTCTACGGTTCCACAAGGACCAGAGGATGTGTCAGGGATGCCCTCCATGAATGCACTAGTGCAGAGTTTGGCCAGGACACCTTAAGCATGTAGTGCATGACAGTTAGCATGCCTTTCTGGAGGCTGCTGCTGCCTCAGCATATGCCTTGGAAGAACACTGGGTGGTGGAAGAGTTCTTGGGGCCCTGCGCCTCTGTCCACTATAAAAGTACCCCGGCTCATCTCTGTGAATGCAGAGTGAGCGGCAACAGCCTGTTCTCTTTGCTGGATAACTACATGGCCAAAACATTCAAAAGTACCCCTGAGCAGAGCTGTAAAACTTCGTACGTGGACCCTCAGGGCTCTCGGTGCGGAAGCTGAGGAGCAATAGGAAACACTGTGCGCAGTGTCCCTTCTGGATGTTCTTAACCTAGCAGCACTTTCTGGCTAGCCATGACTCGACTTTAGTGGCCGTCTTGCAAATGGACCGTTTGCCCCTGAACACGGCTAGGCTTCTGGCAGGTTCAGGGCACCGCACACTGATCACGAAGTACAAACAACCAAGGTCCGGGGATAGCCTCCACAATGCTTGCCGGCAGGCAGCCTTTGCCCAGAAGCCTCAGGCAAAGCAGTGGCTTGACGCGAGTGTGCTGTTCAGGACTCCTAGGACTCCTGGGGGCTCACCACGTCGCATGGCAAAACACTGTGTCCCAGTGTGTCTTCCTGGGCGACCGCACCAAAAAGTGATACCTGAGGCAATTGGGACTGGTTCCCTGCACGAAGGATGAAAGGCAACACTCTGCTCTCTTCGCTGCCCACCTATTTGGCCAAGCGTTCCAAAGTCCTCCCGGACTCCGGCCTAGCAGCTCCTGGGTGTAATGCAGACGGTCCCCACAGCTCAACCACTGCTGCGATGAGGAAACACTGTGTTTACGGTTCATACTGGGAACCCTTACCTGCCGTGTCTCTGTGGGAGCAGAAGGTCGACTTCAGAGGCAGCCAGAGAAACGTACAGTTTACCCTTTCAACGCTACCTGTGGTTTTGTGAGACACGCGGACACTGTTGCCTCTCCCCAGAAATTATATCCTCGAAGCCCTTCAGCCCATGCAGGAGCACCTGGGTGCCAACATTTTCTCCGGGAGGCGCCAGGGTGCTGGTTGCGTCTCTTTCTCGTGGTCACAAACTGCATAGCACTGTGCTGGGTTCCATGCTGATATTGGTTACCTAAAGCC
Organism: Mesoplodon densirostris; assembly: GCF_025265405.1. Lineage (NCBI taxonomy): Eukaryota > Metazoa > Chordata > Mammalia > Artiodactyla > Ziphiidae > Mesoplodon > Mesoplodon densirostris. The sequence continues at coordinate 71,332,954 of NC_082665.1, read as the reverse complement.
AGGAGCATTACTTTCCCAGTGGGAGAGCTGAAAGTGCGGCCCCAAAGTGTGCTGAGAAACAGTGCGGTTGCTCGTGCTCTCTTCACCGTTAGAACGGCTTTGCGAAGGGCAAGGCAGTGTGACTGGAGAAAACCTCTCTTTTCTCCTCCGTGCAGGAGGCATTCCTGGCGACCCATGTCCCTAAAGGGAACACTCTACGGTTCCACAAGGACCAGAGGATGGGTCAGCGATGCCCTCCATGAATGGACTCGTGCAGAGTTTCGCCAGGACACCTTAAGCATGTAGTGCATGACAGTTAGCATGCCTTTCTGGAGGCTGCTGCTGCCTCAGCATATGCCTTGGAAGAACACTGGGTGGCGGAAGTGTTCTTGGGGCCCTGCGCCTCTGTCCTCTATAAAAGTACCCCGGCTCATCTCTGTGAATGCAGAGTGAGCGGCAACAGCCTGTTCTCTTTGCCGGATAACTACATGGCCAAAACATTCAAAAGTGCCCCTGAGCAGAGCTGTAAAACTTCGTACGTGGACCCTCAGGGCTCTCGGTGCGGAAGCTGAGGAGCAATAGGAAACACGGTGCGCAGTGTCCCTTCTGGGTGTTCTTAACCTAGCGGCACTTTCTGGCAAGCCATGACTCGACTTTAGAGGCACTCTTGAAAACGGACCGTTTGCCCCTGAACACGGCTAGGCTTCTGGCAGGTTCAGGGCACCGCACACTGATCACGAAGTACAAACAACCAAGGTCCGGGGATAGCCTCCACAATGCTTGCCGGCAGGCAGCCTTTGCCCAGAAGCCTCAGGCAAAGCAGTGGCTTGACGCGAGTGTGTTGTTCAGGACTCCTAGGACTCCTGGGGGCTCAGCACGTCGCATGGCAAAACACTGTGTCCCAGTGTGTCTTCCTGGGCGACCGCACCAAAAAGTGATACCTGAGGCAATTGGGACTGGTTCCCTGCACGAAGGATGAAAGGCAACACTCTGCTCTCTTCGCTGCCCACCTATTTGGCCAAGCGTTCCAAAGTCCTCCCGGACTCCGGCCTAGCAGCTCCTAGGTGTAATGCAGACGGTCCCAGAAGCTGAACCACTGCTGCGATGAGGAAACACTGTGTTTACGGTTCATACTGGGAACCCTTACCTGCCGTGTCTCTGTGAGAGCAGAAGGTCGACTTCAGAGGCAGCCAGACAAACGTACAGTTTGCCCTTTCAACGCTACCTGTGGTTTCGTGAGACACGCGGACACTGTTGCCTCTCCCCAGAAATTATATCCTCGAAGCCCTTCAGCCCATGCAGGAGCACCTGGGTGCCAACATTTTCTCTGGGAAGCACCAGGGTGCGGGTTGCATCTCTTTCTCGTGGTCAGAAACTACAGAGCACTGTGCTGGGTTCCATGCTGATATTGGTTACCTAAAGCCAGGAGCATTACTTTCCCAGTGGGAGAGCTGAAAGTGCGGCCCCAAAGTGTGCTGAGAAACAGTGCGGTTGCTCGTGCTCTCTTCACCGTTAGAACGGCTTTGCGAAGGGCAAGGCAGTGTGACTGGAGAAACCCTCTCTTTTCTCCTCCGTGCAGGAGGCATTCCTGGCGCCCCATGTCCCTAAAGGGAACACTCTACGGTTCCACAAGGACCAGAGGATGGGTCAGCGATGCCCTCCATGAATGGACTCGTGCAGAGTTTCGCCAGGACACTTTAAGCATGTAGTGCATGACAGTTAGCATGCCTTTCTAGAGGCTGTTGCTGCCTCAGCATATGCCTTGGAAGAACACTGGGTGGCGGAAGTGTTCTTGGGGCCCTGCGCCTCTGTCCACTATAAAAGTACCCCGGCTCATCTCTGTGAATGCAGAGTGAGCCGCAACAGCCTGTTCTCTTTGCCGGATAACTACATGGCCAAAACATTCAAAAGTGCCCCTGAGCAGAGCTGTAAAAGTTCGTACGTGGACCCTCAGGGCTCTCCGTGTGGAAGCTGAGGAGCAATAGGAAACACGGTGCGCAGTGTCCCTTCTGGGTGTTCTTAACCTAGCGGCACTTTCTGGCCAGCCATGACTCGACGTTAGAGGCAGTCTTGCAAACGGACCGTTTGCCCCCGAACACGGCTAGGCTTCTGGCAGGTTCAGGGCACCGCACATTGATCACGAAGTACAAACAACCAAGGTCCGGGGATAGCCTCCACAATGCTTGCCGGCAGGCAGCCTTTGCCCAGAAGCCTCAGGCAAAGCAGTGGCTTGACGCGAGTGTGCTGTTCAGTACTCCTAGGACTCCTGGGGGCTCACCACGTCGCATGGCAAAACACTGTGTCCCAGTGTGTCTTCCTGGGCGACCGCACCAAAAAGTGATACCTGAGGCAATTGGGACTGGTTCCCTGCACGAAGGATGAAAGGCAACACTCTGCTCTCTTCGCTGCCCACCTATTCGGCCAAGCGTTCCAAAGTCCTCCCGGACTCCGGCCTAGCAGCTCCTGGGTGTAATGCAGACGGTCCCCACAGCTGAACCACTGCTGCGATGAGGAAACACTGTGTTTACAGTTCATACTGGGAACCCTTACCTGCCGTGTCTCTGTGGGAGCAGAAGGTCGACTTCAGAGGCAGCCAGACAAACGTCCAGTTTGCCCTTTCAACGCTACCTGTGGTTTTGTGAGACACGCGGACACTGTTGCCTCTCCCCAGAAATTATATCCTCGAAGCCCTTCAGCCCATGCAGGAGCACCTGGGTGCCAACATTTTCTCCGGGAAGCGCCAGGGTGCTGGTTGCGTGTCGTTCTCGTGGTCAGAAACTACAGAGCACTGTGCTGGGTTCCATGCTGATATTGGTTAATTAAAGCCAGGAGCATTACTTTCCCAGTGGGAGAGCTGAAAGTGCGGCCCCAAAGTGTGCTGAGAAACAGTGCGGTTGCTCGTGCTCGCTTCACCGTTAGAACGGCTTTGCGAAGGGCAAGGCAGTGTGACTGGAGAAACCCTCTCTTTTCTCCTCCGTGCAGGAGGCTTTCCTGGCGCCCCATGTCCCTAAAGGGAACACTCTACGGTTCCACAAGGACCAGAGGATGGGTCAGGGATGCCCTCCATGAATGCACTAGTGCAGAGTTTGGCCAGGACACCTTAAGCATGTAGTGCATGACAGTTAGCATGCCTTTCTGGAGGCTGCTGCTGCCTCAGCATATGCCTTGGAAGAACACTGGGTGGTGGAAGAGTTCTTGGGGCCCTGCGCCTCTGTCCACTATAAAAGTACCCTGGCTCATCTCTGTGAATGCAGAGTGAGCGGCAACAGCCTGTTCTCTTTGCTGGATAACTACATGGCCAAAACATTCAAAAGTACCCCTGAGCAGAGCTGTAAAACTTCGTACGTGGACCCTCAGGGCTCTCGGTGCGGAAGCTGAGGAGCAATAGGAAACACTGTGCGAAGTGTCCCTTCTGGATGTTCTTAACCTAGCAGCACTTTCTGGCTAGCAATGACTCGACTTTAGTGGCCGTCTTGCAAACGGACCGTTTGCCCCTGAACACGGCTAGGCTTCTGGCAGGTTCAGGGCACCGCACACTGATCACGAAGTACAAACAACCAAGGTCCGGGGATAGCCTCCACAATGCTTGCCGGCAGGCAGCCTTTGCCCAGAAGCCTCAGTCAAAGCAGTGACTTGACGCGAGTGTGCTGTTCAGGACTCCTAGGACTCCTGGGGGCTCACCACGTCGCATGGAAAAACACTGTGTCCCAGTGTGTCTTCCTGGGCGACCGCACCAAAAAGTGATACCTGAGGCAATTGGGACTGGTTCCCTGCACGAAGGATGAAAGGCAACACTCTGCTCTCTTCGCTGCCCACCTATTTGGCCAAGCGTTCCAAAGTCCTCCCGGACTCCGGCCTAGCAGCTCCTGGGTGTAATGCAGACGGTCCCCACAGCTCAACCACTGCTGCGATGAGGAAACACTGTGTTTACGGTTCATACTGGGAACCCTTACCTGCCGTGTCTCTGTGGGAGCAGAAGGTCGACTTCAGAGGCAGCCAGACAAACGTACAGTTTGCCCTTTCAACGCTACCTGTGGTTTTGTGAGACACGCGGACACTGTTGCCTCTCCCCAGAAATTATATCCTCGAAGCCCTTCAGCCCATGCAGGAGCACCTGGGTACCAACATTTTCTCTGGGAAGCGCCAGGGTGCGGGTTGCATCTCTTTCTCGTGGTCAGAAACTACAGAGCACTGTGCTGGGTTCCATGCTGATATTGGTTACCTAAAGCCAGGAGCATTACTTTCCCAGTGGGAGAGCTGAAAGTGCGGCCCCAAAGTGTGCTGAGAAACAGTGCGGTTGCTCGTGCTCTCTTCACCGTTAGAACGGCTTTGCGAAGGGCAAGGCAGTGTGACTGGAGAAACCCTCTCTTTTCTCCTCCGTGCAGGAGGCTTTCCTGGCGCCCCATGTCCCTAAAGGGAACACTCTACGGTTCCACAAGGACCAGAGGATGTGTCAGGGATGCCCTCCATGAATGCACTAGTGCAGAGTTTGGCCAGGACACCTTAAGCATGTAGTGCATGACAGTTAGCATGCCTTTCTGGAGGCTGCTGCTGCCTCAGCATATGCCTTGGAAGAACACTGGGTGGTGGAAGAGTTCTTGGGGCCCTGCGCCTCTGTCCACTATAAAAGTACCCCGGCTCATCTCTGTGAATGCAGAGTGAGCGGCAACAGCCTGTTCTCTTTGCTGGATAACTACATGGCCAAAACATTCAAAAGTACCCCTGAGCAGAGCTGTAAAACTTCGTACGTGGACCCTCAGGGCTCTCGGTGCGGAAGCTGAGGAGCAATAGGAAACACTGTGCGAAGTGTCCCTTCTGGATGTTCTTAACCTAGCAGCACTTTCTGGCTAGCCATGACTCGACTTTAGTGGCCGTCTTGCAAACGGACCGTTTGCCCCTGAACACGGCTAGGCTTCTGGCAGGTTCAGGGCACCGCACACTGATCACGAAGTACAAACAACCAAGGTCCGGGGATAGCCTCCACAATGCTTGCCGGCAGGCAGCCTTTGCCCAGAAGCCTCAGGCAAAGCAGTGGCTTGACGCGAGTGTGCTGTTCAGGACTCCTAGGACTCCTGGGGGCTCACCACGTCGCATGGCAAAACACTGTGTCCCAGTGTGTCTTCCTGGGCGACCGCACCAAAAAGTGATACCTGAGGCAATTGGGACTGGTTCCCTGCACGAAGGATGAAAGGCAACACTCTGCTCTCTTCGCTGCCCACCTATTTGGCCAAGCATTCCAAAGTCCTCCCGGACTCCGGCCTAGCAGCTCCTGGGTGTAATGCAGACGGTCCCCACAGCTCAACCACTGCTGCGATGAGGAAACACTGTGTTTACGGTTCATACTGGGAACCCTTACCTGCCGTATCTCTGTGGGAGCAGAAGGTCGACTTCAGAGGCAGCCAGAGAAACGTACAGTTTACCCTTTCAACGCTACCTGTGGTTTTGTGAGACACGCGGACACTGTTGCCTCTCCCCAGAAATTATATCCTCGAAGCCCTTCAGCCCATGCAGCAGCACCTGGGTGCCAACATTTTCTCCGGGAGGCGCCAGGGTGCTGGTTGCGTCTCTTTCTCGTGGTCACAAACTGCATAGCACTGTGCTGGGTTCCATGCTGATATTGGTTACCTAAAGCCAGGAGCATTACTTTCCCAGTGGGAGAGCTGAAAGTGCGGCCCCAAAGTGTGCTGAGAAACAGTGCGGTTGCTCGTGCTCTCTTCACCGTTAGAACGGCTTTGCGAAGGGCAAGGCAGTGTGACTGGAGAAACCCTCTCTTTTCTCCTCCGTGCAGGAGGCATTCCTGGCGCCCCATGTCCCTAAAGGGAACACTCTACGGTTCCACAAGGACCAGAGGATGGGTCAGCGATGCCCTCCATGAATGGACTCGTGCAGAGTTTCGCCAGGACACCTTAAGCATGTAGTGCATGACAGTTAGCATGCCTTTCTGGAGGCTGCTGCTGCCTCAGCATATGCCTTGGAAGAACACTGGGTGGCGGAAGTGTTCTTGGGGCCCTGCGCCTCTGTCCACTATAAAAGTACCCCGGCTCATCTCTGTGAATGCAGAGTGAGCCGCAACAGCCTGTTCTCTTTGCCGGATAACTACATGGCCAAAACATTCAAAAGTGCCCCTGAGCAGAGCTGTAAAAGTTCGTACGTGGACCCTCAGGGCTCTCGGTGCGGAAGCTGAGGAGCAATAGGAAACACTGTGCGCAGTGTCCCTTCTGGATGTTCTTAACCTAGCAGCACTTTCTGGCTAGCCATGACTCGACTTTAGTGGCCGTCTGGCAAACGGACCGTTTGCCCCTGAACACGGCTAGGCTTCTGGCAGGTTCAGGGCACCGCACACTGATCACGAAGTACAAACAACCAAGGTCCGGGGATAGCCTCCACAATGCTTGCCGGCAGGCAGCCTTTGCCCAGAAGCCTCAGGCAAAGCAGTGGCTTGACGCGAGTGTGCTGTTCAGGACTCCTAGGACTCCTGGGGGCTCCCCACGTCGCATGGAAAAACACTGTGTCCCAGTGTGTCTTCCTGGGCGACCGCACCAAAAAGTGATACCTGAGGCAATTGGGACTGGTTCCCTGCACGAAGGATGAAAGGCAACACTCTGCTCTCTTCGCTGCCCACCTATTTGGCCAAGCGTTCCAAAGTCCTCCCGGAATCCGGCCTAGCAGCTCCTGGGTGTAATGCAGACGGTCCCCACAGCTCAACCACTGCTGCGATGAGGAAACACTGTGTTTACGGTTCATAATGGGAACCCTTACCTGCCGTGTCTCTGTGGGAGCAGAAGGTCGACTTCAGAGGCAGCCAGAGAAACGTACAGTTTACCCTTTCAACGCTACCTGTGGTTTTGTGAGACACGCGGACACTGTTGCCTCTCCCCAGAAATTATATCCTCGAAGCCCTTCAGCCCATGCAGGAGCACCTGGGTGCCAACATTTTCTCCGGGAGGCGCCAGGGTGCTGGTTGCGTCTCTTTCTCGTGGTCACAAACTGCATAGCACTGTGCTGGGTTCCATGCTGATATTGGTTACCTAAAGCCAGGAGCATTACTTTCCCAGTGGGAGAGCTGAAAGTGCGGCCCCAAAGTGTGCTGAGAAACAGTGCGGTTGCTCGTGCTCTCTTCACCGTTAGAACGGCTTTGCGAAGGGCAAGGCAGTGTGACTGGAGAAAACCTCTCTTTTCTCCTCCGTGCAGGAGGCATTCCTGGCGACCCATGTCCCTAAAGGGAACACTCTACGGTTCCACAAGGACCAGAGGATGGGTCAGCGATGCCCTCCATGAATGGACTCGTGCAGAGTTTCGCCAGGACACCTTAAGCATGTAGTGCATGACAGTTAGCATGCCTTTCTGGAGGCTGCTGCTGCCTCAGCATATGCCTTGGAAGAACACTGGGTGGCGGAAGTGTTCTTGGGGCCCTGCGCCTCTGTCCTCTATAAAAGTACCCCGGCTCATCTCTGTGAATGCAGAGTGAGCGGCAACAGCCTGTTCTCTTTGCCGGATAACTACATGGCCAAAACATTCAAAAGTGCCCCTGAGCAGAGCTGTAAAACTTCGTACGTGGACCCTCAGGGCTCTCGGTGCGGAAGCTGAGGAGCAATAGGAAACACGGTGCGCAGTGTCCCTTCTGGGTGTTCTTAACCTAGCGGCACTTTCTGGCAAGCCATGACTCGACTTTAGAGGCACTCTTGAAAACGGACCGTTTGCCCCGAACACGGCTAGGCTTCTGGCAGGTTCAGGGCACCGCACACTGATCACGAAGTACAAACAACCAAGGTCCGGGGATAGCCTCCACAGTGCTTGCCGGCAGGCAGCCTTTGCCCAGAAGCCTCAGGCAAAGCAGTGGCTTGACGCGAGTGTGTTGTTCAGGACTCCTAGGACTCCTGGGGGCTCAGCACGTCGCATGGCAAAACACTGTGTCCCAGTGTGTCTTCCTGGGCGACCGCACCAAAAAGTGATACCTGAGGCAATTGGGACTGGTTCCCTGCACGAAGGATGAAAGGCAACACTCTGCTCTCTTCGCTGCCCACCTATTTGGCCAAGCGTTCCAAAGTCCTCCCGGACTCCGGCCTAGCAGCTCCTAGGTGTAATGCAGACGGTCCCAGAAGCTGAACCACTGCTGCGATGAGGAAACACTGTGTTTACGGTTCATACTGGGAACCCTTACCTGCCGTGTCTCTGTGAGAGCAGAAGGTCGACTTCAGAGGCAGCCAGAGAAACGTACAGTTTGCCCTTTCAACGCTACCTGTGGTTTCGTGAGACACGCGGACACTGTTGCCTCTCCCCAGAAATTATATCCTCGAAGCCCTTCAGCCCATGCAGGAGCACCTGGGTGCCAACATTTTCTCTGGGAAGCACCAGGGTGCGGGTTGCATCTCTTTCTCGTGGTCAGAAACTACAGAGCACTGTGCTGGGTTCCATGCTGATATTGGTTACCTAAAGCCAGGAGCATTACTTTCCCAGTGGGAGAGCTGAAAGTGCGGCCCCAAAGTGTGCTGAGAAACAGTGCGGTTGCTCGTGCTCGCTTCACCGTTAGTACGGCTTTGCGAAGGGCAAGGCAGTGTGACTGGAGATACCCTCTCTTTTCTCCTCCGTGCAGGAGGCTTTCCTGGCGCCCCATGTCCCTAAAGGGAACACTCTACGGTTCCACAAGGACCAGAGGATGGGTCAGGAATGCCCTCCATGAATGCACTAGTGCAGAGTTTGGCCAGGACACTTTAAGCATGTAGTGCATGACAGTTAGCATGCCTTTCTAGAGGCTGTTGCTGCCTCAGCATATGCCTTGGAAGAACACTGGGTGGCGGAAGTGTTCTTGGGGCCCTGCGCCTCTGTCCACTATAAAAGTACCCCGGCTCATCTCTGTGAATGCAGAGTGAGCCGCAACAGCCTGTTCTCTTTGCCGGATAACTACATGGCCAAAACATTCAAAAGTGCCCCTGAGCAGAGCTGTAAAAGTTCGTACGTGGACCCTCAGGGCTCTCCGTGTGGAAGCTGAGGAGCAATAGGAAACACGGTGCGCAGTGTCCCTTCTGGGTGTTCTTAACCTAGCGGCACTTTCTGGCCAGCCATGACTCGACGTTAGAGGCAGTCTTGCAAACGGACCGTTTGCCCCCGAACACGGCTAGGCTTCTGGCAGGTTCAGGGCACCGCACACTGATCACGAAGTACAAACAACCAAGGTCCGGGGATAGCCTCCACAATGCTTGCCGGCAGGCAGCCTTTGCCCAGAAGCCTCAGGCAAAGCAGTGGCTTGACGCGAGTGTGCTGTTCAGTACTCCTAGGACTCCTGGGGGCTCACCACGTCGCATGGCAAAACACTGTGTCCCAGTGTGTCTTCCTGGGCGACCGCACCAAAAAGTGATACCTGAGGCAATTGGGACTGGTTCCCTGCACGAAGGATGAAAGGCAACACTCTGCTCTCTTCGCTGCCCACCTATTCGGCCAAGCGTTCCAAACTCCTCCCGGACTCCGGCCTAGCAGCTCCTGGGTGTAATGCAGACGGTCCCCACAGCTGAACCACTGCTGCGATGAGGAAACACTGTGTTTACAGTTCATACTGGGAACCCTTACCTGCCGTGTCTCTGTGGGAGCAGAAGGTCGACTTCAGAGGCAGCCAGACAAACGTACAGTTTGCCCTTTCAACGCTACCTGTGGTTTTGTGAGACACGCGGACACTGTTGCCTCTCCCCAGAAATTATATCCTCGAAGCCCTTCAGCCCATGCAGGAGCACCTGGGTGCCAACATTTTCTCCGGGAAGCGCCAGGGTGCTGGTTGCGTGTCGTTCTCGTGGTCAGAAACTACAGAGCACTGTGCTGGGTTCCATGCTGATATTGGTTAATTAAAGCCAGGAGCATTACTTTCCCAGTGGGAGAGCTGAAAGTGCGGCCCCAAAGTGTGCTGAGAAACAGTGCGGTTGCTCGTGCTCGCTTCACCGTTAGAACGGCTTTGCGAAGGGCAAGGCAGTGTGACTGGAGAAACCCTCTCTTTTCTCCTCCGTGCAGGAGGCTTTCCTGGCGCCCCATGTCCCTAAAGGGAACACTCTACGGTTCCACAAGGACCAGAGGATGGGTCAGGGATGCCCTCCATGAATGCACTAGTGCAGAGTTTGGCCAGGACACCTTAAGCATGTAGTGCATGACAGTTAGCATGCCTTTCTGGAGGCTGCTGCTGCCTCAGCATATGCCTTGGAAGAACACTGGGTGGTGGAAGAGTTCTTGGGGCCCTGCGCCTCTGTCCACTATAAAAGTACCCCGGCTCATCTCTGTGAATGCAGAGTGAGCGGCAACAGCCTGTTCTCTTTGCTGGATAACTACATGGCCAAAACATTCAAAAGTACCCCTGAGCAGAGCTGTAAAACTTCGTACGTGGACCCTCAGGGCTCTCGGTGCGGAAGCTGAGGAGCAATAGGAAACACTGTGCGAAGTGTCCCTTCTGGATGTTCTTAACCTAGCAGCACTTTCTGGCTAGCCATGACTCGACTTTAGTGGCCGTCTTGCAAACGGACCGTTTGCCCCTGAACACGGCTAGGCTTCTGGCAGGTTCAGGGCACCGCACACTGATCACGAAGTACAAACAACCAAGGTCCGGGGATAGCCTCCACAATGCTTGCCGGCAGGCAGCCTTTGCCCAGAAGCCTCAGTCAAAGCAGTGACTTGACGCGAGTGTGCTGTTCAGGACTCCTAGGACTCCTGGGGGCTCACCACGTCGCATGGCAAAACACTGTGTCCCAGTGTGTCTTCCTGGGCGACCGCACCAAAAAGTGATACCTGAGGCAATTGGGACTGGTTCCCTGCACGAAGGATGAAAGGCAACACTCTGCTCTCTTCGCTGCCCACCTATTTGGCCAAGCGTTCCAAAGTCCTCCCGGACTCCGGCCTAGCAGCTCCTGGGTGTAATGCAGACGGTCCCCACAGCTGAACCACTGCTGCGATGAGGAAACACTGTGTTTACGGTTCATACTGGGAACCCTTACCTGCCGTGTCTCTGTGGGAGCAGAAGGTCGACTTCAGAGGCAGCCAGACAAACGTACAGTTTGCCCTTTCAACGCTACCTGTGGTTTCGTGAGACACGCGGACACTGTTGCCTCTCCCCAGAAATTATATCCTCGAAGCCCTTCAGCCCATGCAGGAGCACCTGGGTACCAACATTTTCTCTGGGAAGCGCCAGGGTGCGGGTTGCATCTCTTTCTCGTGGTCAGAAACTACAGAGCACTGTGCTGGGTTCCATGCTGATATTGGTTACCTAAAGCCAGGAGCATTACTTTCCCAGTGGGAGAGCTGAAAGTGCGGCCCCAAAGTGTGCTGAGAAACAGTGCGGTTGCTCGTGCTCTCTTCACCGTTAGAACGGCTTTGCGAAGGGCAAGGCAGTGTGACTGGAGAAACCCTCTCTTTTCTCCTCCGTGCAGGAGGCTTTCCTGGCGCCCCATGTCCCTAAAGGGAACACTCTACGGTTCCACAAGGACCAGAGGATGTGTCAGGGATGCCCTCCATGAATGCACTAGTGCAGAGTTTGGCCAGGACACCTTAAGCATGTAGTGCATGACAGTTAGCATGCCTTTCTGGAGGCTGCTGCTGCCTCAGCATATGCCTTGGAAGAACACTGGGTGGTGGAAGAGTTCTTGGGGCCCTGCGCCTCTGTCCACTATAAAAGTACCCCGGCTCATCTCTGTGAATGCAGAGTGAGCGGCAACAGCCTGTTCTCTTTGCTGGATAACTACATGGCCAAAACATTCAAAAGTACCCCTGAGCAGAGCTGTAAAACTTCGTACGTGGACCCTCAGGGCTCTCGGTGCGGAAGCTGAGGAGCAATAGGAAACACTGTGCGAAGTGTCCCTTCTGGATGTTCTTAACCTAGCAGCACTTTCTGGCTAGCCATGACTCGACTTTAGTGGCCGTCTTGCAAACGGACCGTTTGCCCCTGAACACGGCTAGGCTTCTGGCAGGTTCAGGGCACCGCACACTGATCACGAAGTACAAACAACCAAGGTCCGGGGATAGCCTCCACAATGCTTGCCGGCAGGCAGCCTTTGCCCAGAAGCCTCAGGCAAAGCAGTGGCTTGACGCGAGTGTGCTGTTCAGGACTCCTAGGACTCCTGGGGGCTCACCACGTCGCATGGCAAAACACTGTGTCCCAGTGTGTCTTCCTGGGCGACCGCACCAAAAAGTGATACCTGAGGCAATTGGGACTGGTTCCCTGCACGAAGGATGAAAGGCAACACTCTGCTCTCTTCGCTGCCCACCTATTTGGCCAAGCGTTCCAAAGTCCTCCCGGACTCCGGCCTAGCAGCTCCTGGGTGTAATGCAGACGGTCCCCACAGCTCAACCACTGCTGCGATGAGGAAACACTGTGTTTACGGTTCATACTGGGAACCCTTACCTGCCGTGTCTCTGTGGGAGCAGAAGGTCGACTTCAGAGGCAGCCAGAGAAACGTACAGTTTACCCTTTCAACGCTACCTGTGGTTTTGTGAGACACGCGGACACTGTTGCCTCTCCCCAGAAATTATATCCTCGAAGCCCTTCAGCCCATGCAGGAGCACCTGGGTGCCAACATTTTCTCCGGGAGGCGCCAGGGTGCTGGTTGCGTCTCTTTCTCGTGGTCACAAACTGCATAGCATTGTGCTGGGTTCCATGCTGATATTGGTTACCTAAAGCCAGGAGCATTACTTTCCCAGTGGGAGAGCTGAAAGTGCGGCCCCAAAGTGTGCTGAGAAACAGTGCGGTTGCTCGTGCTCTCTTCACCGTTAGAACGGCTTTGCGAAGGGCAAGGCAGTGTGACTGGAGAAAACCTCTCTTTTCTCCTCCGTGCAGGAGGCTTTCCTGGTGACCCATGTCCCTAAAGGGAACACTCTACGGTTCCACAAGGACCAGAGGATGGGTCAGGTATGCCATCCATGAATGGACTCGTGCAGAGTTTGGCCAGGACACCTTAAGCATGTAGTGCATGACAGTTAGCATGCCTTTCTGAGGCTGCTGCTGCCTCAGCATATGCTTTGGAAGAACACTGGGTGGCGGAAGTGTTCTTTGGGCCCTGCGCCTCTGTCCACTATAAAAGTACCCCGGCTCATCTCTGTGAATGCAGAGTGAGCGGCAACAGCCTGTTCTCTTTGCCGGATAACTACATGGCCAAAACATTCAAAAGTGCCCCTGAGCAGAGCTGTAAAACTTCGTACGTGGACCCTCAGGGCTCTCGGTGCGGAAGCTGAGGAGCAATAGGAAACACGGTGCGCAGTGTCCCTTCTGGGTGTTCTTAACCTAGCGGCACTTTCTGGCAAGCCATGACTCGACTTTAGAGGCACTCTTGAAAACGGACCGTTTGCCCCTGAACACGGCTAGGCTTCTGGCAGGTTCAGGGCACCGCACACTGATCACGAAGTACAAACAACCAAGGTCCGGGGATAGCCTCCACAATGCTTGCCGGCAGGCAGCCTTTGCCCAGAAGCCTCAGGCAAAGCAGTGGCTTGACGCGAGTGTGTTGTTCAGGACTCCTAGGACTCCTGGGGGCTCACCACGTCGCATGGCAAAACACTGTGTCCCAGTGTGTCTTCCTGGGCGACCGCACCAAAAAGTGATACCTGAGGCAATTGGGACTGGTTCCCTGCACGAAGGATGAAAGGCAACACTCTGCTCTCTTCGCTGCCCACCTATTTGGCCAAGCGTTCCAAAGTCCTCCCGGACTCCGGCCTAGCAGCTCCTAGGTGTAATGCAGACGGTCCCCACAGCTGAACCACTGCTGCGATGAGGAAACACTGTGTTTACGGTTCATACTGGGAACCCTTACCTGCCGTGTCTCTGTGGGAGCAGAAGGTCGACTTCAGAGGCAGCCAGACAAACGTACAGTTTGCCCTTTCAACGCTACCTGTGGTTTCGTGAGACACGCGGACACTGTTGCCTCTCCCCAGAAATTATATCCTCGAAGCCCTTCAGCCCATGCAGGAGCACCTGGGTGCCAACATTTTCTCCGGGAAGCGTCAGCGTGCGGGTTGCATCTCATTCTCGTGGTCAGAAACTACAGAGCACTGTGCTGGGTTCCATGCTGATATTGGTTACCTAAAGCCAGGAGCATTACTTTCCCAGTGGGAGAGCTGAAAGTGCGGCCCCAAAGTGTGCTGAGAAACAGTGCGGTTGCTCGTGCTCTCTTCACCGTTAGAACGGCTTTGCGAAGGGCAAGGCAGTGTGACTGGAGAAACCCTCTCTTTTCTCCTCCGTGCAGGAGGCTTTCCTGGCGCCCCATGTCCCTAAAGGGAACACTCTACGGTTCCACAAGGACCAGAGGATGTGTCAGGGATGCCCTCCATGAATGCACTAGTGGAGAGTTTGGCCAGGACACCTTAAGCATGTAGTGCATGACAGTTAGCATGCCTTTCTGGAGGCTGCTGCTGCCTCAGCATATGCCTTGGAAGAACACTGGGTGGTGGAAGAGTTCTTGGGGCCCTGCGCCTCTGTCCACTATAAAAGTACCCCGGCTCATCTCTGTGAATGCAGAGTGAGCGGCAACAGCCTGTTCTCTTTGCTGGATAACTACATGGCCAAAACATTCAAAAGTACCCCTGAGCAGAGCTGTAAAACTTCGTACGTGGACCCTCAGGGCTCTCGGTGCGGAAGCTGAGGAGCAATAGGAAACACTGTGCGCAGTGTCCCTTCTGGATGTTCTTAACCTAGCAGCACTTTCTGGCTAGCCATGACTCGACTTTAGTGGCCGTCTTGCAAATGGACCGTTTGCCCCTGAACACGGCTAGGCTTCTGGCAGGTTCAGGGCACCGCACACTGATCACGAAGTACAAACAACCAAGGTCCGGGGATAGCCTCCACAATGCTTGCCGGCAGGCAGCCTTTGCCCAGAAGCCTCAGGCAAAGCAGTGGCTTGACGCGAGTGTGCTGTTCAGGACTCCTAGGACTCCTGGGGGCTCACCACGTCGCATGGCAAAACACTGTGTCCCAGTGTGTCTTCCTGGGCGACCGCACCAAAAAGTGATACCTGAGGCAATTGGGACTGGTTCCCTGCACGAAGGATGAAAGGCAACACTCTGCTCTCTTCGCTGCCCACCTATTTGGCCAAGCGTTCCAAAGTCCTCCCGGACTCCGGCCTAGCAGCTCCTGGGTGTAATGCAGACGGTCCCCACAGCTCAACCACTGCTGCGATGAGGAAACACTGTGTTTACGGTTCATACTGGGAACCCTTACCTGCCGTGTCTCTGTGGGAGCAGAAGGTCGACTTCAGAGGCAGCCAGAGAAACGTACAGTTTACCCTTTCAACGCTACCTGTGGTTTTGTGAGACACGCGGACACTGTTGCCTCTCCCCAGAAATTATATCCTCGAAGCCCTTCAGCCCATGCAGGAGCACCTGGGTGCCAACATTTTCTCCGGGAGGCGCCAGGGTGCTGGTTGCGTCTCTTTCTCGTGGTCACAAACTGCATAGCACTGTGCTGGGTTCCATGCTGATATTGGTTACCTAAAGCCAGGAGCATTACTTTCCCAGTGGGAGAGCTGAAAGTGCGGCCCCAAAGTGTGCTGAGAAACAGTGCGGTTGCTCGTGCTCTCTTCACCGTTAGAACGGCTTTGCGAAGGGCAAGGCAGTGTGACTGGAGAAAACCTCTCTTTTCTCCTCCGTGCAGGAGGCTTTCCTGGTGACCCATGTCCCTAAAGGGAACACTCTACGGTTCCACAAGGACCAGAGGATGGGTCAGGTATGCCATCCATGAATGGACTCGTGCAGAGTTTGGCCAGGACACCTTAAGCATGTAGTGCATGACAGTTAGCATGCCTTTCTGAGGCTGCTGCTGCCTCAGCATATGCTTTGGAAGAACACTGGGTGGCGGAAGTGTTCTTTGGGCCCTGCGCCTCTGTCCACTATAAAAGTACCCCGGCTCATCTCTGTGAATGCAGAGTGAGCGGCAACAGCCTGTTCTCTTTGCCGGATAACTACATGGCCAAAACATTCAAAAGTGCCCCTGAGCAGAGCTGTAAAACTTCGTACGTGGACCCTCAGGGCTCTCGGTGCGGAAGCTGAGGAGCAATAGGAAACACGGTGCGCAGTGTCCCTTCTGGGTGTTCTTAACCTAGCGGCACTTTCTGGCAAGCCATGACTCGACTTTAGAGGCACTCTTGAAAACGGACCGTTTGCCCCTGAACACGGCTAGGCTTCTGGCAGGTTCAGGGCACCGCACACTGATCACGAAGTACAAACAACCAAGGTCCGGGGATAGCCTCCACAATGCTTGCCGGCAGGCAGCCTTTGCCCAGAAGCCTCAGGCAAAGCAGTGGCTTGACGCGAGTGTGTTGTTCAGGACTCCTAGGACTCCTGGGGGCTCACCACGTCGCATGGCAAAACACTGTGTCCCAGTGTGTCTTCCTGGGCGACCGCACCAAAAAGTGATACCTGAGGCAATTGGGACTGGTTCCCTGCACGAAGGATGAAAGGCAACACTCTGCTCTCTTCGCTGCCCACCTATTTGGCCAAGCGTTCCAAAGTCCTCCCGGACTCCGGCCTAGCAGCTCCTAGGTGTAATGCAGACGGTCCCCACAGCTGAACCACTGCTGCGATGAGGAAACACTGTGTTTACGGTTCATACTGGGAACCCTTACCTGCCGTGTCTCTGTGGGAGCAGAAGGTCGACTTCAGAGGCAGCCAGACAAACGTACAGTTTGCCCTTTCAACGCTACCTGTGGTTTCGTGAGACACGCGGACACTGTTGCCTCTCCCCAGAAATTATATCCTCGAAGCCCTTCAGCCCATGCAGGAGCACCTGGGTGCCAACATTTTCTCCGGGAAGCGTCAGCGTGCGGGTTGCATCTCATTCTCGTGGTCAGAAACTACAGAGCACTGTGCTGGGTTCCATGCTGATATTGGTTACCTAAAGCCAGGAGCATTACTTTCCCAGTGGGAGAGCTGAAAGTGCGGCCCCAAAGTGTGCTGAGAAACAGTGCGGTTGCTCGTGCTCTCTTCACCGTTAGAACGGCTTTGCGAAGGGCAAGGCAGTGTGACTGGAGAAACCCTCTCTTTTCTCCTCCGTGCAGGAGGCTTTCCTGGCGCCCCATGTCCCTAAAGGGAACACTCTACGGTTCCACAAGGACCAGAGGATGTGTCAGGGATGCCCTCCATGAATGCACTAGTGGAGAGTTTGGCCAGGACACCTTAAGCATGTAGTGCATGACAGTTAGCATGCCTTTCTGGAGGCTGCTGCTGCCTCAGCATATGCCTTGGAAGAACACTGGGTGGTGGAAGAGTTCTTGGGGCCCTGCGCCTCTGTCCACTATAAAAGTACCCCGGCTCATCTCTGTGAATGCAGAGTGAGCGGCAACAGCCTGTTCTCTTTGCTGGATAACTACATGGCCAAAACATTCAAAAGTACCCCTGAGCAGAGCTGTAAAACTTCGTACGTGGACCCTCAGGGCTCTCGGTGCGGAAGCTGAGGAGCAATAGGAAACACTGTGCGCAGTGTCCCTTCTGGATGTTCTTAACCTAGCAGCACTTTCTGGCTAGCCATGACTCGACTTTAGTGGCCGTCTTGCAAATGGACCGTTTGCCCCTGAACACGGCTAGGCTTCTGGCAGGTTCAGGGCACCGCACACTGATCACGAAGTACAAACAACCAAGGTCCGGGGATAGCCTCCACAATGCTTGCCGGCAGGCAGCCTTTGCCCAGAAGCCTCAGGCAAAGCAGTGGCTTGACGCGAGTGTGCTGTTCAGGACTCCTAGGACTCCTGGGGGCTCACCACGTCGCATGGCAAAACACTGTGTCCCAGTGTGTCTTCCTGGGCGACCGCACCAAAAAGTGATACCTGAGGCAATTGGGACTGGTTCCCTGCACGAAGGATGAAAGGCAACACTCTGCTCTCTTCGCTGCCCACCTATTTGGCCAAGCGTTCCAAAGTCCTCCCGGACTCCGGCCTAGCAGCTCCTGGGTGTAATGCAGACGGTCCCCACAGCTCAACCACTGCTGCGATGAGGAAACACTGTGTTTACGGTTCATACTGGGAACCCTTACCTGCCGTGTCTCTGTGGGAGCAGAAGGTCGACTTCAGAGGCAGCCAGAGAAACGTACAGTTTACCCTTTCAACGCTACCTGTGGTTTTGTGAGACACGCGGACACTGTTGCCTCTCCCCAGAAATTATATCCTCGAAGCCCTTCAGCCCATGCAGGAGCACCTGGGTGCCAACATTTTCTCCGGGAGGCGCCAGGGTGCTGGTTGCGTCTCTTTCTCGTGGTCACAAACTGCATAGCACTGTGCTGGGTTCCATGCTGATATTGGTTACCTAAAGCCAGGAGCATTACTTTCCCAGTGGGAGAGCTGAAAGTGCGGCCCCAAAGTGTGCTGAGAAACAGTGCGGTTGCTCGTGCTCTCTTCACCGTTAGAACGGCTTTGCGAAGGGCAAGGCAGTGTGACTGGAGAAAACCTCTCTTTTCTCCTCCGTGCAGGAGGCATTCCTGGCGACCCATGTCCCTAAAGGGAACACTCTACGGTTCCACAAGGACCAGAGGATGGGTCAGCGATGCCCTCCATGAATGGACTCGTGCAGAGTTTCGCCAGGACACCTTAAGCATGTAGTGCATGACAGTTAGCATGCCTTTCTGGAGGCTGCTGCTGCCTCAGCATATGCCTTGGAAGAACACTGGGTGGCGGAAGTGTTCTTGGGGCCCTGCGCCTCTGTCCTCTATAAAAGTACCCCGGCTCATCTCTGTGAATGCAGAGTGAGCGGCAACAGCCTGTTCTCTTTGCCGGATAACTACATGGCCAAAACATTCAAAAGTGCCCCTGAGCAGAGCTGTAAAACTTCGTACGTGGACCCTCAGGGCTCTCGGTGCGGAAGCTGAGGAGCAATAGGAAACACGGTGCGCAGTGTCCCTTCTGGGTGTTCTTAACCTAGCGGCACTTTCTGGCAAGCCATGACTCGACTTTAGAGGCACTCTTGAAAACGGACCGTTTGCCCCTGAACACGGCTAGGCTTCTGGCAGGTTCAGGGCACCGCACACTGATCACGAAGTACAAACAACCAAGGTCCGGGGATAGCCTCCACAATGCTTGCCGGCAGGCAGCCTTTGCCCAGAAGCCTCAGGCAAAGCAGTGGCTTGACGCGAGTGTGTTGTTCAGGACTCCTAGGACTCCTGGGGGCTCAGCACGTCGCATGGCAAAACACTGTGTCCCAGTGTGTCTTCCTGGGCGACCGCACCAAAAAGTGATACCTGAGGCAATTGGGACTGGTTCCCTGCACGAAGGATGAAAGGCAACACTCTGCTCTCTTCGCTGCCCACCTATTTGGCCAAGCGTTCCAAAGTCCTCCCGGACTCCGGCCTAGCAGCTCCTAGGTGTAATGCAGACGGTCCCAGAAGCTGAACCACTGCTGCGATGAGGAAACACTGTGTTTACGGTTCATACTGGGAACCCTTACCTGCCGTGTCTCTGTGAGAGCAGAAGGTCGACTTCAGAGGCAGCCAGACAAACGTACAGTTTGCCCTTTCAACGTTACCTGTGGTTTCGTGAGACACGCGGACACTGTTGCCTCTCCCCAGAAATTATATCCTCGAAGCCCTTCAGCCCATGCAGGAGCACCTGGGTGCCAACATTTTCTCTGGGAAGCACCAGGGTGCGGGTTGCATCTCTTTCTCGTGGTCAGAAACTACAGAGCACTGTGCTGGGTTCCATGCTGATATTGGTTACCTAAAGCCAGGAGCATTACTTTCCCAGTGGGAGAGCTGAAAGTGCGGCCCCAAAGTGTGCTGAGAAACAGTGCGGTTGCTCGTGCTCGCTTCACCGTTAGAACGGCTTTGCGAAGGGCAAGGCAGTGTGACTGGAGATACCCTCTCTTTTCTCCTCCGTGCAGGAGGCTTTCCTGGCGCCCCATGTCCCTAAAGGGAACACTCTACGGTTCCACAAGGACCAGAGGATGGGTCAGGAATGCCCTCCATGAATGCACTAGTGCAGAGTTTGGCCAGGACACTTTAAGCATGTAGTGCATGACAGTTAGCATGCCTTTCTAGAGGCTGTTGCTGCCTCAGCATATGCCTTGGAAGAACACTGGGTGGCGGAAGTGTTCTTGGGGCCCTGCGCCTCTGTCCACTATAAAAGTACCCCGGCTCATCTCTGTGAATGCAGAGTGAGCCGCAACAGCCTGTTCTCTTTGCCGGATAACTACATGGCCAAAACATTCAAAAGTGCCCCTGAGCAGAGCTGTAAAAGTTCGTACGTGGACCCTCAGGGCTCTCCGTGTGGAAGCTGAGGAGCAATAGGAAACACGGTGCGCAGTGTCCCTTCTGGGTGTTCTTAACCTAGCGGCACTTTCTGGCCAGCCATGACTCGACGTTAGAGGCAGTCTTGCAAACGGACCGTTTGCCCCCGAACACGGCTAGGCTTCTGGCAGGTTCAGGGCACCGCACATTGATCACGA
This sequence comes from Mesoplodon densirostris, assembly GCF_025265405.1. Lineage (NCBI taxonomy): Eukaryota > Metazoa > Chordata > Mammalia > Artiodactyla > Ziphiidae > Mesoplodon > Mesoplodon densirostris. Next base: position 71,312,596 of record NC_082665.1, on the reverse strand, counting down.
AGTACAAACAACCAAGGTCCGGGGATAGCCTCCACAATGCTTGCCGGCAGGCAGCCTTTGCCCAGAAGCCTCAGGCAAAGCAGTGGCTTGACGCGAGTGTGCTGTTCAGTACTCCTAGGTCTCCTGGGGGCTCACCACGTCGCATGGCAAAACACTGTGTCCCAGTGTGTCTTCCTGGGCGACCGCACCAAAAAGTGATACCTGAGGCAATTGGGACTGGTTCCCTGCACGAAGGATGAAAGGCAACACTCTGCTCTCTTCGCTGCCCACCTATTCGGCCAAGCGTTCCAAACTCCTCCCGGACTCCGGCCTAGCAGCTCCTGGGTGTAATGCAGACGGTCCCCACAGCTGAACCACTGCTGCGATGAGGAAACACTGTGTTTACAGTTCATACTGGGAACCCTTACCTGCCGTGTCTCTGTGGGAGCAGAAGGTCGACTTCAGAGGCAGCCAGACAAACGTACAGTTTGCCCTTTCAACGCTACCTGTGGTTTTGTGAGACACGCGGACACTGTTGCCTCTCCCCAGAAATTATATCCTCGAAGCCCTTCAGCCCATGCAGGAGCACCTGGGTGCCAACATTTTCTCCGGGAAGCGCCAGGGTGCTGGTTGCGTGTCGTTCTCGTGGTCAGAAACTACAGAGCACTGTGCTGGGTTCCATGCTGATATTGGTTAATTAAAGCCAGGAGCATTACTTTCCCAGTGGGAGAGCTGAAAGTGCGGCCCCAAAGTGTGCTGAGAAACAGTGCGGTTGCTCGTGCTCGCTTCACCGTTAGAACGGCTTTGCGAAGGGCAAGGCAGTGTGACTGGAGAAACCCTCTCTTTTCTCCTCCGTGCAGGAGGCTTTCCTGGCGCCCCATGTCCCTAAAGGGAACACTCTACGGTTCCACAAGGACCAGAGGATGGGTCAGGGATGCCCTCCATGAATGCACTAGTGCAGAGTTTGGCCAGGACACCTTAAGCATGTAGTGCATGACAGTTAGCATGCCTTTCTGGAGGCTGCTGCTGCCTCAGCATATGCCTTGGAAGAACACTGGGTGGTGGAAGAGTTCTTGGGGCCCTGCGCCTCTGTCCACTATAAAAGTACCCCGGCTCATCTCTGTGAATGCAGAGTGAGCGGCAACAGCCTGTTCTCTTTGCTGGATAACTACATGGCCAAAACATTCAAAAGTACCCCTGAGCAGAGCTGTAAAACTTCGTACGTGGACCCTCAGGGCTCTCGGTGCGGAAGCTGAGGAGCAATAGGAAACACTGTGCGAAGTGTCCCTTCTGGATGTTCTTAACCTAGCAGCACTTTCTGGCTAGCCATGACTCGACTTTAGTGGCCGTCTTGCAAACGGACCGTTTGCCCCTGAACACGGCTAGGCTTCTGGCAGGTTCAGGGCACCGCACACTGATCACGAAGTACAAACAACCAAGGTCCGGGGATAGCCTCCACAATGCTTGCCGGCAGGCAGCCTTTGCCCAGAAGCCTCAGTCAAAGCAGTGACTTGACGCGAGTGTGCTGTTCAGGACTCCTAGGACTCCTGGGGGCTCACCACGTCGCATGGAAAAACACTGTGTCCCAGTGTGTCTTCCTGGGCGACCGCACCAAAAAGTGATACCTGAGGCAATTGGGACTGGTTCCCTGCACGAAGGATGAAAGGCAACACTCTGCTCTCTTCGCTGCCCACCTATTTGGCCAAGCGTTCCAAAGTCCTCCCGGACTCCGGCCTAGCAGCTCCTGGGTGTAATGCAGACGGTCCCCACAGCTCAACCACTGCTGCGATGAGGAAACACTGTGTTTACGGTTCATACTGGGAACCCTTACCTGCCGTGTCTCTGTGGGAGCAGAAGGTCGACTTCAGAGGCAGCCAGACAAACGTACAGTTTGCCCTTTCAACGCTACCTGTGGTTTCGTGAGACACGCGGACACTGTTGCCTCTCCCCAGAAATTATATCCTCGAAGCCCTTCAGCCCATGCAGGAGCACCTGGGTACCAACATTTTCTCTGGGAAGCGCCAGGGTGCGGGTTGCATCTCTTTCTCGTGGTCAGAAACTACAGAGCACTGTGCTGGGTTCCATGCTGATATTGGTTACCTAAAGCCAGGAGCATTACTTTCCCAGTGGGAGAGCTGAAAGTGCGGCCCCAAAGTGTGCTGAGAAACAGTGCGGTTGCTCGTGCTCTCTTCACCGTTAGAACGGCTTTGCGAAGGGCAAGGCAGTGTGACTGGAGAAACCCTCTCTTTTCTCCTCCGTGCAGGAGGCTTTCCTGGCGCCCCATGTCCCTAAAGGGAACACTCTACGGTTCCACAAGGACCAGAGGATGTGTCAGGGATGCCCTCCATGAATGCACTAGTGCAGAGTTTGGCCAGGACACCTTAAGCATGTAGTGCATGACAGTTAGCATGCCTTTCTGGAGGCTGCTGCTGCCTCAGCATATGCCTTGGAAGAACACTGGGTGGTGGAAGAGTTCTTGGGGCCCTGCGCCTCTGTCCACTATAAAAGTACCCCGGCTCATCTCTGTGAATGCAGAGTGAGCGGCAACAGCCTGTTCTCTTTGCTGGATAACTACATGGCCAAAACATTCAAAAGTACCCCTGAGCAGAGCTGTAAAACTTCGTACGTGGACCCTCAGGGCTCTCGGTGCGGAAGCTGAGGAGCAATAGGAAACACTGTGCGAAGTGTCCCTTCTGGATGTTCTTAACCTAGCAGCACTTTCTGGCTAGCCATGACTCGACTTTAGTGGCCGTCTTGCAAACGGACCGTTTGCCCCTGAACACGGCTAGGCTTCTGGCAGGTTCAGGGCACCGCACACTGATCACGAAGTACAAACAACCAAGGTCCGGGGATAGCCTCCACAATGCTTGCCGGCAGGCAGCCTTTGCCCAGAAGCCTCAGGCAAAGCAGTGGCTTGACGCGAGTGTGCTGTTCAGGACTCCTAGGACTCCTGGGGGCTCACCACGTCGCATGGCAAAACACTGTGTCCCAGTGTGTCTTCCTGGGCGACCGCACCAAAAAGTGATACCTGAGGCAATTGGGACTGGTTCCCTGCACGAAGGATGAAAGGCAACACTCTGCTCTCTTCGCTGCCCACCTATTTGGCCAAGCGTTCCAAAGTCCTCCCGGACTCCGGCCTAGCAGCTCCTGGGTGTAATGCAGACGGTCCCCACAGCTCAACCACTGCTGCGATGAGGAAACACTGTGTTTACGGTTCATACTGGGAACCCTTACCTGCCGTATCTCTGTGGGAGCAGAAGGTCGACTTCAGAGGCAGCCAGAGAAACGTACAGTTTACCCTTTCAACGCTACCTGTGGTTTTGTGAGACACGCGGACACTGTTGCCTCTCCCCAGAAATTATATCCTCGAAGCCCTTCAGCCCATGCAGCAGCACCTGGGTGCCAACATTTTCTCCGGGAGGCGCCAGGGTGCTGGTTGCGTCTCTTTCTCGTGGTCACAAACTGCATAGCACTGTGCTGGGTTCCATGCTGATATTGGTTACCTAAAGCCAGGAGCATTACTTTCCCAGTGGGAGAGCTGAAAGTGCGGCCCCAAAGTGTGCTGAGAAACAGTGCGGTTGCTCGTGCTCTCTTCACCGTTAGAACGGCTTTGCGAAGGGCAAGGCAGTGTGACTGGAGAAACCCTCTCTTTTCTCCTCCGTGCAGGAGGCATTCCTGGCGCCCCATGTCCCTAAAGGGAACACTCTACGGTTCCACAAGGACCAGAGGATGGGTCAGCGATGCCCTCCATGAATGGACTCGTGCAGAGTTTCGCCAGGACACCTTAAGCATGTAGTGCATGACAGTTAGCATGCCTTTCTGGAGGCTGCTGCTGCCTCAGCATATGCCTTGGAAGAACACTGGGTGGCGGAAGTGTTCTTGGGGCCCTGCGCCTCTGTCCACTATAAAAGTACCCCGGCTCATCTCTGTGAATGCAGAGTGAGCCGCAACAGCCTGTTCTCTTTGCCGGATAACTACATGGCCAAAACATTCAAAAGTGCCCCTGAGCAGAGCTGTAAAAGTTCGTACGTGGACCCTCAGGGCTCTCGGTGCGGAAGATGAGGAGCAATAGGAAACACTGTGCGCAGTGTCCCTTCTGGATGTTCTTAACCTAGCAGCACTTTCTGGCTAGCCATGACTCGACTTTAGTGGCCGTCTGGCAAACGGACCGTTTGCCCCTGAACACGGCTAGGCTTCTGGCAGGTTCAGGGCACCGCACACTGATCACGAAGTACAAACAACCAAGGTCCGGGGATAGCCTCCACAATGCTTGCCGGCAGGCAGCCTTTGCCCAGAAGCCTCAGGCAAAGCAGTGGCTTGACGCGAGTGTGCTGTTCAGGACTCCTAGGACTCCTGGGGGCTCAGCACGTCGCATGGCAAAACACTGTGTCCCAGTGTGTCTTCCTGGGCGACCGCACCAAAAAGTGATACCTGAGGCAATTGGGACTGGTTCCCTGCACGAAGGATGAAAGGCAACACTCTGCTCTCTTCGCTGCCCACCTATTTGGCCAAGCGTTCCAAAGTCCTCCCGGAATCCGGCCTAGCAGCTCCTGGGTGTAATGCAGACGGTCCCCACAGCTCAACCACTGCTGCGATGAGGAAACACTGTGTTTACGGTTCATAATGGGAACCCTTACCTGCCGTGTCTCTGTGGGAGCAGAAGGTCGACTTCAGAGGCAGCCAGAGAAACGTACAGTTTACCCTTTCAACGCTACCTGTGGTTTTGTGAGACACGCGGACACTGTTGCCTCTCCCCAGAAATTATATCCTCGAAGCCCTTCAGCCCATGCAGGAGCACCTGGGTGCCAACATTTTCTCCGGGAGGCGCCAGGGTGCTGGTTGCGTCTCTTTCTCGTGGTCACAAACTGCATAGCACTGTGCTGGGTTCCATGCTGATATTGGTTACCTAAAGCCAGGAGCATTACTTTCCCAGTGGGAGAGCTGAAAGTGCGGCCCCAAAGTGTGCTGAGAAACAGTGCGGTTGCTCGTGCTCTCTTCACCGTTAGAACGGCTTTGCGAAGGGCAAGGCAGTGTGACTGGAGAAACCCTCTCTTTTCTCCTCCGTGCAGGAGGCATTCCTGGCGACCCATGTCCCTAAAGGGAACACTCTACGGTTCCACAAGGACCAGAGGATGGGTCAGCGATGCCCTCCATGAATGGACTCGTGCAGAGTTTCGCCAGGACACCTTAAGCATGTAGTGCATGACAGTTAGCATGCCTTTCTGGAGGCTGCTGCTGCCTCAGCATATGCCTTGGAAGAACACTGGGTGGCGGAAGTGTTCTTGGGGCCCTGCGCCTCTGTCCTCTATAAAAGTACCCCGGCTCATCTCTGTGAATGCAGAGTGAGCGGCAACAGCCTGTTCTCTTTGCCGGATAACTACATGGCCAAAACATTCAAAAGTGCCCCTGAGCAGAGCTGTAAAACTTCGTACGTGGACCCTCAGGGCTCTCGGTGCGGAAGCTGAGGAGCAATAGGAAACACGGTGCGCAGTGTCCCTTCTGGGTGTTCTTAACCTAGCGGCACTTTCTGGCAAGCCATGACTCGACTTTAGAGGCACTCTTGAAAACGGACCGTTTGCCCCTGAACACGGCTAGGCTTCTGGCAGGTTCAGGGCACCGCACACTGATCACGAAGTACAAACAACCAAGGTCCGGGGATAGCCTCCACAATGCTTGCCGGCAGGCAGCCTTTGCCCAGAAGCCTCAGGCAAAGCAGTGGCTTGACGCGAGTGTGTTGTTCAGGACTCCTAGGACTCCTGGGGGCTCAGCACGTCGCATGGCAAAACACTGTGTCCCAGTGTGTCTTCCTGGGCGACCGCACCAAAAAGTGATACCTGAGGCAATTGGGACTGGTTCCCTGCACGAAGGATGAAAGGCAACACTCTGCTCTCTTCGCTGCCCACCTATTTGGCCAAGCGTTCCAAAGTCCTCCCGGACTCCGGCCTAGCAGCTCCTGGGTGTAATGCAGACGGTCCCCACAGCTCAACCACTGCTGCGATGAGGAAACACTGTGTTTACGGTTCATACTGGGAACCCTTACCTGCCGTGTCTCTGTGAGAGCAGAAGGTCGACTTCAGAGGCAGCCAGACAAACGTACAGTTTGCCCTTTCAACGCTACCTGTGGTTTCGTGAGACACGCGGACACTGTTGCCTCTCCCCAGAAATTATATCCTCGAAGCCCTTCAGCCCATGCAGGAGCACCTGGGTGCCAACATTTTCTCTGGGAAGCACCAGGGTGCGGGTTGCATCTCTTTCTCGTGGTCAGAAACTACAGAGCACTGTGCTGGGTTCCATGCTGATATTGGTTACCTAAAGCCAGGAGCATTACTTTCCCAGTGGGAGAGCTGAAAGTGCGGCCCCAAAGTGTGCTGAGAAACAGTGCGGTTGCTCGTGCTCGCTTCACCGTTAGTACGGCTTTGCGAAGGGCAAGGCAGTGTGACTGGAGATACCCTCTCTTTTCTCCTCCGTGCAGGAGGCTTTCCTGGCGCCCCATGTCCCTAAAGGGAACACTCTACGGTTCCACAAGGACCAGAGGATGGGTCAGGAATGCCCTCCATGAATGCACTAGTGCAGAGTTTGGCCAGGACACTTTAAGCATGTAGTGCATGACAGTTAGCATGCCTTTCTAGAGGCTGTTGCTGCCTCAGCATATGCCTTGGAAGAACACTGGGTGGCGGAAGTGTTCTTGGGGCCCTGCGCCTCTGTCCACTATAAAAGTACCCCGGCTCATCTCTGTGAATGCAGAGTGAGCCGCAACAGCCTGTTCTCTTTGCCGGATAACTACATGGCCAAAACATTCAAAAGTGCCCCTGAGCAGAGCTGTAAAAGTTCGTACGTGGACCCTCAGGGCTCTCCGTGTGGAAGCTGAGGAGCAATAGGAAACACGGTGCGCAGTGTCCCTTCTGGGTGTTCTTAACCTAGCGGCACTTTCTGGCCAGCCATGACTCGACGTTAGAGGCAGTCTTGCAAACGGACCGTTTGCCCCCAAACACGGCTAGGCTTCTGGCAGGTTCAGGGCACCGCACACTGATCACGAAGTACAAACAACCAAGGTCCGGGGATAGCCTCCACAATGCTTGCCGGCAGGCAGCCTTTGCCCAGAAGCCTCAGGCAAAGCAGTGGCTTGACGCGAGTGTGCTGTTCAGTACTCCTAGGACTCCTGGGGGCTCACCACGTCGCATGGCAAAACACTGTGTCCCAGTGTGTCTTCCTGGGCGACCGCACCAAAAAGTGATACCTGAGGCAATTGGGACTGGTTCCCTGCACGAAGGATGAAAGGCAACACTCTGCTCTCTTCGCTGCCCACCTATTCGGCCAAGCGTTCCAAACTCCTCCCGGACTCCGGCCTAGCAGCTCCTGGGTGTAATGCAGACGGTCCCCACAGCTGAACCACTGCTGCGATGAGGAAACACTGTGTTTACAGTTCATACTGGGAACCCTTACCTGCCGTGTCTCTGTGGGAGCAGAAGGTCGACTTCAGAGGCAGCCAGACAAACGTACAGTTTGCCCTTTCAACGCTACCTGTGGTTTTGTGAGACACGCGGACACTGTTGCCTCTCCCCAGAAATTATATCCTCGAAGCCCTTCAGCCCATGCAGGAGCACCTGGGTGCCAACATTTTCTCCGGGAAGCGCCAGGGTGCTGGTTGCGTGTCGTTCTCGTGGTCAGAAACTACAGAGCACTGTGCTGGGTTCCATGCTGATATTGGTTAATTAAAGCCAGGAGCATTACTTTCCCAGTGGGAGAGCTGAAAGTGCGGCCCCAAAGTGTGCTGAGAAACAGTGCGGTTGCTCGTGCTCGCTTCACCGTTAGAACGGCTTTGCGAAGGGCAAGGCAGTGTGACTGGAGAAACCCTCTCTTTTCTCCTCCGTGCAGGAGGCTTTCCTGGCGCCCCATGTCCCTAAAGGGAACACTCTACGGTTCCACAAGGACCAGAGGATGGGTCAGGGATGCCCTCCATGAATGCACTAGTGCAGAGTTTGGCCAGGACACCTTAAGCATGTAGTGCATGACAGTTAGCATGCCTTTCTGGAGGCTGCTGCTGCCTCAGCATATGCCTTGGAAGAACACTGGGTGGTGGAAGAGTTCTTGGGGCCCTGCGCCTCTGTCCACTATAAAAGTACCCCGGCTCATCTCTGTGAATGCAGAGTGAGCGGCAACAGCCTGTTCTCTTTGCTGGATAACTACATGGCCAAAACATTCAAAAGTACCCCTGAGCAGAGCTGTAAAACTTCGTACGTGGACCCTCAGGGCTCTCGGTGCGGAAGCTGAGGAGCAATAGGAAACACTGTGCGAAGTGTCCCTTCTGGATGTTCTTAACCTAGCAGCACTTTCTGGCTAGCCATGACTCGACTTTAGTGGCCGTCTTGCAAACGGACCGTTTGCCCCTGAACACGGCTAGGCTTCTGGCAGGTTCAGGGCACCGCACACTGATCACGAAGTACAAACAACCAAGGTCCGGGGATAGCCTCCACAATGCTTGCCGGCAGGCAGCCTTTGCCCAGAAGCCTCAGTCAAAGCAGTGACTTGACGCGAGTGTGCTGTTCAGGACTCCTAGGACTCCTGGGGGCTCACCACGTCGCATGGCAAAACACTGTGTCCCAGTGTGTCTTCCTGGGCGACCGCACCAAAAAGTGATACCTGAGGCAATTGGGACTGGTTCCCTGCACGAAGGATGAAAGGCAACACTCTGCTCTCTTCGCTGCCCACCTATTTGGCCAAGCGTTCCAAAGTCCTCCCGGACTCCGGCCTAGCAGCTCCTGGGTGTAATGCAGACGGTCCCCACAGCTGAACCACTGCTGCGATGAGGAAACACTGTGTTTACGGTTCATACTGGGAACCCTTACCTGCCGTGTCTCTGTGGGAGCAGAAGGTCGACTTCAGAGGCAGCCAGACAAACGTACAGTTTGCCCTTTCAACGCTACCTGTGGTTTCGTGAGACACGCGGACACTGTTGCCTCTCCCCAGAAATTATATCCTCGAAGCCCTTCAGCCCATGCAGGAGCACCTGGGTACCAACATTTTCTCTGGGAAGCGCCAGGGTGCGGGTTGCATCTCTTTCTCGTGGTCAGAAACTACAGAGCACTGTGCTGGGTTCCATGCTGATATTGGTTACCTAAAGCCAGGAGCATTACTTTCCCAGTGGGAGAGCTGAAAGTGCGGCCCCAAAGTGTGCTGAGAAACAGTGCGGTTGCTCGTGCTCTCTTCACCGTTAGAACGGCTTTGCGAAGGGCAAGGCAGTGTGACTGGAGAAACCCTCTCTTTTCTCCTCCGTGCAGGAGGCTTTCCTGGCGCCCCATGTCCCTAAAGGGAACACTCTACGGTTCCACAAGGACCAGAGGATGTGTCAGGGATGCCCTCCATGAATGCACTAGTGCAGAGTTTGGCCAGGACACCTTAAGCATGTAGTGCATGACAGTTAGCATGCCTTTCTGGAGGCTGCTGCTGCCTCAGCATATGCCTTGGAAGAACACTGGGTGGTGGAAGAGTTCTTGGGGCCCTGCGCCTCTGTCCACTATAAAAGTACCCCGGCTCATCTCTGTGAATGCAGAGTGAGCGGCAACAGCCTGTTCTCTTTGCTGGATAACTACATGGCCAAAACATTCAAAAGTACCCCTGAGCAGAGCTGTAAAACTTCGTACGTGGACCCTCAGGGCTCTCGGTGCGGAAGCTGAGGAGCAATAGGAAACACTGTGCGAAGTGTCCCTTCTGGATGTTCTTAACCTAGCAGCACTTTCTGGCTAGCCATGACTCGACTTTAGTGGCCGTCTTGCAAACGGACCGTTTGCCCCTGAACACGGCTAGGCTTCTGGCAGGTTCAGGGCACCGCACACTGATCACGAAGTACAAACAACCAAGGTCCGGGGATAGCCTCCACAATGCTTGCCGGCAGGCAGCCTTTGCCCAGAAGCCTCAGGCAAAGCAGTGGCTTGACGCGAGTGTGCTGTTCAGGACTCCTAGGACTCCTGGGGGCTCACCACGTCGCATGGCAAAACACTGTGTCCCAGTGTGTCTTCCTGGGCGACCGCACCAAAAAGTGATACCTGAGGCAATTGGGACTGGTTCCCTGCACGAAGGATGAAAGGCAACACTCTGCTCTCTTCGCTGCCCACCTATTTGGCCAAGCGTTCCAAAGTCCTCCCGGACTCCGGCCTAGCAGCTCCTGGGTGTAATGCAGACGGTCCCCACAGCTCAACCACTGCTGCGATGAGGAAACACTGTGTTTACGGTTCATACTGGGAACCCTTACCTGCCGTATCTCTGTGGGAGCAGAAGGTCGACTTCAGAGGCAGCCAGAGAAACGTACAGTTTACCCTTTCAACGCTACCTGTGGTTTTGTGAGACACGCGGACACTGTTGCCTCTCCCCAGAAATTATATCCTCGAAGCCCTTCAGCCCATGCAGGAGCACCTGGGTGCCAACATTTTCTCCGGGAGGCGCCAGGGTGCTGGTTGCGTCTCTTTCTCGTGGTCACAAACTGCATAGCACTGTGCTGGGTTCCATGCTGATATTGGTTACCTAAAGCCAGGAGCATTACTTTCCCAGTGGGAGAGCTGAAAGTGCGGCCCCAAAGTGTGCTGAGAAACAGTGCGGTTGCTCGTGCTCTCTTCACCGTTAGAACGGCTTTGCGAAGGGCAAGGCAGTGTGACTGGAGAAACCCTCTCTTTTCTCCTCCGTGCAGGAGGCTTTCCTGGCGCCCCATGTCCCTAAAGGGAACACTCTACGGTTCCACAAGGACCAGAGGATGGGTCAGCGATGCCCTCCATGAATGGACTCGTGCAGAGTTTCGCCAGGACACCTTAAGCATGTAGTGCATGACAGTTAGCATGCCTTTCTGGAGGCTGCTGCTGCCTCAGCATATGCCTTGGAAGAACACTGGGTGGCGGAAGTGTTCTTGGGGCCCTGCGCCTCTGTCCACTATAAAAATACCCCGGCTCATCTCTGTGAATGCAGAGTGAGCCGCAACAGCCTGTTCTCTTTGCCGGATAACTACATGGCCAAAACATTCAAAAGTGCCCCTGAGCAGAGCTGTAAAAGTTCGTACGTGGACCCTCAGGGCTCTCTGTGTGGAAGCTGAGGAGCAATAGGAAACACGGTGCGCAGTGTCCCTTCTGGGTGTTCTTAACCTAGCGGCACTTTCTGGCCAGCCATGACTCGACGTTAGAGGCAGTCTTGCAAACGGACCGTTTGCCCCCGAACACGGCTAGGCTTCTGGCAGGTTCAGGGCACCGCACATTGATCACGAAGTACAAACAACCAAGGTCCGGGGATAGCCTCCACAATGCTTGCCGGCAGGCAGCCTTTGCCCAGAAGCCTCAGGCAAAGCAGTGGCTTGACGCGAGTGTGCTGTTCAGGACTCCTAGGACTCCTGGGGGCTCACCACGTCGCATGGCAAAACACTGTGTCCCAGTGTGTCTTCCTGGGCGACCGCACCAAAAAGTGATACCTGAGGCAATTGGGACTGGTTCCCTGCACGAAGGATGAAAGGCAACACTCTGCTCTCTTCGCTGCCCACCTATTTGGCCAAGCGTTCCAAAGTCCTCCCGGACTCCGGCCTAGCAGCTCCTGGGTGTAATGCAGACGGTCCCCACAGCTCAACCACTGCTGCGATGAGGAAACACTGTGTTTACGGTTCATAATGGGAACCCTTACCTGCCGTGTCTCTGTGGGAGCAGAAGGTCGACTTCAGAGGCAGCCAGAGAAACGTACAGTTTACCCTTTCAACGCTACCTGTGGTTTTGTGAGACACGCGGACACTGTTGCCTCTCCCCAGAAATTATATCCTCGAAGCCCTTCAGCCCATGCAGGAGCACCTGGGTGCCAACATTTTCTCCGGGAGGCGCCAGGGTGCTGGTTGCGTCTCTTTCTCGTGGTCACAAACTGCATAGCACTGTGCTGGGTTCCATGCTGATATTGGTTACCTAAAGCCAGGAGCATTACTTTCCCAGTGGGAGAGCTGAAAGTGCGGCCCCAAAGTGTGCTGAGAAACAGTGCGGTTGCTCGTGCTCTCTTCACCGTTAGAACGGCTTTGCGAAGGGCAAGGCAGTGTGACTGGAGAAACCCTCTCTTTTCTCCTCCGTGCAGGAGGCATTCCTGGCGCCCCATGTCCCTAAAGGGAACACTCTACGGTTCCACAAGGACCAGAGGATGGGTCAGCGATGCCCTCCATGAATGGACTCGTGCAGAGTTTGGCCAGGACACCTTAAGCATGTAGTGCATGACAGTTAGCATGCCTTTCTGGAGGCTGCTGCTGCCTCAGCATATGCCTTGGAAGAACACTGGGTGGCGGAAGTGTTCTTGGGGCCCTGCGCCTCTGTCCACTATAAAAGTACCCCGGCTCATCTCTGTGAATGCAGAGTGAGCCGCAACAGCCTGTTCTCTTTGCCGGATAACTACATGGCCAAAACATTCAAAAGTGCCCCTGAGCAGAGCTGTAAAAGTTCGTACGTGGACCCTCAGGGCTCTCGGTGCGGAAGCTGAGGAGCAATAGGAAACACTGTGCGCAGTGTCCCTTCTGGATGTTCTTAACCTAGCAGCACTTTCTGGCTAGCCATGACTCGACTTTAGTGGCCGTCTGGCAAACGGACCGTTTGCCCCTGAACACGGCTAGGCTTCTGGCAGGTTCAGGGCACCGCACACTGATCACGAAGTACAAACAACCAAGGTCCGGGGATAGCCTCCACAATGCTTGCCGGCAGGCAGCCTTTGCCCAGAAGCCTCAGGCAAAGCAGTGGCTTGACGCGAGTGTGCTGTTCAGGACTCCTAGGACTCCTGGGGGCTCACCACGTCGCATGGCAAAACACTGTGTCCCAGTGTGTCTTCCTGGGCGACCGCACCAAAAAGTGATACCTGAGGCAATTGGGACTGGTTCCCTGCACGAAGGATGAAAGGCAACACTCTGCTCTCTTCGCTGCCCACCTATTTGGCCAAGCGTTCCAAAGTCCTCCCGGAATCCGGCCTAGCAGCTCCTGGGTGTAATGCAGACGGTCCCCACAGCTCAACCACTGCTGCGATGAGGAAACACTGTGTTTACGGTTCATAATGGGAACCCTTACCTGCCGTGTCTCTGTGGGAGCAGAAGGTCGACTTCAGAGGCAGCCAGAGAAACGTACAGTTTACCCTTTCAACGCTACCTGTGGTTTTGTGAGACACGCGGACACTGTTGCCTCTCCCCAGAAATTATATCCTCGAAGCCCTTCAGCCCATGCAGGAGCACCTGGGTGCCAACATTTTCTCCGGGAGGCGCCAGGGTGCTGGTTGCGTCTCTTTCTCGTGGTCACAAACTGCATAGCACTGTGCTGGGTTCCATGCTGATATTGGTTACCTAAAGCCAGGAGCATTACTTTCCCAGTGGGAGAGCTGAAAGTGCGGCCCCAAAGTGTGCTGAGAAACAGTGCGGTTGCTCGTGCTCTCTTCACCGTTAGAACGGCTTTGCGAAGGGCAAGGCAGTGTGACTGGAGAAAACCTCTCTTTTCTCCTCCGTGCAGGAGGCTTTCCTGGTGACCCATGTCCCTAAAGGGAACACTCTACGGTTCCACAAGGACCAGAGGATGGGTCAGGTATGCCATCCATGAATGGACTCGTGCAGAGTTTGGCCAGGACACCTTAAGCATGTAGTGCATGACAGTTAGCATGCCTTTCTGAGGCTGCTGCTGCCTCAGCATATGCCTTGGAAGAACACTGGGTGGCGGAAGTGTTCTTGGGGCCCTGCGCCTCTGTCCACTATAAAAGTACCCCGGCTCATCTCTGTGAATGCAGAGTGAGCGGCAACAGCCTGTTCTCTTTGCTGGATAACTACATGGCCAAAACATTCAAAAGTACCCCTGAGCAGAGCTGTAAAACTTCGTACGTGGACCCTCAGGGCTCTCGGTGCGGAAGCTGAGGAGCAATAGGAAACACTGTGCGAAGTGTCCCTTCTGGATGTTCTTAACCTAGCAGCACTTTCTGGCTAGCCATGACTCGACTTTAGTGGCCGTCTTGCAAACGGACCGTTTGCCCCTGAACACGGCTAGGCTTCTGGCAGGTTCAGGGCACCGCACACTGATCACGAAGTACAAACAACCAAGGTCCGGGGATAGCCTCCACAATGCTTGCCGGCAGGCAGCCTTTGCCCAGAAGCCTCAGGCAAAGCAGTGGCTTGACGCGAGTGTGCTGTTCAGGACTCCTAGGACTCCTGGGGGCTCACCACGTCGCATGGCAAAACACTGTGTCCCAGTGTGTCTTCCTGGGCGACCGCACCAAAAAGTGATACCTGAGGCAATTGGGACTGGTTCCCTGCACGAAGGATGAAAGGCAACACTCTGCTCTCTTCGCTGCCCACCTATTTGGCCAAGCGTTCCAAAGTCCTCCCGGACTCCGGCCTAGCAGCTCCTGGGTGTAATGCAGACGGTCCCCACAGCTCAACCACTGCTGCGATGAGGAAACACTGTGTTTACGGTTCATACTGGGAACCCTTACCTGCCGTATCTCTGTGGGAGCAGAAGGTCGACTTCAGAGGCAGCCAGAGAAACGTACAGTTTACCCTTTCAACGCTACCTGTGGTTTTGTGAGACACGCGGACACTGTTGCCTCTCCCCAGAAATTATATCCTCGAAGCCCTTCAGCCCATGCAGGAGCACCTGGGTGCCAACATTTTCTCCGGGAGGCGCCAGGGTGCTGGTTGCGTCTCTTTCTCGTGGTCACAAACTGCATAGCACTGTGCTGGGTTCCATGCTGATATTGGTTACCTAAAGCCAGGAGCATTACTTTCCCAGTGGGAGAGCTGAAAGTGCGGCCCCAAAGTGTGCTGAGAAACAGTGCGGTTGCTCGTGCTCTCTTCACCGTTAGAACGGCTTTGCGAAGGGCAAGGCAGTGTGACTGGAGAAACCCTCTCTTTTCTCCTCCGTGCAGGAGGCTTTCCTGGCGCCCCATGTCCCTAAAGGGAACACTCTACGGTTCCACAAGGACCAGAGGATGGGTCAGCGATGCCCTCCATGAATGGACTCGTGCAGAGTTTCGCCAGGACACCTTAAGCATGTAGTGCATGACAGTTAGCATGCCTTTCTGGAGGCTGCTGCTGCCTCAGCATATGCCTTGGAAGAACACTGGGTGGCGGAAGTGTTCTTGGGGCCCTGCGCCTCTGTCCACTATAAAAATACCCCGGCTCATCTCTGTGAATGCAGAGTGAGCCGCAACAGCCTGTTCTCTTTGCCGGATAACTACATGGCCAAAACATTCAAAAGTGCCCCTGAGCAGAGCTGTAAAAGTTCGTACGTGGACCCTCAGGGCTCTCTGTGTGGAAGCTGAGGAGCAATAGGAAACACGGTGCGCAGTGTCCATTCTGGGTGTTCTTAACCTAGCGGCACTTTCTGGCAAGCCATGACTCGACGTTAGAGGCAGTCTTGCAAACGGACCGTTTGCCCCCGAACACGGCTAGGCTTCTGGCAGGTTCAGGGCACCGCACATTGATCACGAAGTACAAACAACCAAGGTCCGGGGATAGCCTCCACAATGCTTGCCGGCAGGCAGCCTTTGCCCAGAAGCCTCAGGCAAAGCAGTGGCTTGACGCGAGTGTGCTGTTCAGGACTCCTAGGACTCCTGGGGGCTCACCACGTCGCATGGCAAAACACTGTGTCCCAGTGTGTCTTCCTGGGCGACCGCACCAAAAAGTGATACCTGAGGCAATTGGGACTGGTTCCCTGCACGAAGGATGAAAGGCAACACTCTGCTCTCTTCGCTGCCCACCTATTTGGCCAAGCGTTCCAAAGTCCTCCCGGACTCCGGCCTAGCAGCTCCTGGGTGTAATGCAGACGGTCCCCACAGCTCAACCACTGCTGCGATGAGGAAACACTGTGTTTACGGTTCATAATGGGAACCCTTACCTGCCGTGTCTCTGTGGGAGCAGAAGGTCGACTTCAGAGGCAGCCAGAGAAACGTACAGTTTACCCTTTCAACGCTACCTGTGGTTTTGTGAGACACGCGGACACTGTTGCCTCTCCCCAGAAATTATATCCTCGAAGCCCTTCAGCCCATGCAGGAGCACCTGGGTGCCAACATTTTCTCCGGGAGGCGCCAGGGTGCTGGTTGCGTCTCTTTCTCGTGGTCACAAACTGCATAGCACTGTGCTGGGTTCCATGCTGATATTGGTTACCTAAAGCCAGGAGCATTACTTTCCCAGTGGGAGAGCTGAAAGTGCGGCCCCAAAGTGTGCTGAGAAACAGTGCGGTTGCTCGTGCTCTCTTCACCGTTAGAACGGCTTTGCGAAGGGCAAGGCAGTGTGACTGGAGAAACCCTCTCTTTTCTCCTCCGTGCAGGAGGCATTCCTGGCGCCCCATGTCCCTAAAGGGAACACTCTACGGTTCCACAAGGACCAGAGGATGGGTCAGCGATGCCCTCCATGAATGGACTCGTGCAGAGTTTGGCCAGGACACCTTAAGCATGTAGTGCATGACAGTTAGCATGCCTTTCTGGAGGCTGCTGCTGCCTCAGCATATGCCTTGGAAGAACACTGGGTGGCGGAAGTGTTCTTGGGGCCCTGCGCCTCTGTCCACTATAAAAGTACCCCGGCTCATCTCTGTGAATGCAGAGTGAGCCGCAACAGCCTGTTCTCTTTGCCGGATAACTACATGGCCAAAACATTCAAAAGTGCCCCTGAGCAGAGCTGTAAAAGTTCGTACGTGGACCCTCAGGGCTCTCGGTGCGGAAGCTGAGGAGCAATAGGAAACACTGTGCGCAGTGTCCCTTCTGGATGTTCTTAACCTAGCAGCACTTTCTGGCTAGCCATGACTCGACTTTAGTGGCCGTCTGGCAAACGGACCGTTTGCCCCTGAACACGGCTAGGCTTCTGGCAGGTTCAGGGCACCGCACACTGATCACGAAGTACAAACAACCAAGGTCCGGGGATAGCCTCCACAATGCTTGCCGGCAGGCAGCCTTTGCCCAGAAGCCTCAGGCAAAGCAGTGGCTTGACGCGAGTGTGCTGTTCAGGACTCCTAGGACTCCTGGGGGCTCACCACGTCGCATGGCAAAACACTGTGTCCCAGTGTGTCTTCCTGGGCGACCGCACCAAAAAGTGATACCTGAGGCAATTGGGACTGGTTCCCTGCACGAAGGATGAAAGGCAACACTCTGCTCTCTTCGCTGCCCACCTATTTGGCCAAGCGTTCCAAAGTCCTCCCGGAATCCGGCCTAGCAGCTCCTGGGTGTAATGCAGACGGTCCCCACAGCTCAACCACTGCTGCGATGAGGAAACACTGTGTTTACGGTTCATAATGGGAACCCTTACCTGCCGTGTCTCTGTGGGAGCAGAAGGTCGACTTCAGAGGCAGCCAGAGAAACGTACAGTTTACCCTTTCAACGCTACCTGTGGTTTTGTGAGACACGCGGACACTGTTGCCTCTCCCCAGAAATTATATCCTCGAAGCCCTTCAGCCCATGCAGGAGCACCTGGGTGCCAACATTTTCTCCGGGAGGCGCCAGGGTGCTGGTTGCGTCTCTTTCTCGTGGTCACAAACTGCATAGCACTGTGCTGGGTTCCATGCTGATATTGGTTACCTAAAGCCAGGAGCATTACTTTCCCAGTGGGAGAGCTGAAAGTGCGGCCCCAAAGTGTGCTGAGAAACAGTGCGGTTGCTCGTGCTCTCTTCACCGTTAGAACGGCTTTGCGAAGGGCAAGGCAGTGTGACTGGAGAAAACCTCTCTTTTCTCCTCCGTGCAGGAGGCTTTCCTGGTGACCCATGTCCCTAAAGGGAACACTCTACGGTTCCACAAGGACCAGAGGATGGGTCAGGTATGCCATCCATGAATGGACTCGTGCAGAGTTTGGCCAGGACACCTTAAGCATGTAGTGCATGACAGTTAGCATGCCTTTCTGAGGCTGCTGCTGCCTCAGCATATGCCTTGGAAGAACACTGGGTGGCGGAAGTGTTCTTGGGGCCCTGCGCCTCTGTCCACTATAAAAGTACCCCGGCTCATCTCTGTGAATGCAGAGTGAGCGGCAACAGCCTGTTCTCTTTGCCGGATAACTACATGGCCAAAACATTCAAAAGTGCCCCTGAGCAGAGCTGTAAAACTTCGTACGTGGACCCTCAGGGCTCTCGGTGCGGAAGCTGAGGAGCAATAGGAAACACGGTGCGCAGTGTCCCTTCTGGGTGTTCTTAACCTAGCGGCACTTTCTGGCAAGCCATGACTCGACGTTAGAGGCAGTCTTGCAAACGGACCGTTTGCCCCTGAACACGGCTAGGCTTCTGGCAGGTTCAGGGCACCGCACACTGATCACGAAGTACAAACAACCAAGGTCCGGGGATAGCCTCCACAATGCTTGCCGGCAGGCAGCCTTTGCCCAGAAGCCTCAGGCAAAGCAGTGGCTTGACGCGAGTGTGTTGTTCAGGACTCCTAGGACTCCTGGGGGCTCACCACGTCGCATGGCAAAACACTGTGTCCCAGTGTGTCTTCCTGGGCGACCGCACCAAAAAGTGATACCTGAGGCAATTGGGACTGGTTCCCTGCACGAAGGATGAAAGGCAACACTCTGCTCTCTTCGCTGCCCACCTCTTTGGCCAAGCGTTCCAAAGTCCTCCCGGACTCCGGCCTAGCAGCTCCTGGGTGTAATGCAGACGGTCCACACAGCTAAACCACTGCTGCGATGAGGAAACACTGTGTTTACGGTTCATACTGGGAAACCTTACCTGCCGTGTCTCTGTGGGAGCAGAAGGTCGACTTCAGAGGCAGCCAGACAAACGTACAGTTTGCCCTTTCAACGCTACCTGTGGTTTTGTGAGACACGCGGACACTGTTGCCTCTCCCCAGAAATTATATCCTCGAAGCCCTTCAGCCCATGCAGGAGCACCTGGGTGCCAACATTTTCTCCGGGAAGCGTCAGCGTGCGGGTTGCACCTCATTCTCGTGGTCAAAAACTACAGAGCACTGTGCTGGGTTCCATGCTGATATTGGTTACCTAAAGCCAGGAGCATTACTTTCCCAGTGGGAGAGCTGAAAGTGCGGCCCCAAAGTGTGCTGAGAAACAGTGCGGTTGCTCGTGCTCTCTTCACCGTTAGAACGGCTTTGCGAAGGGCAAGGCAGTGTGACTGGAGAAACCCTCTCTTTTCTCCTCCGTGCAGGAGGCTTTCCTGGCGCCCCATGTCCCTAAAGGGAACACTCTACGGTTCCACAAGGACCAAAGGAAGGGTCAGGGATGCCATCCATGAATGGACTCGTGCAGAGTTTGGCCAGGACACCTTAAGCATGTAGTGCATGACAGTTAGCATGCCTTTCTGGAGGCTGCTGCTGCCTCAGCATATGCCTGGGAAGAACACTGGTTGGCGGAAGAGTTCTTGGGGCCCTGTGCATCTGTCCACTATAAAAGTGCCCCGGTTCATCTCTGGGAATGCAGAGTGAGCCGCAACAGCCTGTTCTCTTTGCCGGATAACTACATGGCCAAAACATTCAAAAGTGCCCCTGAGCAGAGCTGTAAAACTTCGTACGTGGACCCTCAGGGCTCTCGGTGCGGAAGCTGAGGAGCAATAGGAAACACTGTGCGAAGTGTCCCTTCTGGATGTTCTTAACCTAGCAGCACTTTCTGGCTAGCCATGACTCGACTTTAGTGGCCGTCTTGCAAACGGACCGTTTGCCCCTGAACACGGCTAGGCTTCTGGCAGGTTCAGGGCACCGCACACTGATCACGAAGTACAAACAACCAAGGTCCGGGGATAGCCTCCACAATGCTTGCCGGCAGGCAGCCTTTGCCCAGAAGCCTCAGGCAAAGCAGTGACTTGACGCGAGTGTGCTGTTCAGGACTCCTAGGACTCCTGGGGGCTCACCACGTCGCATGGCAAAACACTGTGTCCCAGTGTGTCTTCCTGGGCGACCGCACCAAAAAGTGATACCTGAGGCAATTGGGACTGGTTCCCTGCACGAAGGATGAAAGGCAACACTCTGCTCTCTTCGCTGCCCACCTATTTGGCCAAGCGTTCCAAAGTCCTCCCGGACTCCGGCCTAGCAGCTCCTGGGTGTAATGCAGACGGTCCCCACAGCTCAACCACTGCTGCGATGAGGAAACACTGTGTTTACGGTTCATACTGGGAACCCTTACCTGCCGTGTCTCTGTGGGAGCAGAAGGTCGACTTCAGAGGCAGCCAGACAAACGTACAGTTTGCCCTTTCAACGCTACCTGTGGTTTCGTGAGACACGCGGACACTGTTGCCTCTCCCCAGAAATTATATCCTCGAAGCCCTTCAGCCCATGCAGGAGCACCTGGGTACCAACATTTTCTCTGGGAAGCGCCAGGGTGCGGGTTGCATCTCTTTCTCGTGGTCAGAAACTACAGAGCACTGTGCTGGGTTCCATGCTGATATTGGTTACCTAAAGCCAGGAGCATTACTTTCCCAGTGGGAGAGCTGAAAGTGCGGCCCCAAAGTGTGCTGAGAAACAGTGCGGTTGCTCATGCTCTCTTCACCGTTAGAACGGCTTTGCGAAGGGCAAGGCAGTGTGACTGGAGAAACCCTCTCTTTTCTCCTCCGTGCAGGAGGCTTTCCTGGCGCCCCATGTCCCTAAAGGGAACACTCTACGGTTCCACAAGGACCAGAGGATGTGTCAGGGATGCCCTCCATGAATGCACTAGTGCAGAGTTTGGCCAGGACACCTTAAGCATGTAGTGCATGACAGTTAGCATGCCTTTCTGGAGGCTGCTGCTGCCTCAGCATATGCCTTGGAAGAACACTGGGTGGTGGAAGAGTTCTTGGGGCCTGGCGCCTCTGTCCACTATAAAAGTACCCCGGCTCATCTCTGTGAATGCAGAGTGAGCGGCAACAGCCTGTTCTCTTTGCTGGATAACTACATGGCCAAAACATTCAAAAGTACCCCTGAGCAGAGCTGTAAAACTTCGTACGTGGACCCTCAGGGCTCTCGGTGCGGAAGCTGAGGAGCAATAGGAAACACTGTGCGCAGTGTCCCTTCTGGATGTTCTTAACCTAGCAGCACTTTCTGGCTAGCCATGACTCGACTTTAGTGGCCGTCTTGCAAACGGACCGTTTGCCCCTGAACACGGCTAGGCTTCTGGCAGGTTCAGGGCACCGCACACTGATCACGAAGTACAAACAACCAAGGTCCGGGGATAGCCTCCACAATGCTTGCCGGCAGGCAGCCTTTGCCCAGAAGCCTCAGGCAAAGCAGTGGCTTGACGCGAGTGTGCTGTTCAGGACTCCTAGGACTCCTGGGGGCTCACCACGTCGCATGGCAAAACACTGTGTCCCAGTGTGTCTTCCTGGGCGACCGCACCAAAAAGTGATACCTGAGGCAATTGGGACTGGTTCCCTGCACGAAGGATGAAAGGCAACACTCTGCTCTCTTCGCTGCCCACCTATTTGGCCAAGCGTTCCAAAGTCCTCCCGGACTCCGGCCTAGCAGCTCCTGGGTGTAATGCAGACGGTCCCCACAGCTCAACCACTGCTGCGATGAGGAAACACTGTGTTTACGGTTCATACTGGGAACCCTTACCTGCCGTATCTCTGTGGGAGCAGAAGGTCGACTTCAGAGGCAGCCAGAGAAACGTACAGTTTACCCTTTCAACGCTACCTGTGGTTTTGTGAGACACGCGGACACTGTTGCCTCTCCCCAGAAATTATATCCTCGAAGCCCTTCAGCCCATGCAGGAGCACCTGGGTGCCAACATTTTCTCCGGGAGGCGCCAGGGTGCTGGTTGCGTCTCTTTCTCGTGGTCACAAACTGCATAGCACTGTGCTGGGTTCCATGCTGATATTGGTTACCTAAAGCCAGGAGCATTACTTTCCCAGTGGGAGAGCTGAAAGTGCGGCCCCAAAGTGTGCTGAGAAACAGTGCGGTTGCTCGTGCTCTCTTCACCGTTAGAACGGCTTTGCGAAGGGCAAGGCAGTGTGACTGGAGAAACCCTCTCTTTTCTCCTCCGTGCAGGAGGCTTTCCTGGCGCCCCATGTCCCTAAAGGGAACACTCTACGGTTCCACAAGGACCAGAGGATGGGTCAGCGATGCCCTCCATGAATGGACTCGTGCAGAGTTTCGCCAGGACACCTTAAGCATGTAGTGCATGACAGTTAGCATGCCTTTCTGGAGGCTGCTGCTGCCTCAGCATATGCCTTGGAAGAACACTGGGTGGCGGAAGTGTTCTTGGGGCCCTGCGCCTCTGTCCACTATAAAAATACCCCGGCTCATCTCTGTGAATGCAGAGTGAGCCGCAACAGCCTGTTCTCTTTGCCGGATAACTACATGGCCAAAACATTCAAAAGTGCCCCTGAGCAGAGCTGTAAAAGTTCGTACGTGGACCCTCAGGGCTCTCCGTGTGGAAGCTGAGGAGCAATAGGAAACACGGTGCGCAGTGTCCATTCTGGGTGTTCTTAACCTAGCGGCACTTTCTGGCCAGCCATGACTCGACGTTAGAGGCAGTCTTGCAAACGGACCGTTTGCCCCCGAACACGGATAGGCTTCTGGCAGGTTCAGGGCACCGCACATTGATCACGAAGTACAAACAACCAAGGTCCGGGGATAGCCTCCACAATGCTTGCCGGCAGGCAGCCTTTGCCCAGAAGCCTCAGGCAAAGCAGTGGCTTGACGCGAGTGTGCTGTTCAGGACTCCTAGGACTCCTGGGGGCTCACCACGTCGCATGGCAAAACACTGTGTCCCAGTGTGTCTTCCTGGGCGACCGCACCAAAAAGTGATACCTGAGGCAATTGGGACTGGTTCCCTGCACGAAGGATGAAAGGCAACACTCTGCTCTCTTCGCTGCCCACCTATTTGGCCAAGCGTTCCAAAGTCCTCCCGGACTCCGGCCTAGCAGCTCCTGGGTGTAATGCAGACGGTCCCCACAGCTCAACCACTGCTGCGATGAGGAAACACTGTGTTTACGGTTCATAATGGGAACCCTTACCTGCCGTGTCTCTGTGGGAGCAGAAGGTCGACTTCAGAGGCAGCCAGAGAAACGTACAGTTTACCCTTTCAACGCTACCTGTGGTTTTGTGAGACACGCGGACACTGTTGCCTCTCCCCAGAAATTATATCCTCGAAGCCCTTCAGCCCATGCAGGAGCACCTGGGTGCCAACATTTTCTCCGGGAGGCGCCAGGGTGCTGGTTGCGTCTCTTTCTCGTGGTCACAAACTGCATAGCACTGTGCTGGGTTCCATGCTGATATTGGTTACCTAAAGCCAGGAGCATTACTTTCCCAGTGGGAGAGCTGAAAGTGCGGCCCCAAAGTGTGCTGAGAAACAGTGCGGTTGCTCGTGCTCTCTTCACCGTTAGAACGGCTTTGCGAAGGGCAAGGCAGTGTGACTGGAGAAACCCTCTCTTTTCTCCTCCGTGCAGGAGGCATTCCTGGCGCCCCATGTCCCTAAAGGGAACACTCTACGGTTCCACAAGGACCAGAGGATGGGTCAGCGATGCCCTCCATGAATGGACTCGTGCAGAGTTTGGCCAGGACACCTTAAGCATGTAGTGCATGACAGTTAGCATGCCTTTCTGGAGGCTGCTGCTGCCTCAGCATATGCCTTGGAAGAACACTGGGTGGCGGAAGTGTTCTTGGGGCCCTGCGCCTCTGTCCACTATAAAAGTACCCCGGCTCATCTCTGTGAATGCAGAGTGAGCCGCAACAGCCTGTTCTCTTTGCCGGATAACTACATGGCCAAAACATTCAAAAGTGCCCCTGAGCAGAGCTGTAAAAGTTCGTACGTGGACCCTCAGGGCTCTCGGTGCGGAAGCTGAGGAGCAATAGGAAACACTGTGCGCAGTGTCCCTTCTGGATGTTCTTAACCTAGCAGCACTTTCTGGCTAGCCATGACTCGACTTTAGTGGCCGTCTGGCAAACGGACCGTTTGCCCCTGAACACGGCTAGGCTTCTGGCAGGTTCAGGGCACCGCACACTGATCACGAAGTACAAACAACCAAGGTCCGGGGATAGCCTCCACAATGCTTGCCGGCAGGCAGCCTTTGCCCAGAAGCCTCAGGCAAAGCAGTGGCTTGACGCGAGTGTGCTGTTCAGGACTCCTAGGACTCCTGGGGGCTCACCACGTCGCATGGCAAAACACTGTGTCCCAGTGTGTCTTCCTGGGCGACCGCACCAAAAAGTGATACCTGAGGCAATTGGGACTGGTTCCCTGCACGAAGGATGAAAGGCAACACTCTGCTCTCTTCGCTGCCCACCTATTTGGCCAAGCGTTCCAAAGTCCTCCCGGAATCCGGCCTAGCAGCTCCTGGGTGTAATGCAGACGGTCCCCACAGCTCAACCACTGCTGCGATGAGGAAACACTGTGTTTACGGTTCATAATGGGAACCCTTACCTGCCGTGTCTCTGTGGGAGCAGAAGGTCGACTTCAGAGGCAGCCAGAGAAACGTACAGTTTACCCTTTCAACGCTACCTGTGGTTTTGTGAGACACACGGACACTGTTGCCTCTCCCCAGAAATTATATCCTCGAAGCCCTTCAGCCCATGCAGGAGCACCTGGGTGCCAACATTTTCTCCGGGAGGCGCCAGGGTGCTGGTTGCGTCTCTTTCTCGTGGTCACAAACTGCATAGCACTGTGCTGGGTTCCATGCTGATATTGGTTACCTAAAGCCAGGAGCATTACTTTCCCAGTGGGAGAGCTGAAAGTGCGGCCCCAAAGTGTGCTGAGAAACAGTGCGGTTGCTCGTGCTCTCTTCACCGTTAGAACGGCTTTGCGAAGGGCAAGGCAGTGTGACTGGAGAAAACCTCTCTTTTCTCCTCCGTGCAGGAGGCTTTCCTGGTGACCCATGTCCCTAAAGGGAACACTCTACGGTTCCACAAGGACCAGAGGATGGGTCAGGTATGCCATCCATGAATGGACTCGTGCAGAGTTTGGCCAGGACACCTTAAGCATGTAGTGCATGACAGTTAGCATGCCTTTCTGAGGCTGCTGCTGCCTCAGCATATGCCTTGGAAGAACACTGGGTGGCGGAAGTGTTCTTGGGGCCCTGCGCCTCTGTCCACTATAAAAGTACCCCGGCTCATCTCTGTGAATGCAGAGTGAGCGGCAACAGCCTGTTCTCTTTGCCGGATAACTACATGGCCAAAACATTCAAAAGTGCCCCTGAGCAGAGCTGTAAAAGTTCGTACGTGGACCCTCAGGGCTCTCGGTGCGGAAGCTGAGGAGCAATAGGAAACACGGTGCGCAGTGTCCCTTCTGGGTGTTCTTAACCTAGCGGCACTTTCTGGCAAGCCATGACTCGACGTTAGAGGCAGTCTTGCAAACGGACCGTTTGCCCCTGAACACGGCTAGGCTTCTGGCAGGTTCAGGGCACCGCACACTGATCACGAAGTACAAACAACCAAGGTCCGGGGATAGCCTCCACAATGCTTGCCGGCAGGCAGCCTTTGCCCAGAAGCCTCAGGCAAAGCAGTGGCTTGACGCGAGTGTGTTGTTCAGGACTCCTAGGACTCCTGGGGGCTCAGCACGTCGCATGGCAAAACACTGTGTCCCAGTGTGTCTTCCTGGGCGACCGCACCAAAAAGTGATACCTGAGGCAATTGGGACTGGTTCCCTGCACGAAGGATGAAAGGCAACACTCTGCTCTCTTCGCTGCCCACCTATTTGGCCAAGCGTTCCAAAGTCCTCCCGGACTCCGGCCTAGCAGCTCCTGGGTGTAATGCAGACGGTCCCCACAGCTGAACCACTGCTGCGATGAGGAAACACTGTGTTTACGGTTCATACTGGGAACCCTTACCTGCCGTGTCTCTGTGGGAGCAGAAGGTCGACTTCAGAGGCAGCCAGACAAACGTCCAGTTTGCCCTTTCAACGCTACCTGTGGTTTCGTGAGACACGCGGACACTGTTGCCTCTCCCCAGAAATTATATCCTCGAAGCCCTTCAGCCCATGCAGGAGCACCTGGGTACCAACATTTTCTCTGGGAAGCGCCAGGGTGCGGGTTGCATCTCTTTCTCGTGGTCAGAAACTACAGAGCACTGTGCTGGGTTCCATGCTGATATTGGTTACCTAAAGCCAGGAGCATTACTTTCCCAGTGGGAGAGCTGAAAGTGCGGCCCCAAAGTGTGCTGAGAAACAGTGCGGTTGCTCGTGCTCTCTTCACCGTTAGAACGGCTTTGCGAAGGGCAAGGCAGTGTGACTGGAGAAACCCTCTCTTTTCTCCTCCGTGCAGGAGGCTTTCCTGGCGCCCCATGTCCCTAAAGGGAACACTCTACGGTTCCACAAGGACCAGAGGATGTGTCAGGGATGCCCTCCATGAATGCACTAGTGCAGAGTTTGGCCAGGACACCTTAAGCATGTAGTGCATGACAGTTAGCATGCCTTTCTGGAGGCTGCTGCTGCCTCAGCATATGCCTTGGAAGAACACTGGGTGGTGGAAGAGTTCTTGGGGCCCTGCGCCTCTGTCCACTATAAAAGTACCCCGGCTCATCTCTGTGAATGCAGAGTGAGCGGCAACAGCCTGTTCTCTTTGCTGGATAACTACATGGCCAAAACATTCAAAAGTACCCCTGAGCAGAGCTGTAAAACTTCGTACGTGGACCCTCAGGGCTCTCGGTGCGGAAGCTGAGGAGCAATAGGAAACACTGTGCGAAGTGTCCCTTCTGGATGTTCTTAACCTAGCAGCACTTTCTGGCTAGCCATGACTCGACTTTAGTGGCCGTCTTGCAAACGGACCGTTTGCCCCTGAACACGGCTAGGCTTCTGGCAGGTTCAGGGCACCGCACACTGATCACGAAGTACAAACAACCAAGGTCCGGGGATAGCCTCCACAATGCTTGCCGGCAGGCAGCCTTTGCCCAGAAGCCTCAGGCAAAGCAGTGGCTTGACGCGAGTGTGCTGTTCAGGACTCCTAGGACTCCTGGGGGCTCACCACGTCGCATGGCAAAACACTGTGTCCCAGTGTGTCTTCCTGGGCGACCGCACCAAAAAGTGATACCTGAGGCAATTGGGACTGGTTCCCTGCACGAAGGATGAAAGGCAACACTCTGCTCTCTTCGCTGCCCACCTATTTGGCCAAGCGTTCCAAAGTCCTCCCGGACTCCGGCCTAGCAGCTCCTGGGTGTAATGCAGACGGTCCCCACAGCTCAACCACTGCTGCGATGAGGAAACACTGTGTTTACGGTTCATACTGGGAACCCTTACCTGCCGTATCTCTGTGGGAGCAGAAGGTCGACTTCAGAGGCAGCCAGAGAAACGTACAGTTTACCCTTTCAACGCTACCTGTGGTTTTGTGAGACACGCGGACACTGTTGCCTCTCCCCAGAAATTATATCCTCGAAGCCCTTCAGCCCATGCAGGAGCACCTGGGTGCCAACATTTTCTCCGGGAGGCGCCAGGGTGCTGGTTGCGTCTCTTTCTCGTGGTCACAAACTGCATAGCACTGTGCTGGGTTCCATGCTGATATTGGTTACCTAAAGCCAGGAGCATTACTTTCCCAGTGGGAGAGCTGAAAGTGCGGCCCCAAAGTGTGCTGAGAAACAGTGCGGTTGCTCGTGCTCTCTTCACCGTTAGAACGGCTTTGCGAAGGGCAAGGCAGTGTGACTGGAGAAACCCTCTCTTTTCTCCTCCGTGCAGGAGGCTTTCCTGGCGCCCCATGTCCCTAAAGGGAACACTCTACGGTTCCACAAGGACCAGAGGATGGGTCAGCGATGCCCTCCATGAATGGACTCGTGCAGAGTTTCGCCAGGACACCTTAAGCATGTAGTGCATGACAGTTAGCATGCCTTTCTGGAGGCTGCTGCTGCCTCAGCATATGCCTTGGAAGAACACTGGGTGGCGGAAGTGTTCTTGGGGCCCTGCGCCTCTGTCCACTATAAAAATACCCCGGCTCATCTCTGTGAATGCAGAGTGAGCCGCAACAGCCTGTTCTCTTTGCCGGATAACTACATGGCCAAAACATTCAAAAGTGCCCCTGAGCAGAGCTGTAAAAGTTCGTACGTGGACCCTCAGGGCTCTCTGTGTGGAAGCTGAGGAGCAATAGGAAACACGGTGCGCAGTGTCCATTCTGGGTGTTCTTAACCTAGCGGCACTTTCTGGCAAGCCATGACTCGACGTTAGAGGCAGTCTTGCAAACGGACCGTTTGCCCCCGAACACGGCTAGGCTTCTGGCAGGTTCAGGGCACCGCACATTGATCACGAAGTACAAACAACCAAGGTCCGGGGATAGCCTCCACAATGCTTGCCGGCAGGCAGCCTTTGCCCAGAAGCCTCAGGCAAAGCAGTGGCTTGACGCGAGTGTGCTGTTCAGGACTCCTAGGACTCCTGGGGGCTCACCACGTCGCATGGCAAAACACTGTGTCCCAGTGTGTCTTCCTGGGCGACCGCACCAAAAAGTGATACCTGAGGCAATTGGGACTGGTTCCCTGCACGAAGGATGAAAGGCAACACTCTGCTCTCTTCGCTGCCCACCTATTTGGCCAAGCGTTCCAAAGTCCTCCCGGACTCCGGCCTAGCAGCTCCTGGGTGTAATGCAGACGGTCCCCACAGCTCAACCACTGCTGCGATGAGGAAACACTGTGTTTACGGTTCATAATGGGAACCCTTACCTGCCGTGTCTCTGTGGGAGCAGAAGGTCGACTTCAGAGGCAGCCAGAGAAACGTACAGTTTACCCTTTCAACGCTACCTGTGGTTTTGTGAGACACGCGGACACTGTTGCCTCTCCCCAGAAATTATATCCTCGAAGCCCTTCAGCCCATGCAGGAGCACCTGGGTGCCAACATTTTCTCCGGGAGGCGCCAGGGTGCTGGTTGCGTCTCTTTCTCGTGGTCACAAACTGCATAGCACTGTGCTGGGTTCCATGCTGATATTGGTTACCTAAAGCCAGGAGCATTACTTTCCCAGTGGGAGAGCTGAAAGTGCGGCCCCAAAGTGTGCTGAGAAACAGTGCGGTTGCTCGTGCTCTCTTCACCGTTAGAACGGCTTTGCGAAGGGCAAGGCAGTGTGACTGGAGAAACCCTCTCTTTTCTCCTCCGTGCAGGAGGCATTCCTGGCGCCCCATGTCCCTAAAGGGAACACTCTACGGTTCCACAAGGACCAGAGGATGGGTCAGCGATGCCCTCCATGAATGGACTCGTGCAGAGTTTGGCCAGGACACCTTAAGCATGTAGTGCATGACAGTTAGCATGCCTTTCTGGAGGCTGCTGCTGCCTCAGCATATGCCTTGGAAGAACACTGGGTGGCGGAAGTGTTCTTGGGGCCCTGCGCCTCTGTCCACTATAAAAGTACCCCGGCTCATCTCTGTGAATGCAGAGTGAGCCGCAACAGCCTGTTCTCTTTGCCGGATAACTACATGGCCAAAACATTCAAAAGTGCCCCTGAGCAGAGCTGTAAAAGTTCGTACGTGGACCCTCAGGGCTCTCGGTGCGGAAGCTGAGGAGCAATAGGAAACACTGTGCGCAGTGTCCCTTCTGGATGTTCTTAACCTAGCAGCACTTTCTGGCTAGCCATGACTCGACTTTAGTGGCCGTCTGGCAAACGGACCGTTTGCCCCTGAACACGGCTAGGCTTCTGGCAGGTTCAGGGCACCGCACACTGATCACGAAGTACAAACAACCAAGGTCCGGGGATAGCCTCCACAATGCTTGCCGGCAGGCAGCCTTTGCCCAGAAGCCTCAGGCAAAGCAGTGGCTTGACGCGAGTGTGCTGTTCAGGACTCCTAGGACTCCTGGGGGCTCACCACGTCGCATGGCAAAACACTGTGTCCCAGTGTGTCTTCCTGGGCGACCGCACCAAAAAGTGATACCTGAGGCAATTGGGACTGGTTCCCTGCACGAAGGATGAAAGGCAACACTCTGCTCTCTTCGCTGCCCACCTATTTGGCCAAGCGTTCCAAAGTCCTCCCGGACTCCGGCCTAGCAGCTCCTGGGTGTAATGCAGACGGTCCCCACAGCTCAACCACTGCTGCGATGAGGAAACACTGTGTTTACGGTTCATACTGGGAACCCTTACCTGCCGTGTCTCTGTGGGAGCAGAAGGTCGACTTCAGAGGCAGCCAGAGAAACGTACAGTTTACCCTTTCAACGCTACCTGTGGTTTTGTGAGACACGCGGACACTGTTGCCTCTCCCCAGAAATTATATCCTCGAAGCCCTTCAGCCCATGCAGGAGCACCTGGGTGCCAACATTTTCTCCGGGAGGCGCCAGGGTGCTGGTTGCGTCTCTTTCTCGTGGTCACAAACTGCATAGCACTGTGCTGGGTTCCATGCTGATATTGGTTACCTAAAGCCAGGAGCATTACTTTCCCAGTGGGAGAGCTGAAAGTGCGGCCCCAAAGTGTGCTGAGAAACAGTGCGGTTGCTCGTGCTCTCTTCACCGTTAGAACGGCTTTGCGAAGGGCAAGGCAGTGTGACTGGAGAAAACCTCTCTTTTCTCCTCCGTGCAGGAGGCTTTCCTGGTGACCCATGTCCCTAAAGGGAACACTCTACGGTTCCACAAGGACCAGAGGATGGGTCAGGTATGCCATCCATGAATGGACTCGTGCAGAGTTTGGCCAGGACACCTTAAGCATGTAGTGCATGACAGTTAGCATGCCTTTCTGAGGCTGCTGCTGCCTCAGCATATGCCTTGGAAGAACACTGGGTGGCGGAAGTGTTCTTGGGGCCCTGCGCCTCTGTCCACTATAAAAGTACCCCGGCTCATCTCTGTGAATGCAGAGTGAGCGGCAACAGCCTGTTCTCTTTGCCGGATAACTACATGGCCAAAACATTCAAAAGTGCCCCTGAGCAGAGCTGTAAAAGTTCGTACGTGGACCCTCAGGGCTCTCGGTGCGGAAGCTGAGGAGCAATAGGAAACACGGTGCGCAGTGTCCCTTCTGGGTGTTCTTAACCTAGCGGCACTTTCTGGCAAGCCATGACTCGACGTTAGAGGCAGTCTTGCAAACGGACCGTTTGCCCCTGAACACGGCTAGGCTTCTGGCAGGTTCAGGGCACCGCACACTGATCACGAAGTACAAACAACCAAGGTCCGGGGATAGCCTCCACAATGCTTGCCGGCAGGCAGCCTTTGCCCAGAAGCCTCAGGCAAAGCAGTGGCTTGACGCGAGTGTGTTGTTCAGGACTCCTAGGACTCCTGGGGGCTCACCACGTCGCATGGCAAAACACTGTGTCCCAGTGTGTCTTCCTGGGCGACCGCACCAAAAAGTGATACCTGAGGCAATTGGGACTGGTTCCCTGCACGAAGGATGAAAGGCAACACTCTGCTCTCTTCGCTGCCCACCTATTTGGCCAAGCGTTCCAAAGTCCTCCCGGACTCCGGCCTAGCAGCTCCTGGGTGTAATGCAGACGGTCCACACAGCTCAACCACTGCTGCGATGAGGAAACACTGTGTTTACGGTTCATACTGGGAACCCTTACCTGCCGTATCTCTGTGGGAGCAGAAGGTCGACTTCAGAGGCAGCCAGAGAAACGTACAGTTTACCCTTTCAACGCTACCTGTGGTTTTGTGAGACACGCGGACACTGTTGCCTCTCCCCAGAAATTATATCCTCGAAGCCCTTCAGCCCATGCAGGAGCACCTGGGTGCCAACATTTTCTCCGGGAGGCGCCAGGGTGCTGGTTGCGTCTCTTTCTCGTGGTCACAAACTGCATAGCACTGTGCTGGGTTCCATGCTGATATTGGTTACCTAAAGCCAGGAGCATTACTTTCCCAGTGGGAGAGCTGAAAGTGCGGCCCCAAAGTGTGCTGAGAAACAGTGCGGTTGCTCGTGCTCTCTTCACCGTTAGAACGGCTTTGCGAAGGGCAAGGCAGTGTGACTGGAGAAACCCTCTCTTTTCTCCTCCGTGCAGGAGGCTTTCCTGGCGCCCCATGTCCCTAAAGGGAACACTCTACGGTTCCACAAGGACCAGAGGATGGGTCAGCGATGCCCTCCATGAATGGACTCGTGCAGAGTTTCGCCAGGACACCTTAAGCATGTAGTGCATGACAGTTAGCATGCCTTTCTGGAGGCTGCTGCTGCCTCAGCATATGCCTTGGAAGAACACTGGGTGGCGGAAGTGTTCTTGGGGCCCTGCGCCTCTGTCCACTATAAAAATACCCCGGCTCATCTCTGTGAATGCAGAGTGAGCCGCAACAGCCTGTTCTCTTTGCCGGATAACTACATGGCCAAAACATTCAAAAGTGCCCCTGAGCAGAGCTGTAAAAGTTCGTACGTGGACCCTCAGGGCTCTCTGTGTGGAAGCTGAGGAGCAATAGGAAACACGGTGCGCAGTGTCCATTCTGGGTGTTCTTAACCTAGCGGCACTTTCTGGCAAGCCATGACTCGACGTTAGAGGCAGTCTTGCAAACGGACCGTTTGCCCCCGAACACGGCTAGGCTTCTGGCAGGTTCAGGGCACCGCACATTGATCACGAAGTACAAACAACCAAGGTCCGGGGATAGCCTCCACAATGCTTGCCGGCAGGCAGCCTTTGCCCAGAAGCCTCAGGCAAAGCAGTGGCTTGACGCGAGTGTGCTGTTCAGGACTCCTAGGACTCCTGGGGGCTCACCACGTCGCATGGCAAAACACTGTGTCCCAGTGTGTCTTCCTGGGCGACCGCACCAAAAAGTGATACCTGAGGCAATTGGGACTGGTTCCCTGCACGAAGGATGAAAGGCAACACTCTGCTCTCTTCGCTGCCCACCTATTTGGCCAAGCGTTCCAAAGTCCTCCCGGACTCCGGCCTAGCAGCTCCTGGGTGTAATGCAGACGGTCCCCACAGCTCAACCACTGCTGCGATGAGGAAACACTGTGTTTACGGTTCATAATGGGAACCCTTACCTGCCGTGTCTCTGTGGGAGCAGAAGGTCGACTTCAGAGGCAGCCAGAGAAACGTACAGTTTACCCTTTCAACGCTACCTGTGGTTTTGTGAGACACGCGGACACTGTTGCCTCTCCCCAGAAATTATATCCTCGAAGCCCTTCAGCCCATGCAGGAGCACCTGGGTGCCAACATTTTCTCCGGGAGGCGCCAGGGTGCTGGTTGCGTCTCTTTCTCGTGGTCACAAACTGCATAGCACTGTGCTGGGTTCCATGCTGATATTGGTTACCTAAAGCCAGGAGCATTACTTTCCCAGTGGGAGAGCTGAAAGTGCGGCCCCAAAGTGTGCTGAGAAACAGTGCGGTTGCTCGTGCTCTCTTCACCGTTAGAACGGCTTTGCGAAGGGCAAGGCAGTGTGACTGGAGAAACCCTCTCTTTTCTCCTCCGTGCAGGAGGCATTCCTGGCGCCCCATGTCCCTAAAGGGAACACTCTACGGTTCCACAAGGACCAGAGGATGGGTCAGCGATGCCCTCCATGAATGGACTCGTGCAGAGTTTGGCCAGGACACCTTAAGCATGTAGTGCATGACAGTTAGCATGCCTTTCTGGAGGCTGCTGCTGCCTCAGCATATGCCTTGGAAGAACACTGGGTGGCGGAAGTGTTCTTGGGGCCCTGCGCCTCTGTCCACTATAAAAGTACCCCGGCTCATCTCTGTGAATGCAGAGTGAGCCGCAACAGCCTGTTCTCTTTGCCGGATAACTACATGGCCAAAACATTCAAAAGTGCCCCTGAGCAGAGCTGTAAAAGTTCGTACGTGGACCCTCAGGGCTCTCGGTGCGGAAGCTGAGGAGCAATAGGAAACACTGTGCGCAGTGTCCCTTCTGGATGTTCTTAACCTAGCAGCACTTTCTGGCTAGCCATGACTCGACTTTAGTGGCCGTCTGGCAAACGGACCGTTTGCCCCTGAACACGGCTAGGCTTCTGGCAGGTTCAGGGCACCGCACACTGATCACGAAGTACAAACAACCAAGGTCCGGGGATAGCCTCCACAATGCTTGCCGGCAGGCAGCCTTTGCCCAGAAGCCTCAGGCAAAGCAGTGGCTTGACGCGAGTGTGCTGTTCAGGACTCCTAGGACTCCTGGGGGCTCACCACGTCGCATGGCAAAACACTGTGTCCCAGTGTGTCTTCCTGGGCGACCGCACCAAAAAGTGATACCTGAGGCAATTGGGACTGGTTCCCTGCACGAAGGATGAAAGGCAACACTCTGCTCTCTTCGCTGCCCACCTATTTGGCCAAGCGTTCCAAAGTCCTCCCGGACTCCGGCCTAGCAGCTCCTGGGTGTAATGCAGACGGTCCCCACAGCTCAACCACTGCTGCGATGAGGAAACACTGTGTTTACGGTTCATACTGGGAACCCTTACCTGCCGTGTCTCTGTGGGAGCAGAAGGTCGACTTCAGAGGCAGCCAGAGAAACGTACAGTTTACCCTTTCAACGCTACCTGTGGTTTTGTGAGACACGCGGACACTGTTGCCTCTCCCCAGAAATTATATCCTCGAAGCCCTTCAGCCCATGCAGGAGCACCTGGGTGCCAACATTTTCTCCGGGAGGCGCCAGGGTGCTGGTTGCGTCTCTTTCTCGTGGTCACAAACTGCATAGCACTGTGCTGGGTTCCATGCTGATATTGGTTACCTAAAGCCAGGAGCATTACTTTCCCAGTGGGAGAGCTGAAAGTGCGGCCCCAAAGTGTGCTGAGAAACAGTGCGGTTGCTCGTGCTCTCTTCACCGTTAGAACGGCTTTGCGAAGGGCAAGGCAGTGTGACTGGAGAAAACCTCTCTTTTCTCCTCCGTGCAGGAGGCTTTCCTGGTGACCCATGTCCCTAAAGGGAACACTCTACGGTTCCACAAGGACCAGAGGATGGGTCAGGTATGCCATCCATGAATGGACTCGTGCAGAGTTTGGCCAGGACACCTTAAGCATGTAGTGCATGACAGTTAGCATGCCTTTCTGAGGCTGCTGCTGCCTCAGCATATGCCTTGGAAGAACACTGGGTGGCGGAAGTGTTCTTGGGGCCCTGCGCCTCTGTCCACTATAAAAGTACCCCGGCTCATCTCTGTGAATGCAGAGTGAGCGGCAACAGCCTGTTCTCTTTGCCGGATAACTACATGGCCAAAACATTCAAAAGTGCCCCTGAGCAGAGCTGTAAAAGTTCGTACGTGGACCCTCAGGGCTCTCGGTGCGGAAGCTGAGGAGCAATAGGAAACACGGTGCGCAGTGTCCCTTCTGGGTGTTCTTAACCTAGCGGCACTTTCTGGCAAGCCATGACTCGACGTTAGAGGCAGTCTTGCAAACGGACCGTTTGCCCCTGAACACGGCTAGGCTTCTGGCAGGTTCAGGGCACCGCACACTGATCACGAAGTACAAACAACCAAGGTCCGGGGATAGCCTCCACAATGCTTGCCGGCAGGCAGCCTTTGCCCAGAAGCCTCAGGCAAAGCAGTGGCTTGACGCGAGTGTGTTGTTCAGGACTCCTAGGACTCCTGGGGGCTCACCACGTCGCATGGCAAAACACTGTGTCCCAGTGTGTCTTCCTGGGCGACCGCACCAAAAAGTGATACCTGAGGCAATTGGGACTGGTTCCCTGCACGAAGGATGAAAGGCAACACTCTGCTCTCTTCGCTGCCCACCTCTTTGGCCAAGCGTTCCAAAGTCCTCCCGGACTCCGGCCTAGCAGCTCCTGGGTGTAATGCAGACGGTCCACACAGCTCAACCACTGCTGCGATGAGGAAACACTGTGTTTACGGTTCATACTGGGAAACCTTACCTGCCGTGTCTCTGTGGGAGCAGAAGGTCGACTTCAGAGGCAGCCAGACAAACGTACAGTTTGCCCTTTCAACGCTACCTGTGGTTTTGTGAGACACGCGGACACTGTTGCCTCTCCCCAGAAATTATATCCTCGAAGCCCTTCAGCCCATGCAGGAGCACCTGGGTGCCAACATTTTCTCCGGGAAGCGTCAGCGTGCGGGTTGCACCTCATTCTCGTGGTCAAAAACTACAGAGCACTGTGCTGGGTTCCATGCTGATATTGGTTACCTAAAGCCAGGAGCATTACTTTCCCAGTGGGAGAGCTGAAAGTGCGGCCCCAAAGTGTGCTGAGAAACAGTGCGGTTGCTCATGCTCTCTTCACCGTTAGAACGGCTTTGCGAAGGGCAAGGCAGTGTGACTGGAGAAAACCTCTCTTTTCTCCTCCGTGCAGGAGGCTTTCCTGGCGCCCCATGTCCCTAAAGGGAACACTCTACGGTTCCACAAGGACCAAAGGAAGGGTCAGGGATGCCATCCATGAATGGACTCGTGCAGAGTTTGGCCAGGACACCTTAAGCATGTAGTGCATGACAGTTAGCATGCCTTTCTGGAGGCTGCTGCTGCCTCAGCATATGCCTGGGAAGAACACTGGTTGGCGGAAGAGTTCTTGGGGCCCTGTGCATCTGTCCACTATAAAAGTGCCCCGGTTCATCTCTGGGAATGCAGAGTGAGCCGCAACAGCCTGTTCTCTTTGCCGGATAACTACATGGCCAAAACATTCAAAAGTGCCCCTGAGCAGAGCTGTAAAACTTCGTACGTGGACCCTCAGGGCTCTCGGTGCGGAAGCTGAGGAGCAATAGGAAACACTGTGCGAAGTGTCCCTTCTGGATGTTCTTAACCTAGCAGCACTTTCTGGCTAGCCATGACTCGACTTTAGTGGCCGTCTGGCAAACGGACCGTTTGCCCCTGAACACGGCTAGGCTTCTGGCAGGTTCAGGGCACCGCACACTGATCACGAAGTACAAACAACCAAGGTCCGGGGATAGCCTCCACAATGCTTGCCGGCAGGCAGCCTTTGCCCAGAAGCCTCAGGCAAAGCAGTGACTTGACGCGAGTGTGCTGTTCAGGACTCCTAGGACTCCTGGGGGCTCACCACGTCGCATGGCAAAACACTGTGTCCCAGTGTGTCTTCCTGGGCGACCGCACCAAAAAGTGATACCTGAGGCAATTGGGACTGGTTCCCTGCACGAAGGATGAAAGGCAACACTCTGCTCTCTTCGCTGCCCACCTATTTGGCCAAGCGTTCCAAAGTCCTCCCGGACTCCGGCCTAGCAGCTCCTGGGTGTAATGCAGACGGTCCCCACAGCTCAACCACTGCTGCGATGAGGAAACACTGTGTTTACGGTTCATACTGGGAACCCTTACCTGCCGTGTCTCTGTGGGAGCAGAAGGTCGACTTCAGAGGCAGCCAGACAAACGTACAGTTTGCCCTTTCAACGCTACCTGTGGTTTCGTGAGACACGCGGACACTGTTGCCTCTCCCCAGAAATTATATCCTCGAAGCCCTTCAGCCCATGCAGGAGCACCTGGGTACCAACATTTTCTCTGGGAAGCGCCAGGGTGCGGGTTGCATCTCTTTCTCGTGGTCAGAAACTACAGAGCACTGTGCTGGGTTCCATGCTGATATTGGTTACCTAAAGCCAGGAGCATTACTTTCCCAGTGGGAGAGCTGAAAGTGCGGCCCCAAAGTGTGCTGAGAAACAGTGCGGTTGCTCATGCTCTCTTCACCGTTAGAACGGCTTTGCGAAGGGCAAGGCAGTGTGACTGGAGAAACCCTCTCTTTTCTCCTCCGTGCAGGAGGCTTTCCTGGCGCCCCATGTCCCTAAAGGGAACACTCTACGGTTCCACAAGGACCAGAGGATGTGTCAGGGATGCCCTCCATGAATGCACTAGTGCAGAGTTTGGCCAGGACACCTTAAGCATGTAGTGCATGACAGTTAGCATGCCTTTCTGGAGGCTGCTGCTGCCTCAGCATATGCCTTGGAAGAACACTGGGTGGTGGAAGAGTTCTTGGGGCCTGGCGCCTCTGTCCACTATAAAAGTACCCCGGCTCATCTCTGTGAATGCAGAGTGAGCGGCAACAGCCTGTTCTCTTTGCTGGATAACTACATGGCCAAAACATTCAAAAGTACCCCTGAGCAGAGCTGTAAAACTTCGTACGTGGACCCTCAGGGCTCTCGGTGCGGAAGCTGAGGAGCAATAGGAAACACTGTGCGAAGTGTCCCTTCTGGATGTTCTTAACCTAGCAGCACTTTCTGGCTAGCCATGACTCGACTTTAGTGGCCGTCTTGCAAACGGACCGTTTGCCCCTGAACACGGCTAGGCTTCTGGCAGGTTCAGGGCACCGCACACTGATCACGAAGTACAAACAACCAAGGTCCGGGGATAGCCTCCACAATGCTTGCCGGCAGGCAGCCTTTGCCCAGAAGCCTCAGGCAAAGCAGTGGCTTGACGCGAGTGTGCTGTTCAGGACTCCTAGGACTCCTGGGGGCTCACCACGTCGCATGGCAAAACACTGTGTCCCAGTGTGTCTTCCTGGGCGACCGCACCAAAAAGTGATACCTGAGGCAATTGGGACTGGTTCCCTGCACGAAGGATGAAAGGCAACACTCTGCTCTCTTCGCTGCCCACCTATTTGGCCAAGCGTTCCAAAGTCCTCCCGGACTCCGGCCTAGCAGCTCCTGGGTGTAATGCAGACGGTCCCCACAGCTCAACCACTGCTGCGATGAGGAAACACTGTGTTTACGGTTCATACTGGGAACCCTTACCTGCCGTATCTCTGTGGGAGCAGAAGGTCGACTTCAGAGGCAGCCAGAGAAACGTACAGTTTACCCTTTCAACGCTACCTGTGGTTTTGTGAGACACGCGGACACTGTTGCCTCTCCCCAGAAATTATATCCTCGAAGCCCTTCAGCCCATGCAGGAGCACCTGGGTGCCAACATTTTCTCCGGGAGGCGCCAGGGTGCTGGTTGCGTCTCTTTCTCGTGGTCACAAACTGCATAGCACTGTGCTGGGTTCCATGCTGATATTGGTTACCTAAAGCCAGGAGCATTACTTTCCCAGTGGGAGAGCTGAAAGTGCGGCCCCAAAGTGTGCTGAGAAACAGTGCGGTTGCTCGTGCTCTCTTCACCGTTAGAACGGCTTTGCGAAGGGCAAGGCAGTGTGACTGGAGAAACCCTCTCTTTTCTCCTCCGTGCAGGAGGCTTTCCTGGCGCCCCATGTCCCTAAAGGGAACACTCTACGGTTCCACAAGGACCAGAGGATGGGTCAGCGATGCCCTCCATGAATGGACTCGTGCAGAGTTTCGCCAGGACACCTTAAGCATGTAGTGCATGACAGTTAGCATGCCTTTCTGGAGGCTGCTGCTGCCTCAGCATATGCCTTGGAAGAACACTGGGTGGCGGAAGTGTTCTTGGGGCCCTGCGCCTCTGTCCACTATAAAAATACCCCGGCTCATCTCTGTGAATGCAGAGTGAGCCGCAACAGCCTGTTCTCTTTGCCGGATAACTACATGGCCAAAACATTCAAAAGTGCCCCTGAGCAGAGCTGTAAAAGTTCGTACGTGGACCCTCAGGGCTCTCCGTGTGGAAGCTGAGGAGCAATAGGAAACACGGTGCGCAGTGTCCATTCTGGGTGTTCTTAACCTAGCGGCACTTTCTGGCAAGCCATGACTCGACGTTAGAGGCAGTCTTGCAAACGGACCGTTTGCCCCCGAACACGGATAGGCTTCTGGCAGGTTCAGGGCACCGCACATTGATCACGAAGTACAAACAACCAAGGTCCGGGGATAGCCTCCACAATGCTTGCCGGCAGGCAGCCTTTGCCCAGAAGCCTCAGGCAAAGCAGTGGCTTGACGCGAGTGTGCTGTTCAGGACTCCTAGGACTCCTGGGGGCTCACCACGTCGCATGGCAAAACACTGTGTCCCAGTGTGTCTTCCTGGGCGACCGCACCAAAAAGTGATACCTGAGGCAATTGGGACTGGTTCCCTGCACGAAGGATGAAAGGCAACACTCTGCTCTCTTCGCTGCCCACCTATTTGGCCAAGCGTTCCAAAGTCCTCCCGGACTCCGGCCTAGCAGCTCCTGGGTGTAATGCAGACGGTCCCCACAGCTCAACCACTGCTGCGATGAGGAAACACTGTGTTTACGGTTCATAATGGGAACCCTTACCTGCCGTGTCTCTGTGGGAGCAGAAGGTCGACTTCAGAGGCAGCCAGAGAAACGTACAGTTTACCCTTTCAACGCTACCTGTGGTTTTGTGAGACACGCGGACACTGTTGCCTCTCCCCAGAAATTATATCCTCGAAGCCCTTCAGCCCATGCAGGAGCACCTGGGTGCCAACATTTTCTCCGGGAGGCGCCAGGGTGCTGGTTGCGTCTCTTTCTCGTGGTCACAAACTGCATAGCACTGTGCTGGGTTCCATGCTGATATTGGTTACCTAAAGCCAGGAGCATTACTTTCCCAGTGGGAGAGCTGAAAGTGCGGCCCCAAAGTGTGCTGAGAAACAGTGCGGTTGCTCGTGCTCTCTTCACCGTTAGAACGGCTTTGCGAAGGGCAAGGCAGTGTGACTGGAGAAACCCTCTCTTTTCTCCTCCGTGCAGGAGGCATTCCTGGCGCCCCATGTCCCTAAAGGGAACACTCTACGGTTCCACAAGGACCAGAGGATGGGTCAGCGATGCCCTCCATGAATGGACTCGTGCAGAGTTTGGCCAGGACACCTTAAGCATGTAGTGCATGACAGTTAGCATGCCTTTCTGGAGGCTGCTGCTGCCTCAGCATATGCCTTGGAAGAACACTGGGTGGCGGAAGTGTTCTTGGGGCCCTGCGCCTCTGTCCACTATAAAAGTACCCCGGCTCATCTCTGTGAATGCAGAGTGAGCCGCAACAGCCTGTTCTCTTTGCCGGATAACTACATGGCCAAAACATTCAAAAGTGCCCCTGAGCAGAGCTGTAAAAGTTCGTACGTGGACCCTCAGGGCTCTCGGTGCGGAAGCTGAGGAGCAATAGGAAACACTGTGCGCAGTGTCCCTTCTGGATGTTCTTAACCTAGCAGCACTTTCTGGCTAGCCATGACTCGACTTTAGTGGCCGTCTGGCAAACGGACCGTTTGCCCCTGAACACGGCTAGGCTTCTGGCAGGTTCAGGGCACCGCACACTGATCACGAAGTACAAACAACCAAGGTCCGGGGATAGCCTCCACAATGCTTGCCGGCAGGCAGCCTTTGCCCAGAAGCCTCAGGCAAAGCAGTGGCTTGACGCGAGTGTGCTGTTCAGGACTCCTAGGACTCCTGGGGGCTCACCACGTCGCATGGCAAAACACTGTGTCCCAGTGTGTCTTCCTGGGCGACCGCACCAAAAAGTGATACCTGAGGCAATTGGGACTGGTTCCCTGCACGAAGGATGAAAGGCAACACTCTGCTCTCTTCGCTGCCCACCTATTTGGCCAAGCGTTCCAAAGTCCTCCCGGACTCCGGCCTAGCAGCTCCTGGGTGTAATGCAGACGGTCCCCACAGCTCAACCACTGCTGCGATGAGGAAACACTGTGTTTACGGTTCATACTGGGAACCCTTACCTGCCGTGTCTCTGTGGGAGCAGAAGGTCGACTTCAGAGGCAGCCAGAGAAACGTACAGTTTACCCTTTCAACGCTACCTGTGGTTTTGTGAGACACGCGGACACTGTTGCCTCTCCCCAGAAATTATATCCTCGAAGCCCTTCAGCCCATGCAGGAGCACCTGGGTGCCAACATTTTCTCCGGGAGGCGCCAGGGTGCTGGTTGCGTCTCTTTCTCGTGGTCACAAACTGCATAGCACTGTGCTGGGTTCCATGCTGATATTGGTTACCTAAAGCCAGGAGCATTACTTTCCCAGTGGGAGAGCTGAAAGTGCGGCCCCAAAGTGTGCTGAGAAACAGTGCGGTTGCTCGTGCTCTCTTCACCGTTAGAACGGCTTTGCGAAGGGCAAGGCAGTGTGACTGGAGAAACCCTCTCTTTTCTCCTCCGTGCAGGAGGCTTTCCTGGCGCCCCATGTCCCTAAAGGGAACACTCTACGGTTCCACAAGGACCAGAGGATGGGTCAGCGATGCCCTCCATGAATGGACTCGTGCAGAGTTTGGCCAGGACACCTTAAGCATGTAGTGCATGACAGTTAGCATGCCTTTCTGGAGGCTGCTGCTGCCTCAGCATATGCCTTGGAAGAACACTGGGTGGCGGAAGTGTTCTTGGGGCCCTGCGCCTCTGTCCACTATAAAAGTACCCCGGCTCATCTCTGTGAATGCAGAGTGAGCCGCAACAGCCTGTTCTCTT
Source organism: Mesoplodon densirostris (assembly GCF_025265405.1). Lineage (NCBI taxonomy): Eukaryota > Metazoa > Chordata > Mammalia > Artiodactyla > Ziphiidae > Mesoplodon > Mesoplodon densirostris. The sequence goes on along the minus strand of NC_082665.1, from coordinate 71,270,777 downwards.
TGCCGGATAACTACATGGCCAAAACATTCAAAAGTGCCCCTGAGCAGAGCTGTAAAAGTTCGTACGTGGACCCTCAGGGCTCTCGGTGCGGAAGCTGAGGAGCAATAGGAAACACTGTGCGCAGTGTCCCTTCTGGATGTTCTTAACCTAGCAGCACTTTCTGGCTAGCCATGACTCGACTTTAGTGGCCGTCTGGCAAACGGACCGTTTGCCCCTGAACACGGCTAGGCTTCTGGCAGGTTCAGGGCACCGCACACTGATCACGAAGTACAAACAACCAAGGTCCGGGGATAGCCTCCACAATGCTTGCCGGCAGGCAGCCTTTGCCCAGAAGCCTCAGGCAAAGCAGTGGCTTGACGCGAGTGTGCTGTTCAGGACTCCTAGGACTCCTGGGGGCTCACCACGTCGCATGGCAAAACACTGTGTCCCAGTGTGTCTTCCTGGGCGACCGCACCAAAAAGTGATACCTGAGGCAATTGGGACTGGTTCCCTGCACGAAGGATGAAAGGCAACACTCTGCTCTCTTCGCTGCCCACCTATTTGGCCAAGCGTTCCAAAGTCCTCCCGGACTCCGGCCTAGCAGCTCCTGGGTGTAATGCAGACGGTCCCCACAGCTCAACCACTGCTGCGATGAGGAAACACTGTGTTTACGGTTCATAATGGGAACCCTTACCTGCCGTGTCTCTGTGGGAGCAGAAGGTCGACTTCAGAGGCAGCCAGAGAAACGTACAGTTTACCCTTTCAACGCTACCTGTGGTTTTGTGAGACACGCGGACACTGTTGCCTCTCCCCAGAAATTATATCCTCGAAGCCCTTCAGCCCATGCAGGAGCACCTGGGTGCCAACATTTTCTCCGGGAGGCGCCAGGGTGCTGGTTGCGTCTCTTTCTCGTGGTCACAAACTGCATAGCACTGTGCTGGGTTCCATGCTGATATTGGTTACCTAAAGCCAGGAGCATTACTTTCCCAGTGGGAGAGCTGAAAGTGCGGCCCCAAAGTGTGCTGAGAAACAGTGCGGTTGCTCGTGCTCTCTTCACCGTTAGAACGGCTTTGCGAAGGGCAAGGCAGTGTGACGGGAGAAAACCTCTCTTTTCTCCTCCGTGCAGGAGGCTTTCCTGGTGACCCATGTCCCTAAAGGGAACACTCTACGGTTCCACAAGGACCAGAGGATGGGTCAGGTATGCCATCCATGAATGGACACGTGCAGAGTTTGGCCAGGACACCTTAAGCATGTAGTGCATGACAGTTAGCATGCCTTTCTGAGGCTGCTGCTGCCTCAGCATATGCCTTGGAAGAACACTGGGTGGCGGAAGTGTTCTTGGGGCCCTGCGCCTCTGTCCACTATAAAAGTACCCCGGCTCATCTCTGTGAATGCAGAGTGAGCGGCAACAGCCTGTTCTCTTTGCCGGATAACTACATGGCCAAAACATTCAAAAGTACCCCTGAGCAGAGCTGTAAAACTTCGTACGTGGACCCTCAGGGCTCTCGGTGTGGAAGCTGAGGAGCAATAGGAAACACTGTGCGCAGTGTCCCTTCTGGATGTTCTTAACCTAGCAGCACTTTCTGGCTAGCCATGACTCGACTTTAGTGGCCGTCTTGCAAACGGACCGTTTGCCCCTGAACACGGCTAGGCTTCTGGCAGGTTCAGGGCACCGCACACTGATCACGAAGTACAAACAACCAAGGTCCGGGGATAGCCTCCACAATGCTTGCCGGCAGGCAGCCTTTGCCCAGAAGCCTCAGTCAAAGCAGTGGCTTGACGCGAGTGTGCTGTTCAGGACTCCTAGGACTCCTGGGGGCTCACCACGTCGCATGGCAAAACACTGTGTCCCAGTGTGTCTTCCTGGGCGACCGCACCAAAAAGTGATACCTCAGGCAATTGGGACTGGTTCCCTGCACGAAGGATGAAAGGCAACACTCTGCTCTCTTCGCTGCCCACCTATTTGGCCAAGCGTTCCAAAGTCCTCCCGGACTCCGGCCTAGCAGCTCCTGGGTGTAATGCAGACGGTCCCCACAGCTGAACCACTGCTGCGATGAGGAAACACTGTGTTTACGGTTCATACTGGGAACACTTACCTGCCGTGTCTCTGTGGGAGCAGAAGGTCGACTTCAGAGGCAGCCAGAAAAACGTACAGTTTGCCCTTTCAACGCTACCTGTGGTTTCGTGAGACACGCGGACACTGTTGCCTCTCCCCAGAAATTATATCCTCGAAGCCCTTCAGCCCATGCAGGAGCACCTGGGTGCCAACATTTTCTCCGGGAAGCGTCAGCGTGCGAGTTGCATCTCATTCTCGTGGTCAAAAACTACAGAGCACTGTGCTGCGTTCCATGCTGATATTGGTTACCTAAAGCCAGGAGCATTACTTTCCCAGTGGGAGAGCTGAAAGTGCGGCCCCAAAGTGTGCTGAGAAACAGTGCGGTTGCTCGTGCTCTCTTCACCGTTAGAACGGCTTTGCGAAGGGCAAGGCAGTGTGACTGGAGAAACCCTCTCTTTTCTCCTCCGTGCAGGAGGCTTTCCTGGCGCCCCATGTCCCTAAAGGGAACACTCTACGGTTCCACAAGGACCAAAGGAAGTGTCAAGGATGCCATCCATGAATGGACTCGTGCAGAGTTTGGCCAGGACACCTTATTAAGCATGTAGTGCATGACAGTTAGCATGCCTTTCTGGAGGCTGCTGCTGCCTCAGCATATGCCTTGGAAGAACACTGGGTGGCGGAAGTGTTCTTGGGTCCCTGCGCCTCTGTCCACTATAAAAGTACCCCGGCTCACCTCTGTGAATGCAGAGTGAGCCGCAACAGCCTGTTCTCTTTGCCGGATAACTACATGGCCAAAACATTCAAAAGTACCCCTGAGCAGAGCTGTAAAACTTCGTACGTGGACCCTCAGGGCTCTCGGTGCGGAAGCTGAGGAGCAATAGGAAACACTGTGCGCAGTGTCCCTTCTGGATGTTCTTAACCTAGCAGCACTTTCTGGCTAGCCATGACTCGAAGTTAGAGGCAGTCTTGCAAACGGACCGTTTGCCCCTGAACACGGCTAGGCTTCTGGCAGGTTCAGGGCACCGCACACTGATCACGAAGTACAAACAACCAAGGTCCGGGGATAGCCTACACAATGCTTGCCGGCAGGCAGCCTTTGCCCAGAAGCCTCAGTCAAAGCAGTGACTTGACACGAGTGTGCTGTTCAGGACTCCTAGGACTCCTGGGGGCTCACCACGTCGCATGGCAAAACACTGTGTCCCAGTGTGTCTTCCTGGGCGACCGCACCAAAAAGTGATACCTGAGGCAATTGGGACTGGTTCCCTGCACGAAGGATGAAAGGCAACACTCTGCTCTCTTCGCTGCCCACCTATTTGGCCAAGCGTTCCAAAGTCCTCCCGGACTCCGGCCTAGCAGCTCCTGGGTGTAATGCAGACGGTCCCCACAGCTGAACCACTGCTGCGATGAGGAAACACTGTGTTTACGGTTCATACTGGGAACCCTTACCTGCCGTGTCTCTGTGGGAGCAGAAGGTCGACTTCAGAGGCAGCCAGACAAACGTACAGTTTGCCCTTTCAACGCTACCTGTGGTTTTGTGAGACACGCGGACACTGTTGCCTCTCCCCAGAAATCATATCCTCGAAGCCCTTCAGCCCATGCAGGAGCACCTGGGTGCCAACATTTTCTCCGGGAAGCGTCAGCGTGCAGGTTGCATCTCATTCTCGTGGTCAAAAACTACAGAGCACTGTGCTGGGTTCCATGCTGATATTGGTTACCTAAAGCCAGGAGCACTACTTTCCCAGTGGGAGAGCTGAAAGTGCGGCCCCAAAGTGTGCTGAGAAACAGTGCGGTTGCTCGTGCTCTCTTCACCGTTAGAACGGCTTTGCGAAGGGCAAGGCAGTGTGACTGGAGAAACCCTCTCTTTTCTCCTCCGTGCAGGAGGCTTTCCTGGCGCCCCATGTCCCTAAAGGGAACACTCTATGGTTCCACAAGGACCAAAGGAAGGGTCAAGGATGCCATCAATGAATGGACTCGTGCAGAGTTTGGCCAGGACACCTTAAGCATGTAGTGCATGACAGTTAGCATGCCTTTCTGGAGGCTGCTGCTGCCTCAGCATATGCCTGGGAAGAACACTGGGTGGCGGAAGAGTTCTTGGGGCCCTGCGCCTCTGTCCACTATAAAAGTGCCCCGGTTCATCTCTGGGAATGCAGAGTGAGCCGCAACAGCCTGTTCTCTTTGCCGGATAACTACATGGCCAAAACATTCAAAAGTGCCCCTGAGCAGAGCTGTAAAAGTTCGTACGTGGACCCTCAGGGCTCTCGGTGCGGAAGCTGAGGAGCAATAGGAAACACTGTGCGCAGTGTCCCTTCTGGATGTTCTTAACCTAGCAGCACTTTCTGGCTAGCCATGACTCGACTTTAGTGGCCGTCTTGCAAACGGACCGTTTGCCCCTGAACACGGCTAGGCTTCTGGCAGGTTCAGGGCACCGCACACTGATCACGAAGTACAAACAACCAAGGTCCGGGGATAGCCTCGACAATGCTTGCCGGCAGGCAGCCTTTGCCCAGAAGCCTCAGTCAAAGCAGTGACTTGACGCGAGTGTGCTGTTCAGGACTCCTAGGACTCCTGGGGGCTCACCACGTCGCATGGCAAAACACTGTGTCCCAGTGTGTCTTCCTGGGCGACCGCACCAAAAAGTGATACCTGAGGCAATTGGGACTGGTTCCCTGCACGAAGGATGAAAGGCAACACTCTGCTCTCTTCGCTGCCCACCTATTTGGCCAAGCGTTCCAAAGTCCTCCCGGACTCCGGCCTAGCAGCTCCTGGGTGTAATGCAGACGGTCCCCACAGCTGAACCACTGCTGCGATGAGGAAACACTGTGTTTACGGTTCATACTGGGAACCCTTACCTGCCGTGTCTCTGTGGGAGCAGAAGGTCGACTTCAGAGGCAGCCAGACAAACGTACAGTTTGCCCTTTCAACGCTACCTGTGGTTTCGTGAGACACGCGGACACTGTTGCCTCTCCCCAGAAATCATATCCTCGAAGCCCTTCAGCCCATGCAGGAGCACCTGGGTGCCAACATTTTCTCCGGGAAGCGTCAGCGTGCAGGTTGCATCTCATTCTCGTGGTCAAAAACTACAGAGCACTGTGCTGGGTTCCATGCTGATATTGGTTACCTAAAGCCAGGAGCACTACTTTCCCAGTGGGAGAGCTGAAAGTGCGGCCCCAAAGTGTGCTGAGAAACAGTGCGGTTGCTCGTGCTCTCTTCACCGTTAGAACGGCTTTGCGAAGGGCAAGGCAGTGTGACTGGAGAAACCCTCTCTTTTCTCCTCCGTGCAGGAGGCTTTCCTGGCGCCCCATGTCCCTAAAGGGAACACTCTATGGTTCCACAAGGACCAAAGGAAGGGTCAAGGATGCCATCAATGAATGGACTCGTGCAGAGTTTGGCCAGGACACCTTAAGCATGTAGTGCATGACAGTTAGCATGCCTTTCTGGAGGCTGCTGCTGCCTCAGCATATGCCTGGGAAGAACACTGGGTGGCGGAAGAGTTCTTGGGGCCCTGCGCCTCTGTCCACTATAAAAGTGCCCCGGTTCATCTCTGGGAATGCAGAGTGAGCCGCAACAGCCTGTTCTCTTTGCCGGATAACTACATGGCCAAAACATTCAAAAGTGCCCCTGAGCAGAGCTGTAAAAGTTCGTACGTGGACCCTCAGGGCTCTCGGTGCGGAAGCTGAGGAGCAATAGGAAACACTGTGCGCAGTGTCCCTTCTGGATGTTCTTAACCTAGCAGCACTTTCTGGCTAGCCATGACTCGACTTTAGTGGCCGTCTTGCAAACGGACCGTTTGACCCTGAACACGGCTAGGCTTCTGGCAGGTTCAGGGCACCGCACACTGATCACGAAGTACAAACAACCAAGGTCCGGGGATAGCCTCGACAATGCTTGCCGGCAGGCAGCCTTTGCCCAGAAGCCTCAGTCAAAGCAGTGACTTGACGCGAGTGTGCTGTTCAGGACTCCTAGGACTCCTGGGGGCTCACCACGTCGCATGGCAAAACACTGTGTCCCAGTGTGTCTTCCTGGGCGACCGCACCAAAAAGTGATACCTGAGGCAATTGGGACTGGTTCCCTGCACGAAGGATGAAAGGCAACACTCTGCTCTCTTCGCTGCCCACCTATTTCGCCAAGCGTTCCAAAGTCCTCCCGGACTCCGGCCTAGCAGCTCCTGGGTGTAATGCAGACGGTCCCCACAGCTGAACCACTGCTGCGATGAGGAAACACTGTGTTTACAGTTCATACTGGGAACCCTTACCTGCCGTGTCTCTGTGGGAGCAGAAGGTCGACTTCAGAGGCAGCCAGACAAACGTACAGTTTGCCCTTTCAACGCTACCTGTGGTTTTGTGAGACACGCGGACACTGTTGCCTCTCCCCAGAAATTATATCCTCGAAGCTCTTCAGCCCATGCAGAAGCACCTGGGTGCCAACATTTTCTCCGGGAAGCGTCAGCGTGCGGGTTGCATCTCATTCTCGTGGTCAAAAACTACAGAGCACTGTGCTGGGTTCCATGCTGATATTGGTTACCTAAAGCCAGGAGCATTACTTTCCCAGTGGGAGAGCTGAAAGTGCGGCCCCAAAGTGTGCTGAGAAACAGTGCGGTTGCTCGTGCTCTCTTCACCGTTAGAACGGCTTTGCGAAGGGCAAGGCAGTGTGACTGGAGAAACCCTCTCTTTTCTCCTCCGTGCAGGAGGCTTTCCTGGCGCCCCATGTCCCTAAAGGGAACACTCTACGGTTCCACAAGGACCAGAGGATGGGTCAGGGATGCCCTCCATGAATGCACTAGTGCAGAGTTTGGCCAGGACACCTTAAGCATGTAGTGCATGACAGTTAGCATGCCTTTCTGGAGGCTGCTGCTGCCTCAGCATATGCCTTGGAAGAACACTGGGTGGCGGAAGTGTTCTTGGGGCCCTGCGCCTCTGTCCACTATAAAAGTACCCCGGCTCATCTCTGTGAATGCAGAGTGAGCGGCAACAGCCTGTTCTCTTTGCCGGATAACTACATGGCCAAAACATTCAAAAGTAGCCCTGAGCAGAGCTGTAAAAGTTCGTACGTGGACCCTCAGGGCTCTCGGTGCGGAAGCTGAGGAGCAATAGGAAACACTGTGCGCAGTGTCCCTTCTGGATGTTCTTAACCTAGCAGCACTTTCTGGCTAGCCATGACTCGACTTTAGTGGCCGTCTTGCAAACGGACCGTTTGCCCCTGAACACGGCTAGGCTTCTGGTAGTTTCAGGGCACCGCACACTGATCACGAAGTACAAACAACCAAGGTCCGGGGATAGCCTCGACAATGCTTGCCGGCAGGCAGCCTTTGCCCAGAAGCCTCAGTCAAAGCAGTGACTTGACGAGAGTGTGCTGTTCAGGACTCCTAGGACTCCTGGGGGCTCACCACGTCGCATGGCAAAACACTGTGTCCCAGTGTGTCTTCCTGGGCGACCGCACCAAAAAGTGATACCTGAGGCAATTGGGACTGGTTCCCTGCACGAAGGATGAAAGGCAACACTCTGCTCTCTTCGCTGCCCACCTATTTCGCCAAGCGTTCCAAAGTCCTCCCGGACTCCGGCCTAGCAGCTCCTGGGTGTAATGCAGACGGTCCCCACAGCTGAACCACTGCTGCGATGAGGAAACACTGTGTTTACAGTTCATACTGGGAACCCTTACCTGCCGTGTCTCTGTGGGAGCAGAAGGTCGACTTCAGAGGCAGCCAGAAAAACGTACAGTTTGCCCTTTCAACGCTACCTGTGGTTTTGTGAGACACGCGGACACTGTTGCCTCTCCCCAGAAATTATATCCTCGAAGCCCTTCAGCCCATGCAGGAGCACCTGGGTGCCAACATTTTCTCCGGGAAGCGTCAGCGTGCGGGTTGCATCTGATACTCGTGGGCAAAAACTACAGAGCACTGTGCTGGGTTCCATGCTGATATTGGTTACCTAAAGCCAGGAGCATTACTTTCCCAGTGGGAGAGCTGAAAGTGCGGCTCCAAAGTGTGCTGAGAAACAATGCGGTTGCTCGTGCTCGCTTCACCGTTAGAACGGCTTTGCGAAGGGCAAGGCAGTGTGACTGGAGAAACCCTCTCTTTTCTCCTCCGTGCAGGAGGCTTTCCTGGCGCCCCATGTCCCTAAAGGGAACACTCTACGGTTCCACAAGGACCAGATGATGGGTCAGGGATGCCCTCCATGAATGCACTAGTGCAGTGTTTGGCCAGGACACCTTAAGCATGTAGTGCATGACAGTTAGCATGCCTCTCTGGAGGCTGCTGCTGCCTCAGCATATGCCTTGGAAGAACACTGGGTGGCGGAAGTGTTCTTGGGGCCCTGCGCCTCTGTCCACTATAAAAGTACCCCGGCTCACCTCTGTGAATGCAGAGTGAGCCGCAACAGCCTGTTCTCTTTGCCGGATAACTACATGGCCAAAACATTCAAAAGTACCCCTGAGCAGAGCTGTAAAACTTCGTACGTGGACCCTCAGTGCTCTCGGTGCGGAAGCTGAGGAGCAATAGGAAACACTGTGCGCAGTGTCCCTTCTGGATGTTCTTAACCTAGCAGCACTTTCTGGCTAGCCATGACTCGACTTTAGTGGCCGTCTTGCAAACGGACCGTTTGCCCCTGAACACGGCTAGGCTTCTGGCAGGTTCAGGGCACCGCACACTGATCACGAAGTACAAACAACCAAGGTCCGGGGATAGCCTCGACAATGCTTGCCGGCAGGCAGCCTTTGCCCAGAAGCCTCAGTCAAAGCAGTGACTTGACGCGAGTGCGCTGTTCAGGACTCCTAGGACTCCTGGGGGCTCACCACGTCGCATGGAAAAACACTGTGTCCCAGTGTGTCTTCCTGGGCGACCGCACCAAAAAGTGATACCTGAGGCAATTGGGACTGGTTCCCTGCACGAAGGATGAAAGGCAACACTCTGCTCTCTTCGCTGCCCACCTATTTGGCCAAGCGTTCCAAAGTCCTCCCGGACTCCGGCCTAGCAGCTCCTGGGTGTAATGCAGACGGTCCCCACAGCTGAACCACTGCTGCGATGAGGAAACACTGTGTTTACAGTTCATACTGGGAACCCTTACCTGCCGTGTCTCTGTGGGAGCAGAAGGTCGACTTCAGAGGCAGCCAGAAAAACGTACAGTTTGCCCTTTCAACGCTACCTGTGGTTTTGTGAGACACGCGGACACTGTTGCCTCTCCCCAGAAATTATATCCTCGAAGCCCTTCAGCCCATGCAGGAGCACCTGGGTGCCAACATTTTCTCCGGGAAGCGTCAGCGTGCAGGTTGCATCTCATTCTCGTGGTCAAAAACTACAGAGCACTGTGCTGGGTTCCATGCTGATATTGGTTACCTAAAGCCAGGAGCACTACTTTCCCAGTGGGAGAGCTGAAAGTGCGGCCCCAAAGTGTGCTGAGAAACAGTGCGGTTGCTCGTGCTCTCTTCACCGTTAGAACGGCTTTGCGAAGGGCAAGGCAGTGTGACTGGAGAAACCCTCTCTTTTCTCCTCCGTGCAGGAGGCTTTCCTGGCGCCCCATGTCCCTAAAGGGAACACTCTATGGTTCCACAAGGACCAAAGGAAGGGTCAAGGATGCCATCAATGAATGGACTCGTGCAGAGTTTGGCCAGGACACCTTAAGCATGTAGTGCATGACAGTTAGCATGCCTTTCTGGAGGCTGCTGCTGCCTCAGCATATGCCTGGGAAGAACACTGGGTGGCGGAAGAGTTCTTGGGGCCCTGCGCCTCTGTCCACTATAAAAGTGCCCCGGTTCATCTCTGGGAATGCAGAGTGAGCCGCAACAGCCTGTTCTCTTTGCCGGATAACTACATGGCCAAAACATTCAAAAGTGCCCCTGAGCAGAGCTGTAAAAGTTCGTACGTGGACCCTCAGGGCTCTCGGTGCGGAAGCTGAGGAGCAATAGGAAACACTGTGCGCAGTGTCCCTTCTGGATGTTCTTAACCTAGCAGCACTTTCTGGCTAGCCATGACTCGACTTTAGTGGCCGTCTTGCAAACGGACCGTTTGCCCCTGAACACGGCTAGGCTTCTGGCAGGTTCAGGGCACCGCACACTGATCACGAAGTACAAACAACCAAGGTCCGGGGATAGCCTCGACAATGCTTGCCGGCAGGCAGCCTTTGCCCAGAAGCCTCAGTCAAAGCAGTGACTTGACGCGAGTGTGCTGTTCAGGACTCCTAGGACTCCTGGGGGCTCACCACGTCGCATGGCAAAACACTGTGTCCCAGTGTGTCTTCCTGGGCGACCGCACCAAAAAGTGATACCTGAGGCAATTGGGACTGGTTCCCTGCACGAAGGATGAAAGGCAACACTCTGCTCTCTTCGCTGCCCACCTATTTGGCCAAGCGTTCCAAAGTCCTCCCGGACTCCGGCCTAGCAGCTCCTGGGTGTAATGCAGACGGTCCCCACAGCTGAACCACTGCTGCGATGAGGAAACACTGTGTTTACGGTTCATACTGGGAACCCTTACCTGCCGTGTCTCTGTGGGAGCAGAAGGTCGACTTCAGAGGCAGCCAGACAAACGTACAGTTTGCCCTTTCAACGCTACCTGTGGTTTCGTGAGACACGCGGACACTGTTGCCTCTCCCCAGAAATCATATCCTCGAAGCCCTTCAGCCCATGCAGGAGCACCTGGGTGCCAACATTTTCTCCGGGAAGCGTCAGCGTGCAGGTTGCATCTCATTCTCGTGGTCAAAAACTACAGAGCACTGTGCTGGGTTCCATGCTGATATTGGTTACCTAAAGCCAGGAGCACTACTTTCCCAGTGGGAGAGCTGAAAGTGCGGCCCCAAAGTGTGCTGAGAAACAGTGCGGTTGCTCGTGCTCTCTTCACCGTTAGAACGGCTTTGCGAAGGGCAAGGCAGTGTGACTGGAGAAACCCTCTCTTTTCTCCTCCGTGCAGGAGGCTTTCCTGGCGCCCCATGTCCCTAAAGGGAACACTCTATGGTTCCACAAGGACCAAAGGAAGGGTCAAGGATGCCATCAATGAATGGACTCGTGCAGAGTTTGGCCAGGACACCTTAAGCATGTCGTGCATGACAGTTAGCATGCCTTTCTGGAGGCTGCTGCTGCCTCAGCATATGCCTGGGAAGAACACTGGGTGGCGGAAGAGTTCTTGGGGCCCTGCGCCTCTGTCCACTATAAAAGTGCCCCGGTTCATCTCTGGGAATGCAGAGTGAGCCGCAACAGCCTGTTCTCTTTGCCGGATAACTACATGGCCAAAACATTCAAAAGTGCCCCTGAGCAGAGCTGTAAAAGTTCGTACGTGGACCCTCAGGGCTCTCGGTGCGGAAGCTGAGGAGCAATAGGAAACACTGTGCGCAGTGTCCCTTCTGGATGTTCTTAACCTAGCAGCACTTTCTGGCTAGCCATGACTCGACTTTAGTGGCCGTCTTGCAAACGGACCGTTTGCCCCTGAACACGGCTAGGCTTCTGGCAGGTTCAGGGCACCGCACACTGATCACGAAGTACAAACAACCAAGGTCCGGGGATAGCCTCGACAATGCTTGCCGGCAGGCAGCCTTTGCCCAGAAGCCTCAGTCAAAGCAGTGACTTGACGCGAGTGTGCTGTTCAGGACTCCTAGGACTCCTGGGGGCTCACCACGTCGCATGGCAAAACACTGTGTCCCAGTGTGTCTTCCTGGGCGACCGCACCAAAAAGTGATACCTGAGGCAATTGGGACTGGTTCCCTGCACGAAGGATGAAAGGCAACACTCTGCTCTCTTCGCTGCCCACCTATTTGGCCAAGCGTTCCAAAGTCCTCCCGGACTCCGGCCTAGCAGCTCCTGGGTGTAATGCAGACGGTCCCCACAGCTGAACCACTGCTGCGATGAGGAAACACTGTGTTTACAGTTCAGACTGGGAACCCTTACCTGCCGTGTCTCTGTGGGAGCAGAAGGTCGACTTCAGAGGCAGCCAGACAAACGTACAGTTTGCCCTTTCAACGCTACCTGTGGTTTTGTGAGACACGCGGACACTGTTGCCTCTCCCCAGAAATTATATCCTCGAAGCTCTTCAGCCCATGCAGAAGCACCTGGGTGCCAACATTTTCTCCGGGAAGCGTCAGCGTGCGGGTTGCATCTCATTCTCGTGGTCAAAAACTACAGAGCACTGTGCTGGGTTCCATGCTGATATTGGTTACCTAAAGCCAGGAGCATTACTTTCCCAGTGGGAGAGCTGAAAGTGCGGCCCCAAAGTGTGCTGAGAAACAGTGCGGTTGCTCGTGCTCGCTTCACCGTTAGAACGGCTTTGCGAAGGGCAAGGCAGTGTGACTGGAGAAACCCTCTCTTTTCTCCTCCGTGCAGGAGGCTTTCCTGGCGCCCCATGTCCCTAAAGGGAACACTCTACGGTTCCACAAGGACCAGAGGATGGGTCAGGGATGCCCTCCATGAATGCACTAGTGCAGAGTTTGGCCAGGACACCTTAAGCATGTAGTGCATGACAGTTAGCATGCCTTTCTGGAGGCTGCTGCTGCCTCAGCATATGCCTTGGAAGAACACTGGGTGGCGGAAGTGTTCTTGGGGCCCTGCGCCTCTGTCCACTATAAAAGTACCCCGGCTCATCTCTGTGAATGCAGAGTGAGCGGCAACAGCCTGTTCTCTTTGCCGGATAACTACATGGCCAAAACATTCAAAAGTAGCCCTGAGCAGAGCTGTAAAAGTTCGTACGTGGACCCTCAGGGCTCTCGGTGCGGAAGCTGAGGAGCAATAGGAAACACTGTGCGCAGTGTCCCTTCTGGATGTTCTTAACCTAGCAGCACTTTCTGGCTAGCCATGACTCGACTTTAGTGGCCGTCTTGCAAACGGACCGTTTGCCCCTGAACACGGCTAGGCTTCTGGTAGTTTCAGGGCACCGCACACTGATCACGAAGTACAAACAACCAAGGTCCGGGGATAGCCTCGACAATGCTTGCCGGCAGGCAGCCTTTGCCCAGAAGCCTCAGTCAAAGCAGTGACTTGACGAGAGTGTGCTGTTCAGGACTCCTAGGACTCCTGGGGGCTCACCACGTCGCATGGCAAAACACTGTGTCCCAGTGTGTCTTCCTGGGCGACCGCACCAAAAAGTGATACCTGAGGCAATTGGGACTGGTTCCCTGCACGAAGGATGAAAGGCAACACTCTGCTCTCTTCGCTGCCCACCTATTTCGCCAAGCGTTCCAAAGTCCTCCCGGACTCCGGCCTAGCAGCTCCTGGGTGTAATGCAGACGGTCCCCACAGCTGAACCACTGCTGCGATGAGGAAACACTGTGTTTACAGTTCATACTGGGAACCCTTACCTGCCGTGTCTCTGTGGGAGCAGAAGGTCGACTTCAGAGGCAGCCAGAAAAACGTACAGTTTGCCCTTTCAACGCTACCTGTGGTTTTGTGAGACACGCGGACACTGTTGCCTCTCCCCAGAAATTATATCCTCGAAGCCCTTCAGCCCATGCAGGAGCACCTGGGTGCCAACATTTTCTCCGGGAAGCGTCAGCGTGCGGGTTGCATCTGATACTCGTGGTCAAAAACTACAGAGCACTGTGCTGGGTTCCATGCTGATATTGGTTACCTAAAGCCAGGAGCATTACTTTCCCAGTGGGAGAGCTGAAAGTGCGGCTCCAAAGTGTGCTGAGAAACAATGCGGTTGCTCGTGCTCGCTTCACCGTTAGAACGGCTTTGCGAAGGGCAAGGCAGTGTGACTGGAGAAACCCTCTCTTTTCTCCTCCGTGCAGGAGGCTTTCCTGGCGCCCCATGTCCCTAAAGGGAACACTCTACGGTTCCACAAGGACCAGAGGATGGGTCAGGGATGCCCTCCATGAATGCACTAGTGCAGTGTTTGGCCAGGACACCTTAAGCATGTAGTGCATGACAGTTAGCATGCCTCTCTGGAGGCTGCTGCTGCCTCAGCATATGCCTTGGAAGAACACTGGGTGGCGGAAGTGTTCTTGGGGCCCTGCGCCTCTGTCCACTATAAAAGTACCCCGGCTCACCTCTGTGAATGCAGAGTGAGCCGCAACAGCCTGTTCTCTTTGCCGGATAACTACATGGCCAAAACATTCAAAAGTAGCCCTGAAAAGAGCTGTAAAACTTCGTACGTGGACCCTCAGTGCTCTCGGTGCGGAAGCTGAGGAGCAATAGGAAACACTGTGCGCAGTGTCCCTTCTGGATGTTCTTAACCTAGCAGCACTTTCTGGCTAGCCATGACTCGACTTTAGTGGCCGTCTTGCAAACGGACCGTTTGCCCCTGAACACGGCTAGGCTTCTGGCAGGTTCAGGGCACCGCACACTGATCACGAAGTACAAACAACCAAGGTCCGGGGATAGCCTCGACAATGCTTGCCGGCAGGCAGCCTTTGCCCAGAAGCCTCAGTCAAAGCAGTGACTTGACGCGAGTGCGCTGTTCAGGACTCCTAGGACTCCTGGGGGCTCACCACGTCGCATGGCAAAACACTGTGTCCCAGTGTGTCTTCCTGGGCGACCGCACCAAAAAGTGATACCTGAGGCAATTGGGACTGGTTCCCTGCACGAAGGATGAAAGGCAACACTCTGCTCTCTTCGCTGCCCACCTATTTGGCCAAGCGTTCCAAAGTCCTCCCGGACTCCGGCCTAGCAGCTCCTGGGTGTAATGCAGACGGTCCCCACAGCTGAACCACTGCTGCGATGAGGAAACACTGTGTTTACGGTTCATACTGGGAACACTTACCTGCCGTGTCTCTGTGGGAGCAGAAGGTCGACTTCAGAGGCAGCCAGAAAAACGTACAGTTTGCCCTTTCAACGCTACCTGTGGTTTCGTGAGACACGCGGACACTGTTGCCTCTCCCCAGAAATTATATCCTCGAAGCCCTTCAGCCCATGCAGGAGCACCTGGGTGCCAACATTTTCTCCGGGAAGCGTCAGCGTGCGGGTTGCATCCCTTTCTCGTGGTCAGAAACTACAGAGCACTGTGCTGGGTTCCATGCTGACATTGGTTACCTAAAGCCAGGAGCATTACTTTCCCAGTGGGAGAGCTGAAAGTGCGGCCCCAAAGTGTGCTGAGAAACAGTGCGGTTGCTCGTGCTCGCTTCACCGTTAGAACGGCTTTGCGAAGGGCAAGGCAGTGTGACTGGAGATACCCTCTCTTTTCTGCTCCGTGCAGGAGGCTTTCCTGGCGCCCCATGTCCCTAAAGGGAACACTCTACGGTTCCACAAGGACCAGAGGATGGGTCAGGGATGCCCTCCATGAATGCACTAGTGCAGAGTTTGGCCAGGACACCTTAAGCATGTAGTGCATGACAGTTAGCATGCCTTTCTGGAGGCTGCTGCTGCCTCAGCATATGCCTTGGAAGAACACTGGGTGGCGGAAGTGTTCTTGGGGCCCTGCGCCTCTGTCCACTATAAAAGTACCCCGGCTCATCTCTGTGAATGCAGAGTGAGCGGCAACAGCCTGTTCTCTTTGCCGGATAACTACATGGCCAAAACATTCAAAAGTACCCCTGAGCAGAGCTGTAAAACTTCGTACGTGGACCCTCAGGGCTCTCGGTGCGGAAGCTGAGGAGCAATAGGAAACACTGTGCGCAGTGTCCCTTCTGGATGTTCTTAACCTAGCAGCACTTTCTGGCTAGCCATGACTCGACTTTAGTGGCCGTCTGGCAAACGGACCGTTTGCCCCTGAACACGGCTAGGCTTCTGGCAGGTTCAGGGCAAAGCACACTGATCACCAAGTACAAACAACCAAGGTCCGGGGATAGCCTCCACAATGCTTGCCGGCAGGCAGCCTTTGCCCAGAAGCCTCAGTCAAAGCAGTGACTTGACGCGAGTGTGCTGTTCAGGACTCCTAGGACTCCAGGGGGCTCACCACGTCGCATGGCAAAACACTGTGTCCCCAGTGTGTCTTCCTGGGCGACCGCACCAAAAAGTGATACCTGAGGCAATTGGGACTGGTTCCCTGCACGAAGGATGAAAGGCAACACTCTGCTCTCTTCCCTGCCCACCTATTCGCCCAAGCGTTCCAAAGTCCTCCCGGACTCCGGCCTAGCAGCTCCTGGGTGTAATGCAGACGGTCCCCACAGCTGAACCACTGCTGCGATGAGGAAACACTGTGTTTACGGTTCATACTGGGAAAACTTACCTGCCGTGTCTCTGTGGGAGCAGAAGGTCGACTTCAGAGGCAGCCAGAAAAACGTACAGTTTGCCCTTTCAACGCTACCTGTGGTTTCGTGAGACACGCGGACACTGTTGCCTCTCCCCAGAAATTATATCCTCGAAGCCCTTCAGCCCATGCAGGAGCACCTGGGTGCCAACATTTTCTCCGGGAAGCGTCAGCGTGCGGGTTGCATGTCATTCTCGTGGTCAAAAACTACAGAGCACTGTGCTGGGTTCCATGCTGATATTGGTTACCTAAAGCCAGGAGCATTACTTTCCCAGTGGGAGAGCTGAAAGTGCGGCCCCAAAGTCTGCTGAGAAACAGTGCGGTTGCTCGTGCTCTCTTCACCGTTAGAACGGCTTTGCGAAGGGCAAGGCAGTGTGACTGGAGAAACCCTCTCTTTTCTCCTCCGTGCAGGAGGCTTTCCTGGCGCCCCATGTCCCTAAAGGGAACACTCTACGGTTCCACAAGGACCAAAGGAAGGGTCAGGGATGCCATCCATGAATGGACTCGTGCAGAGTTTGGCCAGGACACCTTAAGCATGTAGTGCATGACAGTTAGCATGCCTTTCTGGAGGCTGCTGCTGCCTCAGCATATGCCTGGGAAGAACACTGGGTGGCGGAAGTGTTCTTGGGGCCCTGCGCCTCTGTCCACTATAAAAGTACCCCGGTTCATCTCTGTGAATGCAGAGTGAGCCGCAACAGCCTGTTCTCTTTGCCGGATAACTACATGGCCAAAACATTCAAAAGTGCCCCTGAGCAGAGCTGTAAAAATTCGTACGTGGACCCTCAGGGCTCTCCGTGCGGAAGCTGAGGAGCAATAGGAAATACGGTGCGCAGTGTCCCTTCTGGGTGTTCTTAACCTAGCGGCACTTTCTGGCCAGCCATGACTCGACGTTAGAGGCAGTCTTGCAAACGGACCGTTTGCCCCTGAACACGGCTAGGCTTCTGGCAGGTTCAGGGCACCGCACACTGATCACGAAGTACAAACAACCAAGGTCCGGGGATAGCCTCCACAATGCTTGCCGGCAGGCAGCCTTTGCCCAGAAGCCTCAGGCAAAGCAGTGGCTTGACGCGAGTGTGCTGTTCAGGACTCCTAGGACTCCTGGGGGCTCACCACGTCGCATGGCAAAACACTGTGTCCCAGTGTGTCTTCCTGGGCGACCGCACCAAAAAGTGATACCTGAGGCAATTGGGACTGGTTCCCTGCACGAAGGATGAAAGGCAACACTCTGCTCTCTTCGCTGCCCACCTATTCGGCCAAGCGTTCCAAAGTCCTCCCGGACTCCGGCCTAGCAGCTCCTGGGTGTAATGCAGACGGTCCCCACAGCTGAACCACTGCTGCGATGAGGAAACACTGTGTTTACAGTTCATACTGGGAACCCTTACCTGCCGTGTCTCTGTGGGAGCAGAAGGTCGACTTCAGAGGCAGCCAGACAAACGTACAGTTTGCCCTTTCAACGCTACCTGTGGTTTTGTGAGACACGCGGACACTGTTGCCTCTCCCCAGAAATTATATCCTCGAAGCCCTTCAGCCCATGCAGGAGCACCTGGGTGCCAACATTTTCTCCGGGAAGCGTCAGCGTGCGGGTTGCATCTCATTCTCGTGGTCAAAAACTACAGAGCACTGTGCTGGGTTCCATGCTGATATTGGTTACCTAAAGCCAGGAGCATTACTTTCCCAGTGGGAGAGCTGAAAGTGCGGCCCCAAAGTGTGCTGAGAAACAGTGCGGTTGCTCGTGCTCTCTTCACCGTTAGAACGGCTTTGCGAAGGGCAAGGCAGTGTGACTGGAGATACCCTCTCTTTTCTCCTCCGTGCAGGAGGCTTTCCTGGCGCCCCATGTCCCTAAAGGGAACACTCTACGGTTCCACAAGGACCAGAGGATGGGTCAGGGATGCCCTCCATGAATGCACTAGTGCAGAGTTTGGCCAGGACACCTTAAGCATGTAGTGCATGACAGTTAGCATGCCTTTCTGGAGGCTGCTGCTGCCTCAGCATATGCCTTGGAAGAACACTGGGTGGCAGAAGTGTTCTTGGGGCCCTGCGCCTCTGTCCACTATAAAAGTGCCCCGGTTCATCTCTGTGAATGCAGAGTGAGCCGCAACAGCCTGTTCTCTTTGCCGGATAACTACATGGCCAAAACATTCAAAAGTACCCCTGAAAAGAGCTGTAAAACTTCGTACGTGGACCCTCAGGGCTCTCGGTGCGGAAGCTGAGGAGCAATAGGAAACACTGTGCGCAGTGTCCCTTCTGGATGTTCTTAACCTAGCAGCACTTTCTGGGTAGCCATGACTCGACTATAGTGGCCGTCTTGCAAACGGACCGTTTGCCCCTGAACACGGCTAGGCTTCTGGCAGGTTCAGGGCACCGCACACTGATCACGAAGTACAAACAACCAAGGTCCGGGGATAGCCTCCACAATGCTTGCCGGCAGGCAGCCTTTGCCCAGAAGCCTCAGGCAAAGCAGTGACTTGACGCGAGTGTGCTGTTCAGGACTCCTAGGACTCCTGGGGGCTCACCACGTCGCATGGCAAAACACTGTGTCCCAGTGTGTCTTCCTGGGCGACCGCACCAAAAAGTGATACCTGAGGCAATTGGGACTGGTTCCCTGCACGAAGGATGAAAGGCAACACTCTGCTCTCTTCGCTGCCCACCTATTTGGCCAAGCGTTCCAAAGTCCTCCCGGACTCCGGCCTAGCAGCTCCTGGGTGTAATGCAGACGGTCCCCACAGCTCAACCACTGCTGCGATGAGGAAACACTGTGTTTACGGTTCCTAATGGGAACCCTTACCTGCCGTGTCTCTGTGGGAGCAGAAGGTCGACTTCAGAGGCAGCCAGAGAAACGAACAGTTTACCCTTTCAACGCTACCTGTGGTTTTGTGAGACACGCGGACACTGTTGCCTCTCCCCAGAAATTATATCCTCGAAGCCCTTCAGCCCATGCAGGAGCACCTGGGTGCCAACATTTTCTCCAGGAAGCGTCAGCGTGCGGGTTGCATCTCATTCTCGTGGTCAAAAACTACAGAGCACTGTGCTGGGTTCCATGCTGATATTGGTTACCTAAAGCCAGGAGCATTACTTTCCCAGTGGGAGAGCTGAAAGTGCGGCCCCAAAGTGTGCTGAGAAACAGTGCGGTTGCTCGTGCTCTCTTCACCGTTAGAACGGCTTTGCGAAGGGCAAGGCAGTGTGACTGGAGATACCCTCTCTTTTCTCCTCCGTGCAGGAGGCTTTCCTGGCGCCCCATGTCCCTAAAGGGAACACTCTACGGTTCCACAAGGACCAGAGGATGGGTCAGGGATGCCCTCCATGAATGCACTAGTGCAGAGTTTGGCCAGGACACCTTAAGCATGTAGTGCATGACAGTTAGCATGCCTTTCTGGAGGCTGCTGCTGCCTCAGCATATGCCTTGGAAGAACACTGGGTGGCGGAAGTGTTCTTGGGGCCCTGCGCCTCTGTCCACTATAAAAGTGCCCCGGTTCATCTCTGTGAATGCAGAGTGAGCCGCAACAGCCTGTTCTCTTTGCCGGATAACTACATGGCCAAAACATTCAAAAGTACCCCTGAAAAGAGCTGTAAAACTTCGTACGTGGACCCTCAGGGCTCTCGGTGCGGAAGCTGAGGAGCAATAGGAAACACTGTGCGCAGTGTCCCTTCTGGATGTTCTTAACCTAGCAGCACTTTCTGGCTAGCCATGACTCGACTATAGTGGCCGTCTTGCAAACGGACCGTTTGCCCCTGAACACGGCTAGGCTTCTGGCAGGTTCAGGGCACCGCACACTGATCACGAAGTACAAACAACCAAGGTCCGGGGATAGCCTCCACAATGCTTGCCGGCAGGCAGCCTTTGCCCAGAAGCCTCAGGCAAAGCAGTGACTTGACGCGAGTGTGCTGTTCAGGACTCCTAGGACTCCTGGGGGCTCACCACGTCGCATGGCAAAACACTGTGTCCCAGTGTGTCTTCCTGGGCGACCGCACCAAAAAGTGATACCTGAGGCAATTGGGACTGGTTCCCTGCACGAAGGATGAAAGGCAACACTCTGCTCTCTTCGCTGCCCACCTATTTGGCCAAGCGTTCCAAAGTCCTCCCGGACTCCGGCCTAGCAGCTCCTGGGTGTAATGCAGACGGTCCCCACAGCTCAACCACTGCTGCGATGAGGAAACACTGTGTTTACGGTTCCTAATGGGAACCCTTACCTGCCGTGTCTCTGTGGGAGCAGAAGGTCGACTTCAGAGGCAGCCAGAGAAACGTACAGTTTACCCTTTCAACGCTACCTGTGGTTTTGTGAGACACGCGGACACTGTTGCCTCTCCCCAGAAATTATATCCTCGAAGCCCTTCAGCCCATGCAGGAGCACCTGGGTGCCAACATTTTCTCCGGGAAGCGTCAGCGTGCGGGTTGCATCTCATTCTCGTGGTCAAAAACTACAGAGCACTGTGCTGGGTTCCATGCTGATATTGGTTACCTAAAGCCAGGAGCATTACTTTCCCAGTGGGAGAGCTGAAAGTGCGGCCCCAAAGTGTGCTGAGAAACAGTGCGGTTGCTCGTGCTCTCTTCACCGTTAGAATGGCTTTGCGAAGGGCAAGGCAGTGTGACTGGAGATACCCTCTCTTTTCTCCTCCGTGCAGGAGGCTTTCCTGGCGCCCCATGTCCCTAAAGGGAACACTCTACGGTTCCACAAGCACCAGAGGATGGGTCAGGGATGCCCTCCATGAATGCACTAGTGCAGAGTTTGGCCAGGACACCTTAAGCATGTAGTGCATGACAGTTAGCATGCCTTTCTGGAGGCTGCTGCTGCCTCAGCATATGCCTTGGAAGAACACTGGGTGGCGGAAGTGTTCTTGGGGCCCTGCGCCTCTGTCCACTATAAAAGTGCCCCGGTTCATCTCTGTGAATGCAGAGTGAGCCGCAACAGCCTGTTCTCTTTGCCGGATAACTACATGGCCAAAACATTCAAAAGTACCCCTGAAAAGAGCTGTAAAACTTCGTACGTGGAACCTCAGGGCTCTCGGTGCGGAAGCTGAGGAGCAATAGGAAACACTGTGCGCAGTGTCCCTTCTGGATGTTCTTAACCTAGCAGCACTTTCTGGGTAGCCATGACTCGACTATAGTGGCCGTCTTGCAAACGGACCGTTTGCCCCTGAACACGGCTAGGCTTCTGGCAGGTTCAGGGCACCGCACACTGATCACGAAGTACAAACAACCAAGGTCCGGGGATAGCCTCCACAATGCTTGCCGGCAGGCAGCCTTTGCCCAGAAGCCTCAGGCAAAGCAGTGACTTGACGCGAGTGTGCTGTTCAGGACTCCTAGGACTCCTGGGGGCTCACCACGTCGCATGGCAAAACACTGTGTCCCAGTGTGTCTTCCTGGGCGACCGCACCAAAAAGTGATACCTGAGGCAATTGGGACTGGTTCCCTGCACGAAGGATGAAAGGCAACACTCTGCTCTCTTCGCTGCCCACCTATTTGGCCAAGCGTTCCAAAGTCCTCCCGGACTCCGGCCTAGCAGCTCCTGGGTGTAATGCAGACGGTCCCCACAGCTCAACCACTGCTGCGATGAGGAAACACTGTGTTTACGGTTCCTAATGGGAACCCTTACCTGCCGTGTCTCTGTGGGAGCAGAAGGTCGACTTCAGAGGCAGCCAGAGAAACGTACAGTTTACCCTTTCAACGCTACCTGTGGTTTTGTGAGACACGCGGACACTGTTGCCTCTCCCCAGAAATTATATCCTCGAAGCCCTTCAGCCCATGCAGGAGCACCTGGGTGCCAACATTTTCTCCGGGAAGCGTCAGCGTGCGGGTTGCATGTCATTCTCGTGGTCAAAAACTACAGAGCACTGTGCTGGGTTCCATGCTGATATTGGTTACCTAAAGCCAGGAGCATTACTTTCCCAGTGGGAGAGCTGAAAGTGCGGCCCCAAAGTCTGCTGAGAAACAGTGCGGTTGCTCGTGCTCTCTTCACCGTTAGAACGGCTTTGCGAAGGGCAAGGCAGTGTGACTGGAGAAACCCTCTCTTTTCTCCTCCGTGCAGAAGGCTTTCCTGGCGCCCCATGTCCCTAAAGGGAACACTCTACGGTTCCACAAGGACCAAAGGAAGGGTCAGGGATGCCATCCATGAATGGACTCGTGCAGAGTTTGGCCAGGACACCTTAAGCATGTAGTGCATGACAGTTAGCATGCCTTTCTGGAGGCTGCTGCTGCCTCAGCATATGCCTGGGAAGAACACTGGGTGGCGGAAGTGTTCTTGGGGCCCTGCGCCTCTGTCCACTATAAAAGTACCCCGGTTCATCTCTGTGAATGCAGAGTGAGCCGCAACAGCCTGTTCTCTTTGCCGGATAACTACATGGCCAAAACATTCAAAAGTGCCCCTGAGCAGAGCTGTAAAAATTCGTACGTGGACCCTCAGGGCTCTCCGTGCGGAAGCTGAGGAGCAATAGGAAATACGGTGCGCAGTGTCCCTTCTGGGTGTTCTTAACCTAGCGGCACTTTCTGGCCAGCCATGACTCGACGTTAGAGGCAGTCTTGCAAACGGACCGTTTGCCCCTGAACACGGCTAGGCTTCTGGCAGGTTCAGGGCACCGCACACTGATCACGAAGTACAAACAACCAAGGTCCGGGGATAGCCTCCACAATGCTTGCCGGCAGGCAGCCTTTGCCCAGAAGCCTCAGGCAAAGCAGTGGCTTGACGCGAGTGTGCTGTTCAGGACTCCTAGGACTCCTGGGGGCTCACCACGTCGCATGGCAAAACACTGTGTCCCAGTGTGTCTTCCTGGGCGACCGCACCAAAAAGTGATACCTGAGGCAATTGGGACTGGTTCCCTGCACGAAGGATGAAAGGCAACACTCTGCTCTCTTCGCTGCCCACCTATTCGGCCAAGCGTTCCAAAGTCCTCCCGGACTCCGGCCTAGCAGCTCCTGGGTGTAATGCAGACGGTCCCCACAGCTGAACCACTGCTGCGATGAGGAAACACTGTGTTTACAGTTCATACTGGGAACCCTTACCTGCCGTGTCTCTGTGGGAGCAGAAGGTCGACTTCAGAGGCAGCCAGACAAACGTACAGTTTGCCCTTTCAACGCTACCTGTGGTTTTGTGAGACACGCGGACACTGTTGCCTCTCCCCAGAAATTATATCCTCGAAGCCCTTCAGCCCATGCAGGAGCACCTGGGTGCCAACATTTTCTCCGGGAAGCGTCAGCGTGCGGGTTGCATCTCATTCTCGTGGTCAAAAACTACAGAGCACTGTGCTGGGTTCCATGCTGATATTGGTTACCTAAAGCCAGGAGCATTACTTTCCCAGTGGGAGAGCTGAAAGTGCGGCCCCAAAGTGTGCTGAGAAACAGTGCGGTTGCTCGTGCTCTCTTCACCGTTAGAACGGCTTTGCGAAGGGCAAGGCAGTGTGACTGGAGATACCCTCTCTTTTCTCCTCCGTGCAGGAGGCTTTCCTGGCGCCCCATGTCCCTAAAGGGAACACTCTACGGTTCCACAAGCACCAGAGGATGGGTCAGGGATGCCCTCCATGAATGCACTAGTGCAGAGTTTGGCCAGGACACCTTAAGCATGTAGTGCATGACAGTTAGCATGCCTTTCTGGAGGCTGCTGCTGCCTCAGCATATGCCTTGGAAGAACACTGGGTGGCGGAAGTGTTCTTGGGGCCCTGCGCCTCTGTCCACTATAAAAGTGCCCCGGTTCATCTCTGTGAATGCAGAGTGAGCCGCAACAGCCTGTTCTCTTTGCCGGATAACTACATGGCCAAAACATTCAAAAGTACCCCTGAAAAGAGCTGTAAAACTTCGTACGTGGAACCTCAGGGCTCTTGGTGCGGAAGCTGAGGAGCAATAGGAAACACTGTGCGCAGTGTCCCTTCTGGATGTTCTTAACCTAGCAGCACTTTCTGGGTAGCCATGACTCGACTATAGTGGCCGTCTTGCAAACGGACCGTTTGCCCCTGAACACGGCTAGGCTTCTGGCAGGTTCAGGGCACCGCACACTGATCACGAAGTACAAACAACCAAGGTCCGGGGATAGCCTCCACAATGCTTGCCGGCAGGCAGCCTTTGCCCAGAAGCCTCAGGCAAAGCAGTGACTTGACGCGAGTGTGCTGTTCAGGACTCCTAGGACTCCTGGGGGCTCACCACGTCGCATGGCAAAACACTGTGTCCCAGTGTGTCTTCCTGGGCGACCGCACCAAAAAGTGATACCTGAGGCAATTGGGACTGGTTCCCTGCACGAAGGATGAAAGGCAACACTCTGCTCTCTTCGCTGCCCACCTATTTGGCCAAGCGTTCCAAAGTCCTCCCGGACTCCGGCCTAGCAGCTCCTGGGTGTAATGCAGACGGTCCCCACAGCTCAACCACTGCTGCGATGAGGAAACACTGTGTTTACGGTTCCTAATGGGAACCCTTACCTGCCGTGTCTCTGTGGGAGCAGAAGGTCGACTTCAGAGGCAGCCAGAGAAACGTACAGTTTACCCTTTCAACGCTACCTGTGGTTTTGTGAGACACGCGGACACTGTTGCCTCTCCCCAGAAATTATATCCTCGAAGCCCTTCAGCCCATGCAGGAGCACCTGGGTGCCAACATTTTCTCCGGGAAGCGTCAGCGTGCGGGTTGCATGTCATTCTCGTGGTCAAAAACTACAGAGCACTGTGCTGGGTTCCATGCTGATATTGGTTACCTAAAGCCAGGAGCATTACTTTCCCAGTGGGAGAGCTGAAAGTGCGGCCCCAAAGTCTGCTGAGAAACAGTGCGGTTGCTCGTGCTCTCTTCACCGTTAGAACGGCTTTGCGAAGGGCAAGGCAGTGTGACTGGAGAAACCCTCTCTTTTCTCCTCCGTGCAGAAGGCTTTCCTGGCGCCCCATGTCCCTAAAGGGAACACTCTACGGTTCCACAAGGACCAAAGGAAGGGTCAGGGATGCCATCCATGAATGGACTCGTGCAGAGTTTGGCCAGGACACCTTAAGCATGTAGTGCATGACAGTTAGCATGCCTTTCTGGAGGCTGCTGCTGCCTCAGCATATGCCTGGGAAGAACACTGGGTGGCGGAAGTGTTCTTGGGGCCCTGCGCCTCTGTCCACTATAAAAGTACCCCGGTTCATCTCTGTGAATGCAGAGTGAGCCGCAACAGCCTGTTCTCTTTGCCGGATAACTACATGGCCAAAACATTCAAAAGTGCCCCTGAGCAGAGCTGTAAAAATTCGTACGTGGACCCTCAGGGCTCTCCGTGCGGAAGCTGAGGAGCAATAGGAAATACGGTGCGCAGTGTCCCTTCTGGGTGTTCTTAACCTAGCGGCACTTTCTGGCCAGCCATGACTCGACGTTAGAGGCAGTCTTGCAAACGGACCGTTTGCCCCTGAACACGGCTAGGCTTCTGGCAGGTTCAGGGCACCGCACACTGATCACGAAGTACAAACAACCAAGGTCCGGGGATAGCCTCCACAATGCTTGCCGGCAGGCAGCCTTTGCCCAGAAGCCTCAGGCAAAGCAGTGGCTTGACGCGAGTGTGCTGTTCAGGACTCCTAGGACTCCTGGGGGCTCACCACGTCGCATGGCAAAACACTGTGTCCCAGTGTGTCTTCCTGGGCGACCGCACCAAAAAGTGATACCTGAGGCAATTGGGACTGGTTCCCTGCACGAAGGATGAAAGGCAACACTCTGCTCTCTTCGCTGCCCACCTATTCGGCCAAGCGTTCCAAAGTCCTCCCGGACTCCGGCCTAGCAGCTCCTGGGTGTAATGCAGACGGTCCCCACAGCTGAACCACTGCTGCGATGAGGAAACACTGTGTTTACAGTTCATACTGGGAACCCTTACCTGCCGTGTCTCTGTGGGAGCAGAAGGTCGACTTCAGAGGCAGCCAGACAAACGTACAGTTTGCCCTTTCAACGCTACCTGTGGTTTTGTGAGACACGCGGACACTGTTGCCTCTCCCCAGAAATTATATCCTCGAAGCCCTTCAGCCCATGCAGGAGCACCTGGGTGCCAACATTTTCTCCGGGAAGCGTCAGCGTGCGGGTTGCATCTCATTCTCGTGGTCAAAAACTACAGAGCACTGTGCTGGGTTCCATGCTGATATTGGTTACCTAAAGCCAGGAGCATTACTTTCCCAGTGGGAGAGCTGAAAGTGCGGCCCCAAAGTGTGCTGAGAAACAGTGCGGTTGCTCGTGCTCTCTTCACCGTTAGAACGGCTTTGCGAAGGGCAAGGCAGTGTGACTGGAGATACCCTCTCTTTTCTCCTCCGTGCAGGAGGCT
This sequence comes from Mesoplodon densirostris, assembly GCF_025265405.1. Taxonomy (NCBI): domain Eukaryota; kingdom Metazoa; phylum Chordata; class Mammalia; order Artiodactyla; family Ziphiidae; genus Mesoplodon; species Mesoplodon densirostris. Next base: position 71,244,409 of record NC_082665.1, on the reverse strand, counting down.
TTCCTGGCGCCCCATGTCCCTAAAGGGAACACTCTACGGTTCCACAAGGACCAGAGGATGGGTCAGGGATGCCCTCCATGAATGCACTAGTGCAGAGTTTGGCCAGGACACCTTAAGCATGTAGTGCATGACAGTTAGCATGCCTTTCTGGAGGCTGCTGCTGCCTCAGCATATGCCTTGGAAGAACACTGGGTGGCAGAAGTGTTCTTGGGGCCCTGCGCCTCTGTCCACTATAAAAGTGCCCCGGTTCATCTCTGTGAATGCAGAGTGAGCCGCAACAGCCTGTTCTCTTTGCCGGATAACTACATGGCCAAAACATTCAAAAGTACCCCTGAAAAGAGCTGTAAAACTTCGTACGTGGACCCTCAGGGCTCTCGGTGCGGAAGCTGAGGAGCAATAGGAAACACTGTGCGCAGTGTCCCTTCTGGATGTTCTTAACCTAGCAGCACTTTCTGGGTAGCCATGACTCGACTATAGTGGCCGTCTTGCAAACGGACCGTTTGCCCCTGAACACGGCTAGGCTTCTGGCAGGTTCAGGGCACCGCACACTGATCACGAAGTACAAACAACCAAGGTCCGGGGATAGCCTCCACAATGCTTGCCGGCAGGCAGCCTTTGCCCAGAAGCCTCAGGCAAAGCAGTGACTTGACGCGAGTGTGCTGTTCAGGACTCCTAGGACTCCTGGGGGCTCACCACGTCGCATGGCAAAACACTGTGTCCCAGTGTGTCTTCCTGGGCGACCGCACCAAAAAGTGATACCTGAGGCAATTGGGACTGGTTCCCTGCACGAAGGATGAAAGGCAACACTCTGCTCTCTTCGCTGCCCACCTATTTGGCCAAGCGTTCCAAAGTCCTCCCGGACTCCGGCCTAGCAGCTCCTGGGTGTAATGCAGACGGTCCCCACAGCTCAACCACTGCTGCGATGAGGAAACACTGTGTTTACGGTTCCTAATGGGAACCCTTACCTGCCGTGTCTCTGTGGGAGCAGAAGGTCGACTTCAGAGGCAGCCAGAGAAACGAACAGTTTACCCTTTCAACGCTACCTGTGGTTTTGTGAGACACGCGGACACTGTTGCCTCTCCCCAGAAATTATATCCTCGAAGCCCTTCAGCCCATGCAGGAGCACCTGGGTGCCAACATTTTCTCCAGGAAGCGTCAGCGTGCGGGTTGCATCTCATTCTCGTGGTCAAAAACTACAGAGCACTGTGCTGGGTTCCATGCTGATATTGGTTACCTAAAGCCAGGAGCATTACTTTCCCAGTGGGAGAGCTGAAAGTGCGGCCCCAAAGTGTGCTGAGAAACAGTGCGGTTGCTCGTGCTCTCTTCACCGTTAGAACGGCTTTGCGAAGGGCAAGGCAGTGTGACTGGAGATACCCTCTCTTTTCTCCTCCGTGCAGGAGGCTTTCCTGGCGCCCCATGTCCCTAAAGGGAACACTCTACGGTTCCACAAGGACCAGAGGATGGGTCAGGGATGCCCTCCATGAATGCACTAGTGCAGAGTTTGGCCAGGACACCTTAAGCATGTAGTGCATGACAGTTAGCATGCCTTTCTGGAGGCTGCTGCTGCCTCAGCATATGCCTTGGAAGAACACTGGGTGGCGGAAGTGTTCTTGGGGCCCTGCGCCTCTGTCCACTATAAAAGTACCCCGGCTCATCTCTGTGAATGCAGAGTGAGCCGCAACAGCCTGTTCTCTTTGCCGGATAACTACATGGCCAAAACATTCAAAAGTACCCCTGAAAAGAGCTGTAAAACTTCGTACGTGGACCCTCAGGGCTCTCGGTGCGGAAGCTGAGGAGCAATAGGAAACACTGTGCGCAGTGTCCCTTCTGGATGTTCTTAACCTAGCAGCACTTTCTGGCTAGCCATGACTCGACTATAGTGGCCGTCTTGCAAACGGACCGTTTGCCCCTGAACACGGCTAGGCTTCTGGCAGGTTCAGGGCACCGCACACTGATCACGAAGTACAAACAACCAAGGTCCGGGGATAGCCTCCACAATGCTTGCCGGCAGGCAGCCTTTGCCCAGAAGCCTCAGGCAAAGCAGTGACTTGACGCGAGTGTGCTGTTCAGGACTCCTAGGACTCCTGGGGGCTCACCACGTCGCATGGCAAAACACTGTGTCCCAGTGTGTCTTCCTGGGCGACCGCACCAAAAAGTGATACCTGAGGCAATTGGGACTGGTTCCCTGCACGAAGGATGAAAGGCAACACTCTGCTCTCTTCGCTGCCCACCTATTTGGCCAAGCGTTCCAAAGTCCTCCCGGACTCCGGCCTAGCAGCTCCTGGGTGTAATGCAGACGGTCCCCACAGCTCAACCACTGCTGCGATGAGGAAACACTGTGTTTACGGTTCCTAATGGGAACCCTTACCTGCCGTGTCTCTGTGGGAGCAGAAGGTCGACTTCAGAGGCAGCCAGAGAAACGTACAGTTTACCCTTTCAACGCTACCTGTGGTTTTGTGAGACACGCGGACACTGTTGCCTCTCCCCAGAAATTATATCCTCGAAGCCCTTCAGCCCATGCAGGAGCACCTGGGTGCCAACATTTTCTCCGGGAAGCGTCAGCGTGCGGGTTGCATCTCATTCTCGTGGTCAAAAACTACAGAGCACTGTGCTGGGTTCCATGCTGATATTGGTTACCTAAAGCCAGGAGCATTACTTTCCCAGTGGGAGAGCTGAAAGTGCGGCCCCAAAGTGTGCTGAGAAACAGTGCGGTTGCTCGTGCTCTCTTCACCGTTAGAATGGCTTTGCGAAGGGCAAGGCAGTGTGACTGGAGATACCCTCTCTTTTCTCCTCCGTGCAGGAGGCTTTCCTGGCGCCCCATGTCCCTAAAGGGAACACTCTACGGTTCCACAAGCACCAGAGGATGGGTCAGGGATGCCCTCCATGAATGCACTAGTGCAGAGTTTGGCCAGGACACCTTAAGCATGTAGTGCATGACAGTTAGCATGCCTTTCTGGAGGCTGCTGCTGCCTCAGCATATGCCTTGGAAGAACACTGGGTGGCGGAAGTGTTCTTGGGGCCCTGCGCCTCTGTCCACTATAAAAGTGCCCCGGTTCATCTCTGTGAATGCAGAGTGAGCCGCAACAGCCTGTTCTCTTTGCCGGATAACTACATGGCCAAAACATTCAAAAGTACCCCTGAAAAGAGCTGTAAAACTTCGTACGTGGAACCTCAGGGCTCTCGGTGCGGAAGCTGAGGAGCAATAGGAAACACTGTGCGCAGTGTCCCTTCTGGATGTTCTTAACCTAGCAGCACTTTCTGGGTAGCCATGACTCGACTATAGTGGCCGTCTTGCAAACGGACCGTTTGCCCCTGAACACGGCTAGGCTTCTGGCAGGTTCAGGGCACCGCACACTGATCACGAAGTACAAACAACCAAGGTCCGGGGATAGCCTCCACAATGCTTGCCGGCAGGCAGCCTTTGCCCAGAAGCCTCAGGCAAAGCAGTGACTTGACGCGAGTGTGCTGTTCAGGACTCCTAGGACTCCTGGGGGCTCACCACGTCGCATGGCAAAACACTGTGTCCCAGTGTGTCTTCCTGGGCGACCGCACCAAAAAGTGATACCTGAGGCAATTGGGACTGGTTCCCTGCACGAAGGATGAAAGGCAACACTCTGCTCTCTTCGCTGCCCACCTATTTGGCCAAGCGTTCCAAAGTCCTCCCGGACTCCGGCCTAGCAGCTCCTGGGTGTAATGCAGACGGTCCCCACAGCTCAACCACTGCTGCGATGAGGAAACACTGTGTTTACGGTTCCTAATGGGAACCCTTACCTGCCGTGTCTCTGTGGGAGCAGAAGGTCGACTTCAGAGGCAGCCAGAGAAACGTACAGTTTACCCTTTCAACGCTACCTGTGGTTTTGTGAGACACGCGGACACTGTTGCCTCTCCCCAGAAATTATATCCTCGAAGCCCTTCAGCCCATGCAGGAGCACCTGGGTGCCAACATTTTCTCCGGGAAGCGTCAGCGTGCGGGTTGCATGTCATTCTCGTGGTCAAAAACTACAGAGCACTGTGCTGGGTTCCATGCTGATATTGGTTACCTAAAGCCAGGAGCATTACTTTCCCAGTGGGAGAGCTGAAAGTGCGGCCCCAAAGTCTGCTGAGAAACAGTGCGGTTGCTCGTGCTCTCTTCACCGTTAGAACGGCTTTGCGAAGGGCAAGGCAGTGTGACTGGAGAAACCCTCTCTTTTCTCCTCCGTGCAGAAGGCTTTCCTGGCGCCCCATGTCCCTAAAGGGAACACTCTACGGTTCCACAAGGACCAAAGGAAGGGTCAGGGATGCCATCCATGAATGGACTCGTGCAGAGTTTGGCCAGGACACCTTAAGCATGTAGTGCATGACAGTTAGCATGCCTTTCTGGAGGCTGCTGCTGCCTCAGCATATGCCTGGGAAGAACACTGGGTGGCGGAAGTGTTCTTGGGGCCCTGCGCCTCTGTCCACTATAAAAGTACCCCGGTTCATCTCTGTGAATGCAGAGTGAGCCGCAACAGCCTGTTCTCTTTGCCGGATAACTACATGGCCAAAACATTCAAAAGTGCCCCTGAGCAGAGCTGTAAAAATTCGTACGTGGACCCTCAGGGCTCTCCGTGCGGAAGCTGAGGAGCAATAGGAAATACGGTGCGCAGTGTCCCTTCTGGGTGTTCTTAACCTAGCGGCACTTTCTGGCCAGCCATGACTCGACGTTAGAGGCAGTCTTGCAAACGGACCGTTTGCCCCTGAACACGGCTAGGCTTCTGGCAGGTTCAGGGCACCGCACACTGATCACGAAGTACAAACAACCAAGGTCCGGGGATAGCCTCCACAATGCTTGCCGGCAGGCAGCCTTTGCCCAGAAGCCTCAGGCAAAGCAGTGGCTTGACGCGAGTGTGCTGTTCAGGACTCCTAGGACTCCTGGGGGCTCACCACGTCGCATGGCAAAACACTGTGTCCCAGTGTGTCTTCCTGGGCGACCGCACCAAAAAGTGATACCTGAGGCAATTGGGACTGGTTCCCTGCACGAAGGATGAAAGGCAACACTCTGCTCTCTTCGCTGCCCACCTATTCGGCCAAGCGTTCCAAAGTCCTCCCAGACTCCGGCCTAGCAGCTCCTGGGTGTAATGCAGACGGTCCCCACAGCTGAACCACTGCTGCGATGAGGAAACACTGTGTTTACAGTTCATACTGGGAACCCTTACCTGCCGTGTCTCTGTGGGAGCAGAAGGTCGACTTCAGAGGCAGCCAGACAAACGTACAGTTTGCCCTTTCAACGCTACCTGTGGTTTTGTGAGACACGCGGACACTGTTGCCTCTCCCCAGAAATTATATCCTCGAAGCCCTTCAGCCCATGCAGGAGCACCTGGGTGCCAACATTTTCTCCGGGAAGCGTCAGCGTGCGGGTTGCATCTCATTCTCGTGGTCAAAAACTACAGAGCACTGTGCTGGGTTCCATGCTGATATTGGTTACCTAAAGCCAGGAGCATTACTTTCCCAGTGGGAGAGCTGAAAGTGCGGCCCCAAAGTGTGCTGAGAAACAGTGCGGTTGCTCGTGCTCTCTTCACCGTTAGAACGGCTTTGCGAAGGGCAAGGCAGTGTGACTGGAGATACCCTCTCTTTTCTCCTCCGTGCAGGAGGCTTTCCTGGCGCCCCATGTCCCTAAAGGGAACACTCTACGGTTCCACAAGCACCAGAGGATGGGTCAGGGATGCCCTCCATGAATGCACTAGTGCAGAGTTTGGCCAGGACACCTTAAGCATGTAGTGCATGACAGTTAGCATGCCTTTCTGGAGGCTGCTGCTGCCTCAGCATATGCCTTGGAAGAACACTGGGTGGCGGAAGTGTTCTTGGGGCCCTGCGCCTCTGTCCACTATAAAAGTGCCCCGGTTCATCTCTGTGAATGCAGAGTGAGCCGCAACAGCCTGTTCTCTTTGCCGGATAACTACATGGCCAAAACATTCAAAAGTACCCCTGAAAAGAGCTGTAAAACTTCGTACGTGGACCCTCAGGGCTCTCGGTGCGGAAGCTGAGGAGCAATAGGAAACACTGTGCGCAGTGTCCCTTCTGGATGTTCTTAACCTAGCAGCACTTTCTGGGTAGCCATGACTCGACTATAGTGGCCGTCTTGCAAACGGACCGTTTGCCCCTGAACACGGCTAGGCTTCTGGCAGGTTCAGGGCACCGCACACTGATCACGAAGTACAAACAACCAAGGTCCGGGGATAGCCTCCACAATGCTTGCCGGCAGGCAGCCTTTGCCCAGAAGCCTCAGGCAAAGCAGTGACTTGACGCGAGTGTGCTGTTCAGGACTCCTAGGACTCCTGGGGGCTCACCACGTCGCATGGCAAAACACTGTGTCCCAGTGTGTCTTCCTGGGCGACCGCACCAAAAAGTGATACCTGAGGCAATTGGGACTGGTTCCCTGCACGAAGGATGAAAGGCAACACTCTGCTCTCTTCGCTGCCCACCTATTTGGCCAAGCGTTCCAAAGTCCTCCCGGACTCCGGCCTAGCAGCTCCTGGGTGTAATGCAGACGGTCCCCACAGCTCAACCACTGCTGCGATGAGGAAACACTGTGTTTACGGTTCCTAATGGGAACCCTTACCTGCCGTGTCTCTGTGGGAGCAGAAGGTCGACTTCAGAGGCAGCCAGAGAAACGAACAGTTTACCCTTTCAACGCTACCTGTGGTTTTGTGAGACACGCGGACACTGTTGCCTCTCCCCAGAAATTATATCCTCGAAGCCCTTCAGCCCATGCAGGAGCACCTGGGTGCCAACATTTTCTCCGGGAAGCGTCAGCGTGCGGGTTGTATCTCATTCTCGTGGTCAAAAACTACAGAGCACTGTGCTGGGTTCCATGCTGATATTGGTTACCTAAAGCCAGGAGCATTACTTTCCCAGTGGGAGAGCTGAAAGTGCGGCCCCAAAGTGTGCTGAGAAACAGTGCGGTTGCTCGTGCTCTCTTCACCGTTAGAACGGCTTTGCGAAGGGCAAGGCAGTGTGACTGGAGATACCCTCTCTTTTCTCCTCCGTGCAGGAGGCTTTCCTGGCGCCCCATGTCCCTAAAGGGAACACTCTACGGTTCCACAAGGACCAGAGGATGGGTCAGGGATGCCCTCCATGAATGCACTAGTGCAGAGTTTGGCCAGGACACCTTAAGCATGTAGTGCATGACAGTTAGCATGCCTTTCTGGAGGCTGCTGCTGCCTCAGCATATGCCTTGGAAGAACACTGGGTGGCGGAAGTGTTCTTGGGGCCCTGCGCCTCTGTCCACTATAAAAGTGCCCCGGTTCATCTCTGTGAATGCAGAGTGAGCCGCAACAGCCTGTTCTCTTTGCCGGATAACTACATGGCCAAAACATTCAAAAGTACCCCTGAAAACAGCTGTAAAACTTCGTACGTGGACCCTCAGGGCTCTCGGTGCGGAAGCTGAGGAGCAATAGGAAACACTGTGCGCAGTGTCCCTTCTGGATGTTCTTAACCTAGCAGCACTTTCTGGCTAGCCATGACAAGACTTTAGTGGCCGTCTTGCAAACGGACCGTTTGCCCCTGAACACGGCTAGGCTTCTGGCAGGTTCAGGGCACCGCACACTGATCACGAAGTACAAACAACCAAGGTCCGGGGATAGCCTCCACAATGCTTGCCGGCAGGCAGCCTTTGCCCAGAAGCCTCAGTCAAAGCAGTGACTTGACGCGAGTGTGCTGTTCAGGACTCCTAGGACTCCTGGGGGCTCACCACGTCGCATGGCAAAACACTGTGTCCCCAGTGTGTCTTCCTGGGCGACCGCACCAAAAAGTGATACCTGAGGCAATTGGGACTGGTTCCCTGCACGAAGGATGAAAGGCAGCACTCTGCTCTCTTCGCTGCCCACCTATTCGGCCAAGCGTTCCAAAGTCCTCCCGGACTCCGGCCTAGCAGCTCCTGGGTGTAATGCAGACGGTCCCCACAGCTGAACCACTGCTGCGATGAGGAAACACTGTGTTTACGGTTCATACTGGGAACCCTTACCTGCCGTGTCTCTGTGGGAGCAGAAGGTCGACTTCAGAGGCAGCCAGACAAACGTACAGTTTGCCCTTTCAACGCTACCTGTGGTTTTGTGAGACACGCGGACACTGTTGCCTCTCCCCAGAAATTATATCCTCGAAGCCCTTCAGCCCATGCAGGAGCACCTGGGTGCCAACATTTTCTCCGGGAAGCACCAGGGTGCTGGTTGCGTGTCGTTCTCGTGGTCAAAAACTACAGAGCACTGTGCTGGGTTCCATGTTGATATTGGTCACCTAAAGCCAGGAGCATTACTTTCCCAGTGGGAGAGCTGAAAGTGCGGCCCCAAAGTGTGCTGAGAAACAGTGCGGTTGCTCGTGCTATCTTCACCGTTAGAACTGCTTTGCGAAGGGCAAGGCAGTGTGACTGGAGATACCCTCTCTTTTCTCCTCCGTGCAGGAGGCTTTCCTGGCGCCCCATGTCCCTAAAGGGAACACTCTACGGTTCCACAAGGACCAGAGGATGGGTCAGGGATGCCGTCCATGAATGCACTAGTGCAGAGTTTGGCCCGGACACCTTAAGCATGTAGTGCATGACAGTTAGCATGCCTTTCTGGAGGCTGCTGCTGCCTCAGCATATGCCTTGGAAGAACACTGGGTGGCGGAAGTGTTCTTGGGGCCCTGCGCCTCTGTCCACTATAAAAGTACCCCGGCTCACCTCTGTGAATGCAGAGTGAGCCGCAACAGCCTGTTCTCTTTGCCGGATAACCACATGGCCAAAACATTCAAAAGTACTCCTGAGCAGAGCTGTAAAACTTCGTACGTGGACCCTCAGGGCTCTCGGTGCGGAAGCTGAGGAGCAATAGGAAACACTGTGCGCAGTGTCCCTTCTGGATGTTCTTAACCTAGCAGCACTTTCTGGCTAGCCATGACTCGACTTTAGTGGCCGTCTGGCAAACGGACCGTTTGCCCCTGAACACGGCTAGGCTTCTGGCAGGTTCAGGGCACCGCACACTGATCACAAAGTACAAACAACCAAGGTCCGGGGATAGCCTCCACAATGCTTGCCGGCAGGCAGCCTTTGCCCAGAAGCCTCAGGCAAAGCAGTGGCTTGACGCGAGTGTGCTGTTCAGGACTCCTAGGACTCCTGGGGGCTCACCACGTCGCATGGCAAAACACTGTGTCCCAGTGTGTCTTCCTGGGCGACCGCACCAAAAAGTGATACCTGAGGCAATTGGGACTGGTTCCCTGCACGAAGGATGAAAGGCAACACTCTGCTCTCTTCGCTGCCCACGTATTCGGCCAAGCGTTCCAAAGTCCTCCCGGACTCCGGCCTAGCAGCTCCTGGGTGTAATGCAGACGGTCCCCACAGCTGAACCACTGCTGCGATGAGGAAACACTGTGTTTACGGTTCATACTGGGAACCCTTACCTGCCGTGTCTCTGTGGGAGCAGAAGGTCGACTTCAGAGGCAGCCAGACAAACGTACAGTTTGCCCTTTCAACGCTACCTGTGGTTTTGTGAGACACGCGGACACTGTTGCCTCTCCCCAGAAATTATATCCTCGAAGCCCTTCAGCCCATGCAGGAGCACCTGGGTGCCAACATTTTCTCCGGGAAGCGTCAGCGTGCGGGTTGCATCTCATTCTCGTGGTCAAAAACTACAGAGCACTGTGCTGGGTTCCATGCTGATATTGGTTACCTAAAGCCAGGAGCATTACTTTCCCAGTGGGAGAGCTGAAAGTGCGGCCCCAAAGTCTGCTGAGAAACAGTGCGGTTGCTCGTGCTCTCTTCACCGTTAGAACGGCTTTGCGAAGGGCAAGGCAGTGTGACTGGAGATACCCTCTCTTTTCTCCTCCGTGCAGGAGGCTTTCCTGGCGCCCCATGTCCCTAAAGGGAACACTCTACGGTTCCACAAGGACCAGAGGAAGGGTCAGGGGTTCCATCCATGAATGGACTGGTGCAGAGTTTGGCCAGGACACCTTAAGCATGTAGTGCATGACAGTTAGCATGCCTTTCTGGAGGCTGCTGCTGCCTCAGCATATGCCTGGGAAGAACACTGGGTGGCGGAAGTGTTCTTGGGGCCCTGCGCATCTGTCCACTATAAAAGTGCCCCGGTTCATCTCTGTGAATGCAGAGTGAGCCGCAACAGCCTGTTCTCTTTGCCGGATAACTACATGGCCAAAACATTCAAAAGTGCCCCTGAGCAGAGCTGTAAAAGTTCGTACGTGGACCCTCAGGGCTCTCGGTGCTGAAGCTGAGGAGCAATAGGAAACACGTTGCGCAGTGTCCCTTCTGGGTGTTCTAAACCTAGCGGCACTTTCTGGCTAGCCATGACTCGACTTTAGTGGCCGTCTGGCAAACGGACCGTTTGCCCCTGAACACGGCTAGGCTTCTGGAAGGTTCAGGGCACCGCACACTGATCACGAAGTACAAACAACCAAGGTCCGGGGATAGCCTCCACAATGCTTGCCGGCAGGCAGCCTTTGCCCAGAAGCCTCAGGCAAAGCAGTGGCTTGACGCGAGTGTGCTGTTCAGGACTCCTAGGACTCCTGGGGGCTCACCACGTCGCATGGCAAAACACTGTGTCCCAGTGTGTCTTCCTGGGCGACCGCACCAAAAAGTGATACCTGAGGCAATTGGGACTGGTTCCCTGCACGAAGGATGAAAGGCAACACTCTGCTCTCTTCGCTGCCCACCTATTCGCCCAAGCGTTCCAAACTCCTCCCGGACTCCGGCCTAGCAGCTCCTGGGGGTAATGCAGACGGTCCCCACAGCTCAACCACTGCTGCAATGAGGAAACACTGTGTTTACGGTTCATACTGGGAACCCTAACCTGCCGTGTCTCTGTGGGAGCAGAAGGTCGAATTCAGAGGCAGCCAGACAAACGTACAGTTTGCCCTTTCAACGCTACCTGTGGTTTTGTGAGACACGCGGACACTGTTGCCTCTCCCCAGAAATTATATCCTCGAAGCCCTTCAGCCCATGCAGGAGCACCTGGGTGCCAACATTTTCTCCGGGAAGCGTCAGCGTGCGGGTTGCATCTCTCGTGGTCAAAAACTACAGAGCACTGTGCTGGGTTCCATGCTGATATTGGTTACCTAAAGCCAGGAGCATTACTTTCCCAGTGGGAGAGCTGAAAGTGCGGCCCCAAAGTGTGCTGAGAAACAGTGCGGTTGCTCGTGCTCTCTTCACCGTTAGAACGGCTTTGCGAAGGGCAAGGCAGTGTGACTGGAGAAACCCTCTCTTTTCTCCTCCGTGCAGGAGGCTTTCCTGGTGCCCCATGTCCCTAAAGGGAACACTCTACGGTTCCACAAGGACCAGAGGAAGGGTCAGGGGTTCCATCCATGAATGGACTCGTGCAGAGTTTGGCCAGGACACCTTAAGCATGTAGTGCATGACAGTTAGCATGCCTTTCTGGAGGCTGCTGCTGCCTCAGCATATGCCTTGGAAGAACACTGGGTGGCGGAAGTGTTCTTGGGGCCCTGCGCATCTGTCCACTATAAAAGTGCCCCGGTTCATCTCTGTGAATGCAGAGTGAGCAGCAACAGCCTGCTCTCTTTGCCGGATAACTACATGGCCAAAACATTCAAAAGTGCCCCTGAGCAGAGCTGTAAAAGTTCGTAGGTGGACCCTCAGGGCTCTCGGTGCTGAAGCTGAGGAGCAATAGGAAACACGGTGCGCAGTGTCCCTTCTGGGTGTTCTTAACCTAGCGGCACTTTCTGGCAAGCCATGACTCGACTTTAGAGGCAGTCTTGCAAACGGACCATTTGCCCCTGAACACTGCTAGGCTGCTGGCAGGTTCAGGGCACCGCACACTGATCACGAAGTACAAACAACCAAGGTCCGGGGATAGCATCCACAATGCTTGCCGGCAGGCAGCCTTTGCCCAGAAGCCTCAGGCAAAGCAGTGGCTTGACGCGAGTGTGCTGTTCAGGACTCCGAGGACTCCTGGGGGCTCACCACATCGCATGAAAAAACACTGTGTCCCGAGTGTGTCTTCTTGGGCGACCTCACCAAAATGAGATACCTGAGGCAATTGGGACTGGTTCCCTGCAAGAAGATTGAAAGGCAACACTCTGCTCTCTTCGCTTCCCACCTATATGGCCAAGCATTCCAAAGTCCTCCCGGACTCCGGCCTAGCAGCTCCTGGGTGTAATGCAGACGGTCCCCACAGCTGAACCACTGCTGCGATGAGGAAACACTGTGTTTACGGTTCATACTGGGAACCCTTACCTGCCGTGTCTCTGTGGGAGCAGAAGGTCGACTTCAGAGGCAGCCAGACAAACGTACAGTTTGCCCTTTCAACGCTACCTGTGGTTTTGTGAGACACGCGGACACTGTTGCCTCTCCCCAGAAATTATATCCTCGAAGCCCTTCAGCCCATGCAGGAGCACCTGGGTGCCAACATTTTCTCCGGGAAGCGTCAGCGTGCGGGTTGCATCTCTTTCTCGTGGTCAGAAACTACAGAGCACTGTGCTGGGTTCCATGCTGATATTGGTTACCTAAAGCCAGGAGCATTACTTTCCCAGTGGGAGAGCTGAAAGTGCGGCCCCAAAGTGTGCTGAGAAACAGTGCGGTTGCTCGTGCTCGCTTCACCGTTAGAACGGCTTTGCGAAGGGCAAGGCAGTGTGACTGGAGAAACCCTCTCTTTTCTCCTCCGTGCAGGAGGCTTTCCTGGCGCCCCATGTCCCTAAAGGGAACACTCTACGGTTCCACAAGGACCAGAGGATGGGTCAGGGATGCCCTCCATGAATGCACTAGTGCAGAGTTTGGCCAGGACACCTTAAGCATGTAGTGCATGACAGTTAGCATGCCTTTCTGGAGGCTGCTGCTGCCTCAGCATATGCCTTGGAAGAACACTGGGTGGCGGAAGTGTTCTTGGGGCCCTGCGCCTCTGTCCACTATAAAAGTACCCCGGCTCATCTCTGTGAATGCAGAGTGAGCGGCAACAGCCTGTTCTCTTTGCCGGATAACTACATGGCCAAAACATTCAAAAGTACCCCTGAGCAGAGCTGTAAAACTTCGTACGTGGACCCTCAGGGCTCTCGGTGTGGAAGCTGAGGAGCAATAGGAAACACTGTGCGCAGTGTCCCTTCTGGATGTTCTTAACCTAGCAGCACTTTCTGGCTAGCCATGACTCGACTTTAGTGGCCGTCTTGCAAACGGACCGTTTGCCCCTGAACACGGCTAGGCTTCTGGCAGGTTCAGGGCACCGCACACTGATCACGAAGTACAAACAACCAAGGTCCGGGGATAGCCTCCACAATGCTTGCCGGCAGGCAGCCTTTGCCCAGAAGCCTCAGGCAAAGCAGTGACTTGACGCGAGTGTGCTGTTCAGGACTCCTAGGACTCCTGGGGGCTCACCACGTCGCATGGCAAAACACTGTGTCCCAGTGTGTCTTCCTGGGCGACCGCACCAAAAAGTGATACCTGAGGCAATTGGGACTGGTTCCCTGCACGAAGGATGAAAGGCAACACTCTGCTCTCTTCGCTGCCCACCTATTTGGCCAAGCGTTCCAAAGTCCTCCCGGACTCCGGCCTAGCAGCTCCTGGGTGTAATGCAGACGGTCCCCACAGCTGAACCACTGCTGCGATGAGGAAACACTGTGTTTACGGTTCATACTGGGAACCCTTACCTGCCGTGTCTCTGTGGGAGCAGAAGGTCGACTTCAGAGGCAGCCAGACAAACGTACACTTTGCCCTTTCAACGCTACCTGTGGTTTTGTGAGACACGCGGACACTGTTGCCTCTCCCCAGAAATTATATCCTCGAAGCCCTTCAGCCCATGCAGAAGCACCTGGGTGCCAACATTTTCTCCGGGAAGCGTCAGCGTGCGGGTTGCATCTCATTCTCGTGGTCAAAAACTACAGAGCACTGTGCTGGGTTCCATGCTGATATTGGTTACCTAAAGCCAGGAGCATTACTTTCCCAGTGGGAGAGCTGAAAGTGCGGCCCCAAAGTGTGCTGAGAAACAGTGCGGTTGCTCGTGCTCTCTTCACCGTTAGAACTGCTTTGCGAAGGGCAAGGCAGTGTGACTGGAGATACCCTCTCTTTTCTCCTCCGTGCAGGAGGCTTTCCTGGCGCCCCATGGCCCTAAAGGGAACACTCTACGGTTCCACAAGGACCAGAGGAAGGGTCAGGGGTTCCATCCATGAATGGACTGGTGCAGAGTTTGGCCAGGACACCTTAAGCATGTAGTGCATGACAGTTAGCATGCCTTTCTGGAGGCTGCTGCTGCCTCAGCATATGCCTGGGAAGAACACTGGGTGGCGGAAGTGTTCTTGGGGCCCTGCGCATCTGTCCACTATAAAAGTGCCCCGGTTCATCTCTGTGAATGCAGAGTGAGCCGCAACAGCCTGTTCTCTTTGCCGGATAACTACATGGCCAAAACATTCAAAAGTGCCCCTGAGCAGAGCTGTAAAAGTTCGTACGTGGACCCTCAGGGCTCTCGGTGCTGAAGCTGAGGAGCAATAGGAAACACGGTGCGCAGTGTCCCTTCTGGGTGTTCTTAACCTAGCGGCACTTTCTGGCAAGCCATGACTCGACTTTAGAGGCAGTCTTGCAAACGGACCATTTGCCCCTGAACACTGCTAGGCTGCTGGCAGGTTCAGGGCACCGCACACTGATCACGAAGTACAAACAACCAAGGTCCGGGGATAGCATCCACAATGCTTGCCGGCAGGCAGCCTTTGCCCAGAAGCCTCAGGCAAAGCAGTGGCTTGACGCGAGTGTGCTGTTCAGGACTCCGAGGACTTCTGGGGGCTCACCACATCGCATGAAAAAACACTGTGTCCCGAGTGTGTCTTCTTGGGCGACCTCACCAAAATGAGATACCTGAGGCAATTGGGACTGGTTCCCTGCAAGAAGAATGAAAGGCAACACTCTGCTCTCTTCGCTTCCCACCTATATGGCCAAGCATTCCAAAGTCCTCCCGGACTCCGGCCTAGCAGCTCCTGGGTGTAATGCAGAAGGTCCCCACAGCTGAACCACTGCTGCGATGAGGAAACACTGTGTTTACGGTTCATACTGGGAACCCTTACCTGCCGTGTCTCTGTGGGAGCAGAAGGTCGACTTCAGAGGCAGCCAGACAAACGTACAGTTTGCCCTTTCAACGCTACCTGTGGTTTTGTGAGACACGCGGACACTGTTGCCTCTCCCCAGAAATTATATCCTCGAAGCCCTTCAGCCCATGCAGGAGCACCTGGGTGCCAACATTTTCTCCGGGAAGCACCAGGGTGCTGGTTGCGTGTCGTTCTCGTGGTCAAAAACTACAGAGCACTGTGCTGGGTTCCATGTTGATATTGGTCACCTAAAGCCAGGAGCATTACTTTCCCAGTGGGAGAGCTGAAAGTGCGGCCCCAAAGTGTGCTGAGAAACAGTGCGGTTGCTCGTGCTATCTTCACCGTTAGAACGGCTTTGCGAAGGGCAAGGCAGTGTGACTGGAGATACCCTCTCTTTTCTCCTCCGTGCAGGAGGCTTTCCTGGCGCCCCATGTCCCTAAAGGGAACACTCTACGGTTCCACAAGGACCAGAGGATGGGTCAGGGATGCCCTCCATGAATGCACTAGTGCAGAGTTTGGCCAGGACACCTTAAGCATGTAGTGCATGACAGTTAGCATGCCTTTCTGGAGGCTGCTGCTGCCTCAGCATATGCCTTGGAAGAACACTGGGTGGCGGAAGTGTTCTTGGGGCCCTGCGCCTCTGTCCACTATAAAAGTACCCCGGCCTACCTCTGTGAATGCAGAGTGAGCCGCAACAGCCTGTTCTCTTTGCCGGATAACTACATGGCCAAAACATTCAAAAGTGCCCCTGAGCAGAGCTGTAAAACTTCGTACGTGGACCCTCAGGGCTCTCGGTGCGGAAGCTGAGGAGCAATAGGAAACACTGTGCGCAGTGTCCCTTCTGGATGTTCTTAACCTAGCAGCACTTTCTGGCTAGCCATGACTCGACTTTAGTGGCCGTCTTGCAAACGGACCGTTTGCCCCTGAACACGGCTAGGCTTCTGGCAGGTTCAGGGCACCGCACACTGATCACGAAGTACAAACAACCAAGGTCCGGGGATAGCCTCCACAATGCTTGCCGGCAGGCAGCCTTTGCCCAGAAGCCTCAGGCAAAGCAGTGACTTGACGCGAGTGTGCTGTTCAGGACTCCTAGGACTCCTGGGGGCTCACCACGTCGCATGGCAAAACACTGTGTCCCAGTGTGTCTTCCTGGGCGACCGCACCAAAAAGTGATACCTGAGGCAATTGGGACTGGTTCCCTGCACGAAGGATGAAAGGCAACACTCTGCTCTCTTCGCTGCCCACCTATTCGGCCAAGCGTTCCAAAGTCCTCCCGGACTCCGGCCTAGCAGCTCCTGGGTGTAATGCAGACGGTCCCCACAGCTCAACCACTGCTGCGATGAGGAAACACTGTGTTTACGGTTCATACTGGGAACCCTTACCTGCCGTGTCTCTGTGGGAGCAGAAGGTCGACTTCAGAGGCAGCCAGACAAACGTACACTTTGCCCTTTCAACGCTACCTGTGGTTTTGTGAGACACGCGGACACTGTTGCCTCTCCCCAGAAATTATATCCTCGAAGCCCTTCAGCCCATGCAGAAGCACCTGGGTGCCAACATTTTCTCCGGGAAGCGTCAGCGTGCGGGTTGCATCTCATTCTCGTGGTCAAAAACTACAGAGCACTGTGCTGGGTTCCATGCTGATATTGGTTACCTAAAGCCAGGAGCATTACTTTCCCAGTGGGAGAGCTGAAAGTGCGGCCCCAAAGTGTGCTGAGAAACAGTGCGGTTGCTCGTGCTCTCTTCACCGTTAGAACTGCTTTGCGAAGGGCAAGGCAGTGTGACTGGAGATACCCTCTCTTTTCTCCTCCGTGCAGGAGGCTTTCCTGGCGCCCCATGGCCCTAAAGGGAACACTCTACGGTTCCACAAGGACCAGAGGAAGGGTCAGGGGTTCCATCCATGAATGGACTGGTGCAGAGTTTGGCCAGGACACCTTAAGCATGTAGTGCATGACAGTTAGCATGCCTTTCTGGAGGCTGCTGCTGCCTCAGCATATGCCTGGGAAGAACACTGGGTGGCGGAAGTGTTCTTGGGGCCCTGCGCATCTGTCCACTATAAAAGTGCCCCGGTTCATCTCTGTGAATGCAGAGTGAGCCGCAACAGCCTGTTCTCTTTGCCGGATAACTACATGGCCAAAACATTCAAAAGTGCCCCTGAGCAGAGCTGTAAAAGTTCGTACGTGGACCCTCAGGGCTCTCGGTGCTGAAGCTGAGGAGCAATAGGAAACACGGTGCGCAGTGTCCCTTCTGGGTGTTCTAAACCTAGCGGCACTTTCTGGCTAGCCATGACTCGACTTTAGTGGCCGTCTGGCAAACGGACCGTTTGCCCCTGAACACGGCTAGGCTTCTGGCAGGTTCAGGGCACCGCACACTGATCACGAAGTACAAACAACCAAGGTCCGGGGATAGCCTCCACAATGCTTGCCGGCAGGCAGCCTTTGCCCAGAAGCCTCAGGCAAAGCAGTGGCTTGACGCGAGTGTGCTGTTCAGGACTCCTAGGACTCCTGGGGGCTCACCACGTCGCATGGCAAAACACTGTGTCCCAGTGTGTCTTCCTGGGCGACCGCACCAAAAAGTGATACCTGAGGCAATTGGGACTGGTTCCCTGCACGAAGGATGAAAGGCAACACTCTGCTCTCTTCGCTGCCCACCTATTCGCCCAAGCGTTCCAAACTCCTCCCGGACTCCGGCCTAGCAGCTCCTGGGTGTAATGCAGACGGTCCCCACAGCTCAACCACTGCTGCAATGAGGAAACACTGTGTTTACGGTTCATACTGGGAACCCTAACCTGCCGTGTCTCTGTGGGAGCAGAAGGTCGAATTCAGAGGCAGCCAGACAAACGTACAGTTTGCCCTTTCAACGCTACCTGTGGTTTTGTGAGACACGCGGACACTGTTGCCTCTCCCCAGAAATTATATCCTCGAAGCCCTTCAGCCCATGCAGGAGCACCTGGGTGCCAACATTTTCTCCGGGAAGCGTCAGCGTGCGGGTTGCATCTCTCGTGGTCAAAAACTACAGAGCACTGTGCTGGGTTCCATGCTGATATTGGTTACCTAAAGCCAGGAGCATTACTTTCCCAGTGGGAGAGCTGAAAGTGCGGCCCCAAAGTGTGCTGAGAAACAGTGCGGTTGCTCGTGCTCTCTTCACCGTTAGAACGGCTTTGCGAAGGGCAAGGCAGTGTGACTGGAGAAACCCTCTCTTTTCTCCTCCGTGCAGGAGGCTTTCCTGGTGCCCCATGTCCCTAAAGGGAACACTCTACGGTTCCACAAGGACCAGAGGAAGGGTCAGGGGTTCCATCCATGAATGGACTCGTGCAGAGTTTGGCCAGGACACCTTAAGCATGTAGTGCATGACAGTTAGCATGCCTTTCTGGAGGCTGCTGCTGCCTCAGCATATGCCTTGGAAGAACACTGGGTGGCGGAAGTGTTCTTGGGGCCCTGCGCATCTGTCCACTATAAAAGTGCCCCGGTTCATCTCTGTGAATGCAGAGTGAGCAGCAACAGCCTGCTCTCTTTGCCGGATAACTACATGGCCAAAACATTCAAAAGTGCCCCTGAGCAGAGCTGTAAAAGTTCGTAGGTGGACCCTCAGGGCTCTCGGTGCTGAAGCTGAGGAGCAATAGGAAACACGGTGCGCAGTGTCCCTTCTGGGTGTTCTTAACCTAGCGGCACTTTCTGGCAAGCCATGACTCGACTTTAGAGGCAGTCTTGCAAACGGACCATTTGCCCCTGAACACTGCTAGGCTGCTGGCAGGTTCAGGGCACCGCACACTGATCACGAAGTACAAACAACCAAGGTCCGGGGATAGCATCCACAATGCTTGCCGGCAGCAGCCTTTGCCCAGAAGCATCAGGCAAAGCAGTGGCTTGACGCGAGTGTGCTGTTCAGGACTCCGAGGACTTCTGGGGGCTCACCACATCGCATGAAAAAACACTGTGTCCCGAGTGTGTCTTCTTGGGCGACCTCACCAAAATGAGATACCTGAGGCAATTGGGACTGGTTCCCTGCAAGAAGAATGAAAGGCAACACTCTGCTCTCTTCGCTTCCCACCTATATGGCCAAGCATTCCAAAGTCCTCCCGGACTCCGGCCTAGCAGCTCCTGGGTGTAATGCAGAAGGTCCCCACAGCTGAACCACTGCTGCGATGAGGAAACACTGTGTTTACGGTTCATACTGGGAACCCTTACCTGCCGTGTCTCTGTGGGAGCAGAAGGTCGACTTCAGAGGCAGCCAGACAAACGTACAGTTTGCCCTTTCAACGCTACCTGTGGTTTTGTGAGACACGCGGACACTGTTGCCTCTCCCAAGAAATTATATCCTCGAAGCCCTTCAGCCCATGCAGGAGCACCTGGGTGCCAACATTTTCTCCGGGAAGCACCAGGGTGCTGGTTGCGTGTCGTTCTCGTGGTCAAAAACTACAGAGCACTGTGCTGGGTTCCATGTTGATATTGGTCACCTAAAGCCAGGAGCATTACTTTCCCAGTGGGAGAGCTGAAAGTGCGGCCCCAAAGTGTGCTGAGAAACAGTGCGGTTGCTCGTGCTATCTTCACCGTTAGAACGGCTTTGCGAAGGGCAAGGCAGTGTGACTGGAGATACCCTCTCTTTTCTCCTCCGTGCAGGAGGCTTTCCTGGCGCCCCATGTCCCTAAAGGGAACACTCTACGGTTCCACAAGGACCAGAGGATGGGTCAGGGATGCCCTCCATGAATGCACTAGTGCAGAGTTTGGCCAGGACACCTTAAGCATGTAGTGCATGACAGTTAGCATGCCTTTCTGGAGGCTGCTGCTGCCTCAGCATATGCCTTGGAAGAACACTGGGTGGCGGAAGTGTTCTTGGGGCCCTGCGCCTCTGTCCACTATAAAAGTACCCCGGCCTACCTCTGTGAATGCAGAGTGAGCCGCAACAGCCTGTTCTCTTTGCCGGATAACTACATGGCCAAAACATTCAAAAGTGCCCCTGAGCAGAGCTGTAAAACTTCGTACGTGGACCCTCAGGGCTCTCGGTGTGGAAGCTGAGGAGCAATAGGAAACACTGTGCGCAGTGTCCCTTCTGGATGTTCTTAACCTAGCAGCACTTTCTGGCTAGCCATGACTCGACTTTAGTGGCCGTCTGGCAAACGGACCGTTTGCCCCTGAACACGGCTAGGCTTCTGTAAGGTTCAGGGCACCGCACACTGATCACGAAGTACAAACAACCAAGGTCCGGGGATAGCCTCCACAATGCTTGCCGGCAGGCAGCCTTTGCCCAGAAGCCTCAGGCAAAGCAGTGGCTTGACGCGAGTGTGCTGTTCAGGACTCCTAGGACTCCTGGGGGCTCACCACGTCGCATGGCAAAACACTGTGTCCCAGTGTGTCTTCCTGGGCGACCGCACCAAAAAGTGATACCTGAGGCAATTGGGACTGGTTCCCTGCACGAAGGATGAAAGGCAACACTCTGCTCTCTTCGCTGCCCACCAATTCGCCCAAGCGTTCCAAAGTCCTCCCGGACTCCGGCCTAGCAGCTCCTGGGTGTAATGCAGACGGTCCCCACAGCTGAACCACTGCTGCAATGAGGAAACACTGTGTTTACGGTTCATACTGGGAACCCTAACCTGCCGTGTCTCTGTGGGAGCAGAAGGTCGACTTCAGAGGCAGCCAGACAAACGTACAGTTTGCCCTATCAACGCTACCTGTGGTTTGGTGAGACACGCGGACACTGTTGCCTCGCCCCAGAAATTATATCCTCGAAGCCCTTCAGCCCATGCAGGAGCACCTGGGTGCCAACATTTTCTCCGGGAAGCGTCAGCGTGCGGGTTGCATCTCATTCTCGTGGTCAAAAACTACAGAGCACTGTGCTGGGTTCCATGCTGATATTGGTTACCTAAAGCCAGAAGCATTACTTTCCCAGTGGGAGAGCTGAAAGTGCGGCCCCAAAGTGTGCTGAGAAACAGTGCGGTTGCTCGTGCTCTCTTCACCGTTAGAACGGCTTTGCGAAGGGCAAGGCAGTGTGACTGGAGATACCCTCTCTTTTCTCCTCCGTGCAGGAGGCTTTCCTGGTGCCCCATGCCCCTAAAGGGAACACTCTACGGTTCCACAAGGACCAGAGGAAGGGTCAGGGGTTCCATCCATGAATGGACTCGTGCAGAGTTTGGCCAGGACACCTTAAGCATGTAGTGCATGACAGTTAGCATGCCTTTCTGGAGGCTGCTGCTGCCTCAGCATATGCCTGGGAAGAACACTGGGTGGCGGAAGTGTTCTTGGGGCCCTGCGCAGCTGTCCACTATAAAAGTGCCCCGGTTCATCTCTGTGAATGCAGAGTGAGCAGCAACAGCCTGCTCTCTTTGCCGGATAACTACATGGCCAAAACATTCAAAAGTGCCCCTGAGCAGAGCTGTAAAAGTTCGTAGGTGGACCCTCAGGGCTCTCGGTGCTGAAGCTGAGGAGCAATAGGAAACACGGTGCGCAGTGTCCCTTCTGGGTGTTCTTAACCTAGCGGCACTTTCTGGCAAGCCATGACTCGACTTTAGAGGCAGTCTTGCAAACGGACCATTTGCCCCTGAACACTGCTAGGCTGCTGGCAGGTTCAGGGCACCGCACACTGATCACGAAGTACAAACAACCAAGGTCCGGGGATAGCATCCACAATGCTTGCCGGCAGGCAGCCTTTGCCCAGAAGCCTCAGGCAAAGCAGTGGCTTGACGCGAGTGTGCTGTTCAGGACTCCGAGGACTCCTGGGGGCTCACCACATCGCATGAAAAAACACTGTGTCCCGAGTGTGTCTTCTTGGGCGACCTCACCAAAATGAGATACCTGAGGCAATTGGGACTGGTTCCCTGCAAGAAGAATGAAAGGCAACACTCTGCTCTCTTCGCTTCCCACCTATATGGCCAAGCATTCCAAAGTCCTCCCGGACTCCGGCCTAGCAGCTCCTGGGTGTAATGCAGACGGTCCCCACAGCTGAACCACTGCTGCGATGAGGAAACACTGTGTTTACGGTTCATACTGGGAACCCTTACCTGCCGTGTCTCTGTGGGAGCAGAAGGTCGACTTCAGAGGCAGCCAGACAAACGTACAGTTTGCCCTTTCAACGCTACCTGTGGTTTTGTGAGACACGCGGACACTGTTGCCTCTCCCCAGAAATTATATCCTCGAAGCCCTTCAGCCCATGCAGGAGCACCTGGGTGCCAACATTTTCTCCGGGAAGCGTCAGCGTGCGGGTTGCATCTCTTTCTCGTGGTCAGAAACTACAGAGCACTGTGCTGGGTTCCATGCTGATATTGGTTACCTAAAGCCAGGAGCATTACTTTCCCAGTGGGAGAGCTGAAAGTGCGGCCCCAAAGTGTGCTGAGAAACAGTGCGGTTGCTCGTGCTCGCTTCACCGTTAGAACGGCTTTGCGAAGGGCAAGGCAGTGTGACTGGAGAAACCCTCTCTTTTCTCCTCCGTGCAGGAGGCTTTCCTGGCGCCCCATGTCCCTAAAGGGAACACTCTACGGTTCCACAAGGACCAGAGGATGGGTCAGGGATGCCCTCCATGAATGCACTAGTGCAGAGTTTGGCCAGGACACCTTAAGCATGTAGTGCATGACAGTTAGCATGCCTTTCTGGAGGCTGCTGCTGCCTCAGCATATGCCTTGGAAGAACACTGGGTGGCGGAAGTGTTCTTGGGGCCCTGCGCCTCTGTCCACTATAAAAGTACCCCGGCTCATCTCTGTGAATGCAGAGTGAGCGGCAACAGCCAGTTCTCTTTGCCGGATAACTACATGGCCAAAACATTCAAAAGTACCCCTGAGCAGAGCTGTAAAACTTCGTACGTGGACCCTCAGGGCTCTCGGTGTGGAAGCTGAGGAGCAATAGGAAACACTGTGCGCAGTGTCCCTTCTGGATGTTCTTAACCTAGCAGCACTTTCTGGCTAGCCATGACTCGACTTTAGTGGCCGTCTTGCAAACGGACCGTTTGCCCCTGAACACGGCTAGGCTTCTGGCAGGTTCAGGGCACCGCACACTGATCACGAAGTACAAACAACCAAGGTCCGGGGATAGCCTCCACAATGCTTGCCGGCAGGCAGCCTTTGCCCAGAAGCCTCAGGCAAAGCAGTGACTTGACGCGAGTGTGCTGTTCAGGACTCCTAGGACTCCTGGGGGCTCACCACGTCGCATGGCAAAACACTGTGTCCCAGTGTGTCTTCCTGGGCGACCGCACCAAAAAGTGATACCTGAGGCAATTGGGACTGGTTCCCTGCACGAAGGATGAAAGGCAACACTCTGCTCTCTTCGCTGCCCACCTATTCGGCCAAGCGTTCCAAAGTCCTCCCGGACTCCGGCCTAGCAGCTCCTGGGTGTAATGCAGACGGTCCCCACAGCTGAACCACTGCTGCGATGAGGACACACTGTGTTTACGGTTCATACTGGGAACCCTTACCTGCCGTGTCTCTGTGGGAGCAGAAGGTCGACTTCAGAGGCAGCCAGACAAACGTACAGTTTGCCCTTTCAACGCTACCTGTGGTTTCGTGAGACACGCGGACACTGTTGCCTCTCCCCAGAAATTATATCCTCGAAGCCCTTCAGCCCATGCAGGAGCACCTGGGTGCCAACATTTTCTCCGGGAAGCGTCAGCGTGCGGGTTGCATCTCATTCTCGTGGTCAAAAACTACAGAGCACTGTGCTGGGTTCCATGCTGATATTGGTTACCTAAAGCCAGGAGCATTACTTTCCCAGTGGGAGAGCTGAAAGTGCGGCCCCAAAGTGTGCTGAGAAACAGTGCGGTTGCTCGTGCTCTCTTCACCGTTAGAACGGCTTTGCGAAGGGCAAGGCAGTGTGACTGGAGAAACCCTCTCTTTTCTCCTCCGTGCAGGAGGCTTTCCTGGCGCCCCATGTCCCTAAAGGGAACACTCTATGGTTCCACAAGGACCAAAGGAAGGGTCAAGGATGCCATCCATGAATGGACTCGTGCAGAGTTTGGCCAGGACACCTTAAGCATGTAGTGCATGACAGTTAACATGCCTTTCTGGAGGCTGCTGCTGCCTCAGCATATGCCTGGGAAGAACACTGGGTGGCGGAAGAGTTCTTGGGGCCCTGCGCATCTGTCCACTATAAAAGTGCCCCGGTTCATCTCTGGGAATGCAGAGTGAGCCGCAACAGCCTGTTCTCTTTGCCGGATAACTACATGGCCAAAACATTCAAAAGTGCCCCTGAGCAGAGCTGTAAAAGTTCGTACGTGGACCCTCAGGGCTCTCGGTGCGGAAGCTGAGGAGCAATAGGAAACACTGTGCGCAGTGTCCCTTCTGGATGTTCTTAACCTAGCAGCACTTTCTGGCTAGCCATGACTCGACTTTAGTGGCCGTCTTGCAAACGGACCGTTTGCCCCTGAACACGGCTAGGCTTCTGGCAGGTTCAGGGCACCGCACACTGATCACGAAGTACAAACAACCAAGGTCCGGGGATAGCCTCCACAATGCTTGCCGGCAGGCAGCCTTTGCCCAGAAGCCTCAGTCAAAGCAGTGACTTGACGCGAGTGTGCTGTTCAGGACTCCTAGGACTCCTGGGGGCTCACCACGTCGCATGGCAAAACACTGTGTCCCAGTGTGTCTTCCTGGGCGACCGCACCAAAAAGTGATACCTGAGGCAATTGGGACTGGTTCCCTGCACGAAGGATGAAAGGCAACACTCTGCTCTCTTCGCTGCCCACCTATTTGGCCAAGCGTTCCAAAGTCCTCCCGGACTCCGGCCTAGCAGCTCCTGGGTGTAATGCAGACGGTCCCCACAGCTGAACCACTGCTGCGATGAGGAAACACTGTGTTTACGGTTCATACTGGGAACCCTTACCTGCCGTGTCTCTGTGGGAGCAGAAGGTCGACTTCAGAGGCAGCCAGACAAACGTACAGTTTGCCCTTTCAACGCTACCTGTGGTTTTGTGAGACACGCGGACACTGTTGCCTCTCCCCAGAAATTATATCCTCGAAGCCCTTCAGCCCATGCAGAAGCACCTGGGTGCCAACATTTTCTCCGGGAAGCGTCAGCGTGCGGGTTGCATCTCATTCTCGTGGTCAAAAACTGCAGAGCACTGTGCTGGGTTCCATGCTGATATTGGTTACCTAAAGCCAGGAGCATTACTTTCCCAGTGGGAGAGCTGAAAGTGCGGCCCCAAAGTGTGCTGAGAAACAGTGCGGTTGCTCGTGCTCTCTTCACCGTTAGAACGGCTTTGCGAAGGGCAAGGCAGTGTGACTGGAGAAACCCTCTCTTTTCTCCTCCGTGCAGGAGGCTTTCCTGGCGCCCCATGTCCCTAAAGGGAACACTCTACGGTTCCACAAGGACCAGAGGATGGGTCAGGGATGCCCTCCATGAATGCACTAGTGCAGAGTTTGGCCAGGACACCTTAAGCATGTAGTGCATGACAGTTAGCATGCCTTTCTGGAGGCTGCTGCTGCCTCAGCATATGCCTTGGAAGAACACTGGGTGGCGGAAGTGTTCTTGGGGCCCTGCGCCTCTGTCCACTATAAAAGTACCCCGGCTCATCTCTGTGAATGCAGAGTGAGCGGCAACAGCCTGTTCTCTTTGCCGGATAACTACATGGCCAAAACATTCAAAAGTAGCCCTGAGCAGAGCTGTAAAACTTCGTACGTGGACCCTCAGTGCTCTCGGTGCGGAAGCTGAGGAGCAATAGGAAACACTGTGTGCAGTGTCCCTTCTGGATGTTCTTAACCTAGCAGCACTTTCTGGCTAGCCATGACTCGACTTTAGTGGCCGTCTTGCAAACGGACCGTTTGCCCCTGAACACGGCTAGGCTTCTGGCAGGTTCAGGGCACCGCACACTGATCATGAAGTACAAACAACCAAGGTCCGGGGAGAGCCTCGACAATGCTTGCCGGCAGGCAGCCTTTGCCCAGAAGCCTCAGTCAAAGCAGTGACTTGACGCGAGTGTGCTGTTCAGGACTCCTAGGACTCCTGGGGGCTCACCACGTCGCATGGCAAAACACTGTGTCCCAGTGTGTCTTCCTGGGCGACCGCACCAAAAAGTGATACCTCAGGCAATTGGGACTGGTTCCCTGCACGAAGGATGAAAGGCAACACTCTGCTCTCTTCGCTGCCCACCTATTTGGCCAAGCGTTCCAAAGTCCTCCCGGACTCCGGCCTAGCAGCTCCTGGGTGTAATGCAGACGGTCCCCACAGCTGAACCACTGCTGCGATGAGGAAACACTGTGTTTACGGTTCATACTGGGAACCCTTACCTGCCGTGTCTCTGTGGGAGCAGAAGGTCGACTTCAGAGGCAGCCAGAAAAACGTACAGTTTGCCCTTTCAACGCTACCTGTGGTTTCGTGAGACACGCGGACACTGTTGCCTCTCCCCAGAAATTATATCCTCGAAGCCCTTCAGCCCATGCAGGAGCACCTGGGTGCCAACATTTTCTCCGGGAAGCGTCAGCGTGCGAGTTGCATCTCATTCTCGTGGTCAAAAACTACAGAGCACTGTGCTGCGTTCCATGCTGATATTGGTTACCTAAAGCCAGGAGCATTACTTTCCCAGTGGGAGAGCTGAAAGTGCGGCCCCAAAGTGTGCTGAGAAACAGTGCGGTTGCTCGTGCTCTCTTCACCGTTAGAACGGCTTTGCGAAGGGCAAGGCAGTGTGACTGGAGAAACCCTCTCTTTTCTCCTCCGTGCAGGAGGCTTTCCTGGCGCCCCATGTCCCTAAAGGGAACACTCTACGGTTCCACAAGGACCAAAGGAAGTGTCAAGGATGCCATCCATGAATGGACTCGTGCAGAGTTTGGCCAGGACACCTTATTAAGCATGTAGTGCATGACAGTTAGCATGCCTTTCTGGAGGCTGCTGCTGCCTCAGCATATGCCTTGGAAGAACACTGGGTGGCGGAAGTGTTCTTGGGTCCCTGCGCCTCTGTCCACTATAAAAGTACCCCGGCTCACCTCTGTGAATGCAGAGTGAGCCGCAACAGCCTGTTCTCTTTGCCGGATAACTACATGGCCAAAACATTCAAAAGTACCCCTGAGCAGAGCTGTAAAACTTCGTACGTGGACCCTCAGGGCTCTCGGTGCGGAAGCTGAGGAGCAATAGGAAACACTGTGCGCAGTGTCCCTTCTGGATGTTCTTAACCTAGCAGCACTTTCTGGCTAGCCATGACTCGACTTTAGTGGCCGTCTTGCAAACGGACCGTTTGCCCCTGAACACGGCTAGGCTTCTGGTAGTTTCAGGGCACCGCACACTGATCACGAAGTACAAACAACCAAGGTCCGGGGATAGCCTCCACAATGCTTGCCGGCAGGCAGCCTTTGCCCAGAAGCCTCAGTCAAAGCAGTGACTTGACGCGAGTGTGCTGTTCAGGACTCCTAGGACTCCTGGGGGCTCACCACGTCGCATGGCAAAACACTGTGTCCCAGTGTGTCTTCCTGGGCGACCGCACCAAAAAGTGATACCTGAGGCAATTGGGACTGGTTCCCTGCACGAAGGATGAAAGGCAACACTCTGCTCTCTTCGCTGCCCACCTATTTGGCCAAGCGTTCCAAAGTCCTCCCGGACTCCGGCCTAGCAGCTCCTGGGTGTAATGCAGACGGTCCCCACAGCTGAACCACTGCTGCGATGAGGAAACACTGTGTTTACAGTTCATACTGGGAACCCTTACCTGCCGTGTCTCTGTGGGAGCAGAAGGTCGACTTCAGAGGCAGCCAGAAAAACGTACAGTTTGCCCTTTCAACGCTACCTGTGGTTTTGTGAGACACGCGGACACTGTTGCCTCTCCCCAGAAATTATATCCTCGAAGCCCTTCAGCCCATGCAGGAGCACCTGGGTGCCAACATTTTCTCCGGGAAGCGTCAGCGTGCGGGTTGCATCTGATACTCGTGGTCAAAAACTACAGAGCACTGTGCTGGGTTCCATGCTGATATTGGTTACCTAAAGCCAGGAGCATTACTTTCCCAGTGGGAGAGCTGAAAGTGCGGCCCCAAAGTGTGCTGAGAAACAATGCGGTTGCTCGTGCTCGCTTCACCGTTAGAACGGCTTTGCGAAGGGCAAGGCAGTGTGACTGGAGATACCCTCTCTTTTCTCCTCCGTGCAGGAGGCTTTCCTGGCGCCCCATGTCCCTAAAGGGAACACTCTACGGTTCCACAAGGACCAGAGGATGGGTCAGGGATGCCCTCCATGAATGCACTAGTGCAGTGTTTGGCCAGGACACCTTAAGCATGTAGTGCATGACAGTTAGCATGCCTCTCTGGAGGCTGCTGCTGCCTCAGCATATGCCTTGGAAGAACACTGGGTGGCGGAAGTGTTCTTGGGGCCCTGCGCCTCTGTCCACTATAAAAGTACCCCGGCTCACCTCTGTGAATGCAGAGTGAGCCGCAACAGCCTGTTCTCTTTGCCGGATAACTACATGGCCAAAACATTCAAAAGTAGCCCTGAGCAGAGCTGTAAAACTTCGTACGTGGACCCTCAGTGCTCTCGGTGCGGAAGCTGAGGAGCAATAGGAAACACTGTGCGCAGTGTCCCTTCTGGATGTTCTTAACCTAGCAGCACTTTCTGGCTAGCCATGACTCGACTTTAGTGGCCGTCTTGCAAACGGACCGTTTGCCCCTGAACACGGCTAGGCTTCTGGCAGGTTCAGGGCACCGCACACTGATCATGAAGTACAAACAACCAAGGTCCGGGGAGAGCCTCGACAATGCTTGCCGGCAGGCAGCCTTTGCCCAGAAGCCTCAGTCAAAGCAGTGACTTGACGCGAGTGTGCTGTTCAGGACTCCTAGGACTCCTGGGGGCTCACCACGTCGCATGGCAAAACACTGTGTCCCAGTGTGTCTTCCTGGGCGACCGCACCAAAAAGTGATACCTCAGGCAATTGGGACTGGTTCCCTGCACGAAGGATGAAAGGCAACACTCTGCTCTCTTCGCTGCCCACCTATTTGGCCAAGCGTTCCAAAGTCCTCCCGGACTCCGGCCTAGCAGCTCCTGGGTGTAATGCAGACGGTCCCCACAGCTGAACCACTGCTGCGATGAGGAAACACTGTGTTTACGGTTCATACTGGGAAAACTTACCTGCCGTGTCTCTGTGGGAGCAGAAGGTCGACTTCAGAGGCAGCCAGAAAAACGTACAGTTTGCCCTTTCAACGCTACCTGTGGTTTCGTGAGACACGCGGACACTGTTGCCTCTCCCCAGAAATTATATCCTCGAAGCCCTTCAGCCCATGCAGGAGCACCTGGGTGCCAACATTTTCTCCGGGAAGCGTCAGCGTGCGAGTTGCATCTCATTCTCGTGGTCAAAAACTACAGAGCACTGTGCTGCGTTCCATGCTGATATTGGTTACCTAAAGCCAGGAGCATTACTTTCCCAGTGGGAGAGCTGAAAGTGCGGCCCCAAAGTGTGCTGAGAAACAGTGCGGTTGCTCGTGCTCTCTTCACCGTTAGAACGGCTTTGCGAAGGGCAAGGCAGTGTGACTGGAGAAACCCTCTCTTTTCTCCTCCGTGCAGGAGGCTTTCCTGGCGCCCCATGTCCCTAAAGGGAACACTCTACGGTTCCACAAGGACCAAAGGAAGTGTCAAGGATGCCATCCATGAATGGACTCGTGCAGAGTTTGGCCAGGACACCTTATTAAGCATGTAGTGCATGACAGTTAGCATGCCT
The DNA here is from genome assembly GCF_025265405.1 of Mesoplodon densirostris. NCBI lineage: Eukaryota > Metazoa > Chordata > Mammalia > Artiodactyla > Ziphiidae > Mesoplodon > Mesoplodon densirostris. Next base: position 71,214,799 of record NC_082665.1, on the reverse strand, counting down.
TTCTGGAGGCTGCTGCTGCCTCAGCATATGCCTTGGAAGAACACTGGGTGGCGGAAGTGTTCTTGGGTCCCTGCGCCTCTGTCCACTATAAAAGTACCCCGGCTCACCTCTGTGAATGCAGAGTGAGCCGCAACAGCCTGTTCTCTTTGCCGGATAACTACATGGCCAAAACATTCAAAAGTACCCCTGAGCAGAGCTGTAAAACTTCGTACGTGGACCCTCAGGGCTCTCGGTGCGGAAGCTGAGGAGCAATAGGAAACACTGTGCGCAGTGTCCCTTCTGGATGTTCTTAACCTAGCAGCACTTTCTGGCTAGCCATGACTCGAAGTTAGAGGCAGTCTTGCAAACGGACCGTTTGCCCCTGAACACGGCTAGGCTTCTGGCAGGTTCAGGGCACCGCACACTGATCACGAAGTACAAACAACCAAGGTCCGGGGATAGCCTCCACAATGCTTGCCGGCAGGCAGCCTTTGCCCAGAAGCCTCAGTCAAAGCAGTGGCTTGACACGAGTGTGCTGTTCAGGACTCCTAGGACTCCTGGGGGCTCACCACGTCGCATGGCAAAACACTGTGTCCCAGTGTGTCTTCCTGGGCGACCGCACCAAAAAGTGATACCTGAGGCAATTGGGACTGGTTCCCTGCACGAAGGATGAAAGGCAACACTCTGCTCTCTTCGCTGCCCACCTATTTGGCCAAGCGTTCCAAAGTCCTCCCGGACTCCGGCCTAGCAGCTCCTGGGTGTAATGCAGACGGTCCCCACAGCTGAACCACTGCTGCGATGAGGAAACACTGTGTTTACGGTTCATACTGGGAACCCTTACCTGCCGTGTCTCTGTGGGAGCAGAAGGTCGACTTCAGAGGCAGCCAGACAAACGTACAGTTTGCCCTTTCAACGCTACCTGTGGTTTCGTGAGACACGCGGACACTGTTGCCTCTCCCCAGAAATCATATCCTCGAAGCCCTTCAGCCCATGCAGGAGCACCTGGGTGCCAACATTTTCTCCGGGAAGCGTCAGCGTGCAGGTTGCATCTCATTCTCGTGGTCAAAAACTACAGAGCACTGTGCTGGGTTCCATGCTGATATTGGTTACCTAAAGCCAGGAGCATTACTTTCCCAGTGGGAGAGCTGAAAGTGCGGCCCCAAAGTGTGCTGAGAAACAGTGCGGTTGCTCGTGCTCTCTTCACCGTTAGAACGGCTTTGCGAAGGGCAAGGCAGTGTGACTGGAGAAACCCTCTCTTTTCTCCTCCGTGCAGGAGGCTTTCCTGGCGCCCCATGTCCCTAAAGGGAACACTCTATGGTTCCACAAGGACCAAAGGAAGGGTCAAGGATGCCATCCATGAATGGACTCGTGCAGAGTTTGGCCAGGACACCTTAAGCATGTAGTGCATGACAGTTAGCATGCCTTTCTGGAGGCTGCTGCTGCCTCAGCATATGCCTGGGAAGAACACTGGGTGGCGGAAGAGTTCTTGGGGCCCTGCGCATCTGTCCACTATAAAAGTGCCCCGGTTCATCTCTGGGAATGCAGAGTGAGCCGCAACAGCCTGTTCTCTTTGCCGGATAACTACATGGCCAAAACATTCAAAAGTGCCCCTGAGCAGAGCTGTAAAACTTCGTACGTGGACCCTCAGGGCTCTCGGTGCGGAAGCTGAGGAGCAATAGGAAACACTGTGCGCAGTGTCCCTTCTGGATGTTCTTAACCTAGCAGCACTTTCTGGCTAGCCATGACTCGACTTTAGTGGCCGTCTGGCAAACGGACCGTTTGCCCCTGAACACGGCTAGGCTTCTGGCAGGTTCAGGGCACCGCACACTGATCACGAAGTACAAACAACCAAGGTCCGGGGATAGCCTCCACAATGCTTGCCGGCAGGCAGCCTTTGCCCAGAAGCCTCAGTCAAAGCAGTGACTTGACGCGAGTGTGCTGTTCAGGACTCCTAGGACTCCTGGGGGCTCACCACGTCGCATGGCAAAACACTGTGTCCCAGTGTGTCTTCCTGGGCGACCGCACCAAAAAGTGATACCTGAGGCAATTGGGACTGGTTCCCTGCACGAAGGATGAAAGGCAACACTCTGCTCTCTTCGCTGCCCACCTATTTGGCCAAGCGTTCCAAAGTCCTCCCGGACTCTGGCCTAGCAGCTCCTGGGTGTAATGCAGACGGTCCCCACAGCTGAACCACTGCTGCGATGAGGAAACACTGTGTTTACGGTTCATACTGGGAACCCTTACCTGCCGTGTCTCTGTGGGAGCAGAAGGTCGACTTCAGAGGCAGCCAGACAAACGTACAGTTTGCCATTTCAACGCTACCTGTGGTTTTGTGAGACACGCGGACACTGTTGCCTCTCCCCAGAAATTATATCCTCGAAGCCCTTCAGCCCATGCAGAAGCACCTGGGTGCCAACATTTTCTCCGGGAAGCGTCAGCGTGCGGGTTGCATCTCATTCTCGTGGTCAAAAACTACAGAGCACTGTGCTGGGTTCCATGCTGATATTGGTTACCTAAAGCCAGGAGCATTACTTTCCCAGTGGGAGAGCTGAAAGTGCGGCCCCAAAGTGTGCTGAGAAACAGTGCGGTTGCTCGTGCTCTCTTCACCGTTAGAACGGCTTTGCGAAGGGCAAGGCAGTGTGACTGGAGAAACCCTCTCTTTTCTCCTCCGTGCAGGAGGCTTTCCTGGCGCCCCATGTCCCTAAAGGGAACACTCTACGGTTCCACAAGGACCAGAGGATGGGTCAGGGATGCCCTCCATGAATGCACTAGTGCAGAGTTTGGCCAGGACACCTTAAGCATGTAGTGCATGACAGTTAGCATGCCTTTCTGGAGGCTGCTGCTGCCTCAGCATATGCCTTGGAAGAACACTGGGTGGCGGAAGTGTTCTTGGGGCCCTGCGCCTCTGTCCACTATAAAAGTACCCCGGCTCATCTCTGTGAATGCAGAGTGAGCGGCAACAGCCTGTTCTCTTTGCCGGATAACTACATGGCCAAAACATTCAAAAGTACCCCTGAGCAGAGCTGTAAAACTTCGTACGTGGACCCTCAGGGCTCTCGGTGTGGAAGCTGAGGAGCAATAGGAAACACTGTGCGCAGTGTCCCTTCTGGATGTTCTTAACCTAGCAGCACTTTCTGGCTAGCCATGACTCGACTTTAGTGGCCGTCTTGCAAACGGACCGTTTGCTCCTGAACACGGCTAGGCTTCTGGTAGTTTCAGGGCACCGCACACTGATCACGAAGTACAAACATCCAAGGTCCGGGGATAGCCTCCACAATGCTTGCCGGCAGGCAGCCTTTGCCCAGAAGCCTCAGTCAAAGCAGTGACTTGACGCGAGTGTGCTGTTCAGGACTCCTAGGACTCCTGGGGGCTCACCACGTCGCATGGCAAAACACTGTGTCCCAGTGTGTCTTCCTGGGCTACCGCACCAAAAAGTGATACCTGAGGCAATTGGGACTGGTTCCCTGCACGAAGGATGAAAGGCAACACTCTGCTCTCTTCGCTGCCCACCTATTTGGCCAAGCGTTCCAAAGTCCTCCCGGACTCCGGCCTAGCAGCTCCTGGGTGTAATGCAGACGGTCCCCACAGCTGAACCACTGCTGCGATGAGGAAACACTGTGTTTACGGTTCATACTGGGAACCCTTACCTGCCGTGTCTCTGTGGGAGCAGAAGGTCGACTTCAGAGGCAGCCAGACAAACGTACAGTTTGCCATTTCAACGCTACCTGTGGTTTTGTGAGACACGCGGACACTGTTGCCTCTCCCCAGAAATTATATCCTCGAAGCCCTTCAGCCCATGCAGAAGCACCTGGGTGCCAACATTTTCTCCGGGAAGCGTCAGCGTGCGGGTTGCATCTCATTCTCGTGGTCAAAAACTACAGAGCACTGTGCTGGGTTCCATGCTGATATTGGTTACCTAAAGCCAGGAGCATTACTTTCCCAGTGGGAGAGCTGAAAGTGCGGCCCCAAAGTGTGCTGAGAAACAGTGCGGTTGCTCGTGCTCTCTTCACCGTTAGAACGGCTTTGCGAAGGGCAAGGCAGTGTGACTGGAGAAACCCTCTCTTTTCTCCTCCGTGCAGGAGGCTTTCCTGGCGCCCCATGTGCCTAAAGGGAACACTCTACGGTTCCACAAGGACCAGAGGATGGGTCAGGGATGCCCTCCATGAATGCACTAGTGCAGAGTTTGGCCAGGACACCTTAAGCATGTAGTGCATGACAGTTAGCATGCCTTTCTGGAGGCTGCTGCTGCCTCAGCATATGCCTTGGAAGAACACTGGGTGGCGGAAGTGTTCTTGGGGCCCTGCGCCTCTGTCCACTATAAAAGTACCCCGGCTCATCTCTGTGAATGCAGAGTGAGCGGCAACAGCCTGTTCTCTTTGCCGGATAACTACATGGCCAAAACATTCAAAAGTACCCCTGAGCAGAGCTGTAAAACTTCGTACGTGGACCCTCAGGGCTCTCGGTGTGGAAGCTGAGGAGCAATAGGAAACACTGTGCGCAGTGTCCCTTCTGGATGTTCTTAACCTAGCAGCACTTTCTGGCTAGCCATGACTCGACTTTAGTGGCCGTCTTGCAAACGGACCGTTTGCTCCTGAACACGGCTAGGCTTCTGGTAGTTTCAGGGCACCGCACACTGATCACGAAGTACAAACAACCAAGGTCCGGGGATAGCCTCCACAATGCTTGCCGGCAGGCAGCCTTTGCCCAGAAGCCTCAGTCAAAGCAGTGACTTGACGCGAGTGTGCTGTTCAGGACACCTAGGACTACTGGGGGCTCACCACGTCGCATGGCAAAACACTGTGTCCCAGTGTGTCTTCCTGGGCGACCGCACCAAAAAGTGATACCTGAGGCAATTGGGACTGGTTCCCTGCACGAAGGATGAAAGGCAACACTCTGCTCTCTTCGCTGCCCACCTATTTGGCCAAGCGTTCCAAAGTCCTCCCGGACTCCGGCCTAGCAGCTCCTGGGTGTAATGCAGACGGTCCCCACAGCTGAACCACTGCTGCGATGAGGAAACACTGTGTTTACAGTTCAGACTTGGAACCCTTACCTGCCGTGTCTCTGTGGGAGCAGAAGGTCGACTTCAGAGGCAGCCAGACAAACGTACAGTTTGCCCTTTCAACGCTACCTGTGGTTTTGTGAGACACGCGGACACTGTTGCCTCTCCCCAGAAATTATATCCTCGAAGCCCTTCAGCCCATGCAGGAGCACCTGGGTGCCAACATTTTCTCCGGGAAGCGTCAGCGTGCGGGTTGCATCTGATACTCGTGGTCAAAAACTACAGAGCACTGTGCTGGGTTCCATGCTGATATTGGTTACCTAAAGCCAGGAGCATTACTTTCCCAGTGGGAGAGCTGAAAGTGCCGCCCCAAAGTATGCTGAGAAACAATGCGGTTGCTCGTGCTCGCTTCACCGTTAGAACGGCTTTGCGAAGGGCAAGGCAGTGTGACTGGAGATACCCTCTCTTTTCTCCTCCGTGCAGGAGGCTTTCCTGGCGCCCCATGTCCCTAAAGGGAACACTCTACGGTTCCACAAGGACCAGAGGATGGGTCAGGGATGCCCTCCATGAATGCACTAGTGCAGAGTTTGGCCAGGACACCTTAAGCATGTAGTGCATGACAGTTAGCATGCCTCTCTGGAGGCTGCTGCTGCCTCAGCATATGCCTTGGAAGAACACTGGGTGGCGGAAGTGTTCTTGGGGCCCTGCGCCTCTGTCCACTATAAAAGTACCCCGGCTCACCTCTGTGAATGCAGAGTGAGCCGCAACAGCCTGTTCTCTTTGCCGGATAACTACATGGCCAAAACATTCAAAAGTAGCCCTGAGCAGAGCTGTAAAACTTCGTACGTGGACCCTCAGTGCTCTCGGTGCGGAAGCTGAGGAGCAATAGGAAACACTGTGCGCAGTGTCCCTTCTGGATGTTCTTAACCTAGCAGCACTTTCTGGCTAGCCATGACTCGACTTTAGTGGCCGTCTTGCAAACGGACCGTTTGCCCCTGAACACGGCTAGGCTTCTGGCAGGTTCAGGGCACCGCACACTGATCACGAAGTACAAACAACCAAGGTCCGGGGATAGCCTCCACAATGCTTGCCGGCAGGCAGCCTTTGCCCAGAAGCCTCAGTCAAAGCAGTGACTTGACGCGAGTGTGCTGTTCAGGACTCCTAGGACTCCTGGGGGCTCACCACGTCGCATGGCAAAACACTGTGTCCCAGTGTGTCTTCCTGGGCGACCGCACCAAAAAGTGATACCTCAGGCAATTGGGACTGGTTCCCTGCACGAAGGATGAAAGGCAACACTCTGCTCTCTTCGCTGCCCACCTATTTGGCCAAGCGTTCCAAAGTCCTCCCGGACTCCGGCCTAGCAGCTCCTGGGTGTAATGCAGACGGTCCCCACAGCTGAACCACTGCTGCGATGAGGAAACACTGTGTTTACGGTTCATACTGGGAACACTTACCTGCCGTGTCTCTGTGGGAGCAGAAGGTCGACTTCAGAGGCAGCCAGAAAAACGTACAGTTTGCCCTTTCAACGCTACCTGTGGTTTTGTGAGACACGCGGACACTGTTGCCTCTCCCCAGAAATTATATCCTCGAAGCCCTTCAGCCCATGCAGGAGCACCTGGGTGCCAACATTTTCTCCGGGAAGCGTCAGCGTGCGGGTTGCATCTCTTTCTCGTGGTCAGAAACTACAGAGCACTGTGCTGGGTGCCATGCTGATATTGGTTACCTAAAGCCAGGAGCATTACTTTCCCAGTGGGAGAGCTGAAAGTGCGGCCCCAAAGTGTGCTGAGAAACAGTGCGGTTGCTCGTGCTCGCTTCACCGTTAGAACGGCTTTGCGAAGGGCAAGGCAGTGTGACTGGAGAAACCCTCTCTTTTCTCCTCTGTGCAGGAGGCTTTCCTGGCGCCCCATGTCCCTAAAGGGAACACTCTACGGTTCCACAAGGACCAGAGGATGGGTCAGGGATGCCCTCCATGAATGCACTAGTGCAGAGTTTGGCCAGGACACCTTAAGCATGTAGTGCATGACAGTTAGCATGCCTTTCTGGAGGCTGCTGCTGCCTCAGCATATGCCTTGGAAGAACACTGGGTGGCGGAAGTGTTCTTGGGGCCCTGCGCCTCTGTCCACTATAAAAGTACCCCGGCTCATCTCTGTGAATGCAGAGTGAGCGGCAACAGCCTGTTCTCTTTGCCGGATAACTACATGGCCAAAACATTCAAAAGTACCCCTGAGCAGAGCTGTAAAACTTCGTACGTGGACCCTCAGGGCTCTCGGTGTGGAAGCTGAGGAGCAATAGGAAACACTGTGCGCAGTGTCCCTTCTGGATGTTCTTAACCTAGCAGCACTTTCTGGCTAGCCATGACTCGACTTTAGTGGCCGTCTTGCAAACGGACCGTTTGCTCCTGAACACGGCTAGGCTTCTGGTAGTTTCAGGGCACCGCACACTGATCACGAAGTACAAACAACCAAGGTCCGGGGATAGCCTCCACAATGCTTGCCGGCAGGCAGCCTTTGCCCAGAAGCCTCAGTCAAAGCAGTGACTTCACGCGAGTGTGCTGTTCAGGACACCTAGGACTCCTGGGGGCTCACCACGTCGCATGGCAAAACACTGTGTCCCAGTGTGTCTTCCTGGGCGACCGCACCAAAAAGTGATACCTGAGGCAATTGGGACTGGTTCCCTGCACGAAGGATGAAAGGCAACACTCTGCTCTCTTCGCTGCCCACCTATTTGGCCAAGCGTTCCAAAGTCCTCCCGGACTCCGGCCTAGCAGCTCCTGGGTGTAATGCAGACGGTCCCCACAGCTGAACCACTGCTGCGATGAGGAAACACTGTGTTTACAGTTCAGACTTGGAACCCTTACCTGCCGTGTCTCTGTGGGAGCAGAAGGTCGACTTCAGAGGCAGCCAGACAAACGTACAGTTTGCCCTTTCAACGCTACCTGTGGTTTTGTGAGACACGCGGACACTGTTGCCTCTCCCCAGAAATTATATCCTCGAAGCCCTTCAGCCCATGCAGGAGCACCTGGGTGCCAACATTTTCTCCGGGAAGCGTCAGCGTGCGGGTTGCATCTGATACTCGTGGTCAAAAACTACAGAGCACTGTGCTGGGTTCCATGCTGATATTGGTTACCTAAAGCCAGGAGCATTACTTTCCCAGTGGGAGAGCTGAAAGTGCCGCCCCAAAGTATGCTGAGAAACAATGCGGTTGCTCGTGCTCGCTTCACCGTTAGAACGGCTTTGCGAAGGGCAAGGCAGTGTGACTGGAGATACCCTCTCTTTTCTCCTCCGTGCAGGAGGCTTTCCTGGCGCCCCATGTCCCTAAAGGGAACACTCTACGGTTCCACAAGGACCAGAGGATGGGTCAGGGATGCCCTCCATGAATGCACTAGTGCAGTGTTTGGCCAGGACACCTTAAGCATGTAGTGCATGACAGTTAGCATGCCTCTCTGGAGGCTGCTGCTGCCTCAGCATATGCCTTGGAAGAACACTGGGTGGCGGAAGTGTTCTTGGGGCCCTGCGCCTCTGTCCACTATAAAAGTACCCCGGCTCACCTCTGTGAATGCAGAGTGAGCCGCAACAGCCTGTTCTCTTTGCCGGATAACTACATGGCCAAAACATTCAAAAGTAGCCCTGAGCAGAGCTGTAAAACTTCGTACGTGGACCCTCAGTGCTCTCGGTGCGGAAGCTGAGGAGCAATAGGAAACACTGTGCGCAGTGTCCCTTCTGGATGTTCTTAACCTAGCAGCACTTTCTGGCTAGCCATGACTCGACTTTAGTGGCCGTCTTGCAAACGGACCGTTTGCCCCTGAACACGGCTAGGCTTCTGGCAGGTTCAGGGCACCGCACACTGATCACGAAGTACAAACAACCAAGGTCCGGGGATAGCCTCCACAATGCTTGCCGGCAGGCAGCCTTTGCCCAGAAGCCTCAGGCAAAGCAGTGACTTGACGCGAGTGTGCTGTTCAGGACTCCTAGGACTCCTGGGGGCTCACCACGTCGCATGGCAAAACACTGTGTCCCAGTGTGTCTTCCTGGGCGACCGCACCAAAAAGTGATACCTCAGGCAATTGGGACTGGTTCCCTGCACGAAGGATGAAAGGCAACACTCTGCTCTCTTCGCTGCCCACCTATTTGGCCAAGCGTTCCAAAGTCCTCCCGGACTCCGGCCTAGCAGCTCCTGGGTGTAATGCAGACGGTCCCCACAGCTGAACCACTGCTGCGATGAGGAAACACTGTGTTTACGGTTCATACTGGGAACACTTACCTGCCGTGTCTCTGTGGGAGCAGAAGGTCGACTTCAGAGGCAGCCAGAAAAACGTACAGTTTGCCCTTTCAACGCTACCTGTGGTTTTGTGAGACACGCGGACACTGTTGCCTCTCCCCAGAAATTATATCCTCGAAGCCCTTCAGCCCATGCAGGAGCACCTGGGTGCCAACATTTTCTCCGGGAAGCGTCAGCGTGCGGGTTGCATCTCTTTCTCGTGGTCAGAAACTACAGAGCACTGTGCTGGGTTCCATGCTGATATTGGTTACCTAAAGCCAGGAGCATTACTTTCCCAGTGGGAGAGCTGAAAGTGCGGCCCCAAAGTGTGCTGAGAAACAGTGCGGTTGCTCGTGCTCGCTTCACCGTTAGAACGGCTTTGCGAAGGGCAAGGCAGTGTGACTGGAGAAACCCTCTCTTTTCTCCTCCGTGCAGGAGGCTTTCCTGGCGCCCCATGTCCCTAAAGGGAACACTCTACGGTTCCACAAGGACCAGAGGATGGGTCAGGGATGCCCTCCATGAATGCACTAGTGCAGAGTTTGGCCAGGACACCTTAAGCATGTAGTGCATGACAGTTAGCATGCCTTTCTGGAGGCTGCTGCTGCCTCAGCATATGCCTTGGAAGAACACTGGGTGGCGGAAGTGTTCTTGGGGCCCTGCGCCTCTGTCCACTATAAAAGTACCCCGGCTCATCTCTGTGAATGCAGAGTGAGCGGCAACAGCCTGTTCTCTTTGCCGGATAACTACATGGCCAAAACATTCAAAAGTACCCCTGAGCAGAGCTGTAAAACTTCGTACGTGGACCCTCAGGGCTCTCGGTGCGGAAGCTGAGGAGCAATAGGAAACACGGTGCGCAGTGTCCTTTCTGGGTGTTCTTAACCTAGCGGCACTTTCTGGCAAGCCATGACTCGACTTTAGAGGCAGTCTTGCAAACGGACCATTTGCCCCTGAACACTGCTAAGCTGCTGGCAGGTTCAGGGCACCGCACACTGATCACGAAGTACAAACAACCAAGGTCCGGGGATAGCATCCACAATGCTTGCCGGCAGGCAGCCTTTGACCAGAAGCCTCAGTCAAAGCAGTGACTTGACGCGAGTGTGCTGTTCAGGACTCCTAGGACTCCTGGGGGCTCACCACGTCGCATGGCAAAACACTGTGTCCCCAGTGTGTCTTCCTGGGCGACCGCACCAAAAAGTGATACCTGAGGCAATTGGGACTGGTTCCCTGCACGAAGGATGAAAGGCAACACTCTGCTCTCTTCGCTGCCCACCTATTCGGCCAAGCGTTCCAAAGTCCTCCCGGACTCCGGCCTAGCAGCTCCTGGGTGTAATGCAGACGGTCCCCACAGCTGAACCACTGCTGCGATGAGGAAACACTGTGTTTACGGTTCATACTGGGAACCCTTACCTGCCGTGTCTCTGTGGGAGCAGAAGGTCGACTTCAGAGGCAGCCAGACAAACGTACAGTTTGCCCTTTCAACGCTACCTATGGTTTTGTGAGACACGCGGACACTGTTGCCTCTCCCCAGAAATTATATCCTCGAAGCCCTTCAGCCCATGCAGGAGCACCTGGGTGCCAACATTTTCTCCGGGAAGCGTCAGCGTGCGGGTTGCATCTCATTCTCGTGGTCAAAAACTACAGAGCACTGTGCTGGGTTCCATGCTGATATTGGTTACCTAAAGCCAGGAGCATTACTTTCCCAGTGAGAGAGCTGAAAGTGCGGCCCCAAAGTGTGCTGAGAAACAGTGCGGTTGCTCGTGCTCTCTTCACCGTTAGAACGGCTTTGCGAAGGGCAAGGCAGTGTGACTGGAGAAACCCTCTCTTTTCTCCTCCGTGCAGGAGGCTTTCCTGGCGCCCCATGTCCCTAAAGGGAACACTCTACGGTTCCACAAGGACCAGAGGATGGGTCAGGGATGCCCTCCATGAATGCACTAGTGCAGAGTTTGGCCAGGACACCTTAAGCATGTAGTGCATGACAGTTAGCATGCCTTTCTGGAGGCTGCTGCTGCCTAAGCATATGCCTTGGAAGAACACTGGGTGGCGGAAGTGTTCTTGGGGCCCTGTGCATCTGTCCACTATAAAAGTACCCCGGCTCATCTCTGTGAATGCAGAGTGAGCGGCAACAGCCTGTTCTCTTTGCCGGATAACTACATGGCCAAAACATTCAAAAGTACCCCTGAGCAGAGCTGTAAAACTTCGTACGTGGACCCTCAGGGCTCTCGGTGCGGAAGCTGAGGAGCAATAGGAAACAGTGTACGCAGTGTCCCTTCTGGATGTTCTTAACCTAGCAGCACTTTCTGGCTAGCCATGACTGGACTTTAGTGGCCGTCTTGCAAACGGACCGTTTGCCCCTGAACACGGCTAGGATTCTGGCAGGTTCAGGCACCGCACACTGATCACGAAGTACAAACAACCAAGGTCCGGGGATAGCCTCCACAATGCTTGCCGGCAGGCAGCCTTTGCCCAGAAGCCTCAGTCAAAGCAGTGACTTGACGCGAGTGTGCTGTTCAGGACTCCTAGGACTCCTGGGGGCTCACCACGTCGCATGGCAAAACACTGTGTCCCAGTGTGTCTTCCTGGGCGACCGCACCAAAAAGTGATACCTGAGGCAATTGGGACTGGTTCCCTGCACGAAGGATGAAAGGCAACACTCTGCTCTCTTCGCTGCCCACCTATTTGGCCAAGCGTTCCAAAGTCCTCCCGGACTCCGGCCTAGCAGCTCCTGGGTGTAATGCAGACGGTCCCCACAGCTGAACCACTGCTGCGATGAGGAAACACTGTGTTTACAGTTCAGACTGGGAACCCTTACCTGCCGTGTCTCTGTGGGAGCAGAAGGTCGACTTCAGAGGCAGCCAGACAAACGTACAGTTTGCCCTTTCAACGCTACCTGTGGTTTTGTGAGACACGCGGACACTGTTGCCTCTCCCCAGAAATTATATCCTCGAAGCCCTTCAGCCCATGCAGGAGCACCTGGGTGCTAACGTTTTCTCCGGGAAGCGTCAGCGTGCGGGTTGCATCTCATTCTCGTGGTCAAAAACTACAGAGCACTGTGCTGGGTTCCATGCTGATATTGGTTACCTAAAGCCAGGAGCATTACTTTCCCAGTGGGAGAGCTGAAAGTGCGGCCCCAAAGTGTGCTGAGAAACAGTGCGGTTGCTCGTGCTCTCTTCACCGTTAGAACGGCTTTGCGAAGGGCAAGGCAGTGTGACTGGAGAAACCCTCTCTTTTCTCCTCCGTGCAGGAGGCTTTCCTGGCGCCCCATGTCCCTAAAGGGAACACTCTACGGTTCCACAAGGACCAGAGGATGGGTCAGGGATGCCCTCCATGAATGCACTAGTGCAGAGTTTGGCCAGGACACCTTAAGCATGTAGTGCATGACAGTTAGCATGCCTTTCTGGAGGCTGCTGCTGCCTCAGCATATGCCTTGGAAGAACACTGGGTGGCGGAAGTGTTCTTGGGGCCCTGCGCCTCTGTCCACTATAAAAGTACCCCGGCTCATCTCTGTGAATGCAGAGTGAGCGGCAACAGCCTGTTCTCTTTGCCGGATAACTACATGGCCAAAACATTCAAAAGTACCCCTGAGCAGAGCTGTAAAACTTCGTACGTGGACCCTCAGGGCTCTCGGTGCGGAAGCTGAGGAGCAATAGGAAACACTGTGCGCAGTGTCCCTTCTGGATGTTCTGAACCTAGCAGCACTTTCTGGCTAGCCATGACTCGACTTTAGAGGCAGTCTTGCAAACGGACCATTTGCCCCTGAACACTGCTAAGCTGCTGGCAGGTTCAGGGCACCGCACACTGATCACGAAGTACAAACAACCAAGGTCCGGGGATAGCCTCCACAATGCTTGCCGGCAGGCAGCCTTTGCCCAGAAGCCTCAGTCAAAGCAGTGACTTGACGCGAGTGTGCTGTTCAGGACTCCTAGGACTCCTGGGGGCTCACCACGTCGCATGGCAAAACACTGTGTCCCAGTGTGTCTTCCTGGGCGACCGCACCAAAAAGTGATACCTGAGGCAATTGGGACTGGTTCCCTGCACGAAGGATGAAAGGCAACACTCTGCTCTCTTCGCTGCCCACCTATTTGGCCAAGCGTTCCAAAGTCCTCCCGGACTCCGGCCTAGCAGCTCCTGGGTGTAATGCAGACGGTCCCCACAGCTGAACCACTGCTGCGATGAGGAAACACTGTGTTTACAGTTCAGACTGGGAACCCTTACCTGCCGTGTCTCTGTGGGAGCAGAAGGTCGACTTCAGAGGCAGCCAGACAAACGTACAGTTTGCCCTTTCAACGCTACCTGTGGTTTTGTGAGACACGCGGACACTGTTGCCTCTCCCCAGAAATTATATCCTCGAAGCCCTTCAGCCCATGCAGGAGCACCTGGGTGCTAACGTTTTCTCCGGGAAGCGTCAGCGTGCGGGTTGCATCTCATTCTCGTGGTCAAAAACTACAGAGCACTGTGCTGGGTTCCATGCTGATATTGGTTACCTAAAGCCAGGAGCATTACTTTCCCAGTGGGAGAGCTGAAAGTGCGGCCCCAAAGTGTGCTGAGAAACAGTGCGGTTGCTCGTGCTCTCTTCACCGTTAGAACGGCTTTGCGAAGGGCAAGGCAGTGTGACTGGAGAAACCCTCTCTTTTCTCCTCCGTGCAGGAGGCTTTCCTGGCGCCCCATGTCCCTAAAGGGAACACTCTACGGTTCCACAAGGACCAGAGGATGGGTCAGGGATGCCCTCCATGAATGCACTAGTGCAGAGTTTGGCCAGGACACCTTAAGCATGTAGTGCATGACAGTTAGCATGCCTTTCTGGAGGCTGCTGCTGCCTCAGCATATGCCTTGGAAGAACACTGGGTGGCGGAAGTGTTCTTGGGGCCCTGCGCCTCTGTCCACTATAAAAGTACCCCGGCTCATCTCTGTGAATGCAGAGTGAGCGGCAACAGCCTGTTCTCTTTGCCGGATAACTACATGGCCAAAACATTCAAAAGTACCCCTGAGCAGAGCTGTAAAACTTCGTACGTGGACCCTCAGGGCTCTCGGTGCGGAAGCTGAGGAGCAATAGGAAACACTGTGCGCAGTGTCCCTTCTGGATGTTCTGAACCTAGCAGCACTTTCTGGCTAGCCATGACTCGACTTTAGAGGCAGTCTTGCAAACGGACCATTTGCCCCTGAACACTGCTAAGCTGCTGGCAGGTTCAGGGCACCGCACACTGATCACGAAGTACAAACAACCAAGGTCCGGGGATAGCCTCCACAATGCTTGCCGGCAGGCAGCCTTTGCCCAGAAGCCTCAGTCAAAGCAGTGACTTGACGCGAGTGTGCTGTTCAGGACTCCTAGGACTCCTGGGGGCTCACCACGTCGCATGGCAAAACACTGTGTCCCAGTGTGTCTTCCTGGGCGACCGCACCAAAAAGTGATACCTGAGGCAATTGGGACTGGTTCCCTGCACGAAGGATGAAAGGCAACACTCTGCTCTCTTCGCTGCCCACCTATTTGGCCAAGCGTTCCAAAGTCCTCCCGGACGCCGGACTATCAGCTCCTAGGTGTAATGCAGACGGTCCCCACAGCTGAACCACTGCTACGATGAGGACACACTGTGTTTACGGTTCATACTGGGAATCCTTACCTGCCGGTTCTCTGTGGGAGCAGGAGGTCGACTTCAGAGGCAGCCAGAAAAACGTACAGTTTGCCCTTTCAACGCTAACTGTGGTTTTGTGAGACACGCGGACACTGTTGCCTCTCCCCAGAAATTATATCCTCGAAGCCCTTCAGCCCATGCAGGAGCACCTGGGTGCCAACATTTTCTCCGGGAAGCGTCAGCGTGCGGGTTGCATCTCATTCTCGTGGTCAAAAACTACAGAGCACTGTGCTGGGTTCCATGCTGATATTGGTTACCTAAAGCCAGGAGCATTACTTTCCCAGTGGGAGAGCTGAAAGTGCGGCCCCAAAGTGTGCTGAGAAACAGTGCGGTTGCTCGTGCTCTCTTCACCGTTAGAACGGCTTTGCGAAGGGCAAGGCAGTGTGACTGGAGATACCCTCTCTTTTCTCCTCCGTGCAGGAGGCTTTCCTGGCGCCCCATGTCCCTAAAGGGAACACTCTACGGTTCCACAAGGACCAGAGGAAGGGTCAGGGGTTCCATCCATGAATGGACTCGTGCAGAGTTTGGCCAGGACACCTTAAGCATGTAGTGCATGACAGTTAGCATGCCTTTCTGGAGGCTGCTGCTGCGTCAGCATATGCCTGGGAAGAACACTGGGTGGCGGAAGTGTTCTTGGGGCCCTGCGCATCTGTCCACTATAAAAGTGCCCCGGTTCATCTCTGTGAATGCAGAGTGAGCAGCAACAGCCTGCTCTCTTTGCCGGATAACTACATGGCCAAAACATTCAAAAGTGCCCCTGAGCAGAGCTGTAAAAGTTCGTAGGTGAACCCTCAGGGCTCTCGGTGCTGAAGCTGAGGAGCAATAGGAAACACGGTGCGCAGTGTCCCTTCTGGGTGTTCTTAACCTAGCGGCACTTTCTGGCAAGCCATGACTCGACTTTAGAGGCAGTCTTGCAAACGGACCATTTGCCCCTGAACACTGCTAGGCTGCTGGCAGGTTCAGGGCACCGCACACTGATCACGAAGTACAAACAACCAAGGTCCGGGGATAGCATCCACAATGCTTGCCGGCAGGCAGCCTTTGCCCAGAAGCCTCAGGCAAAGCAGTGGCTTGACGCGAGTGTGCTGTTCAGGACTCCGAGGACTCCTGGGGGCTCACCACATCGCATGAAAAAACACTGTGTCCCGAGTGTGTCTTCTTGGGCGACCTCACCAAAATGTGATACCTGAGGCAATTGGGACTGGTTCCCTGCAAGAAGAATGAAAGGCAACACTCTGCTCTCTTCGCTTCCCACCTATATGGCCAAGCATTCCAAAGACCTCCCGGACTCCGGCCTAGCAGCTAGTGGGTGTAATGCAGACGGTCCCCACAGCTGAACCACTGCTGCGATGAGGAAACACTGTGTTTACGGTTCATACCGGGAACCCTTACCTGCCGTGTCTCTGTGGGAGCAGAAGGTCGACTTCAGAGGCAGCCAGACAAACGTACAGTTTGCCCTTTCAACGCTACCTGTGGTTTTGTGAGACACGCGGACACTGTTGCCTCTCCCCAGAAATTATATCCTCGAAGCCCTTCAGCCCATGCAGGAGCACCTGGGTGCCAACATTTTCTCCGGGAAGCACCAGGGTGCTGGTTGCGTGTCGTTCTCGTGGTCAAAAACTACAGAGCACTGTGCTGGGTTCCATGTTGATATTGGTCACCTAAAGCCAGGAGCATTACTTTCCCAGTGGGAGAGCTGAAAGTGCGGCCCCAAAGTGTGCTGAGAAACAGTGCGGTTGCTCGTGCTATCTTCACCGTTAGAACTGCTTTGCGAAGGGCAAGGCAGTGTGACTGGAGATACCCTCTCTTTTCTCCTCCGTGCAGGAGGCTTTCCTGGCGCCCCATGTCCCTAAAGGGAACACTCTACGGTTCCACAAGGACCAGAGGAAGGGTCAGGGGTTCCATCCATGAATGGACTCGTGCAGAGTTTGGCCAGGACCCCTTAAGCATGTAGTGCATGACAGTTAGCATGCCTTTCTGGAGGCTGCTGCTGCCTCAGCATATGCCTTCGAAGAACACTGGGTGGCGGAAGTGTTCTTGGGGCCCTGCGCATCTGTCCACTATAAAAGTGCCCCGGCTCATCTCTGTGAATGCAGAGTGAGCGGCAACAGCCTGTTCTCTTTGCCGGATAACTACATGGCCAAAACATTCAAAAGTACCCCTGAGCAGAGCTGTAAAACTTCGTACGTGGACCCTCAGGGCTCTCGGTGCGGAAGCTGAGGAGCAATAGGAAACACTGTACGCAGTGTCCCTTCTGGATGTTCTTAACCTAGCAGCACTTTCTGGCTAGCCATGACTCGACTTTAGTGGCCGTCTTGCAAACGGACCGTTTGCCCCTGAACACGGCTAGGATTCTGGCAGGTTCAGGCACCGCACACTGATCACGAAGTACAAACAACCAAGGTCCGGGGATAGCCTCCACAATGCTTGCCGGCAGGCAGCCTTTGCCCAGAAGCCTCAGTCAAAGCAGTGACTTGACGCGAGTGTGCTGTTCAGGACTCCTAGGACTCCTGGGGGCTCACCACGTCGCATGGCAAAACACTGTGTCCCAGTGTGTCTTCCTGGGCGACCGCACCAAAAAGTGATACCTGAGGCAATTGGGACTGGTTCCCTGCACGAAGGATGAAAGGCAACACTCTGCTCTCTTCGCTGCCCACCTATTTGGCCAAGCGTTCCAAAGTCCTCCCGGACTCCGGCCTAGCAGCTCCTGGGTGTAATGCAGACGGTCCCCACAGCTGAACCACTGCTGCGATGAGGAAACACTGTGTTTACAGTTCAGACTGGGAACCCTTACCTGCCGTGTCTCTGTGGGAGCAGAAGGTCGACTTCAGAGGCAGCCAGACAAACGTACAGTTTGCCCTTTCAACGCTACCTGTGGTTTTGTGAGACACGCGGACACTGTTGCCTCTCCCCAGAAATTATATCCTCGAAGCCCTTCAGCCCATGCAGGAGCACCTGGGTGCTAACGTTTTCTCCGGGAAGCGTCAGCGTGCGGGTTGCATCTCATTCTCGTGGTCAAAAACTACAGAGCACTGTGCTGGGTTCCATGCTGATATTGGTTACCTAAAGCCAGGAGCATTACTTTCCCAGTGGGAGAGCTGAAAGTGCGGCCCCAAAGTGTGCTGAGAAACAGTGCGGTTGCTCGTGCTCTCTTCACCGTTAGAACGGCTTTGCGAAGGGCAAGGCAGTGTGACTGGAGAAACCCTCTCTTTTCTCCTCCGTGCAGGAGGCTTTCCTGGCGCCCCATGTCCCTAAAGGGAACACTCTACGGTTCCACAAGGACCAGAGGATGGGTCAGGGATGCCCTCCATGAATGCACTAGTGCAGAGTTTGGCCAGGACACCTTAAGCATGTAGTGCATGACAGTTAGCATGCCTTTCTGGAGGCTGCTGCTGCCTCAGCATATGCCTTGGAAGAACACTGGGTGGCGGAAGTGTTCTTGGGGCCCTGCGCCTCTGTCCACTATAAAAGTGCCCCGGTTCATCTCTGTGAATGCAGAGTGAGCCGCAACAGCCTGTTCTCTTTGCCGGATAACTACATGGCCAAAACATTCAAAAGTACCCCTGAGCAGAGCTGTAAAACTTCGTACGTGGACCCTCAGGGCTCTCGGTGCGGAAGCTGAGGAGCAATAGGAAACACTGTGCGCAGTGTCCCTTCTGGATGTTCTGAACCTAGCAGCACTTTCTGGCTAGCCATGACTCGACTTTAGAGGCAGTCTTGCAAACGGACCATTTGCCCCTGAACACTGCTAAGCTGCTGGCAGGTTCAGGGCACCGCACACTGATCACGAAGTACAAACAACCAAGGTCCGGGGATAGCCTCCACAATGCTTGCCGGCAGGCAGCCTTTGCCCAGAAGCCTCAGTCAAAGCAGTGACTTGACGCGAGTGTGCTGTTCAGGACTCCTAGGACTCCTGGGGGCTCACCACGTCGCATGGCAAAACACTGTGTCCCAGTGTGTCTTCCTGGGCGACCGCACCAAAAAGTGATACCTGAGGCAATTGGGACTGGTTCCCTGCACGAAGGATGAAAGGCAACACTCTGCTCTCTTCGCTGCCCACCTATTTGGCCAAGCGTTCCAAAGTCCTCCCGGACGCCTGACTATCAGCTCCTAGGTGTAATGCAGACGGTCCCCACAGCTGAACCACTGCTACGATGAGGACACACTGTGTTTACGGTTCATACTGGGAACCCTTACCTGCCGGTTCTCTGTGGGAGCAGGAGGTCGACTTCAGAGGCAGCCAGAAAAACGTACAGTTTGCCCTTTCAACGCTAACTGTGGTTTTGTGAGACACGCGGACACTGTTGCCTCTCCCCAGAAATTATATCCTCGAAGCCCTTCAGCCCATGCAGGAGCACCTGGGTGCCAACATTTTCTCCGGGAAGCGTCAGCGTGCGGGTTGCATCTCATTCTCGTGGTCAAAAACTACAGAGCACTGTGCTGGGTTCCATGCTGATATTGGTTACCTAAAGCCAGGAGCATTACTTTCCCAGTGGGAGAGCTGAAAGTGCGGCCCCAAAGTGTGCTGAGAAACAGTGCGGTTGCTCGTGCTCTCTTCACCGTTAGAACGGCTTTGCGAAGGGCAAGGCAGTGTGACTGGAGATACCCTCTCTTTTCTCCTCCGTGCAGGAGGCTTTCCTGGCGCCCCATGTCCCTAAAGGGAACACTCTACGGTTCCACAAGGACCAGAGGAAGGGTCAGGGGTTCCATCCATGAATGGACTCGTGCAGAGTTTGGCCAGGACACCTTAAGCATGTAGTGCATGACAGTTAGCATGCCTTTCTGGAGGCTGCTGCTGCCTCAGCATATGCCTTCGAAGAACACTGGGTGGCGGAAGTGTTCTTGGGGCCCTGCGCATCTGTCCACTATAAAAGTGCCCCGGTTCATCTCTGGGAATGCAGAGTGAGCAGCAACAGCCTGCTCTCTTTGCCGGATAACTACATGGCCAAAACATTCAAAAGTGCCCCTGAGCAGAGCTGTAAAAGTTCGTAGGTGAACCCTCAGGGCTCTCGGTGCTGAAGCTGAGGAGCAATAGGAAACACGGTGCGCAGTGTCCCTTCTGGGTGTTCTTAACCTAGCGGCACTTTCTGGCAAGCCATGACTCGACTTTAGAGGCAGTCTTGCAAACGGACCATTTGCCCCTGAACACTGCTAGGCTGCTGGCAGGTTCAGGGCACCGCACACTGATCACGAAGTACAAACAACCAAGGTCCGGGGATAGCATCCACAATGCTTGCCGGCAGGCAGCCTTTGCCCAGAAGCCTCAGGCAAAGCAGTGGCTTGACGCGAGTGTGCTGTTCAGGACTCCGAGGACTCCTGGGGGCTCACCACATCGCATGAAAAAACACTGTGTCCCGAGTGTGTCTTCTTGGGCGACCTCACCAAAATGTGATACCTGAGGCAATTGGGACTGGTTCCCTGCAAGAAGAATGAAAGGCAACACTCTGCTCTCTTCGCTTCCCACCTATATGGCCAAGCATTCCAAAGACCTCCCGGACTCCGGCCTAGCAGCTAGTGGGTGTAATGCAGACGGTCCCCACAGCTGAACCACTGCTGCGATGAGGAAACACTGTGTTTACGGTTCATACCGGGAACCCTTACCTGCCGTGTCTCTGTGGGAGCAGAAGGTCGACTTCAGAGGCAGCCAGACAAACGTACAGTTTGCCCTTTCAACGCTACCTGTGGTTTTGTGAGACACGCGGACACTGTTGCCTCTCCCCAGAAATTATATCCTCGAAGCCCTTCAGCCCATGCAGGAGCACCTGGGTGCCAACATTTTCTCCGGGAAGCACCAGGGTGCTGGTTGCGTGTCGTTCTCGTGGTCAAAAACTACAGAGCACTGTGCTGGGTTCCATGTTGATATTGGTCACCTAAAGCCAGGAGCATTACTTTCCCAGTGGGAGAGCTGAAAGTGCGGCCCCAAAGTGTGCTGAGAAACAGTGCGGTTGCTCGTGCTATCTTCACCGTTAGAACTGCTTTGCGAAGGGCAAGGCAGTGTGACTGGAGATACCCTCTCTTTTCTCCTCCGTGCAGGAGGCTTTCCTGGCGCCCCATGTCCCTAAAGGGAACACTCTACGGTTCCACAAGGACCAGAGGAAGGGTCAGGGGTTCCATCCATGAATGGACTCGTGCAGAGTTTGGCCAGGACACCTTAAGCATGTAGTGCATGACAGTTAGCATGCCTTTCTGGAGGCTGCTGCTGCCTCAGCATATGCCTTCGAAGAACACTGGGTGGCGGAAGTGTTCTTGGGGCCCTGCGCATCTGTCCACTATAAAAGTGCCCCGGCTCATCTCTGTGAATGCAGAGTGAGCGGCAACAGCCTGTTCTCTTTGCCGGATAACTACATGGCCAAAACATTCAAAAGTACCCCTGAGCAGAGCTGTAAAACTTCGTACGTGGACCCTCAGGGCTCTCGGTGCGGAAGCTGAGGAGCAATAGGAAACACTGTACGCAGTGTCCCTTCTGGATGTTCTTAACCTAGCAGCACTTTCTGGCTAGCCATGACTCGACTTTAGTGGCCGTCTTGCAAACGGACCGTTTGCCCCTGAACACGGCTAGGATTCTGGCAGGTTCAGGCACCGCACACTGATCACGAAGTACAAACAACCAAGGTCCGGGGATAGCCTCCACAATGCTTGCCGGCAGGCAGCCTTTGCCCAGAAGCCTCAGTCAAAGCAGTGACTTGACGCGAGTGTGCTGTTCAGGACTCCTAGGACTCCTGGGGGCTCACCACGTCGCATGGCAAAACACTGTGTCCCAGTGTGTCTTCCTGGGCGACCGCACCAAAAAGTGATACCTGAGGCAATTGGGACTGGTTCCCTGCACGAAGGATGAAAGGCAACACTCTGCTCTCTTCGCTGCCCACCTATTTGGCCAAGCGTTCCAAAGTCCTCCCGGACTCCGGCCTAGCAGCTCCTGGGTGTAATGCAGACGGTCCCCACAGCTGAACCACTGCTGCGATGAGGAAACACTGTGTTTACAGTTCAGACTGGGAACCCTTACCTGCCGTGTCTCTGTGGGAGCAGAAGGTCGACTTCAGAGGCAGCCAGACAAACGTACAGTTTGCCCTTTCAACGCTACCTGTGGTTTTGTGAGACACGCGGACACTGTTGCCTCTCCCCAGAAATTATATCCTCGAAGCCCTTCAGCCCATGCAGGAGCACCTGGGTGCTAACGTTTTCTCCGGGAAGCGTCAGCGTGCGGGTTGCATCTCATTCTCGTGGTCAAAAACTACAGAGCACTGTGCTGGGTTCCATGCTGATATTGGTTACCTAAAGCCAGGAGCATTACTTTCCCAGTGGGAGAGCTGAAAGTGCGGCCCCAAAGTGTGCTGAGAAACAGTGCGGTTGCTCGTGCTCTCTTCACCGTTAGAACGGCTTTGCGAAGGGCAAGGCAGTGTGACTGGAGAAACCCTCTCTTTTCTCCTCCGTGCAGGAGGCTTTCCTGGCGCCCCATGTCCCTAAAGGGAACACTCTACGGTTCCACAAGGACCAGAGGATGGGTCAGGGATGCCCTCCATGAATGCACTAGTGCAGAGTTTGGCCAGGACACCTTAAGCATGTAGTGCATGACAGTTAGCATGCCTTTCTGGAGGCTGCTGCTGCCTCAGCATATGCCTTGGAAGAACACTGGGTGGCGGAAGTGTTCTTGGGGCCCTGCGCCTCTGTCCACTATAAAAGTGCCCCGGTTCATCTCTGTGAATGCAGAGTGAGCCGCAACAGCCTGTTCTCTTTGCCGGATAACTACATGGCCAAAACATTCAAAAGTACCCCTGAGCAGAGCTGTAAAACTTCGTACGTGGACCCTCAGGGCTCTCGGTGCGGAAGCTGAGGAGCAATAGGAAACACTGTGCGCAGTGTCCCTTCTGGATGTTCTGAACCTAGCAGCACTTTCTGGCTAGCCATGACTCGACTTTAGAGGCAGTCTTGCAAACGGACCATTTGCCCCTGAACACTGCTAAGCTGCTGGCAGGTTCAGGGCACCGCACACTGATCACGAAGTACAAACAACCAAGGTCCGGGGATAGCCTCCACAATGCTTGCCGGCAGGCAGCCTTTGCCCAGAAGCCTCAGTCAAAGCAGTGACTTGACGCGAGTGTGCTGTTCAGGACTCCTAGGACTCCTGGGGGCTCACCACGTCGCATGGCAAAACACTGTGTCCCAGTGTGTCTTCCTGGGCGACCGCACCAAAAAGTGATACCTGAGGCAATTGGGACTGGTTCCCTGCACGAAGGATGAAAGGCAACACTCTGCTCTCTTCGCTGCCCACCTATTTGGCCAAGCGTTCCAAAGTCCTCCCGGACGCCTGACTATCAGCTCCTAGGTGTAATGCAGACGGTCCCCACAGCTGAACCACTGCTACGATGAGGACACACTGTGTTTACGGTTCATACTGGGAACCCTTACCTGCCGGTTCTCTGTGGGAGCAGGAGGTCGACTTCAGAGGCAGCCAGAAAAACGTACAGTTTGCCCTTTCAACGCTAACTGTGGTTTTGTGAGACACGCGGACACTGTTGCCTCTCCCCAGAAATTATATCCTCGAAGCCCTTCAGCCCATGCAGGAGCACCTGGGTGCCAACATTTTCTCCGGGAAGCGTCAGCGTGCGGGTTGCATCTCATTCTCGTGGTCAAAAACTACAGAGCACTGTGCTGGGTTCCATGCTGATATTGGTTACCTAAAGCCAGGAGCATTACTTTCCCAGTGGGAGAGCTGAAAGTGCGGCCCCAAAGTGTGCTGAGAAACAGTGCGGTTGCTCGTGCTCTCTTCACCGTTAGAACGGCTTTGCGAAGGGCAAGGCAGTGTGACTGGAGATACCCTCTCTTTTCTCCTCCGTGCAGGAGGCTTTCCTGGCGCCCCATGTCCCTAAAGGGAACACTCTACGGTTCCACAAGGACCAGAGGAAGGGTCAGGGGTTCCATCCATGAATGGACTCGTGCAGAGTTTGGCCAGGACACCTTAAGCATGTAGTGCATGACAGTTAGCATGCCTTTCTGGAGGCTGCTGCTGCCTCAGCATATGCCTTCGAAGAACACTGGGTGGCGGAAGTGTTCTTGGGGCCCTGCGCATCTGTCCACTATAAAAGTGCCCCGGTTCATCTCTGGGAATGCAGAGTGAGCAGCAACAGCCTGCTCTCTTTGCCGGATAACTACATGGCCAAAACATTCAAAAGTGCCCCTGAGCAGAGCTGTAAAAGTTCGTAGGTGAACCCTCAGGGCTCTCGGTGCTGAAGCTGAGGAGCAATAGGAAACACGGTGCGCAGTGTCCCTTCTGGGTGTTCTTAACCTAGCGGCACTTTCTGGCAAGCCATGACTCGACTTTAGAGGCAGTCTTGCAAACGGACCATTTGCCCCTGAACACTGCTAGGCTGCTGGCAGGTTCAGGGCACCGCACACTGATCACGAAGTACAAACAACCAAGGTCCGGGGATAGCATCCACAATGCTTGCCGGCAGGCAGCCTTTGCCCAGAAGCCTCAGGCAAAGCAGTGGCTTGACGCGAGTGTGCTGTTCAGGACTCCGAGGACTCCTGGGGGCTCACCACATCGCATGAAAAAACACTGTGTCCCGAGTGTGTCTTCTTGGGCGACCTCACCAAAATGAGATACCTGAGGCAATTGGGACTGGTTCCCTGCAAGAAGAATGAAAGGCAACACTCTGCTCTCTTCGCTTCCCACCTATATGGCCAAGCATTCCAAAGACCTCCCGGACTCCGGCCTAGCAGCTAGTGGGTGTAATGCAGACGGTCCCCACAGCTGAACCACTGCTGCGATGAGGAAACACTGTGTTTACGGTTCATACTGGGAACCCTTACCTGCCGTGTCTCTGTGGGAGCAGAAGGTCGACTTCAGAGGCAGCCAGACAAACGTACAGTTTGCCCTTTCAACGCTACCTGTGGTTTTGTGAGACACGCGGACACTGTTGCCTCTCCCCAGAAATTATATCCTCGAAGCCCTTCAGCCCATGCAGGAGCACCTGGGTGCCAACATTTTCTCCGGGAAGCGTCAGCGTGCGGGTTGCATCTCTTTCTCGTGGTCAGAAACTACAGAGCACTGTGCTGGGTTCCATGCTGATATTGGTTACCTAAAGCCAGGAGCATTACTTTCCCAGTGGGAGAGCTGAAAGTGCGGCCCCAAAGTGTGCTGAGAAACAGTGCGGTTGCTCGTGCTCGCTTCACCGTTAGAACGGCTTTGCGAAGGGCAAGGCAGTGTGACTGGAGAAACCCTCTCTTTTCTCCTCCGTGCAGGAGGCTTTCCTGGCGCCCCATGTCCCTAAAGGGAACACTCTACGGTTCCACAAGGACCAGAGGATGGGTCAGGGATGCCCTCCATGAATGCACTAGTGCAGAGTTTGGCCAGGACACCTTAAGCATGTAGTGCATGACAGTTAGCATGCCTTTCTGGAGGCTGCTGCTGCCTCAGCATATGCCTTGGAAGAACACTGGGTGGCGGAAGTGTTCTTGGGGCCCTGCGCCTCTGTCCACTATAAAAGTACCCCGGCTCATCTCTGTGAATGCAGAGTGAGCGGCAACAGCCTGTTCTCTTTGCCGGATAACTACATGGCCAAAACATTCAAAAGTACCCCTGAGCAGAGCTGTAAAACTTCGTACGTGGACCCTCAGGGCTCTCGGTGCGGAAGCTGAGGAGCAATAGGAAACACGGTGCGCAGTGTCCTTTCTGGGTGTTCTTAACCTAGCGGCACTTTCTGGCAAGCCATGACTTGACTTTAGAGGCAGTCTTGCAAACGGACCATTTGCCCCTGAACACTGCTAAGCTGCTGGCAGGTTCAGGGCACCGCACACTGATCACGAAGTACAAACAACCAAGGTCCGGGGATAGCGTCCACAATGCTTGCCGGCAGGCAGCCTTTGCCCAGAAGCCTCAGTCAAAGCAGTGACTTGACGCGAGTGTGCTGTTCAGGACTCCTAGGACTCCTGGGGGCTCACCACGTCGCATGGCAAAACACTGTGTCCCAGTGTGTCTTCCTGGGCGACCGCACCAAAAAGTGATACCTGAGGCAATTGGGACTGGTTCCCTGCACGAAGGATGAAAGGCAACACTCTGCTCTCTTCGCTGCCCACCTATTTGGCCAAGCGTTCCAAAGTCCTCCCGGACGCCGGACTATCAGCTCCTAGGTGTAATGCAGACGGTCCCCACAGCTGAACCACTGCTGCGATGAGGAAACACTGTGTTTACGGTTCATACTGGGAACCCTTACATGCCGTGTCTCTGTGGGAGCAGAAGGTCGACTTCAGAGGCAGCCAGACAAACGTACAGTTTGCCCTTTCAACGCTACCTGTGGTTTCGTGAGACACGCGGACACTGTTGCCTCTCCCCAGAAATTATATCCTCGAAGCCCTTCAGCCCATGCAGGAGCACCTGGGTGCCAACATTTTCTCCGGGAAGCACCAGGATGCTGGTTGCGTGTCCTTCTCGTGGTCAAAAACTACAGAGCACTGTGCTGGGTTTCATGTTGATATTGGTCACCTAAAGGCAGGAGCATTACTTTCCCAGTGGGAGAGCTGAAAGTGCGGCCCCAAAGTGTGCTGAGAAACAGTGCGGTTGCTCGTGCTCTCTTCACCGTTAGAACGGCTTTGCGAAGGGCAAGGCAGTGTGACTGGAGATACCCTCTCTTTTCTCCTCCGTGCAGGAGGCTTTCCTGGCGCCCCATGTCCCTAAAGGGAACACTCTACGGTTCCACAAGGACCAGAGGAAGGGTCAGGGGTTCCATCCATGAATGGACTCGTGCAGAGTTTGGCCAGGACACCTTAAGCATGTAGTGCATGACAGTTAGCATGCCTTTCTGGAGGCTGCTGCTGCGTCAGCATATGCCTGGGAAGAACACTGGGTGGCGGAAGTGTTCTTGGGGCCCTGCGCATCTGTCCACTATAAAAGTGCCCCGGTTCATCTCTGTGAATGCAGAGTGAGCAGCAACAGCCTGCTCTCTTTGCCGGATAACTACATGGCCAAAACATTCAAAAGTGCCCCTGAGCAGAGCTGTAAAAGTTCGTAGGTGAACCCTCCGGGCTCTCGGTGCTGAAGCTGAGGAGCAATAGGAAACACGGTGCGCAGTGTCCCTTCTGGGTGTTCTTAACCTAGCGGCACTTTCTGGCAAGCCATGACTCGACTTTAGAGGCAGTCTTGCAAACGGACCATTTGCCCCTGAACACTGCTAGGCTGCTGGCAGGTTCAGGGCACCGCACACTGATCACGAAGTACAAACAACCAAGGTCCGGGGATAGCATCCACAATGCTTGCCGGCAGGCAGCCTTTGCCCAGAAGCCTCAGGCAAAGCAGTGGCTTGACGCGAGTGTGCTGTTCAGGACTCCGAGGACTCCTGGGGGCTCACCACATCGCATGAAAAAACACTGTGTCCCGAGTGTGTCTTCTTGGGCGACCTCACCAAAATGAGATACCTGAGGCAATTGGGACTGGTTCCCTGCAAGAAGAATGAAAGGCAACACTCTGCTCTCTTCGCTTCCCACCTATATGGCCAAGCATTCCAAAGACCTCCCGGACTCCGGCCTAGCAGCTAGTGGGTGTAATGCAGACGGTCCCCACAGCTGAACCACTGCTGCGATGAGGAAACACTGTGTTTACGGTTCATACTGGGAACCCTTACCTGCCGTGTCTCTGTGGGAGCAGAAGGTCGACTTCAGAGGCAGCCAGACAAACGTACAGTTTGCCCTTTCAACGCTACCTGTGGTTTCGTGAGACACGCGGACACTGTTGCCTCTCCCCAGAAATTATATCCTCGAAGCCCTTCAGCCCATGCAGGAGCACCTGGGTGCCAACATTTTCTCCGGGAAGCGTCAGCGTGCGGGTTGCATCTCTTTCTCGTGGTCAGAAACTACAGAGCACTGTGCTGGGTTCCATGCTGATATTGGTTACCTAAAGCCAGGAGCATTACTTTCCCAGTGGGAGAGCTGAAAGTGCGGCCCCAAAGTGTGCTGAGAAACAGTGCGGTTGCTCGTGCTCGCTTCACCGTTAGAACGGCTTTGCGAAGGGCAAGGCAGTGTGACTGGAGAAACCCTCTCTTTTCTCCTCCGTGCAGGAGGCTTTCCTGGCGCCCCATGTCCCTAAAGGGAACACTCTACGGTTCCACAAGGACCAGAGGATGGGTCAGGGATGCCCTCCATGAATGCACTAGTGCAGAGTTTGGCCAGGACACCTTAAGCATGTAGTGCATGACAGTTAGCATGCCTTTCTGGAGGCTGCTGCTGCCTCAGCATATGCCTTGGAAGAACACTGGGTGGCGGAAGTGTTCTTGGGGCCCTGCGCCTCTGTCCACTATAAAAGTACCCCGGCTCATCTCTGTGAATGCAGAGTGAGCGGCAACAGCCTGTTCTCTTTGCCGGATAACTACATGGCCAAAACATTCAAAAGTACCCCTGAGCAGAGCTGTAAAACTTCGTACGTGGACCCTCAGGGCTCTCGGTGCGGAAGCTGAGGAGCAATAGGAAACACGGTGCGCAGTGTCCTTTCTGGGTGTTCTTAACCTAGCGGCACTTTCTGGCAAGCCATGACTTGACTTTAGAGGCAGTCTTGCAAACGGACCATTTGCCCCTGAACACTGCTAAGCTGCTGGCAGGTTCAGGGCACCGCACACTGATCACGAAGTACAAACAACCAAGGTCCGGGGATAGCATCCACAATGCTTGCCGGCAGGCAGCCTTTGCCCAGAAGCCTCAGTCAAAGCAGTGACTTGACGCGAGTGTGCTGTTCAGGACTCCTAGGACTCCTGGGGGCTCACCACGTCGCATGGCAAAACACTGTGTCCCAGTGTGTCTTCCTGGGCGACCGCACCAAAAAGTGATACCTGAGGCAATTGGGACTGGTTCCCTGCACGAAGGATGAAAGGCAACACTCTGCTCTCTTCGCTGCCCACCTATTTGGCCAAGCGTTCCAAAGTCCTCCCGGACGCCGGACTATCAGCTCCTAGGTGTAATGCAGACGGTCCCCACAGCTGAACCACTGCTGCGATGAGGAAACACTGTGTTTACGGTTCACACTGGGAACCCTTACATGCCGTGTCTCTGTGGGAGCAGAAGGTCGACTTCAGAGGCAGCCAGACAAACGTACAGTTTGCCCTTTCAACGCTACCTGTGGTTTCGTGAGACACGCGGACACTGTTGCCTCTCCCCAGAAATTATATCCTCGAAGCCCTTCAGCCCATGCAGGAGCACCTGGGTGCCAACATTTTCTCCGGGAAGCACCAGGATGCTGGTTGCGTGTCCTTCTCGTGGTCAAAAACTACAGAGCACTGTGCTGGGTTTCATGTTGATATTGGTCACCTAAAGGCAGGAGCATTACTTTCCCAGTGGGAGAGCTGAAAGTGCGGCCCCAAAGTGTGCTGAGAAACAGTGCGGTTGCTCGTGCTCTCTTCACCGTTAGAACGGCTTTGCGAAGGGCAAGGCAGTGTGACTAGAGATACCCTCTCTTTTCTGCTCCGTGCAGGAGGCTTTCCTGGCGCCCCATGTCCCTAAAGGGAACACTCTACGGTTCCACAAGGACCAGAGGATGGGTCAGGGATGCCCTCCATGAATGCACTAGTGCAGAGTTTGGCCAGGACACCTTAAGCATGTAGTGCATGACAGTTAGCATGCCTTTCTGGAGGCTGCTGCTGCCTCAGCATATGCCTTGGAAGAACACTGGGTGGCGGAAGTGTTCTTGGGGCCCTGCGCCTCTGTCCACTATAAAAGTACCCCGGCTCATCTCTGTGAATGCAGAGTGAGCGGCAACAGCCTGTTCTCTTTGCCGGATAACTACATGGCCAAAACATTCAAAAGTACCCCTGAGCAGAGCTGTAAAACTTCGTACGTGGACCCTCAGGGCTCTCGGTGCGGAAGCTGAGGAGCAATAGGAAACACTGTGCGCAGTGTCCCTTCTGGATGTTCTTAACCTAGCAGCACTTTCTGGCTAGCCATGACTCGACTTTAGTGGCCGTCTGGCAAACGGACCGTTTGCCCCTGAACACGGCTAGGCTTCTGGCAGGTTCAGGGCACCGCACACTGATCACCAAGTACAAACAACCAAGGTCCGGGGATAGCCTCCACAATGCTTGCCGGCAGGCAGCCTTTGCCCAGAAGCCTCAGTCAAAGCAGTGACTTGACGCGAGTGTGCTGTTCAGGACTCCTAGGACTCCTGGGGGCTCACCACGTCGCATGGCAAAACACTGTGTCCCCAGTGTGTCTTCCTGGGCGACCGCACCAAAAAGTGATACCTGAGGCAATTGGGACTGGTTCCCTGCACGAAGGATGAAAGGCAACACTCTGCTCTCTTCGCTGCCCACCTATTCGGCCAAGCGTTCCAAAGTCCTCCCGGACTCCGGCCTAGCAGCTCCTGGGTGTAATGCAGACGGTCCCCACAGCTGAACCACTGCTGTGATGAGGAAACACTGTGTTTACGGTTCATACTGGGAACCCTTACCTGCCGTGTCTCTGTGGGAGCAGAAGGTCGACTTCAGAGGCAGCCAGAGAAACGTACAGTTTACCCTTTCAACGCTACCTGTGGTTTTGTGAGACACGCGGACACTGTTGCCTCTCCCCAGAAATTATATCCTCGAAGCCCTTCAGCCCATGCAGGAGCACCTGGGTGCCAACATTTTCTCCGGGAGGCGCCAGGGTGCTGGTTGCGTCTCTTTCTCGTGGTCACAAACTGCATAGCACTGTGCTGGGTTCCATGCTGATATTGGTTACCTAAAGCCAGGAGCATTACTTTCCCAGTGGGAGAGCTGAAAGTGCGGCCCCAAAGTGTGCTGAGAAACAGTGCGGTTGCTCGTGCTCTCTTCACCGTTAGAACGGCTTTGCGAAGGGCAAGGCAGTGTGACTAGAGATACCCTCTCTTTTCTGCTCCGTGCAGGAGGCTTTCCTGTCGCCCCATGTCCCTAAAGGGAACACTCTACGGTTCCACAAGGACCAGAGGATGGGTCAGGGATGCCCTCCATGAATGCACTAGTGCAGAGTTTGGCCAGGACACCTTAAGCATGTAGTGCATGACAGTTAGCATGCCTTTCTGGAGGCTGCTGCTGCCTAAGCATATGCCTTGGAAGAACACTGGGTGGCGGAAGTGTTCTTGGGGCCCTGTGCATCTGTCCACTATAAAAGTACCCCGGCTCATCTCTGTGAATGCAGAGTGAGCGGCAACAGCCTGTTCTCTTTGCCGGATAACTACATGGCCAAAACATTCAAAAGTACCCCTGAGCAGAGCTGTAAAACTTCGTACGTGGACCCTCAGGGCTCTCGGTGCGGAAGCTGAGGAGCAATAGGAAACACTGTGCGCAGTGTCCCTTCTGGATGTTCTTAACCTAGCAGCACTTTCTGGCTAGCCATGACTCGACTTTAGTGGCCGTCTTGCAAACGGACCGTTTGCCCCTGAACACGGCTAGGCTTCTGGCAGGTTCAGGGCACCGCACACTGATCACGAAGTACAAACAACCAAGGTCCGGGGATAGCCTCCACAATGCTTGCCGGCAGGCAGCCTTTGCCCAGAAGCCTCAGTCAAAGCAGTGACTTGACGCGAGTGTGCTGTTCAGGACTCCTAGGACTCCTGGGGGCTCACCACGTCGCATGGCAAAACACTGTGTCCCAGTGTGTCTTCCTGGGCGACCGCACCAAAAAGTGATACCTGAGGCAATTGGGACTGGTTCCCTGCACGAAGGATGAAAGGCAACACTCTGCTCTCTTCGCTGCCCACCTATTTGGCCAAGCGTTCCAAAGTCCTCCCGGACGCCGGACTATCACCTCCTAGGTGTAATGCAGACGGTCCCCACAGCTGAACCACTGCTACGATGAGGACACACTGTGTTTACGGTTCATACTGGGAACCCTTACCTGCCGGTTCTCTGTGGGAGCAGGAGGTCGACTTCAGAGGCAGCCAGAAAAACGTACAGTTTGCCCTTTCAACGCTAACTGTGGTTTTGTGAGACACGCGGACACTGTTGCCTCTCCCCAGAAATTATATCCTCGAAGCCCTTCAGCCCATGCAGGAGCACCTGGGTGCCAACATTTTCTCCGGGAAGCGTCAGCGTGCGGGTTGCATCTCATTCTCGTGGTCAAAAACTACAGAGCACTGTGCTGGGTTCCATGCTGATATTGGTTACCTAAAGCCAGGAGCATTACTTTCCCAGTGGGAGAGCTGAAAGTGCGGCCCCAAAGTGTGCTGAGAAACAGTGCGGTTGCTCGTGCTCTCTTCACCGTTAGAACGGCTTTGCGAAGGGCAAGGCAGTGTGACTGGAGATACCCTCTCTTTTCTCCTCCGTGCAGGAGGCTTTCCTGGCGCCCCATGTCCCTAAAGGGAACACTCTACGGTTCCACAAGGACCAGAGGAAGGGTCAGGGGTTCCATCCATGAATGGACTCGTGCAGAGTTTGGCCAGGACACCTTAAGCATGTAGTGCATGACAGTTAGCATGCCTTTCTGGAGGCTGCTGCTGCGTCAGCATATGCCTGGGAAGAACACTGGGTGGCGGAAGTGTTCTTGGGGCCCTGCGCATCTGTCCACTATAAAAGTGCCCCGGTTCATCTCTGTGAATGCAGAGTGAGCAGCAACAGCCTGCTCTCTTTGCCGGATAACTACATGGCCAAAACATTCAAAAGTGCCCCTGAGCAGAGCTGTAAAAGTTCGTAGGTGAACCCTCAGGGCTCTCGGTGCTGAAGCTGAGGAGCAATAGGAAACACGGTGCGCAGTGTCCCTTCTGGGTGTTCTTAACCTAGCGGCACTTTCTGGCAAGCCATGACTCGACTTTAGAGGCAGTCTTGCAAACGGACCATTTGCCCCTGAACACTGCTAGGCTGCTGGCAGGTTCAGGGCACCGCACACTGATCACGAAGTACAAACAACCAAGGTCCGGGGATAGCATCCACAATGCTTGCCGGCAGGCAGCCTTTGCCCAGAAGCCTCAGGCAAAGCAGTGGCTTGACGCGAGTGTGCTGTTCAGGACTCCGAGGACTCCTGGGGGCTCACCACATCGCATGAAAAAACACTGTGTCCCGAGTGTGTCTTCTTGGGCGACCTCACCAAAATGAGATACCTGAGGCAATTGGGACTGGTTCCCTGCAAGAAGAATGAAAGGCAACACTCTGCTCTCTTCGCTTCCCACCTATATGGCCAAGCATTCCAAAGACCTCCCGGACTCCGGCCTAGCAGCTAGTGGGTGTAATGCAGACGGTCCCCACAGCTGAACCACTGCTGCGATGAGGAAACACTGTGTTTACGGTTCATACCGGGAACCCTTACCTGCCGTGTCTCTGTGGGAGCAGAAGGTCGACTTCAGAGGCAGCCAGACAAACGTACAGTTTGCCCTTTCAACGCTACCTGTGGTTTTGTGAGACACGCGGACACTGTTGCCTCTCCCCAGAAATTATATCCTCGAAGCCCTTCAGCCCATGCAGGAGCACCTGGGTGCCAACATTTTCTCCGGGAAGCACCAGGGTGCTGGTTGCGTGTCGTTCTCGTGGTCAAAAACTACACAGCACTGTGCTGGGTTCCATGTTGATATTGGTCACCTAAAGCCAGGAGCATTACTTTCCCAGTGGGAGAGCTGAAAGTGCGGCCCCAAAGTGTGCTGAGAAACAGTGCGGTTGCTCGTGCTATCTTCACCGTTAGAACTGCTTTGCGAAGGGCAAGGCAGTGTGACTGGAGATACCCTCTCTTTTCTCCTCCGTGCAGGAGGCTTTCCTGGCGCCCCATGTCCCTAAAGGGAACACTCTACGGTTCCACAAGGACCAGAGGAAGGGTCAGGGGTTCCATCCATGAATGGACTCGTGCAGAGTTTGGCCAGGACACCTTAAGCATGTAGTGCATGACAGTTAGCATGCCTTTCTGGAGGCTGCTGCTGCCTCAGCATATGCCTTCGAAGAACACTGGGTGGCGGAAGTGTTCTTGGGGCCCTGCGCATCTGTCCACTATAAAAGTGCCCCGGTTCATCTCTGTGAATGCAGAGTGAGCAGCAACAGCCTGCTCTCTTTGCCGGATAACTACATGGCCAAAACATTCAAAAGTGCCCCTGAGCAGAGCTGTAAAAGTTCGTAGGTGGACCCTCAGGGCTCTCGGTGCTGAAGCTGAGGAGCAATAGGAAACACGGTGCGCAGTGTCCCTTCTGGGTGTTCTTAACCTAGCGGCACTTTCTGGCAAGCCATGACTCGACTTTAGAGGCAGTCTTGCAAACGGACCATTTGCCCCTGAACACTGCTAGGCTGCTGGCAGGTTCAGGGCCCCGCACACTGATCACGAAGTACAAACAACCAAGGTCCGGGGATAGCATCCACAATGCTTGCCGGCAGGCAGCCTTTGCCCAGAAGCCTCAGGCAAAGCAGTGGCTTGACGCGAGTGTGCTGTTCAGGACTCCGAGGACTCCTGGGGGCTCTCCACATCGCATGAAAAAACACTGTGTCCCGAGTGTGTCTTCTTGGGCGACCTCACCAAAATGAGATACCTGAGGCAATTGGGACTGGTTCCCTGCAAGAAGAATGAAAGGCAACACTCTGCTCTCTTCGCTTCCCACCTATATGGCAAAGCATTCCAAAGTCCTCCCGGACTCCGGCCTAGCAGCTCCTGGGTGTAATGCAGACGGTCCCCACAGCTGAACCACTGCTGCGATGAGGAAACACTGTGTTTACGGTTCATACTGGGAACCCTTACCTGCCGTGTCTCTGTGGGAGCAGAAGGTCGACTTCAGAGGCAGCCAGACAAACGTACAGTTTGCCCTTTCAACGCTACCTGTGGTTTTGTGAGACACGCGGACACTGTTGCCTCTCCCCAGAAATTATATCCTCGAAGCCCTTCAGCCCATGCAGGAGCACCTGGGTGCCAACATTTTCTCCGGGAAGCGTCAGCGTGCGGGTTGCATCTCATTCTCGTGGTCAAAAACTACAGAGCACTGTGCTGGGTTCCATGCTGATATTGGTTACCTAAAGCCAGGAGCATTACTTTCCCAGTGGGAGAGCTGAAAGTGCGGCCCCAAAGTGTGCTGAGAAACAGTGCGGTTGCTCGTGCTCTCTTCACCGTTAGAACGGCTTTGCGAAGGGCAAGGCAGTGTGACTGGAGAAACCCTCTCTTTTCTCCTCCGTGCAGGAGGCTTTCCTGGCGCCCCATGTCCCTAAAGGGAACACTCTACGGTTCCACAAGGACCAGAGGATGGGTCAGGGATGCCCTCCATGAATGCACTAGTGCAGAGTTTGGCCAGGACACCTTAAGCATGTAGTGCATGACAGTTAGCATGCCTTTCTGGAGGCTGCTGCTGCCTCAGCATATGCCTTGGAAGAACACTGGGTGGCGGAAGTGTTCTTGGGGCCCTGTGCATCTGTCCACTATAAAAGTACCCCGGCTCATCTCTGTGAATGCAGAGTGAGCGGCAACAGCCTGTTCTCTTTGCCGGATAACTACATGGCCAAAACATTCAAAAGTACCCCTGAGCAGAGCTGTAAAACTTCGTACGTGGACCCTCAGGGCTCTCGGTGCGGAAGCTGAGGAGCAATAGGAAACACTGTACGCAGTGTCCCTTCTGGATGTTCTTAACCTAGCAGCACTTTCTGGCTAGCCATGACTCGACTTTAGTGGCCGTCTTGCAAACGGACCGTTTGCCCCTGAACACGGCTAGGATTCTGGCAGGTTCAGGCACCGCACACTGATCACGAAGTACAAACAACCAAGGTCCGGGGATAGCCTCCACAATGCTTGCCGGCAGGCAGCCTTTGCCCAGAAGCCTCAGTCAAAGCAGTGACTTGACGCGAGTGTGCTGTTCAGGACTCCTAGGACTCCTGGGGGCTCACCACGTCGCATGGCAAAACACTGTGTCCCAGTGTGTCTTCCTGGGCGACCGCACCAAAAAGTGATACCTGAGGCAATTGGGACTGGTTCCCTGCACGAAGGATGAAAGGCAACACTCTGCTCTCTTCGCTGCCCACCTATTTGGCCAAGCGTTCCAAAGTCCTCCCGGACTCCGGCCTAGCAGCTCCTGGGTGTAATGCAGACGGTCCCCACAGCTGAACCACTGCTGCGATGAGGAAACACTGTGTTTACAGTTCAGACTGGGAACCCTTACCTGCCGTGTCTCTGTGGGAGCAGAAGGTCGACTTCAGAGGCAGCCAGACAAACGTACAGTTTGCCCTTTCAACGCTACCTGTGGTTTTGTGAGACACGCGGACACTGTTGCCTCTCCCCAGAAATTATATCCTCGAAGCCCTTCAGCCCATGCAGGAGCACCTGGGTGCTAACGTTTTCTCCGGGAAGCGTCAGCGTGCGGGTTGCATCTCATTCTCGTGGTCAAAAACTACAGAGCACTGTGCTGGGTTCCATGCTGATATTGGTTACCTAAAGCCAGGAGCATTACTTTCCCAGTGGGAGAGCTGAAAGTGCGGCCCCAAAGTGTGCTGAGAAACAGTGCGGTTGCTCGTGCTCTCTTCACCGTTAGAACGGCTTTGCGAAGGGCAAGGCAGTGTGACTGGAGAAACCCTCTCTTTTCTGCTCCGTGCAGGAGGCTTTCCTGTCGCCCCATGTCCCTAAAGGGAACACTCTACGGTTCCACAAGGACCAGAGGATGGGTCAGGGATGCCCTCCATGAATGCACTAGTGCAGAGTTTGGCCAGGACACCTTAAGCATGTAGTGCATGACAGTTAGCATGCCTTTCTGGAGGCTGCTGCTGCCTCAGCATATGCCTTGGAAGAACACTGGGTGGCGGAAGTGTTCTTGGGGCCCTGCGCCTCTGTCCACTATAAAAGTGCCCCGGTTCATCTCTGTGAATGCAGAGTGAGCCGCAACAGCCTGTTCTCTTTGCCGGATAACTACATGGCCAAAACATTCAAAAGTACCCCTGAGCAGAGCTGTAAAACTTCGTACGTGGACCCTCAGGGCTCTCGGTGCGGAAGCTGAGGAGCAATAGGAAACACTGTGCGCAGTGTCCCTTCTGGATGTTCTGAACCTAGCAGCACTTTCTGGCTAGCCATGACTCGACTTTAGAGGCAGTCTTGCAAACGGACCATTTGCCCCTGAACACTGCTAAGCTGCTGGCAGGTTCAGGGCACCGCACACTGATCACGAAGTACAAACAACCAAGGTCCGGGGATAGCCTCCACAATGCTTGCCGGCAGGCAGCCTTTGCCCAGAAGCCTCAGTCAAAGCAGTGACTTGACGCGAGTGTGCTGTTCAGGACTCCTAGGACTCCTGGGGGCTCACCACGTCGCATGGCAAAACACTGTGTCCCAGTGTGTCTTCCTGGGCGACCGCACCAAAAAGTGATACCTGAGGCAATTGGGACTGGTTCCCTGCACGAAGGATGAAAGGCAACACTCTGCTCTCTTCGCTGCCCACCTATTTGGCCAAGCGTTCCAAAGTCCTCCCGAACGCCTGACTATCAGCTCCTAGGTGTAATGCAGACGGTCCCCACAGCTGAACCACTGCTACGATGAGGACACACTGTGTTTACGGTTCATACTGGGAACCCTTACCTGCCGGTTCTCTGTGGGAGCAGGAGGTCGACTTCAGAGGCAGCCAGAAAAACGTACAGTTTGCCCTTTCAACGCTAACTGTGGTTTTGTGAGACACGCGGACACTGTTGCCTCTCCCCAGAAATTATATCCTCGAAGCCCTTCAGCCCATGCAGGAGCACCTGGGTGCCAACATTTTCTCCGGGAAGCGTCAGCGTGCGGGTTGCATCTCATTCTCGTGGTCAAAAACTACAGAGCACTGTGCTGGGTTCCATGCTGATATTGGTTACCTAAAGCCAGGAGCATTACT
The DNA here is from genome assembly GCF_025265405.1 of Mesoplodon densirostris. Lineage (NCBI taxonomy): Eukaryota > Metazoa > Chordata > Mammalia > Artiodactyla > Ziphiidae > Mesoplodon > Mesoplodon densirostris. Next base: position 71,177,208 of record NC_082665.1, on the reverse strand, counting down.
TTCCCAGTGGGAGAGCTGAAAGTGCGGCCCCAAAGTGTGCTGAGAAACAGTGCGGTTGCTCGTGCTCTCTTCACCGTTAGAACGGCTTTGCGAAGGGCAAGGCAGTGTGACTGGAGATACCCTCTCTTTTCTCCTCCGTGCAGGAGGCTTTCCTGGCGCCCCATGTCCCTAAAGGGAACACTCTACGGTTCCACAAGGACCAGAGGAAGGGTCAGGGGTTCCATCCATGAATGGACTCGTGCAGAGTTTGGCCAGGACACCTTAAGCATGTAGTGCATGACAGTTAGCATGCCTTTCTGGAGGCTGCTGCTGCGTCAGCATATGCCTGGGAAGAACACTGGGTGGCGGAAGTGTTCTTGGGGCCCTGCGCATCTGTCCACTATAAAAGTGCCCCGGTTCATCTCTGGGAATGCAGAGTGAGCAGCAACAGCCTGCTCTCTTTGCCGGATAACTACATGGCCAAAACATTCAAAAGTGCCCCTGAGCAGAGCTGTAAAAGTTCGTAGGTGAACCCTCAGGGCTCTCGGTGCTGAAGCTGAGGAGCAATAGGAAACACGGTGCGCAGTGTCCCTTCTGGGTGTTCTTAACCTAGCGGCACTTACTGGCAAGCCATGACTCGACTTTAGAGGCAGTCTTGCAAACGGACCATTTGCCCCTGAACACTGCTAGGCTGCTGGCAGGTTCAGGGCACCGCACACTGATCACGAAGTACAAACAACCAAGGTCCGGGGATAGCATCCACAATGCTTGCCGGCAGGCAGCCTTTGCCCAGAAGCCTCAGGCAAAGCAGTGGCTTGACGCGAGTGTGCTGTTCAGGACTCCGAGGACTCCTGGGGGCTCACCACATCGCATGAAAAAACACTGTGTCCCGAGTGTGTCTTCTTGGGCGACCTCACCAAAATGAGATACCTGAGGCAATTGGGACTGGTTCCCTGCAAGAAGAATGAAAGGCAACACTCTGCTCTCTTCGCTTCCCACCTATATGGCCAAGCATTCCAAAGACCTCCCGGACTCCGGCCTAGCAGCTAGTGGGTGTAATGCAGACGGTCCCCACAGCTGAACCACTGCTGCGATGAGGAAACACTGTGTTTACGGTTCATACTGGGAACCCTTACCTGCCGTGTCTCTGTGGGAGCAGAAGGTCGACTTCAGAGGCAGCCAGACAAACGTACAGTTTGCCCTTTCAACGCTACCTGTGGTTTTGTGAGACACGCGGACACTGTTGCCTCTCCCCAGAAATTATATCCTCGAAGCCCTTCAGCCCATGCAGGAGCACCTGGGTGCCAACATTTTCTCCGGGAAGCGTCAGCGTGCGGGTTGCATCTCTTTCTCGTGGTCAGAAACTACAGAGCACTGTGCTGGGTTCCATGCTGATATTGGTTACCTAAAGCCAGGAGCATTACTTTCCCAGTGGGAGAGCTGAAAGTGCGGCCCCAAAGTGTGCTGAGAAACAGTGCGGTTGCTCGTGCTCGCTTCACCGTTAGAACGGCTTTGCGAAGGGCAAGGCAGTGTGACTGGAGAAACCCTCTCTTTTCTCCTCCGTGCAGGAGGCTTTCCTGGCGCCCCATGTCCCTAAAGGGAACACTCTACGGTTCCACAAGGACCAGAGGATGGGTCAGGGATGCCCTCCATGAATGCACTAGTGCAGAGTTTGGCCAGGACACCTTAAGCATGTAGTGCATGACAGTTAGCATGCCTTTCTGGAGGCTGCTGCTGCCTCAGCATATGCCTTGGAAGAACACTGGGTGGCGGAAGTGTTCTTGGGGCCCTGCGCCTCTGTCCACTATAAAAGTACCCCGGCTCATCTCTGTGAATGCAGAGTGAGCGGCAACAGCCTGTTCTCTTTGCCGGATAACTACATGGCCAAAACATTCAAAAGTACCCCTGAGCAGAGCTGTAAAACTTCGTACGTGGACCCTCAGGGCTCTCGGTGCGGAAGCTGAGGAGCAATAGGAAACACGGTGCGCAGTGTCCTTTCTGGGTGTTCTTAACCTAGCGGCACTTTCTGGCAAGCCATGACTTGACTTTAGAGGCAGTCTTGCAAACGGACCATTTGCCCCTGAACACTGCTAAGCTGCTGGCAGGTTCAGGGCACCGCACACTGATCACGAAGTACAAACAACCAAGGTCCGGGGATAGCCTCCACAATGCTTGCCGGCAGGCAGCCTTTGCCCAGAAGCCTCAGTCAAAGCAGTGACTTGACGCGAGTGTGCTGTTCAGGACTCCTAGGACTCCTGGGGGCTCACCACGTCGCATGGCAAAACACTGTGTCCCAGTGTGTCTTCCTGGGCGACCGCACCAAAAAGTGATACCTGAGGCAATTGGGACTGGTTCCCTGCACGAAGGATGAAAGGCAACACTCTGCTCTCTTCGCTGCCCACCTATTTGGCCAAGCGTTCCAAAGTCCTCCCGGACGCCGGACTATCAGCTCCTAGGTGTAATGCAGACGGTCCCCACAGCTGAACCACTGCTGCGATGAGGAAACACTGTGTTTACGGTTCATACTGGGAACCCTTACATGCCGTGTCTCTGTGGGAGCAGAAGGTCGACTTCAGAGGCAGCCAGACAAACGTACAGTTTGCCCTTTCAACGCTACCTGTGGTTTCGTGAGACACGCGGACACTGTTGCCTCTCCCCAGAAATTATATCCTCGAAGCCCTTCAGCCCATGCAGGAGCACCTGGGTGCCAACATTTTCTCCGGGAAGCACCAGGATGCTGGTTGCGTGTCCTTCTCGTGGTCAAAAACTACAGAGCACTGTGCTGGGTTTCATGTTGATATTGGTCACCTAAAGGCAGGAGCATTACTTTCCCAGTGGGAGAGCTGAAAGTGCGGCCCCAAAGTGTGCTGAGAAACAGTGCGGTTGCTCGTGCTCTCTTCACCGTTAGAACGGCTTTGCGAAGGGCAAGGCAGTGTGACTAGAGATACCCTCTCTTTTCTGCTCCGTGCAGGAGGCTTTCCTGGCGCCCCATGTCCCTAAAGGGAACACTCTACGGTTCCACAAGGACCAGAGGATGGGTCAGGGATGCCCTCCATGAATGCACTAGTGCAGAGTTTGGCCAGGACACCTTAAGCATGTAGTGCATGACAGTTAGCATGCCTTTCTGGAGGCTGCTGCTGCCTCAGCATATGCCTTGGAAGAACACTGGGTGGCGGAAGTGTTCTTGGGGCCCTGCGCCTCTGTCCACTATAAAAGTACCCCGGCTCATCTCTGTGAATGCAGAGTGAGCGGCAACAGCCTGTTCTCTTTGCCGGATAACTACATGGCCAAAACATTCAAAAGTACCCCTGAGCAGAGCTGTAAAACTTCGTACGTGGACCCTCAGGGCTCTCGGTGCGGAAGCTGAGGAGCAATAGGAAACACTGTGCGCAGTGTCCCTTCTGGATGTTCTTAACCTAGCAGCACTTTCTGGCTAGCCATGACTCGACTTTAGTGGCCGTCTGGCAAACGGACCGTTTGCCCCTGAACACGGCTAGGCTTCTGGCAGGTTCAGGGCACCGCACACTGATCACCAAGTACAAACAACCAAGGTCCGGGGATAGCGTCCACAATGCTTGCCGGCAGGCAGCCTTTGCCCAGAAGCCTCAGTCAAAGCAGTGACTTGACGCGAGTGTGCTGTTCAGGACTCCTAGGACTCCTGGGGGCTCACCACGTCGCATGGCAAAACACTGTGTCCCCAGTGTGTCTTCCTGGGCGACCGCACCAAAAAGTGATACCTGAGGCAATTGGGACTGGTTCCCTGCACGAAGGATGAAAGGCAACACTCTGCTCTCTTCGCTGCCCACCTATTCGGCCAAGCGTTCCAAAGTCCTCCCGGACTCCGGCCTAGCAGCTCCTGGGTGTAATGCAGACGGTCCCCACAGCTGAACCACTGCTGCGATGAGGAAACACTGTGTTTACGGTTCATACTGGGAACCCTTACCTGCCGTGTCTCTGTGGGAGCAGAAGGTCGACTTCAGAGGCAGCCAGAGAAACGTACAGTTTACCCTTTCAACGCTACCTGTGGTTTTGTGAGACACGCGGACACTGTTGCCTCTCCCCAGAAATTATATCCTCGAAGCCCTTCAGCCCATGCAGGAGCACCTGGGTGCCAACATTTTCTCCGGGAGGCGCCAGGGTGCTGGTTGCGTCTCTTTCTCGTGGTCACAAACTGCATAGCACTGTGCTGGGTTCCATGCTGATATTGGTTACCTAAAGCCAGGAGCATTACTTTCCCAGTGGGAGAGCTGAAAGTGCGGCCCCAAAGTGTGCTGAGAAACAGTGCGGTTGCTCGTGCTCTCTTCACCGTTAGAACGGCTTTGCGAAGGGCAAGGCAGTGTGACTAGAGATACCCTCTCTTTTCTGCTCCGTGCAGGAGGCTTTCCTGTCGCCCCATGTCCCTAAAGGGAACACTCTACGGTTCCACAAGGACCAGAGGATGGGTCAGGGATGCCCTCCATGAATGCACTAGTGCAGAGTTTGGCCAGGACACCTTAAGCATGTAGTGCATGACAGTTAGCATGCCTTTCTGGAGGCTGCTGCTGCCTAAGCATATGCCTTGGAAGAACACTGGGTGGCGGAAGTGTTCTTGGGGCCCTGTGCATCTGTCCACTATAAAAGTACCCCGGCTCATCTCTGTGAATGCAGAGTGAGCGGCAACAGCCTGTTCTCTTTGCCGGATAACTACATGGCCAAAACATTCAAAAGTACCCCTGAGCAGAGCTGTAAAACTTCGTACGTGGACCCTCAGGGCTCTCGGTGCGGAAGCTGAGGAGCAATAGGAAACACTGTGCGCAGTGTCCCTTCTGGATGTTCTTAACCTAGCAGCACTTTCTGGCTAGCCATGACTCGACTTTAGTGGCCGTCTTGCAAACGGACCGTTTGCCCCTGAACACGGCTAGGCTTCTGGCAGGTTCAGGGCACCGCACACTGATCACGAAGTACAAACAACCAAGGTCCGGGGATAGCCTCCACAATGCTTGCCGGCAGGCAGCCTTTGCCCAGAAGCCTCAGTCAAAGCAGTGACTTGACGCGAGTGTGCTGTTCAGGACTCCTAGGACTCCTGGGGGCTCACCACGTCGCATGGCAAAACACTGTGTCCCAGTGTGTCTTCCTGGGCGACCGCACCAAAAAGTGATACCTGAGGCAATTGGGACTGGTTCCCTGCACGAAGGATGAAAGGCAACACTCTGCTCTCTTCGCTGCCCACCTATTTGGCCAAGCGTTCCAAAGTCCTCCCGGACTCCGGCCTAGCAGCTCCTGGGTGTAATGCAGACGGTCCCCACAGCTGAACCACTGCTGCGATGAGGAAACACTGTGTTTACAGTTCATACTGGGAACCCTTACCTGCCGTGTCTCTGTGGGAGCAGAAGGTCGACTTCAGAGGCAGCCAGAAAAACGTACAGTTTGCCCTTTCAACGCTACCTGTGGTTTTGTGAGACACGCGGACACTGTTGCCTCTCCCCAGAAATTATATCCTCGAAGCCCTTCAGCCCATGCAGGAGCACCTGGGTGCCAACATTTTCTCCGGGAAGCGTCAGCGTGCGGGTTGCATCTGATACTCGTGGTCAAAAACTACAGAGCACTGTGCTGGGTTCCATGCTGATATTGGTTACCTAAAGCCAGGAGCATTACTTTCCCAGTGGGAGAGCTGAAAGTGCGGCCCCAAAGTGTGCTGAGAAACAGTGCGGTTGCTCGTGCTCTCTTCACCGTTAGAACGGCTTTGCGAAGGGCAAGGCAGTGTGACTGGAGATACCCTCTCTTTTCTCCTCCGTGCAGGAGGCTTTCCTGGCGCCCCATGTCCCTAAAGGGAACACTCTACGGTTCCACAAGGACCAGAGGATGGGTCAGGGATGCCCTCCATGAATGCACTAGTGCAGTGTTTGGCCAGGACACCTTAAGCATGTAGTGCATGACAGTTAGCATGCCTCTCTGGAGGCTGCTGCTGCCTCAGCATATGCCTTGGAAGAACACTGGGTGGCGGAAGTGTTCTTGGGGCCCTGCGCCTCTGTCCACTATAAAAGTACCCCGGCTCACCTCTGTGAATGCAGAGTGAGCCGCAACAGCCTGTTCTCTTTGCCGGATAACTACATGGCCAAAACATTCAAAAGTAGCCTTGAGCAGAGCTGTAAAACTTCGTACGTGGACCCTCAGGGCTCTCGGTGCGGAAGCTGAGGAGCAATAGGAAACACTGTGCGCAGTGTCCCTTCTGGATGTTCTTAACCTAGCAGCACTTTCTGGCTAGCCATGACTCGACTTTAGTGGCCGTCTTGCAAACGGACCGTTTGCCCCTGAACACGGCTAGGCTTCTGGCAGGTTCAGGGCACCGCACACTGATCACGAAGTACAAACAACCAAGGTCCGGGGATAGCCTCCACAATGCTTGCCGGCAGGCAGCCTTTGCCCAGAAGCCTCAGTCAAAGCAGTGACTTGATGCGAGTGTGCTGTTCAGGACTCCTAGGACTCCTGAGGGCTCACCACGTCGCATGGCAAAACACTGTGTCCCAGTGTGTCTTCCTGGGCGACCGCACCAAAAAGTGATACCTGAGGCAATTGGGACTGGTTCCCTGCACGAAGGATGAAAGGCAACACTCTGCTCTCTTCGCTGCCCACCTATTTGGCCAAGCGTTCCAAAGTCCTCCCGGACTCCGGCCTAGCAGCTCCTGGGTGTAATGCAGACGGTCCCCACAGCTGAACCACTGCTGCGATGAGGAAACACTGTGTTTACGGTTCATACTGGGAACACTTACCTGCCGTGTCTCTGTGGGAGCAGAAGGTCGACTTCAGAGGCAGCCAGAAAAACGTACAGTTTGCCCTTTCAACGCTACCTGTGGTTTCGTGAGACACGCGGACACTGTTGCCTCTCCCCAGAAATTATATCCTCGAAGCCCTTCAGCCCATGCAGGAGCACCTGGGTGCCAACATTTTCTCCGGGAAGCGTCAGCGTGCGGGTTGCATCTCTTTCTCGTGGTCAGAAACTACAGAGCACTGTGCTGGGTTCCATGCTGATATTGGTTACCTAAAGCCAGGAGCATTACTTTCCCAGTGGGAGAGCTGAAAGTGCGGCCCCAAAGTGTGCTGAGAAACAGTGCGGTTGCTCGTGCTCGCTTCACCGTTAGAACGGCTTTGCGAAGGGCAAGGCAGTGTGACTGGAGAAACCCTCTCTTTTCTCCTCCGTGCAGGAGGCTTTCCTGGCGCCCCATGTCCCTAAAGGGAACACTCTACGGTTCCACAAGGACCAGAGGATGGGTCAGGGATGCCCTCCATGAATGCACTAGTGCAGAGTTTGGCCAGGACACCTTAAGCATGTAGTGCATGACAGTTAGCATGCCTTTCTGGAGGCTGCTGCTGCCTCAGCATATGCCTTGGAAGAACACTGGGTGGCGGAAGTGTTCTTGGGGCCCTGCGCCTCTGTCCACTATAAAAGTACCCCGGCTCATCTCTGTGAATGCAGAGTGAGCGGCAACAGCCTGTTCTCTTTGCCGGATAACTACATGGCCAAAACATTCAAAAGTACCCCTGAGCAGAGCTGTAAAACTTCGTACGTGGACCCTCAGGGCTCTCGGTGCGGAAGCTGAGGAGCAATAGGAAACACGGTGCGCAGTGTCCTTTCTGGGTGTTCTTAACCTAGCGGCACTTTCTGGCAAGCCATGACTCGACTTTAGAGGCAGTCTTGCAAACGGACCATTTGCCCCTGAACACTGCTAAGCTGCTGGCAGGTTCAGGGCACCGCACACTGATCACGAAGTACAAACAACCAAGGTCCGGGGATAGCATCCACAATGCTTGCCGGCAGGCAGCCTTTGCCCAGAAGCCTCAGTCAAAGCAGTGACTTGACGCGAGTGTGCTGTTCAGGACTCCTAGGACTCCTGGGGGCTCACCACGTCGCATGGCAAAACACTGTGTCCCAGTGTGTCTTCCTGGGCGACCGCACCAAAAAGTGATACCTGAGGCAATTGGGACTGGTTCCCTGCACGAAGGATGAAAGGCAACACTCTGCTCTCTTCGCTGCCCACCTATTTGGCCAAGCGTTCCAAAGTCCTCCCGGACGCCGGACTATCAGCTCCTAGGTGTAATGCAGACGGTCCCCACAGCTGAACCACTGCTGCGATGAGGAAACACTGTGTTTACGGTTCATACTGGGAACCCTTACATGCCGTGTCTCTGTGGGAGCAGAAGGTCGACTTCAGAGGCAGCCAGACAAACGTACAGTTTGCCCTTTCAACGCTACCTGTGGTTTCGTGAGACACGCGGACACTGTTGCCTCTCCCCAGAAATTATATCCTCGAAGCCGTTCAGCCCATGCAGGAGCACCTGGGTGCCAACATTTTCTCCGGGAAGCACCAGGATGCTGGTTGCGTGTCCTTCTCGTGGTCAAAAACTACAGAGCACTGTGCTGGGTTTCATGTTGATATTGGTCACCTAAAGGCAGGAGCATTACTTTCCCAGTGGGAGAGCTGAAAGTGCGGCCCCAAAGTGTGCTGAGAAACAGTGCGGTTGCTCGTGCTCTCTTCACCGTTAGAACGGCTTTGCGAAGGGCAAGGCAGTGTGACTAGAGATACCCTCTCTTTTCTGCTCCGTGCAGGAGGCTTTCCTGGCGCCCCATGTCCCTAAAGGGAACACTCTACGGTTCCACAAGGACCAGAGGATGGGTCAGGGATGCCCTCCATGAATGCACTAGTGCAGAGTTTGGCCAGGACACCTTAAGCATGTAGTGCATGACAGTTAGCATGCCTTTCTGGAGGCTGCTGCTGCCTCAGCATATGCCTTGGAAGAACACTGGGTGGCGGAAGTGTTCTTGGGGCCCTGCGCCTCTGTCCACTATAAAAGTACCCCGGCTCATCTCTGTGAATGCAGAGTGAGCGGCAACAGCCTGTTCTCTTTGCCGGATAACTACATGGCCAAAACATTCAAAAGTACCCCTGAGCAGAGCTGTAAAACTTCGTACGTGGACCCTCAGGGCTCTCGGTGCGGAAGCTGAGGAGCAATAGGAAACACTGTGCGCAGTGTCCCTTCTGGATGTTCTTAACCTAGCAGCACTTTCTGGCTAGCCATGACTCGACTTTAGTGGCCGTCTGGCAAACGGACCGTTTGCCCCTGAACACGGCTAGGCTTCTGGCAGGTTCAGGGCACCGCACACTGATCACCAAGTACAAACAACCAAGGTCCGGGGATAGCCTCCACAATGCTTGCCGGCAGGCAGCCTTTGCCCAGAAGCCTCAGTCAAAGCAGTGACTTGACGCGAGTGTGCTGTTCAGGACTCCTAGGACTCCTGGGGGCTCACCACGTCGCATGGCAAAACACTGTGTCCCCAGTGTGTCTTCCTGGGCGACCGCACCAAAAAGTGATACCTGAGGCAATTGGGACTGGTTCCCTGCACGAAGGATGAAAGGCAACACTCTGCTCTCTTCGCTGCCCACCTATTCGGCCAAGCGTTCCAAAGTCCTCCCGGACTCCGGCCTAGCAGCTCCTGGGTGTAATGCAGACGGTCCCCACAGCTGAACCACTGCTGCGATGAGGAAACACTGTGTTTACGGTTCATACTGGGAACCCTTACCTGCCGTGTCTCTGTGGGAGCAGAAGGTCGACTTCAGAGGCAGCCAGAGAAACGTACAGTTTACCCTTTCAACGCTACCTGTGGTTTTGTGAGACACGCGGACACTGTTGCCTCTCCCCAGAAATTATATCCTCGAAGCCCTTCAGCCCATGCAGGAGCACCTGGGTGCCAACATTTTCTCCGGGAGGCGCCAGGGTGCTGGTTGCGTCTCTTTCTCGTGGTCACAAACTGCATAGCACTGTGCTGGGTTCCATGCTGATATTGGTTACCTAAAGCCAGGAGCATTACTTTCCCAGTGGGAGAGCTGAAAGTGCGGCCCCAAAGTGTGCTGAGAAACAGTGCGGTTGCTCGTGCTCTCTTCACCGTTAGAACGGCTTTGCGAAGGGCAAGGCAGTGTGACTAGAGATACCCTCTCTTTTCTGCTCCGTGCAGGAGGCTTTCCTGTCGCCCCATGTCCCTAAAGGGAACACTCTACGGTTCCACAAGGACCAGAGGATGGGTCAGGGATGCCCTCCATGAATGCACTAGTGCAGAGTTTGGCCAGGACACCTTAAGCATGTAGTGCATGACAGTTAGCATGCCTTTCTGGAGGCTGCTGCTGCCTAAGCATATGCCTTGGAAGAACACTGGGTGGCGGAAGTGTTCTTGGGGCCCTGTGCATCTGTCCACTATAAAAGTACCCCGGCTCATCTCTGTGAATGCAGAGTGAGCGGCAACAGCCTGTTCTCTTTGCCGGATAACTACATGGCCAAAACATTCAAAAGTACCCCTGAGCAGAGCTGTAAAACTTCGTACGTGGACCCTCAGGGCTCTCGGTGCGGAAGCTGAGGAGCAATAGGAAACACTGTGCGCAGTGTCCCTTCTGGATGTTCTTAACCTAGCAGCACTTTCTGGCTAGCCATGACTCGACTTTAGTGGCCGTCTTGCAAACGGACCGTTTGCCCCTGAACACGGCTAGGCTTCTGGCAGGTTCAGGGCACCGCACACTGATCACGAAGTACAAACAACCAAGGTCCGGGGATAGCCTCCACAATGCTTGCCGGCAGGCAGCCTTTGCCCAGAAGCCTCAGTCAAAGCAGTGACTTGACGCGAGTGTGCTGTTCAGGACTCCTAGGACTCCTGGGGGCTCACCACGTCGCATGGCAAAACACTGTGTCCCAGTGTGTCTTCCTGGGCGACCGCACCAAAAAGTGATACCTGAGGCAATTGGGACTGGTTCCCTGCACGAAGGATGAAAGGCAACACTCTGCTCTCTTCGCTGCCCACCTATTTGGCCAAGCGTTCCAAAGTCCTCCCGGACTCCGGCCTAGCAGCTCCTGGGTGTAATGCAGACGGTCCCCACAGCTGAACCACTGCTGCGATGAGGAAACACTGTGTTTACAGTTCATACTGGGAACCCTTACCTGCCGTGTCTCTGTGGGAGCAGAAGGTCGACTTCAGAGGCAGCCAGAAAAACGTACAGTTTGCCCTTTCAACGCTACCTGTGGTTTTGTGAGACACGCGGACACTGTTGCCTCTCCCCAGAAATTATATCCTCGAAGCCCTTCAGCCCATGCAGGAGCACCTGGGTGCCAACATTTTCTCCGGGAAGCGTCAGCGTGCGGGTTGCATCTGATACTCGTGGTCAAAAACTACAGAGCACTGTGCTGGGTTCCATGCTGATATTGGTTACCTAAAGCCAGGAGCATTACTTTCCCAGTGGGAGAGCTGAAAGTGCGGCCCCAAAGTGTGCTGAGAAACAGTGCGGTTGCTCGTGCTCTCTTCACCGTTAGAACGGCTTTGCGAAGGGCAAGGCAGTGTGACTGGAGATACCCTCTCTTTTCTCCTCCGTGCAGGAGGCTTTCCTGGCGCCCCATGTCCCTAAAGGGAACACTCTACGGTTCCACAAGGACCAGAGGATGGGTCAGGGATGCCCTCCATGAATGCACTAGTGCAGTGTTTGGCCAGGACACCTTAAGCATGTAGTGCATGACAGTTAGCATGCCTCTCTGGAGGCTGCTGCTGCCTCAGCATATGCCTTGGAAGAACACTGGGTGGCGGAAGTGTTCTTGGGGCCCTGCGCCTCTGTCCACTATAAAAGTACCCCGGCTCACCTCTGTGAATGCAGAGTGAGCCGCAACAGCCTGTTCTCTTTGCCGGATAACTACATGGCCAAAACATTCAAAAGTAGCCTTGAGCAGAGCTGTAAAACTTCGTACGTGGACCCTCAGGGCTCTCGGTGCGGAAGCTGAGGAGCAATAGGAAACACTGTGCGCAGTGTCCCTTCTGGATGTTCTTAACCTAGCAGCACTTTCTGGCTAGCCATGACTCGACTTTAGTGGCCGTCTTGCAAACGGACCGTTTGCCCCTGAACACGGCTAGGCTTCTGGCAGGTTCAGGGCACCGCACACTGATCACGAAGTACAAACAACCAAGGTCCGGGGATAGCCTCCACAATGCTTGCCGGCAGGCAGCCTTTGCCCAGAAGCCTCAGTCAAAGCAGTGACTTGATGCGAGTGTGCTGTTCAGGACTCCTAGGACTCCTGAGGGCTCACCACGTCGCATGGCAAAACACTGTGTCCCAGTGTGTCTTCCTGGGCGACCGCACCAAAAAGTGATACCTGAGGCAATTGGGACTGGTTCCCTGCACGAAGGATGAAAGGCAACACTCTGCTCTCTTCGCTGCCCACCTATTTGGCCAAGCGTTCCAAAGTCCTCCCGGACTCCGGCCTAGCAGCTCCTGGGTGTAATGCAGACGGTCCCCACAGCTGAACCACTGCTGCGATGAGGAAACACTGTGTTTACGGTTCATACTGGGAACACTTACCTGCCGTGTCTCTGTGGGAGCAGAAGGTCGACTTCAGAGGCAGCCAGAAAAACGTACAGTTTGCCCTTTCAACGCTACCTGTGGTTTCGTGAGACACGCGGACACTGTTGCCTCTCCCCAGAAATTATATCCTCGAAGCCCTTCAGCCCATGCAGGAGCACCTGGGTGCCAACATTTTCTCCGGGAAGCGTCAGCGTGCGGGTTGCATCTCTTTCTCGTGGTCAGAAACTACAGAGCACTGTGCTGGGTTTCATGTTGATATTGGTCACCTAAAGGCAGGAGCATTACTTTCCCAGTGGGAGAGCTGAAAGTGCGGCCCCAAAGTGTGCTGAGAAACAGTGCGGTTGCTCGTGCTCTCTTCACCGTTAGAACGGCTTTGCGAAGGGCAAGGCAGTGTGACTAGAGATACCCTCTCTTTTCTGCTCCGTGCAGGAGGCTTTCCTGGCGCCCCATGTCCCTAAAGGGAACACTCTACGGTTCCACAAGGACCAGAGGATGGGTCAGGGATGCCCTCCATGAATGCACTAGTGCAGAGTTTGGCCAGGACACCTTAAGCATGTAGTGCATGACAGTTAGCATGCCTTTCTGGAGGCTGCTGCTGCCTCAGCATATGCCTTGGAAGAACACTGGGTGGCGGAAGTGTTCTTGGGGCCCTGCGCCTCTGTCCACTATAAAAGTACCCCGGCTCATCTCTGTGAATGCAGAGTGAGCGGCAACAGCCTGTTCTCTTTGCCGGATAACTACATGGCCAAAACATTCAAAAGTACCCCTGAGCAGAGCTGTAAAACTTCGTACGTGGACCCTCAGGGCTCTCGGTGCGGAAGCTGAGGAGCAATAGGAAACACTGTGCGCAGTGTCCCTTCTGGATGTTCTTAACCTAGCAGCACTTTCTGGCTAGCCATGACTCGACTTTAGTGGCCGTCTGGCAAACGGACCGTTTGCCCCTGAACACGGCTAGGCTTCTGGCAGGTTCAGGGCACCGCACACTGATCACCAAGTACAAACAACCAAGGTCCGGGGATAGCGTCCACAATGCTTGCCGGCAGGCAGCCTTTGCCCAGAAGCCTCAGTCAAAGCAGTGACTTGACGCGAGTGTGCTGTTCAGGACTCCTAGGACTCCTGGGGGCTCACCACGTCGCATGGCAAAACACTGTGTCCCCAGTGTGTCTTCCTGGGCGACCGCACCAAAAAGTGATACCTGAGGCAATTGGGACTGGTTCCCTGCACGAAGGATGAAAGGCAACACTCTGCTCTCTTCGCTGCCCACCTATTCGGCCAAGCGTTCCAAAGTCCTCCCGGACTCCGGCCTAGCAGCTCCTGGGTGTAATGCAGACGGTCCCCACAGCTGAACCACTGCTGCGATGAGGAAACACTGCGTTTACGGTTCATACTGGGAACCCTTACCTGCCGTGTCTCTGTGGGAGCAGAAGGTCGACTTCAGAGGCAGCCAGAGAAACGTACAGTTTACCCTTTCAACGCTACCTGTGGTTTTGTGAGACACGCGGACACTGTTGCCTCTCCCCAGAAATTATATCCTCGAAGCCCTTCAGCCCATGCAGGAGCACCTGGGTGCCAACATTTTCTCCGGGAGGCGCCAGGGTGCTGGTTGCGTCTCTTTCTCGTGGTCACAAACTGCATAGCACTGTGCTGGGTTCCATGCTGATATTGGTTACCTAAAGCCAGGAGCATTACTTTCCCAGTGGGAGAGCTGAAAGTGCGGCCCCAAAGTGTGCTGAGAAACAGTGCGGTTGCTCGTGCTCTCTTCACCGTTAGAACGGCTTTGCGAAGGGCAAGGCAGTGTGACTGGAGATACCCTCTCTTTTCTCCTCCGTGCAGGAGGCTTTCCTGGCGCCCCATGTCCCTAAAGGGAACACTCTACGGTTCCACAAGGACCAGAGGATGGGTCAGGGATGCCCTCCATGAATGCACTAGTGCAGTGTTTGGCCAGGACACCTTAAGCATGTAGTGCATGACAGTTAGCATGCCTCTCTGGAGGCTGCTGCTGCCTCAGCATATGCCTTGGAAGAACACTGGGTGGCGGAAGTGTTCTTGGGGCCCTGCGCCTCTGTCCACTATAAAAGTACCCCGGCTCACCTCTGTGAATGCAGAGTGAGCCGCAACAGCCTGTTCTCTTTGCCGGATAACTACATGGCCAAAACATTCAAAAGTACCCCTGAGCAGAGCTGTAAAACTTCGTACGTGGACCCTCAGGGCTCTCGGTGCGGAAGCTGAGGAGCAATAGGAAACACGGTGCGCAGTGTCCTTTCTGGGTGTTCTTAACCTAGCGGCACTTTCTGGCAAGCCATGACTCGACTTTAGAGGCAGTCTTGCAAACGGACCATTTGCCCCTGAACACTGCTAAGCTGCTGGCAGGTTCAGGGCACCGCACACTGATCACGAAGTACAAACAACCAAGGTCCGGGGATAGCATCCACAATGCTTGCCGGCAGGCAGCCTTTGCCCAGAAGCCTCAGTCAAAGCAGTGACTTGACGCGAGTGTGCTGTTCAGGACTCCTAGGACTCCTGGGGGCTCACCACGTCGCATGGCAAAACACTGTGTCCCAGTGTGTCTTCCTGGGCGACCGCACCAAAAAGTGATACCTGAGGCAATTGGGACTGGTTCCCTGCACGAAGGATGAAAGGCAACACTCTGCTCTCTTCGCTGCCCACCTATTTGGCCAAGCGTTCCAAAGTCCTCCCGGACGCCGGACTATCAGCTCCTAGGTGTAATGCAGACGGTCCCCACAGCTGAACCACTGCTGCGATGAGGAAACACTGTGTTTACGGTTCATACTGGGAACCCTTACATGCCGTGTCTCTGTGGGAGCAGAAGGTCGACTTCAGAGGCAGCCAGACAAACGTACAGTTTGCCCTTTCAACGCTACCTGTGGTTTCGTGAGACACGCGGACACTGTTGCCTCTCCCCAGAAATTATATCCTCGAAGCCCTTCAGCCCATGCAGGAGCACCTGGGTGCCAACATTTTCTCCGGGAAGCACCAGGATGCTGGTTGCGTGTCCTTCTCGTGGTCAAAAACTACAGAGCACTGTGCTGGGTTTCATGTTGATATTGGTCACCTAAAGGCAGGAGCATTACTTTCCCAGTGGGAGAGCTGAAAGTGCGGCCCCAAAGTGTGCTGAGAAACAGTGCGGTTGCTCGTGCTCTCTTCACCGTTAGAACGGCTTTGCGAAGGGCAAGGCAGTGTGACTAGAGATACCCTCTCTTTTCTGCTCCGTGCAGGAGGCTTTCCTGGCGCCCCATGTCCCTAAAGGGAACACTCTACGGTTCCACAAGGACCAGAGGATGGGTCAGGGATGCCCTCCATGAATGCACTAGTGCAGAGTTTGGCCAGGACACCTTAAGCATGTAGTGCATGACAGTTAGCATGCCTTTCTGGAGGCTGCTGCTGCCTCAGCATATGCCTTGGAAGAACACTGGGTGGCGGAAGTGTTCTTGGGGCCCTGCGCCTCTGTCCACTATAAAAGTACCCCGGCTCATCTCTGTGAATGCAGAGTGAGCGGCAACAGCCTGTTCTCTTTGCCGGATAACTACATGGCCAAAACATTCAAAAGTACCCCTGAGCAGAGCTGTAAAACTTCGTACGTGGACCCTCAGGGCTCTCGGTGCGGAAGCTGAGGAGCAATAGGAAACACTGTGCGCAGTGTCCCTTCTGGATGTTCTTAACCTAGCAGCACTTTCTGGCTAGCCATGACTCGACTTTAGTGGCCGTCTGGCAAACGGACCGTTTGCCCCTGAACACGGCTAGGCTTCTGGCAGGTTCAGGGCACCGCACACTGATCACCAAGTACAAACAACCAAGGTCCGGGGATAGCGTCCACAATGCTTGCCGGCAGGCAGCCTTTGCCCAGAAGCCTCAGTCAAAGCAGTGACTTGACGCGAGTGTGCTGTTCAGGACTCCTAGGACTCCTGGGGGCTCACCACGTCGCATGGCAAAACACTGTGTCCCCAGTGTGTCTTCCTGGGCGACCGCACCAAAAAGTGATACCTGAGGCAATTGGGACTGGTTCCCTGCACGAAGGATGAAAGGCAACACTCTGCTCTCTTCGCTGCCCACCTATTCGGCCAAGCGTTCCAAAGTCCTCCCGGACTCCGGCCTAGCAGCTCCTGGGTGTAATGCAGACGGTCCCCACAGCTGAACCACTGCTGCGATGAGGAAACACTGTGTTTACGGTTCATACTGGGAACCCTTACCTGCCGTGTCTCTGTGGGAGCAGAAGGTCGACTTCAGAGGCAGCCAGAGAAACGTACAGTTTACCCTTTCAACGCTACCTGTGGTTTTGTGAGACACGCGGACACTGTTGCCTCTCCCCAGAAATTATATCCTCGAAGCCCTTCAGCCCATGCAGGAGCACCTGGGTGCCAACATTTTCTCCGGGAGGCGCCAGGGTGCTGGTTTCGTCTCTTTCTCGTGGTCACAAACTGCATAGCACTGTGCTGGGTTCCATGCTGATATTGGTTACCTAAAGCCAGGAGCATTACTTTCCCAGTGGGAGAGCTGAAAGTGCGGCCCCAAAGTGTGCTGAGAAACAGTGCGGTTGCTCGTGCTCTCTTCACCGTTAGAACGGCTTTGCGAAGGGCAAGGCAGTGTGACTAGAGATACCCTCTCTTTTCTGCTCCGTGCAGGAGGCTTTCCTGTCGCCCCATGTCCCTAAAGGGAACACTCTACGGTTCCACAAGGACCAGAGGATGGGTCAGGGATGCCCTCCATGAATGCACTAGTGCAGAGTTTGGCCAGGACACCTTAAGCATGTAGTGCATGACAGTTAGCATGCCTTTCTGGAGGCTGCTGCTGCCTAAGCATATGCCTTGGAAGAACACTGGGTGGCGGAAGTGTTCTTGGGGCCCTGTGCATCTGTCCACTATAAAAGTACCCCGGCTCATCTCTGTGAATGCAGAGTGAGCGGCAACAGCCTGTTCTCTTTGCCGGATAACTACATGGCCAAAACATTCAAAAGTAGCCCTGAGCAGAGCTGTAAAACTTCGTACGTGGACCCTCAGGGCTCTCGGTGCGGAAGCTGAGGAGCAATAGGAAACACGGTGCGCAGTGTCCTTTCTGGGTGTTCTTAACCTAGCGGCACTTTCTGGCAAGCCATGACTCGACTTTAGAGGCAGTCTTGCAAACGGACCATTTGCCCCTGAACACTGCTAAGCTGCTGGCAGGTTCAGGGCACCGCACACTGATCACGAAGTACAAACAACCAAGGTCCGGGGATAGCATCCACAATGCTTGCCGGCAGGCAGCCTTTGCCCAGAAGCCTCAGTCAAAGCAGTGACTTGACGCGAGTGTGCTGTTCAGGACTCCTAGGACTCCTGGGGGCTCACCACGTCGCATGGCAAAACACTGTGTCCCAGTGTGTCTTCCTGGGCGACCGCACCAAAAAGTGATACCTGAGGCAATTGGGACTGGTTCCCTGCACGAAGGATGAAAGGCAACACTCTGCTCTCTTCGCTGCCCACCTATTTGGCCAAGCGTTCCAAAGTCCTCCCGGACGCCGGACTATCAGCTCCTAGGTGTAATGCAGACGGTCCCCACAGCTGAACCACTGCTGCGATGAGGAAACACTGTGTTTACGGTTCATACTGGGAACCCTTACATGCCGTGTCTCTGTGGGAGCAGAAGGTCGACTTCAGAGGCAGCCAGACAAACGTACAGTTTGCCCTTTCAACGCTACCTGTGGTTTCGTGAGACACGCGGACACTGTTGCCTCTCCCCAGAAATTATATCCTCGAAGCCGTTCAGCCCATGCAGGAGCACCTGGGTGCCAACATTTTCTCCGGGAAGCACCAGGATGCTGGTTGCGTGTCCTTCTCGTGGTCAAAAACTACAGAGCACTGTGCTGGGTTTCATGTTGATATTGGTCACCTAAAGGCAGGAGCATTACTTTCCCAGTGGGAGAGCTGAAAGTGCGGCCCCAAAGTGTGCTGAGAAACAGTGCGGTTGCTCGTGCTCTCTTCACCGTTAGAACGGCTTTGCGAAGGGCAAGGCAGTGTGACTAGAGATACCCTCTCTTTTCTGCTCCGTGCAGGAGGCTTTCCTGGCGCCCCATGTCCCTAAAGGGAACACTCTACGGTTCCACAAGGACCAGAGGATGGGTCAGGGATGCCCTCCATGAATGCACTAGTGCAGAGTTTGGCCAGGACACCTTAAGCATGTAGTGCATGACAGTTAGCATGCCTTTCTGGAGGCTGCTGCTGCCTCAGCATATGCCTTGGAAGAACACTGGGTGGCGGAAGTGTTCTTGGGGCCCTGCGCCTCTGTCCACTATAAAAGTACCCCGGCTCATCTCTGTGAATGCAGAGTGAGCGGCAACAGCCTGTTCTCTTTGCCGGATAACTACATGGCCAAAACATTCAAAAGTACCCCTGAGCAGAGCTGTAAAACTTCGTACGTGGACCCTCAGGGCTCTCGGTGCGGAAGCTGAGGAGCAATAGGAAACACTGTGCGCAGTGTCCCTTCTGGATGTTCTTAACCTAGCAGCACTTTCTGGCTAGCCATGACTCGACTTTAGTGGCCGTCTGGCAAACGGACCGTTTGCCCCTGAACACGGCTAGGCTTCTGGCAGGTTCAGGGCACCGCACACTGATCACCAAGTACAAACAACCAAGGTCCGGGGATAGCCTCCACAATGCTTGCCGGCAGGCAGCCTTTGCCCAGAAGCCTCAGTCAAAGCAGTGACTTGACGCGAGTGTGCTGTTCAGGACTCCTAGGACTCCTGGGGGCTCACCACGTCGCATGGCAAAACACTGTGTCCCCAGTGTGTCTTCCTGGGCGACCGCACCAAAAAGTGATACCTGAGGCAATTGGGACTGGTTCCCTGCACGAAGGATGAAAGGCAACACTCTGCTCTCTTCGCTGCCCACCTATTCGGCCAAGCGTTCCAAAGTCCTCCCGGACTCCGGCCTAGCAGCTCCTGGGTGTAATGCAGACGGTCCCCACAGCTGAACCACTGCTGCGATGAGGAAACACTGTGTTTACGGTTCATACTGGGAACCCTTACCTGCCGTGTCTCTGTGGGAGCAGAAGGTCGACTTCAGAGGCAGCCAGAGAAACGTACAGTTTACCCTTTCAACGCTACCTGTGGTTTTGTGAGACACGCGGACACTGTTGCCTCTCCCCAGAAATTATATCCTCGAAGCCCTTCAGCCCATGCAGGAGCACCTGGGTGCCAACATTTTCTCCGGGAGGCGCCAGGGTGCTGGTTGCGTCTCTTTCTCGTGGTCACAAACTGCATAGCACTGTGCTGGGTTCCATGCTGATATTGGTTACCTAAAGCCAGGAGCATTACTTTCCCAGTGGGAGAGCTGAAAGTGCGGCCCCAAAGTGTGCTGAGAAACAGTGCGGTTGCTCGTGCTCTCTTCACCGTTAGAACGGCTTTGCGAAGGGCAAGGCAGTGTGACTAGAGATACCCTCTCTTTTCTGCTCCGTGCAGGAGGCTTTCCTGTCGCCCCATGTCCCTAAAGGGAACACTCTACGGTTCCACAAGGACCAGAGGATGGGTCAGGGATGCCCTCCATGAATGCACTAGTGCAGAGTTTGGCCAGGACACCTTAAGCATGTAGTGCATGACAGTTAGCATGCCTTTCTGGAGGCTGCTGCTGCCTAAGCATATGCCTTGGAAGAACACTGGGTGGCGGAAGTGTTCTTGGGGCCCTGTGCATCTGTCCACTATAAAAGTACCCCGGCTCATCTCTGTGAATGCAGAGTGAGCGGCAACAGCCTGTTCTCTTTGCCGGATAACTACATGGCCAAAACATTCAAAAGTACCCCTGAGCAGAGCTGTAAAACTTCGTACGTGGACCCTCAGGGCTCTCGGTGCGGAAGCTGAGGAGCAATAGGAAACACTGTGCGCAGTGTCCCTTCTGGATGTTCTTAACCTAGCAGCACTTTCTGGCTAGCCATGACTCGACTTTAGTGGCCGTCTTGCAAACGGACCGTTTGCCCCTGAACACGGCTAGGCTTCTGGCAGGTTCAGGGCACCGCACACTGATCACGAAGTACAAACAACCAAGGTCCGGGGATAGCCTCCACAATGCTTGCCGGCAGGCAGCCTTTGCCCAGAAGCCTCAGTCAAAGCAGTGACTTGACGCGAGTGTGCTGTTCAGGACTCCTAGGACTCCTGGGGGCTCACCACGTCGCATGGCAAAACACTGTGTCCCAGTGTGTCTTCCTGGGCGACCGCACCAAAAAGTGATACCTGAGGCAATTGGGACTGGTTCCCTGCACGAAGGATGAAAGGCAACACTCTGCTCTCTTCGCTGCCCACCTATTTGGCCAAGCGTTCCAAAGTCCTCCCGGACTCCGGCCTAGCAGCTCCTGGGTGTAATGCAGACGGTCCCCACAGCTGAACCACTGCTGCGATGAGGAAACACTGTGTTTACAGTTCATACTGGGAACCCTTACCTGCCGTGTCTCTGTGGGAGCAGAAGGTCGACTTCAGAGGCAGCCAGAAAAACGTACAGTTTGCCCTTTCAACGCTACCTGTGGTTTTGTGAGACACGCGGACACTGTTGCCTCTCCCCAGAAATTATATCCTCGAAGCCCTTCAGCCCATGCAGGAGCACCTGGGTGCCAACATTTTCTCCGGGAAGCGTCAGCGTGCGGGTTGCATCTGATACTCGTGGTCAAAAACTACAGAGCACTGTGCTGGGTTCCATGCTGATATTGGTTACCTAAAGCCAGGAGCATTACTTTCCCAGTGGGAGAGCTGAAAGTGCGGCCCCAAAGTGTGCTGAGAAACAGTGCGGTTGCTCGTGCTCTCTTCACCGTTAGAACGGCTTTGCGAAGGGCAAGGCAGTGTGACTGGAGATACCCTCTCTTTTCTCCTCCGTGCAGGAGGCTTTCCTGGCGCCCCATGTCCCTAAAGGGAACACTCTACGGTTCCACAAGGACCAGAGGATGGGTCAGGGATGCCCTCCATGAATGCACTAGTGCAGTGTTTGGCCAGGACACCTTAAGCATGTAGTGCATGACAGTTAGCATGCCTCTCTGGAGGCTGCTGCTGCCTCAGCATATGCCTTGGAAGAACACTGGGTGGCGGAAGTGTTCTTGGGGCCCTGCGCCTCTGTCCACTATAAAAGTACCCCGGCTCACCTCTGTGAATGCAGAGTGAGCCGCAACAGCCTGTTCTCTTTGCCGGATAACTACATGGCCAAAACATTCAAAAGTAGCCTTGAGCAGAGCTGTAAAACTTCGTACGTGGACCCTCAGGGCTCTCGGTGCGGAAGCTGAGGAGCAATAGGAAACACTGTGCGCAGTGTCCCTTCTGGATGTTCTTAACCTAGCAGCACTTTCTGGCTAGCCATGACTCGACTTTAGTGGCCGTCTTGCAAACGGACCGTTTGCCCCTGAACACGGCTAGGCTTCTGGCAGGTTCAGGGCACCGCACACTGATCACGAAGTACAAACAACCAAGGTCCGGGGATAGCCTCCACAATGCTTGCCGGCAGGCAGCCTTTGCCCAGAAGCCTCAGTCAAAGCAGTGACTTGATGCGAGTGTGCTGTTCAGGACTCCTAGGACTCCTGAGGGCTCACCACGTCGCATGGCAAAACACTGTGTCCCAGTGTGTCTTCCTGGGCGACCGCACCAAAAAGTGATACCTGAGGCAATTGGGACTGGTTCCCTGCACGAAGGATGAAAGGCAACACTCTGCTCTCTTCGCTGCCCACCTATTTGGCCAAGCGTTCCAAAGTCCTCCCGGACTCCGGCCTAGCAGCTCCTGGGTGTAATGCAGACGGTCCCCACAGCTGAACCACTGCTGCGATGAGGAAACACTGTGTTTACGGTTCATACTGGGAACACTTACCTGCCGTGTCTCTGTGGGAGCAGAAGGTCGACTTCAGAGGCAGCCAGAAAAACGTACAGTTTGCCCTTTCAACGCTACCTGTGGTTTCGTGAGACACGCGGACACTGTTGCCTCTCCCCAGAAATTATATCCTCGAAGCCCTTCAGCCCATGCAGGAGCACCTGGGTGCCAACATTTTCTCCGGGAAGCGTCAGCGTGCGGGTTGCATCTCTTTCTCGTGGTCAGAAACTACAGAGCACTGTGCTGGGTTCCATGCTGATATTGGTTACCTAAAGCCAGGAGCATTACTTTCCCAGTGGGAGAGCTGAAAGTGCGGCCCCAAAGTGTGCTGAGAAACAGTGCGGTTGCTCGTGCTCGCTTCACCGTTAGAACGGCTTTGCGAAGGGCAAGGCAGTGTGACTGGAGAAACCCTCTCTTTTCTCCTCCGTGCAGGAGGCTTTCCTGGCGCCCCATGTCCCTAAAGGGAACACTCTACGGTTCCACAAGGACCAGAGGATGGGTCAGGGATGCCCTCCATGAATGCACTAGTGCAGAGTTTGGCCAGGACACCTTAAGCATGTAGTGCATGACAGTTAGCATGCCTTTCTGGAGGCTGCTGCTGCCTCAGCATATGCCTTGGAAGAACACTGGGTGGCGGAAGTGTTCTTGGGGCCCTGCGCCTCTGTCCACTATAAAAGTACCCCGGCTCATCTCTGTGAATGCAGAGTGAGCGGCAACAGCCTGTTCTCTTTGCCGGATAACTACATGGCCAAAACATTCAAAAGTACCCCTGAGCAGAGCTGTAAAACTTCGTACGTGGACCCTCAGGGCTCTCGGTCCGGAAGCTGAGGAGCAATAGGAAACACGGTGCGCAGTGTCCTTTCTGGGTGTTCTTAACCTAGCGGCACTTTCTGGCAAGCCATTACTCGACTTTAGAGGCAGTCTTGCAAACGGACCATTTGCCCCTGAACACTGCTAAGCTGCTGGCAGGTTCAGGGCACCGCACACTGATCACGAAGTACAAACAACCAAGGTCCGGGGATAGCATCCACAATGCTTGCCGGCAGGCAGCCTTTGCCCAGAAGCCTCAGTCAAAGCAGTGACTTGACGCGAGTGTGCTGTTCAGGACTCCTAGGACTCCTGGGGGCTCACCACGTCGCATGGCAAAACACTGTGTCCCAGTGTGTCTTCCTGGGCGACCGCACCAAAAAGTGATACCTGAGGCAATTGGGACTGGTTCCCTGCACGAAGGATGAAAGGCAACACTCTGCTCTCTTCGCTGCCCACCTATTTGGCCAAGCGTTCCAAAGTCCTCCCGGACGCCGGACTATCAGCTCCTAGGTGTAATGCAGACGGTCCCCACAGCTGAACCACTGCTGCGATGAGGAAACACTGTGTTTACGGTTCATACTGGGAACACTTACCTGCCGTGTCTCTGTGGGAGCAGAAGGTCGACTTCAGAGGCAGCCAGACAAACGTACAGTTTGCCCTTTCAACGCTACCTGTGGTTTCGTGAGACACGCGGACACTGTTGCCTCTCCCCAGAAATTATATCCTCGAAGCCGTTCAGCCCATGCAGGAGCACCTGGGTGCCAACATTTTCTCCGGGAAGCACCAGGATGCTGGTTGCGTGTCCTTCTCGTGGTCAAAAACTACAGAGCACTGTGCTGGGTTTCATGTTGATATTGGTCACCTAAAGGCAGGAGCATTACTTTCCCAGTGGGAGAGCTGAAAGTGCGGCCCCAAAGTGTGCTGAGAAACAGTGCGGTTGCTCGTGCTCTCTTCACCGTTAGAACGGCTTTGCGAAGGGCAAGGCAGTGTGACTAGAGATACCCTCTCTTTTCTGCTCCGTGCAGGAGGCTTTCCTGGCGCCCCATGTCCCTAAAGGGAACACTCTACGGTTCCACAAGGACCAGAGGATGGGTCAGGGATGCCCTCCATGAATGCACTAGTGCAGAGTTTGGCCAGGACACCTTAAGCATGTAGTGCATGACAGTTAGCATGCCTTTCTGGAGGCTGCTGCTGCCTCAGCATATGCCTTGGAAGAACACTGGGTGGCGGAAGTGTTCTTGGGGCCCTGCGCCTCTGTCCACTATAAAAGTACCCCGGCTCATCTCTGTGAATGCAGAGTGAGCGGCAACAGCCTGTTCTCTTTGCCGGATAACTACATGGCCAAAACATTCAAAAGTACCCCTGAGCAGAGCTGTAAAACTTCGTACGTGGACCCTCAGGGCTCTCGGTGCGGAAGCTGAGGAGCAATAGGAAACACTGTGCGCAGTGTCCCTTCTGGATGTTCTTAACCTAGCAGCACTTTCTGGCTAGCCATGACTCGACTTTAGTGGCCGTCTGGCAAACGGACCGTTTGCCCCTGAACACGGCTAGGCTTCTGGCAGGTTCAGGGCACCGCACACTGATCACCAAGTACAAACAACCAAGGTCCGGGGATAGCCTCCACAATGCTTGCCGGCAGGCAGCCTTTGCCCAGAAGCCTCAGTCAAAGCAGTGACTTGACGCGAGTGTGCTGTTCAGGACTCCTAGGACTCCTGGGGGCTCACCACGTCGCATGGCAAAACACTGTGTCCCCAGTGTGTCTTCCTGGGCGACCGCACCAAAAAGTGATACCTGAGGCAATTGGGACTGGTTCCCTGCACGAAGGATGAAAGGCAACACTCTGCTCTCTTCGCTGCCCACCTATTCGGCCAAGCGTTCCAAAGTCCTCCCGGACTCCGGCCTAGCAGCTCCTGGGTGTAATGCAGACGGTCCCCACAGCTGAACCACTGCTGCGATGAGGAAACACTGTGTTTACGGTTCATACTGGGAACCCTTACCTGCCGTGTCTCTGTGGGAGCAGAAGGTCGACTTCAGAGGCAGCCAGAGAAACGTACAGTTTACCCTTTCAACGCTACCTGTGGTTTTGTGAGACACGCGGACACTGTTGCCTCTCCCCAGAAATTATATCCTCGAAGCCCTTCAGCCCATGCAGGAGCACCTGGGTGCCAACATTTTCTCCGGGAGGCGCCAGGGTGCTGGTTGCGTCTCTTTCTCGTGGTCACAAACTGCATAGCACTGTGCTGGGTTCCATGCTGATATTGGTTACCTAAAGCCAGGAGCATTACTTTCCCAGTGGGAGAGCTGAAAGTGCGGCCCCAAAGTGTGCTGAGAAACAGTGCGGTTGCTCGTGCTCTCTTCACCGTTAGAACGGCTTTGCGAAGGGCAAGGCAGTGTGACTAGAGATACCCTCTCTTTTCTGCTCCGTGCAGGAGGCTTTCCTGTCGCCCCATGTCCCTAAAGGGAACACTCTACGGTTCCACAAGGACCAGAGGATGGGTCAGGGATGCCCTCCATGAATGCACTAGTGCAGAGTTTGGCCAGGACACCTTAAGCATGTAGTGCATGACAGTTAGCATGCCTTTCTGGAGGCTGCTGCTGCCTAAGCATATGCCTTGGAAGAACACTGGGTGGCGGAAGTGTTCTTGGGGCCCTGTGCATCTGTCCACTATAAAAGTACCCCGGCTCATCTCTGTGAATGCAGAGTGAGCGGCAACAGCCTGTTCTCTTTGCCGGATAACTACATGGCCAAAACATTCAAAAGTACCCCTGAGCAGAGCTGTAAAACTTCGTACGTGGACCCTCAGGGCTCTCGGTGCGGAAGCTGAGGAGCAATAGGAAACACTGTGCGCAGTGTCCCTTCTGGATGTTCTTAACCTAGCAGCACTTTCTGGCTAGCCATGACTCGACTTTAGTGGCCGTCTTGCAAACGGACCGTTTGCCCCTGAACACGGCTAGGCTTCTGGCAGGTTCAGGGCACCGCACACTGATCACGAAGTACAAACAACCAAGGTCCGGGGATAGCCTCCACAATGCTTGCCGGCAGGCAGCCTTTGCCCAGAAGCCTCAGTCAAAGCAGTGACTTGACGCGAGTGTGCTGTTCAGGACTCCTAGGACTCCTGGGGGCTCACCACGTCGCATGGCAAAACACTGTGTCCCAGTGTGTCTTCCTGGGCGACCGCACCAAAAAGTGATACCTGAGGCAATTGGGACTGGTTCCCTGCACGAAGGATGAAAGGCAACACTCTGCTCTCTTCGCTGCCCACCTATTTGGCCAAGCGTTCCAAAGTCCTCCCGGACTCCGGCCTAGCAGCTCCTGGGTGTAATGCAGACGGTCCCCACAGCTGAACCACTGCTGCGATGAGGAAACACTGTGTTTACAGTTCATACTGGGAACCCTTACCTGCCGTGTCTCTGTGGGAGCAGAAGGTCGACTTCAGAGGCAGCCAGAAAAACGTACAGTTTGCCCTTTCAACGCTACCTGTGGTTTTGTGAGACACGCGGACACTGTTGCCTCTCCCCAGAAATTATATCCTCGAAGCCCTTCAGCCCATGCAGGAGCACCTGGGTGCCAACATTTTCTCCGGGAAGCGTCAGCGTGCGGGTTGCATCTGATACTCGTGGTCAAAAACTACAGAGCACTGTGCTGGGTTCCATGCTGATATTGGTTACCTAAAGCCAGGAGCATTACTTTCCCAGTGGGAGAGCTGAAAGTGCGGCCCCAAAGTGTGCTGAGAAACAGTGCGGTTGCTCGTGCTCTCTTCACCGTTAGAACGGCTTTGCGAAGGGCAAGGCAGTGTGACTGGAGATACCCTCTCTTTTCTCCTCCGTGCAGGAGGCTTTCCTGGCGCCCCATGTCCCTAAAGGGAACACTCTACGGTTCCACAAGGACCAGAGGATGGGTCAGGGATGCCCTCCATGAATGCACTAGTGCAGTGTTTGGCCAGGACACCTTAAGCATGTAGTGCATGACAGTTAGCATGCCTCTCTGGAGGCTGCTGCTGCCTCAGCATATGCCTTGGAAGAACACTGGGTGGCGGAAGTGTTCTTGGGGCCCTGCGCCTCTGTCCACTATAAAAGTACCCCGGCTCATCTCTGTGAATGCAGAGTGAGCCGCAACAGCCTGTTCTCTTTGCCGGATAACTACATGGCCAAAACATTCAAAAGTAGCCTTGAGCAGAGCTGTAAAACTTCGTACGTGGACCCTCAGGGCTCTCGGTGCGGAAGCTGAGGAGCAATAGGAAACACTGTGCGCAGTGTCCCTTCTGGATGTTCTTAACCTAGCAGCACTTTCTGGCTAGCCATGACTCGACTTTAGTGGCCGTCTTGCAAACGGACCGTTTGCCCCTGAACACGGCTAGGCTTCTGGCAGGTTCAGGGCACCGCACACTGATCACGAAGTACAAACAACCAAGGTCCGGGGATAGCCTCCACAATGCTTGCCGGCAGGCAGCCTTTGCCCAGAAGCCTCAGTCAAAGCAGTGACTTGATGCGAGTGTGCTGTTCAGGACTCCTAGGACTCCTGAGGGCTCACCACGTCGCATGGCAAAACACTGTGTCCCAGTGTGTCTTCCTGGGCGACCGCACCAAAAAGTGATACCTGAGGCAATTGGGACTGGTTCCCTGCACGAAGGATGAAAGGCAACACTCTGCTCTCTTCGCTGCCCACCTATTTGGCCAAGCGTTCCAAAGTCCTCCCGGACTCCGGCCTAGCAGCTCCTGGGTGTAATGCAGACGGTCCCCACAGCTGAACCACTGCTGCGATGAGGAAACACTGTGTTTACGGTTCATACTGGGAACACTTACCTGCCGTGTCTCTGTGGGAGCAGAAGGTCGACTTCAGAGGCAGCCAGAAAAACGTACAGTTTGCCCTTTCAACGCTACCTGTGGTTTCGTGAGACACGCGGACACTGTTGCCTCTCCCCAGAAATTATATCCTCGAAGCCCTTCAGCCCATGCAGGAGCACCTGGGTGCCAACATTTTCTCCGGGAAGCGTCAGCGTGCGGGTTGCATCTCTTTCTCGTGGTCAGAAACTACAGAGCACTGTGCTGGGTTTCATGTTGATATTGGTCACCTAAAGGCAGGAGCATTACTTTCCCAGTGGGAGAGCTGAAAGTGCGGCCCCAAAGTGTGCTGAGAAACAGTGCGGTTGCTCGTGCTCTCTTCACCGTTAGAACGGCTTTGCGAAGGGCAAGGCAGTGTGACTAGAGATACCCTCTCTTTTCTGCTCCGTGCAGGAGGCTTTCCTGGCGCCCCATGTCCCTAAAGGGAACACTCTACGGTTCCACAAGGACCAGAGGATGGGTCAGGGATGCCCTCCATGAATGCACTAGTGCAGAGTTTGGCCAGGACACCTTAAGCATGTAGTGCATGACAGTTAGCATGCCTTTCTGGAGGCTGCTGCTGCCTCAGCATATGCCTTGGAAGAACACTGGGTGGCGGAAGTGTTCTTGGGGCCCTGCGCCTCTGTCCACTATAAAAGTACCCCGGCTCATCTCTGTGAATGCAGAGTGAGCGGCAACAGCCTGTTCTCTTTGCCGGATAACTACATGGCCAAAACATTCAAAAGTACCCCTGAGCAGAGCTGTAAAACTTCGTACGTGGACCCTCAGGGCTCTCGGTGCGGAAGCTGAGGAGCAATAGGAAACACTGTGCGCAGTGTCCCTTCTGGATGTTCTTAACCTAGCAGCACTTTCTGGCTAGCCATGACTCGACTTTAGTGGCCGTCTGGCAAACGGACCGTTTGCCCCTGAACACGGCTAGGCTTCTGGCAGGTTCAGGGCACCGCACACTGATCACCAAGTACAAACAACCAAGGTCCGGGGATAGCCTCCACAATGCTTGCCGGCAGGCAGCCTTTGCCCAGAAGCCTCAGTCAAAGCAGTGACTTGACGCGAGTGTGCTGTTCAGGACTCCTAGGACTCCTGGGGGCTCACCACGTCGCATGGCAAAACACTGTGTCCCCAGTGTGTCTTCCTGGGCGACCGCACCAAAAAGTGATACCTGAGGCAATTGGGACTGGTTCCCTGCACGAAGGATGAAAGGCAACACTCTGCTCTCTTCGCTGCCCACCTATTCGGCCAAGCGTTCCAAAGTCCTCCCGGACTCCGGCCTAGCAGCTCCTGGGTGTAATGCAGACGGTCCCCACAGCTGAACCACTGCTGCGATGAGGAAACACTGTGTTTACGGTTCATACTGGGAACCCTTACCTGCCGTGTCTCTGTGGGAGCAGAAGGTCGACTTCAGAGGCAGCCAGAGAAACGTACAGTTTACCCTTTCAACGCTACCTGTGGTTTTGTGAGACACGCGGACACTGTTGCCTCTCCCCAGAAATTATATCCTCGAAGCCCTTCAGCCCATGCAGGAGCACCTGGGTGCCAACATTTTCTCCGGGAGGCGCCAGGGTGCTGGTTGCGTCTCTTTCTCGTGGTCACAAACTGCATAGCACTGTGCTGGGTTCCATGCTGATATTGGTTACCTAAAGCCAGGAGCATTACTTTCCCAGTGGGAGAGCTGAAAGTGCGGCCCCAAAGTGTGCTGAGAAACAGTGCGGTTGCTCGTGCTCTCTTCACCGTTAGAACGGCTTTGCGAAGGGCAAGGCAGTGTGACTGGAGATACCCTCTCTTTTCTCCTCCGTGCAGGAGGCTTTCCTGGCGCCCCATGTCCCTAAAGGGAACACTCTACGGTTCCACAAGGACCAGAGGATGGGTCAGGGATGCCCTCCATGAATGCACTAGTGCAGTGTTTGGCCAGGACACCTTAAGCATGTAGTGCATGACAGTTAGCATGCCTCTCTGGAGGCTGCTGCTGCCTCAGCATATGCCTTGGAAGAACACTGGGTGGCGGAAGTGTTCTTGGGGCCCTGCGCCTCTGTCCACTATAAAAGTACCCCGGCTCACCTCTGTGAATGCAGAGTGAGCCGCAACAGCCTGTTCTCTTTGCCGGATAACTACATGGCCAAAACATTCAAAAGTACCCCTGAGCAGAGCTGTAAAACTTCGTACGTGGACCCTCAGGGCTCTCGGTGCGGAAGCTGAGGAGCAATAGGAAACACTGTGCGCAGTGTCCCTTCTGGATGTTCTTAACCTAGCAGCACTTTCTGGCTAGCCATGACTCGACTTTAGTGGCCGTCTTGCAAACGGACCGTTTGCCCCTGAACACGGCTAGGCTTCTGGCAGGTTCAGGGCACCGCACACTGATCACGAAGTACAAACAACCAAGGTCCGGGGATAGCCTCCACAATGCTTGCCGGCAGGCAGCCTTTGCCCAGAAGCCTCAGTCAAAGCAGTGACTTGACGCGAGTGTGCTGTTCAGGACTCCTGGGGGCTCACCACGTCGCATGGCAAAACACTGTGTCCCCAGTGTGTCTTCCTGGGCGACCGCACCAAAAAGTGATACCTGAGGCAATTGGGACTGGTTCCCTGCACGAAGGATGAAAGGCAACACTCTGCTCTCTTCGCTGCCCACCTATTTGGCCAAGCGTTCCAAAGTCCTCCCGGACTCCGGCCTAGCAGCTCCTGGGTGTAATGCAGACGGTCCCCACAGCTGAACCACTGCTGCGATGAGGAAACACTGTGTTTACAGTTCATACTGGGAACCCTTACCTGCCGTGTCTCTGTGGGAGCAGAAGGTCGACTTCAGAGGCAGCCAGAAAAACGTACAGTTTGCCCTTTCAACGCTACCTGTGGTTTTGTGAGACACGCGGACACTGTTGCCTCTCCCCAGAAATTATATGCTCGAAGCCCTTCAGCCCATGCAGGAGCACCTGGGTGCCAACATTTTCTCCGGGAAGCGTCAGCGTGCGGGTTGCATCTGATACTCGTGGTCAAAAACTACAGAGCACTGTGCTGGGTTCCATGCTGATATTGGTTACCTAAAGCCAGGAGCATTACTTTCCCAGTGGGAGAGCTGAAAGTGCGGCCCCAAAGTGTGCTGAGAAACAATGCGGTTGCTCGTGCTCGCTTCACCGTTAGAACGGCTTTGCGAAGGGCAAGGCAGTGTGACTGGAGATACCCTCTCTTTTCTCCTCCGTGCAGGAGGCTTTCCTGGCGCCCCATGTCCCTAAAGGGAACACTCTACGGTTCCACAAGGACCAGAGGATGGGTCAGGGATGCCCTCCATGAATGCACTAGTGCAGTGTTTGGCCAGGACACCTTAAGCATGTAGTGCATGACAGTTAGCATGCCTCTCTGGAGGCTGCTGCTGCCTCAGCATATGCCTTGGAAGAACACTGGGTGGCGGAAGTGTTCTTGGGGCCCTGCGCCTCTGTCCACTATAAAAGTACCCCGGCTCACCTCTGTGAATGCAGAGTGAGCCGCAACAGCCTGTTCTCTTTGCCGGATAACTACATGGCCAAAACATTCAAAAGTAGCCTTGAGCAGAGCTGTAAAACTTCGTACGTGGACCCTCAGGGCTCTCGGTGCGGAAGCTGAGGAGCAATAGGAAACACTGTGCGCAGTGTCCCTTCTGGATGTTCTTAACCTAGCAGCACTTTCTGGCTAGCCATGACTCGACTTTAGTGGCCGTCTTGCAAACGGACCGTTTGCCCCTGAACACGGCTAGGCTTCTGGCAGGTTCAGGGCACCGCACACTGATCACGAAGTACAAACAACCAAGGTCCGGGGATAGCCTCCACAATGCTTGACGGCAGGCAGCCTTTGCCCAGAAGCCTCAGTCAAAGCAGTGACTTGACGCGAGTGTGCTGTTCAGGACTCCTAGGACTCCTGAGGGCTCACCACGTCGCATGGCAAAACACTGTGTCCCAGTGTGTCTTCCTGGGCGACCGCACCAAAAAGTGATACCTGAGGCAATTGGGACTGGTTCCCTGCACGACGGATGAAAGGCAACACTCTGCTCTCTTCGCTGCCCACCTATTTGGCCAAGCGTTCCAAAGTCCTCCCGGACTCCGGCCTAGCAGCTCCTGGGTGTAATGCAGACGGTCCCCACAGCTGAACCACTGCTGCGATGAGGAAACACTGTGTTTACGGTTCATACTGGGAACACTTACCTGCCGTGTCTCTGTGGGAGCAGAAGGTCGACTTCAGAGGCAGCCAGAAAAACATACAGTTTGCCCTTTCAACGCTACCTGTGGTTTCGTGAGACACGCGGACACTGTTGCCTCTCCCCAGAAATTATATCCTCGAAGCCCTTCAGCCCATGCAGGAGCACCTGGGTGCCAACATTTTCTCCGGGAAGCGTCAGCGTGCGGGTTGCATCTCTTTCTCGTGGTCAGAAACTACAGAGCACTGTGCTGGGTTCCATGCTGATATTGGTTACCTAAAGCCAGGAGCATTACTTTCCCAGTGGGAGAGCTGAAAGTGCGGCCCCAAAGTGTGCTGAGAAACAGTGCGGTTGCTCGTGCTCGCTTCACCGTTAGAACGGCTTTGCGAAGGGCAAGGCAGTGTGACTGGAGAAACCCTCTCTTTTCTCCTCCGTGCAGGAGGCTTTCCTGGCGCCCCATGTCCCTAAAGGGAACACTCTACGGTTCCACAAGGACCAGAGGATGGGTCAGGGATGCCCTCCATGAATGCACTAGTGCAGAGTTTGGCCAGGACACCTTAAGCATGTAGTGCATGACAGTTAGCATGCCTTTCTGGAGGCTGCTGCTGCCTCAGCATATGCCTTGGAAGAACACTGGGTGGCGGAAGTGTTCTTGGGGCCCTGCGCCTCTGTCCACTATAAAAGTACCCCGGCTCATCTCTGTGAATGCAGAGTGAGCGGCAACAGCCTGTTCTCTTTGCCGGATAACTACATGGCCAAAACATTCAAAAGTACCCCTGAGCAGAGCTGTAAAACTTCGTACGTGGACCCTCAGGGCTCTCGGTGCGGAAGCTGAGGAGCAATAGGAAACACGGTGCGCAGTGTCCTTTCTGGGTGTTCTTAACCTAGCGGCACTTTCTGGCAAGCCATGACTTGACTTTAGAGGCAGTCTTGCAAACGGACCATTTGCCCCTGAACACTGCTAAGCTGCTGGCAGGTTCAGGGCACCGCACATTGATCACGAAGTACAAACAACCAAGGTCCGGGGATAGCATCCACAATGCTTGCCGGCAGGCAGCCTTTGCCCAGAAGCCTCAGTCAAAGCAGTGACTTGACGCGAGTGTGCTGTTCAGGACTCCTAGGACTCCTGGGGGCTCACCACGTCGCATGGCAAAACACTGTGTCCCAGTGTGTCTTCCTGGGCGACCGCACCAAAAAGTGATACCTGAGGCAATTGGGACTGGTTTCCTGCACGAAGGATGAAAGGCAACACTCTGCTCTCTTCGCTGCCCACCTATTTGGCCAAGCGTTCCAAAGTCCTCACGGACGCCGGACTATCAGCTCCTAGGTGTAATGCAGACGGTCCCCACAGCTGAACCACTGCTGCGATGAGGAAACACTGTGTTTACGGTTCATACTGGGAACCCTTACATGCCGTGTCTCTGTGGGAGCAGAAGGTCGACTTCAGAGGCAGCCAGACAAACGTACAGTTTGCCCTTTCAACGCTACCTGTGGTTTCGTGAGACACGCGGACACTGTTGCCTCTCCCCAGAAATTATATCCTCGAAGCCCTTCAGCCCATGCAGGAGCACCTGGGTGCCAACATTTTCTCCGGGAAGCACCAGGATGCTGGTTGCGTGTCCTTCTCGTGGTCAAAAACTACAGAGCACTGTGCTGGGTTTCATGTTGATATTGGTCACCTAAAGGCAGGAGCATTACTTTCCCAGTGGGAGAGCTGAAAGTGCGGCCCCAAAGTGTGCTGAGAAACAGTGCGGTTGCTCGTGCTCTCTTCACCGTTAGAACGGCTTTGCGAAGGGCAAGGCAGTGTGACTAGAGATACCCTCTCTTTTCTGCTCCGTGCAGGAGGCTTTCCTGGCGCCCCATGTCCCTAAAGGGAACACTCTACGGTTCCACAAGGACCAGAGGATGGGTCAGGGATGCCCTCCATGAATGCACTAGTGCAGAGTTTGGCCAGGACACCTTAAGCATGTAGTGCATGACAGTTAGCATGCCTTTCTGGAGGCTGCTGCTGCCTCAGCATATGCCTTGGAAGAACACTGGGTGGCGGAAGTGTTCTTGGGGCCCTGCGCCTCTGTCCACTATAAAAGTACCCCGGCTCATCTCTGTGAATGCAGAGTGAGCGGCAACAGCCTGTTCTCTTTGCCGGATAACTACATGGCCAAAACATTCAAAAGTACCCCTGAGCAGAGCTGTAAAACTTCGTACGTGGACCCTCAGGGCTCTCGGTGCGGAAGCTGAGGAGCAATAGGAAACACTGTGCGCAGTGTCCCTTCTGGATGTTCTTAACCTAGCAGCACTTTCTGGCTAGCCATGACTCGACTTTAGTGGCCGTCTGACAAACGGACCGTTTGCCCCTGAACACGGCTAGGCTTCTGGCAGGTTCAGGGCACCGCACACTGATCACCAAGTACAAACAACCAAGGTCCGGGGATAGCCTCCACAATGCTTGCCGGCAGGCAGCCTTTGCCCAGAAGCCTCAGTCAAAGCAGTGACTTGACGCGAGTGTGCTGTTCAGGACTCCTAGGACTCCTGGGGGCTCACCACGTCGCATGGCAAAACACTGTGTCCCCAGTGTGTCTTCCTGGGCGACCGCACCAAAAAGTGATACCTGAGGCAATTGGGACTGGTTCCCTGCACGAAGGATGAAAGGCAACACTCTGCTCTCTTCGCTGCCCACCTATTCGGCCAAGCGTTCCAAAGTCCTCCCGGACTCCGGCCTAGCAGCTCCTGGGTGTAATGCAGACGGTCCCCACAGCTGAACCACTGCTGCGATGAGGAAACACTGTGTTTACGGTTCATACTGGGAACCCTTACCTGCCGTGTCTCTGTGGGAGCAGAAGGTCGACTTCAGAGGCAGCCAGAGAAACGTACAGTTTACCCTTTCAACGCTACCTGTGGTTTTGTGAGACACGCGGACACTGTTGCCTCTCCCCAGAAATTATATCCTCGAAGCCCTTCAGCCCATGCAGGAGCACCTGGGTGCCAACATTTTCTCCGGGAGGCGCCAGGGTGCTGGTTGCGTCTCTTTCTCGTGGTCACAAACTGCATAGCACTGTGCTGGGTTCCATGCTGATATTGGTTACCTAAAGCCAGGAGCATTACTTTCCCAGTGGGAGAGCTGAAAGTGCGGCCCCAAAGTGTGCTGAGAAACAGTGCGGTTGCTCGTGCTCTCTTCACCGTTAGAACGGCTTTGCGAAGGGCAAGGCAGTGTGACTAGAGATACCCTCTCTTTTCTGCTCCGTGCAGGAGGCTTTCCTGTCGCCCCATGTCCCTAAAGGGAACACTCTACGGTTCCACAAGGACCAGAGGATGGGTCAGGGATGCCCTCCATGAATGCACTAGTGCAGAGTTTGGCCAGGACACCTTAAGCATGTAGTGCATGACAGTTAGCATGCCTTTCTGGAGGCTGCTGCTGCCTAAGCATATGCCTTGGAAGAACACTGGGTGGCGGAAGTGTTCTTGGGGCCCTGTGCATCTGTCCACTATAAAAGTACCCCGGCTCATCTCTGTGAATGCAGAGTGAGCGGCAACAGCCTGTTCTCTTTGCCGGATAACTACATGGCCAAAACATTCAAAAGTACCCCTGAGCAGAGCTGTAAAACTTCGTACGTGGACCCTCAGGGCTCTCGGTGCGGAAGCTGAGGAGCAATAGGAAACACTGTGCGCAGTGTCCCTTCTGGATGTTCTTAACCTAGCAGCACTTTCTGGCTAGCCATGACTCGACTTTAGTGGCCGTCTTGCAAACGGACCGTTTGCCCCTGAACACGGCTAGGCTTCTGGCAGGTTCAGGGCACCGCACACTGATCACGAAGTACAAACAACCAAGGTCCGGGGATAGCCTCCACAATGCTTGCCGGCAGGCAGCCTTTGCCCAGAAGCCTCAGTCAAAGCAGTGACTTGACGCGAGTGTGCTGTTCAGGACTCCTAGGACTCCTGGGGGCTCACCACGTCGCATGGCAAAACACTGTGTCCCAGTGTGTCTTCCTGGGCGACCGCACCAAAAAGTGATACCTGAGGCAATTGGGACTGGTTCCCTGCACGAAGGATGAAAGGCAACACTCTGCTCTCTTCGCTGCCCACCTATTTGGCCAAGCGTTCCAAAGTCCTCCCGGACTCCGGCCTAGCAGCTCCTGGGTGTAATGCAGACGGTCCCCACAGCTGAACCACTGCTGCGATGAGGAAACACTGTGTTTACAGTTCATACTGGGAACCCTTACCTGCCGTGTCTCTGTGGGAGCAGAAGGTCGACTTCAGAGGCAGCCAGAAAAACGTACAGTTTGCCCTTTCAACGCTACCTGTGGTTTTGTGAGACACGCGGACACTGTTGCCTCTCCCCAGAAATTATATCCTCGAAGCCCTTCAGCCCATGCAGGAGCACCTGGGTGCCAACATTTTCTCCGGGAAGCGTCAGCGTGCGGGTTGCATCTGATACTCGTGGTCAAAAACTACAGAGCACTGTGCTGGGTTCCATGCTGATATTGGTTACCTAAAGCCAGGAGCATTACTTTCCCAGTGGGAGAGCTGAAAGTGCGGCCCCAAAGTGTGCTGAGAAACAGTGCGGTTGCTCGTGCTCTCTTCACCGTTAGAACGGCTTTGCGAAGGGCAAGGCAGTGTGACTGGAGATACCCTCTCTTTTCTCCTCCGTGCAGGAGGCTTTCCTGGCGCCCCATGTCCCTAAAGGGAACACTCTACGGTTCCACAAGGACCAGAGGATGGGTCAGGGATGCCCTCCATGAATGCACTAGTGCAGTGTTTGGCCAGGACACCTTAAGCATGTAGTGCATGACAGTTAGCATGCCTCTCTGGAGGCTGCTGCTGCCTCAGCATATGCCTTGGAAGAACACTGGGTGGCGGAAGTGTTCTTGGGGCCCTGCGCCTCTGTCCACTATAAAAGTACCCCGGCTCACCTCTGTGAATGCAGAGTGAGCCGCAACAGCCTGTTCTCTTTGCCGGATAACTACATGGCCAAAACATTCAAAAGTAGCCTTGAGCAGAGCTGTAAAACTTCGTACGTGGACCCTCAGGGCTCTCGGTGCGGAAGCTGAGGAGCAATAGGAAACACTGTGCGCAGTGTCCCTTCTGGATGTTCTTAACCTAGCAGCACTTTCTGGCTAGCCATGACTCGACTTTAGTGGCCGTCTTGCAAACGGACCGTTTGCCCCTGAACACGGCTAGGCTTCTGGCAGGTTCAGGGCACCGCACACTGATCACGAAGTACAAACAACCAAGGTCCGGGGATAGCCTCCACAATGCTTGCCGGCAGGCAGCCTTTGCCCAGAAGCCTCAGTCAAAGCAGTGACTTGACGCGAGTGTGCTGTTCAGGACTCCTAGGACTCCTGAGGGCTCACCACGTCGCATGGCAAAACACTGTGTCCCAGTGTGTCTTCCTGGGCGACCGCACCAAAAAGTGATACCTGAGGCAATTGGGACTGGTTCCCTGCACGAAGGATGAAAGGCAACACTCTGCTCTCTTCGCTGCCCACCTATTTGGCCAAGCGTTCCAAAGTCCTCCCGGACTCCGGCCTAGCAGCTCCTGGGTGTAATGCAGACGGTCCCCACAGCTGAACCACTGCTGCGATGAGGAAACACTGTGTTTACGGTTCATACTGGGAACCCTTACCTGCCGTGTCTCTGTGGGAGCAGAAGGTCGACTTCAGAGGCAGCCAGAAAAACGTACAGTTTGCCCTTTCAACGCTACCTGTGGTTTCGTGAGACACGCGGACACTGTTGCCTCTCCCCAGAAATTATATCCTCGAAGCCCTTCAGCCCATGCAGGAGCACCTGGGTGCCAACATTTTCTCCGGGAAGCACCAGGATGCTGGTTGCGTGTCCTTCTCGTGGTCAAAAACTACAGAGCACTGTGCTGGGTTTCATGTTGATATTGGTCACCTAAAGGCAGGAGCATTACTTTCCCAGTGGGAGAGCTGAAAGTGCGGCCCCAAAGTGTGCTGAGAAACAGTGCGGTTGCTCGTGCTCTCTTCACCGTTAGAACGGCTTTGCGAAGGGCAAGGCAGTGTGACTAGAGATACCCTCTCTTTTCTGCTCCGTGCAGGAGGCTTTCCTGGCGCCCCATGTCCCTAAAGGGAACACTCTACGGTTCCACAAGGACCAGAGGATGGGTCAGGGATGCCCTCCATGAATGCACTAGTGCAGAGTTTGGCCAGGACACCTTAAGCATGTAGTGCATGACAGTTAGCATGCCTTTCTGGAGGCTGCTGCTGCCTCAGCATATGCCTTGGAAGAACACTGGGTGGCGGAAGTGTTCTTGGGGCCCTGCGCCTCTGTCCACTATAAAAGTACCCCGGCTCATCTCTGTGAATGCAGAGTGAGCGGCAACAGCCTGTTCTCTTTGCCGGATAACTACATGGCCAAAACATTCAAAAGTACCCCTGAGCAGAGCTGTAAAACTTCGTACGTGGACCCTCAGGGCTCTCGGTGCGGAAGCTGAGGAGCAATAGGAAACACTGTGCGCAGTGTCCCTTCTGGATGTTCTTAACCTAGCAGCACTTTCTGGCTAGCCATGACTCGACTTTAGTGGCCGTCTGGCAAACGGACCGTTTGCCCCTGAACACGGCTAGGCTTCTGGCAGGTTCAGGGCACCGCACACTGATCACCAAGTACAAACAACCAAGGTCCGGGGATAGCGTCCACAATGCTTGCCGGCAGGCAGCCTTTGCCCAGAAGCCTCAGTCAAAGCAGTGACTTGACGCGAGTGTGCTGTTCAGGACTCCTAGGACTCCTGGGGGCTCACCACGTCGCATGGCAAAACACTGTGTCCCCAGTGTGTCTACCTGGGCGACCGCACCAAAAAGTGATACCTGAGGCAATTGGGACTGGTTCCCTGCACGAAGGATGAAAGGCAACACTCTGCTCTCTTCGCTGCCCACCTATTCGGCCAAGCGTTCCAAAGTCCTCCCGG
The DNA here is from genome assembly GCF_025265405.1 of Mesoplodon densirostris. Classification (NCBI taxonomy): domain Eukaryota; kingdom Metazoa; phylum Chordata; class Mammalia; order Artiodactyla; family Ziphiidae; genus Mesoplodon; species Mesoplodon densirostris. Next base: position 71,138,316 of record NC_082665.1, on the reverse strand, counting down.
ACTCCGGCCTAGCAGCTCCTGGGTGTAATGCAGACGGTCCCCACAGCTGAACCACTGCTGCGATGAGGAAACACTGTGTTTACGGTTCATACTGGGAACCCTTACCTGCCGTGTCTCTGTGGGAGCAGAAGGTCGACTTCAGAGGCAGCCAGAGAAACGTACAGTTTACCCTTTCAACGCTACCTGTGGTTTTGTGAGACACGCGGACACTGTTGCCTCTCCCCAGAAATTATATCCTCGAAGCCCTTCAGCCCATGCAGGAGCACCTGGGTGCCAACATTTTCTCCGGGAGGCGCCAGGGTGCTGGTTGCGTCTCTTTCTCGTGGTCACAAACTGCATAGCACTGTGCTGGGTTCCATGCTGATATTGGTTACCTAAAGCCAGGAGCATTACTTTCCCAGTGGGAGAGCTGAAAGTGCGGCCCCAAAGTGTGCTGAGAAACAGTGCGGTTGCTCGTGCTCTCTTCACCGTTAGAACGGCTTTGCGAAGGGCAAGGCAGTGTGACTAGAGATACCCTCTCTTTTCTGCTCCGTGCAGGAGGCTTTCCTGTCGCCCCATGTCCCTAAAGGGAACACTCTACGGTTCCACAAGGACCAGAGGATGGGTCAGGGATGCCCTCCATGAATGCACTAGTGCAGAGTTTGGCCAGGACACCTTAAGCATGTAGTGCATGACAGTTAGCATGCCTTTCTGGAGGCTGCTGCTGCCTAAGCATATGCCTTGGAAGAACACTGGGTGGCGGAAGTGTTCTTGGGGCCCTGTGCATCTGTCCACTATAAAAGTACCCCGGCTCATCTCTGTGAATGCAGAGTGAGCGGCAACAGCCTGTTCTCTTTGCCGGATAACTACATGGCCAAAACATTCAAAAGTACCCCTGAGCAGAGCTGTAAAACTTCGTACGTGGACCCTCAGGGCTCTCGGTGCGGAAGCTGAGGAGCAATAGGAAACACTGTGCGCAGTGTCCCTTCTGGATGTTCTTAACCTAGCAGCACTTTCTGGCTAGCCATGACTCGACTTTAGTGGCCGTCTTGCAAACGGACCGTTTGCCCCTGAACACGGCTAGGCTTCTGGCAGGTTCAGGGCACCGCACACTGATCACGAAGTACAAACAACCAAGGTCCGGGGATAGCCTCCACAATGCTTGCCGGCAGGCAGCCTTTGCCCAGAAGCCTCAGTCAAAGCAGTGACTTGACGCGAGTGTGCTGTTCAGGACTCCTAGGACTCCTGGGGGCTCACCACGTCGCATGGCAAAACACTGTGTCCCAGTGTGTCTTCCTGGGCGACCGCACCAAAAAGTGATACCTGAGGCAATTGGGACTGGTTCCCTGCACGAAGGATGAAAGGCAACACTCTGCTCTCTTCGCTGCCCACCTATTTGGCCAAGCGTTCCAAAGTCCTCCCGGACTCCGGCCTAGCAGCTCCTGGGTGTAATGCAGACGGTCCCCACAGCTGAACCACTGCTGCGATGAGGAAACACTGTGTTTACAGTTCATACTGGGAACCCTTACCTGCCGTGTCTCTGTGGGAGCAGAAGGTCGACTTCAGAGGCAGCCAGACAAACGTACAGTTTGCCCTTTCAACGCTACCTGTGGTTTTGTGAGACACGCGGACACTGTTGCCTCTCCCCAGAAATTATATCCTCGAAGCCCTTCAGCCCATGCAGGAGCACCTGGGTGCCAACGTTTTCTCCGGGCAGCGTCAGCGTGCGGGTTGCATCTGATACTCGTGGTCAAAAACTACAGAGCACTGTGCTGGGTTCCATGCTGATATTGGTTACCTAAAGCCAGGAGCATTACTTTCCCAGTGGGAGAGCTGAAAGTGCGGCCCCAAAGTGTGCTGAGAAACAGTGCGGTTGCTCGTGCTCTCTTCACCGTTAGAACGGCTTTGCGAAGGGCAAGGCAGTGTGACTGGAGATACCCTCTCTTTTCTCCTCCGTGCAGGAGGCTTTCCTGGCGCCCCATGTCCCTAAAGGGAACACTCTACGGTTCCACAAGGACCAGAGGATGGGTCAGGGATGCCCTCCATGAATGCACTAGTGCAGTGTTTGGCCAGGACACCTTAAGCATGTAGTGCATGACAGTTAGCATGCCTCTCTGGAGGCTGCTGCTGCCTCAGCATATGCCTTGGAAGAACACTGGGTGGCGGAAGTGTTCTTGGGGCCCTGCGCCTCTGTCCACTATAAAAGTACCCCGGCTCACCTCTGTGAATGCAGAGTGAGCGGCAACAGCCTGTTCTCTTTGCCGGATAACTACATGGCCAAAACATTCAAAAGTACCCCTGAGCAGAGCTGTAAAACTTCGTACGTGGACCCTCAGGGCTCTCGGTGCGGAAGCTGAGGAGCAATAGGAAACACTGTGCGCAGTGTCCCTTCTGGATGTTCTTAACCTAGCAGCACTTTCTGGCTAGCCATGACTCGACTTTAGTGGCCGTCTTGCAAACGGACCGTTTGCCCCCGAACACGGCTAGGCTTCTGGCAGGTTCAGGGCACCGCACACTGATCACGAAGTACAAACAACCAAGGTCCGGGGATAGCCTCCACAATGCTTGCCGGCAGGCAGCCTTTGCCCAGAAGCCTCAGTCAAAGCAGTGACTTGACGCGAGTGTGCTGTTCAGGACTCCTAGGACTCCTGGGGGCTCACCACGTCGCATGGCAAAACACTGTGTCCCAGTGTGTCTTCCTGGGCGACCGCACCAAAAAGTGATACCTGAGGCAATTGGGACTGGTTCCCTGCACGAAGGATGAAAGGCAACACTCTGCTCTCTTCGCTGCCCACCTATTTGGCCAAGCGTTCCAAAGTCCTCCCGGACTCCGGCCTAGCAGCTCCTGGGTGTAATGCAGACGGTCCCCACAGCTGAACCACTGCTGCGATGAGGAAACACTGTGTTTACAGTTCATACTGGGAACCCTTACCTGCCGTGTCTCTGTGGGAGCAGAAGGTCGACTTCAGAGGCAGCCAGACAAACGTACAGTTTGCCCTTTCAACGCTACCTGTGGTTTTGTGAGACACGCGGACACTGTTGCCTCTCCCCAGAAATTATATCCTCGAAGCCCTTCAGCCCATGCAGGAGCACCTGGGTGCCAACGTTTTCTCCGGGCAGCGTCAGCGTGCGGGTTGCATCTGATACTCGTGGTCAAAAACTACAGAGCACTGTGCTGGGTTCCATGCTGATATTGGTTACCTAAAGCCAGGAGCATTACTTTCCCAGTGGGAGAGCTGAAAGTGCGGCCCCAAAGTGTGCTGAGAAACAGTGCGGTTGCTCGTGCTCTCTTCACCGTTAGAACGGCTTTGCGAAGGGCAAGGCAGTGTGACTGGAGATACCCTCTCTTTTCTCCTCCGTGCAGGAGGCTTTCCTGGCGCCCCATGTCCCTAAAGGGAACACTCTACGGTTCCACAAGGACCAGAGGATGGGTCAGGGATGCCCTCCATGAATGCACTAGTGCAGTGTTTGGCCAGGACACCTTAAGCATGTAGTGCATGACAGTTAGCATGCCTCTCTGGAGGCTGCTGCTGCCTCAGCATATGCCTTGGAAGAACACTGGGTGGCGGAAGTGTTCTTGGGGCCCTGCGCCTCTGTCCACTATAAAAGTACCCCGGCTCACCTCTGTGAATGCAGAGTGAGCCGCAACAGCCTGTTCTCTTTGCCGGATAACTACATGGCCAAAACATTCAAAAGTACCCCTGAGCAGAGCTGTAAAACTTCGTACGTGGACCCTCAGGGCTCTCGGTGCGGAAGCTGAGGAGCAATAGGAAACACTGTGCGCAGTGTCCCTTCTGGATGTTCTTAACCTAGCAGCACTTTCTGGCTAGCCATGACTCGACTTTAGTGGCCGTCTTGCAAACGGACCGTTTGCCCCTGAACACGGCTAGGCTTCTGGCAGGTTCAGGGCACCGCACACTGATCACGAAGTACAAACAACCAAGGTCCGGGGATAGCCTCCACAATGCTTGCCGGCAGGCAGCCTTTGCCCAGAAGCCTCAGTCAAAGCAGTGACTTGACGCGAGTGTGCTGTTCAGGACTCCTGGGGGCTCACCACGTCGCATGGCAAAACACTGTGTCCCCAGTGTGTCTTCCTGGGCGACCGCACCAAAAAGTGATACCTGAGGCAATTGGGACTGGTTCCCTGCACGAAGGATGAAAGGCAACACTCTGCTCTCTTCGCTGCCCACCTATTTGGCCAAGCGTTCCAAAGTCCTCCCGGACTCCGGCCTAGCAGCTCCTGGGTGTAATGCAGACGGTCCCCACAGCTGAACCACTGCTGCGATGAGGAAACACTGTGTTTACAGTTCATACTGGGAACCCTTACCTGCCGTGTCTCTGTGGGAGCAGAAGGTCGACTTCAGAGGCAGCCAGAAAAACGTACAGTTTGCCCTTTCAACGCTACCTGTGGTTTTGTGAGACACGCGGACACTGTTGCCTCTCCCCAGAAATTATATCCTCGAAGCCCTTCAGCCCATGCAGGAGCACCTGGGTGCCAACATTTTCTCCGGGAAGCGTCAGCGTGCGGGTTGCATCTGATACTCGTGGTCAAAAACTACAGAGCACTGTGCTGGGTTCCATGCTGATATTGGTTACCTAAAGCCAGGAGCATTACTTTCCCAGTGGGAGAGCTGAAAGTGCGGCCCCAAAGTGTGCTGAGAAACAATGCGGTTGCTCGTGCTCGCTTCACCGTTAGAACGGCTTTGCGAAGGGCAAGGCAGTGTGACTGGAGATACCCTCTCTTTTCTCCTCCGTGCAGGAGGCTTTCCTGGCGCCCCATGTCCCTAAAGGGAACACTCTACGGTTCCACAAGGACCAGAGGATGGGTCAGGGATGCCCTCCATGAATGCACTAGTGCAGTGTTTGGCCAGGACACCTTAAGCATGTAGTGCATGACAGTTAGCATGCCTTTCTGGAGGCTGCTGCTGCCTCAGCATATGCCTTGGAAGAACACTGGGTGGCGGAAGTGTTCTTGGGGCCCTGCGCCTCTGTCCACTATAAAAGTACCCCGGCTCATCTCTGTGAATGCAGAGTGAGCGGCAACAGCCTGTTCTCTTTGCCGGATAACTACATGGCCAAAACATTCAAAAGTACCCCTGAGCAGAGCTGTAAAACTTCGTACGTGGACCCTCAGGGCTCTCGGTGCGGAAGCTGAGGAGCAATAGGAAACACGGTGCGCAGTGTCCTTTCTGGGTGTTCTTAACCTAGCGGCACTTTCTGGCAAGCCATGACTTGACTTTAGAGGCAGTCTTGCAAACGGACCATTTGCCCCTGAACACTGCTAAGCTGCTGGCAGGTTCAGGGCACCGCACACTGATCACGAAGTACAAACAACCAAGGTCCGGGGATAGCATCCACAATGCTTGCCGGCAGGCAGCCTTTGCCCAGAAGCCTCAGTCAAAGCAGTGACTTGACGCGAGTGTGCTGTTCAGGACTCCTAGGACTCCTGGGGGCTCACCACGTCGCATGGCAAAACACTGTGTCCCAGTGTGTCTTCCTGGGCGACCGCACCAAAAAGTGATACCTGAGGCAATTGGGACTGGTTTCCTGCACGAAGGATGAAAGGCAACACTCTGCTCTCTTCGCTGCCCACCTATTTGGCCAAGCGTTCCAAAGTCCTCCCGGACGCCGGACTATCAGCTCCTAGGTGTAATGCAGACGGTCCCCACAGCTGAACCACTGCTGCGATGAGGAAACACTGTGTTTACGGTTCATACTGGGAACCCTTACATGCCGTGTCTCTGTGGGAGCAGAAGGTCGACTTCAGAGGCAGCCAGACAAACGTACAGTTTGCCCTTTCAACGCTACCTGTGGTTTCGTGAGACACGCGGACACTGTTGCCTCTCCCCAGAAATTATATCCTCGAAGCCCTTCAGCCCATGCAGGAGCACCTGGGTGCCAACATTTTCTCCGGGAAGCACCAGGATGCTGGTTGCGTGTCTTTCTCGTGGTCAAAAACTACAGAGCACTGTGCTGGGTTTCATGTTGATATTGGTCACCTAAAGGCAGGAGCATTACTTTCCCAGTGGGAGAGCTGAAAGTGCGGCCCCAAAGTGTGCTGAGAAACAGTGCGGTTGCTCGTGCTCTCTTCACCGTTAGAACGGCTTTGCGAAGGGCAAGGCAGTGTGACTAGAGATACCCTCTCTTTTCTGCTCCGTGCAGGAGGCTTTCCTGGCGCCCCATGTCCCTAAAGGGAACACTCTACGGTTCCACAAGGACCAGAGGATGGGTCAGGGGTGCCCTCCATGAATGCACTAGTGCAGAGTTTGGCCAGGACACCTTAAGCATGTAGTGCATGACAGTTAGCATGCCTTTCTGGAGGCTGCTGCTGCCTCAGCATATGCCTTGGAAGAACACTGGGTGGCGGAAGTGTTCTTGGGGCCCTGCGCCTCTGTCCACTATAAAAGTACCCCGGCTCATCTCTGTGAATGCAGAGTGAGCGGCAACAGCCTGTTCTCTTTGCCGGATAACTACATGGCCAAAACATTCAAAAGTACCCCTGAGCAGAGCTGTAAAACTTCGTACGTGGACCCTCAGGGCTCTCGGTGCGGAAGCTGAGGAGCAATAGGAAACACTGTGCGCAGTGTCCCTTCTGGATGTTCTTAACCTAGCAGCACTTTCTGGCTAGCCATGACTCGACTTTAGTGGCCGTCTGGCAAACGGACCGTTTGCCCCTGAACACGGCTAGGCTTCTGGCAGGTTCAGGGCACCGCACACTGATCACCAAGTACAAACAACCAAGGTCCGGGGATAGCCTCCACAATGCTTGCCGGCAGGCAGCCTTTGCCCAGAAGCCTCAGTCAAAGCAGTGACTTGACGCGAGTGTGCTGTTCAGGACTCCTAGGACTCCTGGGGGCTCACCACGTCGCATGGCAAAACACTGTGTCCCCAGTGTGTCTTCCTGGGCGACCGCACCAAAAAGTGATACCTGAGGCAATTGGGACTGGTTCCCTGCACGAAGGATGAAAGGCAACACTCTGCTCTCTTCGCTGCCCACCTATTTGGCCAAGCGTTCCAAAGTCCTCCCGGACTCCGGCCTAGCAGCTCCTGGGTGTAATGCAGACGGTCCCCACAGCTGAACCACTGCTGCGATGAGGAAACACTGTGTTTACGGTTCATACTGGGAACCCTTACCTGCCGTGTCTCTGTGGGAGCAGAAGGTCGACTTCAGAGGCAGCCAGAGAAACGTACAGTTTACCCTTTCAACGCTACCTGTGGTTTTGTGAGACACGCGGACACTGTTGCCTCTCCCCAGAAATTATATCCTCGAAGCCCTTCAGCCCATGCAGGAGCACCTGGGTGCCAACATTTTCTCCGGGAGGCGCCAGGGTGCTGGTTGCGTCTCTTTCTCGTGGTCACAAACTGCATAGCACTGTGCTGGGTTCCATGCTGATATTGGTTACCTAAAGCCAGGAGCATTACTTTCCCAGTGGGAGAGCTGAAAGTGCGGCCCCAAAGTGTGCTGAGAAACAGTGCGGTTGCTCGTGCTCTCTTCACCGTTAGAACGGCTTTGCGAAGGGCAAGGCAGTGTGACTAGAGATACCCTCTCTTTTCTGCTCCGTGCAGGAGGCTTTCCTGTCGCCCCATGTCCCTAAAGGGAACACTCTACGGTTCCACAAGGACCAGAGGATGGGTCAGGGATGCCCTCCATGAATGCACTAGTGCAGAGTTTGGCCAGGACACCTTAAGCATGTAGTGCATGACAGTTAGCATGCCTTTCTGGAGGCTGCTGCTGCCTAAGCATATGCCTTGGAAGAACACTGGGTGGCGGAAGTGTTCTTGGGGCCCTGTGCATCTGTCCACTATAAAAGTACCCCGGCTCATCTCTGTGAATGCAGAGTGAGCGGCAACAGCCTGTTCTCTTTGCCGGATAACTACATGGCCAAAACATTCAAAAGTAGCCCTGAGCAGAGCTGTAAAACTTCGTACGTGGACCCTCAGGGCTTTCGGTGTGGAAGCTGAGGAGCAATAGGAAACACTGTGCGCAGCGTCCCTTCTGGATGTTCTTAACCTAGCAGCACTTTCTGGCTAGCCATGACTCGACTTTAGTGGCCGTCTTGCAAACGGACCGTTTGCCCCTGAACACGGCTAGGCTTCTGGCAGGTTCAGGGCACCGCACACTGATCACGAAGTACAAACAACCAAGGTCCGGGGATAGCCTCCACAATGCTTGCCGGCAGGCAGCCTTTGCCCAGAAGCCTCAGTCAAAGCAGTGACTTGACGCGAGTGTGCTGTTCAGGACTCCTAGGACTCCTGGGGGCTCACCACGTCGCATGGCAAAACACTGTGTCCCAGTGTGTCTTCCTGGGCGACCGCACCAAAAAGTGATACCTGAGGCAATTGGGACTGGTTCCCTGCACGAAGGATGAAAGGCAACACTCTGCTCTCTTCGCTGCCCACCTATTTGGCCAAGCATTCCAAAGTCCTCCCGGACTCCGGCCTAGCAGCTCCTGGGTGTAATGCAGACGGTCCCCACAGCTGAACCACTGCTGCGATGAGGAAACACTGTGTTTACAGTTCATACTGGGAACCCTTACCTGCCGTGTCTCTGTGGGAGCAGAAGGTCGACTTCAGAGGCAGCCAGACAAACGTACAGTTTGCCCTTTCAACGCTACCTGTGGTTTTGTGAGACACGCGGACACTGTTGCCTCTCCCCAGAAATTATATCCTCGAAGCCCTTCAGCCCATGCAGGAGCACCTGGGTGCCAACGTTTTCTCCGGGCAGCGTCAGCGTGCGGTTTGCATCTCATTCTCGTGATCAAAAACTACAGAGCACTGTGCTGGGTTCCATGCTGATATTGGTTACCTAAAGCCAGGAGCATTACTTTCCCAGTGGGAGAGCTGAAAGTGCGGCCCCAAAGTGTGCTGAGAAACAGTGCGGTTGCTCGTGCTCTCTTCACCGTTAGAACGGCTTTGCGAAGGGCAAGGCAGTGTGACTGGAGAAACCCTCTCTTTTCTCCTCCGTGCAGGAGGCTTTCCTGGCGCCCCATGTCCCTAAAGGGAACACTCTACGGTTCCACAAGGACCAGAGGATGGGTCAGGGATGCCCTCCATGAATGCACTAGTGCAGAGTTTGGCCAGGACACCTTAAGCATGTAGTGCATGACAGTTAGCATGCCTTTCTGGAGGCTGCTGCTGCCTCAGCATATGCCTTGGAAGAACACTGGGTGGCGGAAGTGTTCTTGGGGCCCTGCGCCTCTGTCCACTATAAAAGTGCCCCGGTTCATCTCTGTGAATGCAGAGTGAGCCGCAACAGCCTGTTCTCTTTGCCGGATAACTACATGACCAAAACATTCAAAAGTACCCCTGAGCAGAGCTGTAAAACTTCGTACGTGGACCCTCAGGGCTCTCGGTGCGGAAGCTGAGGAGCAATAGGAAACACTGTGCGCAGTGTCCCTTCTGGATGTTCTTAACCTAGCAGCACTTTCTGGCTAGCCATGACTCGACTTTAGAGGCAGTCTTGCAAACGGACCATTTGCCCCTGAACACTGCTAAGCTGCTGGCAGGTTCAGGGCACCGCACACTGATCATGAAGTACAAACAACCAAGGTCCGGGGATAGCCTCCACAATGCTTGCCGGCAGGCAGCCTTTGCCCAGAAGCCTCAGTCAAAGCAGTGACTTGACGCGAGTGTGCTGTTCAGGACTCCTAGGACTCCTGGGGGCTCACCACGTCGCATGGCAAAACACTGTGTCCCAGTGTGTCTTCCTGGGCGACCGCACCAAAAAGTGATACCTGAGGCAATTGGGACTGGTTCCCTGCACGAAGGATGAAAGGCAACACTCTGCTCTCTTCGCTGCCCACCTATTTGGCCAAGCGTTCCAAAGTCCTCCCGGACGCCGGACTATCAGCTCCTAGGTGTAATGCAGACGGTCCCCACAGCTGAACCACTGCTACGATGAGGACACACTGTGTTTACGGTTCATACTGGGAACCCTTACCTGCCGGTTCTCTGTGGGAGCAGGAGGTCGACTTCAGAGGCAGCCAGAAAAACGTACAGTTTGCCCTTTCAACGCTAACTGTGGTTTTGTGAGACACGCGGACACTGTTGCCTCTCCCCAGAAATTATATCCTCGAAGCCCTTCAGCCCATGCAGGAGCACCTGGGTGCCAACATTTTCTCCGGGAAGCACCAGGGTGCTGGTTGCGTGTCCTTCTCGTGGTCAAAAACTACAGAGCACTGTGCTGGGTTCCATGCTGATATTGGTTACCTAAAGCCAGGAGCATTACTTTCCCAGTGGGAGAGCTGAAAGTGCGGCCCCAAAGTGTGCTGAGAAACAGTGCGGTTGCTCGTGCTCGCTTCACCGTTAGAACGGCTTTGCGAAGGGCAAGGCAGTGTGACTGGAGATACCCTCTCTCTTCTCCTCCGTGCAGGAGGCTTTCCTGGCGCCCCATGTCCCTAAAGGGAACACTCTACGGTTCCACAAGGACCAGAGGATGGGTCAGGGATGCCCTCCATGAATGCACTAGTGCAGTGTTTGGCCAGGACACCTTAAGCATGTAGTGCATGACAGTTAGCATGCCTCTCTGGAGGCTGCTGCTGCCTCAGCATATGCCTTGGAAGAACACTGGGTGGCGGAAGTGTTCTTGGGGCCCTGCGCCTCTGTCCACTATAAAAGTGCCCCGGCTCACCTCTGTGAATGCAGAGTGAGCCGCAACAGCCTGTTCTCTTTGCCGGATAACTACATGGCCAAAACATTCAAAAGTAGCCCTGAGCAGAGCTGTAAAACTTCGTACGTGGACCCTCAGTGCTCTCGGTGCGGAAGCTGAGGAGCAATAGGAAACACTGTGCGCAGTGTCCCTTCTGGATGTTCTTAACCTAGCAGCACTTTCTGGCTAGCCATGACTCGACTTTGTGGCCGTCTTGCAAACGGACCGTTTGCCCCTGAACACGGCTAGGCTTCTGGCAGGTTCAGGGCACCGCACACTGATCACGAAGTACAAACAACCAAGGTCCGGGGATAGCCTCCACAATGCTTGCCGGCAGGCAGCCTTTGCCCAGAAGCCTCAGTCAAAGCAGTGACTTGACGCGAGTGTGCTGTTCAGGACTCCTAGGACTCCTGAGGGCTCACCACGTCGCATGGCAAAACACTGTGTCCCAGTGTGTCTTCCTGGGCGACCGCACCAAAAAGTGATACCTGAGGCAATTGGGACTGGTTCCCTGCACGAAGGATGAAAGGCAACACTCTGCCCTCTTCGCTGCCCACCTATTTGGCCAAGCGTTCCAAAGTCCTCCCGGACGCCGGACTATCAGCTCCTAGGTGTAATGCAGACGGTCCCCACAGCTGAACCACTGCTGCGATGAGGAAACACTGTGTTTACGGTTCATACTGGGAACCCTTACATGCCGTGTCTCTGTGGGAGCAGAAGGTCGACTTCAGAGGCAGCCAGACAAACGTACAGTTTGCCCTTTCAACGCTACCTGTGGTTTCGTGAGACACGCGGACACTGTTGCCTCTCCCCAGAAATTATATCCTCGAAGCCCTTCAGCCCATGCAGGAGCACCTGGGTTCCAACATTTTCTCCGGGAAGCACCAGGATGCTGGTTGCGTGTCCTTCTCGTGGTCAAAAACTACAGAGCACTGTGCTGGGTTTCATGTTGATATTGGTCACCTAAAGGCAGGAGCATTACTTTCCCAGTGGGAGAGCTGAAAGTGCGGCCCCAAAGTGTGCTGAGAAACAGTGCGGTTGCTCGTGCTCTCTTCACCGTTAGAACGGCTTTGCGAAGGGCAAGGCAGTGTGACTAGAGATACCCTCTCTTTTCTGCTCCGTGCAGGAGGCTTTCCTGGCGCCCCATGTCCCTAAAGGGAACACTCTACGGTTCCACAAGGACCAGAGGATGGGTCAGGGATGCCGTCCATGAATGCACTAGTGCAGAGTTTGACCAGGACACCTTAAGCATGTAGTGCATGACAGTTAGCATGCCTTTCTGGAGGCTGCTGCTGCCTCAGCATATGCCTTGGAAGAACACTGGGTGGCGGAAGTGTTCTTGGGGCCCTGCGCCTCTGTCCACTATAAAAGTACCCCGGCTCATCTCTGTGAATGCAGAGTGAGCGGCAACAGCCTGTTCTCTTTGCCGGATAACTACATGGCCAAAACATTCAAAAGTACCCCTGAGCAGAGCTGTAAAACTTCGTACGTGGACCCTCAGGGCTCTCGGTGCGGAAGCTGAGGAGCAATAGGAAACACATTGCGCAGTGTCCCTTCTGGATGTTCTTAACCTAGCAGCACTTTCTGGCTAGCCATGACTCGACTTTAGTGGCCGTCTGGCAAACGGACCGTTTGCCCCTGAACACGGCTAGGCTTCTGGCAGGTTCAGGGCACCGCACACTGATCACCAAGTACAAACAACCAAGGTCCGGGGATAGCCTCCACAATGCTTGCCGGCAGGCAGCCTTTGCCCAGAAGCCTCAGTCAAAGCAGTGACTTGACGCGAGTGTGCTGTTCAGGACTCCTGGGGGCTCACCACGTCGCATGGCAAAACACTGTGTCCCCAGTGTGTCTTCCTGGGCGACCGCACCAAAAAGTGATACCTGAGGCAATTGGGACTGGTTCCCTGCACGAAGGATGAAAGGCAACACTCTGCTCTCTTCGCTGCCCACCTATTTGGCCAAGCGTTCCAAAGTCCTCCCGGACTCCGGCCTAGCAGCTCCTGGGTGTAATGCAGACGGTCCCCACAGCTGAACCACTGCTGCGATGAGGAAACACTGTGTTTACGGTTCATACTGGGAACCCTTACATGCCGTGTCTCTGTGGGAGCAGAAGGTCGACTTCAGAGGCAGCCAGACAAACGTACAGTTTGCCCTTTCAACGCTACCTGTGGTTTCGTGAGACACGCGGACACTGTTGCCTCTCCCCAGAAATTATATCCTCGAAGCCCTTCAGCCCATGCAGGAGCACCTGGGTGCCAACATTTTCTCCGGGAAGCGTCAGCGTGCGGGTTGCATCTGATACTCGTGGTCAAAAACTACAGAGCACTGTGCTGGGTTCCATGCTGATATTGGTTACCTAAAGCCAGGAGCATTACTTTCCCAGTGGGAGAGCTGAAAGTGCGGCCCCAAAGTGTGCTGAGAAACAATGCGGTTGCTCGTGCTCGCTTCACCGTTAGAACGGCTTTGCGAAGGGCAAGGCAGTGTGACTGGAGATACCCTCTCTTTTCTCCTCCGTGCAGGAGGCTTTCCTGGCGCCCCATGTCCCTAAAGGGAACACTCTACGGTTCCACAAGGACCAGAGGATGGGTCAGGAATGCCCTCCATGAATGCACTAGTGCAGAGTTTGACCAGGACACCTTAAGCATGTAGTGCATGACAGTTAGCATGCCTTTCTGGAGGCTGCTGCTGCCTCAGCATATGCCTTGGAAGAACACTGGGTGGCGGAAGTGTTCTTGGGGCCCTGCGCCTCTGTCCACTATAAAAGTACCCCGGCTCATCTCTGTGAATGCAGAGTGAGCGGCAACAGCCTGTTCTCTTTGCCGGATAACTACATGGCCAAAACATTCAAAAGTACCCCTGAGCAGAGCTGTAAAACTTCGTACGTGGACCCTCAGGGCTCTCGGTGCGGAAGCTGAGGAGCAATAGGAAACACATTGCGCAGTGTCCCTTCTGGATGTTCTTAACCTAGCAGCACTTTCTGGCTAGCCATGACTCGACTTTAGTGGCCGTCTGGCAAACGGACCGTTTGCCCCTGAACACGGCTAGGCTTCTGGCAGGTTCAGGGCACCGCACACTGATCACCAAGTACAAACAACCAAGGTCCGGGGATAGCCTCCACAATGCTTGCCGGCAGGCAGCCTTTGCCCAGAAGCCTCAGTCAAAGCAGTGACTTGACGCGAGTGTGCTGTTCAGGACTCCTAGGACTCCTGGGGGCTCACCACGTCGCATGGCAAAACACTGTGTCCCCAGTGTGTCTTCCTGGGCGACCGCACCAAAAAGTGATACCTGAGGCAATTGGGACTGGTTCCCTGCACGAAGGATGAAAGGCAACACTCTGCTCTCTTCGCTGCCCACCTATTTGGCCAAGCGTTCCAAAGTCCTCCCGGACTCCGGCCTAGCAGCTCCTGGGTGTAATGCAGACGGTCCCCACAGCTGAACCACTGCTGCGATGAGGAAACACTGTGTTTACGGTTCATACTGGGAACCCTTACCTGCCGTGTCTCTGTGGGAGCAGAAGGTCGACTTCAGAGGCAGCCAGAGAAACGTACAGTTTACCCTTTCAACGCTACCTGTGGTTTTGTGAGACACGCGGACACTGTTGCCTCTCCCCAGAAATTATATCCTCGAAGCCCTTCAGCCCATGCAGGAGCACCTGGGTGCCAACATTTTCTCCGGGAGGCGCCAGGGTGCTGGTTGCGTCTCTTTCTCGTGGTCACAAACTGCATAGCACTGTGCTGGGTTCCATGCTGATATTGGTTACCTAAAGCCAGGAGCATTACTTTCCCAGTGGGAGAGCTGAAAGTGCGGCCCCAAAGTGTGCTGAGAAACAGTGCGGTTGCTCGTGCTCTCTTCACCGTTAGAACGGCTTTGCGAAGGGCAAGGCAGTGTGACTAGAGATACCCTCTCTTTTCTGCTCCGTGCAGGAGGCTTTCCTGTCGCCCCATGTCCCTAAAGGGAACACTCTACGGTTCCACAAGGACCAGAGGATGGGTCAGGGATGCCCTCCATGAATGCACTAGTGCAGAGTTTGGCCAGGACACCTTAAGCATGTAGTGCATGACAGTTAGCATGCCTTTCTGGAGGCTGCTGCTGCCTAAGCATATGCCTTGGAAGAACACTGGGTGGCGGAAGTGTTCTTGGGGCCCTGTGCATCTGTCCACTATAAAAGTACCCCGGCTCATCTCTGTGAATGCAGAGTGAGCGGCAACAGCCTGTTCTCTTTGCCGGATAACTACATGGCCAAAACATTCAAAAGTAGCCCTGAGCAGAGCTGTAAAACTTCGTACGTGGACCCTCAGGGCTTTCGGTGTGGAAGCTGAGGAGCAATAGGAAACACTGTGCGCAGCGTCCCTTCTGGATGTTCTTAACCTAGCAGCACTTTCTGGCTAGCCATGACTCGACTTTAGTGGCCGTCTTGCAAACGGACCGTTTGCCCCTGAACACGGCTAGGCTTCTGGCAGGTTCAGGGCACCGCACACTGATCACGAAGTACAAACAACCAAGGTCCGGGGATAGCCTCCACAATGCTTGCCGGCAGGCAGCCTTTGCCCAGAAGCCTCAGTCAAAGCAGTGACTTGACGCGAGTGTGCTGTTCAGGACTCCTAGGACTCCTGGGGGCTCACCACGTCGCATGGCAAAACACTGTGTCCCAGTGTGTCTTCCTGGGCGACCGCACCAAAAAGTGATACCTGAGGCAATTGGGACTGGTTCCCTGCACGAAGGATGAAAGGCAACACTCTGCTCTCTTCGCTGCCCACCTATTTGGCCAAGCATTCCAAAGTCCTCCCGGACTCCGGCCTAGCAGCTCCTGGGTGTAATGCAGACGGTCCCCACAGCTGAACCACTGCTGCGATGAGGAAACACTGTGTTTACAGTTCATACTGGGAACCCTTACCTGCCGTGTCTCTGTGGGAGCAGAAGGTCGACTTCAGAGGCAGCCAGACAAACGTACAGTTTGCCCTTTCAACGCTACCTGTGGTTTTGTGAGACACGCGGACACTGTTGCCTCTCCCCAGAAATTATATCCTCGAAGCCCTTCAGCCCATGCAGGAGCACCTGGGTGCCAACGTTTTCTCCGGGCAGCGTCAGCGTGCGGTTTGCATCTCATTCTCGTGATCAAAAACTACAGAGCACTGTGCTGGGTTCCATGCTGATATTGGTTACCTAAAGCCAGGAGCATTACTTTCCCAGTGGGAGAGCTGAAAGTGCGGCCCCAAAGTGTGCTGAGAAACAGTGCGGTTGCTCGTGCTCTCTTCACCGTTAGAACGGCTTTGCGAAGGGCAAGGCAGTGTGACTGGAGAAACCCTCTCTTTTCTCCTCCGTGCAGGAGGCTTTCCTGGCGCCCCATGTCCCTAAAGGGAACACTCTACGGTTCCACAAGGACCAGAGGATGGGTCAGGGATGCCCTCCATGAATGCACTAGTGCAGAGTTTGGCCAGGACACCTTAAGCATGTAGTGCATGACAGTTAGCATGCCTTTCTGGAGGCTGCTGCTGCCTCAGCATATGCCTTGGAAGAACACTGGGTGGCGGAAGTGTTCTTGGGGCCCTGCGCCTCTGTCCACTATAAAAGTGCCCCGGTTCATCTCTGTGAATGCAGAGTGAGCCGCAACAGCCTGTTCTCTTTGCCGGATAACTACATGACCAAAACATTCAAAAGTACCCCTGAGCAGAGCTGTAAAACTTCGTACGTGGACCCTCAGGGCTCTCGGTGCGGAAGCTGAGGAGCAATAGGAAACACTGTGCGCAGTGTCCCTTCTGGATGTTCTTAACCTAGCAGCACTTTCTGGCTAGCCATGACTCGACTTTAGAGGCAGTCTTGCAAACGGACCATTTGCCCCTGAACACTGCTAAGCTGCTGGCAGGTTCAGGGCACCGCACACTGATCATGAAGTACAAACAACCAAGGTCCGGGGATAGCCTCCACAATGCTTGCCGGCAGGCAGCCTTTGCCCAGAAGCCTCAGTCAAAGCAGTGACTTGACGCGAGTGTGCTGTTCAGGACTCCTAGGACTCCTGGGGGCTCACCACGTCGCATGGCAAAACACTGTGTCCCAGTGTGTCTTCCTGGGCGACCGCACCAAAAAGTGATACCTGAGGCAATTGGGACTGGTTCCCTGCACGAAGGATGAAAGGCAACACTCTGCTCTCTTCGCTGCCCACCTATTTGGCCAAGCGTTCCAAAGTCCTCCCGGACGCCGGACTATCAGCTCCTAGGTGTAATGCAGACGGTCCCCACAGCTGAACCACTGCTACGATGAGGACACACTGTGTTTACGGTTCATACTGGGAACCCTTACCTGCCGGTTCTCTGTGGGAGCAGGAGGTCGACTTCAGAGGCAGCCAGAAAAACGTACAGTTTGCCCTTTCAACGCTAACTGTGGTTTTGTGAGACACGCGGACACTGTTGCCTCTCCCCAGAAATTATATCCTCGAAGCCCTTCAGCCCATGCAGGAGCACCTGGGTGCCAACATTTTCTCCGGGAAGCACCAGGGTGCTGGTTGCGTGTCCTTCTCGTGGTCAAAAACTACAGAGCACTGTGCTGGGTTCCATGCTGATATTGGTTACCTAAAGCCAGGAGCATTACTTTCCCAGTGGGAGAGCTGAAAGTGCGGCCCCAAAGTGTGCTGAGAAACAGTGCGGTTGCTCGTGCTCGCTTCACCGTTAGAACGGCTTTGCGAAGGGCAAGGCAGTGTGACTGGAGATACCCTCTCTCTTCTCCTCCGTGCAGGAGGCTTTCCTGGCGCCCCATGTCCCTAAAGGGAACACTCTACGGTTCCACAAGGACCAGAGGATGGGTCAGGGATGCCCTCCATGAATGCACTAGTGCAGTGTTTGGCCAGGACACCTTAAGCATGTAGTGCATGACAGTTAGCATGCCTCTCTGGAGGCTGCTGCTGCCTCAGCATATGCCTTGGAAGAACACTGGGTGGCGGAAGTGTTCTTGGGGCCCTGCGCCTCTGTCCACTATAAAAGTGCCCCGGCTCACCTCTGTGAATGCAGAGTGAGCCGCAACAGCCTGTTCTCTTTGCCGGATAACTACATGGCCAAAACATTCAAAAGTAGCCCTGAGCAGAGCTGTAAAACTTCGTACGTGGACCCTCAGTGCTCTCGGTGCGGAAGCTGAGGAGCAATAGGAAACACTGTGCGCAGTGTCCCTTCTGGATGTTCTTAACCTAGCAGCACTTTCTGGCTAGCCATGACTCGACTTTGTGGCCGTCTTGCAAACGGACCGTTTGCCCCTGAACACGGCTAGGCTTCTGGCAGGTTCAGGGCACCGCACACTGATCACGAAGTACAAACAACCAAGGTCCGGGGATAGCCTCCACAATGCTTGCCGGCAGGCAGCCTTTGCCCAGAAGCCTCAGTCAAAGCAGTGACTTGACGCGAGTGTGCTGTTCAGGACTCCTAGGACTCCTGAGGGCTCACCACGTCGCATGGCAAAACACTGTGTCCCAGTGTGTCTTCCTGGGCGACCGCACCAAAAAGTGATACCTGAGGCAATTGGGACTGGTTCCCTGCACGAAGGATGAAAGGCAACACTCTGCCCTCTTCGCTGCCCACCTATTTGGCCAAGCGTTCCAAAGTCCTCCCGGACGCCGGACTATCAGCTCCTAGGTGTAATGCAGACGGTCCCCACAGCTGAACCACTGCTGCGATGAGGAAACACTGTGTTTACGGTTCATACTGGGAACCCTTACATGCCGTGTCTCTGTGGGAGCAGAAGGTCGACTTCAGAGGCAGCCAGACAAACGTACAGTTTGCCCTTTCAACGCTACCTGTGGTTTCGTGAGACACGCGGACACTGTTGCCTCTCCCCAGAAATTATATCCTCGAAGCCCTTCAGCCCATGCAGGAGCACCTGGGTTCCAACATTTTCTCCGGGAAGCACCAGGATGCTGGTTGCGTGTCCTTCTCGTGGTCAAAAACTACAGAGCACTGTGCTGGGTTTCATGTTGATATTGGTCACCTAAAGGCAGGAGCATTACTTTCCCAGTGGGAGAGCTGAAAGTGCGGCCCCAAAGTGTGCTGAGAAACAGTGCGGTTGCTCGTGCTCTCTTCACCGTTAGAACGGCTTTGCGAAGGGCAAGGCAGTGTGACTAGAGATACCCTCTCTTTTCTGCTCCGTGCAGGAGGCTTTCCTGGCGCCCCATGTCCCTAAAGGGAACACTCTACGGTTCCACAAGGACCAGAGGATGGGTCAGGGATGCCCTCCATGAATGCACTAGTGCAGAGTTTGACCAGGACACCTTAAGCATGTAGTGCATGACAGTTAGCATGCCTTTCTGGAGGCTGCTGCTGCCTCAGCATATGCCTTGGAAGAACACTGGGTGGCGGAAGTGTTCTTGGGGCCCTGCGCCTCTGTCCACTATAAAAGTACCCCGGCTCATCTCTGTGAATGCAGAGTGAGCGGCAACAGCCTGTTCTCTTTGCCGGATAACTACATGGCCAAAACATTCAAAAGTACCCCTGAGCAGAGCTGTAAAACTTCGTACGTGGACCCTCAGGGCTCTCGGTGCGGAAGCTGAGGAGCAATAGGAAACACATTGCGCAGTGTCCCTTCTGGATGTTCTTAACCTAGCAGCACTTTCTGGCTAGCCATGACTCGACTTTAGTGGCCGTCTGGCAAACGGACCGTTTGCCCCTGAACACGGCTAGGCTTCTGGCAGGTTCAGGGCACCGCACACTGATCACCAAGTACAAACAACCAAGGTCCGGGGATAGCCTCCACAATGCTTGCCGGCAGGCAGCCTTTGCCCAGAAGCCTCAGTCAAAGCAGTGACTTGACGCGAGTGTGCTGTTCAGGACTCCTGGGGGCTCACCACGTCGCATGGCAAAACACTGTGTCCCCAGTGTGTCTTCCTGGGCGACCGCACCAAAAAGTGATACCTGAGGCAATTGGGACTGGTTCCCTGCACGAAGGATGAAAGGCAACACTCTGCTCTCTTCGCTGCCCACCTATTTGGCCAAGCGTTCCAAAGTCCTCCCGGACTCCGGCCTAGCAGCTCCTGGGTGTAATGCAGACGGTCCCCACAGCTGAACCACTGCTGCGATGAGGAAACACTGTGTTTACGGTTCATACTGGGAACCCTTACCTGCCGTGTCTCTGTGGGAGCAGAAGGTCGACTTCAGAGGCAGCCAGACAAACGTACAGTTTGCCCTTTCAACGCTACCTGTGGTTTTGTGAGACACGCGGACACTGTTGCCTCTCCCCAGAAATTATATCCTCGAAGCCCTTCAGCCCATGCAGGAGCACCTGGGTGCCAACATTTTCTCCGGGAAGCGTCAGCGTGCGGGTTGCATCTGATACTCGTGGTCAAAAACTACAGAGCACTGTGCTGGGTTCCATGCTGATATTGGTTACCTAAAGCCAGGAGCATTACTTTCCCAGTGGGAGAGCTGAAAGTGCGGCCCCAAAGTGTGCTGAGAAACAATGCGGTTGCTCGTGCTCGCTTCACCGTTAGAACGGCTTTGCGAAGGGCAAGGCAGTGTGACTGGAGATACCCTCTCTTTTCTCCTCCGTGCAGGAGGCTTTCCTGGCGCCCCATGTCCCTAAAGGGAACACTCTACGGTTCCACAAGGACCAGAGGATGGGTCAGGGATGCCCTCCATGAATGCACTAGTGCAGTGTTTGGCCAGGACACCTTAAGCATGTAGTGCATGACAGTTAGCATGCCTCTCTGGAGGCTGCTGCTGCCTCAGCATATGCCTTGGAAGAACACTGGGTGGCGGAAGTGTTCTTGGGGCCCTGCGCCTCTGTCCACTATAAAAGTACCCCGGCTCACCTCTGTGAATGCAGAGTGAGCCGCAACAGCCTGTTCTCTTTGCCGGATAACTACATGGCCAAAACATTCAAAAGTAGCCTTGAGCAGAGCTGTAAAACTTCGTACGTGGACCCTCAGGGCTCTCGGTGCGGAAGCTGAGGAGCAATAGGAAACACTGTGCGCAGTGTCCCTTCTGGATGTTCTTAACCTAGCAGCACTTTCTGGCTAGCCATGACTCGACTTTAGTGGCCGTCTTGCAAACGGACCGTTTGCCCCTGAACACGGCTAGGCTTCTGGCAGGTTCAGGGCACCGCACACTGATCACGAAGTACAAACAACCAAGGTCCGGGGATAGCCTCCACAATGCTTGCCGGCAGGCAGCCTTTGCCCAGAAGCCTCAGTCAAAGCAGTGACTTGACGCGAGTGTGCTGTTCAGGACTCCTAGGACTCCTGAGGGCTCACCACGTCGCATGGCAAAACACTGTGTCCCAGTGTGTCTTCCTGGGCGACCGCACCAAAAAGTGATACCTGAGGCAATTGGGACTGGTTCCCTGCACGAAGGATGAAAGGCAACACTCTGCTCTCTTCGCTGCCCACCTATTTGGCCAAGCGTTCCAAAGTCCTCCCGGACTCCGGCCTAGCAGCTCCTGGGTGTAATGCAGACGGTCCCCACAGCTGAACCACTGCTGCGATGAGGAAACACTGTGTTTACGGTTCATACTGGGAACACTTACCTGCCGTGTCTCTGTGGGAGCAGAAGGTCGACTTCAGAGGCAGCCAGAAAAACGTACAGTTTGCCCTTTCAACGCTACCTGTGGTTTCGTGAGACACGCGGACACTGTTGCCTCTCCCCAGAAATTATATCCTCGAAGCCCTTCAGCCCATGCAGGAGCACCTGGGTGCCAACATTTTCTCCGGGAAGCGTCAGCGTGCGGGTTGCATCTCTTTCTCGTGGTCAGAAACTACAGAGCACTGTGCTGGGTTCCATGCTGATATTGGTTACCTAAAGCCAGGAGCATTACTTTCCCAGTGGGAGAGCTGAAAGTGCGGCCCCAAAGTGTGCTGAGAAACAGTGCGGTTGCTCGTGCTCGCTTCACCGTTAGAACGGCTTTGCGAAGGGCAAGGCAGTGTGACTGGAGAAACCCTCTCTTTTCTCCTCCGTGCAGGAGGCTTTCCTGGCGCCCCATGTCCCTAAAGGGAACACTCTACGGTTCCACAAGGACCAGAGGATGGGTCAGGGATGCCCTCCATGAATGCACTAGTGCAGAGTTTGGCCAGGACACCTTAAGCATGTAGTGCATGACAGTTAGCATGCCTTTCTGGAGGCTGCTGCTGCCTCAGCATATGCCTTGGAAGAACACTGGGTGGCGGAAATGTTCTTGGGGCCCTGCGCCTCTGTCCACTATAAAAGTACCCCGGCTCATCTCTGTGAATGCAGAGTGAGCGGCAACAGCCTGTTCTCTTTGCCGGATAACTACATGGCCAAAACATTCAAAAGTAGCCCTGAGCAGAGCTGTAAAACTTCGTACGTGGACCCTCAGGGCTCTCGGTGCGGAAGCTGAGGAGCAATAGGAAACACGGTGCGCAGTGTCCTTTCTGGGTGTTCTTAACCTAGCGGCACTTTCTGGCAAGCCATGACTTGACTTTAGAGGCAGTCTTGCAAACGGACCATTTGCCCCTGAACACTGCTAAGCTGCTGGCAGGTTCAGGGCACCGCACACTGATCACGAAGTACAAACAACCAAGGTCCGGGGATAGCATCCACAATGCTTGCCGGCAGGCAGCCTTTGCCCAGAAGCCTCAGTCAAAGCAGTGACTTGACACGAGTGTGCTGTTCAGGACTCCTAGGACTCCTGGGGGCTCACCACGTCGCATGGCAAAACACTGTGTCCCAGTGTGTCTTCCTGGGCGACCGCACCAAAAAGTGATACCTGAGGCAATTGGGACTGGTTCCCTGCACGAAGGATGAAAGGCAACACTCTGCTCTCTTCGCTGCCCACCTATTTGGCCAAGCGTTCCAAAGTCCTCCCGGACGCCGGACTATCAGCTCCTAGGTGTAATGCAGACGGTCCCCACAGCTGAACCACTGCTGCGATGAGGAAACACTGTGTTTACGGTTCATACTGGGAACCCTTACATGCCGTGTCTCTGTGGGAGCAGAAGGTCGACTTCAGAGGCAGCCAGACAAACGTACAGTTTGCCCTTTCAACGCTACCTGTGGTTTCGTGAGACACGCGGACACTGTTGCCTCTCCCCAGAAATTATATCCTCGAAGCCCTTCAGCCCATGCAGGAGCACCTGGGTGCCAACATTTTCTCCGGGAAGCGTCAGCGTGCGGGTTGCATCTGATACTCGTGGTCAAAAACTACAGAGCACTGTGCTGGGTTCCATGCTGATATTGGTTACCTAAAGCCAGGAGCATTACTTTCCCAGTGGGAGAGCTGAAAGTGCGGCCCCAAAGTGTGCTGAGAAACAATGCGGTTGCTCGTGCTCGCTTCACCGTTAGAACGGCTTTGCGAAGGGCAAGGCAGTGTGACTGGAGATACCCTCTCTTTTCTCCTCCGTGCAGGAGGCTTTCCTGGCGCCCCATGTCCCTAAAGGGAACACTCTACGGTTCCACAAGGACCAGAGGATGGGTCAGGAATGCCCTCCATGAATGCACTAGTGCAGAGTTTGACCAGGACACCTTAAGCATGTAGTGCATGACAGTTAGCATGCCTTTCTGGAGGCTGCTGCTGCCTCAGCATATGCCTTGGAAGAACACTGGGTGGCGGAAGTGTTCTTGGGGCCCTGCGCCTCTGTCCACTATAAAAGTACCCCGGCTCATCTCTGTGAATGCAGAGTGAGCGGCAACAGCCTGTTCTCTTTGCCGGATAACTACATGGCCAAAACATTCAAAAGTACCCCTGAGCAGAGCTGTAAAACTTCGTACGTGGACCCTCAGGGCTCTCGGTGCGGAAGCTGAGGAGCAATAGGAAACACATTGCGCAGTGTCCCTTCTGGATGTTCTTAACCTAGCAGCACTTTCTGGCTAGCCATGACTCGACTTTAGTGGCCGTCTGGCAAACGGACCGTTTGCCCCTGAACACGGCTAGGCTTCTGGCAGGTTCAGGGCACCGCACACTGATCACCAAGTACAAACAACCAAGGTCCGGGGATAGCCTCCACAATGCTTGCCGGCAGGCAGCCTTTGCCCAGAAGCCTCAGTCAAAGCAGTGACTTGACGCGAGTGTGCTGTTCAGGACTCCTGGGGGCTCACCACGTCGCATGGCAAAACACTGTGTCCCCAGTGTGTCTTCCTGGGCGACCGCACCAAAAAGTGATACCTGAGGCAATTGGGACTGGTTCCCTGCACGAAGGATGAAAGGCAACACTCTGCTCTCTTCGCTGCCCACCTATTTGGCCAAGCGTTCCAAAGTCCTCCCGGACTCCGGCCTAGCAGCTCCTGGGTGTAATGCAGACGGTCCCCACAGCTGAACCACTGCTGCGATGAGGAAACACTGTGTTTACAGTTCATACTGGGAACCCTTACCTGCCGTGTCTCTGTGGGAGCAGAAGGTCGACTTCAGAGGCAGCCAGAAAAACGTACAGTTTGCCCTTTCAACGCTACCTGTGGTTTTGTGAGACACGCGGACACTGTTGCCTCTCCCCAGAAATTATATCCTCGAAGCCCTTCAGCCCATGCAGGAGCACCTGGGTGCCAACATTTTCTCCGGGAAGCGTCAGCGTGCGGGTTGCATCTGATACTCGTGGTCAAAAACTACAGAGCACTGTGCTGGGTTCCATGCTGATATTGGTTACCTAAAGCCAGGAGCATTACT
Source organism: Mesoplodon densirostris (assembly GCF_025265405.1). Lineage (NCBI taxonomy): Eukaryota > Metazoa > Chordata > Mammalia > Artiodactyla > Ziphiidae > Mesoplodon > Mesoplodon densirostris. The sequence goes on along the minus strand of NC_082665.1, from coordinate 71,114,103 downwards.
TTCCCAGTGGGAGAGCTGAAAGTGCGGCCCCAAAGTGTGCTGAGAAACAATGCGGTTGCTCGTGCTCGCTTCACCGTTAGAACGGCTTTGCGAAGGGCAAGGCAGTGTGACTGGAGATACCCTCTCTTTTCTCCTCCGTGCAGGAGGCTTTCCTGGCGCCCCATGTCCCTAAAGGGAACACTCTACGGTTCCACAAGGACCAGAGGATGGGTCAGGGATGCCCTCCATGAATGCACTAGTGCAGTGTTTGGCCAGGACACCTTAAGCATGTAGTGCATGACAGTTAGCATGCCTCTCTGGAGGCTGCTGCTGCCTCAGCATATGCCTTGGAAGAACACTGGGTGGCGGAAGTGTTCTTGGGGCCCTGCGCCTCTGTCCACTATAAAAGTACCCCGGCTCACCTCTGTGAATGCAGAGTGAGCCGCAACAGCCTGTTCTCTTTGCCGGATAACTACATGGCCAAAACATTCAAAAGTAGCCTTGAGCAGAGCTGTAAAACTTCGTACGTGGACCCTCAGGGCTCTCGGTGCGGAAGCTGAGGAGCAATAGGAAACACTGTGCGCAGTGTCCCTTCTGGATGTTCTTAACCTAGCAGCACTTTCTGGCTAGCCATGACTCGACTTTAGTGGCCGTCTTGCAAACGGACCGTTTGCCCCTGAACACGGCTAGGCTTCTGGCAGGTTCAGGGCACCGCACACTGATCACGAAGTACAAACAACCAAGGTCCGGGGATAGCCTCCACAATGCTTGCCGGCAGGCAGCCTTTGCCCAGAAGCCTCAGTCAAAGCAGTGACTTGACGCGAGTGTGCTGTTCAGGACTCCTAGGACTCCTGAGGGCTCACCACGTCGCATGGCAAAACACTGTGTCCCAGTGTGTCTTCCTGGGCGACCGCACCAAAAAGTGATACCTGAGGCAATTGGGACTGGTTCCCTGCACGAAGGATGAAAGGCAACACTCTGCTCTCTTCGCTGCCCACCTATTTGGCCAAGCGTTCCAAAGTCCTCCCGGACTCCGGCCTAGCAGCTCCTGGGTGTAATGCAGACGGTCCCCACAGCTGAACCACTGCTGCGATGAGGAAACACTGTGTTTACGGTTCATACTGGGAACACTTACCTGCCGTGTCTCTGTGGGAGCAGAAGGTCGACTTCAGAGGCAGCCAGAAAAACGTACAGTTTGCCCTTTCAACGCTACCTGTGGTTTCGTGAGACACGCGGACACTGTTGCCTCTCCCCAGAAATTATATCCTCGAAGCCCTTCAGCCCATGCAGGAGCACCTGGGTGCCAACATTTTCTCCGGGAAGCGTCAGCGTGCGGGTTGCATCTCTTTCTCGTGGTCAGAAACTACAGAGCACTGTGCTGGGTTCCATGCTGATATTGGTTACCTAAAGCCAGGAGCATTACTTTCCCAGTGGGAGAGCTGAAAGTGCGGCCCCAAAGTGTGCTGAGAAACAGTGCGGTTGCTCGTGCTCGCTTCACCGTTAGAACGGCTTTGCGAAGGGCAAGGCAGTGTGACTGGAGAAACCCTCTCTTTTCTCCTCCGTGCAGGAGGCTTTCCTGGCGCCCCATGTCCCTAAAGGGAACACTCTACGGTTCCACAAGGACCAGAGGATGGGTCAGGGATGCCCTCCATGAATGCACTAGTGCAGAGTTTGGCCAGGACACCTTAAGCATGTAGTGCATGACAGTTAGCATGCCTTTCTGGAGGCTGCTGCTGCCTCAGCATATGCCTTGGAAGAACACTGGGTGGCGGAAGTGTTCTTGGGGCCCTGCGCCTCTGTCCACTATAAAAGTACCCCGGCTCATCTCTGTGAATGCAGAGTGAGCGGCAACAGCCTGTTCTCTTTGCCGGATAACTACATGGCCAAAACATTCAAAAGTAGCCCTGAGCAGAGCTGTAAAACTTCGTACGTGGACCCTCAGGGCTCTCGGTGCGGAAGCTGAGGAGCAATAGGAAACACGGTGCGCAGTGTCCTTTCTGGGTGTTCTTAACCTAGCGGCACTTTCTGGCAAGCCATGACTTGACTTTAGAGGCAGTCTTGCAAACGGACCATTTGCCCCTGAACACTGCTAAGCTGCTGGCAGGTTCAGGGCACCGCACACTGATCACGAAGTACAAACAACCAAGGTCCGGGGATAGCATCCACAATGCTTGCCGGCAGGCAGCCTTTGCCCAGAAGCCTCAGTCAAAGCAGTGACTTGACACGAGTGTGCTGTTCAGGACTCCTAGGACTCCTGGGGGCTCACCACGTCGCATGGCAAAACACTGTGTCCCAGTGTGTCTTCCTGGGCGACCGCACCAAAAAGTGATACCTGAGGCAATTGGGACTGGTTCCCTGCACGAAGGATGAAAGGCAACACTCTGCTCTCTTCGCTGCCCACCTATTTGGCCAAGCGTTCCAAAGTCCTCCCGGACGCCGGACTATCAGCTCCTAGGTGTAATGCAGACGGTCCCCACAGCTGAACCACTGCTGCGATGAGGAAACACTGTGTTTACGGTTCATACTGGGAACCCTTACATGCCGTGTCTCTGTGGGAGCAGAAGGTCGACTTCAGAGGCAGCCAGACAAACGTACAGTTTGCCCTTTCAACGCTACCTGTGGTTTCGTGAGACACGCGGACACTGTTGCCTCTCCCCAGAAATTATATCCTCGAAGCCCTTCAGCCCATGCAGGAGCACCTGGGTGCCAACATTTTCTCCGGGAAGCGTCAGCGTGCGGGTTGCATCTGATACTCGTGGTCAAAAACTACAGAGCACTGTGCTGGGTTCCATGCTGATATTGGTTACCTAAAGCCAGGAGCATTACTTTCCCAGTGGGAGAGCTGAAAGTGCGGCCCCAAAGTGTGCTGAGAAACAATGCGGTTGCTCGTGCTCGCTTCACCGTTAGAACGGCTTTGCGAAGGGCAAGGCAGTGTGACTGGAGATACCCTCTCTTTTCTCCTCCGTGCAGGAGGCTTTCCTGGCGCCCCATGTCCCTAAAGGGAACACTCTACGGTTCCACAAGGACCAGAGGATGGGTCAGGGATGCCCTCCATGAATGCACTAGTGCAGTGTTTGGCCAGGACACCTTAAGCATGTAGTGCATGACAGTTAGCATGCCTCTCTGGAGGCTGCTGCTGCCTCAGCATATGCCTTGGAAGAACACTGGGTGGCGGAAGTGTTCTTGGGGCCCTGCGCCTCTGTCCACTATAAAAGTACCCCGGCTCACCTCTGTGAATGCAGAGTGAGCCGCAACAGCCTGTTCTCTTTGCCGGATAACTACATGGCCAAAACATTCAAAAGTAGCCTTGAGCAGAGCTGTAAAACTTCGTACGTGGACCCTCAGGGCTCTCGGTGCGGAAGCTGAGGAGCAATAGGAAACACTGTGCGCAGTGTCCCTTCTGGATGTTCTTAACCTAGCAGCACTTTCTGGCTAGCCATGACTCGACTTTAGTGGCCGTCTTGCAAACGGACCGTTTGCCCCTGAACACGGCTAGGCTTCTGGCAGGTTCAGGGCACCGCACACTGATCACGAAGTACAAACAACCAAGGTCCGGGGATAGCCTCCACAATGCTTGCCGGCAGGCAGCCTTTGCCCAGAAGCCTCAGTCAAAGCAGTGACTTGACGCGAGTGTGCTGTTCAGGACTCCTAGGACTCCTGAGGGCTCACCACGTCGCATGGCAAAACACTGTGTCCCAGTGTGTCTTCCTGGGCGACCGCACCAAAAAGTGATACCTGAGGCAATTGGGACTGGTTCCCTGCACGAAGGATGAAAGGCAACACTCTGCTCTCTTCGCTGCCCACCTATTTGGCCAAGCGTTCCAAAGTCCTCCCGGACTCCGGCCTAGCAGCTCCTGGGTGTAATGCAGACGGTCCCCACAGCTGAACCACTGCTGCGATGAGGAAACACTGTGTTTACGGTTCATACTGGGAACACTTACCTGCCGTGTCTCTGTGGGAGCAGAAGGTCGACTTCAGAGGCAGCCAGAAAAACGTACAGTTTGCCCTTTCAACGCTACGTGTGGTTTCGTGAGACACGCGGACACTGTTGCCTCTCCCCAGAAATTATATCCTCGAAGCCCTTCAGCCCATGCAGGAGCACCTGTGTGCCAACATTTTCTCCGGGAAGCGTCAGCGTGCGGGTTGCATCTCTTTCTCGTGGTCAGAAACTACAGAGCACTGTGCTGGGTTCCATGCTGATATTGGTTACCTAAAGCCAGGAGCATTACTTTCCCAGTGGGAGAGCTGAAAGTGCGGCCCCAAAGTGTGCTGAGAAACAGTGCGGTTGCTCGTGCTCTCTTCACCGTTAGAACGGCTTTGCGAAGGGCAAGGCAGTGTGACTGGAGAAACCCTCTCTTTTCTCCTCCGTGCAGGAGGCTTTCCTGGCGCCCCATGTCCCTAAAGGGAACACTCTACGGTTCCACAAGGACCAGAGGATGGGTCAGCGATTCCCTCCATGAATGCACTAGTGCAGAGTTTGGCCAGGACACCTTAAGCATGTAGTGCATGACAGTTAGCATGCCTTTCTGGAGGCTGCTGCTGCCTCAGCATATGCCTTGGAAGAACACTGGGTGGTGGAAGAGTTCTTGGGGCCCTGCGCCTCTGTCCACTATAAAAGTACCCCGGCTCATCTCTGTGAATGCAGAGTGAGCGGCAACAGCCTGTTCTCTTTGCTGGATAACTACATGGCCAAAACATTCAAAAGTACCCCTGAGCAGAGCTGTAAAACTTCGTACGTGGACCCTCAGGGCTCTCGGTGCGGAAGCTGAGGAGCAATAGGAAACACTGTGCGAAGTGTCCCTTCTGGATGTTCTTAACCTAGCAGCACTTTCTGGCTAGCCATGACTCGACTTTAGTGGCCGTCTTGCAAACGGACCGTTTGCCCCTGAACACGGCTAGGCTTCTGGCAGGTTCAGGGCACCGCACACTGATCACAAAGTACAAACAACCAAGGTCCGGGGATAGCCTCCACAATGCTTGCCGGCAGGCAGCCTTTGCCCAGAAGCCTCAGGCAAAGCAGTGGCTTGACGCGAGTGTGCTGTTCAGGACTCCTAGGACTCCTGGGGGCTCACCACGTCGCATGGCAAAACACTGTGTCCCAGTGTGTCTTCCTGGGCGACCGCACCAAAAAGTGATACCTGAGGCAATTGGGACTGGTTCCCTGCACGAAGGATGAAAGGCAACACTCTGCTCTCTTCGCTGCCCACCTATTTGGCCAAGCGTTCCAAAGTCCTCCCGGACTCCGGCCTAGCAGCTCCTAGGTGTAATGCAGACGGTCCCCACAGCTCAACCACTGCTGCGATGAGGAAACACTGTGTTTACGGTTCATACTGGGAACCCTTACCTGCCGTGTCTCTGTGGGAGCAGAAGGTCGACTTCAGAGGCAGCCAGAGAAACGTACAGTTTACCCTTTCAACGCTACCTGTGGTTTTGTGAGACACGCGGACACTGTTGCCTCTCCCCAGAAATTATATCCTCGAAGCCCTTCAGCCCATGCAGGAGCACCTGGGTGCCAACATTTTCTCCGGGAGGCGCCAGGGTGCTGGTTGCGTCTCTTTCTCGTGGTCACAAACTGCATAGCACTGTGCTGGGTTCCATGCTGATATTGGTTACCTAAAGCCAGGAGCATTACTTTCCCAGTGGGAGAGCTGAAAGTGCGGCCCCAAAGTGTGCTGAGAAACAGTGCGGTTGCTCGTGCTCTCTTCACCGTTAGAACGGCTTTGCGAAGGGCAAGGCAGTGTGACTGGAGAAACCCTCTCTTTTCTCCTCCGTGCAGGAGGCTTTCCTGGCGCCCCATGTCCCTAAAGGGAACACTCTACGGTTCCACAAGGACCAGAGGATGGGTCAGCGATGCCCTCCATGAATGGACTCGTGCAGAGTTTCGCCAGGACACCTTAAGCATGTAGTGCATGACAGTTAGCATGCCTTTCTGGAGGCTGCTGCTGCCTCAGCATATGCCTTGGAAGAACACTGGGTGGCGGAAGTGTTCTTGGGGCCCTGAGCCTCTGTCCACTATAAAAGTACCCCGGCTCATCTCTGTGAATGCAGAGTGAGCGGCAACAGCCTGTTCTCTTTGCCGGATAACTACATGGCCAAAACATTCAAAAGTGCCCCTGAGCAGAGCTGTAAAAGTTCGTACGTGGACCCTCAGGGCTCTCGGTGCGGAAGCTGAGGAGCAATAGGAAACACGGTGCGCAGTGTCCCTTCTGGGTGTTCTTAACCTAGCGGCACTTTCTGGCAAGCCATGACTCGACTTTAGAGGCACTCTTGAAAACGGACCGTTTGCCCCTGAACACGGCTAGGCTTCTGGCAGGTTCAGGGCACCGCACACTGATCACGAAGTACAAACAACCAAGGTCCGGGGATAGCCTCCACAATGCTTGCCGGCAGGCAGCCTTTGCCCAGAAGCCTCAGGCAAAGCAGTGGCTTGACGCGAGTGTGTTGTTCAGGACTCCTAGGACTCCTGGGGGCTCACCACGTCGCATGGCAAAACACTGTGTCCCAGTGTGTCTTCCTGGGCGACCGCACCAAAAAGTGATACCTGAGGCAATTGGGTCTGATTCCCTGCACGAAGGATGAAAGGCAACACTCTGCTCTCTTCGCTGCCCACCTATTTGGCCAAGCGTTCCAAAGTCCTCCCGGACTCCGGCCTAGCAGCTCCTAGGTGTAATGCAGACGGTCCCAGAAGCTGAACCACTGCTGCGATGCGGAAACACTGTGTTTACGGTTCATACTGGGAACCCTTACCTGCCGTGTCTCTGTGGGAGCAGAAGGTCGACTTCAGAGGCAGCCAGACAAACGTACAGTTTGCCCTTTCAACGCTACCTGTGGTTTCGTGAGACACGCGGACACTGTTGCCTCTCCCCAGAAATTATATCCTCGAAGCCCTTCAGCCCATGCAGGAGCACCTGGGTGCCAACATTTTCTCTGGGAAGCACCAGGGTGCGGGTTGCATCTCTTTCTCGTGGTCAGAAACTACAGAGCACTGTGCTGGGTTCCATGCTGATATTGGTTACCTAAAGCCAGGAGCATTACTTTCCCAGTGGGAGAGCTGAAAGTGCGGCCCCAAAGTGTGCTGAGAAACAGTGCGGTTGCTCGTGCTCGCTTCACCGTTAGAACAGCTTTGCGAAGGGCAAGGCAGTGTGACTGGAGATACCCTCTCTTTTCTCCTCCGTGCAGGAGGCTTTCCTGGCGCCCCATGTCCCTAAAGGGAACACTCTACGGTTCCACAAGGACCAGAGGATGGGTCAGGAATGCCCTCCATGAATGCACTAGTGCAGAGTTTGGCCAGGACACTTTAAGCATGTAGTGCATGACAGTTAGCATGCCTTTCTAGAGGCTGCTGCTGCCTCAGCATATGCCTTGGAAGAACACTGGGTGGCGGAAGTGTTCTTGGGGCCCTGCGCCTCTGTCCACTATAAAAGTACCCCGGCTCATCTCTGTGAATGCAGAGTGAGCCGCAACAGCCTGTTCTCTTTGCCGCATAACTACATGGCCAAAACATTCAAAAGTGCCCCTGAGCAGAGCTGTAAAAGTTCGTACGTGGACCCTCAGGGCTCTCCGTGTGGAAGCTGAGGAGCAATAGGAAACACGGTGCGCAGTGTCCATTCTGGGTGTTCTTAACCTAGCGGCACTTTCTGGCCAGCCATGACTCGACGTTAGAGGCAGTCTTGCAAACGGACCGTTTGCCCCCTAACACGGCTAGGCTTCTGGCAGGTTCAGGGCACCGCACATTGATCACGAAGTACAAACAACCAAGGTCCGGGGATAGCCTCCACAATGCTTGCCGGCAGGCAGCCTTTGCCCAGAAGCCTCAGGCAAAGCAGTGGCTTGAGGCGAGTGTGCTGTTCAGGACTCCTAGGACTCCTGGGGGCTCACCACGTCGCATGGCAAAACACTGTGTCCCAGTGTGTCTTCCTGGGCGACCGCACCAAAAAGTGATACCTGAGGCAATTGGGACTGGTTCCCTGCACGAAGGATGAAAGGCAACACTCTGCTCTCTTCGCTGCCCACCTATTCGGCCAAGCGTTCCAAAGTCCTCCCGGACTCCGGCCTAGCAGCTCCTGGGTGTAATGCAGACGGTCCCCACAGCTGAACCACTGCTGCGATGAGGAAACACTGTGTTTACGGTTCATACTGGGAACCCTTACCTGCCGTGTCTCTGTGGGAGCAGAAGGTCGACTTCAGAGGCAGCCAGACAAACGTACAGTTTGCCCTTTCAACGCTACCTGTGGTTTTGTGAGACATGCGGACACTGTTGCCTCTCCCCAGAAATTATATCCTCGAAGCCCTTCAGCCCATGCAGGAGCACCTGGGTGCCAACATTTTCTCCGGGAAGCGTCAGCGTGCGGGTTGCATCTCATTCTCGTGGTCAAAAACTACAGAGCACTGTGCTGGGTTCCATGCTGATATTGGTTACCTAAAGCCAGGAGCATTACTTTCCCAGTGGGAGAGCTGAAAGTGCGGCCCCAAAGTGTGCTGAGAAACAGTGCGGTTGCTCGTGCTCTCTTCACCGTTAGAACGGCTTTGCGAAGGGCAAGGCAGTGTGACTGGAGAAACCCTCTCTTTTCTCCTCCGTGCAGGAGGCTTTCCTGGCGCCCCATGTCCCTAAAGGGAACACTCTACGGTTCCACAAGGACCAAAGGAAGGGTCAGGGATGCCATCCATGAATGGACTCGTGCAGAGTTTGGCCAGGACACCTTAAGCATGTAGTGCATGACAGTTAGCATGCCTTTCTGGAGGCTGCTGCTGCCTCAGCATATGCCTTGGAAGAACACTGGGTGGCGGAAGAGTTCTTGGGGCCCTGTGCATCTGTCCACTATAAAAGTGCCCCGGTTCATCTCTGGGAATGCAGAGTGAGCCGCAACAGCCTGTTCTCTTTGCCGGATAACTACATGGCCAAAACATTCAAAAGTGCCCCTGAGCAGAGCTGTAAAAGTTCGTACGTGGACCCTCAGGGCTCTCCGTGTGGAAGCTGAGGAGCAATAGGAAACACGGTGCGCAGTGTCCCTTCTGGGTGTTCTTAACCTAGCGGCACTTTCTGGCCAGCCATGACTCGACGTTAGAGGCAGTCTTGCAAACGGACCGTTTGCCCCCGAACACGGCTAGGCTTCTGGCAGGTTCAGGGCACCGCACATTGATCACGAAGTACAAACAACCAAGGTCCGGGGATAGCCTCCACAATGCTTGCCGGCAGGCAGCCTTTGCCCAGAAGCCTCAGGCAAAGCAGTGGCTTGACGCGAGTGTGCTGTTCAGGACTCCTAGGACTCCTGGGGGCTCACCACGTCGCATGGCAAAACACTGTGTCCCAGTGTGTCTTCCTGGGCGACCGCACCAAAAAGTGATACCTGAGGCAATTGGGACTGGTTCCCTGCACGAAGGATGAAAGGCAACACTCTGCTCTCTTCGCTGCCCACCTATTTGGCCAAGCGTTCCAAAGTCCTCCCGGACTCCGGCCTAGCAGCTCCTGGGTGTAATGCAGACGGTCCCCACAGCTCAACCACTGCTGCGATGAGGAAACACTGTGTTTACGGTTCATAATGGGAACCCTTACCTGCCGTGTCTCTGTGGGAGCAGAAGGTCGACTTCAGAGGCAGCCAGACAAACGTACAGTTTACCCTTTCAACGCTACCTGTGGTTTCGTGAGACACGCGGACACTGTTGCCTCTCCCCAGAAATTATATCCTCGAAGCCCTTCAGCCCATGCAGGAGCACCTGGGTGCCAACATTTTCTCTGGGAAGCACCAGGGTGCGGGTTGCATCTCTTTCTCGTGGTCAGAAACTACAGAGCACTGTGCTGGGTTCCATGCTGATATTGGTTACCTAAAGCCAGGAGCATTACTTTCCCAGTGGGAGAGCTGAAAGTGCGGCCCCAAAGTGTGCTGAGAAACAGTGCGGTTGCTCGTGCTCGCTTCACCGTTAGAACAGCTTTGCGAAGGGCAAGGCAGTGTGACTGGAGATACCCTCTCTTTTCTCCTCCGTGCAGGAGGCTTTCCTGGCGCCCCATGTCCCTAAAGGGAACACTCTACGGTTCCACAAGGACCAGAGGATGGGTCAGGAATGCCCTCCATGAATGCACTAGTGCAGAGTTTGGCCAGGACACTTTAAGCATGTAGTGCATGACAGTTAGCATGCCTTTCTAGAGGCTGCTGCTGCCTCAGCATATGCCTTGGAAGAACACTGGGTGGCGGAAGTGTTCTTGGGGCCCTGCGCCTCTGTCCACTATAAAAGTACCCCGGCTCATCTCTGTGAATGCAGAGTGAGCCGCAACAGCCTGTTCTCTTTGCTGGATAACTACATGGCCAAAACATTCAAAAGTGCCCCTGAGCAGAGCTGTAAAAGTTCGTACGTGGACCCTCAGGGCTCTCCGTGTGGAAGCTGAGGAGCAATAGGAAACACGGTGCGCAGTGTCCATTCTGGGTGTTCTTAACCTAGCGGCACTTTCTGGCCAGCCATGACTCGACGTTAGAGGCAGTCTTGCAAACGGACCGTTTGCCCCCGAACACGGCTAGGCTTCTGGCAGGTTCAGGGCACCGCACATTGATCACGAAGTACAAACAACCAAGGTCCGGGGATAGCCTCCACAATGCTTGCCGGCAGGCAGCCTTTGCCCAGAAGCCTCAGGCAAAGCAGTGGCTTGAGGCGAGTGTGCTGTTCAGGACTCCTAGGACTCCTGGGGGCTCACCACGTCGCATGGCAAAACACTGTGTCCCAGTGTGTCTTCCTGGGCGACCGCACCAAAAAGTGATACCTGAGGCAATTGGGACTGGTTCCCTGCACGAAGGATGAAAGGCAACACTCTGCTCTCTTCGCTGCCCACCTATTCGGCCAAGCGTTCCAAAGTCCTCCCGGACTCCGGCCTAGCAGCTCCTGGGTGTAATGCAGACGGTCCCCACAGCTGAACCACTGCTGCGATGAGGAAACACTGTGTTTACGGTTCATACTGGGAACCCTTACCTGCCGTGTCTCTGTGGGAGCAGAAGGTCGACTTCAGAGGCAGCCAGACAAACGTACAGTTTGCCCTTTCAACGCTACCTGTGGTTTTGTGAGACATGCGGACACTGTTGCCTCTCCCCAGAAATTATATCCTCGAAGCCCTTCAGCCCATGCAGGAGCACCTGGGTGCCAACATTTTCTCCGGGAAGCGTCAGCGTGCGGGTTGCATCTCATTCTCGTGGTCAAAAACTACAGAGCACTGTGCTGGGTTCCATGCTGATATTGGTTACCTAAAGCCAGGAGCATTACTTTCCCAGTGGGAGAGCTGAAAGTGCGGCCCCAAAGTGTGCTGAGAAACAGTGCGGTTGCTCGTGCTCTCTTCACCGTTAGAACGGCTTTGCGAAGGGCAAGGCAGTGTGACTGGAGAAACCCTCTCTTTTCTCCTCCGTGCAGGAGGCTTTCCTGGCGCCCCATGTCCCTAAAGGGAACACTCTACGGTTCCACAAGGACCAAAGGAAGGGTCAGGGATGCCATCCATGAATGGACTCGTGCAGAGTTTGGCCAGGACACCTTAAGCATGTAGTGCATGACAGTTAGCATGCCTTTCTGGAGGCTGCTGCTGCCTCAGCATATGCCTTGGAAGAACACTGGGTGGCGGAAGAGTTCTTGGGGCCCTGTGCATCTGTCCACTATAAAAGTGCCCCGGTTCATCTCTGGGAATGCAGAGTGAGCCGCAACAGCCTGTTCTCTTTGCCGGATAACTACATGGCCAAAACATTCAAAAGTGCCCCTGAGCAGAGCTGTAAAAGTTCGTACGTGGACCCTCAGGGCTCTCCGTGTGGAAGCTGAGGAGCAATAGGAAACACGGTGCGCAGTGTCCCTTCTGGGTGTTCTTAACCTAGCGGCACTTTCTGGCCAGCCATGACTCGACGTTAGAGGCAGTCTTGCAAACGGACCGTTTGCCCCCGAACACGGCTAGGCTTCTGGCAGGTTCAGGGCACCGCACATTGATCACGAAGTACAAACAACCAAGGTCCGGGGATAGCCTCCACAATGCTTGCCGGCAGGCAGCCTTTGCCCAGAAGCCTCAGGCAAAGCAGTGGCTTGACGCGAGTGTGCTGTTCAGGACTCCTAGGACTCCTGGGGGCTCACCACGTCGCATGGCAAAACACTGTGTCCCAGTGTGTCTTCCTGGGCGACCGCACCAAAAAGTGATACCTGAGGCAATTGGGACTGGTTCCCTGCACGAAGGATGAAAGGCAACACTCTGCTCTCTTCGCTGCCCACCTATTTGGCCAAGCGTTCCAAAGTCCTCCCGGACTCCGGCCTAGCAGCTCCTGGGTGTAATGCAGACGGTCCCCACAGCTCAACCACTGCTGCGATGAGGAAACACTGTGTTTACGGTTCATAATGGGAACCCTTACCTGCCGTGTCTCTGTGGGAGCAGAAGGTCGACTTCAGAGGCAGCCAGAGAAACGTACAGTTTACCCTTTCAACGCTACCTGTGGTTTTGTGAGACACGCGGACACTGTTGCCTCTCCCCAGAAATTATATCCTCGAAGCCCTTCAGCCCATGCAGGAGCACCTGGGTGCCAACATTTTCTCCGGGAGGCGCCAGGGTGCTGGTTGCGTCTCTTTCTCGTGGTCACAAACTGCATAGCACTGTGCTGGGTTCCATGCTGATATTGGTTACCTAAAGCCAGGAGCATTACTTTCCCAGTGGGAGAGCTGAAAGTGCGGCCCCAAAGTGTGCTGAGAAACAGTGCGGTTGCTCGTGCTCTCTTAACCGTTAGAACGGCTTTGCGAAGGGCAAGGCAGTGTGACTGGAGAAACCCTCTCTTTTCTCCTCCGTGCAGGAGGCATTCCTGGCGCCCCATGTCCCTAAAGGGAACACTCTACGGTTCCACAAGGACCAGAGGATGGGTCAGCGATGCCCTCCATGAATGGACTCGTGCAGAGTTTGGCCAGGACACCTTAAGCATGTAGTGCATGACAGTTAGCATGCCTTTCTGGAGGCTGCTGCTGCCTCAGCATATGCCTTGGAAGAACACTGGGTGGCGGAAGTGTTCTTGGGGCCCTGCGCCTCTGTCCACTATAAAAGTACCCCGGCTCATCTCTGTGAATGCAGAGTGAGCCGCAACAGCCTGTTCTCTTTGCCGGATAACTACATGGCCAAAACATTCAAAAGTGCCCCTGAGCAGAGCTGTAAAAGTTCGTACGTGGACCCTCAGGGCTCTCGGTGCGGAAGCTGAGGAGCAATAGGAAACACGGTGCGCAGTGTCCCTTCTGGGTGTTCTTAACCTAGCGGCACTTTCTGGCCAGCCATGACTCGACGTTAGAGGCAGTCTTGCAAACGGACCGTTTGCCCCCGAACACGGCTAGGCTTCTGGCAGGTTCAGGGCACCGCACATTGATCACGAATTACAAACAACCAAGGTCCGGGGATAGCCTCCACAATGCTTGCCGGCAGGCAGCCTTTGCCCAGAAGACTCAGGCAAATCAGTGGCTTGACGCGAGTGTGCTGTTCAGGACTCCTAGGACTCCTGGGGGCTCACCACGTCGCATGGCAAAACACTGTGTCCCAGTGTGTCTTCCTGGGCGACCGCACCAAAAAGTGATACCTGAGGCAATTGGGACTGGTTCCCTGCACGAAGGATGAAAGGCAACACTCTGCTCTCTTCGCTGCCCACCTATTTGGCCAAGCGTTCCAAAGTCCTCCCGGACTCCGGCCTAGCAGCTCCTGGGTGTAATGCAGACGGTCCCCACAGCTCAACCACTGCTGCGATGAGGAAACACTGTGTTTACGGTTCATAATGGGAACCCTTACCTGCCGTGTCTCTGTGGGAGCAGAAGGTCGACTTCAGAGGCAGCCAGAGAAACGTACAGTTTACCCTTTCAACGCTACCTGTGGTTTTGTGAGACACGCGGACACTGTTGCCTCTCCCCAGAAATTATATCCTCGAAGCCCTTCAGCCCATGCAGGAGCACCTGGGTGCCAACATTTTCTCCGGGAGGCGCCAGGGTGCTGGTTGCGTCTCTTTCTCGTGGTCACAAACTGCATAGCACTGTGCTGGGTTCCATGCTGATATTGGTTACCTAAAGCCAGGAGCATTACTTTCCCAGTGGGAGAGCTGAAAGTGCGGCCCCAAAGTGTGCTGAGAAACAGTGCGGTTGCTCGTGCTCTCTTCACCGTTAGAACGGCTTTGCGAAGGGCAAGGCAGTGTGACTGGAGAAACCCTCTCTTTTCTCCTCCGTGCAGGAGGCATTCCTGGCGCCCCATGTCCCTAAAGGGAACACTCTACGGTTCCACAAGGACCAGAGGATGGGTCAGCGATGCCCTCCATGAATGGACTCGTGCAGAGTTTGGCCAGGACACCTTAAGCATGTAGTGCATGACAGTTAGCATGCCTTTCTGGAGGCTGCTGCTGCCTCAGCATATGCCTTGGAAGAACACTGGGTGGCGGAAGTGTTCTTGGGGCCCTGCGCCTCTGTCCACTATAAAAGTACCCCGGCTCATCTCTGTGAATGCAGAGTGAGCCGCAACAGCCTGTTCTCTTTGCCGGATAACTACATGGCCAAAACATTCAAAAGTGCCCCTGAGCAGAGCTGTAAAAGTTCGTACGTGGACCCTCAGGGCTCTCGGTGCGGAAGCTGAGGAGCAATAGGAAACACGGTGCGCAGTGTCCCTTCTGGATGTTCTTAACCTAGCAGCACTTTCTGGTTAGCCATGACTCGACTTTATTGGCCGTCTGGCAAACGTACCGTTTGCCCCTGAACACGGCTAGGCTTCTGGCAGGTTCAGGGCACCGCACACTGATCACGAAGTACAAACAACCAAGGTCCGGGGATAGCCTCCACAATGCTTGCCGGCAGGCAGCCTTTGCCCAGAAGCCTCAGGCAAAGCAGTGGCTTGACGCGAGTGTGCTGTTCAGGACTCCTAGGACTCCTGGGGGCTCACCACGTCGCATGGCAAAACACTGTGTCCCAGTGTGTCTTCCTGGGCGACCGCACCAAAAAGTGATACCTGAGGCAATTGGGACTGGTTCCCTGCACGAAGGATGAAAGGCAACACTCTGCTCTCTTCGCTGCCCACCTATTTGGCCAAGCGTTCCAAAGTCCTCCCGGACTCCGGCCTAGCAGCTCCTGGGTGTAATGCAGACGGTCCCCACAGCTGAACCACTGCTGCGATGAGGAAACACTGTGTTTACGGTTCATACTGGGAAACCTTACCTGCCGTGTCTCTGTGGGAGCAGAAGGTCGACTTCAGAGGCAGCCAGACAAACGTACAGTTTGCCCTTTCAACGCTACCTGTGGTTTTGTGAGACACGCGGACACTGTTGCCTCTCCCCAGAAATTATATCCTCGAAGCCCTTCAGCCCATGCAGGAGCACCTGGGTGCCAACATTTTCTCCGGGAAGCGTCAGCGTGCGGGTTGCACCTCATTCTCGTGGTCAAAAACTACAGAGCACTGTGCTGGGTTCCATGCTGATATTGGTTACCTAAAGCCAGGAGCATTACTTTCCCAGTGGGAGAGCTGAAAGTGCGGCCCCAAAGTGTGCTGAGAAACAGTGCGGTTGCTCGTGCTCTCTTCACCGTTAGAACGGCTTTGCGAAGGGCAAGGCAGTGTGACTGGAGAAACCCTCTCTTTTCTCCTCCGTGCAGGAGGCTTTCCTGGCGCCCCATGTCCCTAAAGGGAACACTCTACGGTTCCACAAGGACCAGAGGATGGGTCAGGAATGCCCTCCATGAATGCACTAGTGCAGAGTTTGGCCAGGACACTTTAAGCATGTAGTGCATGACAGTTAGCATGCCTTTCTAGAGGCTGCTGCTGCCTCAGCATATGCCTTGGAAGAACACTGGGTGGCGGAAGTGTTCTTGGGGCCCTGCGCCTCTGTCCACTATAAAAGTACCCCGGCTCATCTCTGTGAATGCAGAGTGAGCCGCAACAGCCTGTTCTCTTGGCCGCATAACTACATGGCCAAAACATTCAAAAGTGCCCCTGAGCAGAGCTGTAAAAGTTCGTACGTGGACCCTCAGGGCTCTCCGTGTGGAAGCTGAGGAGCAATAGGAAACACGGTGCGCAGTGTCCATTCTGGGTGTTCTTAACCTAGCGGCACTTTCTGGCCAGCCATGACTCGACGTTAGAGGCAGTCTTGCAAACGGACCGTTTGCCCCCGAACACGGCTAGGCTTCTGGCAGGTTCAGGGCACCGCACATTGATCACGAAGTACAAACAACCAAGGTCCGGGGATAGCCTCCACAATGCTTGCCGGCAGGCAGCCTTTGCCCAGAAGCCTCAGGCAAAGCAGTGGCTTGAGGCGAGTGTGCTGTTCAGGACTCCTAGGACTCCTGGGGGCTCACCACGTCGCATGGCAAAACACTGTGTCCCAGTGTGTCTTCCTGGGCGACCGCACCAAAAAGTGATACCTGAGGCAATTGGGACTGGTTCCCTGCACGAAGGATGAAAGGCAACACTCTGCTCTCTTCGCTGCCCACCTATTCGGCCAAGCGTTCCAAAGTCCTCCCGGACTCCGGCCTAGCAGCTCCTGGGTGTAATGCAGACGGTCCCCACAGCTGAACCACTGCTGCGATGAGGAAACACTGTGTTTACGGTTCATACTGGGAACCCTTACCTGCCGTGTCTCTGTGGGAGCAGAAGGTCGACTTCAGAGGCAGCCAGACAAACGTACAGTTTGCCCTTTCAACGCTACCTGTGGTTTTGTGAGACATGCGGACACTGTTGCCTCTCCCCAGAAATTATATCCTCGAAGCCCTTCAGCCCATGCAGGAGCACCTGGGTGCCAACATTTTCTCCGGGAAGCGTCAGCGTGCGGGTTGCATCTCATTCTCGTGGTCAAAAACTACAGAGCACTGTGCTGGGTTCCATGCTGATATTGGTTACCTAAAGCCAGGAGCATTACTTTCCCAGTGGGAGAGCTGAAAGTGCGGCCCCAAAGTGTGCTGAGAAACAGTGCGGTTGCTCGTGCTCTCTTCACCGTTAGAACGGCTTTGCGAAGGGCAAGGCAGTGTGACTGGAGAAACCCTCTCTTTTCTCCTCCGTGCAGGAGGCTTTCCTGGCGCCCCATGTCCCTAAAGGGAACACTCTACGGTTCCACAAGGACCAAAGGAAGGGTCAGGGATGCCATCCATGAATGGACTCGTGCAGAGTTTGGCCAGGACACCTTAAGCATGTAGTGCATGACAGTTAGCATGCCTTTCTGGAGGCTGCTGCTGCCTCAGCATATGCCTTGGAAGAACACTGGGTGGCGGAAGAGTTCTTGGGGCCCTGTGCATCTGTCCACTATAAAAGTGCCCCGGTTCATCTCTGGGAATGCAGAGTGAGCCGCAACAGCCTGTTCTCTTTGCCGGATAACTACATGGCCAAAACATTCAAAAGTGCCCCTGAGCAGAGCTGTAAAAGTTCGTACGTGGACCCTCAGGGCTCTCCGTGTGGAAGCTGAGGAGCAATAGGAAACACGGTGCGCAGTGTCCCTTCTGGGTGTTCTTAACCTAGCGGCACTTTCTGGCCAGCCATGACTCGACGTTAGAGGCAGTCTTGCAAACGGACCGTTTGCCCCCGAACACGGCTAGGCTTCTGGCAGGTTCAGGGCACCGCACATTGATCACGAAGTACAAACAACCAAGGTCCGGGGATAGCCTCCACAATGCTTGCCGGCAGGCAGCCTTTGCCCAGAAGCCTCAGGCAAAGCAGTGGCTTGACGCGAGTGTGCTGTTCAGGACTCCTAGGACTCCTGGGGGCTCACCACGTCGCATGGCAAAACACTGTGTCCCAGTGTGTCTTCCTGGGCGACCGCACCAAAAAGTGATACCTGAGGCAATTGGGACTGGTTCCCTGCACGAAGGATGAAAGGCAACACTCTGCTCTCTTCGCTGCCCACCTATTTGGCCAAGCGTTCCAAAGTCCTCCCGGACTCCGGCCTAGCAGCTCCTGGGTGTAATGCAGACGGTCCCCACAGCTCAACCACTGCTGCGATGAGGAAACACTGTGTTTACGGTTCATAATGGGAACCCTTACCTGCCGTGTCTCTGTGGGAGCAGAAGGTCGACTTCAGAGGCAGCCAGAGAAACGTACAGTTTACCCTTTCAACGCTACCTGTGGTTTTGTGAGACACGCGGACACTGTTGCCTCTCCCCAGAAATTATATCCTCGAAGCCCTTCAGCCCATGCAGGAGCACCTGGGTGCCAACATTTTCTCCGGGAGGCGCCAGGGTGCTGGTTGCGTCTCTTTCTCGTGGTCACAAACTGCATAGCACTGTGCTGGGTTCCATGCTGATATTGGTTACCTAAAGCCAGGAGCATTACTTTCCCAGTGGGAGAGCTGAAAGTGCGGCCCCAAAGTGTGCTGAGAAACAGTGCGGTTGCTCGTGCTCTCTTAACCGTTAGAACGGCTTTGCGAAGGGCAAGGCAGTGTGACTGGAGAAACCCTCTCTTTTCTCCTCCGTGCAGGAGGCATTCCTGGCGCCCCATGTCCCTAAAGGGAACACTCTACGGTTCCACAAGGACCAGAGGATGGGTCAGCGATGCCCTCCATGAATGGACTCGTGCAGAGTTTGGCCAGGACACCTTAAGCATGTAGTGCATGACAGTTAGCATGCCTTTCTGGAGGCTGCTGCTGCCTCAGCATATGCCTTGGAAGAACACTGGGTGGCGGAAGTGTTCTTGGGGCCCTGCGCCTCTGTCCACTATAAAAGTACCCCGGCTCATCTCTGTGAATGCAGAGTGAGCCGCAACAGCCTGTTCTCTTTGCCGGATAACTACATGGCCAAAACATTCAAAAGTGCCCCTGAGCAGAGCTGTAAAAGTTCGTACGTGGACCCTCAGGGCTCTCGGTGCGGAAGCTGAGGAGCAATAGGAAACACGGTGCGCAGTGTCCCTTCTGGGTGTTCTTAACCTAGCGGCACTTTCTGGCCAGCCATGACTCGACGTTAGAGGCAGTCTTGCAAACGGACCGTTTGCCCCCGAACACGGCTAGGCTTCTGGCAGGTTCAGGGCACCGCACATTGATCACGAATTACAAACAACCAAGGTCCGGGGATAGCCTCCACAATGCTTGCCGGCAGGCAGCCTTTGCCCAGAAGACTCAGGCAAATCAGTGGCTTGACGCGAGTGTGCTGTTCAGGACTCCTAGGACTCCTGGGGGCTCACCACGTCGCATGGCAAAACACTGTGTCCCAGTGTGTCTTCCTGGGCGACCGCACCAAAAAGTGATACCTGAGGCAATTGGGACTGGTTCCCTGCACGAAGGATGAAAGGCAACACTCTGCTCTCTTCGCTGCCCACCTATTTGGCCAAGCGTTCCAAAGTCCTCCCGGACTCCGGCCTAGCAGCTCCTGGGTGTAATGCAGACGGTCCCCACAGCTCAACCACTGCTGCGATGAGGAAACACTGTGTTTACGGTTCATAATGGGAACCCTTACCTGCCGTGTCTCTGTGGGAGCAGAAGGTCGACTTCAGAGGCAGCCAGAGAAACGTACAGTTTACCCTTTCAACGCTACCTGTGGTTTTGTGAGACACGCGGACACTGTTGCCTCTCCCCAGAAATTATATCCTCGAAGCCCTTCAGCCCATGCAGGAGCACCTGGGTGCCAACATTTTCTCCGGGAGGCGCCAGGGTGCTGGTTGCGTCTCTTTCTCGTGGTCACAAACTGCATAGCACTGTGCTGGGTTCCATGCTGATATTGGTTACCTAAAGCCAGGAGCATTACTTTCCCAGTGGGAGAGCTGAAAGTGCGGCCCCAAAGTGTGCTGAGAAACAGTGCGGTTGCTCGTGCTCTCTTCACCGTTAGAACGGCTTTGCGAAGGGCAAGGCAGTGTGACTGGAGAAACCCTCTCTTTTCTCCTCCGTGCAGGAGGCATTCCTGGCGCCCCATGTCCCTAAAGGGAACACTCTACGGTTCCACAAGGACCAGAGGATGGGTCAGCGATGCCCTCCATGAATGGACTCGTGCAGAGTTTGGCCAGGACACCTTAAGCATGTAGTGCATGACAGTTAGCATGCCTTTCTGGAGGCTGCTGCTGCCTCAGCATATGCCTTGGAAGAACACTGGGTGGCGGAAGTGTTCTTGGGGCCCTGCGCCTCTGTCCACTATAAAAGTACCCCGGCTCATCTCTGTGAATGCAGAGTGAGCCGCAACAGCCTGTTCTCTTTGCCGGATAACTACATGGCCAAAACATTCAAAAGTGCCCCTGAGCAGAGCTGTAAAAGTTCGTACGTGGACCCTCAGGGCTCTCGGTGCGGAAGCTGAGGAGCAATAGGAAACACGGTGCGCAGTGTCCCTTCTGGATGTTCTTAACCTAGCAGCACTTTCTGGTTAGCCATGACTCGACTTTATTGGCCGTCTGGCAAACGTACCGTTTGCCCCTGAACACGGCTAGGCTTCTGGCAGGTTCAGGGCACCGCACACTGATCACGAAGTACAAACAACCAAGGTCCGGGGATAGCCTCCACAATGCTTGCCGGCAGGCAGCCTTTGCCCAGAAGCCTCAGGCAAAGCAGTGGCTTGACGCGAGTGTGCTGTTCAGGACTCCTAGGACTCCTGGGGGCTCACCACGTCGCATGGCAAAACACTGTGTCCCAGTGTGTCTTCCTGGGCGACCGCACCAAAAAGTGATACCTGAGGCAATTGGGACTGGTTCCCTGCACGAAGGATGAAAGGCAACACTCTGCTCTCTTCGCTGCCCACCTATTTGGCCAAGCGTTCCAAAGTCCTCCCGGACTCCGGCCTAGCAGCTCCTGGGTGTAATGCAGACGGTCCCCACAGCTGAACCACTGCTGCGATGAGGAAACACTGTGTTTACGGTTCATACTGGGAAACCTTACCTGCCGTGTCTCTGTGGGAGCAGAAGGTCGACTTCAGAGGCAGCCAGACAAACGTACAGTTTGCCCTTTCAACGCTACCTGTGGTTTTGTGAGACACGCGGACACTGTTGCCTCTCCCCAGAAATTATATCCTCGAAGCCCTTCAGCCCATGCAGGAGCACCTGGGTGCCAACATTTTCTCCGGGAAGCGTCAGCGTGCGGGTTGCACCTCATTCTCGTGGTCAAAAACTACAGAGCACTGTGCTGGGTTCCATGCTGATATTGGTTACCTAAAGCCAGGAGCATTACTTTCCCAGTGGGAGAGCTGAAAGTGCGGCCCCAAAGTGTGCTGAGAAACAGTGCGGTTGCTCGTGCTCTCTTCACCGTTAGAACGGCTTTGCGAAGGGCAAGGCAGTGTGACTGGAGAAACCCTCTCTTTTCTCCTCCGTGCAGGAGGCTTTCCTGGCGCCCCATGTCCCTAAAGGGAACACTCTACGGTTCCACAAGGACCAGAGGATGGGTCAGGAATGCCCTCCATGAATGCACTAGTGCAGAGTTTGGCCAGGACACTTTAAGCATGTAGTGCATGACAGTTAGCATGCCTTTCTAGAGGCTGCTGCTGCCTCAGCATATGCCTTGGAAGAACACTGGGTGGCGGAAGTGTTCTTGGGGCCCTGCGCCTCTGTCCACTATAAAAGTACCCCGGCTCATCTCTGTGAATGCAGAGTGAGCCGCAAAAGCCTGTTCTCTTTGCCGCATAACTACATGGCCAAAACATTCAAAAGTGCCCCTGAGCAGAGCTGTAAAAGTTCGTACGTGGACCCTCAGGGCTCTCCGTGTGGAAGCTGAGGAGCAATAGGAAACACGGTGCGCAGTGTCCATTCTGGGTGTTCTTAACCTAGCGGCACTTTCTGGCCAGCCATGACTCGACGTTAGAGGCAGTCTTGCAAACGGACCGTTTGCCCCCGAACACGGCTAGGCTTCTGGCAGGTTCAGGGCACCGCACATTGATCACGAAGTACAAACAACCAAGGTCCGGGGATAGCCTCCACAATGCTTGCCGGCAGGCAGCCTTTGCCCAGAAGCCTCAGGCAAAGCAGTGGCTTGAGGCGAGTGTGCTGTTCAGGACTCCTAGGACTCCTGGGGGCTCACCACGTCGCATGGCAAAACACTGTGTCCCAGTGTGTCTTCCTGGGCGACCGCACCAAAAAGTGATACCTGAGGCAATTGGGACTGGTTCCCTGCACGAAGGATGAAAGGCAACACTCTGCTCTCTTCGCTGCCCACCTATTCGGCCAAGCGTTCCAAAGTCCTCCCGGACTCCGGCCTAGCAGCTCCTGGGTGTAATGCAGACGGTCCCCACAGCTGAACCACTGCTGCGATGAGGAAACACTGTGTTTACGGTTCATACTGGGAACCCTTACCTGCCGTGTCTCTGTGGGAGCAGAAGGTCGACTTCAGAGGCAGCCAGACAAACGTACAGTTTGCCCTTTCAACGCTACCTGTGGTTTTGTGAGACATGCGGACACTGTTGCCTCTCCCCAGAAATTATATCCTCGAAGCCCTTCAGCCCATGCAGGAGCACCTGGGTGCCAACATTTTCTCCGGGAAGCGTCAGCGTGCGGGTTGCATCTCATTCTCGTGGTCAAAAACTACAGAGCACTGTGCTGGGTTCCATGCTGATATTGGTTACCTAAAGCCAGGAGCATTACTTTCCCAGTGGGAGAGCTGAAAGTGCGGCCCCAAAGTGTGCTGAGAAACAGTGCGGTTGCTCGTGCTCTCTTCACCGTTAGAACGGCTTTGCGAAGGGCAAGGCAGTGTGACTGGAGAAACCCTCTCTTTTCTCCTCCGTGCAGGAGGCTTTCCTGGCGCCCCATGTCCCTAAAGGGAACACTCTACGGTTCCACAAGGACCAAAGGAAGGGTCAGGGATGCCATCCATGAATGGACTCGTGCAGAGTTTGGCCAGGACACCTTAAGCATGTAGTGCATGACAGTTAGCATGCCTTTCTGGAGGCTGCTGCTGCCTCAGCATATGCCTTGGAAGAACACTGGGTGGCGGAAGAGTTCTTGGGGCCCTGTGCATCTGTCCACTATAAAAGTGCCCCGGTTCATCTCTGGGAATGCAGAGTGAGCCGCAACAGCCTGTTCTCTTTGCCGGATAACTACATGGCCAAAACATTCAAAAGTGCCCCTGAGCAGAGCTGTAAAAGTTCGTACGTGGACCCTCAGGGCTCTCCGTGTGGAAGCTGAGGAGCAATAGGAAACACGGTGCGCAGTGTCCCTTCTGGGTGTTCTTAACCTAGCGGCACTTTCTGGCCAGCCATGACTCGACGTTAGAGGCAGTCTTGCAAACGGACCGTTTGCCCCCGAACACGGCTAGGCTTCTGGCAGGTTCAGGGCACCGCACATTGATCACGAAGTACAAACAACCAAGGTCCGGGGATAGCCTCCACAATGCTTGCCGGCAGGCAGCCTTTGCCCAGAAGCCTCAGGCAAAGCAGTGGCTTGACGCGAGTGTGCTGTTCAGGACTCCTAGGACTCCTGGGGGCTCACCACGTCGCATGGCAAAACACTGTGTCCCAGTGTGTCTTCCTGGGCGACCGCACCAAAAAGTGATACCTGAGGCAATTGGGACTGGTTCCCTGCACGAAGGATGAAAGGCAACACTCTGCTCTCTTCGCTGCCCACCTATTTGGCCAAGCGTTCCAAAGTCCTCCCGGACTCCGGCCTAGCAGCTCCTGGGTGTAATGCAGACGGTCCCCACAGCTCAACCACTGCTGCGATGAGGAAACACTGTGTTTACGGTTCATAATGGGAACCCTTACCTGCCGTGTCTCTGTGGGAGCAGAAGGTCGACTTCAGAGGCAGCCAGACAAACGTACAGTTTACCCTTTCAACGCTACCTGTGGTTTCGTGAGACACGCGGACACTGTTGCCTCTCCCCAGAAATTATATCCTCGAAGCCCTTCAGCCCATGCAGGAGCACCTGGGTGCCAACATTTTCTCTGGGAAGCACCAGGGTGCGGGTTGCATCTCTTTCTCGTGGTCAGAAACTACAGAGCACTGTGCTGGGTTCCATGCTGATATTGGTTACCTAAAGCCAGGAGCATTACTTTCCCAGTGGGAGAGCTGAAAGTGCGGCCCCAAAGTGTGCTGAGAAACAGTGCGGTTGCTCGTGCTCGCTTCACCGTTAGAACAGCTTTGCGAAGGGCAAGGCAGTGTGACTGGAGATACCCTCTCTTTTCTCCTCCGTGCAGGAGGCTTTCCTGGCGCCCCATGTCCCTAAAGGGAACACTCTACGGTTCCACAAGGACCAGAGGATGGGTCAGGAATGCCCTCCATGAATGCACTAGTGCAGAGTTTGGCCAGGACACTTTAAGCATGTAGTGCATGACAGTTAGCATGCCTTTCTAGAGGCTGCTGCTGCCTCAGCATATGCCTTGGAAGAACACTGGGTGGCGGAAGTGTTCTTGGGGCCCTGCGCCTCTGTCCACTATAAAAGTACCCCGGCTCATCTCTGTGAATGCAGAGTGAGCCGCAACAGCCTGTTCTCTTTGCTGGATAACTACATGGCCAAAACATTCAAAAGTGCCCCTGAGCAGAGCTGTAAAAGTTCGTACGTGGACCCTCAGGGCTCTCCGTGTGGAAGCTGAGGAGCAATAGGAAACACGGTGCGCAGTGTCCATTCTGGGTGTTCTTAACCTAGCGGCACTTTCTGGCCAGCCATGACTCGACGTTAGAGGCAGTCTTGCAAACGGACCGTTTGCCCCCGAACACGGCTAGGCTTCTGGCAGGTTCAGGGCACCGCACATTGATCACGAAGTACAAACAACCAAGGTCCGGGGATAGCCTCCACAATGCTTGCCGGCAGGCAGCCTTTGCCCAGAAGCCTCAGGCAAAGCAGTGGCTTGAGGCGAGTGTGCTGTTCAGGACTCCTAGGACTCCTGGGGGCTCACCACGTCGCATGGCAAAACACTGTGTCCCAGTGTGTCTTCCTGGGCGACCGCACCAAAAAGTGATACCTGAGGCAATTGGGACTGGTTCCCTGCACGAAGGATGAAAGGCAACACTCTGCTCTCTTCGCTGCCCACCTATTCGGCCAAGCGTTCCAAAGTCCTCCCGGACTCCGGCCTAGCAGCTCCTGGGTGTAATGCAGACGGTCCCCACAGCTGAACCACTGCTGCGATGAGGAAACACTGTGTTTACGGTTCATACTGGGAACCCTTACCTGCCGTGTCTCTGTGGGAGCAGAAGGTCGACTTCAGAGGCAGCCAGACAAACGTACAGTTTGCCCTTTCAACGCTACCTGTGGTTTTGTGAGACATGCGGACACTGTTGCCTCTCCCCAGAAATTATATCCTCGAAGCCCTTCAGCCCATGCAGGAGCACCTGGGTGCCAACATTTTCTCCGGGAAGCGTCAGCGTGCGGGTTGCATCTCATTCTCGTGGTCAAAAACTACAGAGCACTGTGCTGGGTTCCATGCTGATATTGGTTACCTAAAGCCAGGAGCATTACTTTCCCAGTGGGAGAGCTGAAAGTGCGGCCCCAAAGTGTGCTGAGAAACAGTGCGGTTGCTCGTGCTCTCTTCACCGTTAGAACGGCTTTGCGAAGGGCAAGGCAGTGTGACTGGAGAAACCCTCTCTTTTCTCCTCCGTGCAGGAGGCTTTCCTGGCGCCCCATGTCCCTAAAGGGAACACTCTACGGTTCCACAAGGACCAAAGGAAGGGTCAGGGATGCCATCCATGAATGGACTCGTGCAGAGTTTGGCCAGGACACCTTAAGCATGTAGTGCATGACAGTTAGCATGCCTTTCTGGAGGCTGCTGCTGCCTCAGCATATGCCTTGGAAGAACACTGGGTGGCGGAAGAGTTCTTGGGGCCCTGTGCATCTGTCCACTATAAAAGTGCCCCGGTTCATCTCTGGGAATGCAGAGTGAGCCGCAACAGCCTGTTCTCTTTGCCGGATAACTACATGGCCAAAACATTCAAAAGTGCCCCTGAGCAGAGCTGTAAAAGTTCGTACGTGGACCCTCAGGGCTCTCCGTGTGGAAGCTGAGGAGCAATAGGAAACACGGTGCGCAGTGTCCCTTCTGGGTGTTCTTAACCTAGCGGCACTTTCTGGCCAGCCATGACTCGACGTTAGAGGCAGTCTTGCAAACGGACCGTTTGCCCCCGAACACGGCTAGGCTTCTGGCAGGTTCAGGGCACCGCACATTGATCACGAAGTACAAACAACCAAGGTCCGGGGATAGCCTCCACAATGCTTGCCGGCAGGCAGCCTTTGCCCAGAAGCCTCAGGCAAAGCAGTGGCTTGACGCGAGTGTGCTGTTCAGGACTCCTAGGACTCCTGGGGGCTCACCACGTCGCATGGCAAAACACTGTGTCCCAGTGTGTCTTCCTGGGCGACCGCACCAAAAAGTGATACCTGAGGCAATTGGGACTGGTTCCCTGCACGAAGGATGAAAGGCAACACTCTGCTCTCTTCGCTGCCCACCTATTTGGCCAAGCGTTCCAAAGTCCTCCCGGACTCCGGCCTAGCAGCTCCTGGGTGTAATGCAGACGGTCCCCACAGCTCAACCACTGCTGCGATGAGGAAACACTGTGTTTACGGTTCATAATGGGAACCCTTACCTGCCGTGTCTCTGTGGGAGCAGAAGGTCGACTTCAGAGGCAGCCAGAGAAACGTACAGTTTACCCTTTCAACGCTACCTGTGGTTTTGTGAGACACGCGGACACTGTTGCCTCTCCCCAGAAATTATATCCTCGAAGCCCTTCAGCCCATGCAGGAGCACCTGGGTGCCAACATTTTCTCCGGGAGGCGCCAGGGTGCTGGTTGCGTCTCTTTCTCGTGGTCACAAACTGCATAGCACTGTGCTGGGTTCCATGCTGATATTGGTTACCTAAAGCCAGGAGCATTACTTTCCCAGTGGGAGAGCTGAAAGTGCGGCCCCAAAGTGTGCTGAGAAACAGTGCGGTTGCTCGTGCTCTCTTAACCGTTAGAACGGCTTTGCGAAGGGCAAGGCAGTGTGACTGGAGAAACCCTCTCTTTTCTCCTCCGTGCAGGAGGCATTCCTGGCGCCCCATGTCCCTAAAGGGAACACTCTACGGTTCCACAAGGACCAGAGGATGGGTCAGCGATGCCCTCCATGAATGGACTCGTGCAGAGTTTGGCCAGGACACCTTAAGCATGTAGTGCATGACAGTTAGCATGCCTTTCTGGAGGCTGCTGCTGCCTCAGCATATGCCTTGGAAGAACACTGGGTGG
The DNA here is from genome assembly GCF_025265405.1 of Mesoplodon densirostris. Lineage (NCBI taxonomy): Eukaryota > Metazoa > Chordata > Mammalia > Artiodactyla > Ziphiidae > Mesoplodon > Mesoplodon densirostris. The sequence goes on along the minus strand of NC_082665.1, from coordinate 71,087,101 downwards.
CGGAAGTGTTCTTGGGGCCCTGCGCCTCTGTCCACTATAAAAGTACCCCGGCTCATCTCTGTGAATGCAGAGTGAGCCGCAACAGCCTGTTCTCTTTGCCGGATAACTACATGGCCAAAACATTCAAAAGTGCCCCTGAGCAGAGCTGTAAAAGTTCGTACGTGGACCCTCAGGGCTCTCGGTGCGGAAGCTGAGGAGCAATAGGAAACACGGTGCGCAGTGTCCCTTCTGGGTGTTCTTAACCTAGCGGCACTTTCTGGCCAGCCATGACTCGACGTTAGAGGCAGTCTTGCAAACGGACCGTTTGCCCCCGAACACGGCTAGGCTTCTGGCAGGTTCAGGGCACCGCACATTGATCACGAATTACAAACAACCAAGGTCCGGGGATAGCCTCCACAATGCTTGCCGGCAGGCAGCCTTTGCCCAGAAGACTCAGGCAAATCAGTGGCTTGACGCGAGTGTGCTGTTCAGGACTCCTAGGACTCCTGGGGGCTCACCACGTCGCATGGCAAAACACTGTGTCCCAGTGTGTCTTCCTGGGCGACCGCACCAAAAAGTGATACCTGAGGCAATTGGGACTGGTTCCCTGCACGAAGGATGAAAGGCAACACTCTGCTCTCTTCGCTGCCCACCTATTTGGCCAAGCGTTCCAAAGTCCTCCCGGACTCCGGCCTAGCAGCTCCTGGGTGTAATGCAGACGGTCCCCACAGCTCAACCACTGCTGCGATGAGGAAACACTGTGTTTACGGTTCATAATGGGAACCCTTACCTGCCGTGTCTCTGTGGGAGCAGAAGGTCGACTTCAGAGGCAGCCAGAGAAACGTACAGTTTACCCTTTCAACGCTACCTGTGGTTTTGTGAGACACGCGGACACTGTTGCCTCTCCCCAGAAATTATATCCTCGAAGCCCTTCAGCCCATGCAGGAGCACCTGGGTGCCAACATTTTCTCCGGGAGGCGCCAGGGTGCTGGTTGCGTCTCTTTCTCGTGGTCACAAACTGCATAGCACTGTGCTGGGTTCCATGCTGATATTGGTTACCTAAAGCCAGGAGCATTACTTTCCCAGTGGGAGAGCTGAAAGTGCGGCCCCAAAGTGTGCTGAGAAACAGTGCGGTTGCTCGTGCTCTCTTCACCGTTAGAACGGCTTTGCGAAGGGCAAGGCAGTGTGACTGGAGAAACCCTCTCTTTTCTCCTCCGTGCAGGAGGCATTCCTGGCGCCCCATGTCCCTAAAGGGAACACTCTACGGTTCCACAAGGACCAGAGGATGGGTCAGCGATGCCCTCCATGAATGGACTCGTGCAGAGTTTGGCCAGGACACCTTAAGCATGTAGTGCATGACAGTTAGCATGCCTTTCTGGAGGCTGCTGCTGCCTCAGCATATGCCTTGGAAGAACACTGGGTGGCGGAAGTGTTCTTGGGGCCCTGCGCCTCTGTCCACTATAAAAGTACCCCGGCTCATCTCTGTGAATGCAGAGTGAGCCGCAACAGCCTGTTCTCTTTGCCGGATAACTACATGGCCAAAACATTCAAAAGTGCCCCTGAGCAGAGCTGTAAAAGTTCGTACGTGGACCCTCAGGGCTCTCGGTGCGGAAGCTGAGGAGCAATAGGAAACACGGTGCGCAGTGTCCCTTCTGGATGTTCTTAACCTAGCAGCACTTTCTGGTTAGCCATGACTCGACTTTATTGGCCGTCTGGCAAACGTACCGTTTGCCCCTGAACACGGCTAGGCTTCTGGCAGGTTCAGGGCACCGCACACTGATCACGAAGTACAAACAACCAAGGTCCGGGGATAGCCTCCACAATGCTTGCCGGCAGGCAGCCTTTGCCCAGAAGCCTCAGGCAAAGCAGTGGCTTGACGCGAGTGTGCTGTTCAGGACTCCTAGGACTCCTGGGGGCTCACCACGTCGCATGGCAAAACACTGTGTCCCAGTGTGTCTTCCTGGGCGACCGCACCAAAAAGTGATACCTGAGGCAATTGGGACTGGTTCCCTGCACGAAGGATGAAAGGCAACACTCTGCTCTCTTCGCTGCCCACCTATTTGGCCAAGCGTTCCAAAGTCCTCCCGGACTCCGGCCTAGCAGCTCCTGGGTGTAATGCAGACGGTCCCCACAGCTGAACCACTGCTGCGATGAGGAAACACTGTGTTTACGGTTCATACTGGGAAACCTTACCTGCCGTGTCTCTGTGGGAGCAGAAGGTCGACTTCAGAGGCAGCCAGACAAACGTACAGTTTGCCCTTTCAACGCTACCTGTGGTTTTGTGAGACACGCGGACACTGTTGCCTCTCCCCAGAAATTATATCCTCGAAGCCCTTCAGCCCATGCAGGAGCACCTGGGTGCCAACATTTTCTCCGGGAAGCGTCAGCGTGCGGGTTGCACCTCATTCTCGTGGTCAAAAACTACAGAGCACTGTGCTGGGTTCCATGCTGATATTGGTTACCTAAAGCCAGGAGCATTACTTTCCCAGTGGGAGAGCTGAAAGTGCGGCCCCAAAGTGTGCTGAGAAACAGTGCGGTTGCTCGTGCTCTCTTCACCGTTAGAACGGCTTTGCGAAGGGCAAGGCAGTGTGACTGGAGAAACCCTCTCTTTTCTCCTCCGTGCAGGAGGCTTTCCTGGCGCCCCATGTCCCTAAAGGGAACACTCTACGGTTCCACAAGGACCAAAGGAAGGGTCAGGGATGCCATCCATGAATGGACTCGTGCAGAGTTTGGCCAGGACACCTTAAGCATGTAGTGCATGACAGTTAGCATGCCTTTCTGGAGGCTGCTGCTGCCTCAGCATATGCCTGGGAAGAACACTGGGTGGCGGAAGAGTTCTTGGGGCCCTGTGCATCTGTCCACTATAAAAGTGCCCCGGTTCATCTCTGGGAATGCAGAGTGAGCCGCAACAGCCTGTTCTCTTTGCCGGATAACTACATGGCCAAAACATTCAAAAGTGCCCCTGAGCAGAGCTGTAAAAGTTCGTACGTGGACCCTCAGGGCTCTCCGTGTGGAAGCTGAGGAGCAATAGGAAACACGGTGTGCAGTGTCCCTTCTGGGTGTTCTTAACCTAGCGGCACTTTCTGGCCAGCCATGACTCGACGTTAGAGGCAGTCTTGCAAACGGACCGTTTGCCCCCGAACACGGCTAGGCTTCTGGCAGGTTCAGGGCACCGCACACTGATCACCAAGTACAAACAACCAAGGTCCGGGGATAGCCTCCACAATGCTTGCCGGCAGGCAGCCTTTGCCCAGAAGCCTCAGGCAAAGCAGTGGCTTGACGCGAGTGTGCTGTTCAGTACTCCTAGGACTCCTGGGGGCTCACCACGTCGCATGGCAAAACACTGTGTCCCAGTGTGTCTTCCTGGGCGACCGCACCAAAAAGTGATACCTGAGGCAATTGGGACTGGTTCCCTGCACGAAGGATGAAAGGCAACACTCTGCTCTCTTCGCTGCCCACCTATTCGGCCAAGCGTTCCAAACTCCTCCCGGACTCCGGCCTAGCAGCTCCTGGGTGTAATGCAGACGGTCCCCACAGCTGAACCACTGCTGCGATGAGGAAACACTGTGTTTACAGTTCATACTGGGAACCCTTACCTGCCGTGTCTCTGTGGGAGCAGAAGGTCGACTTCAGAGGCAGCCAGACAAACGTCCAGTTTGCCCTTTCAACGCTACCTGTGGTTTTGTGAGACACGCGGACACTGTTGCCTCTCCCCAGAAATTATATCCTCGAAGCCCTTCAGCCCATGCAGGAGCACCTGGGTGCCAACATTTTCTCCGGGAAGCGCCAGGGTGCTGGTTGCGTGTCGTTCTCGTGGTCAGAAACTACAGAGCACTGTGCTGGGTTCCATGCTGATATTGGTTAATTAAAGCCAGGAGCATTACTTTCCCAGTGGGAGAGCTGAAAGTGCGGCCCCAAAGTGTGCTGAGAAACAGTGCGGTTGCTCGTGCTCGCTTCACCGTTAGAACGGCTTTGCGAAGGGCAAGGCAGTGTGACTGGAGAAACCCTCTCTTTTCTCCTCCGTGCAGGAGGCTTTCCTGGCGCCCCATGTCCCTAAAGGGAACACTCTACGGTTCCACAAGGACCAGAGGATGGGTCAGGGATGCCCTCCATGAATGCACTAGTGCAGAGTTTGGCCAGGACACCTTAAGCATGTAGTGCATGACAGTTAGCATGCCTTTCTGGAGGCTGCTGCTGCCTCAGCATATGCCTTGGAAGAACACTGGGTGGTGGAAGAGTTCTTGGGGCCCTGCGCCTCTGTCCACTATAAAAGTACCCCGGCTCATCTCTGTGAATGCAGAGTGAGCGGCAACAGCCTGTTCTCTTTGCTGGATAACTACATGGCCAAAACATTCAAAAGTACCCCTGAGCAGAGCTGTAAAACTTCGTACGTGGACCCTCAGGGCTCTCGGTGCGGAAGCTGAGGAGCAATAGGAAACACTGTGCGAAGTGTCCCTTCTGGATGTTCTTAACCTAGCAGCACTTTCTGGCTAGCCATGACTCGACTTTAGTGGCCGTCTTGCAAACGGATCGTTTGCCCCTGAACACGGCTAGGCTTCTGGCAGGTTCAGGGCACCGCACACTGATCACGAAGTACAAACAACCAAGGTCCGGGGATAGCCTCCACAATGCTTGCCGGCAGGCAGCCTTTGCCCAGAAGCCTCAGTCAAAGCAGTGACTTGACGCGAGTGTGCTGTTCAGGACTCCTAGGACTCCTGGGGGCTCACCACGTCGCATGGAAAAACACTGTGTCCCAGTGTGTCTTCCTGGGCGACCGCACCAAAAAGTGATACCTGAGGCAATTGGGACTGGTTCCCTGCACGAAGGATGAAAGGCAACACTCTGCTCTCTTCGCTGCCCACCTATTTGGCCAAGCGTTCCAAAGTCCTCCCGGACTCCGGCCTAGCAGCTCCTGGGTGTAATGCAGACGGTCCCCACAGCTCAACCACTGCTGCGATGAGGAAACACTGTGTTTACGGTTCATACTGGGAACCCTTACCTGCCGTGTCTCTGTGGGAGCAGAAGGTCGACTTCAGAGGCAGCCAGACAAACGTACACTTTGCCCTTTCAACGCTACCTGTGGTTTCGTGAGACACGCGGACACTGTTGCCTCTCCCCAGAAATTATATCCTCGAAGCCCTTCAGCCCATGCAGGAGCACCTGGGTACCAACATTTTCTCTGGGAAGCGCCAGGGTGCGGGTTGCATCTCTTTCTCGTGGTCAGAAACTACAGAGCACTGTGCTGGGTTCCATGCTGATATTGGTTACCTAAAGCCAGGAGCATTACTTTCCCAGTGGGAGAGCTGAAAGTGCGGCCCCAAAGTGTGCTGAGAAACAGTGCGGTTGCTCGTGCTCTCTTCACCGTTAGAACGGCTTTGCGAAGGGCAAGGCAGTGTGACTGGAGAAACCCTCTCTTTTCTCCTCCGTGCAGGAGGCTTTCCTGGCGCCCCATGTCCCTAAAGGGAACACTCTACGGTTCCACAAGGACCAGAGGATGTGTCAGGGATGCCCTCCATGAATGCACTAGTGCAGAGTTTGGCCAGGACACCTTAAGCATGTAGTGCATGACAGTTAGCATGCCTTTCTGGAGGCTGCTGCTGCCTCAGCATATGCCTTGGAAGAACACTGGGTGGTGGAAGAGTTCTTGGGGCCCTGCGCCTCTGTCCACTATAAAAGTACCCCGGCTCATCTCTGTGAATGCAGAGTGAGCGGCAACAGCCTGTTCTCTTTGCTGGATAACTACATGGCCAAAACATTCAAAAGTACCCCTGAGCAGAGCTGTAAAACTTCGTACGTGGACCCTCAGGGCTCTCGGTGCGGAAGCTGAGGAGCAATAGGAAACACTGTGCGAAGTGTCCCTTCTGGATGTTCTTAACCTAGCAGCACTTTCTGGCTAGCCATGACTCGACTTTAGTGGCCGTCTTGCAAACGGACCGTTTGCCCCTGAACACGGCTAGGCTTCTGGCAGGTTCAGGGCACCGCACACTGATCACGAAGTACAAACAACCAAGGTCCGGGGATAGCCTCCACAATGCTTGCCGGCAGGCAGCCTTTGCCCAGAAGCCTCAGGCAAAGCAGTGGCTTGACGCGAGTGTGCTGTTCAGGACTCCTAGGACTCCTGGGGGCTCACCACGTCGCATGGCAAAACACTGTGTCCCAGTGTGTCTTCCTGGGCGACCGCACCAAAAAGTGATACCTGAGGCAATTGGGACTGGTTCCCTGCACGAAGGATGAAAGGCAACACTCTGCTCTCTTCGCTGCCCACCTATTTGGCCAAGCATTCCAAAGTCCTCCCGGACTCCGGCCTAGCAGCTCCTGGGTGTAATGCAGACGGTCCCCACAGCTCAACCACTGCTGCGATGAGGAAACACTGTGTTTACGGTTCATACTGGGAACCCTTACCTGCCGTATCTCTGTGGGAGCAGAAGGTCGACTTCAGAGGCAGCCAGAGAAACGTACAGTTTACCCTTTCAACGCTACCTGTGGTTTTGTGAGACACGCGGACACTGTTGCCTCTCCCCAGAAATTATATCCTCGAAGCCCTTCAGCCCATGCAGCAGCACCTGGGTGCCAACATTTTCTCCGGGAGGCGCCAGGGTGCTGGTTGCGTCTCTTTCTCGTGGTCACAAACTGCATAGCACTGTGCTGGGTTCCATGCTGATATTGGTTACCTAAAGCCAGGAGCATTACTTTCCCAGTGGGAGAGCTGAAAGTGCGGCCCCAAAGTGTGCTGAGAAACAGTGCGGTTGCTCGTGCTCTCTTCACCGTTAGAACGGCTTTGCGAAGGGCAAGGCAGTGTGACTGGAGAAACCCTCTCTTTTCTCCTCCGTGCAGGAGGCATTCCTGGCGCCCCATGTCCCTAAAGGGAACACTCTACGGTTCCACAAGGACCAGAGGATGGGTCAGCGATGCCCTCCATGAATGGACTCGTGCAGAGTTTCGCCAGGACACCTTAAGCATGTAGTGCATGACAGTTAGCATGCCTTTCTGGAGGCTGCTGCTGCCTCAGCATATGCCTTGGAAGAACACTGGGTGGCGGAAGTGTTCTTGGGGCCCTGCGCCTCTGTCCACTATAAAAGTACCCCGGCTCATCTCTGTGAATGCAGAGTGAGCCGCAACAGCCTGTTCTCTTTGCCGGATAACTACATGGCCAAAACATTCAAAAGTGCCCCTGAGCAGAGCTGTAAAAGTTCGTACGTGGACCCTCAGGGCTCTCGGTGCGGAAGCTGAGGAGCAATAGGAAACACTGTGCGCAGTGTCCCTTCTGGATGTTCTTAACCTAGCAGCACTTTCTGGCTAGCCATGACTCGACTTTAGTGGCCGTCTGGCAAACGGACCGTTTGCCCCTGAACACGGCTAGGCTTCTGGCAGGTTCAGGGCACCGCACACTGATCACGAAGTACAAACAACCAAGGTCCGGGGATAGCCTCCACAATGCTTGCCGGCAGGCAGCCTTTGCCCAGAAGCCTCAGGCAAAGCAGTGGCTTGACGCGAGTGTGCTGTTCAGGACTCCTAGGACTCCTGGGGGCTCACCACGTCGCATGGCAAAACACTGTGTCCCAGTGTGTCTTCCTGGGCGACCGCACCAAAAAGTGATACCTGAGGCAATTGGGACTGGTTCCCTGCACGAAGGATGAAAGGCAACACTCTGCTCTCTTCGCTGCCCACCTATTTGGCCAAGCGTTCCAAAGTCCTCCCGGAATCCGGCCTAGCAGCTCCTGGGTGTAATGCAGACGGTCCCCACAGCTCAACCACTGCTGCGATGAGGAAACACTGTGTTTACGGTTCATAATGGGAACCCTTACCTGCCGTGTCTCTGTGGGAGCAGAAGGTCGACTTCAGAGGCAGCCAGAGAAACGTACAGTTTACCCTTTCAACGCTACCTGTGGTTTTGTGAGACACGCGGACACTGTTGCCTCTCCCCAGAAATTATATCCTCGAAGCCCTTCAGCCCATGCAGGAGCACCTGGGTGCCAACATTTTCTCCGGGAGGCGCCAGGGTGCTGGTTGCGTCTCTTTCTCGTGGTCACAAACTGCATAGCACTGTGCTGGGTTCCATGCTGATATTGGTTACCTAAAGCCAGGAGCATTACTTTCCCAGTGGGAGAGCTGAAAGTGCGGCCCCAAAGTGTGCTGAGAAACAGTGCGGTTGCTCGTGCTCTCTTCACCGTTAGAACGGCTTTGCGAAGGGCAAGGCAGTGTGACTGGAGAAACCCTCTCTTTTCTCCTCCGTGCAGGAGGCTTTCCTGGCGACCCATGTCCCTAAAGGGAACACTCTACGGTTCCACAAGGACCAGAGGATGGGTCAGCGATGCCCTCCATGAATGGACTCGTGCAGAGTTTCGCCAGGACACCTTAAGCATGTAGTGCATGACAGTTAGCATGCCTTTCTGGAGGCTGCTGCTGCCTCAGCATATGCCTTGGAAGAACACTGGGTGGCGGAAGTGTTCTTGGGGCCCTGCGCCTCTGTCCTCTATAAAAGTACCCCGGCTCATCTCTGTGAATGCAGAGTGAGCGGCAACAGCCTGTTCTCTTTGCCGGATAACTACATGGCCAAAACATTCAAAAGTGCCCCTGAGCAGAGCTGTAAAACTTCGTACGTGGACCCTCAGGGCTCTCGGTGCGGAAGCTGAGGAGCAATAGGAAACACGGTGCGCAGTGTCCCTTCTGGGTGTTCTTAACCTAGCGGCACTTTCTGGCAAGCCATGACTCGACTTTAGAGGCACTCTTGAAAACGGACCGTTTGCCCCTGAACACGGCTAGGCTTCTGGCAGGTTCAGGGCACCGCACACTGATCACGAAGTACAAACAACCAAGGTCCGGGGATAGCCTCCACAATGCTTGCCGGCAGGCAGCCTTTGCCCAGAAGCCTCAGGCAAAGCAGTGGCTTGACGCGAGTGTGTTGTTCAGGACTCCTAGGACTCCTGGGGGCTCAGCACGTCGCATGGCAAAACACTGTGTCCCAGTGTGTCTTCCTGGGCGACCGCACCAAAAAGTGATACCTGAGGCAATTGGGACTGGTTCCCTGCACGAAGGATGAAAGGCAACACTCTGCTCTCTTCGCTGCCCACCTATTTGGCCAAGCGTTCCAAAGTCCTCCCGGACTCCGGCCTAGCAGCTCCTAGGTGTAATGCAGACGGTCCCAGAAGCTGAACCACTGCTGCGATGAGGAAACACTGTGTTTACGGTTCATACTGGGAACCCTTACCTGCCGTGTCTCTGTGAGAGCAGAAGGTCGACTTCAGAGGCAGCCAGACAAACGTACAGTTTGCCCTTTCAACGCTACCTGTGGTTTCGTGAGACACGCGGACACTGTTGCCTCTCCCCAGAAATTATATCCTCGAAGCCCTTCAGCCCATGCAGGAGCACCTGGGTGCCAACATTTTCTCTGGGAAGCACCAGGGTGCGGGTTGCATCTCTTTCTCGTGGTCAGAAACTACAGAGCACTGTGCTGGGTTCCATGCTGATATTGGTTACCTAAAGCCAGGAGCATTACTTTCCCAGTGGGAGAGCTGAAAGTGCGGCCCCAAAGTGTGCTGAGAAACAGTGCGGTTGCTCGTGCTCGCTTCACCGTTATTACGGCTTTGCGAAGGGCAAGGCAGTGTGACTGGAGATACCCTCTCTTTTCTCCTCCGTGCAGGAGGCTTTCCTGGCGCCCCATGTCCCTAAAGGGAACACTCTACGGTTCCACAAGGACCAGAGGATGGGTCAGGAATGCCCTCCATGAATGCACTAGTGCAGAGTTTGGCCAGGACACTTTAAGCATGTAGTGCATGACAGTTAGCATGCCTTTCTAGAGGCTGTTGCTGCCTCAGCATATGCCTTGGAAGAACACTGGGTGGCGGAAGTGTTCTTGGGGCCCTGCGCCTCTGTCCACTATAAAAGTACCCCGGCTCATCTCTGTGAATGCAGAGTGAGCCGCAACAGCCTGTTCTCTTTGCCGGATAACTACATGGCCAAAACATTCAAAAGTGCCCCTGAGCAGAGCTGTAAAAGTTCGTACGTGGACCCTCAGGGCTCTCGGTGCGGAAGCTGAGGAGCAATAGGAAACACGGTGCGCAGTGTCCCTTCTGGGTGTTCTTAACCTAGCGGCACTTTCTGGCCAGCCATGACTCGACGTTAGAGGCAGTCTTGCAAACGGACCGTTTGCCCCCGAACACGGCTAGGCTTCTGGCAGGTTCAGGGCACCGCACACTGATCACGAAGTACAAACAACCAAGGTCCGGGGATAGCCTCCACAATGCTTGCCGGCAGGCAGCCTTTGCCCAGAAGCCTCAGGCAAAGCAGTGGCTTGACGCGAGTGTGCTGTTCAGTACTCCTAGGACTCCTGGGGGCTCACCACGTCGCATGGCAAAACACTGTGTCCCAGTGTGTCTTCCTGGGCGACCGCACCAAAAAGTGATACCTGAGGCAATTGGGACTGGTTCCCTGCACGAAGGATGAAAGGCAACACTCTGCTCTCTTCGCTGCCCACCTATTCGGCCAAGCGTTCCAAACTCCTCCCGGACTCCGGCCTAGCAGCTCCTGGGTGTAATGCAGACGGTCCCCACAGCTGAACCACTGCTGCGATGAGGAAACACTGTGTTTACGGTTCATACTGGGAACCCTTACCTGCCGTGTCTCTGTGGGAGCAGAAGGTCGACTTCAGAGGCAGCCAGACAAACGTACAGTTTGCCCTTTCAACGCTACCTGTGGTTTTGTGAGACACGCGGACACTGTTGCCTCTCCCCAGAAATTATATCCTCGAAGCCCTTCAGCCCATGCAGGAGCACCTGGGTGCCAACATTTTCTCCGGGAAGCGCCAGGGTGCTGGTTGCGTGTCGTTCTCGTGGTCAGAAACTACAGAGCACTGTGCTGGGTTCCATGCTGATATTGGTTAATTAAAGCCAGGAGCATTACTTTCCCAGTGGGAGAGCTGAAAGTGCGGCCCCAAAGTGTGCTGAGAAACAGTGCGGTTGCTCGTGCTCGCTTCACCGTTAGAACGGCTTTGCGAAGGGCAAGGCAGTGTGACTGGAGAAACCCTCTCTTTTCTCCTCCGTGCAGGAGGCTTTCCTGGCGCCCCATGTCCCTAAAGGGAACACTCTACGGTTCCACAAGGACCAGAGGATGGGTCAGGGATGCCCTCCATGAATGCACTAGTGCAGAGTTTGGCCAGGACACCTTAAGCATGTAGTGCATGACAGTTAGCATGCCTTTCTGGAGGCTGCTGCTGCCTCAGCATATGCCTTGGAAGAACACTGGGTGGTGGAAGAGTTCTTGGGGCCCTGCGCCTCTGTCCACTATAAAAGTACCCCGGCTCATCTCTGTGAATGCAGAGTGAGCGGCAACAGCCTGTTCTCTTTGCTGGATAACTACATGGCCAAAACATTCAAAAGTACCCCTGAGCAGAGCTGTAAAACTTCGTACGTGGACCCTCAGGGCTCTCGGTGCGGAAGCTGAGGAGCAATAGGAAACACTGTGCGAAGTGTCCCTTCTGGATGTTCTTAACCTAGCAGCACTTTCTGGCTAGCCATGACTCGACTTTAGTGGCCGTCTTGCAAACGGACCGTTTGCCCCTGAACACGGCTAGGCTTCTGGCAGGTTCAGGGCACCGCACACTGATCACGAAGTACAAACAACCAAGGTCCGGGGATAGCCTCCACAATGCTTGCCGGCAGGCAGCCTTTGCCCAGAAGCCTCAGTCAAAGCAGTGACTTGACGCGAGTGTGCTGTTCAGGACTCCTAGGACTCCTGGGGGCTCACCACGTCGCATGGCAAAACACTGTGTCCCAGTGTGTCTTCCTGGGCGACCGCACCAAAAAGTGATACCTGAGGCAATTGGGACTGGTTCCCTGCACGAAGGATGAAAGGCAACACTCTGCTCTCTTCGCTGCCCACCTATTTGGCCAAGCGTTCCAAAGTCCTCCCGGACTCCGGCCTAGCAGCTCCTGGGTGTAATGCAGACGGTCCCCACAGCTGAACCACTGCTGCGATGAGGAAACACTGTGTTTACGGTTCATACTGGGAACCCTTACCTGCCGTGTCTCTGTGGGAGCAGAAGGTCGACTTCAGAGGCAGCCAGACAAACGTACAGTTTGCCCTTTCAACGCTACCTGTGGTTTCGTGAGACACGCGGACACTGTTGCCTCTCCCCAGAAATTATATCCTCGAAGCCCTTCAGCCCATGCAGGAGCACCTGGGTACCAACATTTTCTCTGGGAAGCGCCAGGGTGCGGGTTGCATCTCTTTCTCGTGGTCAGAAACTACAGAGCACTGTGCTGGGTTCCATGCTGATATTGGTTACCTAAAGCCAGGAGCATTACTTTCCCAGTGGGAGAGCTGAAAGTGCGGCCCCAAAGTGTGCTGAGAAACAGTGCGGTTGCTCGTGCTCTCTTCACCGTTAGAACGGCTTTGCGAAGGGCAAGGCAGTGTGACTGGAGAAACCCTCTCTTTTCTCCTCCGTGCAGGAGGCTTTCCTGGCGCCCCATGTCCCTAAAGGGAACACTCTACGGTTCCACAAGGACCAGAGGATGTGTCAGGGATGCCCTCCATGAATGCACTAGTGCAGAGTTTGGCCAGGACACCTTAAGCATGTAGTGCATGACAGTTAGCATGCCTTTCTGGAGGCTGCTGCTGCCTCAGCATATGCCTTGGAAGAACACTGGGTGGTGGAAGAGTTCTTGGGGCCCTGCGCCTCTGTCCACTATAAAAGTACCCCGGCTCATCTCTGTGAATGCAGAGTGAGCGGCAACAGCCTGTTCTCTTTGCTGGATAACTACATGGCCAAAACATTCAAAAGTACCCCTGAGCAGAGCTGTAAAACTTCGTACGTGGACCCTCAGGGCTCTCGGTGCGGAAGCTGAGGAGCAATAGGAAACACTGTGCGAAGTGTCCCTTCTGGATGTTCTTAACCTAGCAGCACTTTCTGGCTAGCCATGACTCGACTTTAGTGGCCGTCTTGCAAACGGACCGTTTGCCCCTGAACACGGCTAGGCTTCTGGCAGGTTCAGGGCACCGCACACTGATCACGAAGTACAAACAACCAAGGTCCAGGGATAGCCTCCACAATGCTTGCCGGCAGGCAGCCTTTGCCCAGAAGCCTCAGGCAAAGCAGTGGCTTGACGCGAGTGTGCTGTTCAGGACTCCTAGGACTCCTGGGGGCTCACCACGTCGCATGGCAAAACACTGTGTCCCAGTGTGTCTTCCTGGGCGACCGCACCAAAAAGTGATACCTGAGGCAATTGGGACTGGTTCCCTGCACGAAGGATGAAAGGCAACACTCTGCTCTCTTCGCTGCCCACCTATTTGGCCAAGCGTTCCAAAGTCCTCCCGGACTCCAGCCTAGCAGCTCCTGGGTGTAATGCAGACGGTCCCCACAGCTCAACCACTGCTGCGATGAGGAAACACTGTGTTTACGGTTCATACTGGGAACCCTTACCTGCCGTATCTCTGTGGGAGCAGAAGGTCGACTTCAGAGGCAGCCAGAGAAACGTACAGTTTACCCTTTCAACGCTACCTGTGGTTTTGTGAGACACGCGGACACTGTTGCCTCTCCCCAGAAATTATATCCTCGAAGCCCTTCAGCCCATGCAGGAGCACCTGGGTGCCAACATTTTCTCCGGGAGGCGCCAGGGTGCTGGTTGCGTCTCTTTCTCGTGGTCACAAACTGCATAGCATTGTGCTGGGTTCCATGCTGATATTGGTTACCTAAAGCCAGGAGCATTATTTTCCCAGTGGGAGAGCTGAAAGTGCGGCCCCAAAGTGTGCTGAGAAACAGTGCGGTTGCTCGTGCTCTCTTCACCGTTAGAACGGCTTTGCGAAGGGCAAGGCAGTGTGACTGGAGAAAACCTCTCTTTTCTCCTCCGTGCAGGAGGCTTTCCTGGTGACCCATGTCCCTAAAGGGAACACTCTACGGTTCCACAAGGACCAGAGGATGGGTCAGGTATGCCATCCATGAATGGACTCGTGCAGAGTTTGGCCAGGACACCTTAAGCATGTAGTGCATGACAGTTAGCATGCCTTTCTGAGGCTGCTGCTGCCTCAGCATATGCTTTGGAAGAACACTGGGTGGCGGAAGTGTTATTGGGGCCCTGCGCCTCTGTCCACTATAAAAGTACCCCGGCTCATCTCTGTGAATGCAGAGTGAGCGGCAACAGCCTGTTCTCTTTGCCGGATAACTACATGGCCAAAACATTCAAAAGTGCCCCTGAGCAGAGCTGTAAAACTTCGTACGTGGACCCTCAGGGCTCTCGGTGCGGAAGCTGAGGAGCAATAGGAAACACGGTGCGCAGTGTCCCTTCTGGGTGTTCTTAACCTAGCGGCACTTTCTGGCAAGCCATGACTCGACTTTAGAGGCACTCTTGAAAACGGACCGTTTGCCCCTGAACACGGCTAGGCTTCTGGCAGGTTCAGGGCACCGCACACTGATCACGAAGTACAAACAACCAAGGTCCGGGGATAGCCTCCACAATGCTTGCCGGCAGGCAGCCTTTGCCCAGAAGCCTCAGGCAAAGCAGTGGCTTGACGCGAGTGTGTTGTTCAGGACTCCTAGGACTCCTGGGGGCTCACCACGTCGCATGGCAAAACACTGTGTCCCAGTGTGTCTTCCTGGGCGACCGCACCAAAAAGTGATACCTGAGGCAATTGGGACTGGTTCCCTGCACGAAGGATGAAAGGCAACACTCTGCTCTCTTCGCTGCCCACCTATTTGGCCAAGCGTTCCAAAGTCCTCCCGGACTCCGGCCTAGCAGCTCCTAGGTGTAATGCAGACGGTCCCCACAGCTGAACCACTGCTGCGATGAGGAAACACTGTGTTTACGGTTCATACTGGGAACCCTTACCTGCCGTGTCTCTGTGGGAGCAGAAGGTCGACTTCAGAGGCAGCCAGACAAACGTACAGTTTGCCCTTTCAACGCTACCTGTGGTTTCGTGAGACACGCGGACACTGTTGCCTCTCCCCAGAAATTATATCCTCGAAGCCCTTCAGCCCATGCAGGAGCACCTGGGTGCCAACATTTTCTCCAGGAAGCGCCAGGGTGTGGGTTGCGTCTCTTTCTCGTGGTCAAAAACTACAGAGCACTGTGCTGGGTTCCATGCTGATATTGGTTACCTAAAGCCAGGAGCATTACTTTCCCAGTGGGAGAGCTGAAAGTGCGGCCCCAAAGTGTGCTGAGAAACAGTGCGGTTGTTCGTGCTCTCTTCACCGTTAGAACGGCTTTGCGAAGGGCAAGGCAGTGTGACTGGAGAAACCCTCTCTTTTCTCCTCCGTGCAGGAGGCTTTCCTGGCGCCCCATGTCCCTAAAGGGAACACTCTACGGTTCCACAAGGACCAGAGGATGGGTCAGGGATGCCCTCCATGAATGCACTAGTGCAGAGTTTGGCCAGGACACTTTAAGCATGTAGTGCATGACAGTTAGCATGCCTTTCTAGAGGCTGCTGCTGCCTCAGCATATGCCTTGGAAGAACACTGGGTGGCGGAAGTGTTCTTGGGGCCCTGCGCCTCTGTCCACTATAAAAGTACCCCGGCTCATCTCTGTGAATGCAGAGTGAGCGGCAACAGCCTGTTCTCTTTGCCGGATAACTACATGGCCAAAACATTCAAAAGTGCCCCTGAGCAGAGCTGTAAAAGTTCGTACGTGGACCCTCAGGGCTCTCCGTGTGGAAGCTGAGGAGCAATAGGAAACACAGTGCGCAGTGTCCATTCTGGGTGTTCTTAACCTAGCGGCACTTTCTGGCCAGCCATGACTCGACGTTAGAGGCAGTCTTGCAAACGGACCGTTTGCCCCCGAACACGGCTAGGCTTCTGGCAGGTTCAGGGCACCGCACGTTGATCACGAAGTACAAACAACCAAGGTCCGGGGATAGCCTCCACAATGCTTGCCGGCAGGCAGCCTTTGCCCAGAAGCCTCAGGCAAAGCAGTGGCTTGACGCGAGTGTGCTGTTCAGGACTCCTAGGACTCCTGGGGGCTCACCACGTCGCATGGCAAAACACTGTGTCCCCAGTGTGTCTTCCTGGGCGACCGCACCAAAAAGTGATACCTGAGGCAATTGGGACTGGTTCCCTGCACGAAGGATGAAAGGCAACACTCTGCTCTCTTCGCTGCCCACCTATTCGGCCAAGCGTTCCAAAGTCCTCCCGGACTCCGGCCTAGCAGCTCCTGGGTGTAATGCAGACGGTCCCCACAGCTGAACCACTGCTGCGATGAGGAAACACTGTGTTTACGGTTCATACTGGGAACCCTTACCTGCCGTGTCTCTGTGGGAGCAGAAGGTCGACTTCAGAGGCAGCCAGACAAACGTACAGTTTGCCCTTTCAACGCTACCTGTGGTTTTGTGAGACACGCGGACACTGTTGCCTCTCCCCAGAAATTATATCCTCGAAGCCCTTCAGCCCATGCAGGAGCACCTGGGTGCCAACATTTTCTCCGGGAAGCGCCAGGGTGCGGGTTGCGTCTCTTTCTCGTGGTAAAAAACTACAGAGCACTGTGCTGGGTTCCATGCTGATATTGGTTACCTAAAGCCAGGAGCATTACTTTCCCAGTGGGAGAGCTGAAAGTGCGGCCCCAAAGTGTGCTGAGAAACAGTGCGGTTGCTCGTGCTCTCTTCACCGTTAGAACGGCTTTGCGAAGGGCAAGGCAGTGTGACTGGAGAAACCCTCTCTTTTCTCCTCCGTGCAGGAGGCTTTCCTGGCGCCCCATGTCCCTAAAGGGAACACTCTACGGTTCCACAAGGACCAGAGGATGGGTCAGGGATGCCCTCCATGAATGCACTAGTGCAGAGTTTGGCCAGGACACTTTAAGCATGTAGTGCATGACAGTTAGCATGCCTTTCTAGAGGCTGCTGCTGCCTCAGCATATGCCTTGGAAGAACACTGGGTGGCGGAAGTGTTCTTGGGGCCCTGCGCCTCTGTCCACTATAAAAGTACCCCGGCTCATCTCTGTGAATGCAGAGTGAGCGGCAACAGCCTGTTCTCTTTGCCGGATAACTACATGGCCAAAACATTCAAAAGTGCCCCTGAGCAGAGCTGTAAAAGTTCGTACGTGGACCCTCAGGGCTCTCCGTGTGGAAGCTGAGGAGCAATAGGAAACACAGTGCGCAGTGTCCATTCTGGGTGTTCTTAACCTAGCGGCACTTTCTGGCCAGCCATGACTCGACGTTAGAGGCAGTCTTGCAAACGGACCGTTTGCCCCCGAACACGGCTAGGCTTCTGGCAGGTTCAGGGCACCGCACGTTGATCACGAAGTACAAACAACCAAGGTCCGGGGATAGCCTCCACAATGCTTGCCGGCAGGCAGCCTTTGCCCAGAAGCCTCAGGCAAAGCAGTGGCTTGAGGCGAGTGTGCTGTTCAGGACTCCTAGGACTCCTGGGGGCTCACCACGTCGCATGGCAAAACACTGTGTCCCCAGTGTGTCTTCCTGGGCGACCGCACCAAAAAGTGATACCTGAGGCAATTGGGACTGGTTCCCTGCACGAAGGATGAAAGGCAACACTCTGCTCTCTTCGCTGCCCACCTATTCGGCCAAGCGTTCCAAAGTCCTCCCGGACTCCGGCCTAGCAGCTCCTGGGTGTAATGCAGACGGTCCCCACAGCTGAACCACTGCTGCGATGAGGAAACACTGTGTTTACGGTTCATACTGGGAACCCTTACCTGCCGTGTCTCTGTGGGAGCAGAAGGTCGACTTCAGAGGCAGCCAGACAAACGTACAGTTTGCCCTTTCAACGCTACCTGTGGTTTTGTGAGACACGCGGACACTGTTGCCTCTCCCCAGAAATTATATCCTCGAAGCCCTTCAGCCCATGCAGGAGCACCTGGGTGCCAACATTTTCTCCGGGAAGCGCCAGGGTGCGGGTTGCGTCTCTTTCTCGTGGTAAAAAACTACAGAGCACTGTGCTGGGTTCCATGCTGATATTGGTTACCTAAAGCCAGGAGCATTACTTTCCCAGTGGGAGAGCTGAAAGTGCGGCCCCAAAGTGTGCTGAGAAACAGTGCGGTTGCTCGTGCTCTCTTCACCGTTAGAACGGCTTTGCGAAGGGCAAGGCAGTGTGACTGGAGAAACCCTCTCTTTTCTCCTCCGTGCAGGAGGCTTTCCTGGCGCCCCATGTCCCTAAAGGGAACACTCTACGGTTCCACAAGGACCAGAGGATGGGTCAGGGATGCCCTCCATGAATGCACTAGTGCAGAGTTTGGCCAGGACACTTTAAGCATGTAGTGCATGACAGTTAGCATGCCTTTCTAGAGCCTGCTGCTGCCTCAGCATATGCCTTGGAAGAACACTGGGTGGCGGAAGTGTTCTTGGGGCCCTGCGCCTCTGTCCACTATAAAAGTACCCCGGCTCATCTCTGTGAATGCAGAGTGAGCGGCAACAGCCTGTTCTCTTTGCCGGATAACTACATGGCCAAAACATTCAAAAGTACCCCTGAGCAGAGCTGTAAAACTTCGTACGTGGACCCTCAGGGCTCTCGGTGCGGAAGCTGAGGAGCAATAGGAAACACTGTGCGCAGTGTCCCTTCTGGATGTTCTTAACCTAGCAGCACTTTCTGGCTAGCCATTACTCGACCTTAGTGGCCGTCTTGCAAACGGACCGTTTGCCCCTGATCACGGCTAGGCTTCTGGCAGGTTCAGGGCACCGCACACTGATCACGAAGTACAAACAACCAAGGTCCGGGGATAGCCTCCACAATGCTTGCCGGCAGGCAGCCTTTGCCCAGAAGCCTCAGTCAAAGCAGTGACTTGACGCGAGTGTGCTGTTCAGGACTCCTAGGACTCCTGGGGGCTCACCACGTCGCATGGCAAAACACTGTGTCCCAGTGTGTCTTCCTGGGCGACCGCACCAAAAAGTGATACCTGAGGCAATTGGGACTGGTTCCCTGCACGAAGGATGAAAGGCAACACTCTGCTCTCTTCGCTGCCCACCTATTTGGCCAAGCGTTCCAAAGTCCTCCCGGACTCCGGCCTAGCAGCTCCTGGGTGTAATGCAGACGGTCCCCACAGCTGAACCACTGCTGCGATGAGGAAACACTGTGTTTACAGTTCAGACTGGGAACCCTTACCTGCCGTGTCTCTGTGGGAGCAGAAGGTCGACTTCAGAGGCAGCCAGACAAACGTACAGTTTGCCCTTTCAACGCTACCTGTGGTTTTGTGAGACACGCGGACACTGTTGCCTCTCCCCAGAAATTATATCCTCGAAGCCCTTCAGCCCATGCAGGAGCACCTGGGTGCTAACGTTTTCTCCGGGAAGCGTCAGCGTGCGGGTTGCATCTCATTCTCGTGGTCAAAAACTACAGAGCACTGTGCTGGGTTCCATGCTGATATTGGTTACCTAAAGCCAGGAGCATTACTTTCCCAGTGGGAGAGCTGAAAGTGCGGCCCCAAAGTGTGCTGAGAAACAGTGCGGTTGCTCGTGCTCTCTTCACCGTTAGAACGGCTTTGCGAAGGGCAAGGCAGTGTGACTGGAGAAACCCTCTCTTTTCTCCTCCGTGCAGGAGGCTTTCCTGGCGCCCCATGTCCCTAAAGGGAACACTCTACGGTTCCACAAGGACCAAAGGAAGGGTCAGGGATGCCATCCATGAATGGACTCGTGCAGAGTTTGGCCAGGACACCTTAAGCATGTAGTGCATGACAGTTAGCATGCCTTTCTGGAGGCTGCTGCTGCCTCAGCATATGCCTGGGAAGAACACTGGGTGGCGGAAGAGTTCTTGGGGCCCTGTGCATCTGTCCACTATAAAAGTGCCCCGGTTCATCTCTGGGAATGCAGAGTGAGCCGCAACAGCCTGTTCTCTTTGCCGGATAACTACATGGCCAAAACATTCAAAAGTGCCCCTGAGCAGAGCTGTAAAAGTTCGTACGTGGACCCTCAGGGCTCTCCGTGTGGAAGCTGAGGAGCAATAGGAAACACGGTGCGCAGTGTCCATTCTGGGTGTTCTTAACCTAGCGGCACTTTCTGGCCAGCCATGACTCGACGTTAGAGGCAGTCTTGCAAACGGACCGTTTGCCCCCGAACACGGCTAGGCTTCTGGCAGGTTCAGGGCACCGCACGTTGATCACTAAGTACAAACAACCAAGGTCCGGGGATAGCCTCCACAATGCTTGCCGGCAGGCAGCCTTTGCCCAGAAGCCTCAGGCAAAGCAGTGGCTTGAGGCGAGTGTGCTGTTCAGGACTCCTAGGACTCCTGGGGGCTCACCACGTCGCATGGCAAAACACTGTGTCCCCAGTGTGTCTTCCTGGGCGACCGCACCAAAAAGTGATACCTGAGGCAATTGGGACTGGTTCCCTGCACGAAGGATGAAAGGCAACACTCTGCTCTCTTCGCTGCCCACCTATTCGGCCAAGCGTTCCAAAGTCCTCCCGGACTCCGGCCTAGCAGCTCCTGGGTGTAATGCAGACGGTCCCCACAGCTGAACCACTGCTGCGATGAGGAAACACTGTGTTTACGGTTCATACTGGGAACCCTTACCTGCCGTGTCTCTGTGGGAGCAGAAGGTCGACTTCAGAGGCAGCCAGACAAACGTACAGTTTGCCCTTTCAACGCTACCTGTGGTTTTGTGAGACACGCGGACACTGTTGCCTCTCCCCAGAAATTATATCCTCGAAGCCCTTCAGCCCATGCAGGAGCACCTGGGTGCCAACATTTTCTCTGGGAAGCGCCATGGTGCGGGTTGCATCTCTTTCTCGTGGTCAGAAACTACAGAGCACTGTGCTGGGTTCCATGCTGATATTGGTTACCTAAAGCCAGGAGCATTACTTTCCCAGTGGGAGAGCTGAAAGTGCGGCCCCAAAGTGTGCTGAGAAACAGTGCGGTTGCTCGTGCTCGCTTCACCGTTAGAACGGCTTTGCGAAGGGCAAGGCAGTGTGACTGGAGAAACCCTCTCTTTTCTCCTCCGTGCAGGAGGCTTTCCTGGCGCCCCATGTCCCTAAAGGGAACACTCTACGGTTCCACAAGGACCAGAGGATGGGTCAGGGATGCCCTCCATGAATGCACTAGTGCAGAGTTTGGCCAGGACACCTTAAGCATGTAGTGCATGACAGTTAGCATGCCTTTCTGGAGGCTGCTGCTGCCTCAGCATATGCCTTGGAAGAACACTGGGTGGTGGAAGTGTTCTTGGGGCCCTGCGCCTCTGTCCACTATAAAAGTACCCCGGCTCATCTCTGTGAATGCAGAGTGAGCGGCAACAGCCTGTTCTCTTTGCTGGATAACTACATGGCCAAAACATTCAAAAGTACCCCTGAGCAGAGCTGTAAAACTTCGTACGTGGACCCTCAGGGCTCTCGGTGCGGAAGCTGAGGAGCAATAGGAAACACTGTGCGCAGTGTCCCTTCTGGATGTTCTTAACCTAGCAGCACTTTCTGGCTAGCCATGACTCGACTTTAGTGGCCGTCTTGCAAACGGACCGTTTGCCCCTGAACACGGCTAGGCTTCTGGCAGGTTCAGGGCACCGCACACTGATCACGAAGTACAAACAACCAAGGTCCGGGGATAGCCTCCACAATGCTTGCCGGCAGGCAGCCTTTGCCCAGAAGCCTCAGGCAAAGCAGTGGCTTGACGCGAGTGTGCTGTTCAGTACTCCTAGGACTCCTGGGGGCTCACCACGTCGCATGGCAAAACACTGTGTCCCAGTGTGTCTTCCTGGGCGACCGCACCAAAAAGTGATACCTGAGGCAATTGGGACTGGTTCCCTGCACGAAGGATGAAAGGCAACACTCTGCTCTC
The DNA here is from genome assembly GCF_025265405.1 of Mesoplodon densirostris. NCBI lineage: Eukaryota > Metazoa > Chordata > Mammalia > Artiodactyla > Ziphiidae > Mesoplodon > Mesoplodon densirostris. The sequence continues at coordinate 71,065,434 of NC_082665.1, read as the reverse complement.
TTCGCTGCCCACCTATTCGGCCAAGCGTTCCAAAGTCCTCCCGGACTCCGGCCTAGCAGCTCCTGGGTGTAATGCAGACGGTCCCCACAGCTCAACCACTGCTGCGATGAGGAAACACTGTGTTTACGGTTCATACTGGGAACCCTTACCTGCCGTGTCTCTGTGGGAGCAGAAGGTCGACTTCAGAGGCAGCCAGACAAACGTACAGTTTGCCCTTTCAACGCTACCTGTGGTTTTGTGAGACACGCGGACACTGTTGCCTCTCCCCAGAAATTATATCCTCGAAGCCCTTCAGCCCATGCAGGAGCACCTGGGTGCCAACATTTTCTCCGGGAAGCGTCAGCGTGCGGGTTGCATCTCATTCTCGTGGTCAAAAACTACAGAGCACTGTGCTGGGTTCCATGCTGATATTGGTTACCTAAAGCCAGGAGCATTACTTTCCCAGTGGGAGAGCTGAAAGTGCGGCCCCAAAGTGTGCTGAGAAACAGTGCGGTTGCTCGTGCTCTCTTCACCGTTAGAACGGCTTTGCGAAGGGCAAGGCAGTGTGACTGGAGAAACCCTCTCTTTTCTCCTCCGTGCAGGAGGCTTTCCTGGCGCCCCATGTCCCTAAAGGGAACACTCTACGGTTCCACAAGGACCAAAGGAAGGGTCAGGGATGCCATCCATGAATGGACTCGTGCAGAGTTTGGCCAGGACACCTTAAGCATGTAGTGCATGACAGTTAGCATGCCTTTCTGGAGGCTGCTGCTGCCTCAGCATATGCCTGGGAAGAACACTGGGTGGCGGAAGAGTTCTTGGGGCCCTGCGCATCTGTCCACTATAAAAGTGCCCCGGTTCATCTCTGGGAATGCAGAGTGAGCCGCAACAGCCTGTTCTCTTTGCCGGATAACTACATGGCCAAAACATTCAAAAGTGCCCCTGAGCAGAGCTGTAAAAGTTCGTACGTGGACCCTCAGGGCTCTCGGTGCGGAAGCTGAGGAGCAATAGGAAACACGGTGCGCAGTGTCCCTTCTGGGTTTTCTTAACCTAGCGGCACTTTCTGGCCAGCCATGACTCGACGTTAGAGGCAGTCTTGCAAACGGACCGTTTGCCCCTGAACACGGCTAGGCTTCTGGCAGGTTCAGGGCACCGCACACTGATCACGAAGTACAAACAACCAAGGTCCGGGGATAGCCTCCACAATGCTTGCCGGCAGGCAGCCTTTGCCCAGAAGCCTCAGGCAAAGCAGTGGCTTGACGCGAGTGTGCTGTTCAGGACTCCTAGGACTCCCGGGGGCTCACCACGTCGCATGGCAAAACACTGTGTCCCAGTGTGTCTTCCTGGGCGACCGCACCAAAAAGTGATACCTGAGGCAATTGGGACTGGTTCCCTGCACGAAGGATGAAAGGCAACACTCTGCTCTCTTCGCTGCCCACCTATTCGGCCAAGCGTTCCAAAGTCCTCCCGGACTCCGGCCTAGCAGCTCCTGGGTGTAATGCAGACGGTCCCCACAGCTGAACCACTGCTGCAATGAGGAAACACTGTGTTTACGGTTCATACTGGGAACCCTAACCTGCCGTGTCTCTGTGGGAGCAGAAGGTCGACTTCAGAGGCAGCCAGACAAACGTACACTTTGCCCTTTCAACTCTACCGGTGGTTTTCTGAGACACGCGGACACTGTTGCCTCTCCCCAGAAATTATATCCTCGAAGCCCTTCAGCCCATGCAGGAGCACCTGGGTGCCAACATTTTCTCCGGGAAGCGTCAGCGTGCGGGTTGCATCTCATTCTCGTGTTCAAAAACTACAGAGCACTGTGCTGGGTTCCATGCTGATATTGGTTACCTAAAGCCAGGAGCATTACTTTCCCAGTGGGAGAGCTGAAAGTGCGGCCCCAAAGTGTGGTGAGAAACAGTGCGGTTGCTCGTGCTCTCTTCACCGTTAGAACGGCTTTGCGAAGGGCAAGGCAGTGTGACTGGAGAAACCCTCTCTTTTCTCCTCCGTGCAGGAGGCTTTCCTGGCGCCCCATGTCCCTAAATGGAACACTCTACGGTTCCACAAGGACCAGAGGAAGGGTCAGGGATGCCATCCATGAATGGACTCGTGCAGAGTTTGGCCAGGACACCTTAAGCATGTAGTGCATGACAGTTAGCATGCCTTTCTGGAGGCTGCTGCTGCCTCAGCATATGCCTTGGAAGAACACTGGGTGGCGGAAGAGTTCTTGGGGCCCTGCGCATCTGTCCACTATAAAAGTGCCACGGTTCATCTCTGTGAATGCAGAGTGAGCGGCAACAGCCTGTTCTCTTTGCCGGATATCTACATGGCCAAAACATTCAAAAGTGCCCCTGAGCAGAGCTGTAAAAGTTCGTACGTGGACCCTCAGGGCTCTCGGTGCGGAAGCTGAGGAGCAATAGGAAACACTGTGCGAAGTGTCCCTTCTGGATGTTCTTAACGTAGCAGCACTTTCTGGCTAGCCATGACTCGACTTTAGTGGCCGTCTTGCAAACGGACCGTTTGCCCCTGAACACGGCTAGGCTTCTGGCAGGTTCAGGGCACCGCACATTGATCACGAAGTACAAACAACCAAGGTCCGGGGATAGCCTCCACAATGCTTGCCGGCAGGCAGCCTTTGCCCAGAAGCCTCAGTCAAAGCAGTGACTTGACGCGAGTGTGCTGTTCAGGACTCCTAGGACTCCTGGGGGCTCACCACGTCGCATGGCAAAACACTGTGTCCCAGTGTGTCTTCCTGGGCGACCGCACCAAAAAGTGATACCTGAGGCAATTGGGACTGGTTCCCTGCACGAAGGATGAAAGGCAACACTCTGCTCTCTTCGCTGCCCACCTATTCGGCCAAGCGTTCCAAAGTCCTCCCGGACTCCGGCCTAGCAGCTCCTAGGTGTAATGCAGACGGTCCCCACAGCTGAACTACTGCTGCGATGAGGAAACACTGTGTTTACGGTTCATACTGGGAACCCTTACCTGCCGTGTCTCTGTGGGAGCAGAAGGTCGACTTCAGAGGCAGCCAGACAAACGTACAGTTTGCCCTTTCAACGCTACCTGTGGTTTCGTGAGACACGCGGACACTGTTGCCTCTCCCCAGAAATTATATCCTCGAAGCCCTTCAGCCCATGCAGGAGCACCTGGGTGCCAACATTTTCTCTGGGAAGCACCAGGGTGCGGGTTGCATCTCTTTCTCGTGGTCAGAAACTACAGAGCACTGTGCTGGGTTCCATGCTGATATTGGTTACCTAAAGCCAGGAGCATTACTTTCCCAGTGGGAGAGCTGAAAGTGCGGCCCCAAAGTGTGCTGAGAAACAGTGCGGTTGCTCGTGCTCTCTTCACCGTTAGAACGGCTTTGTGAAGGGCAAGGCAGTGTGACTGGAGAAACCCTCTCTTTTCTCCTCCGTGCAGGAGGCTTTCCTGGCGCCCCATGTCCCTAAAGGGAACACTCTACGGTTCCACAAGGACCAAAGGAAGGGTCAGGGATGCCATCCATGAATGGACTCATGCAGAGTTTGGCCAGGACACCTTAAGCATGTAGTGCATGACAGTTAGCATGCCTTTCTGGAGGTTGCTGCTGCCTCAGCATATGCCTGGAAAGAACACTGGGTGGCGGAAGAGTTCTTGGGGCCCTGTGCATCTGTCCACTATAAAAGTGCTCCGGTTCATCTCTGGGAATGCAGAGTGAGCCGCAACAGCCTGTTCTCTTTGCCGGATAACTACATGGCCAAAACATTCAAAAGTGCCCCTGAGCAGAGCTGTAAAAGTTCGTACGTGGACCCTCAGGGCTCTCCGTGTGGAAGCTGAGGAGCAATAGGAAACACGGTGCGCAGTGTCCATTCTGGGTGTTCTTAACCTAGCGGCACTTTCTGGCCAGCCATGACTCGACGTTAGAGGCAGTCTTGCAAACGGACCGTTTGCCCCCGAACACGGCTAGGCTTCTGGCAGGTTCAGGGCACCGCACATTGATCACGAAGTACAAACAACCAAGGTCCGGGGATAGCCTCCACAATGCTTGCCGGCAGGCAGCCTTTGCCCAGAAGCCTCAGGCAAAGCAGTGGCTTGAGGCGAGTGTGCTGTTCAGGACTCCTAGGACTCCTGGGGGCTCACCACGTCGCATGGCAAAACACTGTGTCCCAGTGTGTCTTCCTGGGCGACCGCACCAAAAAGTGATACCTGAGGCAATTGGGACTGGTTCCCTGCACGAAGGATGAAAGGCAACACTCTGCTCTCTTCGCTGCCCAACTATTCGGCCAAGCGTTCCAAAGTCCTCCCGGACTCCGGCCTAGCAGCTCCTGGGTGTAATGCAGACGGTCCCAGAAGCTGAACCACTGCTGCGATGAGGAAACACTGTGTTTACAGTTCATACTGGGAACCCTTACCTGCCGTGTCTCTGTGGGAGCAGAAGGTCGACTTCAGAGGCAGCCAGACAAACGTACACTTTGCCCTTTCAACGCTACCTGTGGTTTTGTGAGACACGCGGACACTGTTGCCTCTCCCCAGAAATTATATCCTCGAAGCCCTTCAGCCCATGCAGGAGCACCTGGGTGCCAACATTTTCTCTGGGAAGCACCAGGGTGCGGGTTGCATCTCTTTCTCGAGGTCAGAAACTACAGAGCACTGTGCTGGGTTCCATGCTGATATTGGTTACCTAAAGCCAGGAGCATTACTTTCCCAGTGGGAGAGCTGAAAGTGCGGCCCCAAAGTGTGCTGAGAAACAGTGCGGTTGCTCGTGCTCGCTTCACCGTTAGAACGGCTTTGCGAAGGGCAAGGCAGTGTGACTGGAGATACCCTCTCTTTTCTCCTCCGTGCAGGAGGCTTTCCTGGTGCCCCATGTCCCTAAAGGGAACACTCTACGGTTCCACAAGGACCAGAGGATGGGTCAGGGATGCCCTCCATGAATGCACTAGTGCAGAGTTTGGCCAGGACACTTTAAGCATGTAGTGCATGACAGTTAGCATGCCTTTCTAGAGGCTGCTGCTGCCTCAGCATATGCCTTGGAAGAACACTGGGTGGCGGAAGTGTTCTTGGGGCCCTGCGCCTCTGTCCACTATAAAAGTACCCCGGCTCATCTCTGTGAATGCAGAGTGAGCGGCAACAGCCTGTTCTCTTTGCCGGATAACTACATGGCCAAAACATTCAAAAGTACCCCTGAGCAGAGCTGTAAAACTTCGTACGTGGACCCTCAGGGCTCTCGGTGCGGAAGCTGAGGAGCAATAAGAAACACTGTGCGCAGTGTCCCTTCTGGATGTTCTTAACCTAGCAGCACTTTCTGGCTAGCCATGACTCGACTTTAGTGGCCGTCTTGCAAACGGACCGTTTGCCCCTGAACACGGCTAGGCTTCTGGCAGGTTCAGGGCACCGCACACTGATCACGAAGTACAAACAACCAAGGTCCGGCGATAGCCTCCACAATGCTTGCCGGCAGGCAGCCTTTGCCCAGAAGCCTCAGGCAAAGCAGTGACTTGACGCGAGTGGCTGTTCAGGACTCCTAGGACTCCTGGGGGCTCACCACGTCGCATGGCAAAACACTGTGTCCCAGTGTGTCTTCCTGGGCGACCGCACCAAAAAGTGATACCTGAGGCAATTGGGACTGGTTCCCTGCACGAAGGATGAAAGGCAACACTCTGCTCTCTTCGCTGCCCACCTATTCGGCCAAGCGTTCCAAAGTCCTCCCGGACTCCGGCCTAGCAGCTCCTGGGTGTAATGCAGACGGTCCCCACAGCTGAACCACTGCTGCGATGAGGAAACACTGTGTTTACGGTTCATACTGGGAACCCTTACCTGCCGTGTCTCTGTGGGAGCAGAAGGTCGACTTCAGAGGCAGCCAGACAAACGTACAGTTTGCCCTTTCAACGCTACCTGTGGTTTTGTGAGACACGCGGACACTGTTGCCTCTCCCCAGAAATTATATCCTCGAAGCCCTTCAGCCCATGCAGGAGCACCTGGGTGCCAACATTTTCTCCGGGAAGCGTCAGCGTGCGGGTTGCATCTCATTCTCGTGGTCAAAAACTACAGAGCACTGTGCTGGGTTCCATGCTGATATTGGTTACCTAAAGCCAGGAGCATTACTTTCCCAGTGGGAGAGCTGAAAGTGCGGCCCCAAAGTGTGCTGAGAAACAGTGCGGTTGCTCGTGCTCTCTTCACCGTTAGAACGGCTTTGCGAAGGGCAAGGCAGTGTGACTGGAGAAACCCTCTCTTTTCTCCTCCGTGCAGGAGGCTTTCCTGGCGCCCCATGTCCCTAAAGGGAACACTCTACGGTTCCACAAGGACCAAAGGAAGGGTCAGGGATGCCATCCATGAATGGACTCGTGCAGAGTTTGGCCAGGACACCTTAAGCATGTAGTGCATGACAGTTAGCATGCCTTTCTGGAGGCTGCTGCTGCCTCAGCATATGCCTGGGAAGAACACTGGGTGGCGGAAGAGTTCTTGGGGCCCTGTGCATCTGTCCACTATAAAAGTGCCCCGGTTCATCTCTGGGAATGCAGAGTGAGCCGCAACAGCCTGTTCTCTTTGCCGGATAACTACATGGCCAAAACATTCAAAAGTGCCCCTGAGCAGAGCTGTAAAAGTTCGTACGTGGACCCTCAGGGCTCTCCGTGTGGAAGCTGAGGAGCAATAGGAAACACGGTGCGCAGTGTCCCTTCTGGGTGTTCTTAACCTAGCGGCACTTTCTGGCCAGCCATGACTCGACGTTAGAGGCAGTCTTGCAAACGGACCGTTTGCCCCCGAACACGGCTAGGCTTCTGGCAGGTTCAGGGCACCGCACATTGATCACGAAGTACAAACAACCAAGGTCCGGGGATAGCCTCCACAATGCTTGCCGGCAGGCAGCCTTTGCCCAGAAGCCTCAGGCAAAGCAGTGGCTTGACGCGAGTGTGCTGTTCAGTACTCCTAGGACTCCTGGGGGCTCACCACGTCGCATGGCAAAACACTGTGTCCCAGTGTGTCTTCCTGGGCGACCGCACCAAAAAGTGATACCTGAGGCAATTGGGACTGGTTCCCTGCACGAAGGATGAAAGGCAACACTCTGCTCTCTTCGCTGCCCACCTATTCGGCCAAGCGTTCCAAAGTCCTCCCGGACTCCGGCCTAGCAGCTCCTGGGTGTAATGCAGACGGTCCCCACAGCTCAACCACTGCTGCGATGAGGAAACACTGTGTTTACGGTTCATACTGGGAACCCTTACCTGCCGTGTCTCTGTGGGAGCAGAAGGTCGACTTCAGAGGCAGCCAGACAAACGTACAGTTTGCCCTTTCAACGCTACCTGTGGTTTTGTGAGACACGCGGACACTGTTGCCTCTCCCCAGAAATTATATCCTCGAAGCCCTTCAGCCCATGCAGGAGCACCTGGGTGCCAACATTTTCTCCGGGAAGCGTCAGCGTGCGGGTTGCATCTCATTCTCGTGGTCAAAAACTACAGAGCACTGTGCTGGGTTCCATGCTGATATTGGTTACCTAAAGCCAGGAGCATTACTTTCCCAGTGGGAGAGCTGAAAGTGCGGCCCCAAAGTGTGCTGAGAAACAGTGCGGTTGCTCGTGCTCTCTTCACCGTTAGAACGGCTTTGCGAAGGGCAAGGCAGTGTGACTGGAGAAACCCTCTCTTTTCTCCTCCGTGCAGGAGGCTTTCCTGGCGCCCCATGTCCCTAAAGGGAACACTCTACGGTTCCACAAGGACCAAAGGAAGGGTCAGGGATGCCATCCATGAATGGACTCGTGCAGAGTTTGGCCAGGACACCTTAAGCATGTAGTGCATGACAGTTAGCATGCCTTTCTGGAGGCTGCTGCTGCCTCAGCATATGCCTGGGAAGAACACTGGGTGGCGGAAGAGTTCTTGGGGCCCTGCGCCTCTGTCCACTATAAAAGTGCCCCGGTTCATCTCTGGGAATGCAGAGTGAGCCGCAACAGCCTGTTCTCTTTGCCGGATAACTACATGGCCAAAACATTCAAAAGTGCCCCTGAGCAGAGCTGTAAAAGTTCGTACGTGGACCCTCAGGGCTCTCCGTGTGGAAGCTGAGGAGCAATAGGAAACACGGTGCGCAGTGTCCCTTCTGGGTGTTCTTAACCTAGCGGCACTTTCTGGCCAGCCATGACTGGACGTTAGAGGCAGTCTTGCAAACGGACCGTTTGCCCCCGAACACGGCTAGGCTTCTGGCAGGTTCAGGGCACCGCACATTGATCACGAAGTACAAACAACCAAGGTCCGGGGATAGCCTCCACAATGCTTGCCGGCAGGCAGCCTTTGCCCAGAAGCCTCAGGCAAAGCAGTGGCTTGACGCGAGTGTGCTGTTCAGGACTCCTAGGACTCCTGGGGGCTCACCACGTCGCATGGCAAAACACTGTGTCCCAGTGTGTCTTCCTGGGCGACCGCACCAAAAAGTGATACCTGAGGCAATTGGGACTGGTTCCCTGCACGAAGGATGAAAGGCAACACTCTGCTCTCTTCGCTGCCCACCTATTTGGCCAAGCGTTCCAAAGTCCTCCCGGACTCCGGCCTAGCAGCTCCTGGGTGTAATGCAGACGGTCCCCACAGCTGAACCACTGCTGCGATGAGGAAACACTGTGTTTACGGTTCATACTGGGAACCCTTACCTGCCGTGTCTCTGTGGGAGCAGAAGGTCGACTTCAGAGGCAGCCAGACAAACGTACACTTTGCCCTTTCAACGCTACCTGTGGTTTCGTGAGACACGCGGACACTGTTGCCTCTCCCCAGAAATTATATCCTCGAAGCCCTTCAGCCCATGCAGGAGCACCTGGGTACCAACATTTTCTCTGGGAAGCGCCAGGGTGCGGGTTGCATCTCTTTCTCGTGGTCAGAAACTACAGAGCACTGTGCTGGGTTCCATGCTGATATTGGTTACCTAAAGCCAGGAGCATTACTTTCCCAGTGGGAGAGCTGAAAGTGCGGCCCCAAAGTGTGCTGAGAAACAGTGCGGTTGCTCGTGCTCTCTTCACCGTTAGAACGGCTTTGCGAAGGGCAAGGCAGTGTGACTGGAGAAACCCTCTCTTTTCTCCTCCGTGCAGGAGGCTTTCCTGGCGCCCCATGTCCCTAAAGGGAACACTCTACGGTTCCACAAGGACCAGAGGATGGGTCAGCGATTCCCTCCATGAATGCACTAGTGCAGAGTTTGGCCAGGACACCTTAAGCATGTAGTGCATGACAGTTAGCATGCCTTTCTGGAGGCTGCTGCTGCCTCAGCATATGCCTTGGAAGAACACTGGGTGGTGGAAGAGTTCTTGGGGCCCTGCGCCTCTGTCCACTATAAAAGTACCCCGGCTCATCTCTGTGAATGCAGAGTGAGCGGCAACAGCCTGTTCTCTTTGCTGGATAACTACATGGCCAAAACATTCAAAAGTACCCCTGAGCAGAGCTGTAAAACTTCGTACGTGGACCCTCAGGGCTCTCGGTGCGGAAGCTGAGGAGCAATAGGAAACACTGTGCGAAGTGTCCCTTCTGGATGTTCTTAACCTAGCAGCACTTTCTGGCTAGCCATGACTCGACTTTAGTGGCCGTCTTGCAAACGGACCGTTTGCCCCTGGACACGGCTAGGCTTCTGGCAGGTTCAGGGCACCGCACACTGATCACAAAGTACAAACAACCAAGGTCCGGGGATAGCCTCCACAATGCTTGCCGGCAGGCAGCCTTTGCCCAGAAGCCTCAGGCAAAGCAGTGGCTTGACGCGAGTGTGCTGTTCAGGACTCCTAGGACTCCTGGGGGCTCACCACGTCGCATGGCAAAACACTGTGTCCCAGTGTGTCTTCCTGGGCGACCGCACCAAAAAGTGATACCTGAGGCAATTGGGACTGGTTCCCTGCACGAAGGATGAAAGGCAACACTCTGCTCTCTTCGCTGCCCACCTATTTGGCCAAGCGTTCCAAAGTCCTCCCGGACTCCGGCCTAGCAGCTCCTAGGTGTAATGCAGACGGTCCCCACAGCTCAACCACTGCTGCGATGAGGAAACACTGTGTTTACGGTTCATACTGGGAACCCTTACCTGCCGTGTCTCTGTGGGAGCAGAAGGTCGACTTCAGAGGCAGCCAGAGAAACGTACAGTTTACCCTTTCAACGCTACCTGTGGTTTTGTGAGACACGCGGACACTGTTGCCTCTCCCCAGAAATTATATCCTCGAAGCCCTTCAGCCCATGCAGGAGCACCTGGGTGCCAACATTTTCTCCGGGAGGCGCCAGGGTGCTGGTTGCGTCTCTTTCTCGTGGTCACAAACTGCATAGCACTGTGCTGGGTTCCATGCTGATATTGGTTACCTAAAGCCAGGAGCATTACTTTCCCAGTGGGAGAGCTGAAAGTGCGGCCCCAAAGTGTGCTGAGAAACAGTGCGGTTGCTCGTGCTCTCTTCACCGTTAGAACGGCTTTGCGAAGGGCAAGGCAGTGTGACTGGAGAAACCCTCTCTTTTCTCCTCCGTGCAGGAGGCTTTCCTGGCGCCCCATGTCCCTAAAGGGAACACTCTACGGTTCCACAAGGACCAGAGGATGGGTCAGCGATGCCCTCCATGAATGGACTCGTGCAGAGTTTCGCCAGGACACCTTAAGCATGTAGTGCATGACAGTTAGCATGCCTTTCTGGAGGCTGCTGCTGCCTCAGCATATGCCTTGGAAGAACACTGGGTGGCGGAAGTGTTCTTGGGGCCCTGAGCCTCTGTCCACTATAAAAGTACCCCGGCTCATCTCTGTGAATGCAGAGTGAGCGGCAACAGCCTGTTCTCTTTGCCGGATAACTACGTGGCCAAAACATTCAAAAATGCCCCTGAGCAGAGCTGTAAAAGTTCGTACGTGGACCCTCAGGGCTCTCGGTGCGGAAGCTGAGGAGCAATAGGAAACACGGTGCGCAGTGTCCCTTCTGGGTGTTCTTAACCTAGCGGCACTTTCTGGCAAGCCATGACTCGACTTTAGAGGCACTCTTGAAAACGGACCGTTTGCCCCTGAACACGGCTAGGCTTCTGGCAGGTTCAGGGCACCGCACACTGATCACGAAGTACAAACAACCAAGGTCCGGGGATAGCCTCCACAATGCTTGCCGGCAGGCAGCCTTTGCCCAGAAGCCTCAGGCAAAGCAGTGGCTTGACGCGAGTGTGTTGTTCAGGACTCCTAGGACTCCTGGGGGCTCACCACGTCGCATGGCAAAACACTGTGTCCCAGTGTGTCTTCCTGGGCGACCGCACCAAAAAGTGATACCTGAGGCAATTGGGTCTGGTTCCCTGCACGAAGGATGAAAGGCAACACTCTGCTCTCTTCGCTGCCCACCTATTTGGCCAAGCGTTCCAAAGTCCTCCCGGACTCCGGCCTAGCAGCTCCTAGGTGTAATGCAGACGGTCCCAGAAGCTGAACCACTGCTGCGATGCGGAAACACTGTGTTTACGGTTCATACTGGGAACCCTTACCTGCCGTGTCTCTGTGGGAGCAGAAGGTCGACTTCAGAGGCAGCCAGACAAACGTACAGTTTGCCCTTTCAACGCTACCTGTGGTTTCGTGAGACACGCGGACACTGTTGCCTCTCCCCAGAAATTATATCCTCGAAGCCCTTCAGCCCATGCAGGAGCACCTGGGTGCCAACATTTTCTCTGGGAAGCACCAGGGTGCGGGTTGCATCTCTTTCTCGTGGTCAGAAACTACAGAGCACTGTGCTGGGTTCCATGCTGATATTGGTTACCTAAAGCCAGGAGCATTACTTTCCCAGTGGGAGAGCTGAAAGTGCGGCCCCAAAGTGTGCTGAGAAACAGTGCGGTTGCTCGTGCTCGCTTCACCGTTAGAACAGCTTTGCGAAGGGCAAGGCAGTGTGACTGGAGATACCCTCTCTTTTCTCCTCCGTGCAGGAGGCTTTCCTGGCGCCCCATGTCCCTAAAGGGAACACTCTACGGTTCCACAAGGACCAGAGGATGGGTCAGGAATGCCCTCCATGAATGCACTAGTGCAGAGTTTGGCCAGGACACTTTAAGCATGTAGTGCATGACAGTTAGCATGCCTTTCTAGAGGCTGCTGCTGCCTCAGCATATGCCTTGGAAGAACACTGGGTGGCGGAAGTGTTCTTGGGGCCCTGCGCCTCTGTCCACTATAAAAGTACCCCGGCTCATCTCTGTGAATGCAGAGTGAGCCGCAACAGCCTGTTCTCTTTGCCGCATAACTACATGGCCAAAACATTCAAAAGTGCCCCTGAGCAGAGCTGTAAAAGTTCGTACGTGGACCCTCAGGGCTCTCCGTGTGGAAGCTGAGGAGCAATAGGAAACACGGTGCGCAGTGTCCATTCTGGGTGTTCTTAACCTAGCGGCACTTTCTGGCCAGCCATGACTCGACGTTAGAGGCAGTCTTGCAAACGGACCGTTTGCCCCCGAACACGGCTAGGCTTCTGGCAGGTTCAGGGCACCGCACATTGATCACGAAGTACAAACAACCAAGGTCCGGGGATAGCCTCCACAATGCTTGCCGGCAGGCAGCCTTTGCCCAGAAGCCTCAGGCAAAGCAGTGGCTTGAGGCGAGTGTGCTGTTCAGGACTCCTAGGACTCCTGGGGGCTCACCACGTCGCATGGCAAAACACTGTGTCCCAGTGTGTCTTCCTGGGCGACCGCACCAAAAAGTGATACCTGAGGCAATTGGGACTGGTTCCCTGCACGAAGGATGAAAGGCAACACTCTGCTCTCTTCGCTGCCCACCTATTCGGCCAAGCGTTCCAAAGTCCTCCCGGACTCCGGCCTAGCAGCTCCTGGGTGTAATGCAGACGGTCCCCACAGCTGAACCACTGCTGCGATGAGGAAACACTGTGTTTACGGTTCATACTGGGAACCCTTACCTGCCGTGTCTCTGTGGGAGCAGAAGGTCGACTTCAGAGGCAGCCAGACAAACGTACAGTTTGCCCTTTCAACGCTACCTGTGGTTTTGTGAGACATGCGGACACTGTTGCCTCTCCCCAGAAATTATATCCTCGAAGCCCTTCAGCCCATGCAGGAGCACCTGGGTGCCAACATTTTCTCCGGGAAGCGTCAGCGTGCGGGTTGCATCTCATTCTCGTGGTCAAAAACTACAGAGCACTGTGCTGGGTTCCATGCTGATATTGGTTACCTAAAGCCAGGAGCATTACTTTCCCAGTGGGAGAGCTGAAAGTGCGGCCCCAAAGTGTGCTGAGAAACAGTGCGGTTGCTCGTGCTCTCTTCACCGTTAGAACGGCTTTGCGAAGGGCAAGGCAGTGTGACTGGAGAAACCCTCTCTTTTCTCCTCCGTGCAGGAGGCTTTCCTGGCGCCCCATGTCCCTAAAGGGAACACTCTACGGTTCCACAAGGACCAAAGGAAGGGTCAGGGATGCCATCCATGAATGGACTCGTGCAGAGTTTGGCCAGGACACCTTAAGCATGTAGTGCATGACAGTTAGCATGCCTTTCTGGAGGCTGCTGCTGCCTCAGCATATGCCTTGGAAGAACACTGGGTGGCGGAAGAGTTCTTGGGGCCCTGTGCATCTGTCCACTAGAAAAGTGCCCCGGGTCATCTCTGGGAATGCAGAGTGAGCCGCAACAGCCTGTTCTCTTTGCCGGATAACTACATGGCCAAAACATTCAAAAGTGCCCCTGAGCAGAGCTGTAAAAGTTCGTACGTGGACCCTCAGGGCTCTCCGTGTGGAAGCTGAGGAGCAATAGGAAACACGGTGCGCAGTGTCCCTTCTGGGTGTTCTTAACCTAGCGGCACTTTCTGGCCAGCCATGACTCGACGTTAGAGGCAGTCTTGCAAACGGACCGTTTGCCCCCGAACACGGCTAGGCTTCTGGCAGGTTCAGGGCACCGCACATTGATCACGAAGTACAAACAACCAAGGTCCGGGGATAGCCTCCACAATGCTTGCCGGCAGGCAGCCTTTGCCCAGAAGCCTCAGGCAAAGCAGTGGCTTGACGCGAGTGTGCTGTTCAGGACTCCTAGGACTCCTGGGGGCTCACCACGTCGCATGGCAAAACACTGTGTCCCAGTGTGTCTTCCTGGGCGACCGCACCAAAAAGTGATACCTGAGGCAATTGGGACTGGTTCCCTGCACGAAGGATGAAAGGCAACACTCTGCTCTCTTCGCTGCCCACCTATTTGGCCAAGCGTTCCAAAGTCCTCCCGGACTCCGGCCTAGCAGCTCCTGGGTGTAATGCAGACGGTCCCCACAGCTCAACCACTGCTGCGATGAGGAAACACTGTGTTTACGGTTCATAATGGGAACCCTTACCTGCCGTGTCTCTGTGGGAGCAGAAGGTCGACTTCAGAGGCAGCCAGAGAAACGTACAGTTTACCCTTTCAACGCTACCTGTGGTTTTGTGAGACACGCGGACACTGTTGCCTCTCCCCAGAAATTATATCCTCGAAGCCCTTCAGCCCATGCAGGAGCACCTCGGTGCCAACATTTTGTCCGGGAGGCGCCAGGGTGCTGGTTGCGTCTCTTTCTCGTGGTCACAAACTGCATAGCACTGTGCTGGGTTCCATGCTGATATTGGTTACCTAAAGCCAGGAGCATTACTTTCCCAGTGGGAGAGCTGAAAGTGCGGCCCCAAAGTGTGCTGAGAAACAGTGCGGTTGCTCGTGCTCTCTTAACCGTTAGAACGGCTTTGCGAAGGGCAAGGCAGTGTGACTGGAGAAACCCTCTCTTTTCTCCTCCGTGCAGGAGGCATTCCTGGCGCCCCATGTCCCTAAAGGGAACACTCTACGGTTCCACAAGGACCAGAGGATGGGTCAGCGATGCCCTCCATGAATGGACTCGTGCAGAGTTTGGCCAGGACACCTTAAGCATGTAGTGCATGACAGTTAGCATGCCTTTCTGGAGGCTGCTGCTGCCTCAGCATATGCCTTGGAAGAACACTGGGTGGCGGAAGTGTTCTTGGGGCCCTGCGCCTCTGTCCACTATAAAAGTACCCCGGCTCATCTCTGTGAATGCAGAGTGAGCCGCAACAGCCTGTTCTCTTTGCCGGATAACTACATGGCCAAAACATTCAAAAGTGCCCCTGAGCAGAGCTGTAAAAGTTCGTACGTGGACCCTCAGGGCTCTCGGTGCGGAAGCTGAGGAGCAATAGGAAACACGGTGCGCAGTGTCCCTTCTGGGTGTTCTTAACCTAGCGGCACTTTCTGGCCAGCCATGACTCGACGTTAGAGGCAGTCTTGCAAACGGACCGTTTGCCCCCGAACACGGCTAGGCTTCTGGCAGGTTCAGGGCACCGCACATTGATCACGAATTACAAACAACCAAGGTCCGGGGATAGCCTCCACAATGCTTGCCGGCAGGCAGCCTTTGCCCAGAAGACTCAGGCAAATCAGTGGCTTGACGCGAGTGTGCTGTTCAGGACTCCTAGGACTCCTGGGGGCTCACCACGTCGCATGGCAAAACACTGTGTCCCAGTGTGTCTTCCTGGGCGACCGCACCAAAAAGTGATACCTGAGGCAATTGGGACTGGTTCCCTGCACGAAGGATGAAAGGCAACACTCTGCTCTCTTCGCTGCCCACCTATTTGGCCAAGCGTTCCAAAGTCCTCCCGGACTCCGGCCTAGCAGCTCCTGGGTGTAATGCAGACGGTCCCCACAGCTCAACCACTGCTGCGATGAGGAAACACTGTGTTTACGGTTCATAATGGGAACCCTTACCTGCCGTGTCTCTGTGGGAGCAGAAGGTCGACTTCAGAGGCAGCCAGAGAAACGTACAGTTTACCCTTTCAACGCTACCTGTGGTTTTGTGAGACACGCGGACACTGTTGCCTCTCCCCAGAAATTATATCCTCGAAGCCCTTCAGCCCATGCAGGAGCACCTGGGTGCCAACATTTTCTCCGGGAGGCGCCAGGGTGCTGGTTGCGTCTCTTTCTCGTGGTCACAAACTGCATAGCACTGTGCTGGGTTCCATGCTGATATTGGTTACCTAAAGCCAGGAGCATTACTTTCCCAGTGGGAGAGCTGAAAGTGCGGCCCCAAAGTGTGCTGAGAAACAGTGCGGTTGCTCGTGCTCTCTTCACCGTTAGAACGGCTTTGCGAAGGGCAAGGCAGTGTGACTGGAGAAACCCTCTCTTTTCTCCTCCGTGCAGGAGGCATTCCTGGCGCCCCATGTCCCTAAAGGGAACACTCTACGGTTCCACAAGGACCAGAGGATGGGTCAGCGATGCCCTCCATGAATGGACTCGTGCAGAGTTTGGCCAGGACACCTTAAGCATGTAGTGCATGACAGTTAGCATGCCTTTCTGGAGGCTGCTGCTGCCTCAGCATATGCCTTGGAAGAACACTGGGTGGCGGAAG
The DNA here is from genome assembly GCF_025265405.1 of Mesoplodon densirostris. Taxonomy (NCBI): domain Eukaryota; kingdom Metazoa; phylum Chordata; class Mammalia; order Artiodactyla; family Ziphiidae; genus Mesoplodon; species Mesoplodon densirostris. The sequence goes on along the minus strand of NC_082665.1, from coordinate 71,049,213 downwards.
TGTTCTTGGGGCCCTGCGCCTCTGTCCACTATAAAAGTACCCCGGCTCATCTCTGTGAATGCAGAGTGAGCCGCAACAGCCTGTTCTCTTTGCCGGATAACTACATGGCCAAAACATTCAAAAGTGCCCCTGAGCAGAGCTGTAAAAGTTCGTACGTGGACCCTCAGGGCTCTCGGTGCGGAAGCTGAGGAGCAATAGGAAACACGGTGCGCAGTGTCCCTTCTGGATGTTCTTAACCTAGCAGCACTTTCTGGTTAGCCATGACTCGACTTTATTGGCCGTCTGGCAAACGTACCGTTTGCCCCTGAACACGGCTAGGCTTCTGGCAGGTTCAGGGCACCGCACACTGATCACGAAGTACAAACAACCAAGGTCCGGGGATAGCCTCCACAATGCTTGCCGGCAGGCAGCCTTTGCCCAGAAGCCTCAGGCAAAGCAGTGGCTTGACGCGAGTGTGCTGTTCAGGACTCCTAGGACTCCTGGGGGCTCACCACGTCGCATGGCAAAACACTGTGTCCCAGTGTGTCTTCCTGGGCGACCGCACCAAAAAGTGATACCTGAGGCAATTGGGACTGGTTCCCTGCACGAAGGATGAAAGGCAACACTCTGCTCTCTTCGCTGCCCACCTATTTGGCCAAGCGTTCCAAAGTCCTCCCGGACTCCGGCCTAGCAGCTCCTGGGTGTAATGCAGACGGTCCCCACAGCTGAACCACTGCTGCGATGAGGAAACACTGTGTTTACGGTTCATACTGGGAAACCTTACCTGCCGTGTCTCTGTGGGAGCAGAAGGTCGACTTCAGAGGCAGCCAGACAAACGTACAGTTTGCCCTTTCAACGCTACCTGTGGTTTCGTGAGACACGCGGACACTGTTGCCTCTCCCCAGAAATTATATCCTCGAAGCCCTTCAGCCCATGCAGGAGCACCTGGGTACCAACATTTTCTCTGGGAGGCGCCAGGGTGCTGGTTGCGTCTCTTTCTCGTGGTCACAAACTGCATAGCACTGTGCTGGGTTCCATGCTGATATTGGTTACCTAAAGCCAGGAGCATTACTTTCCCAGTGGGAGAGCTGAAAGTGCGGCCCCAAAGTGTGCTGAGAAACAGTGCGGTTGCTCGTGCTCTCTTAACCGTTAGAACGGCTTTGCGAAGGGCAAGGCAGTGTGACTGGAGAAACCCTCTCTTTTCTCCTCCGTGCAGGAGGCATTCCTGGCGCCCCATGTCCCTAAAGGGAACACTCTACGGTTCCACAAGGACCAGAGGATGGGTCAGCGATGCCCTCCATGAATGGACTCGTGCAGAGTTTGGCCAGGACACCTTAAGCATGTAGTGCATGACAGTTAGCATGCCTTTCTGGAGGCTGCTGCTGCCTCAGCATATGCCTTGGAAGAACACTGGGTGGCGGAAGTGTTCTTGGGGCCCTGCGCCTCTGTCCACTATAAAAGTACCCCGGCTCATCTCTGTGAATGCAGAGTGAGCCGCAACAGCCTGTTCTCTTTGCCGGATAACTACATGGCCAAAACATTCAAAAGTGCCCCTGAGCAGAGCTGTAAAAGTTCGTACGTGGACCCTCAGGGCTCTCGGTGCGGAAGCTGAGGAGCAATAGGAAACACGGTGCGCAGTGTCCCTTCTGGGTGTTCTTAACCTAGCGGCACTTTCTGGCCAGCCATGACTCGACGTTAGAGGCAGTCTTGCAAACGGACCGTTTGCCCCCGAACACGGCTAGGCTTCTGGCAGGTTCAGGGCACCGCACATTGATCACGAATTACAAACAACCAAGGTCCGGGGATAGCCTCCACAATGCTTGCCGGCAGGCAGCCTTTGCCCAGAAGACTCAGGCAAATCAGTGGCTTGACGCGAGTGTGCTGTTCAGGACTCCTAGGACTCCTGGGGGCTCACCACGTCGCATGGCAAAACACTGTGTCCCAGTGTGTCTTCCTGGGCGACCGCACCAAAAAGTGATACCTGAGGCAATTGGGACTGGTTCCCTGCACGAAGGATGAAAGGCAACACTCTGCTCTCTTCGCTGCCCACCTATTTGGCCAAGCGTTCCAAAGTCCTCCCGGACTCCGGCCTAGCAGCTCCTGGGTGTAATGCAGACGGTCCCCACAGCTCAACCACTGCTGCGATGAGGAAACACTGTGTTTACGGTTCATAATGGGAACCCTTACCTGCCGTGTCTCTGTGGGAGCAGAAGGTCGACTTCAGAGGCAGCCAGAGAAACGTACAGTTTACCCTTTCAACGCTACCTGTGGTTTTGTGAGACACGCGGACACTGTTGCCTCTCCCCAGAAATTATATCCTCGAAGCCCTTCAGCCCATGCAGGAGCACCTGGGTGCCAACATTTTCTCCGGGAGGCGCCAGGGTGCTGGTTGCGTCTCTTTCTCGTGGTCACAAACTGCATAGCACTGTGCTGGGTTCCATGCTGATATTGGTTACCTAAAGCCAGGAGCATTACTTTCCCAGTGGGAGAGCTGAAAGTGCGGCCCCAAAGTGTGCTGAGAAACAGTGCGGTTGCTCGTGCTCTCTTCACCGTTAGAACGGCTTTGCGAAGGGCAAGGCAGTGTGACTGGAGAAACCCTCTCTTTTCTCCTCCGTGCAGGAGGCATTCCTGGCGCCCCATGTCCCTAAAGGGAACACTCTACGGTTCCACAAGGACCAGAGGATGGGTCAGCGATGCCCTCCATGAATGGACTCGTGCAGAGTTTGGCCAGGACACCTTAAGCATGTAGTGCATGACAGTTAGCATGCCTTTCTGGAGGCTGCTGCTGCCTCAGCATATGCCTTGGAAGAACACTGGGTGGCGGAAGTGTTCTTGGGGCCCTGCGCCTCTGTCCACTATAAAAGTACCCCGGCTCATCTCTGTGAATGCAGAGTGAGCCGCAACAGCCTGTTCTCTTTGCCGGATAACTACATGGCCAAAACATTCAAAAGTGCCCCTGAGCAGAGCTGTAAAAGTTCGTACGTGGACCCTCAGGGCTCTCGGTGCGGAAGCTGAGGAGCAATAGGAAACACGGTGCGCAGTGTCCCTTCTGGATGTTCTTAACCTAGCAGCACTTTCTGGTTAGCCATGACTCGACTTTATTGGCCGTCTGGCAAACGTACCGTTTGCCCCTGAACACGGCTAGGCTTCTGGCAGGTTCAGGGCACCGCACACTGATCACGAAGTACAAACAACCAAGGTCCGGGGATAGCCTCCACAATGCTTGCCGGCAGGCAGCCTTTGCCCAGAAGCCTCAGGCAAAGCAGTGGCTTGACGCGAGTGTGCTGTTCAGGACTCCTAGGACTCCTGGGGGCTCACCACGTCGCATGGCAAAACACTGTGTCCCAGTGTGTCTTCCTGGGCGACCGCACCAAAAAGTGATACCTGAGGCAATTGGGACTGGTTCCCTGCACGAAGGATGAAAGGCAACACTCTGCTCTCTTCGCTGCCCACCTATTTGGCCAAGCGTTCCAAAGTCCTCCCGGACTCCGGCCTAGCAGCTCCTGGGTGTAATGCAGACGGTCCCCACAGCTGAACCACTGCTGCGATGAGGAAACACTGTGTTTACGGTTCATACTGGGAAACCTTACCTGCCGTGTCTCTGTGGGAGCAGAAGGTCGACTTCAGAGGCAGCCAGACAAACGTACAGTTTGCCCTTTCAACGCTACCTGTGGTTTCGTGAGACACGCGGACACTGTTGCCTCTCCCCAGAAATTATATCCTCGAAGCCCTTCAGCCCATGCAGGAGCACCTGGGTGCCAACATTTTCTCCGGGAAGCGTCAGCGTGCGGGTTGCACCTCATTCTCGTGGTCAAAAACTACAGAGCACTGTGCTGGGTTCCATGCTGATATTGGTTACCTAAAGCCAGGAGCATTACTTTCCCAGTGGGAGAGCTGAAAGTGCGGCCCCAAAGTGTGCTGAGAAACAGTGCGGTTGCTCGTGCTATCTTCACCGTTAGAACGGCTTTGCGAAGGGCAAGGCAGTGTGACTGGAGAAACCCTCTCTTTTCTCCTCCGTGCAGGAGGCTTTCCTGGCGCCCCATGTCCCTAAAGGGAACACTCTACGGTTCCACAAGGACCAAAGGAAGGGTCAGGGATGCCATCCATGAATGGACTCGTGCAGAGTTTGGCCAGGACACCTTAAGCATGTAGTGCATGACAGTTAGCATGCCTTTCTAGAGGCTGCTGCTGCCTCAGCATATGCCTTGGAAGAACACTGGGTGGCGGAAGTGTTCTTGGGGCCCTGCGCCTCTGTCCACTATAAAAGTACCCCGGCTCATCTCTGTGAATGCAGAGTGAGCGGCAACAGCCTGTTCTCTTTGCCGGATAACTACATGGCCAAAACATTCAAAAGTACCCCTGAGCAGAGCTGTAAAACTTCGTACGTGGACCCTCAGGGCTCTCGGTGCGGAAGCTGAGGAGCAATAGGAAACACTGTGCGCAGTGTCCCTTCTGGATGTTCTTAACCTAGCAGCACTTTCTGGCTAGCCATGACTCGACTTTAGTGGCCGTCTTGCAAACGGACCGTTTGCCCCTGAACACGGCTAGGCTTCTGGCAGGTTCAGGGCACCGCACACTGATCACGAAGTACAAACAACCAAGGTCCGGCGATAGCCTCCACAATGCTTGCCGGCAGGCAGCCTTTGCCCAGAAGCCTCAGTCAAAGCAGTGACTTGACGCGAGTGTGCTGTTCAGGACTCCTAGGACTCCTGGGGGCTCACCACGTCGCATGGCAAAACACTGTGTCCCCAGTGTGTCTTCCTGGGCGACCGCACCAAAAAGTGATACCTGAGGCAATTGGGACTGGTTCCCTGCAGGAAGGATGAAAGGCAACACTCTGCTCTCTTCGCTGCCCACCTATTCGGCCAAGCGTTCCAAAGTCCTCCCGGACTCCGGCCTAGCAGCTCCTGGGTGTAATGCAGACGGTCCCCACAGCTGAACCACTGCTGCGATGAGGAAACACTGTGTTTACGGTTCATACTGGGAACCCTTACCTGCCGTGTCTCTGTGGGAGCAGAAGGTCGACTTCAGAGGCAGCCAGACAAACGTCCAGTTTGCCCTTTCAACGCTACCTCTGGTTTTGTGAGACACGCGGACACTGTTGCCTCTCCCCAGAAATTATATCCTCGAAGCCCTTCAGCCCATGCAGGAGCACCTGGGTGCCAACATTTTCTCCGGGAAGCGTCAGCGTGCGGGTTGCATCTCATTCTCGTCGTCAAAAACTACAGAGCACTGTGCTGGGTTCCATGCTGATATTGGTTACCTAAAGCCAGGAGCATTACTTTCCCAGTGGGAGAGCTGAAAGTGCGGCCCCAAAGTGTGCTGAGAAACAGTGCGGTTGCTCGTGCTCTCTTCACCGTTAGAACGGCTTTGCGAAGGGCAAGGCAGTGTGACTGGAGAAACCCTCTCTTTTCTCCTCCGTGCAGGAGGCTTTCCTGGCGCCCCATGTCCCTAAAGGGAACACTCTACGGTTCCACAAGGACCAAAGGAAGGGTCAGGGATGCCATCCATGAATGGACTCGTGCAGAGTTTGGCCAGGACACCTTAAGCATGTAGTGCATGACAGTTAGCATGCCTTTCTGGAGGCTGCTGCTGCCTCAGCATATGCCTGGGAAGAACACTGGGTGGCGGAAGAGTTCTTGGGGCCCTGTGCATCTGTCCACTATAAAAGTGCCCCGGTTCATCTCTGGGAATGCAGAGTGAGCCGCAACAGCCTGTTCTCTTTGCCGGATAACTACATGGCCAAAACATTCAAAAGTGCCCCTGAGCAGAGCTGTAAAAGTTCGTACGTGGACCCTCAGGGCTCTCCGTGTGGAAGCTGAGGAGCAATAGGAAACACGGTGTGCAGTGTCCCTTCTGGGTGTTCTTAACCTAGCGGCACTTTCTGGCCAGCCATGACTCGACGTTAGAGGCAGTCTTGCAAACGGACCGTTTGCCCCCGAACACGGCTAGGCTTCTGGCAGGTTCAGGGCACCGCACATTGATCACGAAGTACAAACAACCAAGGTCCGGGGATAGCCTCCACAATGCTTGCCGGCAGGCAGCCTTTGCCCAGAAGCCTCAGGCAAAGCAGTGGCTTGACGCGAGTGTGCTGTTCAGTACTCCTAGGACTCCTGGGGGCTCACCACGTCGCATGGCAAAACACTGTGTCCCAGTGTGTCTTCCTGGGCGACCGCACCAAAAAGTGATACCTGAGGCAATTGGGACTGGTTCCCTGCACGAAGGATGAAAGGCAACACTCTGCTCTCTTCGCTGCCCACCTATTCGGCCAAGCGTTCCAAACTCCTCCCGGACTCCGGCCTAGCAGCTCCTGGGTGTAATGCAGACGGTCCCCACAGCTGAACCACTGCTGCGATGAGGAAACACTGTGTTTACAGTTCATACTGGGAACCCTTACCTGCCGTGTCTCTGTGGGAGCAGAAGGTCGACTTCAGAGGCAGCCAGACAAACGTCCAGTTTGCCCTTTCAACGCTACCTGTGGTTTTGTGAGACACGCGGACACTGTTGCCTCTCCCCAGAAATTATATCCTCGAAGCCCTTCAGCCCATGCAGGAGCACCTGGGTGCCAACATTTTCTCCGGGAAGCGCCAGGGTGCTGGTTGCGTGTCGTTCTCGTGGTCAGAAACTACAGAGCACTGTGCTGGGTTCCATGCTGATATTGGTTAATTAAAGCCAGGAGCATTACTTTCCCAGTGGGAGAGCTGAAAGTGCGGCCCCAAAGTGTGCTGAGAAACAGTGCGGTTGCTCGTGCTCGCTTCACCGTTAGAACGGCTTTGCGAAGGGCAAGGCAGTGTGACTGGAGAAACCCTCTCTTTTCTCCTCCGTGCAGGAGGCTTTCCTGGCGCCCCATGTCCCTAAAGGGAACACTCTACGGTTCCACAAGGACCAGAGGATGGGTCAGGGATGCCCTCCATGAATGCACTAGTGCAGAGTTTGGCCAGGACACCTTAAGCATGTAGTGCATGACAGTTAGCATGCCTTTCTGGAGGCTGCTGCTGCCTCAGCATATGCCTTGGAAGAACACTGGGTGGTGGAAGAGTTCTTGGGGCCCTGCGCCTCTGTCCACTATAAAAGTACCCCGGCTCATCTCTGTGAATGCAGAGTGAGCGGCAACAGCCTGTTCTCTTTGCTGGATAACTACATGGCCAAAACATTCAAAAGTACCCCTGAGCAGAGCTGTAAAACTTCGTACGTGGACCCTCAGGGCTCTCGGTGCGGAAGCTAAGGAGCAATAGGAAACACTGTGCGAAGTGTCCCTTCTGGATGTTCTTAACCTAGCAGCACTTTCTGGCTAGCCATGACTCGACTTTAGTGGCCGTCTTGCAAACGGACCGTTTGCCCCTGAACACGGCTAGGCTTCTGGCAGGTTCAGGGCACCGCACACTGATCACGAAGTACAAACAACCAAGGTCCGGGGATAGCCTCCACAATGCTTGCCGGCAGGCAGCCTTTGCCCAGAAGCCTCAGTCAAAGCAGTGACTTGACGCGAGTGTGCTGTTCAGGACTCCTAGGACTCCTGGGGGCTCACCACGTCGCATGGAAAAACACTGTGTCCCAGTGTGTCTTCCTGGGCGACCGCACCAAAAAGTGATACCTGAGGCAATTGGGACTGGTTCCCTGCACGAAGGATGAAAGGCAACACTCTGCTCTCTTCGCTGCCCACCTATTTGGCCAAGCGTTCCAAAGTCCTCCCGGACTCCGGCCTAGCAGCTCCTGGGTGTAATGCAGACGGTCCCCACAGCTGAACCACTGCTGCGATGAGGAAACACTGTGTTTACGGTTCATACTGGGAACACTTACCTGCCGTGTCTCTGTGGGAGCAGAAGGTCGACTTCAGAGGCAGCCAGACAAACGTACAGTTTGCCCTTTCAACGCTACCTGTGGTTTCGTGAGACACGCGGACACTGTTGCCTCTCCCCAGAAATTATATCCTCGAAGCCCTTCAGCCCATGCAGGAGCACCTGGGTACCAACATTTTCTCTGGGAAGCGCCAGGGTGCGGGTTGCATCTCTTTCTCGTGGTCAGAAACTACAGAGCACTGTGCTGGGTTCCATGCTGATATTGGTTACCTAAAGCCAGGAGCATTACTTTCCCAGTGGGAGAGCTGAAAGTGCGGCCCCAAAGTGTGCTGAGAAACAGTGCGGTTGCTCGTGCTCTCTTCACCGTTAGAACGGCTTTGCGAAGGGCAAGGCAGTGTGACTGGAGAAACCCTCTCTTTTCTCCTCCGTGCAGGAGGCTTTCCTGGCGCCCCATGTCCCTAAAGGGAACACTCTACGGTTCCACAAGGACCAGAGGATGTGTCAGGGATGCCCTCCATGAATGCACTAGTGCAGAGTTTGGCCAGGACACCTTAAGCATGTAGTGCATGACAGTTAGCATGCCTTTCTGGAGGCTGCTGCTGCCTCAGCATATGCCTTGGAAGAACACTGGGTGGTGGAAGAGTTCTTGGGGCCCTGCGCCTCTGTCCACTATAAAAGTACCCCGGCTCATCTCTGTGAATGCAGAGTGAGCGGCAACAGCCTGTTCTCTTTGCTGGATAACTACATGGCCAAAACATTCAAAAGTACCCCTGAGCAGAGCTGTAAAACTTCGTACGTGGACCCTCAGGGCTCTCGGTGCGGAAGCTGAGGAGCAATAGGAAACACTGTGCGAAGTGTCCCTTCTGGATGTTCTTAACCTAGCAGCACTTTCTGGCTAGCCATGACTCGACTTTAGTGGCCGTCTTGCAAACGGACCGTTTGCCCCTGAACACGGCTAGGCTTCTGGCAGGTTCAGGGCACCGCACACTGATCACGAAGTACAAACAACCAAGGTCCGGGGATAGCCTCCACAATGCTTGCCGGCAGGCAGCCTTTGCCCAGAAGCCTCAGGCAAAGCAGTGGCTTGACGCGAGTGTGCTGTTCAGGACTCCTAGGACTCCTGGGGGCTCACCACGTCGCATGGCAAAACACTGTGTCCCAGTGTGTCTTCCTGGGCGACCGCACCAAAAAGTGATACCTGAGGCAATTGGGACTGGTTCCCTGCACGAAGGATGAAAGGCAACACTCTGCTCTCTTCGCTGCCCACCTATTTGGCCAAGCATTCCAAAGTCCTCCCGGACTCCGGCCTAGCAGCTCCTGGGTGTAATGCAGACGGTCCCCACAGCTCAACCACTGCTGCGATGAGGAAACACTGTGTTTACGGTTCATACTGGGAACCCTTACCTGCCGTATCTCTGTGGGAGCAGAAGGTCGACTTCAGAGGCAGCCAGAGAAACGTACAGTTTACCCTTTCAACGCTACCTGTGGTTTTGTGAGACACGCGGACACTGTTGCCTCTCCCCAGAAATTATATCCTCGAAGCCCTTCAGCCCATGCAGCAGCACCTGGGTGCCAACATTTTCTCCGGGAAGCGCCAGGGTGCTGGTTGCGTCTCTTTCTCGTGGTCACAAACTGCATAGCACTGTGCTGGGTTCCATGCTGATATTGGTTACCTAAAGCCAGGAGCATTACTTTCCCAGTGGGAGAGCTGAAAGTGCGGCCCCAAAGTGTGCTGAGAAACAGTGCGGTTGCTCGTGCTCTCTTCACCGTTAGAACGGCTTTGCGAAGGGCAAGGCAGTGTGACTGGAGAAACCCTCTCTTTTCTCCTCCGTGCAGGAGGCATTCCTGGCGCCCCATGTCCCTAAAGGGAACACTCTACGGTTCCACAAGGACCAGAGGATGGGTCAGCGATGCCCTCCATGAATGGACTCGTGCAGAGTTTCGCCAGGACACCTTAAGCATGTAGTGCATGACAGTTAGCATGCCTTTCTGGAGGCTGCTGCTGCCTCAGCATATGCCTTGGAAGAACACTGGGTGGCGGAAGTGTTCTTGGGGCCCTGCGCCTCTGTCCACTATAAAAGTACCCCGGCTCATCTCTGTGAATGCAGAGTGAGCCGCAACAGCCTGTTCTCTTTGCCGGATAACTACATGGCCAAAACATTCAAAAGTGCCCCTGAGCAGAGCTGTAAAAGTTCGTACGTGGACCCTCAGGGCTCTCGGTGCGGAAGCTGAGGAGCAATAGGAAACACTGTGCGCAGTGTCCCTTCTGGATGTTCTTAACCTAGCAGCACTTTCTGGCTAGCCATGACTCGACTTTAGTGGCCGTCTGGCAAACGGACCGTTTGCCCCTGAACACGGCTAGGCTTCTGGCAGGTTCAGGGCACCGCACACTGATCACGAAGTACAAACAACCAAGGTCCGGGGATAGCCTCCACAATGCTTGCCGGCAGGCAGCCTTTGCCCAGAAGCCTCAGGCAAAGCAGTGGCTTGACGCGAGTGTGCTGTTCAGGACTCCTAGGACTCCTGGGGGCTCACCACGTCGCATGGCAAAACACTGTGTCCCAGTGTGTCTTCCTGGGCGACCGCACCAAAAAGTGATACCTGAGGCAATTGGGACTGGTTCCCTGCACGAAGGATGAAAGGCAACACTCTGCTCTCTTCGCTGCCCACCTATTTGGCCAAGCGTTCCAAAGTCCTCCCGGAATCCGGCCTAGCAGCTCCTGGGTGTAATGCAGACGGTCCCCACAGCTCAACCACTGCTGCGATGAGGAAACACTGTGTTTACGGTTCATAATGGGAACCCTTACCTGCCGTGTCTCTGTGGGAGCAGAAGGTCGACTTCAGAGGCAGCCAGAGAAACGTACAGTTTACCCTTTCAACGCTACCTGTGGTTTTGTGAGACACGCGGACACTGTTGCCTCTCCCCAGAAATTATATCCTCGAAGCCCTTCAGCCCATGCAGGAGCACCTGGGTGCCAACATTTTCTCCGGGAGGCGCCAGGGTGCTGGTTGCGTCTCTTTCTCGTGGTCACAAACTGCATAGCACTGTGCTGGGTTCCATGCTGATATTGGTTACCTAAAGCCAGGAGCATTACTTTCCCAGTGGGAGAGCTGAAAGTGCGGCCCCAAAGTGTGCTGAGAAACAGTGCGGTTGCTCGTGCTCTCTTCACCGTTAGAACGGCTTTGCGAAGGGCAAGGCAGTGTGACTGGAGAAACCCTCTCTTTTCTCCTCCGTGCAGGAGGCATTCCTGGCGACCCATGTCCCTAAAGGGAACACTCTACGGTTCCACAAGGACCAGAGGATGGGTCAGCGATGCCCTCCATGAATGGACTCGTGCAGAGTTTCGCCAGGACACCTTAAGCATGTAGTGCATGACAGTTAGCATGCCTTTCTGGAGGCTGCTGCTGCCTCAGCATATGCCTTGGAAGAACACTGGGTGGCGGAAGTGTTCTTGGGGCCCTGCGCCTCTGTCCTCTATAAAAGTACCCCGGCTCATCTCTGTGAATGCAGAGTGAGCGGCAACAGCCTGTTCTCTTTGCCGGATAACTACATGGCCAAAACATTCAAAAGTGCCCCTGAGCAGAGCTGTAAAACTTCGTACGTGGACCCTCAGGGCTCTCGGTGCGGAAGCTGAGGAGCAATAGGAAACACGGTGCGCAGTGTCCCTTCTGGGTGTTCTTAACCTAGCGGCACTTTCTGGCAAGCCATGACTCGACTTTAGAGGCACTCTTGAAAACGGACCGTTTGCCCCTGAACACGGCTAGGCTTCTGGCAGGTTCAGGGCACCGCACACTGATCACGAAGTACAAACAACCAAGGTCCGGGGATAGCCTCCACAATGCTTGCCGGCAGGCAGCCTTTGCCCAGAAGCCTCAGGCAAAGCAGTGGCTTGACGCGAGTGTGCTGTTCAGGACTCCTAGGACTCCTGGGGGCTCAGCACGTCGCATGGCAAAACACTGTGTCCCAGTGTGTCTTCCTGGGCGACCGCACCAAAAAGTGATACCTGAGGCAATTGGGACTGGTTCCCTGCACGAAGGATGAAAGGCAACACTCTGCTCTCTTCGCTGCCCACCTATTTGGCCAAGCGTTCCAAAGTCCTCCCGGACTCCGGCCTAGCAGCTCCTAGGTGTAATGCAGACGGTCCCAGAAGCTGAACCACTGCTGCGATGAGGAAACACTGTGTTTACGGTTCATACTGGGAACCCTTACCTGCCGTGTCTCTGTGAGAGCAGAAGGTCGACTTCAGAGGCAGCCAGACAAACGTACAGTTTGCCCTTTCAACGCTACCTGTGGTTTCGTGAGACACGCGGACACTGTTGCCTCTCCCCAGAAATTATATCCTCGAAGCCCTTCAGCCCATGCAGGAGCACCTGGGTGCCAACATTTTCTCTGGGAAGCACCAGGGTGCGGGTTGCATCTCTTTCTCGTGGTCAGAAACTACAGAGCACTGTGCTGGGTTCCATGCTGATATTGGTTACCTAAAGCCAGGAGCATTACTTTCCCAGTGGGAGAGCTGAAAGTGCGGCCCCAAAGTGTGCTGAGAAACAGTGCGGTTGCTCGTGCTCGCTTCACCGTTAGTACGGCTTTGCGAAGGGCAAGGCAGTGTGACTGGAGATACCCTCTCTTTTCTCCTCCGTGCAGGAGGCTTTCCTGGCGCCCCATGTCCCTAAAGGGAACACTCTACGGTTCCACAAGGACCAGAGGATGGGTCAGGAATGCCCTCCATGAATGCACTAGTGCAGAGTTTGGCCAGGACACTTTAAGCATGTAGTGCATGACAGTTAGCATGCCTTTCTAGAGGCTGTTGCTGCCTCAGCATATGCCTTGGAAGAACACTGGGTGGCGGAAGTGTTCTTGGGGCCCTGCGCCTCTGTCCACTATAAAAGTACCCCGGCTCATCTCTGTGAATGCAGAGTGAGCCGCAACAGCCTGTTCTCTTTGCCGGATAACTACATGGCCAAAACATTCAAAAGTGCCCCTGAGCAGAGCTGTAAAAGTTCGTACGTGGACCCTCAGGGCTCTCCGTGTGGAAGCTGAGGAGCAATAGGAAACACGGTGCGCAGTGTCCCTTCTGGGTGTTCTTAACCTAGCGGCACTTTCTGGCCAGCCATGACTCGACGTTAGAGGCAGTCTTGCAAACGGACCGTTTGCCCCCGAACACGGCTAGGCTTCTGGCAGGTTCAGGGCACCGCACACTGATCACGAAGTACAAACAACCAAGGTCCGGGGATAGCCTCCACAATGCTTGCCGGCAGGCAGCCTTTGCCCAGAAGCCTCAGGCAAAGCAGTGGCTTGACGCGAGTGTGCTGTTCAGTACTCCTAGGACTCCTGGGGGCTCACCACGTCGCATGGCAAAACACTGTGTCCCAGTGTGTCTTCCTGGGCGACCGCACCAAAAAGTGATACCTGAGGCAATTGGGACTGGTTCCCTGCACGAAGGATGAAAGGCAACACTCTGCTCTCTTCGCTGCCCACCTATTCGGCCAAGCGTTCCAAACTCCTCCCGGACTCCGGCCTAGCAGCTCCTGGGTGTAATGCAGACGGTCCCCACAGCTGAACCACTGCTGCGATGAGGAAACACTGTGTTTACAGTTCATACTGGGAACCCTTACCTGCCGTGTCTCTGTGGGAGCAGAAGGTCGACTTCAGAGGCAGCCAGACAAACGTACAGTTTGCCCTTTCAACGCTACCTGTGGTTTTGTGAGACACGCGGACACTGTTGCCTCTCCCCAGAAATTATATCCTCGAAGCCCTTCAGCCCATGCAGGAGCACCTGGGTGCCAACATTTTCTCCGGGAAGCGCCAGGGTGCTGGTTGCGTGTCGTTCTCGTGGTCAGAAACTACAGAGCACTGTGCTGGGTTCCATGCTGATATTGGTTAATTAAAGCCAGGAGCATTACTTTCCCAGTGGGAGAGCTGAAAGTGCGGCCCCAAAGTGTGCTGAGAAACAGTGCGGTTGCTCGTGCTCGCTTCACCGTTAGAACGGCTTTGCGAAGGGCAAGGCAGTGTGACTGGAGAAACCCTCTCTTTTCTCCTCCGTGCAGGAGGCTTTCCTGGCGCCCCATGTCCCTAAAGGGAACACTCTACGGTTCCACAAGGACCAGAGGATGGGTCAGGGATGCCCTCCATGAATGCACTAGTGCAGAGTTTGGCCAGGACACCTTAAGCATGTAGTGCATGACAGTTAGCATGCCTTTCTGGAGGCTGCTGCTGCCTCAGCATATGCCTTGGAAGAACACTGGGTGGTGGAAGAGTTCTTGGGGCCCTGCGCCTCTGTCCACTATAAAAGTACCCCGGCTCATCTCTGTGAATGCAGAGTGAGCGGCAACAGCCTGTTCTCTTTGCTGGATAACTACATGGCCAAAACATTCAAAAGTACCCCTGAGCAGAGCTGTAAAACTTCGTACGTGGACCCTCAGGGCTCTCGGTGCGGAAGCTGAGGAGCAATAGGAAACACTGTGCGAAGTGTCCCTTCTGGATGTTCTTAACCTAGCAGCACTTTCTGGCTAGCCATGACTCGACTTTAGTGGCCGTCTTGCAAACGGACCGTTTGCCCCTGAACACGGCTAGGCTTCTGGCAGGTTCAGGGCACCGCACACTGATCACGAAGTACAAAAAACCAAGGTCCGGGGATAGCCTCCACAATGCTTGCCGGCAGGCAGCCTTTGCCCAGAAGCCTCAGTCAAAGCAGTGACTTGACGCGAGTGTGCTGTTCAGGACTCCTAGGACTCCTGGGGGCTCACCACGTCGCATGGCAAAACACTGTGTCCCAGTGTGTCTTCCTGGGCGACCGCACCAAAAAGTGATACCTGAGGCAATTGGGACTGGTTCCCTGCACGAAGGATGAAAGGCAACACTCTGCTCTCTTCGCTGCCCACCTATTTGGCCAAGCGTTCCAAAGTCCTCCCGGACTCCGGCCTAGCAGCTCCTGGGTGTAATGCAGACGGTCCCCACAGCTGAACCACTGCTGCGATGAGGAAACACTGTGTTTACGGTTCATACTGGGAACCCTTACCTGCCGTGTCTCTGTGGGAGCAGAAGGTCGACTTCAGAGGCAGCCAGACAAACGTACAGTTTGCCCTTTCAACGCTACCTGTGGTTTCGTGAGACACGCGGACACTGTTGCCTCTCCCCAGAAATTATATCCTCGAAGCCCTTCAGCCCATGCAGGAGCACCTGGGTACCAACATTTTCTCTGGGAAGCGCCAGGGTGCGGGTTGCATCTCTTTCTCGTGGTCAGAAACTACAGAGCACTGTGCTGGGTTCCATGCTGATATTGGTTACCTAAAGCCAGGAGCATTACTTTCCCAGTGGGAGAGCTGAAAGTGCGGCCCCAAAGTGTGCTGAGAAACAGTGCGGTTGCTCGTGCTCTCTTCACCGTTAGAACGGCTTTGCGAAGGGCAAGGCAGTGTGACTGGAGAAACCCTCTCTTTTCTCCTCCGTGCAGGAGGCTTTCCTGGCGCCCCATGTCCCTAAAGGGAACACTCTACGGTTCCACAAGGACCAGAGGATGTGTCAGGGATGCCCTCCATGAATGCACTAGTGCAGAGTTTGGCCAGGACACCTTAAGCATGTAGTGCATGACAGTTAGCATGCCTTTCTGGAGGCTGCTGCTGCCTCAGCATATGCCTTGGAAGAACACTGGGTGGTGGAAGAGTTCTTGGGGCCCTGCGCCTCTGTCCACTATAAAAGTACCCCGGCTCATCTCTGTGAATGCAGAGTGAGCGGCAACAGCCTGTTCTCTTTGCTGGATAACTACATGGCCAAAACATTCAAAAGTACCCCTGAGCAGAGCTGTAAAACTTCGTACGTGGACCCTCAGGGCTCTCGGTGCGGAAGCTGAGGAGCAATAGGAAACACTGTGCGAAGTGTCCCTTCTGGATGTTCTTAACCTAGCAGCACTTTCTGGCTAGCCATGACTCGACTTTAGTGGCCGTCTTGCAAACGGACCGTTTGCCCCTGAACACGGCTAGGCTTCTGGCAGGTTCAGGGCACCGCACACTGATCACGAAGTACAAACAACCAAGGTCCGGGGATAGCCTCCACAATGCTTGCCGGCAGGCAGCCTTTGCCCAGAAGCCTCAGGCAAAGCAGTGGCTTGACGCGAGTGTGCTGTTCAGGACTCCTAGGACTCCTGGGGGCTCACCACGTCGCATGGCAAAACACTGTGTCCCAGTGTGTCTTCCTGGGCGACCGCACCAAAAAGTGATACCTGAGGCAATTGGGACTGGTTCCCTGCACGAAGGATGAAAGGCAACACTCTGCTCTCTTCGCTGCCCACCTATTTGGCCAAGCGTTCCAAAGTCCTCCCGGACTCCGGCCTAGCAGCTCCTGGGTGTAATGCAGACGGTCCCCACAGCTCAACCACTGCTGCGATGAGGAAACACTGTGTTTACGGTTCATACTCGGAACCCTTACCTGCCGTATCTCTGTGGGAGCAGAAGGTCGACTTCAGAGGCAGCCAGAGAAACGTACAGTTTACCCTTTCAACGCTACCTGTGGTTTTGTGAGACACGCGGACACTGTTGCCTCTCCCCAGAAATTATATCCTCGAAGCCCTTCAGCCCATGCAGGAGCACCTGGGTGCCAACATTTTCTCCGGGAGGCGCCAGGGTGCTGGTTGCGTCTCTTTCTCGTGGTCACAAACTGCATAGCACTGTGCTGGGTTCCATGCTGATATTGGTTACCTAAAGCCAGGAGCATTACTTTCCCAGTGGGAGAGCTGAAAGTGCGGCCCCAAAGTGTGCTGAGAAACAGTGCGGTTGCTCGTGCTCTCTTCACCGTTAGAACGGCTTTGCGAAGGGCAAGGCAGTGTGACTGGAGAAACCCTCTCTTTTCTCCTCCGTGCAGGAGGCTTTCCTGGCGCCCCATGTCCCTAAAGGGAACACTCTACGGTTCCACAAGGACCAGAGGATGGGTCAGCGATGCCCTCCATGAATGGACTCGTGCAGAGTTTCGCCAGGACACCTTAAGCATGTAGTGCATGACAGTTAGCATGCCTTTCTGGAGGCTGCTGCTGCCTCAGCATATGCCTTGGAAGAACACTGGGTGGCGGAAGTGTTCTTGGGGCCCTGCGCCTCTGTCCACTATAAAAATACCCCGGCTCATCTCTGTGAATGCAGAGTGAGCCGCAACAGCCTGTTCTCTTTGCCGGATAACTACATGGCCAAAACATTCAAAAGTGCCCCTGAGCAGAGCTGTAAAAGTTCGTACGTGGACCCTCAGGGCTCTCGGTGCGGAAGCTGAGGAGCAATAGGAAACACTGTGCGCAGTGTCCCTTCTGGATGTTCTTAACCTAGCAGCACTTTCTGGCTAGCCATGACTCGACTTTAGTGGCCGTCTGGCAAACGGACCGTTTGCCCCTGAACACGGCTAGGCTTCTGGCAGGTTCAGGGCACCGCACACTGATCACGAAGTACAAACAACCAAGGTCCGGGGATAGCCTCCACAATGCTTGCCGGCAGGCAGCCTTTGCCCAGAAGCCTCAGGCAAAGCAGTGGCTTGACGCGAGTGTGCTGTTCAGGACTCCTAGGACTCCTGGGGGCTCACCACGTCGCATGGCAAAACACTGTGTCCCAGTGTGTCTTCCTGGGCGACCGCACCAAAAAGTGATACCTGAGGCAATTGGGACTGGTTCCCTGCACGAAGGATGAAAGGCAACACTCTGCTCTCTTCGCTGCCCACCTATTTGGCCAAGCGTTCCAAAGTCCTCCCGGAATCCGGCCTAGCAGCTCCTGGGTGTAATGCAGACGGTCCCCACAGCTCAACCACTGCTGCGATGAGGAAACACTGTGTTTACGGTTCATAATGGGAACCCTTACCTGCCGTGTCTCTGTGGGAGCAGAAGGTCGACTTCAGAGGCAGCCAGAGAAACGTACAGTTTACCCTTTCAACGCTACCTGTGGTTTTGTGAGACACGCGGACACTGTTGCCTCTCCCCAGAAATTATATCCTCGAAGCCCTTCAGCCCATGCAGGAGCACCTGGGTGCCAACATTTTCTCCGGGAGGCGCCAGGGTGCTGGTTGCGTCTCTTTCTCGTGGTCACAAACTGCATAGCACTGTGCTGGGTTCCATGCTGATATTGGTTACCTAAAGCCAGGAGCATTACTTTCCCAGTGGGAGAGCTGAAAGTGCGGCCCCAAAGTGTGCGGAGAAACAGTGCGGTTGCTCGTGCTCTCTTCACCGTTAGAACGGCTTTGCGAAGGGCAAGGCAGTGTGACTGGAGAAAACCTCTCTTTTCTCCTCCGTGCAGGAGGCTTTCCTGGTGACCCATGTCCCTAAAGGGAACACTCTACGGTTCCACAAGGACCAGAGGATGGGTCAGGTATGCCATCCATGAATGGACTCGTGCAGAGTTTGGCCAGGACACCTTAAGCATGTAGTGCATGACAGTTAGCATGCCTTTCTGAGGCTGCTGCTGCCTCAGCATATGCCTTGGAAGAACACTGGGTGGCGGAAGTGTTCTTGGGGCCCTGCGCCTCTGTCCACTATAAAAGTACCCCGGCTCATCTCTGTGAATGCAGAGTGAGCGGCAACAGCCTGTTCTCTTTCCCGGATAACTACATGGCCAAAACATTCAAAAGTGCCCCTGAGCAGAGCTGTAAAACTTCGTACGTGGACCCTCAGGGCTCTCGGTGCGGAAGCTGAGGAGCAATAGGAAACACGGTGCGCAGTGTCCCTTCTGGGTGTTCTTAACCTAGCGGCACTTTCTGGCAAGCCATGACTCGACGTTAGAGGCAGTCTTGCAAACGGACCGTTTGCCCCTGAACACGGCTAGGCTTCTGGCAGGTTCAGGGCACCGCACACTGATCACGAAGTACAAACAACCAAGGTCCGGGGATAGCCTCCACAATGCTTGCCGGCAGGCAGCCTTTGCCCAGAAGCCTCAGGCAAAGCAGTGGCTTGACGCGAGTGTGTTGTTCAGGACTCCTAGGACTCCTGGGGGCTCACCACGTCGCATGGCAAAACACTGTGTCCCAGTGTGTCTTCCTGGGCGACCGCACCAAAAAGTGATACCTGAGGCAATTGGGACTGGTTCCCTGCACGAAGGATGAAAGGCAACACTCTGCTCTCTTCGCTGCCCACCTATTTGGCCAAGCGTTCCAAAGTCCTCCCGGACTCCGGCCTAGCAGCTCCTGGGTGTAATGCAGACGGTCCCCACAGCTGAACCACTGCTGCGATGAGGAAACACTGTGTTTACGGTTCATACTGGGAACCCTTACCTGCCGTGTCTCTGTGGGAGCAGAAGGTCGACTTCAGAGGCAGCCAGACAAACGTACAGTTTGCCCTTTCAACGCTACCTGTGGTTTCGTGAGACACGCGGACACTGTTGCCTCTCCCCAGAAATTATATCCTCGAAGCCCTTCAGCCCATGCAGGAGCACCTGGGTACCAACATTTTCTCTGGGAAGCGCCAGGGTGCGGGTTGCATCTCTTTCTCGTGGTCAGAAACTACAGAGCACTGTGCTGGGTTCCATGCTGATATTGGTTACCTAAAGCCAGGAGCATTACTTTCCCAGTGGGAGAGCTGAAAGTGCGGCCCCAAAGTGTGCTGAGAAACAGTGCGGTTGCTCGTGCTCTCTTCACCGTTAGAACGGCTTTGCGAAGGGCAAGGCAGTGTGACTGGAGAAACCCTCTCTTTTCTCCTCCGTGCAGGAGGCTTTCCTGGCGCCCCATGTCCCTAAAGGGAACACTCTACGGTTCCACAAGGACCAGAGGATGTGTCAGGGATGCCCTCCATGAATGCACTAGTGCAGAGTTTGGCCAGGACACCTTAAGCATGTAGTGCATGACAGTTAGCATGCCTTTCTGGAGGCTGCTGCTGCCTCAGCATATGCCTTGGAAGAACACTGGGTGGTGGAAGAGTTCTTGGGGCCCTGCGCCTCTGTCCACTATAAAAGTACCCCGGCTCATCTCTGTGAATGCAGAGTGAGCGGCAACAGCCTGTTCTCTTTGCTGGATAACTACATGGCCAAAACATTCAAAAGTACCCCTGAGCAGAGCTGTAAAACTTCGTACGTGGACCCTCAGGGCTCTCGGTGCGGAAGCTGAGGAGCAATAGGAAACACTGTGCGAAGTGTCCCTTCTGGATGTTCTTAACCTAGCAGCACTTTCTGGCTAGCCATGACTCGACTTTAGTGGCCGTCTTGCAAACGGACCGTTTGCCCCTGAACACGGCTAGGCTTCTGGCAGGTTCAGGGCACCGCACACTGATCACGAAGTACAAACAACCAAGGTCCGGGGATAGCCTCCACAATGCTTGCCGGCAGGCAGCCTTTGCCCAGAAGCCTCAGGCAAAGCAGTGGCTTGACGCGAGTGTGCTGTTCAGGACTCCTAGGACTCCTGGGGGCTCACCACGTCGCATGGCAAAACACTGTGTCCCAGTGTGTCTTCCTGGGCGACCGCACCAAAAAGTGATACCTGAGGCAATTGGGACTGGTTCCCTGCACGAAGGATGAAAGGCAACACTCTGCTCTCTTCGCTGCCCACCTATTTGGCCAAGCGTTCCAAAGTCCTCCCGGACTCCGGCCTAGCAGCTCCTGGGTGTAATGCAGACGGTCCCCACAGCTCAACCACTGCTGCGATGAGGAAACACTGTGTTTACGGTTCATACTGGGAACCCTTACCTGCCGTATCTCTGTGGGAGCAGAAGGTCGACTTCAGAGGCAGCCAGAGAAACGTACAGTTTACCCTTTCAACGCTACCTGTGGTTTTGTGAGACACGCGGACACTGTTGCCTCTCCCCAGAAATTATATCCTCGAAGCCCTTCAGCCCATGCAGGAGCACCTGGGTGCCAACATTTTCTCCGGGAGGCGCCAGGGTGCTGGTTGCGTCTCTTTCTCGTGGTCACAAACTGCATAGCACTGTGCTGGGTTCCATGCTGATATTGGTTACCTAAAGCCAGGAGCATTACTTTCCCAGTGGGAGAGCTGAAAGTGCGGCCCCAAAGTGTGCTGAGAAACAGTGCGGTTGCTCGTGCTCTCTTCACCGTTAGAACGGCTTTGCGAAGGGCAAGGCAGTGTGACTGGAGAAACCCTCTCTTTTCTCCTCCGTGCAGGAGGCTTTCCTGGCGCCCCATGTCCCTAAAGGGAACACTCTACGGTTCCACAAGGACCAGAGGATGGGTCAGCGATGCCCTCCATGAATGGACTCGTGCAGAGTTTCGCCAGGACACCTTAAGCATGTAGTGCATGACAGTTAGCATGCCTTTCTGGAGGCTGCTGCTGCCTCAGCATATGCCTTGGAAGAACACTGGGTGGCGGAAGTGTTCTTGGGGCCCTGCGCCTCTGTCCACTATAAAAATACCCCGGCTCATCTCTGTGAATGCAGAGTGAGCCGCAACAGCCTGTTCTCTTTGCCGGATAACTACATGGCCAAAACATTCAAAAGTGCCCCTGAGCAGAGCTGTAAAAGTTCGTACGTGGACCCTCAGGGCTCTCGGTGCGGAAGCTGAGGAGCAATAGGAAACACTGTGCGCAGTGTCCCTTCTGGGTGTTCTTAACCTAGCGGCACTTTCTGGCAAGCCATGACTCTACTTTAGAGGCACTCTTGAAAACGGACCTTTGCCCCTGAACACGGCTAGGCTTCTGGCAGGTTCAGGGCACCGCACACTGATCACGAAGTACAAACAACCAAGGTCCGGGGATAGCCTCCACAATGCTTGCCGGCAGGCAGCCTTTGCCCAGAAGCCTCAGGCAAAGCAGTGGCTTGACGCGAGTGTGTTGTTCAGGACTCCTAGGACTCCTGGGGGCTCACCACGTCGCATGGCAAAACACTGTGTCCCAGTGTGTCTTCCTGGGCGACCGCACCAAAAAGTGATACCTGAGGCAATTGGGACTGGTTCCCTGCACGAAGGATGAAAGGCAACACTCTGCTCTCTTCGCTGCCCACCTATTTGGCCAAGCGTTCCAAAGTCCTCCCGGACTCCGGCCTAGCAGCTCCTGGGTGTAATGCAGACGGTCCCCACAGCTGAACCACTGCTGCGATGAGGAAACACTGTGTTTACGGTTCATACTGGGAAACCTTACCTGCCGTGTCTCTGTGGGAGCAGAAGGTCGACTTCAGAGGCAGCCAGACAAACGTACAGTTTGCCCTTTCAACGCTACCTGTGGTTTCGTGAGACACGCGGACACTGTTGCCTCTCCCCAGAAATTATATCCTCGAAGCCCTTCAGCCCATGCAGGAGCACCTGGGTGCCAACATTTTCTCCGGGAAGCGTCAGCGTGCGGGTTGCATCTCATTCTCGTGGTCAAAAACTACAGAGCACTGTGCTGGGTTCCATGCTGATATTGGTTACCTAAAGCCAGGAGCATTACTTTCCCAGTGGGAGAGCTGAAAGTGCGGCCCCAAAGTGTGCTGAGAAACAGTGCGGTTGCTCGTGCTCTCTTCACCGTTAGAACGGCTTTGCGAAGGGCAAGGCAGTGTGACTGGAGAAACCCTCTCTTTTCTCCTCCATGCAGGAGGCTTTCCTGGCGCCCCATGTCCCTAAAGGGAACACTCTACGGTTCCACAAGGACCAAAGGAAGGGTCAGGGATGCCATCCATGAATGGACTCGTGCAGAGTTTGGCCAGGACACCTTAAGCATGTAGTGCATGACAGTTAGCATGCCTTTCTGGAGGCTGCTGCTGCCTCAGCATATGCCTGGGAAGAACACTGGGTGGCGGAAGAGTTCTTGGGGCCCTGTGCATCTGTCCACTATAAAAGTGCCCCGGTTCATCTCTGGGAATGCAGAGTGAGCCGCAACAGCCTGTTCTCTTTGCCGGATAACTACATGGCCAAAACATTCAAAAGTGCCCCTGAGCAGAGCTGTAAAAGTTCGTACGTGGACCCTCAGGGCTCTCGGTGCGGAAGCTGAGGAGCAATAGGAAACACGGTGCGCAGTGTCCCTTCTGGGTGTTCTTAACCTAGCGGCACTTTCTGGCCAGCCATGACTCGACGTTAGAGGCAGTCTTGCAAACGGACCGTTTGCCCCCGAACACGGCTAGGCTTCTGGCAGGTTCAGGGCACCGCACATTGATCACGAAGTACAAACAACCAAGGTCCGGGGATAGCCTCCACAATGCTTGCCGGCAGGCAGCCTTTGCCCAGAAGCCTCAGGCAAAGCAGTGGCTTGACGCGAGTGTGCTGTTCAGGACTCCTAGGACTCCTGGGGGCTCACCACGTCGCATGGCAAAACACTGTGTCCCAGTGTGTCTTCCTGGGCGACCGCACCAAAAAGTGATACCTGAGGCAATTGGGACTGGTTCCCTGCACGAAGGATGAAAGGCAACACTCTGCTCTCTTCGCTGCCCACCTATTTGGCCAAGCGTTCCAAAGTCCTCCCGGACTCCGGCCTAGCAGCTCCTGGGTGTAATGCAGACGGTCCCCACAGCTCAACCACTGCTGCGATGAGGAAACACTGTGTTTACGGTTCATAATGGGAACCCTTACCTGCCGTGTCTCTGTGGGAGCAGAAGGTCGACTTCAGAGGCAGCCAGAGAAACGTACAGTTTACCCTTTCAACGCTACCTGTGGTTTTGTGAGACACACGGACACTGTTGCCTCTCCCCAGAAATTATATCCTCGAAGCCCTTCAGCCCATGCAGGAGCACCTGGGTGCCAACATTTTCTCCGGGAGGCGCCAGGGTGCTGGTTGCGTCTCTTTCTCGTGGTCACAAACTGCATAGCACTGTGCTGGGTTCCATGCTGATATTGGTTACCTAAAGCCAGGAGCATTACTTTCCCAGTGGGAGAGCTGAAAGTGCGGCCCCAAAGTGTGCTGAGAAACAGTGCGGTTGCTCGTGCTCTCTTCACCGTTAGAACGGCTTTGCGAAGGGCAAGGCAGTGTGACTGGAGAAACCCTCTCTTTTCTCCTCCGTGCAGGAGGCTTTCCTAGCGCCCCATGTCCCTAAAGGGAACACTCTACGGTTCCACAAGGACCAGAGGATGGGTCAGCGATGCCCTCCATGAATGGACTCGTGCAGAGTTTGGCCAGGACACCTTAAGCATGTAGTGCATGACAGTTAGCATGCCTTTCTGGAGGCTGCTGCTGCCTCAGCATATGCCTTGGAAGAACACTGGGTGGCGGAAGTGTTCTTGGGGCCCTGCGCCTCTGTCCACTATAAAAGTACCCCGGCTCATCTCTGTGAATGCAGAGTGAGCCGCAACAGCCTGTTCTCTTTGCCGGATAACTACATGGCCAAAACATTCAAAAGTGCCCCTGAGCAGAGCTGTAAAAGTTCGTACGTGGACCCTCAGGGCTCTCGGTGCGGAAGCTGAGGAGCAATAGGAAACACTGTGCGCAGTGTCCCTTCTGGATGTTCTTAACCTAGCAGCACTTTCTGGCTAGCCATGACTCGACTTTAGTGGCCGTCTGGCAAACGGACCGTTTGCCCCTGAACACGCCTAGGCTTCTGGCAGGTTCAGGGCACCGCACACTGATCACAAAGTACAAACAACCAAGGTCCGGGGATAGCCTCCACAATGCTTGCCGGCAGGCAGCCTTTGCCCAGAAGCCTCAGGCAAAGCAGTGGCTTGACGCGAGTGTGCTGTTCAGGACTCCTAGGACTCCTGGGGGCTCACCACGTCGCATGGCAAAACACTGTGTCCCAGTGTGTCTTCCTGGGCGACCGCACCAAAAAGTGATACCTGAGGCAATTGGGACTGGTTCCCTGCACGAAGGATGAAAGGCAACACTCTGCTCTCTTCGCTGCCCACCTATTTGGCCAAGCGTTCCAAAGTCCTCCCGGACTCCGGCCTAGCAGCTCCTGGGTGTAATGCAGACGGTCCCCACAGCTCAACCACTGCTGCGATGAGGAAACACTGTGTTTACGGTTCATAATGGGAACCCTTACCTGCCGTGTCTCTGTGGGAGCAGAAGGTCGACTTCAGAGGCAGCCAGAGAAACGTACAGTTTACCCTTTCAACGCTACCTGTGGTTTTGTGAGACACGCGGACACTGTTGCCTCTCCCCAGAAATTATATCCTCGAAGCCCTTCAGCCCATGCAGGAGCACCTGGGTGCCAACATTTTCTCCGGGAGGCGCCAGGGTGCTGGATGCGTCTCTTTCTCGTGGTCACAAACTGCATAGCACTGTGCTGGGTTCCATGCTGATATTGGTTACCTAAAGCCAGGAGCATTACTTTCCCAGTGGGAGAGCTGAAAGTGCGGCCCCAAAGTGTGCTGAGAAACAGTGCGGTTGCTCGTGCTCTCTTCACCGTTAGAACGGCTTTGCGAAGGGCAAGGCAGTGTGACTGGAGAAAACCTCTCTTTTCTCTTCCGTGCAGGAGGCTTTCCTGGTGACCCATGTCCCTAAAGGGAACACTCTACGGTTCCACAAGGACCAGAGGATGGGTCAGGTATGCCATCCATGAATGGACTCATGCAGAGTTTGGCCAGGACACCTTAAGCATGTAGTGCATGACAGTTAGCATGCCTTTCTGAGGCTGCTGCTGCCTCAGCATATGCCTTGGAAGAACACTGGGTGGCGGAAGTGTTCTTGGGGCCCTGCGCCTCTGTCCACTATAAAAGTACCCCGGCTCATCTCTGTGAATGCAGAGTGAGCGGCAACAGCCTGTTCTCTTTCCCGGATAACTACATGGCCAAAACATTCAAAAGTGCCCCTGAGCAGAGCTGTAAAACTTCGTACGTGGACCCTCAGGGCTCTCGGTGCGGAAGCTGAGGAGCAATAGGAAACACGGTGCGCAGTGTCCCTTCTGGGTGTTCTTAACCTAGCGACACTTTCTGGCAAGCCATGACTCGACTTTAGAGGCACTCTTGCAAACGGACCGTTTGCCCCTGAACACGGCTAGGCTTCTGGCAGGTTCAGGGCACCGCACACTGATCACGAAGTACAAACAACCAAGGTCCGGGGATAGCCTCCACAATGCTTGCCGGCAGGCAGCCTTTGCCCAGAAGCCTCAGTCAAAGCAGTGGCTTGACGCGAGTGTGCTGTTCAGGACTCCTAGGACTCCTGGGGGCTCACCACGTCGCATGGCAAAACACTGTGTCCCAGTGTGTCTTCCTGGGCGACCGCACCAAAAAGTGATACCTGAGGCAATTGGGACTGGTTCCCTGCACGAAGGATGAAAGGCAACACTCTGCTCTCTTCGCTGCCCACCTATTCGGCCAAGCGTTCCAAAGTCCTCCCGGACTCCGGCCTAGCAGCTCCTAGGTGTAATGCAGACGGTCCCCACAGCTGAACCACTGCTGCGATGAGGAAACACTGTGTTTACGGTTCATACTGGGAACCCTTACCTGCCGTGTCTCTGTGGGAGCAGAAGGTCGACTTCAGAGGCAGCCAGACAAACGTACAGTTTGCCCTTTCAACGCTACCTGTGGTTTCGTGAGACACGCGGACACTGTTGCCTCTCCCCAGAAATTATATCCTCGAAGCCCTTCAGCCCATGCAGGAGCACCTGGGTGCCAACATTTTCTCCGGGAAGCGTCAGCGTGCGGGTTGCATCTCATTCTCGTGGTCAAAAACTACAGAGCACTGTGCTGGGTTCCATGCTGATATTGGTTACCTAAAGCCAGGAGCATTACTTTCCCAGTGGGAGAGCTGAAAGTGCGGCCCCAAAGTGTGCTGAGAAACAGTGCGGTTGCTCGTGCTCTCTTCACCGTTAGAACGGCTTTGCGAAGGGCAAGGCAGTGTGACTGGAGAAACCCTCTCTTTTCTCCTCCGTGCAGGAGGCTTTCCTGGCGCCCCATGTCCCTAAAGGGAACACTCTACGGTTCCACAAGGACCAAAGGAAGGGTCAGGGATGCCATCCATGAATGGACTCGTGCAGAGTTTGGCCAGGACACCTTAAGCATGTAGTGCATGACAGTTAGCATGCCTTTCTGGAGGCTGCTGCTGCCTCAGCATATGCCTGGGAAGAACACTGGGTGGCGGAAGAGTTCTTGGGGCCCTGTGCATCTGTCCACTATAAAAGTGCCCCGGTTCATCTCTGGGAATGCAGAGTGAGCCGCAACAGCCTGTTCTCTTTGCCGGATAACTACATGGCCAAAACATTCAAAAGTGCCCCTGAGCAGAGCTGTAAAAGTTCGTACGTGGACCCTCAGGGCTCTCGGTGCGGAAGCTGAGGAGCAATAGGAAACACGGTGCGCAGTGTCCCTTCTGGGTGTTCTTAACCTAGCGGCACTTTCTGGCCAGCCATGACTCGACGTTAGAGGCAGTCTTGCAAACGGACCGTTTGCCCCCGAACACGGCTAGGCTTCTGGCAGGTTCAGGGCACCGCACATTGATCACGAAGTACAAACAACCAAGGTCCGGGGATAGCCTCCACAATGCTTGCCGGCAGGCAGCCTTTGCCCAGAAGCCTCAGGCAAAGCAGTGGCTTGACGCGAGTGTGCTGTTCTGGACTCCTAGGACTCCTGGGGGCTCACCACGTCGCATGGCAAAACACTGTGTCCCAGTGTGTCTTCCTGGGCGACCGCACCAAAAAGTGATACCTGAGGCAATTGGGACTGGTTCCCTGCACGAAGGATGAAAGGCAACACTCTGCTCTCTTCGCTGCCCACCTATTTGGCCAAGCGTTCCAAAGTCCTCCCGGACTCCGGCCTAGCAGCTCCTGGGTGTAATGCAGACGGTCCCCACAGCTCAACCACTGCTGCGATGAGGAAACACTGTGTTTACGGTTCATAATGGGAACCCTTAGCTGCCGTGTCTCTGTGGGAGCAGAAGGTCGACTTCAGAGGCAGCCAGAGAAACGTACAGTTTACCCTTTCAACGCTACCTGTGGTTTTGTGAGACACACGGACACTGTTGCCTCTCCCCAGAAATTATATCCTCGAAGCCCTTCAGCCCATGCAGGAGCACCTGGGTGCCAACATTTTCTCCGGGAGGCGCCAGGGTGCTGGTTGCGTCTCTTTCTCGTGGTCACAAACTGCATAGCACTGTGCTGGGTTCCATGCTGATATTGGTTACCTAAAGCCAGGAGCATTACTTTCCCAGTGGGAGAGCTGAAAGTGCGGCCCCAAAGTGTGCTGAGAAACAGTGCGGTTGCTCGTGCTCTCTTCACCGTTAGAACGGCTTTGCGAAGGGCAAGGCAGTGTGACTGGAGAAAACCTCTCTTTTCTCTTCCGTGCAGGAGGCTTTCCTGGTGACCCATGTCCCTAAAGGGAACACTCTACGGTTCCACAAGGACCAGAGGATGGGTCAGGTATGCCATCCATGAATGGACTCGTGCAGAGTTTGGCCAGGACACCTTAAGCATGTAGTGCATGACAGTTAGCATGCCTTTCTGAGGCTGCTGCTGCCTCAGCATATGCCTTGGAAGAACACTGGGTGGCGGAAGTGTTCTTGGGGCCCTGCGCCTCTGTCCACTATAAAAGTACCCCGGCTCATCTCTGTGAATGCAGAGTGAGCGGCAACAGCCTGTTCTCTTTGCCGGATAACTACATGGCCAAAACATTCAAAAGTGCCCCTGAGCAGAGCTGTAAAACTTCGTACGTGGACCCTCAGGGCTCTCGGTGCGGAAGCTGAGGAGCAATAGGAAACACGGTGCGCAGTGTCCCTTCTGGGTGTTCTTAACGTAGCGGCACTTTCTGGCAAGCCATGACTCGACATTAGAGGCACTCTTGAAAACGGACCGTTTGCCCCTGAACACGGCTAGGCTTCTGGCAGGTTCAGGGCACCGCACACTGATCACGAAGTACAAACAACCAAGGTCC
Source organism: Mesoplodon densirostris (assembly GCF_025265405.1). NCBI lineage: Eukaryota > Metazoa > Chordata > Mammalia > Artiodactyla > Ziphiidae > Mesoplodon > Mesoplodon densirostris. Next base: position 71,020,780 of record NC_082665.1, on the reverse strand, counting down.
GGGGATAGCCTCCACAATGCTTGCCGGCAGGCAGCCTTTGCCCAGAAGCCTCAGGCAAAGCAGTGGCTTGAGGCGAGTGTGCTGTTCAGGACTCCTAGGACTCCTGGGGGCTCACCACGTCGCATGGCAAAACACTGTGTCCCCAGTGTGTCTTCCTGGGCGACCGCACCAAAAAGTGATACCTGAGGCAATTGGGACTGGTTCCCTGCACGAAGGATGAAAGGCAACACTCTGCTCTCTTCGCTGCCCACCTATTCGGCCAAGCGTTCCAAAGTCCTCCCGGACTCCGGCCTAGCAGCTCCTGGGTGTAATGCAGACGGTCCCCACAGCTGAACCACTGCTGCGATGAGGAAACACTGTGTTTACGGTTCATACTGGGAACCCTTACCTGCCGTGTCTCTGTGGGAGCAGAAGGTCGACTTCAGAGGCAGCCAGACAAACGTACAGTTTGCCCTTTCAACGCTACCTGTGGTTTTGTGAGACACGCGGACACTGTTGCCTCTCCCCAGAAATTATATCCTCGAAGCCCTTCAGCCCATGCAGGAGCACCTGGGTGCCAACATTTTCTCCGGGAAGCGCCAGGGTGCGGGTTGCGTCTCTTTCTCGTGGTAAAAAACTACAGAGCACTGTGCTGGGTTCCATGCTGATATTGGTTACCTAAAGCCAGGAGCATTACTTTCCCAGTGGGAGAGCTGAAAGTGCGGCCCCAAAGTGTGCTGAGAAACAGTGCGGTTGCTCGTGCTCTCTTCACCGTTAGAACGGCTTTGCGAAGGGCAAGGCAGTGTGACTGGAGAAACCCTCTCTTTTCTCCTCCGTGCAGGAGGCTTTCCTGGCGCCCCATGTCCCTAAAGGGAACACTCTACGGTTCCACAAGGACCAGAGGATGGGTCAGGGATGCCCTCCATGAATGCACTAGTGCAGAGTTTGGCCAGGACACTTTAAGCATGTAGTGCATGACAGTTAGCATGCCTTTCTAGAGGCTGCTGCTGCCTCAGCATATGCCTTGGAAGAACACTGGGTGGCGGAAGTGTTCTTGGGGCCCTGCGCCTCTGTCCACTATAAAAGTACCCCGGCTCATCTCTGTGAATGCAGAGTGAGCGGCAACAGCCTGTTCTCTTTGCCGGATAACTACATGGCCAAAACATTCAAAAGTACCCCTGAGCAGAGCTGTAAAACTTCGTACGTGGACCCTCAGGGCTCTCGGTGCGGAAGCTGAGGAGCAATAGGAAACACTGTGCGCAGTGTCCCTTCTGGATGTTCTTAACCTAGCAGCACTTTCTGGCTAGCCATTACTCGACTTTAGTGGCCGTCTTGCAAACGGACCGTTTGCCCCTGATCACGGCTAGGCTTCTGGCAGGTTCAGGGCACCGCACACTGATCACGAAGTACAAACAACCAAGGTCCGGGGATAGCCTCCACAATGCTTGCCGGCAGGCAGCCTTTGCCCAGAAGCCTCAGTCAAAGCAGTGACTTGACGCGAGTGTGCTGTTCAGGACTCCTAGGACTCCTGGGGGCTCACCACGTCGCATGGCAAAACACTGTGTCCCAGTGTGTCTTCCTGGGCGACCGCACCAAAAAGTGATACCTGAGGCAATTGGGACTGGTTCCCTGCACGAAGGATGAAAGGCAACACTCTGCTCTCTTCGCTGCCCACCTATTTGGCCAAGCGTTCCAAAGTCCTCCCGGACTCCGGCCTAGCAGCTCCTGGGTGTAATGCAGACGGTCCCCACAGCTGAACCACTGCTGCGATGAGGAAACACTGTGTTTACAGTTCAGACTGGGAACCCTTACCTGCCGTGTCTCTGTGGGAGCAGAAGGTCGACTTCAGAGGCAGCCAGACAAACGTACAGTTTGCCCTTTCAACGCTACCTGTGGTTTTGTGAGACACGCGGACACTGTTGCCTCTCCCCAGAAATTATATCCTCGAAGCCCTTCAGCCCATGCAGGAGCACCTGGGTGCTAACGTTTTCTCCGGGAAGCGTCAGCGTGCGGGTTGCATCTCATTCTCGTGGTTAAAAACTACAGAGCACTGTGCTGGGTTCCATGCTGATATTGGTTACCTAAAGCCAGGAGCATTACTTTCCCAGTGGGAGAGCTGAAAGTGCGGCCCCAAAGTGTGCTGAGAAACAGTGCGGTTGCTCGTGCTCTCTTCACCGTTAGAACGGCTTTGCGAAGGGCAAGGCAGTGTGACTGGAGAAACCCTCTCTTTTCTCCTCCGTGCAGGAGGCTTTCCTGGCGCCCCATGTCCCTAAAGGGAACACTCTACGGTTCCACAAGGACCAAAGGAAGGGTCAGGGATGCCATCCATGAATGGACTCGTGCAGAGTTTGGCCAGGACACCTTAAGCATGTAGTGCATGACAGTTAGCATGCCTTTCTGGAGGCTGCTGCTGCCTCAGCATATGCCTGGGAAGAACACTGGGTGGCGGAAGAGTTCTTGGGGCCCTGTGCATCTGTCCACTATAAAAGTGCCCCGGTTCATCTCTGGGAATGCAGAGTGAGCCGCAACAGCCTGTTCTCTTTGCCGGATAACTACATGGCCAAAACATTCAAAAGTGCCCCTGAGCAGAGCTGTAAAAGTTCGTACGTGGACCCTCAGGGCTCTCCGTGTGGAAGCTGAGGAGCAATAGGAAACACGGTGCGCAGTGTCCATTCTGGGTGTTCTTAACCTAGCGGCACTTTCTGGCCAGCCATGACTCGACGTTAGAGGCAGTCTTGCAAACGGACCGTTTGCCCCCGAACACGGCTAGGCTTCTGGCAGGTTCAGGGCACCGCACGTTGATCACGAAGTACAAACAACCAAGGTCCGGGGATAGCCTCCACAATGCTTGCCGGCAGGCAGCCTTTGCCCAGAAGCCTCAGGCAAAGCAGTGGCTTGAGGCGAGTGTGCTGTTCAGGACTCCTAGGACTCCTGGGGGCTCACCACGTCGCATGGCAAAACACTGTGTCCCCAGTGTGTCTTCCTGGGCGACCGCACCAAAAAGTGATACCTGAGGCAATTGGGACTGGTTCCCTGCACGAAGGATGAAAGGCAACACTCTGCTCTCTTCGCTGCCCACCTATTCGGCCAAGCGTTCCAAAGTCCTCCCGGACTCCGGCCTAGCAGCTCCTGGGTGTAATGCAGACGGTCCCCACAGCTGAACCACTGCTGCGATGAGGAAACACTGTGTTTACGGTTCATACTGGGAACCCTTACCTGCCGTGTCTCTGTGGGAGCAGAAGGTCGACTTCAGAGGCAGCCAGACAAACGTACAGTTTGCCCTTTCAACGCTACCTGTGGTTTTGTGAGACACGCGGACACTGTTGCCTCTCCCCAGAAATTATATCCTCGAAGCCCTTCAGCCCATGCAGGAGCACCTGGGTGCCAACATTTTCTCCGGGAAGCGCCAGGGTGCGGGTTGCGTCTCTTTCTCGTGGTCAAAAACTACAGAGCACTGTGCTGGGTTCCATGCTGATATTGGTTACCTAAAGCCAGGAGCATTACTTTCCCAGTGGGAGAGCTGAAAGTGCGGCCCCAAAGTGTGCTGAGAAACAGTGCGGTTGCTCGTGCTCTCTTCACCGTTAGAACGGCTTTGCGAAGGGCAAGGCAGTGTGACTGGAGAAACCCTCTCTTTTCTCCTCCGTGCAGGAGGCTTTCCTGGCGCCCCATGTCCCTAAAGGGAACACTCTACGGTTCCACAAGGACCAAAGGAAGGGTCAGGGATGCCCTCCATGAATGCACTAGTGCAGAGTTTGGCCAGGACACCTTAAGCATGTAGTGCATGACAGTTAGCATGCCTTTCTGGAGGCTGCTGCTGCCTCAGCATATGCCTTGGAAGAACACTGGGTGGCGGAAGTGTTCTTGGGGCCCTGCGCCTCTGTCCACTATAAAAGTGCCCCGGTTCATCTCTGTGAATGCAGAGTGAGCCGCAACAGCCTGTTCTCTTTGCCGGATAACTACATGGCCAAAACATTCAAAAGTACCCCTGAAAAGAGCTGTAAAACTTCGTACGTGGACCCTCAGGGCTCTCGGTGCGGAAGCTGAGGAGCAATAGGAAACACTGTGCGCAGTGTCCCTTCTGGATGTTCTTAACCTAGCAGCACTTTCTGGCTAGCCATGACTCGACTATAGTGGCCGTCTTGCAAACGGACCGTTTGCCCCTGAACATGGCTAGGCTTCTGGCAGGTTCAGGGCACCGCACACTGATCACGAAGTACAAACAACCAAGGTCCGGGGATAGCCTCCACAATGCTTGCCGGCAGGCAGCCTTTGCCCAGAAGCCTCAGGCAAAGCAGTGACTTGACGCGAGTGTGCTGTTCAGGACTCCTAGGACTCCTGGGGGCTCACCACGTCGCATGGCAAAACACTGTGTCCCAGTGTGTCTTCCTGGGCAACCGCACCAAAAAGTGATACCTGAGGCAATTGGGACTGGTTCCCTGCACGAAGGATGAAAGGCAACACTCTGCTCTCTTCGCTGCCCACCTATTCGACCAAGCGTTCCAAAGTCCTCCCAGACTCCGGCCTAGCAGCTCCTGGGTGTAATGCAGACGGTCCCCACAGCTGAACAACTGCTGCGATGAGGAAACACTGTGTTTACGGTTCATACTGGGAACCCTTACCTGCCGTGTCTCTGTGGGAGCAGAAGGTCGACTTCAGAGGCAGCCAGACAAACGTACAGTTTGCCCTTTCAACGCTACCTGTGGTTTCGTGAGACACGCGGACACTGTTGCCTCTCCCCAGAAATTATATCCTCGAAGCCCTTCAGCCCATGCAGGAGCACCTGGGTGCCAACATTTTCTCCGGGAAGCGTCAGCATGCGGGTTGCATCTCATTCTCGTGGTCAAAAGCTACAGAGCACTGTGCTGGGTTCCATGCTGATATTGGTTACCTAAAGCCAGGAGCATTACTTTCCCAGTGGGAGAGCTGAAAGTGCGGCCCCAAAGTGTGCTGAGAAACAGTGCGGTTGCTCGTGCTCTCTTCACCGTTAGAACGGCTTTGCGAAGGGCAAGGCAGTGTGACTGGAGATACCCTCTCATTTCTCCTCCATGCAGGAGGCTTTCCTGGCGCCCCATGTCCCTAAAGGGAACACTCTACGGTTCCACAAGGACCAGAGGATGGGTCAGGGATGCCCTCCATGAATGCACTAGTGCAGAGTTTGGCCAGGACACTTTAAGCATGTAGTGCATGACAGTTAGCATGCCTTTCTGGAGGCTGCTGCTGCCTCAGCATATGCCTTGGAAGAACACTGGGTGGCGGAAGTGTTCTTGGGGCCCTGCGCCTCTGTCCACTATAAAAGTACCCCGGCTCATCTCTGTGAATGCAGAGTGAGCGGCAACAGCCTGTTCTCTTTGCCGGATAACTACATGGCCAAAACATTCAAAAGTACCCCTGAGCAGAGCTGTAAAACTTCGTACGTGGACCCTCAGGGCTCTCGGTGCGGAAGCTGAGGAGCAATAGGAAACACTGTGCGCAGTGTCCCTTCTGGATGTTCTTAACCTAGCAGCACTTTCTGGCTAGCCATGACTCGACTTTAGTGGCCGTCTTGCAAACGGACCGTTTGCCCCTGAACACGGCTAGGCTTCTGGCAGCTTCAGGGCACCGCACACTGATCACGAAGTACAAACAACCAAGGTCCGGGGATAGCCTCCACAATGCTTGCCTGCAGGCAGCCTTTGCCCAGAAGCCTCAGTCAAAGCAGTGACTTGACACGAGTGTGCTGTTCAGGACTCCTAGGACTCCTGGGGGCTCACCACGTCGCATGGCAAAACACTGTGTCCCAGTGTGTCTTCCTGGGCGACCGCACCAAAAAGTGATACCTGAGGCAATTGGGACTGGTTCCCTGCACGAAGGATGAAAGGCAACACTCTGCTCTCTTCGCTGCCCACCTATTTGGCCAAGCGTTCCAAAGTCCTCCCGGACTCCGGCCTAGCAGCTCCTGGGTGTAATGCAGACGGTCCCAGAAGCTGAACCACTGCTGCGATGAGGAAACACTGTGTTTACAGTTCATACTGGGAACCCTTACCTGCCGTGTCTCTGTGGGAGCAGAAGGTCGACTTCAGAGGCAGCCAGACAAACGTACAGTTTGCCCTTTCAACGCTACCTGTGGTTTCGTGAGACACGCGGACACTGTTGCCTCTCCCCAGAAATTATATCCTCGAAGCCCTTCAGCCCATGCAGGAGCACCTGGGTGCCAACATTTTCTCTGGGAAGCACCAGGGTGCGGGTTGCATCTCTTTCTCGTGGTCAGAAACTACAGAGCACTGTGCTGGGTTCCATGCTGATATTGGTTACCTAAAGCCAGGAGCATTACTTTCCCAGTGGGAGAGCTGAAAGTGCGGCCCCAAAGTGTGCTGAGAAACAGTGCGGTTGCTCGTGCTCGCTTCACCGTTAGAACAGCTTTGCGAAGGGCAAGGCAGTGTGACTGGAGATACCCTCTCTTTTCTCCTCCGTGCAGGAGGCTTTCCTGGCGCCCCATGTCCCTAAAGGGAACACTCTACGGTTCCACAAGGACCAGAGGATGGGTCAGGAATGCCCTCCATGAATGCACTAGTGCAGAGTTTGGCCAGGACACTTTAAGCATGTAGTGCATGACAGTTAGCATGCCTTTCTAGAGGCTGCTGCTGCCTCAGCATATGCCTTGGAAGAACACTGGGTGGCGGAAGTGTTCTTGGGGCCCTGCGCCTCTGTCCACTATAAAAGTACCCCGGCTCATCTCTGTGAATGCAGAGTGAGCCGCAACAGCCTGTTCTCTTTGCCGCATAACTACATGGCCAAAACATTCAAAAGTGCCCCTGAGCAGAGCTGTAAAAGTTCGTACGTGGACCCTCAGGGCTCTCCGTGTGGAAGCTGAGGAGCAATAGGAAACACGGTGCGCAGTGTCCATTCTGGGTGTTCTTAACCTAGCGGCACTTTCTGGCCAGCCATGACTCGACGTTAGAGGCAGTCTTGCAAACGGACCGTTTGCCCCCGAACACGGCTAGGCTTCTGGCAGGTTCAGGGCACCGCACATTGATCACGAAGTACAAACAACCAAGGTCCGGGGATAGCCTCCACAATGCTTGCCGGCAGGCAGCCTTTGCCCAGAAGCCTCAGGCAAAGCAGTGGCTTGAGGCGAGTGTGCTGTTCAGGACTCCTAGGACTCCTGGGGGCTCACCACGTCGCATGGCAAAACACTGTGTCCCAGTGTGTCTTCCTGGGCGACCGCACCAAAAAGTGATACCTGAGGCAATTGGGACTGGTTCCCTGCACGAAGGATGAAAGGCAACACTCTGCTCTCTTCGCTGCCCACCTATTCGGCCAAGCGTTCCAAAGTCCTCCCGGACTCCGGCCTAGCAGCTCCTGGGTGTAATGCAGACGGTCCCCACAGCTGAACCACTGCTGCGATGAGGAAACACTGTGTTTACGGTTCATACTGGGAACCCTTACCTGCCGTGTCTCTGTGGGAGCAGAAGGTCGACTTCAGAGGCAGCCAGACAAACGTACAGTTTGCCCTTTCAACGCTACCTGTGGTTTTGTGAGACATGCGGACACTGTTGCCTCTCCCCAGAAATTATATCCTCGAAGCCCTTCAGCCCATGCAGGAGCACCTGGGTGCCAACATTTTCTCCGGGAAGCGTCAGCGTGCGGGTTGCATCTCATTCTCGTGGTCAAAAACTACAGAGCACTGTGCTGGGTTCCATGCTGATATTGGTTACCTAAAGCCAGGAGCATTACTTTCCCAGTGGGAGAGCTGAAAGTGCGGCCCCAAAGTGTGCTGAGAAACAGTGCGGTTGCTCGTGCTCTCTTCACCGTTAGAACGGCTTTGCGAAGGGCAAGGCAGTGTGACTGGAGAAACCCTCTCTTTTCTCCTCCGTGCAGGAGGCTTTCCTGGCGCCCCATGTCCCTAAAGGGAACACTCTACGGTTCCACAAGGACCAAAGGAAGGGTCAGGGATGCCATCCATGAATGGACTCGTGCAGAGTTTGGCCAGGACACCTTAAGCATGTAGTGCATGACAGTTAGCATGCCTTTCTGGAGGCTGCTGCTGCCTCAGCATATGCCTTGGAAGAACACTGGGTGGCGGAAGAGTTCTTGGGGCCCTGTGCATCTGTCCACTATAAAAGTGCCCCGGTTCATCTCTGGGAATGCAGAGTGAGCCGCAACAGCCTGTTCTCTTTGCCGGATAACTACATGGCCAAAACATTCAAAAGTGCCCCTGAGCAGAGCTGTAAAAGTTCGTACGTGGACCCTCAGGGCTCTCCGTGTGGAAGCTGAGGAGCAATAGGAAACACGGTGCGCAGTGTCCCTTCTGGGTGTTCTTAACCTAGCGGCACTTTCTGGCCAGCCATGACTCGACGTTAGAGGCAGTCTTGCAAACGGACCGTTTGCCCCCGAACACGGCTAGGCTTCTGGCAGGTTCAGGGCACCGCACATTGATCACGAAGTACAAACAACCAAGGTCCGGGGATAGCCTCCACAATGCTTGCCGGCAGGCAGCCTTTGCCCAGAAGCCTCAGGCAAAGCAGTGGCTTGACGCGAGTGTGCTGTTCAGGACTCCTAGGACTCCTGGGGGCTCACCACGTCGCATGGCAAAACACTGTGTCCCAGTGTGTCTTCCTGGGCGACCGCACCAAAAAGTGATACCTGAGGCAATTGGGACTGGTTCCCTGCACGAAGGATGAAAGGCAACACTCTGCTCTCTTCGCTGCCCACCTATTTGGCCAAGCGTTCCAAAGTCCTCCCGGACTCCGGCCTAGCAGCTCCTGGGTGTAATGCAGACGGTCCCCACAGCTCAACCACTGCTGCGATGAGGAAACACTGTGTTTACGGTTCATAATGGGAACCCTTACCTGCCGTGTCTCTGTGGGAGCAGAAGGTCGACTTCAGAGGCAGCCAGAGAAACGTACAGTTTACCCTTTCAACGCTACCTGTGGTTTTGTGAGACACGCGGACACTGTTGCCTCTCCCCAGAAATTATATCCTCGAAGCCCTTCAGCCCATGCAGGAGCATCTGGGTGCCAACATTTTCTCCGGGAGGCGCCAGGGTGCTGGTTGCGTCTCTTTCTCGTGGTCACAAACTGCATAGCACTGTGCTGGGTTCCATGCTGATATTGGTTACCTAAAGCCAGGAGCATTACTTTCCCAGTGGGAGAGCTGAAAGTGCGGCCCCAAAGTGTGCTGAGAAACAGTGCGGTTGCTCGTGCTCTCTTCACCGTTAGAACGGCTTTGCGAAGGGCAAGGCAGTGTGACTGGAGAAACCCTCTCTTTTCTCCTCCGTGCAGGAGGCATTCCTGGCGCCCCATGTCCCTAAAGGGAACACTCTACGGTTCCACAAGGACCAGAGGATGGGTCAGCGATGCCCTCCATGAATGGACTCGTGCAGAGTTTGGCCAGGACACCTTAAGCATGTAGTGCATGACAGTTAGCATGCCTTTCTGGAGGCTGCTGCTGCCTCAGCATATGCCTTGGAAGAACACTGGGTGGCGGAAGTGTTCTTGGGGCCCTGCGCCTCTGTCCACTATAAAAGTACCCCGGCTCATCTCTGTGAATGCAGAGTGAGCGGCAACAGCCTGTTCTCTTTGCCGGATAACTACATGGCCAAAACATTCAAAAGTGCCCCTGAGCAGAGCTGTAAAAGTTCGTACGTGGACCCTCAGGGCTCTCGGTGCGGAAGCTGAGGAGCAATAGGAAACACGGTGCGCAGTGTCCCTTCTGGGTGTTCTTAACCTAGCGGCACTTTCTGGCCAGCCATGACTCGACGTTAGAGGCAGTCTTGCAAACGGACCGTTTGCCCCCGAACACGGCTAGGCTTCTGGCAGGTTCAGGGCACCGCACATTGATCACGAATTACAAACAACCAAGGTCCGGGGATAGCCTCCACAATGCTTGCCGGCAGGCAGCCTTTGCCCAGAAGACTCAGGCAAATCAGTGGCTTGACGCGAGTGTGCTGTTCAGGACTCCTAGGACTCCTGGGGGCTCACCACGTCGCATGGCAAAACACTGTGTCCCAGTGTGTCTTCCTGGGCGACCGCACCAAAAAGTGATACCTGAGGCAATTGGGACTGGTTCCCTGCACGAAGGATGAAAGGCAACACTCTGCTCTCTTCGCTGCCCACCTATTTGGCCAAGCGTTCCAAAGTCCTCCCGGACTCCGGCCTAGCAGCTCCTGGGTGTAATGCAGACGGTCCCCACAGCTCAACCACTGCTGCGATGAGGAAACACTGTGTTTACGGTTCATAATGGGAACCCTTACCTGCCGTGTCTCTGTGGGAGCAGAAGGTCGACTTCAGAGGCAGCCAGAGAAACGTACAGTTTACCCTTTCAACGCTACCTGTGGTTTTGTGAGACACGCGGACACTGTTGCCTCTCCCCAGAAATTATATCCTCGAAGCCCTTCAGCCCATGCAGGAGCACCTGGGTGCCAACATTTTCTCCGGGAGGCGCCAGGGTGCTGGTTGCGTCTCTTTCTCGTGGTCACAAACTGCATAGCACTGTGCTGGGTTCCATGCTGATATTGGTTACCTAAAGCCAGGAGCATTACTTTCCCAGTGGGAGAGCTGAAAGTGCGGCCCCAAAGTGTGCTGAGAAACAGTGCGGTTGCTCGTGCTCTCTTCACCGTTAGAACGGCTTTGCGAAGGGCAAGGCAGTGTGACTGGAGAAACCCTCTCTTTTCTCCTCCGTGCAGGAGGCATTCCTGGCGCCCCATGTCCCTAAAGGGAACACTCTACGGTTCCACAAGGACCAGAGGATGGGTCAGCGATGCCCTCCATGAATGGACTCGTGCAGAGTTTGGCCAGGACACCTTAAGCATGTAGTGCATGACAGTTAGCATGCCTTTCTGGAGGCTGCTGCTGCCTCAGCATATGCCTTGGAAGAACACTGGGTGGCGGAAGTGTTCTTGGGGCCCTGCGCCTCTGTCCACTATAAAAGTACCCCGGCTCATCTCTGTGAATGCAGAGTGAGCCGCAACAGCCTGTTCTCTTTGCCGGATAACTACATGGCCAAAACATTCAAAAGTGCCCCTGAGCAGAGCTGTAAAAGTTCGTACGTGGACCCTCAGGGCTCTCGGTGCGGAAGCTGAGGAGCAATAGGAAACACGGTGCGCAGTGTCCCTTCTGGATGTTCTTAACCTAGCAGCACTTTCTGGTTAGCCATGACTCGACTTTATTGGCCGTCTGGCAAACGTACCGTTTGCCCCTGAACACGGCTAGGCTTCTGGCAGGTTCAGGGCACCGCACACTGATCACGAAGTACAAACAACCAAGGTCCGGGGATAGCCTCCACAATGCTTGCCGGCAGGCAGCCTTTGCCCAGAAGCCTCAGGCAAAGCAGTGGCTTGACGCGAGTGTGCTGTTCAGGACTCCTAGGACTCCTGGGGGCTCACCACGTCGCATGGCAAAACACTGTGTCCCAGTGTGTCTTCCTGGGCGACCGCACCAAAAAGTGATACCTGAGGCAATTGGGACTGGTTCCCTGCACGAAGGATGAAAGGCAACACTCTGCTCTCTTCGCTGCCCACCTATTTGGCCAAGCGTTCCAAAGTCCTCCCGGACTCCGGCCTAGCAGCTCCTGGGTGTAATGCAGACGGTCCCCACAGCTGAACCACTGCTGCGATGAGGAAACACTGTGTTTACGGTTCATACTGGGAAACCTTACCTGCCGTGTCTCTGTGGGAGCAGAAGGTCGACTTCAGAGGCAGCCAGACAAACGTACAGTTTGCCCTTTCAACGCTACCTGTGGTTTCGTGAGACACGCGGACACTGTTGCCTCTCCCCAGAAATTATATCCTCGAAGCCCTTCAGCCCATGCAGGAGCACCTGGGTGCCAACATTTTCTCCGGGAAGCGTCAGCGTGCGGGTTGCACCTCATTCTCCTGGTCAAAAACTACAGAGCACTGTGCTGGGTTCCATGCTGATATTGGTTACCTAAAGCCAGGAGCATTACTTTCCCAGTGGGAGAGCTGAAAGTGCGGCCCCAAAGTGTGCTGAGAAACAGTGCGGTTGCTCGTGCTCTCTTCACCGTTAGAACGGCTTTGCGAAGGGCAAGGCAGTGTGACTGGAGAAACCCTCTCTTTTCTCCTCCGTGCAGGAGGCTTTCCGGGCGCCCCATGTCCCTAAAGGGAACACTCTACGGTTCCACAAGGACCAAAGGAAGGGTCAGGGATGCCATCCATGAATGGACTCGTGCAGAGTTTGGCCAGGACACCTTAAGCATGTAGTGCATGACAGTTAGCATGCCTTTCTAGAGGCTGCTGCTGCCTCAGCATATGCCTTGGAAGAACACTGGGTGGCGGAAGTGTTCTTGGGGCCCTGCGCCTCTGTCCACTATAAAAGTACCCCGGCTCATCTCTGTGAATGCAGAGTGAGCGGCAACAGCCTGTTCTCTTTGCCGGATAACTACATGGCCAAAACATTCAAAAGTACCCCTGAGCAGAGCTGTAAAACTTCGTACGTGGACCCTCAGGGCTCTCGGTGCGGAAGCTGAGGAGCAATAGGAAACACTGTGCGCAGTGTCCCTTCTGGATGTTCTTAACCTAGCAGCACTTTCTGGCTAGCCATGACTCGACTTTAGTGGCCGTCTTGCAAACGGACCGTTTGCCCCTGAACACGGCTAGGCTTCTGGCAGGTTCAGGGCACCGCACACTGATCACGAAGTACAAACAACCAAGGTCCGGCGATAGCCTCCACAATGCTTGCCGGCAGGCAGCCTTTGCCCAGAAGCCTCAGTCAAAGCAGTGACTTGACGCGAGTGTGCTGTTCAGGACTCCTAGGACTCCTGGGGGCTCACCACGTCGCATGGCAAAACACTGTGTCCCCAGTGTGTCTTCCTGGGCGACCGCACCAAAAAGTGATACCTGAGGCAATTGGGACTGGTTCCCTGCAGGAAGGATGAAAGGCAACACTCTGCTCTCTTCGCTGCCCACCTATTCGGCCAAGCGTTCCAAAGTCCTCCCGGACTCCGGCCTAGCAGCTCCTGGGTGTAATGCAGACGGTCCCCACAGCTGAACCACTGCTGCGATGAGGAAACACTGTGTTTACGGTTCATACTGGGAACCCTTACCTGCCGTGTCTCTGTGGGAGCAGAAGGTCGACTTCAGAGGCAGCCAGACAAACGTCCAGTTTGCCCTTTCAACGCTACCTGTGGTTTTGTGAGACACGCGGACACTGTTGCCTCTCCCCAGAAATTATATCCTCGAAGCCCTTCAGCCCATGCAGGAGCACCTGGGTGCCAACATTTTCTCCGGGAGGCGCCAGGGTGCTGGTTGCGTCTCTTTCTCGTGGTCACAAACTGCATAGCACTGTGCTGGGTTCCATGCTGATATTGGTTACCTAAAGCCAGGAGCATTACTTTCCCAGTGGGAGAGCTGAAAGTGCGGCCCCAAAGTGTGCTGAGAAACAGTGCGGTTGCTCGTGCTCTCTTCACCGTTAGAACGGCTTTGTGAAGGGCAAGGCAGTGTGACTGGAGAAACCCTCTCTTTTCTCCTCCGTGCAGGAGGCATTCCTGGCGCCCCATGTCCCTAAAGGGAACACTCTACGGTTCCACAAGGACCAGAGGATGGGTCAGCGATGCCCTCCATGAATGGACTCGTGCAGAGTTTGGCCAGGACACCTTAAGCATGTAGTGCATGACAGTTAGCATGCCTTTCTGGAGGCTGCTGCTGCCTCAGCATATGCCTTGGAAGAACACTGGGTGGCGGAAGTGTTCTTGGGGCCCTGCGCCTCTGTCCACTATAAAAGTACCCCGGCTCATCTCTGTGAATGCAGAGTGAGCCGCAACAGCCTGTTCTCTTTGCCGGATAACTACATGGCCAAAACATTCAAAAGTGCCCCTGAGCAGAGCTGTAAAAGTTCGTACGTGGACCCTCAGGGCTCTCGGTGCGGAAGCTGAGGAGCAATAGGAAACACTGTGCGCAGTGTCCCTTCTGGATGTTCTTAACCTAGCAGCACTTTCTGGCTAGCCATGACACGACTTTAGTGGCCGTCTGGCAAACGGACCGTTTGCCCCTGAACACGGCTAGGCTTCTGGCAGGTTCAGGGCACCGCACACTGATCACGAAGTACAAACAACCAAGGTCCGGGGATAGCCTCCACAATGCTTGCCGGCAGGCAGCCTTTGCCCAGAAGCCTCAGGCAAAGCAGTGGCTTGACGCGAGTGTGCTGTTCAGGACTCCTAGGACTCCTGGGGGCTCACCACGTCGCATGGCAAAACACTGTGTCCCAGTGTGTCTTCCTGGGCGACCGCACCAAAAAGTGATACCTGAGGCAATTGGGACTGGTTCCCTGCACGAAGGATGAAAGGCAACACTCTGCTCTCTTCGCTGCCCACCTATTTGGCCAAGCGTTCCAAAGTCCTCCCGGACTCCGGCCTAGCAGCTCCTGGGTGTAATGCAGACGGTCCCCACAGCTGAACCACTGCTGCGATGAGGAAACACTGTGTTTACGGTTCATACTGGGAAACCTTACCTGCCGTGTCTCTGTGGGAGCAGAAGGTCGACTTCAGAGGCAGCCAGACAAACGTACAGTTTGCCCTTTCAACGCTACCTGTGGTTTCGTGAGACACGCGGACACTGTTGCCTCTCCCCAGAAATTATATCCTCGAAGCCCTTCAGCCCATGCAGGAGCACCTGGGTGCCAACATTTTCTCCGGGAAGCGTCAGCGTGCGGGTTGCATCTCATTCTCGTGGTCAAAAACTACAGAGCACTGTGCTGGGTTCCATGCTGATATTGGTTACCTAAAGCCAGGAGCATTACTTTCCCAGTGGGAGAGCTGAAAGTGCGGCCCCAAAGTGTGCTGAGAAACAGTGCGGTTGCTCGTGCTCTCTTCACCGTTAGAACGGCTTTGCGAAGGGCAAGGCAGTGTGACTGGAGAAACCCTCTCTTTTCTCCTCCATGCAGGAGGCTTTCCTGGCGCCCCATGTCCCTAAAGGGAACACTCTACGGTTCCACAAGGACCAAAGGAAGGGTCAGGGATGCCATCCATGAATGGACTCGTGCAGAGTTTGGCCAGGACACCTTAAGCATGTAGTGCATGACAGTTAGCATGCCTTTCTGGAGGCTGCTGCTGCCTCAGCATATGCCTGGGAAGAACACTGGGTGGCGGAAGAGTTCTTGGGGCCCTGTGCATCTGTCCACTATAAAAGTGCCCCGGTTCATCTCTGGGAATGCAGAGTGAGCCGCAACAGCCTGTTCTCTTTGCCGGATAACTACATGGCCAAAACATTCAAAAGTGCCCCTGAGCAGAGCTGTAAAAGTTCGTACGTGGACCCTCAGGGCTCTCGGTGCGGAAGCTGAGGAGCAATAGGAAACACGGTGCGCAGTGTCCCTTCTGGGTGTTCTTAACCTAGCGGCACTTTCTGGCCAGCCATGACTCGACGTTAGAGGCAGTCTTGCAAACGGACCGTTTGCCCCCGAACACGGCTAGGCTTCTGGCAGGTTCAGGGCACCGCACATTGATCACGAAGTACAAACAACCAAGGTCCGGGGATAGCCTCCACAATGCTTGCCGGCAGGCAGCCTTTGCCCAGAAGCCTCAGGCAAAGCAGTGGCTTGACGCGAGTGTGCTGTTCAGGACTCCTAGGACTCCTGGGGGCTCACCACGTCGCATGGCAAAACACTGTGTCCCAGTGTGTCTTCCTGGGCGACCGCACCAAAAAGTGATACCTGAGGCAATTGGGACTGGTTCCCTGCACGAAGGATGAAAGGCAACACTCTGCTCTCTTCGCTGCCCACCTATTTGGCCAAGCGTTCCAAAGTCCTCCCGGACTCCGGCCTAGCAGCTCCTGGGTGTAATGCAGACGGTCCCCACAGCTCAACCACTGCTGCGATGAGGAAACACTGTGTTTACGGTTCATAATGGGAACCCTTACCTGCCGTGTCTCTGTGGGAGCAGAAGGTCGACTTCAGAGGCAGCCAGAGAAACGTACAGTTTACCCTTTCAACGCTACCTGTGGTTTTGTGAGACACACGGACACTGTTGCCTCTCCCCAGAAATTATATCCTCGAAGCCCTTCAGCCCATGCAGGAGCACCTGGGTGCCAACATTTTCTCCGGGAGGCGCCAGGGTGCTGGTTGCGTCTCTTTCTCGTGGTCACAAACTGCATAGCACTGTGCTGGGTTCCATGCTGATATTGGTTACCTAAAGCCAGGAGCATTACTTTCCCAGTGGGAGAGCTGAAAGTGCGGCCCCAAAGTGTGCTGAGAAACAGTGCGGTTGCTCGTGCTCTCTTCACCGTTAGAACGGCTTTGCGAAGGGCAAGGCAGTGTGACTGGAGAAACCCTCTCTTTTCTCCTCCGTGCAGGAGGCTTTCCTAGCGCCCCATGTCCCTAAAGGGAACACTCTACGGTTCCACAAGGACCAGAGGATGGGTCAGCGATGCCCTCCATGAATGGACTCGTGCAGAGTTTGGCCAGGACACCTTAAGCATGTAGTGCATGACAGTTAGCATGCCTTTCTGGAGGCTGCTGCTGCCTCAGCATATGCCTTGGAAGAACACTGGGTGGCGGAAGTGTTCTTGGGGCCCTGCGCCTCTGTCCACTATAAAAGTACCCCGGCTCATCTCTGTGAATGCAGAGTGAGCCGCAACAGCCTGTTCTCTTTGCCGGATAACTACATGGCCAAAACATTCAAAAGTGCCCCTGAGCAGAGCTGTAAAAGTTCGTACGTGGACCCTCAGGGCTCTCGGTGCGGAAGCTGAGGAGCAATAGGAAACACTGTGCGCAGTGTCCCTTCTGGATGTTCTTAACCTAGCAGCACTTTCTGGCTAGCCATGACTCGACTTTAGTGGCCGTCTGGCAAACGGACCGTTTGCCCCTGAACACGCCTAGGCTTCTGGCAGGTTCAGGGCACCGCACACTGATCACAAAGTACAAACAACCAAGGTCCGGGGATAGCCTCCACAATGCTTGCCGGCAGGCAGCCTTTGCCCAGAAGCCTCAGGCAAAGCAGTGGCTTGACGCGAGTGTGCTGTTCAGGACTCCTAGGACTCCTGGGGGCTCACCACGTCGCATGGCAAAACACTGTGTCCCAGTGTGTCTTCCTGGGCGACCGCACCAAAAAGTGATACCTGAGGCAATTGGGACTGGTTCCCTGCACGAAGGATGAAAGGCAACACTCTGCTCTCTTCGCTGCCCACCTATTTGGCCAAGCGTTCCAAAGTCCTCCCGGACTCCGGCCTAGCAGCTCCTGGGTGTAATGCAGACGGTCCCCACAGCTCAACCACTGCTGCGATGAGGAAACACTGTGTTTACGGTTCATAATGGGAACCCTTACCTGCCGTGTCTCTGTGGGAGCAGAAGGTCGACTTCAGAGGCAGCCAGAGAAACGTACAGTTTACCCTTTCAACGCTACCTGTGGTTTTGTGAGACACGCGGACACTGTTGCCTCTCCCCAGAAATTATATCCTCGAAGCCCTTCAGCCCATGCAGGAGCACCTGGGTGCCAACATTTTCTCCGGGAGGCGCCAGGGTGCTGGTTGCGTCTCTTTCTCGTGGTCACAAACTGCATAGCACTGTGCTGGGTTCCATGCTGATATTGGTTACCTAAAGCCAGGAGCATTACTTTCCCAGTGGGAGAGCTGAAAGTGCGGCCCCAAAGTGTGCTGAGAAACAGTGCGGTTGCTCGTGCTCTCTTCACCGTTAGAACGGCTTTGCGAAGGGCAAGGCAGTGTGACTGGAGAAAACCTCTCTTTTCTCTTCCGTGCAGGAGGCTTTCCTGGTGACCCATGTCCCTAAAGGGAACACTCTACGGTTCCACAAGGACCAGAGGATGGGTCAGGTATGCCATCCATGAATGGACTCGTGCAGAGTTTGGCCAGGACACCTTAAGCATGTAGTGCATGACAGTTAGCATGCCTTTCTGAGGCTGCTGCTGCCTCAGCATATGCCTTGGAAGAACACTGGGTGGCGGAAGTGTTCTTGGGGCCCTGCGCCTCTGTCCACTATAAAAGTACCCCGGCTCATCTCTGTGAATGCAGAGTGAGCGGCAACAGCCTGTTCTCTTTCCCGGATAACTACATGGCCAAAACATTCAAAAGTGCCCCTGAGCAGAGCTGTAAAACTTCGTACGTGGACCCTCAGGGCTCTCGGTGCGGAAGCTGAGGAGCAATAGGAAACACGGTGCGCAGTGTCCCTTCTGGGTGTTCTTAACGTAGCGGCACTTTCTGGCAAGCCATGACTCGACTTTAGAGGCACTCTTGAAAACGGACCGTTTGCCCCTGAACACGGCTAGGCTTCTGGCAGGTTCAGGGCACCGCACACTGATCACGAAGTACAAACAACCAAGGTCCGGGGATAGCCTCCACAATGCTTGCCGGCAGGCAGCCTTTGCCCAGAAGCCTCAGGCAAAGCAGTGGCTTGACGCGAGTGTGCTGTTCAGGACTCCTAGGACTCCTGGGGGCTCACCACGTCGCATGGCCAAACACTGTGTCCCAGTGTGTCTTCCTGGGCGACCGCACCAAAAAGTGATACCTGAGGCAATTGGGACTGGTTCCCTGCACGAAGGATGAAAGGCAACACTCTGCTCTCTTCGCTGCCCACCTATTCGGCCAAGCGTTCCAAAGTCCTCCCGGACTCCGGCCTAGCAGCTCCTAGGTGTAATGCAGACGGTCCCCACAGCTGAACCACTGCTGCGATGAGGAAACACTGTGTTTACGGTTCATACTGGGAACCCTTACCTGCCGTGTCTCTGTGGGAGCAGAAGGTCGACTTCAGAGGCAGCCAGACAAACGTACAGTTTGCCCTTTCAACGCTACCTGTGGTTTCGTGAGACACGCGGACACTGTTGCCTCTCCCCAGAAATTATATCCTCGAAGCCCTTCAGCCCATGCAGGAGCACCTGGGTGCCAACATTTTCTCCGGGAAGCGTCAGCGTGCGGGTTGCATCTCATTCTCGTGGTCAAAAACTACAGAGCACTGTGCTGGGTTCCATGCTGATATTGGTTACCTAAAGCCAGGAGCATTACTTTCCCAGTGGGAGAGCTGAAAGTGCGGCCCCAAAGTGTGCTGAGAAACAGTGCGGTTGCTCGTGCTCTCTTCACCGTTAGAACGGCTTTGCGAAGGGCAAGGCAGTGTGACTGGAGAAACCCTCTCTTTTCTCCTCCGTGCAGGAGGCTTTCCTGGCGCCCCATGTCCCTAAAGGGAACACTCTACGGTTCCACAAGGACCAAAGGAAGGGTCAGGGATGCCATCCATGAATGGACTCGTGCAGAGTTTGGCCAGGACACCTTAAGCATGTAGTGCATGACAGTTAGCATGCCTTTCTGGAGGCTGCTGCTGCCTCAGCATATGCCTGGGAAGAACACTGGGTGGCGGAAGAGTTCTTGGGGCCCTGTGCATCTGTCCACTATAAAAGTGCCCCGGTTCATCTCTGGGAATGCAGAGTGAGCCGCAACAGCCTGTTCTCTTTGCCGGATAACTACATGGCCAAAACATTCAAAAGTGCCCCTGAGCAGAGCTGTAAAAGTTCGTACGTGGACCCTCAGGGCTCTCGGTGCGGAAGCTGAGGAGCAATAGGAAACACGGTGCGCAGTGTCCCTTCTGGGTGTTCTTAACCTAGCGGCACTTTCTGGCCAGCCATGACTCGACGTTAGAGGCAGTCTTGCAAACGGACCGTTTGCCCCCGAACACGGCTAGGCTTCTGGCAGGTTCAGGGCACCGCACATTGATCACGAAGTACAAACAACCAAGGTCCGGGGATAGCCTCCACAATGCTTGCCGGCAGGCAGCCTTTGCCCAGAAGCCTCAGGCAAAGCAGTGGCTTGACGCGAGTGTGCTGTTCTGGACTCCTAGGACTCCTGGGGGCTCACCACGTCGCATGGCAAAACACTGTGTCCCAGTGTGTCTTCCTGGGCGACCGCACCAAAAAGTGATACCTGAGGCAATTGGGACTGGTTCCCTGCACGAAGGATGAAAGGCAACACTCTGCTCTCTTCGCTGCCCACCTATTTGGCCAAGCGTTCCAAAGTCCTCCCGGACTCCGGCCTAGCAGCTCCTGGGTGTAATGCAGACGGTCCCCACAGCTCAACCACTGCTGCGATGAGGAAACACTGTGTTTACGGTTCATAATGGGAACCCTTAGCTGCCGTGTCTCTGTGGGAGCAGAAGGTCGACTTCAGAGGCAGCCAGAGAAACGTACAGTTTACCCTTTCAACGCTACCTGTGGTTTTGTGAGACACACGGACACTGTTGCCTCTCCCCAGAAATTATATCCTCGAAGCCCTTCAGCCCATGCAGGAGCACCTGGGTGCCAACATTTTCTCCGGGAAGCGTCAGGGTGCTGGTTGCGTCTCTTTCTCGTGGTCACAAACTGCATAGCACTGTGCTGGGTTCCATGCTGATATTGGTTACCTAAAGCCAGGAGCATTACTTTCCCAGTGGGAGAGCTGAAAGTGCGGCCCCAAAGTGTGCTGAGAAACAGTGCGGTTGCTCGTGCTCTCTTCACCGTTAGAACGGCTTTGCGAAGGGCAAGGCAGTGTGACTGGAGAAACCCTCTCTTTTCTCCTCCGTGCAGGAGGCTTTCCTGGCGCCCCATGTCCCTAAAGGGAACACTCTACGGTTCCACAAGGACCAGAGGATGGGTCAGCGATGCCCTCCATGAATGGACTCGTGCAGAGTTTGGCCAGGACACCTTAAGCATGTAGTGCATGACAGTTAGCATGCCTTTCTGGAGGCTGCTGCTGCCTCAGCATATGCCTTGGAAGAACACTGGGTGGCGGAAGTGTTCTTGGGGCCCTGCGCCTCTGTCCACTATAAAAGTACCCCGGCTCATCTCTGTGAATGCAGAGTGAGCCGCAACAGCCTGTTCTCTTTGCCGGATAACTACATGGCCAAAACATTCAAAAGTGCCCCTGAGCAGA
Organism: Mesoplodon densirostris; assembly: GCF_025265405.1. Classification (NCBI taxonomy): domain Eukaryota; kingdom Metazoa; phylum Chordata; class Mammalia; order Artiodactyla; family Ziphiidae; genus Mesoplodon; species Mesoplodon densirostris. The sequence goes on along the minus strand of NC_082665.1, from coordinate 70,999,971 downwards.
GCTGTAAAAGTTCGTACGTGGACCCTCAGGGCTCTCGGTGCGGAAGCTGAGGAGCAATAGGAAACACTGTGCGCAGTGTCCCTTCTGGATGTTCTTAACCTAGCAGCACTTTCTGGCTAGCCATGACTCGACTTTAGTGGCCGTCTGGCAAACGGACCGTTTGCCCCTGAACACGCCTAGGCTTCTGGCAGGTTCAGGGCACCGCACACTGATCACAAAGTACAAACAACCAAGGTCCGGGGATAGCCTCCACAATGCTTGCCGGCAGGCAGCCTTTGCCCAGAAGCCTCAGGCAAAGCAGTGGCTTGACGCGAGTGTGCTGTTCAGGACTCCTAGGACTCCTGGGGGCTCACCACGTCGCATGGAAAAACACTGTGTCCCAGTGTGTCTTCCTGGGCGACCGCACCAAAAAGTGATACCTGAGGCAATTGGGACTGGTTCCCTGCACGAAGGATGAAAGGCAACACTCTGCTCTCTTCGCTGCCCACCTATTTGGCCAAGCGTTCCAAAGTCCTCCCGGACTCCGGCCTAGCAGCTCCTGGGTGTAATGCAGACGGTCCCCACAGCTCAACCACTGCTGCGATGAGGAAACACTGTGTTTACGGTTCATAATGGGAACCCTTACCTGCCGTGTCTCTGTGGGAGCAGAAGGTCGACTTCAGAGGCAGCCAGAGAAACGTACAGTTTACCCTTTCAACGCTACCTGTGGTTTTGTGAGACACGCGGACACTGTTGCCTCTCCCCAGAAATTATATCCTCGAAGCCCTTCAGCCCATGCAGGAGCACCTGGGTGCCAACATTTTCTCCGGGAGGCGCCAGGGTGCTGGTTGCGTCTCTTTCTCGTGGTCACAAACTGCATAGCACTGTGCTGGGTTCCATGCTGATATTGGTTACCTAAAGCCAGGAGCATTACTTTCCCAGTGGGAGAGCTGAAAGTGCGGCCCCAAAGTGTGCTGAGAAACAGTGCGGTTGCTCGTGCTCTCTTCACCGTTAGAACGGCTTTGCGAAGGGCAAGGCAGTGTGACTGGAGAAAACCTCTCTTTTCTCTTCCGTGCAGGAGGCTTTCCTGGTGACCCATGTCCCTAAAGGGAACACTCTACGGTTCCACAAGGACCAGAGGATGGGTCAGGTATGCCATCCATGAATGGACTCGTGCAGAGTTTGGCCAGGACACCTTAAGCATGTAGTGCATGACAGTTAGCATGCCTTTCTGAGGCTGCTGCTGCCTCAGCATATGCCTTGGAAGAACACTGGGTGGCGGAAGTGTTCTTGGGGCCCTGCGCCTCTGTCCACTATAAAAGTACCCCGGCTCATCTCTGTGAATGCAGAGTGAGCGGCAACAGCCTGTTCTCTTTCCCGGATAACTACATGGCCAAAACATTCAAAAGTGCCCCTGAGCAGAGCTGTAAAACTTCGTACGTGGACCCTCAGGGCTCTCGGTGCGGAAGCTGAGGAGCAATAGGAAACACGGTGCGCAGTGTCCCTTCTGGGTGTTCTTAACGTAGCGGCACTTTCTGGCAAGCCATGACTCGACTTTAGAGGCACTCTTGAAAACGGACCGTTTGCCCCTGAACACGGCTAGGCTTCTGGCAGGTTCAGGGCACCGCACACTGATCACGAAGTACAAACAACCAAGGTCCGGGGATAGCCTCCACAATGCTTGCCGGCAGGCAGCCTTTGCCCAGAAGCCTCAGGCAAAGCAGTGGCTTGACGCGAGTGTGCTGTTCAGGACTCCTAGGACTCCTGGGGGCTCACCACGTCGCATGGCAAAACACTGTGTCCCAGTGTGTCTTCCTGGGCGACCGCACCAAAAAGTGATACCTGAGGCAATTGGGACTGGTTCCCTGCACGAAGGATGAAAGGCAACACTCTGCTCTCTTCGCTGCCCACCTATTCGGCCAAGCGTTCCAAAGTCCTCCCGGACTCCGGCCTAGCAGCTCCTAGGTGTAATGCAGACGGTCCCCACAGCTGAACCACTGCTGCGATGAGGAAACACTGTGTTTACGGTTCATACTGGGAACCCTTACCTGCCGTGTCTCTGTGGGAGCAGAAGGTCGACTTCAGAGGCAGCCAGACAAACGTACAGTTTGCCCTTTCAACGCTACCTGTGGTTTCGTGAGACACGCGGACACTGTTGCCTCTCCCCAGAAATTATATCCTCGAAGCCCTTCAGCCCATGCAGGAGCACCTGGGTGCCAACATTCTCTCTGGGAAGCACCAGGGTGCGGGTTGCATCTCTTTCTCGTGGTCAGAAACTACAGAGCACTGTGCTGGGTTCCATGCTGATATTGGTTACCTAAAGCCAGGAGCATTACTTTCCCAGTGGGAGAGCTGAAAGTGCGGCCCCAAAGTGTGCTGAGAAACAGTGCGGTTGCTCGTGCTCGCTTCACCGTTAGAACGGCTTTGCGAAGGGCAAGGCAGTGTGACTGGAGATACCCTCTCTTTTCTCCTCCGTGCAGGAGGCTTTCCTGGCGCCCCATGTCCCTAAAGGGAACACTCTACGGTTCCACAAGGACCAGAGGATGGGTCAGGGATGCCCTCCATGAATGCACTAGTGCAGAGTTTGGCCAGGACACTTTAAGCATGTAGTGCATGACAGTTAGCATGCCTTTCTGGAGGCTGCTGCTGCCTCAGCATATGCCTTGGAAGAACACTGGGTGGCGGAAGTGTTCTTGGGGCCCTGCGCCTCTGTCCACTATAAAAGTACCCCGGCTCATCTCTGTGAATGCAGAGTGAGCGGCAACAGCCTGTTCTCTTTGCCGGATAACTACATGGCCAAAACATTCAAAAGTACCCCTGAGCAGAGCTGTAAAACTTCGTACGTGGACCCTCAGGGCTCTCGGTGCGGAAGCTGAGGAGCAATAGGAAACACTGTGCGCAGTGTCCCTTCTGGATGTTCTTAACCTAGCAGCACTTTCTGGCTAGCCATGACTCGACTTTAGTGGCCGTCTTGCAAACGGACCGTTTGCCCCTGATCACGGCTAGGCTTCTGGCAGGTTCAGGGCACCGCACACTGATCACGAAGTACAAACAACCAAGGTCCGGGGATAGCCTCCACAATGCTTGCCGGCAGGCAGCCTTTGCCCAGAAGCCTCAGTCAAAGCAGTGACTTGACGCGAGTGTGCTGTTCAGGACTCCTAGGACTCCTGGGGGCTCACCACGTCGCATGGCAAAACACTGTGTCCCCAGTGTGTCTTCCTGGGCGACCGCACCAAAAAGTGATACCTGAGGCAATTGGGACTGGTTCCCTGCACGAAGGATGAAAGGCAACACTCTGCTCTCTTCGCTGCCCACCTATTCGGCCAAGCGTTCCAAAGTCCTCCCGGACTCCGGCCTAGCAGCTCCTGGGTGTAATGCAGACGGTCCCCACAGCTGAACCACTGATGCGATGAGGAAACTCTGTGTTTACGGTTCATACTGGGAACCCTTACCTGCCGTGTCTCTGTGGGAGCAGAAGGTCGACTTCAGAGGCAGCCAGACAAACGTACAGTTTGCCCTTTCAACGCTACCTGTGGTTTTGTGAGACACGCGGACACTGTTGCCTCTCCCCAGAAATTATATCCTCGAAGCCCTTCAGCCCATGCAGGAGCACCTGGGTGCCAACATTTTCTCCGGGAAGCGTCAGCGTGCGGGTTGCATCTCATTCTCGTGGTCAAAAACTACAGAGCACTGTGCTGGGTTCCATGCTGATATTGGTTACCTAAAGCCAGGAGCATTACTTTCCCAGTGGGAGAGCTGAAAGTGCGGCCCCAAAGTGTGCTGAGAAACAGTGCGGTTGCTCGTGCTCTCTTCACCGTTAGAACGGCTTTGCGAAGGGCAAGGCAGTGTGACTGGAGAAACCCTCTCTTTTCTCCTCCGTGCAGGAGGCTTTCCTGGCGCCCCATGTCCCTAAAGGGAACACTCTACGGTTCCACAAGGACCAAAGGAAGGGTCAGGGATGCCATCCATGAATGGACTCGTGCAGAGTTTGGCCAGGACACCTTAAGCATGTAGTGCATGACAGTTAGCATGCCTTTCTGGAGGCTGCTGCTGCCTCAGCATATGCCTTGGAAGAACACTGGGTGGCGGAAGTGTTCTTGGGGCCCTGCGCCTCTGTCCACTATAAAAGTACCCCGGCTCATCTCTGTGAATGCAGAGTGAGCGGCAACAGCCTGTTCTCTTTGCCGGATAACTACATGGCCAAAACATTCAAAAGTGCCCCTGAGCAGAGCTGTAAAAGTTCGTACGTGGACCCTCAGGGCTCTCGGTGCGGAAGCTGAGGAGCAATAGGAAACACTGTGCGCAGTGTCCCTTCTGGATGTTCTTAACCTAGCAGCACTTTCTGGCTAGCCATGACTCGACTTTAGTGGCCGTCTGGCAAACGGACCGTTTGCCCCTGAACACGCCTAGGCTTCTGGCAGGTTCAGGGCACCGCACACTGATCACAAAGTACAAACAACCAAGGTCCGGGGATAGCCTCCACAATGCTTGCCGGCAGGCAGCCTTTGCCCAGAAGCCTCAGGCAAAGCAGTGGCTTGACGCGAGTGTGCTGTTCAGGACTCCTAGGACTCCTGGGGGCTCACCACGTCGCATGGAAAAACACTGTGTCCCAGTGTGTCTTCCTGGGCGACCGCACCAAAAAGTGATACCTGAGGCAATTGGGACTGGTTCCCTGCACGAAGGATGAAAGGCAACACTCTGCTCTCTTCGCTGCCCACCTATTTGGCCAAGCGTTCCAAAGTCCTCCCGGACTCCGGCCTAGCAGCTCCTGGGTGTAATGCAGACGGTCCCCACAGCTCAACCACTGCTGCGATGAGGAAACACTGTGTTTACGGTTCATAATGGGAACCCTTACCTGCCGTGTCTCTGTGGGAGCAGAAGGTCGACTTCAGAGGCAGCCAGAGAAACGTACAGTTTACCCTTTCAACGCTACCTGTGGTTTTGTGAGACACGCGGACACTGTTGCCTCTCCCCAGAAATTATATCCTCGAAGCCCTTCAGCCCATGCAGGAGCACCTGGGTGCCAACATTTTCTCCGGGAGGCGCCAGGGTGCTGGTTGCGTCTCTTTCTCGTGGTCACAAACTGCATAGCACTGTGCTGGGTTCCATGCTGATATTGGTTACCTAAAGCCAGGAGCATTACTTTCCCAGTGGGAGAGCTGAAAGTGCGGCCCCAAAGTGTGCTGAGAAACAGTGCGGTTGCTCGTGCTCTCTTCACCGTTAGAACGGCTTTGCGAAGGGCAAGGCAGTGTGACTGGAGAAAACCTCTCTTTTCTCTTCCGTGCAGGAGGCTTTCCTGGTGACCCATGTCCCTAAAGGGAACACTCTACGGTTCCACAAGGACCAGAGGATGGGTCAGGTATGCCATCCATGAATGGACTCGTGCAGAGTTTGGCCAGGACACCTTAAGCATGTAGTGCATGACAGTTAGCATGCCTTTCTGAGGCTGCTGCTGCCTCAGCATATGCCTTGGAAGAACACTGGGTGGCGGAAGTGTTCTTGGGGCCCTGCGCCTCTGTCCACTATAAAAGTACCCCGGCTCATCTCTGTGAATGCAGAGTGAGCGGCAACAGCCTGTTCTCTTTCCCGGATAACTACATGGCCAAAACATTCAAAAGTGCCCCTGAGCAGAGCTGTAAAACTTCGTACGTGGACCCTCAGGGCTCTCGGTGCGGAAGCTGAGGAGCAATAGGAAACACGGTGCGCAGTGTCCCTTCTGGGTGTTCTTAACGTAGCGGCACTTTCTGGCAAGCCATGACTCGACTTTAGAGGCACTCTTGAAAACGGACCGTTTGCCCCTGAACACGGCTAGGCTTCTGGCAGGTTCAGGGCACCGCACACTGATCACGAAGTACAAACAACCAAGGTCCGGGGATAGCCTCCACAATGCTTGCCGGCAGGCAGCCTTTGCCCAGAAGCCTCAGGCAAAGCAGTGGCTTGACGCGAGTGTGCTGTTCAGGACTCCTAGGACTCCTGGGGGCTCACCACGTCGCATGGCAAAACACTGTGTCCCAGTGTGTCTTCCTGGGCGACCGCACCAAAAAGTGATACCTGAGGCAATTGGGACTGGTTCCCTGCACGAAGGATGAAAGGCAACACTCTGCTCTCTTCGCTGCCCACCTATTCGGCCAAGCGTTCCAAAGTCCTCCCGGACTCCGGCCTAGCAGCTCCTAGGTGTAATGCAGACGGTCCCCACAGCTGAACCACTGCTGCGATGAGGAAACACTGTGTTTACGGTTCATACTGGGAACCCTTACCTGCCGTGTCTCTGTGGGAGCAGAAGGTCGACTTCAGAGGCAGCCAGACAAACGTACAGTTTGCCCTTTCAACGCTACCTGTGGTTTCGTGAGACACGCGGACACTGTTGCCTCTCCCCAGAAATTATATCCTCGAAGCCCTTCAGCCCATGCAGGAGCACCTGGGTGCCAACATTCTCTCTGGGAAGCACCAGGGTGCGGGTTGCATCTCTTTCTCGTGGTCAGAAACTACAGAGCACTGTGCTGGGTTCCATGCTGATATTGGTTACCTAAAGCCAGGAGCATTACTTTCCCAGTGGGAGAGCTGAAAGTGCGGCCCCAAAGTGTGCTGAGAAACAGTGCGGTTGCTCGTGCTCGCTTCACCGTTAGAACGGCTTTGCGAAGGGCAAGGCAGTGTGACTGGAGATACCCTCTCTTTTCTCCTCCGTGCAGGAGGCTTTCCTGGCGCCCCATGTCCCTAAAGGGAACACTCTACGGTTCCACAAGGACCAGAGGATGGGTCAGGGATGCCCTCCATGAATGCACTAGTGCAGAGTTTGGCCAGGACACTTTAAGCATGTAGTGCATGACAGTTAGCATGCCTTTCTGGAGGCTGCTGCTGCCTCAGCATATGCCTTGGAAGAACACTGGGTGGCGGAAGTGTTCTTGGGGCCCTGCGCCTCTGTCCACTATAAAAGTACCCCGGCTCATCTCTGTGAATGCAGAGTGAGCGGCAACAGCCTGTTCTCTTTGCCGGATAACTACATGGCCAAAACATTCAAAAGTACCCCTGAGCAGAGCTGTAAAACTTCGTACGTGGACCCTCAGGGCTCTCGGTGCGGAAGCTGAGGAGCAATAGGAAACACTGTGCGCAGTGTCCCTTCTGGATGTTCTTAACCTAGCAGCACTTTCTGGCTAGCCATGACTCGACTTTAGTGGCCGTCTTGCAAACGGACCGTTTGCCCCTGATCACGGCTAGGCTTCTGGCAGGTTCAGGGCACCGCACACTGATCACGAAGTACAAACAACCAAGGTCCGGGGATAGCCTCCACAATGCTTGCCGGCAGGCAGCCTTTGCCCAGAAGCCTCAGTCAAAGCAGTGACTTGACGCGAGTGTGCTGTTCAGGACTCCTAGGACTCCTGGGGGCTCACCACGTCGCATGGCAAAACACTGTGTCCCCAGTGTGTCTTCCTGGGCGACCGCACCAAAAAGTGATACCTGAGGCAATTGGGACTGGTTCCCTGCACGAAGGATGAAAGGCAACACTCTGCTCTCTTCGCTGCCCACCTATTCGGCCAAGCGTTCCAAAGTCCTCCCGGACTCCGGCCTAGCAGCTCCTGGGTGTAATGCAGACGGTCCCCACAGCTGAACCACTGATGCGATGAGGAAACTCTGTGTTTACGGTTCATACTGGGAACCCTTACCTGCCGTGTCTCTGTGGGAGCAGAAGGTCGACTTCAGAGGCAGCCAGACAAACGTACAGTTTGCCCTTTCAACGCTACCTGTGGTTTTGTGAGACACGCGGACACTGTTGCCTCTCCCCAGAAATTATATCCTCGAAGCCCTTCAGCCCATGCAGGAGCACCTGGGTGCCAACATTTTCTCCGGGAAGCGTCAGCGTGCGGGTTGCATCTCATTCTCGTGGTCAAAAACTACAGAGCACTGTGCTGGGTTCCATGCTGATATTGGTTACCTAAAGCCAGGAGCATTACTTTCCCAGTGGGAGAGCTGAAAGTGCGGCCCCAAAGTGTGCTGAGAAACAGTGCGGTTGCTCGTGCTCTCTTCACCGTTAGAACGGCTTTGCGAAGGGCAAGGCAGTGTGACTGGAGAAACCCTCTCTTTTCTCCTCCGTGCAGGAGGCTTTCCTGGCGCCCCATGTCCCTAAAGGGAACACTCTACGGTTCCACAAGGACCAAAGGAAGGGTCAGGGATGCCATCCATGAATGGACTCGTGCAGAGTTTGGCCAGGACACCTTAAGCATGTAGTGCATGACAGTTAGCATGCCTTTCTGGAGGCTGCTGCTGCCTCAGCATATGCCTGGGAAGAACACTGGGTGGCGGAAGAGTTCTTGGGGCCCTGTGCATCTGTCCACTATAAAAGTGCCCCGGTTCATCTCTGGGAATGCAGAGTGAGCGGCAACAGCCTGTTCTCTTTGCCGGATAACTACATGGCCAAAACATTCAAAAGTGCCCCTGAGCAGAGCTGTAAAAGTTCGTACGTGGACCCTCAGGGCTCTCCGTGTGGAAGCTGAGGAGCAATAGGAAACACGGTGCGCAGTGTCCATTCTGGGTGTTCTTAACCTAGCGGCACTTTCTGGCCAGCCATGACTCGACGTTAGAGGCAGTCTTGCAAACGGACCGTTTGCCCCCGAACACGGCTAGGCTTCTGGCAGGTTCAGGGCACCGCACGTTGATCACGAAGTACAAACAACCAAGGTCCGGGGATAGCCTCCACAATGCTTGCCGGCAGGCAGCCTTTGCCCAGAAGCCTCAGGCAAAGCAGTGGCTTGAGGCGAGTGTGCTGTTCAGGACTCCTAGGACTCCTGGGGGCTCACCACGTCGCATGGCAAAACACTGTGTCCCCAGTGTGTCTTCCTGGGCGACCGCACCAAAAAGTGATACCTGAGGCAATTGGGACTGGTTCCCTGCACGAAGGATGAAAGGCAACACTCTGCTCTCTTCGCTGCCCACCTATTCGGCCAAGCGTTCCAAAGTCCTCCCGGACTCCGGCCTAGCAGCTCCTGGGTGTAATGCAGACGGTCCCCACAGCTGAACCACTGCTGCGATGAGGAAACACTGTGTTTACGGTTCATACTGGGAACCCTTACCTGCCGTGTCTCTGTGGGAGCAGAAGGTCGACTTCAGAGGCAGCCAGACAAACGTACAGTTTGCCCTTTCAACGCTACCTGTGGTTTTGTGAGACACGCGGACACTGTTGCCTCTCCCCAGAAATTATATCCTCGAAGCCCTTCAGCCCATGCAGGAGCACCTGGGTGCCAACATTTTCTCCGGGAAGCGCCAGGGTGCGGGTTGCGTCTCTTTCTCGTGGTCAAAAACTACAGAGCACTGTGCTGGGTTCCATGCTGATATTGGTTACCTAAAGCCAGGAGCATTACTTTCCCAGTGGGAGAGCTGAAAGTGCGGCCCCAAAGTGTGCTGAGAAACAGTGCGGTTGCTCGTGCTCTCTTCACCGTTAGAACGGCTTTGCGAAGGGCAAGGCAGTGTGACTGGAGAAACCCTCTCTTTTCTCCTCCGTGCAGGAGGCTTTCCTGGCGCCCCATGTCCCTAAAGGGAACACTCTACGGTTCCACAAGGACCAGAGGATGGGTCAGGGATGCCCTCCATGAATGCACTAGTGCAGAGTTTGGCCAGGACACTTTAAGCATGTAGTGCATGACAGTTAGCATGCCTTTCTAGAGGCTGCTGCTGCCTCAGCATATGCCTTGGAAGAACACTGGGTGGCGGAAGTGTTCTTGGGGCCCTGCGCCTCTGTCCACTATAAAAGTACCCCGGCTCATCTCTGTGAATGCAGAGTGAGCGGCAACAGCCTGTTCTCTTTGCCGGATATCTACATGGCCAAAACATTCAAAAGTGCCCCTGAGCAGAGCTGTAAAAGTTCGTACGTGGACCCTCAGGGCTCTCGGTGCGGAAGCTGAGGAGCAATAGGAAACACTGTGCGCAGTGTCCCTTCTGGATGTTCTTAACCTAGCAGCACTTTCTGGCTAGCCATGACTCGACTATAGTGGCCGTCTTGCAAACGGACCGTTTGCCCCTGAACACGGCTAGGCTTCTGGCAGGTTCAGGGCACCGCACACTGATCACGAAGTACAAACAACCAAGTTCCGGGGATAGCCTCCACAATGCTTGCCGGCAGGCAGCCTTTGCCCAGAAGCCTCAGGCAAAGCAGTGACTTGACGCGAGTGTACTGTTCAGGACTCCTAGGACTCCTGGGGGCTCACCACGTCGCATGGCAAAACACTGTGTCCCAGTGTGTCTTCCTGGGCGACCGCACCAAGAAGTGATACCTGAGGCAATTGGGACTGGTTCCCTGCACGAAGGATGAAAGGCAACACTCTGCTCTCTTCGCTGCCCACCTATTCGGCCAAGCGTTCCAAAGTCCTCCCGGACTCCGGCCTAGCAGCTCCTGGGTGTAATGCAGACGGTCCCCACAGCTGAACCACTGCTGCGATGAGGAAACACTGTGTTTACGGTTCATACTGGGAACCCTTACCTGCCGTGTCTCTGTGGGAGCAGATGGTCGACTTCAGAGCAGCCAGACAAACGTACACTTTGCCCTTTCAACGCTACCTGTGGTTTCGTGAGACACGCGGACACTGTTGCCTCTCCCCAGAAATTATATCCTCGAAGCCCTTCAGCCCATGCAGGAGCACCTGGGTGCCAACATTTTCTCTGGGAAGCGCCATGGTGCGGGTTGCATCTCTTTCTCGTGGTCAGAAACTACAGAGCACTGTGCTGGGTTCCATGCTGATATTGGTTACCTAAAGCCAGGAGCATTACTTTCCCAGTGGGAGAGCTGAAAGTGCGGCCCCAAAGTGTGCTGAGAAACAGTGCGGTTGCTCGTGCTCGCTTCACCGTTAGAACGGCTTTGCGAAGGGCAAGGCAGTGTGACTGGAGAAACCCTCTCTTTTCTCCTCCGTGCAGGAGGCTTTCCTGGCGCCCCATGTCCCTAAAGGGAACACTCTACGGTTCCACAAGGACCAGAGGATGGGTCAGGGATGCCCTCCATGAATGCACTAGTGCAGAGTTTGGCCAGGACACCTTAAGCATGTAGTGCATGACAGTTAGCATGCCTTTCTGGAGGCTGCTGCTGCCTCAGCATATGCCTTGGAAGAACACTGGGTGGTGGAAGTGTTCTTGGGGCCCTGCGCCTCTGTCCACTATAAAAGTACCCCGGCTCATCTCTGTGAATGCAGAGTGAGCGGCAACAGCCTGTTCTCTTTGCTGGATAACTACATGGCCAAAACATTCAAAAGTACCCCTGAGCAGAGCTGTAAAACTTCGTACGTGGACCCTCAGGGCTCTCGGTGCGGAAGCTGAGGAGCAATAGGAAACACTGTGCGCAGTGTCCCTTCTGGATGTTCTTAACCTAGCAGCACTTTCTGGCTAGCCATGACTCGACTTTAGTGGCCGTCTTGCAAACGGACCGTTTGCCCCTGAACACGGCTAGGCTTCTGGCAGGTTCAGGGCACCGCACACTGATCACGAAGTACAAACAACCAAGGTCCGGGGATAGCCTCCACAATGCTTGCCGGCAGGCAGCCTTTGCCCAGAAGCCTCAGGCAAAGCAGTGACTTGACGCGAGTGTGCTGTTCAGGACTCCTAGGACTCCTGGGGGCTCACCACGTCGCATGGCAAAACACTGTGTCCCAGTGTGTCTTCCTGGGCGACCGCACCAAAAAGTGATACCTGAGGCAATTGGGACTGGTTCCCTGCACGAAGGATGAAAGGCAACACTCTGCTCTCTTCGCTGCCCAACTATTCGGCCAAGCGTTCCAAAGTCCTCCCGGACTCCGGCCTAGCAGCTCCTGGGTGTAATGCAGACGGTCCCCACAGCTGAACCACTGCTGCGATGAGGAAACACTGTGTTTACAGTTCATACTGGGAACCCTTACCTGCCGTGTCTCTGTGGGAGCAGAAGGTCGACTTCAGAGGCAGCCAGAAAAACGTAGTTTGCCCTTTCAACGCTACCTGTGGTTTTGTGAGACACGCGGACACTGTTGCCTCTCCCCAGAAATTATATCCTCGAAGCCCTTCAGCCCATGCAGGAGCACCTGGGTGCCAACATTTTCTCCGGGAAGCGTCAGCGTGCGGGTTGCATCTCATTCTCGTGGTCAAAAACTACAGAGCACTGTGCTGGGTTCCATGCTGATATTGGTTACCTAAAGCCAGGAGCATTACTTTCCCAGTGGGAGAGCTGAAAGTGCGGCCCCAAAGTGTGCTGAGAAACAGTGCGGTTGCTCGTGCTCTCTTCACCGTTAGAACGGCTTTGCGAAGGGCAAGGCAGTGTGACTGGAGAAACCCTCTCTTTTCTCCTCCGTGCAGGAGGCTTTCCTGGCGCCCCATGTCCCTAAAGGGAACACTCTACGGTTCCACAAGGACCAAAGGAAGGGTCAGGGATGCCATCCATGAATGGACTCGTGCAGAGTTTGGCCAGGACACCTTAAGCATGTAGTGCATGACAGTTAGCATGCCTTTCTGGAGGCTGCTGCTGCCTCAGCATATGCCTGGGAAGAACACTGGGTGGCGGAAGAGTTCTTGGGGCCCTGCGCATCTGTCCACTATAAAAGTGCCCCGGTTCATCTCTGGGAATGCAGAGTGAGCCGCAACAGCCTGTTCTCTTTGCCGGATAACTACATGGCCAAAACATTCAAAAGTGCCCCTGAGCAGAGCTGTAAAAGTTCGTACGTGGACCCTCAGGGCTCTCGGTGCGGAAGCTGAGGAGCAATAGGAAACACGGTGCGCAGTGTCCCTTCTGGGTTTTCTTAACCTAGCGGCACTTTCTGGCCAGCCATGACTCGACGTTAGAGGCAGTCTTGCAAACGGACCGTTTGCCCCTGAACACGGCTAGGCTTCTGGCAGGTTCAGGGCACCGCACACTGATCACGAAGTACAAACAACCAAGGTCCGGGGATAGCCTCCACAATGCTTGCCGGCAGGCAGCCTTTGCCCAGAAGCCTCAGGCAAAGCAGTGGCTTGACGCGAGTGTGCTGTTCAGGACTCCTAGGACTCCCGGGGGCTCACCACGTCGCATGGCAAAACACTGTGTCCCAGTGTGTCTTCCTGGGCGACCGCACCAAAAAGTGATACCTGAGGCAATTGGGACTGGTTCCCTGCACGAAGGATGAAAGGCAACACTCTGCTCTCTTCGCTGCCCACCTATTCGGCCAAGCGTTCCAAAGTCCTCCCGGACTCCGGCCTAGCAGCTCCTGGGTGTAATGCAGACGGTCCCCACAGCTGAACCACTGCTGCAATGAGGAAACACTGTGTTTACGGTTCATACTGGGAACCCTTACCTGCCGTGTCTCTGTGGGAGCAGAAGGTCGACTTCCGAGGCAGCCAGACAAACGTACACTTTGCCCTTTCAACTCTACCGGTGGTTTTGTGAGACACGCGGACACTGTTGCCTCTCCCCAGAAATTATATCCTCGAAGCCCTTCAGCCCATGCAGGAGCACCTGGGTGCCAACATTTTCTCCGGGAAGCGTCAGCGTGCGGGTTGCATCTCATTCTCGTGTTCAAAAACTACAGAGCACTGTGCTGGGTTCCATGCTGATATTGGTTACCTAAAGCCAGGAGCATTACTTTCCCAGTGGGAGAGCTGAAAGTGCGGCCCCAAAGTGTGGTGAGAAACAGTGCGGTTGCTCGTGCTCTCTTCACCGTTAGAACGGCTTTGCGAAGGGCAAGGCAGTGTGACTGGAGAAACCCTCTCTTTTCTCCTCCGTGCAGGAGGCTTTCCTGGCGCCCCATGTCCCTAAATGGAACACTCTACGGTTCCACAAGGACCAGAGGAAGGGTCAGGGATGCCATCCATGAATGGACTCGTGCAGAGTTTGGCCAGGACACCTTAAGCATGTAGTGCATGACAGTTAGCATGCCTTTCTGGAGGCTGCTGCTGCCTCAGCATATGCCTTGGAAGAACACTGGGTGGCGGAAGAGTTCTTGGGGCCCTGCGCATCTGTCCACTATAAAAGTGCCACGGTTCATCTCTGTGAATGCAGAGTGAGCGGCAACAGCCTGTTCTCTTTGCCGGATATCTACATGGCCAAAACATTCAAAAGTGCCCCTGAGCAGAGCTGTAAAAGTTCGTACGTGGACCCTCAGGGCTCTCGGTGCGGAAGCTGAGGAGCAATAGGAAACACTGTGCGCAGTGTCCCTTCTGGATGTTCTTAACCTAGCAGCACTTTCTGGCTAGCCATGACTCGACTTTAGTGGCCGTCTTGCAAACGGACCGTTTGCCCCTGAACACGGCTAGGCTTCTGGCAGGTTCAGGGCACCGCACATTGATCACGAAGTACAAACAACCAAGGTCCGGGGATAGCCTCCACAATGCTTGCCGGCAGGCAGCCTTTGCCCAGAAGCCTCAGTCAAAGCAGTGACTTGACGCGAGTGTGCTGTTCAGGACTCCTAGGACTCCTGGGGGCTCACCACGTCGCATGGCAAAACACTGTGTCCCAGTGTGTCTTCCTGGGCGACCGCACCAAAAAGTGATACCTGAGGCAATTGGGACTGGTTCCCTGCACGAAGGATGAAAGGCAACACTCTGCTCTCTTCGCTGCCCACCTATTCGGCCAAGCGTTCCAAAGTCCTCCCGGACTCCGGCCTAGCAGCTCCTAGGTGTAATGCAGACGGTCCCCACAGCTGAACTACTGCTGCGATGAGGAAACACTGTGTTTACGGTTCATACTGGGAACCCTTACCTGCCGTGTCTCTGTGGGAGCAGAAGGTCGACTTCAGAGGCAGCCAGACAAACGTACAGTTTGCCCTTTCAACGCTACCTGTGGTTTCGTGAGACACGCGGACACTGTTGCCTCTCCCCAGAAATTATATCCTCGAAGCCCTTCAGCCCATGCAGGAGCACCTGGGTGCCAACATTTTCTCTGGGAAGCACCAGGGTGCGGGTTGCATCTCTTTCTCGTGGTCAGAAACTACAGAGCACTGTGCTGGGTTCCATGCTGATATTGGTTACCTAAAGCCAGGAGCATTACTTTCCCAGTGGGAGAGCTGAAAGTGCGGCCCCAAAGTGTGCTGAGAAACAGTGCGGTAGCTCGTGCTCGCTTCACCGTTAGAACGGCTTTGCGAAGGGCAAGGCAGTGTGACTGGAGATACCCTCTCTTTTCTCCTCCGTGCAGGAGGCTTTCCTGGCGCCCCATGTCCCTAAAGGGAACACTCTACGGTTCCACAAGGACCAGAGGATGGGTCAGGGATGCCCTCCATGAATGCACTAGTGCAGAGTTTGGCCAGGACACCTTAAGCATGTAGTGCATGACAGTTAGCATGCCTTTCTGGAGGCTGCTGCTGCCTCAGCATATGCCTGGGAAGAACACTGGGTGGCGGAAGAGTTCTTGGGGCCCTGTGCATCTGTCCACTATAAAAGTGCCCCGGTTCATCTCTGGGAATGCAGAGTGAGCCGCAACAGCCTGTTCTCTTTGCCGGATAACTACATGGCCAAAACATTCAAAAGTGCCCCTGAGCAGAGCTGTAAAAGTTCGTACGTGGACCCTCAGGGCTCTCCGTGTGGAAGCTGAGGAGCAATAGGAAACACGGTGCGCAGTGTCCCTTCTGGGTGTTCTTAACCTAGCGGCACTTTCTGGCCAGCCATGACTCGACGTTAGAGGCAGTCTTGCAAACGGACCGTTTGCCCCCGAACACGGCTAGGCTTCTGGCAGGTTCAGGGCACCGCACATTGATCACGAAGTACAAACAACCAAGGTCCGGGGATAGCCTCCACAATGCTTGCCGGCAGGCAGCCTTTGCCCAGAAGCCTCAGGCAAAGCAGTGGCTTGACGCGAGTGTGCTGTTCAGTACTCCTAGGACTCCTGGGGGCTCACCACGTCGCATGGCAAAACACTGTGTCCCAGTGTGTCTTCCTGGGCGACCGCACCAAAAAGTGATACCTGAGGCAATTGGGACTGGTTCCCTGCACGAAGGATGAAAGGCAACACTCTGCTCTCTTCGCTGCCCACCTATTTGGCCAAGCGTTCCAAAGTCCTCCCGGACTCCGGCCTAGCAGCTCCTGGGTGTAATGCAGACGGTCCCCACAGCTGAACCACTGCTGCGATGAGGAAACACTGTGTTTACGGTTCATACTGGGAACCCTTACCTGCCGTGTCTCTGTGGGAGCAGAAGGTCGACTTCAGAGGCAGCCAGACAAACGTACACTTTGCCCTTTCAACGCTACCTGTGGTTTCGTGAGACACGCGGACACTGTTGCCTCTCCCCAGAAATTATATCCTCGAAGCCCTTCAGCCCATGCAGGAGCACCTGGGTACCAACATTTTCTCTGGGAAGCGCCAGGGTGCGGGTTGCATCTCTTTCTCGTGGTCAGAAACTACAGAGCACTGTGCTGGGTTCCATGCTGATATTGGTTACCTAAAGCCAGGAGCATTACTTTCCCAGTGGGAGAGCTGAAAGTGCGGCCCCAAAGTGTGCTGAGAAACAGTGCGGTTGCTCGTGCTCTCTTCACCGTTAGAACGGCTTTGCGAAGGGCAAGGCAGTGTGACTGGAGAAACCCTCTCTTTTCTCCTCCGTGCAGGAGGCTTTCCTGGCGCCCCATGTCCCTAAAGGGAACACTCTACGGTTCCACAAGGACCAGAGGATGGGTCAGCGATTCCCTCCATGAATGCACTAGTGCAGAGTTTGGCCAGGACACCTTAAGCATGTAGTGCATGACAGTTAGCATGCCTTTCTAGAGGCTGCTGCTGCCTCAGCATATGCCTTGGAAGAACACTGGGTGGTGGAAGAGTTCTTGGGGCCCTGCGCCTCTGTCCACTATAAAAGTACCCCGGCTCATCTCTGTGAATGCAGAGTGAGCGGCAACAGCCTGTTCTCTTTGCTGGATAACTACATGGCCAAAACATTCAAAAGTACCCCTGAGCAGAGCTGTAAAACTTCGTACGTGGACCCTCAGGGCTCTCGGTGCGGAAGCTGAGGAGCAATAGGAAACACTGTGCGAAGTGTCCCTTCTGGATGTTCTTAACCTAGCAGCACTTTCTGGCTAGCCATGACTCGACTTTAGTGGCCGTCTTGCAAACGGACCGTTTGCCCCTGAACACGGCTAGGCTTCTGGCAGGTTCAGGGCACCGCACACTGATCACAAAGTACAAACAACCAAGGTCCGGGGATAGCCTCCACAATGCTTGCCGGCAGGCAGCCTTTGCCCAGAAGCCTCAGGCAAAGCAGTGGCTTGACGCGAGTGTGCTGTTCAGGACTCCTAGGACTCCTGGGGGCTCACCACGTCGCATGGCAAAACACTGTGTCCCAGTGTGTCTTCCTGGGCGACCGCACCAAAAAGTGATACCTGAGGCAATTGGGACTGGTTCCCTGCACGAAGGATGAAAGGCAACACTCTGCTCTCTTCGCTGCCCACCTATTTGGCCAAGCGTTCCAAAGTCCTCCCGGACTCCGGCCTAGCAGCTCCTGGGTGTAATGCAGACGGTCCCCACAGCTCAACCACTGCTGCGATGAGGAAACACTGTGTTTACGGTTCATACTGGGAACCCTTACCTGCCGTGTCTCTGTGGGAGCAGAAGGTCGACTTCAGAGGCAGCCAGAGAAACGTACAGTTTACCCTTTCAACGCTACCTGTGGTTTTGTGAGACACGCGGACACTGTTGCCTCTCCCCAGAAATTATATCCTCGAAGCCCTTCAGCCCATGCAGGAGCACCTGGGTGCCAACATTTTCTCCGGGAGGCGCCAGGGTGCTGGTTGCGTCTCTTTCTCGTGGTCACAAACTGCATAGCACTGTGCTGGGTTCCATGCTGATATTGGTTACCTAAAGCCAGGAGCATTACTTTCCCAGTGGGAGAGCTGAAAGTGCGGCCCCAAAGTGTGCTGAGAAACAGTGCGGTTGCTCGTGCTCTCTTCACCGTTAGAACGGCTTTGTGAAGGGCAAGGCAGTGTGACTGGAGAAACCCTCTCTTTTCTCCTCCGTGCAGGAGGCTTTCCTGGCGCCCCATGTCCCTAAAGGGAACACTCTACGGTTCCACAAGGACCAAAGGAAGGGTCAGGGATGCCATCCATGAATGGACTCATGCAGAGTTTGGCCAGGACACCTTAAGCATGTAGTGCATGACAGTTAGCATGCCTTTCTGGAGGCTGCTGCTGCCTCAGCATATGCCTGGAAAGAACACTGGGTGGCGGAAGAGTTCTTGGGGCCCTGTGCATCTGTCCACTATAAAAGTGCCCCGGTTCATCTCTGGGAATGCAGAGTGAGCCGCAACAGCCTGTTCTCTTTGCCGGATAACTACATGGCCAAAACATTCAAAAGTGCCCCTGAGCAGAGCTGTAAAAGTTCGTACGTGGACCCTCAGGGCTCTCCGTGTGGAAGCTGAGGAGCAATAGGAAACACGGTGCGCAGTGTCCATTCTGGGTGTTCTTAACCTAGCGGCACTTTCTGGCCAGCCATGACTCGACGTTAGAGGCAGTCTTGCAAACGGACCGTTTGCCCCCGAACACGGCTAGGCTTCTGGCAGGTTCAGGGCACCGCACATTGATCACGAAGTACAAACAACCAAGGTCCGGGGATAGCCTCCACAATGCTTGCCGGCAGGCAGCCTTTGCCCAGAAGCCTCAGGCAAAGCAGTGGCTTGAGGCGAGTGTGCTGTTCAGGACTCCTAGGACTCCTGGGGGCTCACCACGTCGCATGGCAAAACACTGTGTCCCAGTGTGTCTTCCTGGGCGACCGCACCAAAAAGTGATACCTGAGGCAATTGGGAGTGGTTCCCTGCACGAAGGATGAAAGGCAACACTCTGCTCTCTTCGCTGCCCAACTATTCGGCCAAGCGTTCCAAAGTCCTCCCGGACTCCGGCCTAGCAGCTCCTGGGTGTAATGCAGACGGTCCCAGAAGCTGAACCACTGCTGCGATGAGGAAACACTGTGTTTACAGTTCATACTGGGAACCCTTACCTGCCGTGTCTCTGTGGGAGCAGAAGGTCGACTTCAGAGGCAGCCAGACAAACGTACACTTTGCCCTTTCAACGCTACCTGTGGTTTTGTGAGACACGCGGACACTGTTGCCTCTCCCCAGAAATTATATCCTCGAAGCCCTTCAGCCCATGCAGGAGCACCTGGGTGCCAACATTTTCTCTGGGAAGCACCAGGGTGCGGGTTGCATCTCTTTCTCGAGGTCAGAAACTACAGAGCACTGTGCTGGGTTCCATGCTGATATTGGTTACCTAAAGCCAGGAGCATTACTTTCCCAGTGGGAGAGCTGAAAGTGCGGCCCCAAAGTGTGCTGAGAAACAGTGCGGTTGCTCGTGCTCGCTTCACCGTTAGAACGGCTTTGCGAAGGGCAAGGCAGTGTGACTGGAGATACCCTCTCTTTTCTCCTCCGTGCAGGAGGCTTTCCTGGTGCCCCATGTCCCTAAAGGGAACACTCTACGGTTCCACAAGGACCAGAGGATGGGTCAGGGATGCCCTCCATGAATGCACTAGTGCAGAGTTTGGCCAGGACACTTTAAGCATGTAGTGCATGACAGTTAGCATGCCTTTCTAGAGGCTGCTGCTGCCTCAGCATATGCCTTGGAAGAACACTGGGTGGCGGAAGTGTTCTTGGGGCCCTGCGCCTCTGTCCACTATAAAAGTACCCCGGCTCATCTCTGTGAATGCAGAGTGAGCGGCAACAGCCTGTTCTCTTTGCCGGATAACTACATGGCCAAAACATTCAAAAGTACCCCTGAGCAGAGCTGTAAAACTTCGTACGTGGACCCTCAGGGCTCTCGGTGCGGAAGCTGAGGAGCAATAGGAAACACTGTGCGCAGTGTCCCTTCTGGATGTTCTTAACCTAGCAGCACTTTCTGGCTAGCCATGACTCGACTTTAGTGGCTGTCTTGCAAACGGACCGTTTGCCCCTGAACACGGCTAGGCTTCTGGCAGGTTCAGGGCACCGCACACTGATCACGAAGTACAAACAACCAAGGTCCGGCGATAGCCTCCACAATGCTTGCCGGCAGGCAGCCTTTGCCCAGAAGCCTCAGGCAAAGCAGTGACTTGACGCGAGTGTGCTGTTCAAGACTCCTAGGACTCCTGGGGGCTCACCACGTCGCATGGCAAAACACTGTGTCCCAGTGTGTCTTCCTGGGCGACCGCACCAAAAAGTGATACCTGAGGCAATTGGGACTGGTTCCCTGCACGAAGGATGAAAGGCAACACTCTGCTCTCTTCGCTGCCCACCTATTCGGCCAAGCGTTCCAAAGTCCTCCCGGACTCCGGCCTAGCAGCTCCTGGGTGTAATGCAGACGGTCCCCACAGCTGAACCACTGCTGCGATGAGGAAACACTGTGTTTACGGTTCATACTGGGAACCCTTACCTGCCGTGTCTCTGTGGGAGCAGAAGGTCGACTTCAGAGGCAGCCAGACAAACGTACAGTTTGCCCTTTCAACGCTACCTGTGGTTTTGTGAGACACGCGGACACTGTTGCCTCTCCCCAGAAATTATATCCTCGAAGCCCTTCAGCCCATGCAGGAGCACCTGGGTGCCAACATTTTCTCCGGGAAGCGTCAGCGTGCGGGTTGCATCTCATTCTCGTGGTCAAAAACTA
Source organism: Mesoplodon densirostris (assembly GCF_025265405.1). Taxonomy (NCBI): domain Eukaryota; kingdom Metazoa; phylum Chordata; class Mammalia; order Artiodactyla; family Ziphiidae; genus Mesoplodon; species Mesoplodon densirostris. The sequence continues at coordinate 70,979,475 of NC_082665.1, read as the reverse complement.
CAGAGCACTGTGCTGGGTTCCATGCTGATATTGGTTACCTAAAGCCAGGAGCATTACTTTCCCAGTGGGAGAGCTGAAAGTGCGGCCCCAAAGTGTGCTGAGAAACAGTGCGGTTGCTCGTGCTCTCTTCACCGTTAGAACGGCTTTGCGAAGGGCAAGGCAGTGTGACTGGAGAAACCCTCTCTTTTCTCCTCCGTGCAGGAGGCTTTCCTGGCGCCCCATGTCCCTAAAGGGAACACTCTACGGTTCCACAAGGACCAAAGGAAGGGTCAGGGATGCCATCCATGAATGGACTCGTGCAGAGTTTGGCCAGGACACCTTAAGCATGTAGTGCATGACAGTTAGCATGCCTTTCTGGAGGCTGCTGCTGCCTCAGCATATGCCTGGGAAGAACACTGGGTGGCGGAAGAGTTCTTGGGGCCCTGTGCATCTGTCCACTATAAAAGTGCCCCGGTTCATCTCTGGGAATGCAGAGTGAGCCACAACAGCCTGTTCTCTTTGCCGGATAACTACATGGCCAAAACATTCAAAAGTGCCCCTGAGCAGAGCTGTAAAAGTTCGTACGTGGACCCTCAGGGCTCTCCGTGTGGAAGCTGAGGAGCAATAGGAAACACGGTGCGCAGTGTCCATTCTGGGTGTTCTTAACCTAGCGGCACTTTCTGGCCAGCCATGACTCGACGTTAGAGGCAGTCTTGCAAACGGACCGTTTGCCCCCGAACACGGCTAGGCTTCTGGCAGGTTCAGGGCACCGCACATTGATCACGAAGTACAAACAACCAAGGTCCGGGGATAGCCTCCACAATGCTTGCCGGCAGGCAGCCTTTGCCCAGAAGCCTCAGGCAAAGCAGTGGCTTGACGCGAGTGTGCTGTTCAGTACTCCTAGGACTCCTGGGGGCTCACCACGTCGCATGGCAAAACACTGTGTCCCAGTGTGTCTTCCTGGGCGACCGCACCAAAAAGTGATACCTGAGGCAATTGGGACTGGTTCCCTGCACGAAGGATGAAAGGCAACACTCTGCTCTCTTCGCTGCCCACCTATTCGGCCAAGCGTTCCAAAGTCCTCCCGGACTCCGGCCTAGCAGCTCCTGGGTGTAATGCAGACGGTCCCCACAGCTCAACCACTGCTGCGATGAGGAAACACTGTGTTTACGGTTCATACTGGGAACCCTTACCTGCCGTGTCTCTGTGGGAGCAGAAGGTCGACTTCAGAGGCAGCCAGACAAACGTACAGTTTGCCCTTTCAACGCTACCTGTGGTTTTGTGAGACACGCGGACACTGTTGCCTCTCCCCAGAAATTATATCCTCGAAGCCCTTCAGCCCATGCAGGAGCACCTGGGTGCCAACATTTTCTCCGGGAAGCGTCAGCGTGCGGGTTGCATCTCATTCTCGTGGTCAAAAACTACAGAGCACTGTGCTGGGTTCCATGCTGATATTGGTTACCTAAAGCCAGGAGCATTACTTTCCCAGTGGGAGAGCTGAAAGTGCGGCCCCAAAGTGTGCTGAGAAACAGTGCGGTTGCTCGTGCTCTCTTCACCGTTAGAACGGCTTTGCGAAGGGCAAGGCAGTGTGACTGGAGAAACCCTCTCTTTTCTCCTCCGTGCAGGAGGCTTTCCTGGCGCCCCATGTCCCTAAAGGGAACACTCTACGGTTCCACAAGGACCAAAGGAAGGGTCAGGGATGCCATCCATGAATGGACTCGTGCAGAGTTTGGCCAGGACACCTTAAGCATGTAGTGCATGACAGTTAGCATGCCTTTCTGGAGGCTGCTGCTGCCTCAGCATATGCCTGGGAAGAACACTGGGTGGCGGAAGAGTTCTTGGGGCCCTGCGCCTCTGTCCTCTATAAAAGTGCCCCGGTTCATCTCTGGGAATGCAGAGTGAGCCGCAACAGCCTGTTCTCTTTGCCGGATAACTACATGGCCAAAACATTCAAAAGTGCCCCTGAGCAGAGCTGTAAAAGTTCGTACGTGGACCCTCAGGGCTCTCCGTGTGGAAGCTGAGGAGCAATAGGAAACACGGTGCGCAGTGTCCCTTCTGGGTGTTCTTAACCTAGCGGCACTTTCTGGCCAGCCATGACTGGACGTTAGAGGCAGTCTTGCAAACGGACCGTTTGCCCCCGAACACGGCTAGGCTTCTGGCAGGTTCAGGGCACCGCACATTGATCACGAAGTACAAACAACCAAGGTCCGGGGATAGCCTCCACAATGCTTGCCGGCAGGCAGCCTTTGCCCAGAAGCCTCAGGCAAAGCAGTGGCTTGACGCGAGTGTGCTGTTCAGTACTCCTAGGACTCCTGGGGGCTCACCACGTCGCATGGCAAAACACTGTGTCCCAGTGTGTCTTCCTGGGCGACCGCACCAAAAAGTGATACCTGAGGCAATTGGGACTGGTTCCCTGCACGAAGGATGAAAGGCAACACTCTGCTCTCTTCGCTGCCCACCTATTTGGCCAAGCGTTCCAAAGTCCTCCCGGACTCCGGCCTAGCAGCTCCTGGGTGTAATGCAGACGGTCCCCACAGCTGAACCACTGCTGCGATGAGGAAACACTGTGTTTACGGTTCATACTGGGAACCCTTACCTGCCGTGTCTCTGTGGGAGCAGAAGGTCGACTTCAGAGGCAGCCAGACAAACGTACACTTTGCCCTTTCAACGCTACCTGTGGTTTCGTGAGACACGCGGACACTGTTGCCTCTCCCCAGAAATTATATCCTCGAAGCCCTTCAGCCCATGCAGGAGCACCTGGGTACCAACATTTTCTCTGGGAAGCGCCAGGGTGCGGGTTGCATCTCTTTCTCGTGGTCAGAAACTACAGAGCACTGTGCTGGGTTCCATGCTGATATTGGTTACCTAAAGCCAGGAGCATTACTTTCCCAGTGGGAGAGCTGAAAGTGCGGCCCCAAAGTGTGCTGAGAAACAGTGCGGTTGCTCGTGCTCTCTTCACCGTTAGAACGGCTTTGCGAAGGGCAAGGCAGTGTGACTGGAGAAACCCTCTCTTTTCTCCTCCGTGCAGGAGGCTTTCCTGGCGCCCCATGTCCCTAAAGGGAACACTCTACGGTTCCACAAGGACCAGAGGATGGGTCAGCGATTCCCTCCATGAATGCACTAGTGCAGAGTTTGGCCAGGACACCTTAAGCATGTAGTGCATGACAGTTAGCATGCCTTTCTGGAGGCTGCTGCTGCCTCAGCATATGCCTTGGAAGAACACTGGGTGGTGGAAGAGTTCTTGGGGCCCTGCGCCTCTGTCCACTATAAAAGTACCCCGGCTCATCTCTGTGAATGCAGAGTGAGCGGCAACAGCCTGTTCTCTTTGCTGGATAACTACATGGCCAAAACATTCAAAAGTACCCCTGAGCAGAGCTGTAAAACTTCGTACGTGGACCCTCAGGGCTCTCGGTGCGGAAGCTGAGGAGCAATAGGAAACACTGTGCGAAGTGTCCCTTCTGGATGTTCTTAACCTAGCAGCACTTTCTGGCTAGCCATGACTCGACTTTAGTGGCCGTCTTGCAAACGGACCGTTTGCCCCTGAACACGGCTAGGCTTCTGGCAGGTTCAGGGCACCGCACACTGATCACAAAGTACAAACAACCAAGGTCCGGGGATAGCCTCCACAATGCTTGCCGGCAGGCAGCCTTTGCCCAGAAGCCTCAGGCAAAGCAGTGGCTTGACGCGAGTGTGCTGTTCAGGACTCCTAGGACTCCTGGGGGCTCACCACGTCGCATGGCAAAACACTGTGTCCCAGTGTGTCTTCCTGGGCGACCGCACCAAAAAGTGATACCTGAGGCAATTGGGACTGGTTCCCTGCACGAAGGATGAAAGGCAACACTCTGCTCTCTTCGCTGCCCACCTATTTGGCCAAGCGTTCCAAAGTCCTCCCGGACTCCGGCCTAGCAGCTCCTAGGTGTAATGCAGACGGTCCCCACAGCTCAACCACTGCTGCGATGAGGAAACACTGTGTTTACGGTTCATACTGGGAACCCTTACCTGCCGTGTCTCTGTGGGAGCAGAAGGTCGACTTCAGAGGCAGCCAGACAAACGTACAGTTTGCCCTTTCAACGCTACCTGTGGTTTCGTGAGACACGCGGACACTGTTGCCTCTCCCCAGAAATTATATCCTCGAAGCCCTTCAGCCCATGCAGGAGCACCTGGGTGCCAACATTTTCTCTGGGAAGCACCAGGGTGCGGGTTGCATCTCTTTCTCGTGGTCAGAAACTACAGAGCACTGTGCTGGGTTCCATGCTGATATTGGTTACCTAAAGCCAGGAGCATTACTTTCCCAGTGGGAGAGCTGAAAGTGCGGCCCCAAAGTGTGCTGAGAAACAGTGCGGTTGCTCGTGCTCGCTTCACCGTTAGAACAGCTTTGCGAAGGGCAAGGCAGTGTGACTGGAGATACCCTCTCTTTTCTCCTCCGTGCAGGAGGCTTTCCTGGCGCCCCATGTCCCTAAAGGGAACACTCTACGGTTCCACAAGGACCAGAGGATGGGTCAGGAATGCCCTCCATGAATGCACTAGTGCAGAGTTTGGCCAGGACACTTTAAGCATGTAGTGCATGACAGTTAGCATGCCTTTCTAGAGGCTGCTGCTGCCTCAGCATATGCCTTGGAAGAACACTGGGTGGCGGAAGTGTTCTTGGGGCCCTGCGCCTCTGTCCACTATAAAAGTACCCCGGCTCATCTCTGTGAATGCAGAGTGAGCCGCAACAGCCTGTTCTCTTTGCCGCATAACTACATGGCCAAAACATTCAAAAGTGCCCCTGAGCAGAGCTGTAAAAGTTCGTACGTGGACCCTCAGGGCTCTCCGTGTGGAAGCTGAGGAGCAATAGGAAACACGGTGCGCAGTGTCCATTCTGGGTGTTCTTAACCTAGCGGCACTTTCTGGCCAGCCATGACTCGACGTTAGAGGCAGTCTTGCAAACGGACCGTTTGCCCCCGAACACGGCTAGGCTTCTGGCAGGTTCAGGGCACCGCACATTGATCACGAAGTACAAACAACCAAGGTCCGGGGATAGCCTCCACAATGCTTGCCGGCAGGCAGCCTTTGCCCAGAAGCCTCAGGCAAAGCAGTGGCTTGAGGCGAGTGTGCTGTTCAGGACTCCTAGGACTCCTGGGGGCTCACCACGTCGCATGGCAAAACACTGTGTCCCAGTGTGTCTTCCTGGGCGACCGCACCAAAAAGTGATACCTGAGGCAATTGGGACTGGTTCCCTGCACGAAGGATGAAAGGCAACACTCTGCTCTCTTCGCTGCCCACCTATTCGGCCAAGCGTTCCAAAGTCCTCCCGGACTCCGGCCTAGCAGCTCCTGGGTGTAATGCAGACGGTCCCCACAGCTGAACCACTGCTGCGATGAGGAAACACTGTGTTTACGGTTCATACTGGGAACCCTTACCTGCCGTGTCTCTGTGGGAGCAGAAGGTCGACTTCAGAGGCAGCCAGACAAACGTACAGTTTGCCCTTTCAACGCTACCTGTGGTTTTGTGAGACATGCGGACACTGTTGCCTCTCCCCAGAAATTATATCCTCGAAGCCCTTCAGCCCATGCAGGAGCACCTGGGTGCCAACATTTTGTCCGGGAAGCGTCAGCGTGCGGGTTGCATCTCATTCTCGTGGTCAAAAACTACAGAGCACTGTGCTGGGTTCCATGCTGATATTGGTTACCTAAAGCCAGGAGCATTACTTTCCCAGTGGGAGAGCTGAAAGTGCGGCCCCAAAGTGTGCTGAGAAACAGTGCGGTTGCTCGTGCTCTCTTCACCGTTAGAACGGCTTTGCGAAGGGCAAGGCAGTGTGACTGGAGAAACCCTCTCTTTTCTCCTCCGTGCAGGAGGCTTTCCTGGCGCCCCATGTCCCTAAAGGGAACACTCTACGGTTCCACAAGGACCAAAGGAAGGGTCAGGGATGCCATCCATGAATGGACTCGTGCAGAGTTTGGCCAGGACACCTTAAGCATGTAGTGCATGACAGTTAGCATGCCTTTCTGGAGGCTGCTGCTGCCTCAGCATATGCCTTGGAAGAACACTGGGTGGCGGAAGAGTTCTTGGGGCCCTGTGCATCTGTCCACTATAAAAGTGCCCCGGTTCATCTCTGGGAATGCAGAGTGAGCCGCAACAGCCTGTTCTCTTTGCCGGATAACTACATGGCCAAAACATTCAAAAGTGCCCCTGAGCAGAGCTGTAAAAGTTCGTACGTGGACCCTCAGGGCTCTCCGTGTGGAAGCTGAGGAGCAATAGGAAACACGGTGCGCAGTGTCCCTTCTGGGTGTTCTTAACCTAGCGGCACTTTCTGGCCAGCCATGACTCGACGTTAGAGGCAGTCTTGCAAACGGACCGTTTGCCCCCGAACACGGCTAGGCTTCTGGCAGGTTCAGGGCACCGCACATTGATCACGAAGTACAAACAACCAAGGTCCGGGGATAGCCTCCACAATGCTTGCCGGCAGGCAGCCTTTGCCCAGAAGCCTCAGGCAAAGCAGTGGCTTGACGCGAGTGTGCTGTTCAGGACTCCTAGGACTCCTGGGGGCTCACCACGTCGCATGGCAAAACACTGTGTCCCAGTGTGTCTTCCTGGGCGACCGCACCAAAAAGTGATACCTGAGGCAATTGGGACTGGTTCCCTGCACGAAGGATGAAAGGCAACACTCTGCTCTCTTCGCTGCCCACCTATTTGGCCAAGCGTTCCAAAGTCCTCCCGGACTCCGGCCTAGCAGCTCCTGGGTGTAATGCAGACGGTCCCCACAGCTCAACCACTGCTGCGATGAGGAAACACTGTGTTTACGGTTCATAATGGGAACCCTTACCTGCCGTGTCTCTGTGGGAGCAGAAGGTCGACTTCAGAGGCAGCCAGACAAACGTACAGTTTGCCCTTTCAACGCTACCTGTGGTTTCGTGAGACACGCGGACACTGTTGCCTCTCCCCAGAAATTATATCCTCGAAGCCCTTCAGCCCATGCAGGAGCACCTGGGTGCCAACATTTTCTCTGGGAAGCACCAGGGTGCGGGTTGCATCTCTTTCTCGTGGTCAGAAACTACAGAGCACTGTGCTGGGTTCCATGCTGATATTGGTTACCTAAAGCCAGGAGCATTACTTTCCCAGTGGGAGAGCTGAAAGTGCGGCCCCAAAGTGTGCTGAGAAACAGTGCGGTTGCTCGTGCTCGCTTCACCGTTAGAACAGCTTTGCGAAGGGCAAGGCAGTGTGACTGGAGATACCCTCTCTTTTCTCCTCCGTGCAGGAGGCTTTCCTGGCGCCCCATGTCCCTAAAGGGAACACTCTACGGTTCCACAAGGACCAGAGGATGGGTCAGGAATGCCCTCCATGAATGCACTAGTGCAGAGTTTGGCCAGGACACTTTAAGCATGTAGTGCATGACAGTTAGCATGCCTTTCTAGAGGCTGCTGCTGCCTCAGCATATGCCTTGGAAGAACACTGGGTGGCGGAAGTGTTCTTGGGGCCCTGCGCCTCTGTCCACTATAAAAGTACCCCGGCTCATCTCTGTGAATGCAGAGTGAGCCGCAACAGCCTGTTCTCTTTGCCGCATAACTACATGGCCAAAACATTCAAAAGTGCCCCTGAGCAGAGCTGTAAAAGTTCGTACGTGGACCCTCAGGGCTCTCCGTGTGGAAGCTGAGGAGCAATAGGAAACACGGTGCGCAGTGTCCATTCTGGGTGTTCTTAACCTAGCGGCACTTTCTGGCCAGCCATGACTCGACGTTAGAGGCAGTCTTGCAAACGGACCGTTTGCCCCCGAACACGGCTAGGCTTCTGGCAGGTTCAGGGCACCGCACATTGATCACGAAGTACAAACAACCAAGGTCCGGGGATAGCCTCCACAATGCTTGCCGGCAGGCAGCCTTTGCCCAGAAGCCTCAGGCAAAGCAGTGGCTTGAGGCGAGTGTGCTGTTCAGGACTCCTAGGACTCCTGGGGGCTCACCACGTCGCATGGCAAAACACTGTGTCCCAGTGTGTCTTCCTGGGCGACCGCACCAAAAAGTGATACCTGAGGCAATTGGGACTGGTTCCCTGCACGAAGGATGAAAGGCAACACTCTGCTCTCTTCGCTGCCCACCTATTCGGCCAAGCGTTCCAAAGTCCTCCCGGACTCCGGCCTAGCAGCTCCTGGGTGTAATGCAGACGGTCCCCACAGCTGAACCACTGCTGCGATGAGGAAACACTGTGTTTACGGTTCATACTGGGAACCCTTACCTGCCGTGTCTCTGTGGGAGCAGAAGGTCGACTTCAGAGGCAGCCAGACAAACGTACAGTTTGCCCTTTCAACGCTACCTGTGGTTTTGTGAGACATGCGGACACTGTTGCCTCTCCCCAGAAATTATATCCTCGAAGCCCTTCAGCCCATGCAGGAGCACCTGGGTGCCAACATTTTCTCCGGGAAGCGTCAGCGTGCGGGTTGCATCTCATTCTCGTGGTCAAAAACTACAGAGCACTGTGCTGGGTTCCATGCTGATATTGGTTACCTAAAGCCAGGAGCATTACTTTCCCAGTGGGAGAGCTGAAAGTGCGGCCCCAAAGTGTGCTGAGAAACAGTGCGGTTGCTCGTGCTCTCTTCACCGTTAGAACGGCTTTGCGAAGGGCAAGGCAGTGTGACTGGAGAAACCCTCTCTTTTCTCCTCCGTGCAGGAGGCTTTCCTGGCGCCCCATGTCCCTAAAGGGAACACTCTACGGTTCCACAAGGACCAAAGGAAGGGTCAGGGATGCCATCCATGAATGGACTCGTGCAGAGTTTGGCCAGGACACCTTAAGCATGTAGTGCATGACAGTTAGCATGCCTTTCTGGAGGCTGCTGCTGCCTCAGCATATGCCTTGGAAGAACACTGGGTGGCGGAAGAGTTCTTGGGGCCCTGTGCATCTGTCCACTATAAAAGTGCCCCGGTTCATCTCTGGGAATGCAGAGTGAGCCGCAACAGCCTGTTCTCTTTGCCGGATAACTACATGGCCAAAACATTCAAAAGTGCCCCTGAGCAGAGCTGTAAAAGTTCGTACGTGGACCCTCAGGGCTCTCCGTGTGGAAGCTGAGGAGCAATAGGAAACACGGTGCGCAGTGTCCCTTCTGGGTGTTCTTAACCTAGCGGCACTTTCTGGCCAGCCATGACTCGACGTTAGAGGCAGTCTTGCAAACGGACCGTTTGCCCCCGAACACGGCTAGGCTTCTGGCAGGTTCAGGGCACCGCACATTGATCACGAAGTACAAACAACCAAGGTCCGGGGATAGCCTCCACAATGCTTGCCGGCAGGCAGCCTTTGCCCAGAAGCCTCAGGCAAAGCAGTGGCTTGACGCGAGTGTGCTGTTCAGGACTCCTAGGACTCCTGGGGGCTCACCACGTCGCATGGCAAAACACTGTGTCCCAGTGTGTCTTCCTGGGCGACCGCACCAAAAAGTGATACCTGAGGCAATTGGGACTGGTTCCCTGCACGAAGGATGAAAGGCAACACTCTGCTCTCTTCGCTGCCCACCTATTTGGCCAAGCGTTCCAAAGTCCTCCCGGACTCCGGCCTAGCAGCTCCTGGGTGTAATGCAGACGGTCCCCACAGCTCAACCACTGCTGCGATGAGGAAACACTGTGTTTACGGTTCATAATGGGAACCCTTACCTGCCGTGTCTCTGTGGGAGCAGAAGGTCGACTTCAGAGGCAGCCAGAGAAACGTACAGTTTACCCTTTCAACGCTACCTGTGGTTTTGTGAGACACGCGGACACTGTTGCCTCTCCCCAGAAATTATATCCTCGAAGCCCTTCAGCCCATGCAGGAGCACCTGGGTGCCAACATTTTCTCCGGGAGGCGCCAGGGTGCTGGTTGCGTCTCTTTCTCGTGGTCACAAACTGCATAGCACTGTGCTGGGTTCCATGCTGATATTGGTTACCTAAAGCCAGGAGCATTACTTTCCCAGTGGGAGAGCTGAAAGTGCGGCCCCAAAGTGTGCTGAGAAACAGTGCGGTTGCTCGTGCTCTCTTAACCGTTAGAACGGCTTTGCGAAGGGCAAGGCAGTGTGACTGGAGAAACCCTCTCTTTTCTCCTCCGTGCAGGAGGCATTCCTGGCGCCCCATGTCCCTAAAGGGAACACTCTACGGTTCCACAAGGACCAGAGGATGGGTCAGCGATGCCCTCCATGAATGGACTCGTGCAGAGTTTCGCCAGGACACCTTAAGCATGTAGTGCATGACAGTTAGCATGCCTTTCTGGAGGCTGCTGCTGCCTCAGCATATGCCTTGGAAGAACACTGGGTGGCGGAAGTGTTCTTGGGGCCCTGCGCCTCTGTCCACTATAAAAGTACCCCGGCTCATCTCTGTGAATGCAGAGTGAGCGGCAACAGCCTGTTCTCTTTGCCGGATAACTACATGGCCAAAACATTCAAAAGTGCCCCTGAGCAGAGCTGTAAAACTTCGTACGTGGACCCTCAGGGCTCTCGGTGCGGAAGCTGAGGAGCAATAGGAAACACGGTGCGCAGTGTCCCTTCTGGGTGTTCTTAACCTAGCGGCACTTTCTGGCCAGCCATGACTCGACGTTAGAGGCAGTCTTGCAAACGGACCGTTTGCCCCCGAACACGGCTAGGCTTCTGGCAGGTTCAGGGCACCGCACATTGATCACGAATTACAAACAACCAAGGTCCGGGGATAGCCTCCACAATGCTTGCCGGCAGGCAGCCTTTGCCCAGAAGACTCAGGCAAATCAGTGGCTTGACGCGAGTGTGCTGTTCAGGACTCCTAGGACTCCTGGGGGCTCACCACGTCGCATGGCAAAACACTGTGTCCCAGTGTGTCTTCCTGGGCGACCGCACCAAAAAGTGATACCTGAGGCAATTGGGACTGGTTCCCTGCACGAAGGATGAAAGGCAACACTCTGCTCTCTTCGCTGCCCACCTATTTGGCCAAGCGTTCCAAAGTCCTCCCGGACTCCGGCCTAGCAGCTCCTGGGTGTAATGCAGACGGTCCCCACAGCTCAACCACTGCTGCGATGAGGAAACACTGTGTTTACGGTTCATAATGGGAACCCTTACCTGCCGTGTCTCTGTGGGAGCAGAAGGTCGACTTCAGAGGCAGCCAGAGAAACGTACAGTTTACCCTTTCAACGCTACCTGTGGTTTTGTGAGACACGCGGACACTGTTGCCTCTCCCCAGAAATTATATCCTCGAAGCCCTTCAGCCCATGCAGGAGCACCTGGGTGCCAACATTTTCTCCGGGAGGCGCCAGGGTGCTGGTTGCGTCTCTTTCTCGTGGTCACAAACTGCATAGCACTGTGCTGGGTTCCATGCTGATATTGGTTACCTAAAGCCAGGAGCATTACTTTCCCAGTGGGAGAGCTGAAAGTGCGGCCCCAAAGTGTGCTGAGAAACAGTGCGGTTGCTCGTGCTCTCTTCACCGTTAGAACGGCTTTGCGAAGGGCAAGGCAGTGTGACTGGAGAAACCCTCTCTTTTCTCCTCCGTGCAGGAGGCATTCCTGGCGCCCCATGTCCCTAAAGGGAACACTCTACGGTTCCACAAGGACCAGAGGATGGGTCAGCGATGCCCTCCATGAATGGACTCGTGCAGAGTTTGGCCAGGACACCTTAAGCATGTAGTGCATGACAGTTAGCATGCCTTTCTGGAGGCTGCTGCTGCCTCAGCATATGCCTTGGAAGAACACTGGGTGGCGGAAGTGTTCTTGGGGCCCTGCGCCTCTGTCCACTATAAAAGTACCCCGGCTCATCTCTGTGAATGCAGAGTGAGCCGCAACAGCCTGTTCTCTTTGCCGGATAACTACATGGCCAAAACATTCAAAAGTGCCCCTGAGCAGAGCTGTAAAAGTTCGTACGTGGACCCTCAGGGCTCTCGGTGCGGAAGCTGAGGAGCAATAGGAAACACGGTGCGCAGTGTCCCTTCTGGATGTTCTTAACCTAGCAGCACTTTCTGGTTAGCCATGACTCGACTTTATTGGCCGTCTGGCAAACGTACCGTTTGCCCCTGAACACGGCTAGGCTTCTGGCAGGTTCAGGGCACCGCACACTGATCACGAAGTACAAACAACCAAGGTCCGGGGATAGCCTCCACAATGCTTGCCGGCAGGCAGCCTTTGCCCAGAAGCCTCAGGCAAAGCAGTGGCTTGACGCGAGTGTGCTGTTCAGGACTCCTAGGACTCCTGGGGGCTCACCACGTCGCATGGCAAAACACTGTGTCCCAGTGTGTCTTCCTGGGCGACCGCACCAAAAAGTGATACCTGAGGCAATTGGGACTGGTTCCCTGCACGAAGGATGAAAGGCAACACTCTGCTCTCTTCGCTGCCCACCTATTTGGCCAAGCGTTCCAAAGTCCTCCCGGACTCCGGCCTAGCAGCTCCTGGGTGTAATGCAGACGGTCCCCACAGCTGAACCACTGCTGCGATGAGGAAACACTGTGTTTACGGTTCATACTGGGAAACCTTACCTGCCGTGTCTCTGTGGGAGCAGAAGGTCGACTTCAGAGGCAGCCAGACAAACGTACAGTTTGCCCTTTCAACGCTACCTGTGGTTTTGTGAGACACGCGGACACTGTTGCCTCTCCCCAGAAATTATATCCTCGAAGCCCTTCAGCCCATGCAGGAGCACCTGGGTGCCAACATTTTCTCCGGGAAGCGTCAGCGTGCGGGTTGCACCTCATTCTCGTGGTCAAAAACTACAGAGCACTGTGCTGGGTTCCATGCTGATATTGGTTACCTAAAGCCAGGAGCATTACTTTCCCAGTGGGAGAGCTGAAAGTGCGGCCCCAAAGTGTGCTGAGAAACAGTGCGGTTGCTCGTGCTCTCTTCACCGTTAGAACGGCTTTGCGAAGGGCAAGGCAGTGTGACTGGAGAAACCCTCTCTTTTCTCCTCCGTGCAGGAGGCTTTCCTGGCGCCCCATGTCCCTAAAGGGAACACTCTACGGTTCCACAAGGACCAAAGGAAGGGTCAGGGATGCCATCCATGAATGGACTCGTGCAGAGTTTGGCCAGGACACCTTAAGCATGTAGTGCATGACAGTTAGCATGCCTTTCTAGAGGCTGCTGCTGCCTCAGCATATGCCTTGGAAGAACACTGGGTGGCGGAAGTGTTCTTGGGGCCCTGCGCCTCTGTCCACTATAAAAGTACCCCGGCTCATCTCTGTGAATGCAGAGTGAGCGGCAACAGCCTGTTCTCTTTGCCGGATAACTACATGGCCAAAACATTCAAAAGTACCCCTGAGCAGAGCTGTAAAACTTCGTACGTGGACCCTCAGGGCTCTCGGTGCGGAAGCTGAGGAGCAATAGGAAACACTGTGCGCAGTATCCCTTCTGGATGTTCTTAACCTAGCAGCACTTTCTGGCTAGCCATGACTCGACTTTAGTGGCCGTCTTGCAAACGGACCGTTTGCCCCTGAACACGGCTAGGCTTCTGGCAGGTTCAGGGCACCGCACACTGATCACGAAGTACAAACAACCAAGGTCCGGCGATAGCCTCCACAATGCTTGCCGGCAGGCAGCCTTTGCCCAGAAGCCTCAGTCAAAGCAGTGACTTGACGCGAGTGTGCTGTTCAGGACTCCTAGGACTCCTGGGGGCTCACCACGTCGCATGGCAAAACACTGTGTCCCCAGTGTGTCTTCCTGGGCGACCGCACCAAAAAGTGATACCTGAGGCAATTGGGACTGGTTCCCTGCAGGAAGGATGAAAGGCAACACTCTGCTCTCTTCGCTGCCCACCTATTCGGCCAAGCGTTCCAAAGTCCTCCCGGACTCCGGCCTAGCAGCTCCTGGGTGTAATGCAGACGGTCCCCACAGCTGAACCACTGCTGCGATGAGGAAACACTGTGTTTACGGTTCATACTGGGAACCCTTACCTGCCGTGTCTCTGTGGGAGCAGAAGGTCGACTTCAGAGGCAGCCAGACAAACGTCCAGTTTGCCCTTTCAACGCTACCTGTGGTTTTGTGAGACACGCGGACACTGTTGCCTCTCCCCAGAAATTATATCCTCGAAGCCCTTCAGCCCATGCAGGAGCACCTGGGTGCCAACATTTTCTCCGGGAAGCGTCAGCGTGCGGGTTGCATCTCATTCTCGTGGTCAAAAACTACAGAGCACTGTGCTGGGTTCCATGCTGATATTGGTTACCTAAAGCCAGGAGCATTACTTTCCCAGTGGGAGAGCTGAAAGTGCGGCCCCAAAGTGTGCTGAGAAACAGTGCGGTTGCTCGTGCTCTCTTCACCGTTAGAACGGCTTTGCGAAGGGCAAGGCAGTGTGACTGGAGAAACCCTCTCTTTTCTCCTCCGTGCAGGAGGCTTTCCTGGCGCCCCATGTCCCTAAAGGGAACACTCTACGGTTCCACAAGGACCAAAGGAAGGGTCAGGGATGCCATCCATGAATGGACTCGTGCAGAGTTTGGCCAGGACACCTTAAGCATGTAGTGCATGACAGTTAGCATGCCTTTCTGGAGGCTGCTGCTGCCTCAGCATATGCCTGGGAAGAACACTGGGTGGCGGAAGAGTTCTTGGGGCCCTGTGCATCTGTCCACTATAAAAGTGCCCCGGTTCATCTCTGGGAATGCAGAGTGAGCCGCAACAGCCTGTTCTCTTTGCCGGATAACTACATGGCCAAAACATTCAAAAGTGCCCCTGAGCAGAGCTGTAAAAGTTCGTACGTGGACCCTCAGGGCTCTCCGTGTGGAAGCTGAGGAGCAATAGGAAACACGGTGTGCAGTGTCCCTTCTGGGTGTTCTTAACCTAGCGGCACTTTCTGGCCAGCCATGACTCGACGTTAGAGGCAGTCTTGCAAACGGACCGTTTGCCCCCGAACACGGCTAGGCTTCTGGCAGGTTCAGGGCACCGCACATTGATCACGAAGTACAAACAACCAAGGTCCGGGGATAGCCTCCACAATGCTTGCCGGCAGGCAGCCTTTGCCCAGAAGCCTCAGGCAAAGCAGTGGCTTGACGCGAGTGTGCTGTTCAGTACTCCTAGGACTCCTGGGGGCTCACCACGTCGCATGGCAAAACACTGTGTCCCAGTGTGTCTTCCTGGGCGACCGCACCAAAAAGTGATACCTGAGGCAATTGGGACTGGTTCCCTGCACGAAGGATGAAAGGCAACACTCTGCTCTCTTCGCTGCCCACCTATTCGGCCAAGCGTTCCAAACTCCTCCCGGACTCCGGCCTAGCAGCTCCTGGGTGTAATGCAGACGGTCCCCACAGCTGAACCACTGCTGCGATGAGGAAACACTGTGTTTACAGTTCATACTGGGAACCCTTACCTGCCGTGTCTCTGTGGGAGCAGAAGGTCGACTTCAGAGGCAGCCAGACAAACGTCCAGTTTGCCCTTTCAACGCTACCTGTGGTTTTGTGAGACACGCGGACACTGTTGCCTCTCCCCAGAAATTATATCCTCGAAGCCCTTCAGCCCATGCAGGAGCACCTGGGTGCCAACATTTTCTCCGGGAAGCGCCAGGGTGCTGGTTGCGTGTCGTTCTCGTGGTCAGAAACTACAGAGCACTGTGCTGGGTTCCATGCTGATATTGGTTAATTAAAGCCAGGAGCATTACTTTCCCAGTGGGAGAGCTGAAAGTGCGGCCCCAAAGTGTGCTGAGAAACAGTGCGGTTGCTCGTGCTCGCTTCACCGTTAGAACGGCGTTGCGAAGGGCAAGGCAGTGTGACTGGAGAAACCCTCTCTTTTCTCCTCCGTGCAGGAGGCTTTCCTGGCGCCCCATGTCCCTAAAGGGAACACTCTACGGTTCCACAAGGACCAGAGGATGGGTCAGGGATGCCCTCCATGAATGCACTAGTGCAGAGTTTGGCCAGGACACCTTAAGCATGTAGTGCATGACAGTTAGCATGCCTTTCTGGAGGCTGCTGCTGCCTCAGCATATGCCTTGGAAGAACACTGGGTGGTGGAAGAGTTCTTGGGGCCCTGCGCCTCTGTCCACTATAAAAGTACCCCGGCTCATCTCTGTGAATGCAGAGTGAGCGGCAACAGCCTGTTCTCTTTGCTGGATAACTACATGGCCAAAACATTCAAAAGTACCCCTGAGCAGAGCTGTAAAACTTCGTACGTGGACCCTCAGGGCTCTCGGTGCGGAAGCTGAGGAGCAATAGGAAACACTGTGCGAAGTGTCCCTTCTGGATGTTCTTAACCTAGCAGCACTTTCTGGCTAGCCATGACTCGACTTTAGTGGCCGTCTTGCAAACGGACCGTTTGCCCCTGAACACGGCTAGGCTTCTGGCAGGTTCAGGGCACCGCACACTGATCACGAAGTACAAACAACCAAGGTCCGGGGATAGCCTCCACAATGCTTGCCGGCAGGCAGCCTTTGCCCAGAAGCCTCAGTCAAAGCAGTGACTTGACGCGAGTGTGCTGTTCAGGACTCCTAGGACTCCTGGGGGCTCACCACGTCGCATGGCAAAACACTGTGTCCCAGTGTGTCTTCCTGGGCGACCGCACCAAAAAGTGATACCTGAGGCAATTGGGACTGGTTCCCTGCACGAAGGATGAAAGGCAACACTCTGCTCTCTTCGCTGCCCACCTATTTGGCCAAGCGTTCCAAAGTCCTCCCGGACTCCGGCCTAGCAGCTCCTGGGTGTAATGCAGACGGTCCCCACAGCTCAACCACTGCTGCGATGAGGAAACACTGTGTTTACGGTTCATACTGGGAACCCTTACCTGCCGTGTCTCTGTGGGAGCAGAAGGTCGACTTCAGAGGCAGCCAGACAAACGTACAGTTTGCCCTTTCAACGCTACCTGTGGTTTCGTGAGACACGCGGACACTGTTGCCTCTCCCCAGAAATTATATCCTCGAAGCCCTTCAGCCCATGCAGGAGCACCTGGGTACCAACATTTTCTCTGGGAAGCGCCAGGGTGCGGGTTGCATCTCTTTCTCGTGGTCAGAAACTACAGAGCACTGTGCTGGGTTCCATGCTGATATTGGTTACCTAAAGCCAGGAGCATTACTTTCCCAGTGGGAGAGCTGAAAGTGCGGCCCCAAAGTGTGCTGAGAAACAGTGCGGTTGCTCGTGCTCTCTTCACCGTTAGAACGGCTTTGCGAAGGGCAAGGCAGTGTGACTGGAGAAACCCTCTCTTTTCTCCTCCGTGCAGGAGGCTTTCCTGGCGCCCCATGTCCCTAAAGGGAACACTCTACGGTTCCACAAGGACCAGAGGATGTGTCAGGGATGCCCTCCATGAATGCACTAGTGCAGAGTTTGGCCAGGACACCTTAAGCATGTAGTGCATGACAGTTAGCATGCCTTTCTGGAGGCTGCTGCTGCCTCAGCATATGCCTTGGAAGAACACTGGGTGGTGGAAGAGTTCTTGGGGCCCTGCGCCTCTGTCCACTATAAAAGTACCCCGGCTCATCTCTGTGAATGCAGAGTGAGCGGCAACAGCCTGTTCTCTTTGCTGGATAACTACATGGCCAAAACATTCAAAAGTACCCCTGAGCAGAGCTGTAAAACTTCGTACGTGGACCCTCAGGGCTCTCGGTGCGGAAGCTGAGGAGCAATAGGAAACACTGTGCGAAGTGTCCCTTCTGGATGTTCTTAACCTAGCAGCACTTTCTGGCTAGCCATGACTCGACTTTAGTGGCCGTCTTGCAAACGGACCGTTTGCCCCTGAACACGGCTAGGCTTCTGGCAGGTTCAGGGCACCGCACACTGATCACGAAGTACAAACAACCAAGGTCCGGGGATAGCCTCCACAATGCTTGCCGGCAGGCAGCCTTTGCCCAGAAGCCTCAGGCAAAGCAGTGGCTTGACGCGAGTGTGCTGTTCAGGACTCCTAGGACTCCTGGGGGCTCACCACGTCGCATGGCAAAACACTGTGTCCCAGTGTGTCTTCCTGGGCGACCGCACCAAAAAGTGATACCTGAGGCAATTGGGACTGGTTCCCTGCACGAAGGATGAAAGGCAACACTCTGCTCTCTTCGCTGCCCACCTATTTGGCCAAGCATTCCAAAGTCCTCCCGGACTCCGGCCTAGCAGCTCCTGGGTGTAATGCAGACGGTCCCCACAGCTCAACCACTGCTGCGATGAGGAAACACTGTGTTTACGGTTCATACTGGGAACCCTTACCTGCCGTATCTCTGTGGGAGCAGAAGGTCGACTTCAGAGGCAGCCAGAGAAACGTACAGTTTACCCTTTCAACGCTACCTGTGGTTTTGTGAGACACGCGGACACTGTTGCCTCTCCCCAGAAATTATATCCTCGAAGCCCTTCAGCCCATGCAGCAGCACCTGGGTGCCAACATTTTCTCCGGGAGGCGCCAGGGTGCTGGTTGCGTCTCTTTCTCGTGGTCACAAACTGCATAGCACTGTGCTGGGTTCCATGCTGATATTGGTTACCTAAAGCCAGGAGCATTACTTTCCCAGTGGGAGAGCTGAAAGTGCGGCCCCAAAGTGTGCTGAGAAACAGTGCGGTTGCTCGTGCTCTCTTCACCGTTAGAACGGCTTTGCGAAGGGCAAGGCAGTGTGACTGGAGAAACCCTCTCTTTTCTCCTCCGTGCAGGAGGCATTCCTGGCGCCCCATGTCCCTAAAGGGAACACTCTACGGTTCCACAAGGACCAGAGGATGGGTCAGCGATGCCCTCCATGAATGGACTCGTGCAGAGTTTCGCCAGGACACCTTAAGCATGTAGTGCATGACAGTTAGCATGCCTTTCTGGAGGCTGCTGCTGCCTCAGCATATGCCTTGGAAGAACACTGGGTGGCGGAAGTGTTCTTGGGGCCCTGCGCCTCTGTCCACTATAAAAGTACCCCGGCTCATCTCTGTGAATGCAGAGTGAGCCGCAACAGCCTGTTCTCTTTGCCGGATAACTACATGGCCAAAACATTCAAAAGTGCCCCTGAGCAGAGCTGTAAAAGTTCGTACGTGGACCCTCAGGGCTCTCGGTGCGGAAGCTGAGGAGCAATAGGAAACACTGTGCGCAGTGTCCCTTCTGGATGTTCTTAACCTAGCAGCACTTTCTGGCTAGCCATGACTCGACTTTAGTGGCCGTCTGGCAAACGGACCGTTTGCCCCTGAACACGGCTAGGCTTCTGGCAGGTTCAGGGCACCGCACACTGATCACGAAGTACAAACAACCAAGGTCCGGGGATAGCCTCCACAATGCTTGCCGGCAGGCAGCCTTTGCCCAGAAGCCTCAGGCAAAGCAGTGGCTTGACGCGAGTGTGCTGTTCAGGACTCCTAGGACTCCTGGGGGCTCACCACGTCGCATGGCAAAACACTGTGTCCCAGTGTGTCTTCCTGGGCGACCGCACCAAAAAGTGATACCTGAGGCAATTGGGACTGGTTCCCTGCACGAAGGATGAAAGGCAACACTCTGCTCTCTTCGCTGCCCACCTATTTGGCCAAGCGTTCCAAAGTCCTCCCGGAATCCGGCCTAGCAGCTCCTGGGTGTAATGCAGACGGTCCCCACAGCTCAACCACTGCTGCGATGAGGAAACACTGTGTTTACGGTTCATAATGGGAACCCTTACCTGCCGTGTCTCTGTGGGAGCAGAAGGTCGACTTCAGAGGCAGCCAGAGAAACGTACAGTTTACCCTTTCAACGCTACCTGTGGTTTTGTGAGACACGCGGACACTGTTGCCTCTCCCCAGAAATTATATCCTCGAAGCCCTTCAGCCCATGCAGGAGCACCTGGGTGCCAACATTTTCTCCGGGAGGCGCCAGGGTGCTGGTTGCGTCTCTTTCTCGTGGTCACAAACTGCATAGCACTGTGCTGGGTTCCATGCTGATATTGGTTACCTAAAGCCAGGAGCATTACTTTCCCAGTGGGAGAGCTGAAAGTGCGGCCCCAAAGTGTGCTGAGAAACAGTGCGGTTGCTCGTGCTCTCTTCACCGTTAGAACGGCTTTGCGAAGGGCAAGGCAGTGTGACTGGAGAAACCCTCTCTTTTCTCCTCCGTGCAGGAGGCATTCCTGGCGACCCATGTCCCTAAAGGGAACACTCTACGGTTCCACAAGGACCAGAGGATGGGTCAGCGATGCCCTCCATGAATGGACTCGTGCAGAGTTTCGCCAGGACACCTTAAGCATGTAGTGCATGACAGTTAGCATGCCTTTCTGGAGGCTGCTGCTGCCTCAGCATATGCCTTGGAAGAACACTGGGTGGCGGAAGTGTTCTTGGGGCCCTGCGCCTCTGTCCTCTATAAAAGTACCCCGGCTCATCTCTGTGAATGCAGAGTGAGCGGCAACAGCCTGTTCTCTTTGCCGGATAACTACATGGCCAAAACATTCAAAAGTGCCCCTGAGCAGAGCTGTAAAACTTCGTACGTGGACCCTCAGGGCTCTCGGTGCGGAAGCTGAGGAGCAATAGGAAACACGGTGCGCAGTGTCCCTTCTGGGTGTTCTTAACCTAGCGGCACTTTCTGGCAAGCCATGACTCGACTTTAGAGGCACTCTTGAAAACGGACCGTTTGCCCCTGAACACGGCTAGGCTTCTGGCAGGTTCAGGGCACCGCACACTGATCACGAAGTACAAACAACCAAGGTCCGGGGATAGCCTCCACAATGCTTGCCGGCAGGCAGCCTTTGCCCAGAAGCCTCAGGCAAAGCAGTGGCTTGACGCGAGTGTGTTGTTCAGGACTCCTAGGACTCCTGGGGGCTCAGCACGTCGCATGGCAAAACACTGTGTCCCAGTGTGTCTTCCTGGGCGACCGCACCAAAAAGTGATACCTGAGGCAATTGGGACTGGTTCCCTGCACGAAGGATGAAAGGCAACACTCTGCTCTCTTCGCTGCCCACCTATTTGGCCAAGCGTTCCAAAGTCCTCCCGGACTCCGGCCTAGCAGCTCCTAGGTGTAATGCAGACGGTCCCAGAAGCTGAACCACTGCTGCGATGAGGAAACACTGTGTTTACGGTTCATACTGGGAACCCTTACCTGCCGTGTCTCTGTGAGAGCAGAAGGTCGACTTCAGAGGCAGCCAGACAAACGTACAGTTTGCCCTTTCAACGCTACCTGTGGTTTCGTGAGACACGCGGACACTGTTGCCTCTCCCCAGAAATTATATCCTCGAAGCCCTTCAGCCCATGCAGGAGCACCTGGGTGCCAACATTTTCTCTGGGAAGCACCAGGGTGCGGGTTGCATCTCTTTCTCGTGGTCAGAAACTACAGAGCACTGTGCTGGGTTCCATGCTGATATTGGTTACCTAAAGCCAGGAGCATTACTTTCCCAGTGGGAGAGCTGAAAGTGCGGCCCCAAAGTGTGCTGAGAAACAGTGCGGTTGCTCGTGCTCGCTTCACCGTTAGTACGGCTTTGCGAAGGGCAAGGCAGTGTGACTGGAGATACCCTCTCTTTTCTCCTCCGTGCAGGAGGCTTTCCTGGCGACCCATGTCCCTAAAGGGAACACTCTACGGTTCCACAAGGACCAGAGGATGGGTCAGGAATGCCCTCCATGAATGGACTCGTGCAGAGTTTCGCCAGGACACCTTAAGCATGTAGTGCATGACAGTTAGCATGCCTTTCTGGAGGCTGCTGCTGCCTCAGCATATGCCTTGGAAGAACACTGGGTGGCGGAAGTGTTCTTGGGGCCCTGCGCCTCTGTCCTCTATAAAAGTACCCCGGCTCATCTCTGTGAATGCAGAGTGAGCGGCAACAGCCTGTTCTCTTTGCCGGATAACTACATGGCCAAAACATTCAAAAGTGCCCCTGAGCAGAGCTGTAAAACTTCGTACGTGGACCCTCAGGGCTCTCGGTGCGGAAGCTGAGGAGCAATAGGAAACACGGTGCGCAGTGTCCCTTCTGGGTGTTCTTAACCTAGCGGCACTTTCTGGCAAGCCATGACTCGACTTTAGAGGCACTCTTGAAAACGGACCGTTTGCCCCTGAACACGGCTAGGCTTCTGGCAGGTTCAGGGCACCGCACACTGATCACGAAGTACAAACAACCAAGGTCCGGGGATAGCCTCCACAATGCTTGCCGGCAGGCAGCCTTTGCCCAGAAGCCTCAGGCAAAGCAGTGGCTTGACGCGAGTGTGTTGTTCAGGACTCCTAGGACTCCTGGGGGCTCAGCACGTCGCATGGCAAAACACTGTGTCCCAGTGTGTCTTCCTGGGCGACCGCACCAAAAAGTGATACCTGAGGCAATTGGGACTGGTTCCCTGCACGAAGGATGAAAGGCAACACTCTGCTCTCTTCGCTGCCCACCTATTTGGCCAAGCGTTCCAAAGTCCTCCCGGACTCCGGCCTAGCAGCTCCTAGGTGTAATGCAGACGGTCCCAGAAGCTGAACCACTGCTGCGATGAGGAAACACTGTGTTTACGGTTCATACTGGGAACCCTTACCTGCCGTGTCTCTGTGAGAGCAGAAGGTCGACTTCAGAGGCAGCCAGACAAACGTACAGTTTGCCCTTTCAACGCTACCTGTGGTTTCGTGAGACACGCGGACACTGTTGCCTCTCCCCAGAAATTATATCCTCGAAGCCCTTCAGCCCATGCAGGAGCACCTGGGTGCCAACATTTTCTCTGGGAAGCACCAGGGTGCGGGTTGCATCTCTTTCTCGTGGTCAGAAACTACAGAGCACTGTGCTGGGTTCCATGCTGATATTGGTTACCTAAAGCCAGGAGCATTACTTTCCCAGTGGGAGAGCTGAAAGTGCGGCCCCAAAGTGTGCTGAGAAACAGTGCGGTTGCTCGTGCTCGCTTCACCGTTAGTACGGCTTTGCGAAGGGCAAGGCAGTGTGACTGGAGATACCCTCTCTTTTCTCCTCCGTGCAGGAGGCTTTCCTGGCGCCCCATGTCCCTAAAGGGAACACTCTACGGTTCCACAAGGACCAGAGGATGGGTCAGGAATGCCCTCCATGAATGCACTAGTGCAGAGTTTGGCCAGGACACTTTAAGCATGTAGTGCATGACAGTTAGCATGCCTTTCTAGAGGCTGTTGCTGCCTCAGCATATGCCTTGGAAGAACACTGGGTGGCGGAAGTGTTCTTGGGGCCCTGCGCCTCTGTCCACTATAAAAGTACCCCGGCTCATCTCTGTGAATGCAGAGTGAGCCGCAACAGCCTGTTCTCTTTGCCGGATAACTACATGGCCAAAACATTCAAAAGTGCCCCTGAGCAGAGCTGTAAAAGTTCGTACGTGGACCCTCAGGGCTCTCGGTGCGGAAGCTGAGGAGCAATAGGAAACACGGTGCGCAGTGTCCCTTCTGGGTGTTCTTAACCTAGCGGCACTTTCTGGCCAGCCATGACTCGACGTTAGAGGCAGTCTTGCAAACGGACCGTTTGCCCCCGAACACGGCTAGGCTTCTGGCAGGTTCAGGGCACCGCACACTGATCACGAAGTACAAACAACCAAGGTCCGGGGATAGCCTCCACAATGCTTGCCGGCAGGCAGCCTTTGCCCAGAAGCCTCAGGCAAAGCAGTGGCTTGACGCGAGTGTGCTGTTCAGTACTCCTAGGACTCCTGGGGGCTCACCACGTCGCATGGCAAAACACTGTGTCCCAGTGTGTCTTCCTGGGCGACCGCACCAAAAAGTGATACCTGAGGCAATTGGGACTGGTTCCCTGCACGAAGGATGAAAGGCAACACTCTGCTCTCTTCGCTGCCCACCTATTCGGCCAAGCGTTCCAAACTCCTCCCGGACTCCGGCCTAGCAGCTCCTGGGTGTAATGCAGACGGTCCCCACAGCTGAACCACTGCTGCGATGAGGAAACACTGTGTTTACAGTTCATACTGGGAACCCTTACCTGCCGTGTCTCTGTGGGAGCAGAAGGTCGACTTCAGAGGCAGCCAGACAAACGTACAGTTTGCCCTTTCAACGCTACCTGTGGTTTTGTGAGACACGCGGACACTGTTGCCTCTCCCCAGAAATTATATCCTCGAAGCCCTTCAGCCCATGCAGGAGCACCTGGGTGCCAACATTTTCTCCGGGAAGCGCCAGGGTGCTGGTTGCGTGTCGTTCTCGTGGTCAGAAACTACAGAGCACTGTGCTGGGTTCCATGCTGATATTGGTTAATTAAAGCCAGGAGCATTACTTTCCCAGTGGGAGAGCTGAAAGTGCGGCCCCAAAGTGTGCTGAGAAACAGTGCGGTTGCTCGTGCTCGCTTCACCGTTAGAACGGCTTTGCGAAGGGCAAGGCAGTGTGACTGGAGAAACCCTCTCTTTTCTCCTCCGTGCAGGAGGCTTTCCTGGCGCCCCATGTCCCTAAAGGGAACACTCTACGGTTCCACAAGGACCAGAGGATGGGTCAGGGATGCCCTCCATGAATGCACTAGTGCAGAGTTTGGCCAGGACACCTTAAGCATGTAGTGCATGACAGTTAGCATGCCTTTCTGGAGGCTGCTGCTGCCTCAGCATATGCCTTGGAAGAACACTGGGTGGTGGAAGAGTTCTTGGGGCCCTGCGCCTCTGTCCACTATAAAAGTACCCCGGCTCATCTCTGTGAATGCAGAGTGAGCGGCAACAGCCTGTTCTCTTTGCTGGATAACTACATGGCCAAAACATTCAAAAGTACCCCTGAGCAGAGCTGTAAAACTTCGTACGTGGACCCTCAGGGCTCTCGGTGCGGAAGCTGAGGAGCAATAGGAAACACTGTGCGAAGTGTCCCTTCTGGATGTTCTTAACCTAGCAGCACTTTCTGGCTAGCCATGACTCGACTTTAGTGGCCGTCTTGCAAACGGACCGTTTGCCCCTGAACACGGCTAGGCTTCTGGCAGGTTCAGGGCACCGCACACTGATCACGAAGTACAAACAACCAAGGTCCGGGGATAGCCTCCACAATGCTTGCCGGCAGGCAGCCTTTGCCCAGAAGCCTCAGTCAAAGCAGTGACTTGACGCGAGTGTGCTGTTCAGGACTCCTAGGACTCCTGGGGGCTCACCACGTCGCATGGCAAAACACTGTGTCCCAGTGTGTCTTCCTGGGCGACCGCACCAAAAAGTGATACCTGAGGCAATTGGGACTGGTTCCCTGCACGAAGGATGAAAGGCAACACTCTGCTCTCTTCGCTGCCCACCTATTTGGCCAAGCGTTCCAAAGTCCTCCCGGACTCCGGCCTAGCAGCTCCTGGGTGTAATGCAGACGGTCCCCACAGCTGAACCACTGCTGCGATGAGGAAACACTGTGTTTACGGTTCATACTGGGAACCCTTACCTGCCGTGTCTCTGTGGGAGCAGAAGGTCGACTTCAGAGGCAGCCAGACAAACGTACAGTTTGCCCTTTCAACGCTACCTGTGGTTTCGTGAGACACGCGGACACTGTTGCCTCTCCCCAGAAATTATATCCTCGAAGCCCTTCAGCCCATGCAGGAGCACCTGGGTACCAACATTTTCTCTGGGAAGCGCCAGGGTGCGGGTTGCATCTCTTTCTCGTGGTCAGAAACTACAGAGCACTGTGCTGGGTTCCATGCTGATATTGGTTACCTAAAGCCAGGAGCATTACTTTCCCAGTGGGAGAGCTGAAAGTGCGGCCCCAAAGTGTGCTGAGAAACAGTGCGGTTGCTCGTGCTCTCTTCACCGTTAGAACGGCTTTGCGAAGGGCAAGGCAGTGTGACTGGAGAAACCCTCTCTTTTCTCCTCCGTGCAGGAGGCTTTCCTGGCGCCCCATGTCCCTAAAGGGAACACTCTACGGTTCCACAAGGACCAGAGGATGTGTCAGGGATGCCCTCCATGAATGCACTAGTGCAGAGTTTGACCAGGACACCTTAAGCATGTAGTGCATGACAGTTAGCATGCCTTTCTGGAGGCTGCTGCTGCCTCAGCATATGCCTTGGAAGAACACTGGGTGGTGGAAGAGTTCTTGGGGCCCTGCGCCTCTGTCCACTATAAAAGTACCCCGGCTCATCTCTGTGAATGCAGAGTGAGCGGCAACAGCCTGTTCTCTTTGCTGGATAACTACATGGCCAAAACATTCAAAAGTACCCCTGAGCAGAGCTGTAAAACTTCGTACGTGGACCCTCAGGGCTCTCGGTGCGGAAGCTGAGGAGCAATAGGAAACACTGTGCGAAGTGTCCCTTCTGGATGTTCTTAACCTAGCAGCACTTTCTGGCTAGCCATGACTCGACTTTAGTGGCCGTCTTGCAAACGGACCGTTTGCCCCTGAACACGGCTAGGCTTCTGGCAGGTTCAGGGCACCGCACACTGATCACGAAGTACAAACAACCAAGGTCCGGGGATAGCCTCCACAATGCTTGCCGGCAGGCAGCCTTTGCCCAGAAGCCTCAGGCAAAGCAGTGGCTTGACGCGAGTGTGCTGTTCAGGACTCCTAGGACTCCTGGGGGCTCACCACGTCGCATGGCAAAACACTGTGTCCCAGTGTGTCTTCCTGGGCGACCGCACCAAAAAGTGATACCTGAGGCAATTGGGACTGGTTCCCTGCACGAAGGATGAAAGGCAACACTCTGCTCTCTTCGCTGCCCACCTATTTGGCCAAGCGTTCCAAAGTCCTCCCGGACTCCGGCCTAGCAGCTCCTGGGTGTAATGCAGACGGTCCCCACAGCTCAACCACTGCTGCGATGAGGAAACACTGTGTTTACGGTTCATACTGGGAACCCTTACCTGCCGTATCTCTGTGGGAGCAGAAGGTCGACTTCAGAGGCAGCCAGAGAAACGTACAGTTTACCCTTTCAACGCTACCTGTGGTTTTGTGAGACACGCGGACACTGTTGCCTCTCCCCAGAAATTATATCCTCGAAGCCCTTCAGCCCATGCAGGAGCACCTGGGTGCCAACATTTTCTCCGGGAGGCGCCAGGGTGCTGGTTGCGTCTCTTTCTCGTGGTCACAAACTGCATAGCATTGTGCTGGGTTCCATGCTGATATTGGTTACCTAAAGCCAGGAGCATTATTTTCCCAGTGGGAGAGCTGAAAGTGCGGCCCCAAAGTGTGCTGAGAAACAGTGCGGTTGCTCGTGCTCTCTTCACCGTTAGAACGGCTTTGCGAAGGGCAAGGCAGTGTGACTGGAGAAAACCTCTCTTTTCTCCTCCGTGCAGGAGGCTTTCCTGGTGACCCATGTCCCTAAAGGGAACACTCTACGGTTCCACAAGGACCAGAGGATGGGTCAGGTATGCCATCCATGAATGGACTCGTGCAGAGTTTGGCCAGGACACCTTAAGCATGTAGTGCATGACAGTTAGCATGCCTTTCTGAGGCTGCTGCTGCCTCAGCATATGCTTTGGAAGAACACTGGGTGGCGGAAGTGTTATTGGGGCCCTGCGCCTCTGTCCACTATAAAAGTACCCCGGCTCATCTCTGTGAATGCAGAGTGAGCGGCAACAGCCTGTTCTCTTTGCCGGATAACTACATGGCCAAAACATTCAAAAGTGCCCCTGAGCAGAGCTGTAAAACTTCGTACGTGGACCCTCAGGGCTCTCGGTGCGGAAGCTGAGGAGCAATAGGAAACACGGTGCGCAGTGTCCCTTCTGGGTGTTCTTAACCTAGCGGCACTTTCTGGCAAGCCATGACTCGACTTTAGAGGCACTCTTGAAAACGGACCGTTTGCCCCTGAACACGGCTAGGCTTCTGGCAGGTTCAGGGCACCGCACACTGATCACGAAGTACAAACAACCAAGGTCCGGGGATAGCCTCCACAATGATTGCCGGCAGGCAGCCTTTGCCCAGAAGCCTCAGGCAAAGCAGTGGCTTGACGCGAGTGTGTTGTTCAGGACTCCTAGGACTCCTGGGGGCTCACCACGTCGCATGGCAAAACACTGTGTCCCAGTGTGTCTTCCTGGGCGACCGCACCAAAAAGTGATACCTGAGGCAATTGGGACTGGTTCCCTGCACGAAGGATGAAAGGCAACACTCTGCTCTCTTCGCTGCCCACCTATTTGGCCAAGCGTTCCAAAGTCCTCCCGGACTCCGGCCTAGCAGCTCCTAGGTGTAATGCAGACGGTCCCCACAGCTGAACCACTGCTGCGATGAGGAAACACTGTGTTTACGGTTCATACTGGGAACCCTTACCTGCCGTGTCTCTGTGGGAGCAGAAGGTCGACTTCAGAGGCAGCCAGACAAACGTACAGTTTGCCCTTTCAACGCTACCTGTGGTTTCGTGAGACACGCGGACACTGTTGCCTCTCCCCAGAAATTATATCCTCGAAGCCCTTCAGCCCATGCAGGAGCACCTGGGTGCCAACATTTTCTCCAGGAAGCGCCAGGGTGTGGGTTGCGTCTCTTTCTCGTGGTCAAAAACTACAGAGCACTGTGCTGGGTTCCATGCTGATATTGGTTACCTAAAGCCAGGAGCATTACTTTCCCAGTGGGAGAGCTGAAAGTGCGGCCCCAAAGTGTGCTGAGAAACAGTGCGGTTGTTCGTGCTCTCTTCACCGTTAGAACGGCTTTGCGAAGGGCAAGGCAGTGTGACTGGAGAAACCCTCTCTTTTCTCCTCCGTGCAGGAGGCTTTCCTGGCGCCCCATGTCCCTAAAGGGAACACTCTACGGTTCCACAAGGACCAGAGGATGGGTCAGGAATGCCCTCCATGAATGGACTCGTGCAGAGTTTCGCCAGGACACCTTAAGCATGTAGTGCATGACAGTTAGCATGCCTTTCTGGAGGCTGCTGCTGCCTCAGCATATGCCTTGGAAGAACACTGGGTGGCGGAAGTGTTCTTGGGGCCCTGCGCCTCTGTCCTCTATAAAAGTACCCCGGCTCATCTCTGTGAATGCAGAGTGAGCGGCAACAGCCTGTTCTCTTTGCCGGATAACTACATGGCCAAAACATTCAAAAGTGCCCCTGAGCAGAGCTGTAAAACTTCGTACGTGGACCCTCAGGGCTCTCGGTGCGGAAGCTGAGGAGCAATAGGAAACACGGTGCGCAGTGTCCCTTCTGGGTGTTCTTAACCTAGCGGCACTTTCTGGCAAGCCATGACTCGACTTTAGAGGCACTCTTGAAAACGGACCGTTTGCCCCTGAACACGGCTAGGCTTCTGGCAGGTTCAGGGCACCGCACACTGATCACGAAGTACAAACAACCAAGGTCCGGGGATAGCCTCCACAATGCTTGCCGGCAGGCAGCCTTTGCCCAGAAGCCTCAGGCAAAGCAGTGGCTTGACGCGAGTGTGTTGTTCAGGACTCCTAGGACTCCTGGGGGCTCAGCACGTCGCATGGCAAAACACTGTGTCCCAGTGTGTCTTCCTGGGCGACCGCACCAAAAAGTGATACCTGAGGCAATTGGGACTGGTTCCCTGCACGAAGGATGAAAGGCAACACTCTGCTCTCTTCGCTGCCCACCTATTTGGCCAAGCGTTCCAAAGTCCTCCCGGACTCCGGCCTAGCAGCTCCTAGGTGTAATGCAGACGGTCCCAGAAGCTGAACCACTGCTGCGATGAGGAAACACTGTGTTTACGGTTCATACTGGGAACCCTTACCTGCCGTGTCTCTGTGAGAGCAGAAGGTCGACTTCAGAGGCAGCCAGACAAACGTACAGTTTGCCCTTTCAACGCTACCTGTGGTTTCGTGAGACACGCGGACACTGTTGCCTCTCCCCAGAAATTATATCCTCGAAGCCCTTCAGCCCATGCAGGAGCACCTGGGTGCCAACATTTTCTCTGGGAAGCACCAGGGTGCGGGTTGCATCTCTTTCTCGTGGTCAGAAACTACAGAGCACTGTGCTGGGTTCCATGCTGATATTGGTTACCTAAAGCCAGGAGCATTACTTTCCCAGTGGGAGAGCTGAAAGTGCGGCCCCAAAGTGTGCTGAGAAACAGTGCGGTTGCTCGTGCTCGCTTCACCGTTAGTACGGCTTTGCGAAGGGCAAGGCAGTGTGACTGGAGATACCCTCTCTTTTCTCCTCCGTGCAGGAGGCTTTCCTGGCGCCCCATGTCCCTAAAGGGAACACTCTACGGTTCCACAAGGACCAGAGGATGGGTCAGGAATGCCCTCCATGAATGCACTAGTGCAGAGTTTGGCCAGGACACTTTAAGCATGTAGTGCATGACAGTTAGCATGCCTTTCTAGAGGCTGTTGCTGCCTCAGCATATGCCTTGGAAGAACACTGGGTGGCGGAAGTGTTCTTGGGGCCCTGCGCCTCTGTCCACTATAAAAGTACCCCGGCTCATCTCTGTGAATGCAGAGTGAGCCGCAACAGCCTGTTCTCTTTGCCGGATAACTACATGGCCAAAACATTCAAAAGTGCCCCTGAGCAGAGCTGTAAAAGTTCGTACGTGGACCCTCAGGGCTCTCGGTGCGGAAGCTGAGGAGCAATAGGAAACACGGTGCGCAGTGTCCCTTCTGGGTGTTCTTAACCTAGCGGCACTTTCTGGCCAGCCATGACTCGACGTTAGAGGCAGTCTTGCAAACGGACCGTTTGCCCCCGAACACGGCTAGGCTTCTGGCAGGTTCAGGGCACCGCACACTGATCACGAAGTACAAACAACCAAGGTCCGGGGATAGCCTCCACAATGCTTGCCGGCAGGCAGCCTTTGCCCAGAAGCCTCAGGCAAAGCAGTGGCTTGACGCGAGTGTGCTGTTCAGTACTCCTAGGACTCCTGGGGGCTCACCACGTCGCATGGCAAAACACTGTGTCCCAGTGTGTCTTCCTGGGCGACCGCACCAAAAAGTGATACCTGAGGCAATTGGGACTGGTTCCCTGCACGAAGGATGAAAGGCAACACTCTGCTCTCTTCGCTGCCCACCTATTCGGCCAAGCGTTCCAAACTCCTCCCGGACTCCGGCCTAGCAGCTCCTGGGTGTAATGCAGACGGTCCCCACAGCTGAACCACTGCTGCGATGAGGAAACACTGTGTTTACAGTTCATACTGGGAACCCTTACCTGCCGTGTCTCTGTGGGAGCAGAAGGTCGACTTCAGAGGCAGCCAGACAAACGTACAGTTTGCCCTTTCAACGCTACCTGTGGTTTTGTGAGACACGCGGACACTGTTGCCTCTCCCCAGAAATTATATCCTCGAAGCCCTTCAGCCCATGCAGGAGCACCTGGGTGCCAACATTTTCTCCGGGAAGCGCCAGGGTGCTGGTTGCGTGTCGTTCTCGTGGTCAGAAACTACAGAGCACTGTGCTGGGTTCCATGCTGATATTGGTTAATTAAAGCCAGGAGCATTACTTTCCCAGTGGGAGAGCTGAAAGTGCGGCCCCAAAGTGTGCTGAGAAACAGTGCGGTTGCTCGTGCTCGCTTCACCGTTAGAACGGCTTTGCGAAGGGCAAGGCAGTGTGACTGGAGAAACCCTCTCTTTTCTCCTCCGTGCAGGAGGCTTTCCTGGCGCCCCATGTCCCTAAAGGGAACACTCTACGGTTCCACAAGGACCAGAGGATGGGTCAGGGATGCCCTCCATGAATGCACTAGTGCAGAGTTTGGCCAGGACACCTTAAGCATGTAGTGCATGACAGTTAGCATGCCTTTCTGGAGGCTGCTGCTGCCTCAGCATATGCCTTGGAAGAACACTGGGTGGTGGAAGAGTTCTTGGGGCCCTGCGCCTCTGTCCACTATAAAAGTACCCCGGCTCATCTCTGTGAATGCAGAGTGAGCGGCAACAGCCTGTTCTCTTTGCTGGATAACTACATGGCCAAAACATTCAAAAGTACCCCTGAGCAGAGCTGTAAAACTTCGTACGTGGACCCTCAGGGCTCTCGGTGCGGAAGCTGAGGAGCAATAGGAAACACTGTGCGAAGTGTCCCTTCTGGATGTTCTTAACCTAGCAGCACTTTCTGGCTAGCCATGACTCGACTTTAGTGGCCGTCTTGCAAACGGACCGTTTGCCCCTGAACACGGCTAGGCTTCTGGCAGGTTCAGGGCACCGCACACTGATCACGAAGTACAAACAACCAAGGTCCGGGGATAGCCTCCACAATGCTTGCCGGCAGGCAGCCTTTGCCCAGAAGCCTCAGTCAAAGCAGTGACTTGACGCGAGTGTGCTGTTCAGGACTCCTAGGACTCCTGGGGGCTCACCACGTCGCATGGCAAAACACTGTGTCCCAGTGTGTCTTCCTGGGCGACCGCACCAAAAAGTGATACCTGAGGCAATTGGGACTGGTTCCCTGCACGAAGGATGAAAGGCAACACTCTGCTCTCTTCGCTGCCCACCTATTTGGCCAAGCGTTCCAAAGTCCTCCCGGACTCCGGCCTAGCAGCTCCTGGGTGTAATGCAGACGGTCCCCACAGCTGAACCACTGCTGCGATGAGGAAACACTGTGTTTACGGTTCATACTGGGAACCCTTACCTGCCGTGTCTCTGTGGGAGCAGAAGGTCGACTTCAGAGGCAGCCAGACAAACGTACAGTTTGCCCTTTCAACGCTACCTGTGGTTTCGTGAGACACGCGGACACTGTTGCCTCTCCCCAGAAATTATATCCTCGAAGCCCTTCAGCCCATGCAGGAGCACCTGGGTACCAACATTTTCTCTGGGAAGCGCCAGGGTGCGGGTTGCATCTCTTTCTCGTGGTCAGAAACTACAGAGCACTGTGCTGGGTTCCATGCTGATATTGGTTACCTAAAGCCAGGAGCATTACTTTCCCAGTGGGAGAGCTGAAAGTGCGGCCCCAAAGTGTGCTGAGAAACAGTGCGGTTGCTCGTGCTCTCTTCACCGTTAGAACGGCTTTGCGAAGGGCAAGGCAGTGTGACTGGAGAAACCCTCTCTTTTCTCCTCCGTGCAGGAGGCTTTCCTGGCGCCCCATGTCCCTAAAGGGAACACTCTACGGTTCCACAAGGACCAGAGGATGTGTCAGGGATGCCCTCCATGAATGCACTAGTGCAGAGTTTGGCCAGGACACCTTAAGCATGTAGTGCATGACAGTTAGCATGCCTTTCTGGAGGCTGCTGCTGCCTCAGCATATGCCTTGGAAGAACACTGGGTGGTGGAAGAGTTCTTGGGGCCCTGCGCCTCTGTCCACTATAAAAGTACCCCGGCTCATCTCTGTGAATGCAGAGTGAGCGGCAACAGCCTGTTCTCTTTGCTGGATAACTACATGGCCAAAACATTCAAAAGTACCCCTGAGCAGAGCTGTAAAACTTCGTACGTGGACCCTCAGGGCTCTCGGTGCGGAAGCTGAGGAGCAATAGGAAACACTGTGCGAAGTGTCCCTTCTGGATGTTCTTAACCTAGCAGCACTTTCTGGCTAGCCATGACTCGACTTTAGTGGCCGTCTTGCAAACGGACCGTTTGCCCCTGAACACGGCTAGGCTTCTGGCAGGTTCAGGGCACCGCACACTGATCACGAAGTACAAACAACCAAGGTCCGGGGATAGCCTCCACAATGCTTGCCGGCAGGCAGCCTTTGCCCAGAAGCCTCAGGCAAAGCAGTGGCTTGACGCGAGTGTGCTGTTCAGGACTCCTAGGACTCCTGGGGGCTCACCACGTCGCATGGCAAAACACTGTGTCCCAGTGTGTCTTCCTGGGCGACCGCACCAAAAAGTGATACCTGAGGCAATTGGGACTGGTTCCCTGCACGAAGGATGAAAGGCAACACTCTGCTCTCTTCGCTGCCCACCTATTTGGCCAAGCGTTCCAAAGTCCTCCCGGACTCCGGCCTAGCAGCTCCTGGGTGTAATGCAGACGGTCCCCACAGCTCAACCACTGCTGCGATGAGGAAACACTGTGTTTACGGTTCATACTGGGAACCCTTACCTGCCGTATCTCTGTGGGAGCAGAAGGTCGACTTCAGAGGCAGCCAGAGAAACGTACAGTTTACCCTTTCAACGCTACCTGTGGTTTTGTGAGACACGCGGACACTGTTGCCTCTCCCCAGAAATTATATCCTCGAAGCCCTTCAGCCCATGCAGGAGCACCTGGGTGCCAACATTTTCTCCGGGAGGCGCCAGGGTGCTGGTTGCGTCTCTTTCTCGTGGTCACAAACTGCATAGCATTGTGCTGGGTTCCATGCTGATATTGGTTACCTAAAGCCAGGAGCATTATTTTCCCAGTGGGAGAGCTGAAAGTGCGGCCCCAAAGTGTGCTGAGAAACAGTGCGGTTGCTCGTGCTCTCTTCACCGTTAGAACGGCTTTGCGAAGGGCAAGGCAGTGTGACTGGAGAAAACCTCTCTTTTCTCCTCCGTGCAGGAGGCTTTCCTGGTGACCCATGTCCCTAAAGGGAACACTCTACGGTTCCACAAGGACCAGAGGATGGGTCAGGTATGCCATCCATGAATGGACTCGTGCAGAGTTTGGCCAGGACACCTTAAGCATGTAGTGCATGACAGTTAGCATGCCTTTCTGAGGCTGCTGCTGCCTCAGCATATGCTTTGGAAGAACACTGGGTGGCGGAAGTGTTATTGGGGCCCTGCGCCTCTGTCCACTATAAAAGTACCCCGGCTCATCTCTGTGAATGCAGAGTGAGCGGCAACAGCCTGTTCTCTTTGCCGGATAACTACATGGCCAAAACATTCAAAAGTGCCCCTGAGCAGAGCTGTAAAACTTCGTACGTGGACCCTCAGGGCTCTCGGTGCGGAAGCTGAGGAGCAATAGGAAACACGGTGCGCAGTGTCCCTTCTGGGTGTTCTTAACCTAGCGGCACTTTCTGGCAAGCCATGACTCGACTTTAGAGGCACTCTTGAAAACGGACCGTTTGCCCCTGAACACGGCTAGGCTTCTGGCAGGTTCAGGGCACCGCACACTGATCACGAAGTACAAACAACCAAGGTCCGGGGATAGCCTCCACAATGATTGCCGGCAGGCAGCCTTTGCCCAGAAGCCTCAGGCAAAGCAGTGGCTTGACGCGAGTGTGTTGTTCAGGACTCCTAGGACTCCTGGGGGCTCACCACGTCGCATGGCAAAACACTGTGTCCCAGTGTGTCTTCCTGGGCGACCGCACCAAAAAGTGATACCTGAGGCAATTGGGACTGGTTCCCTGCACGAAGGATGAAAGGCAACACTCTGCTCTCTTCGCTGCCCACCTATTTGGCCAAGCGTTCCAAAGTCCTCCCGGACTCCGGCCTAGCAGCTCCTAGGTGTAATGCAGACGGTCCCCACAGCTGAACCACTGCTGCGATGAGGAAACACTGTGTTTACGGTTCATACTGGGAACCCTTACCTGCCGTGTCTCTGTGGGAGCAGAAGGTCGACTTCAGAGGCAGCCAGACAAACGTACAGTTTGCCCTTTCAACGCTACCTGTGGTTTCGTGAGACACGCGGACACTGTTGCCTCTCCCCAGAAATTATATCCTCGAAGCCCTTCAGCCCATGCAGGAGCACCTGGGTGCCAACATTTTCTCCAGGAAGCGCCAGGGTGTGGGTTGCGTCTCTTTCTCGTGGTCAAAAACTACAGAGCACTGTGCTGGGTTCCATGCTGATATTGGTTACCTAAAGCCAGGAGCATTACTTTCCCAGTGGGAGAGCTGAAAGTGCGGCCCCAAAGTGTGCTGAGAAACAGTGCGGTTGTTCGTGCTCTCTTCACCGTTAGAACGGCTTTGCGAAGGGCAAGGCAGTGTGACTGGAGAAACCCTCTCTTTTCTCCTCCGTGCAGGAGGCTTTCCTGGCGCCCCATGTCCCTAAAGGGAACACTCTACGGTTCCACAAGGACCAGAGGATGGGTCAGGGATGCCCTCCATGAATGCACTAGTGCAGAGTTTGGCCAGGACACTTTAAGCATGTAGTGCATGACAGTTAGCATGCCTTTCTAGAGGCTGCTGCTGCCTCAGCATATGCCTTGGAAGAACACTGGGTGGCGGAAGTGTTCTTGGGGCCCTGCGCCTCTGTCCACTATAAAAGTACCCCGGCTCATCTCTGTGAATGCAGAGTGAGCGGCAACAGCCTGTTCTCTTTGCCGGATAACTACATGGCCAAAACATTCAAAAGTGCCCCTGAGCAGAGCTGTAAAAGTTCGTACGTGGACCCTCAGGGCTCTCCGTGTGGAAGCTGAGGAGCAATAGGAAACACAGTGCGCAGTGTCCATTCTGGGTGTTCTTAACCTAGCGGCACTTTCTGGCCAGCCATGACTCGACGTTAGAGGCAGTCTTGCAAACGGACCGTTTGCCCCCGAACACGGCTAGGCTTCTGGCAGGTTCAGGGCACCGCACGTTGATCACGAAGTACAAACAACCAAGGTCCGGGGATAGCCTCCACAATGCTTGCCGGCAGGCAGCCTTTGCCCAGAAGCCTCAGGCAAAGCAGTGGCTTGACGCGAGTGTGCTGTTCAGGACTCCTAGGACTCCTGGGGGCTCACCACGTCGCATGGCAAAACACTGTGTCCCCAGTGTGTCTTCCTGGGCGACCGCACCAAAAAGTGATACCTGAGGCAATTGGGACTGGTTCCCTGCACGAAGGATGAAAGGCAACACTCTGCTCTCTTCGCTGCCCACCTATTCGGCCAAGCGTTCCAAAGTCCTCCCGGACTCCGGCCTAGCAGCTCCTGGGTGTAATGCAGACGGTCCCCACAGCTGAACCACTGCTGCGATGAGGAAACACTGTGTTTACGGTTCATACTGGGAACCCTTACCTGCCGTGTCTCTGTGGGAGCAGAAGGTCGACTTCAGAGGCAGCCAGACAAACGTACAGTTTGCCCTTTCAACGCTACCTGTGGTTTTGTGAGACACGCGGACACTGTTGCCTCTCCCCAGAAATTATATCCTCGAAGCCCTTCAGCCCATGCAGGAGCACCTGGGTGCCAACATTTTCTCCGGGAAGCGCCAGGGTGCGGGTTGCGTCTCTTTCTCGTGGTAAAAAACTACAGAGCACTGTGCTGGGTTCCATGCTGATATTGGTTACCTAAAGCCAGGAGCATTACTTTCCCAGTGGGAGAGCTGAAAGTGCGGCCCCAAAGTGTGCTGAGAAACAGTGCGGTTGCTCGTGCTCTCTTCACCGTTAGAACGGCTTTGCGAAGGGCAAGGCAGTGTGACTGGAGAAACCCTCTCTTTTCTCCTCCGTGCAGGAGGCTTTCCTGGCGCCCCATGTCCCTAAAGGGAACACTCTACGGTTCCACAAGGACCAGAGGATGGGTCAGGGATGCCCTCCATGAATGCACTAGTGCAGAGTTTGGCCAGGACACTTTAAGCATGTAGTGCATGACAGTTAGCATGCCTTTCTAGAGGCTGCTGCTGCCTCAGCATATGCCTTGGAAGAACACTGGGTGGCGGAAGTGTTCTTGGGGCCCTGCGCCTCTGTCCACTATAAAAGTACCCCGGCTCATCTCTGTGAATGCAGAGTGAGCGGCAACAGCCTGTTCTCTTTGCCGGATAACTACATGGCCAAAACATTCAAAAGTGCCCCTGAGCAGAGCTGTAAAAGTTCGTACGTGGACCCTCAGGGCTCTCCGTGTGGAAGCTGAGGAGCAATAGGAAACACAGTGCGCAGTGTCCATTCTGGGTGTTCTTAACCTAGCGGCACTTTCTGGCCAGCCATGACTCGACGTTAGAGGCAGTCTTGCAAACGGACCGTTTGCCCCCGAACACGGCTAGGCTTCTGGCAGGTTCAGGGCACCGCACGTTGATCACGAAGTACAAACAACCAAGGTCCGGGGATAGCCTCCACAATGCTTGCCGGCAGGCAGCCTTTGCCCAGAAGCCTCAGGCAAAGCAGTGGCTTGAGGCGAGTGTGCTGTTCAGGACTCCTAGGACTCCTGGGGGCTCACCACGTCGCATGGCAAAACACTGTGTCCCCAGTGTGTCTTCCTGGGCGACCGCACCAAAAAGTGATACCTGAGGCAATTGGGACTGGTTCCCTGCACGAAGGATGAAAGGCAACACTCTGCTCTCTTCGCTGCCCACCTATTCGGCCAAGCGTTCCAAAGTCCTCCCGGACTCCGGCCTAGCAGCTCCTGGGTGTAATGCAGACGGTCCCCACAGCTGAACCACTGCTGCGATGAGGAAACACTGTGTTTACGGTTCATACTGGGAACCCTTACCTGCCGTGTCTCTGTGGGAGCAGAAGGTCGACTTCAGAGGCAGCCAGACAAACGTACAGTTTGCCCTTTCAACGCTACCTGTGGTTTTGTGAGACACGCGGACACTGTTGCCTCTCCCCAGAAATTATATCCTCGAAGCCCTTCAGCCCATGCAGGAGCACCTGGGTGCCAACATTTTCTCCGGGAAGCGCCAGGGTGCGGGTTGCGTCTCTTTCTCGTGGTCAAAAACTACAGAGCACTGTGCTGGGTTCCATGCTGATATTGGTTACCTAAAGCCAGGAGCATTACTTTCCCAGTGGGAGAGCTGAAAGTGCGGCCCCAAAGTGTGCTGAGAAACAGTGCGGTTGCTCGTGCTCTCTTCACCGTTAGAACGGCTTTGCGAAGGGCAAGGCAGTGTGACTGGAGAAACCCTCTCTTTTCTCCTCCGTGCAGGAGGCTTTCCTGGCGCCCCATGTCCCTAAAGGGAACACTCTACGGTTCCACAAGGACCAAAGGAAGGGTGAGGGATGCCCTCCATGAATGCACTAGTGCAGAGTTTGGCCAGGACACCTTAAGCATGTAGTGCATGACAGTTAGCATGCCTTTCTGGAGGCTGCTGCTGCCTCAGCATATGCCTTGGAAGAACACTGGGTGGCGGAAGTGTTCTTGGGGCCCTGCGCCTCTGTCCACTATAAAAGTGCCCCGGTTCATCTCTGTGAATGCAGAGTGAGCCGCAACAGCCTGTTCTCTTTGCCGGATAACTACATGGCCAAAACATTCAAAAGTACCCCTGAAAAGAGCTGTAAAACTTCGTACGTGGACCCTCAGGGCTCTCGGTGCGGAAGCTGAGGAGCAATAGGAAACACTGTGCGCAGTGTCCCTTCTGGATGTTCTTAACCTAGCAGCACTTTCTGGCTAGCCATGACTCGACTATAGTGGCCGTCTTGCAAACGGACCGTTTGCCCCTGAACATGGCTAGGCTTCTGGCAGGTTCAGGGCACCGCACACTGATCACGAAGTACAAACAACCAAGGTCCGGGGATAGCCTCCACAATGCTTGCCGGCAGGCAGCCTTTGCCCAGAAGCCTCAGGCAAAGCAGTGACTTGACGCGAGTGTGCTGTTCAGGACTCCTAGGACTCCTGGGGGCTCACCACGTCGCATGGCAAAACACTGTGTCCCAGTGTGTCTTCCTGGGCAACCGCACCAAAAAGTGATACCTGAGGCAATTGGGACTGGTTCCCTGCACGAAGGATGAAAGGCAACACTCTGCTCTCTTCGCTGCCCACCTATTCGGCCAAGCGTTCCAAAGTCCTCCCAGACTCCGGCCTAGCAGCTCCTGGGTGTAATGCAGACGGTCCCCACAGCTGAACAACTGCTGCGATGAGGAAACACTGTGTTTACGGTTCATACTGGGAACCCTTACCTGCCGTGTCTCTGTGGGAGCAGAAGGTCGACTTCAGAGGCAGCCAGACAAACGTACAGTTTGCCCTTTCAACGCTACCTGTGGTTTCGTGAGACACGCGGACACTGTTGCCTCTCCCCAGAAATTATATCCTCGAAGCCCTTCAGCCCATGCAGGAGCACCTGGGTGCCAACATTTTCTCCGGGAAGCGTCAGCATGCGGGTTGCATCTCATTCTCGTGGTCAAAAGCTACAGAGCACTGTGCTGGGTTCCATGCTGATATTGGTTACCTAAAGCCAGGAGCATTACTTTCCCAGTGGGAGAGCTGAAAGTGCGGCCCCAAAGTGTGCTGAGAAACAGTGCGGTTGCTCGTGCTCTCTTCACCGTTAGAACGGCTTTGCGAAGGGCAAGGCAGTGTGACTGGAGATACCCTCTCATTTCTCCTCCATGCAGGAGGCTTTCCTGGCGCCCCATGTCCCTAAAGGGAACACTCTACGGTTCCACAAGGACCAGAGGATGGGTCAGGGATGCCCTCCATGAATGCACTAGTGCAGAGTTTGGCCAGGACACTTTAAGCATGTAGTGCATGACAGTTAGCATGCCTTTCTGGAGGCTGCTGCTGCCTCAGCATATGCCTTGGAAGAACACTGGGTGGCGGAAGAGTTCTTGGGGCCCTGCGCATCTGTCCACTATAAAAGTGCCACGGTTCATCTCTGTGAATGCAGAGTGAGCCGCAACAGCCTGTTCTCTTTGCCGGATATCTACATGGCCAAAACATTCAAAAGTGCCCCTGAGCAGAGCTGTAAAAGTTCGTACGTGGACCCTCAGGGCTCTCGGTGCGGAAGCTGAGGAGCAATAGGAAACACTGTGCGCAGTGTCCCTTCTGGATGTTCTTAACCTAGCAGCACTTTCTGGCTAGCCATGACTCGACTATAGTGGCCGTCTTGCAAACGGACCGTTTGCCCCTGAACACGGCTAGGCTTCTGGCAGGTTCAGGGCACCGCACACTGATCACGAAGTACAAACAACCAAGTTCCGGGGATAGCCTCCACAATGCTTGCCGGCAGGCAGCCTTTGCCCAGAAGCCTCAGGCAAAGCAGTGACTTGACGCGAGTGTACTGTTCAGGACTCCTAGGACTCCTGGGGGCTCACCACGTCGCATGGCAAAACACTGTGTCCCAGTGTGTCTTCCTGGGCGACCGCACCAAGAAGTGATACCTGAGGCAATTGGGACTGGTTCCCTGCACGAAGGATGAAAGGCAACACTCTGCTCTCTTCGCTGCCCACCTATTCGGCCAAGCGTTCCAAAGTCCTCCCGGACTCCGGCCTAGCAGCTCCTGGGTGTAATGCAGACGGTCCCCACAGCTGAACCACTGCTGCGATGAGGAAACACTGTGTTTACGGTTCATACTGGGAACCCTTACCTGCCGTGTCTCTGTGGGAGCAGATGGTCGACTTCAGAGCAGCCAGACAAACGTACACTTTGCCCTTTCAACGCTACCTGTGGTTTCGTGAGACACGCGGACACTGTTGCCTCTCCCCAGAAATTATATCCTCGAAGCCCTTCAGCCCATGCAGGAGCACCTGGGTGCCAACATTTTCTCTGGGAAGCGCCATGGTGCGGGTTGCATCTCTTTCTCGTGGTCAGAAACTACAGAGCACTGTGCTGGGTTCCATGCTGATATTGGTTACCTAAAGCCAGGAGCATTACTTTCCCAGTGGGAGAGCTGAAAGTGCGGCCCCAAAGTGTGCTGAGAAACAGTGCGGTTGCTCGTGCTCGCTTCACCGTTAGAACGGCTTTGCGAAGGGCAAGGCAGTGTGACTGGAGAAACCCTCTCTTTTCTCCTCCGTGCAGGAGGCTTTCCTGGCGCCCCATGTCCCTAAAGGGAACACTCTACGGTTCCACAAGGACCAGAGGATGGGTCAGGGATGCCCTCCATGAATGCACTAGTGCAGAGTTTGGCCAGGACACCTTAAGCATGTAGTGCATGACAGTTAGCATGCCTTTCTGGAGGCTGCTGCTGCCTCAGCATATGCCTTGGAAGAACACTGGGTGGTGGAAGTGTTCTTGGGGCCCTGCGCCTCTGTCCACTATAAAAGTACCCCGGCTCATCTCTGTGAATGCAGAGTGAGCGGCAACAGCCTGTTCTCTTTGCTGGATAACTACATGGCCAAAACATTCAAAAGTACCCCTGAGCAGAGCTGTAAAACTTCGTACGTGGACCCTCAGGGCTCTCGGTGCGGAAGCTGAGGAGCAATAGGAAACACTGTGCGAAGTGTCCCTTCTGGATGTTCTTAACCTAGCAGCACTTTCTGGCTAGCCATGACTCGACTTTAGTGGCCGTCTTGCAAACGGACCGTTTGCCCCTGAACACGGCTAGGCTTCTGGCAGGTTCAGGGCACCGCACACTGATCACGAAGTACAAACAACCAAGGTCCGGGGATAGCCTCCACAATGCTTGCCGGCAGGCAGCCTTTGCCCAGAAGCCTCAGGCAAAGCAGTGGCTTGACGCGAGTGTGCTGTTCAGGACTCCTAGGACTCCTGGGGGCTCACCACGTCGCATGGCAAAACACTGTGTCCCAGTGTGTCTTCCTGGGCGACCGCACCAAAAAGTGATACCTGAGGCAATTGGGACTGGTTCCCTGCACGAAGGATGAAAGGCAACACTCTGCTCTCTTCGCTGCCCACCTATTCGGCCAAGCGTTCCAAAGTCCTCCCGGACTCCGGCCTAGCAGCTCCTGGGTGTAATGCAGACGGTCCCCACAGCTCAACC
The DNA here is from genome assembly GCF_025265405.1 of Mesoplodon densirostris. Classification (NCBI taxonomy): domain Eukaryota; kingdom Metazoa; phylum Chordata; class Mammalia; order Artiodactyla; family Ziphiidae; genus Mesoplodon; species Mesoplodon densirostris. Next base: position 70,937,668 of record NC_082665.1, on the reverse strand, counting down.
ACTGCTGCGATGAGGAAACACTGTGTTTACGGTTCATACTGGGAACCCTTACCTGCCGTGTCTCTGTGGGAGCAGAAGGTCGACTTCAGAGGCAGCCAGACAAACGTACAGTTTGCCCTTTCAACGCTACCTGTGGTTTTGTGAGACACGCGGACACTGTTGCCTCTCCCCAGAAATTATATCCTCGAAGCCCTTCAGCCCATGCAGGAGCACCTGGGTGCCAACATTTTCTCCGGGAAGCGTCAGCGTGCGGGTTGCATCTCATTCTCGTGGTCAAAAACTACAGAGCACTGTGCTGGGTTCCATGCTGATATTGGTTACCTAAAGCCAGGAGCATTACTTTCCCAGTGGGAGAGCTGAAAGTGCGGCCCCAAAGTGTGCTGAGAAACAGTGCGGTTGCTCGTGCTCTCTTCACCGTTAGAACGGCTTTGCGAAGGGCAAGGCAGTGTGACTGGAGAAACCCTCTCTTTTCTCCTCCGTGCAGGAGGCTTTCCTGGCGCCCCATGTCCCTAAAGGGAACACTCTACGGTTCCACAAGGACCAAAGGAAGGGTCAGGGATGCCATCCATGAATGGACTCGTGCAGAGTTTGGCCAGGACACCTTAAGCATGTAGTGCATGACAGTTAGCATGCCTTTCTGGAGGCTGCTGCTGCCTCAGCATATGCCTGGGAAGAACACTGGGTGGCGGTAGAGTTCTTGGGGCCCTGTGCATCTGTCCACTATAAAAGTGCCCCGGTTCATCTCTGGGAATGCAGAGTGAGCCGCAACAGCCTGTTCTCTTTGCCGGATAACTACATGGCCAAAACATTCAAAAGTGCCCCTGAGCAGAGCTGTAAAAGTTCGTACGTGGACCCTCAGGGCTCTCCGTGTGGAAGCTGAGGAGCAATAGGAAACACGGTGCGCAGTGTCCCTTCTGGGTGTTCTTAACCTAGCGGCACTTTCTGGCCAGCCATGACTCGACGTTAGAGGCAGTCTTGCAAACGGACCGTTTGCCCCCGAACACGGCTAGGCTTCTGGCAGGTTCAGGGCACCGCACATTGATCACGAAGTACAAACAACCAAGGTCCGGGGATAGCCTCCACAATGCTTGCCGGCAGGCAGCCTTTGCCCAGAAGCCTCAGGCAAAGCAGTGGCTTGACGCGAGTGTGCTGTTCAGTACTCCTAGGACTCCTGGGGGCTCACCACGTCGCATGGCAAAACACTGTGTCCCAGTGTGTCTTCCTGGGCGACCGCACCAAAAAGTGATACCTGAGGCAATTGGGACTGGTTCCCTGCACGAAGGATGAAAGGCAACACTCTGCTCTCTTCGCTGCCCACCTATTCGGCCAAGCGTTCCAAAGTCCTCCCGGACTCCGGCCTAGCAGCTCCTGGGTGTAATGCAGACGGTCCCCACAGCTGAACCACTGCTGCGATGAGGAAACACTGTGTTTACGGTTCATACTGGGAACCCTTACCTGCCGTGTCTCTGTGGGAGCAGAAGGTCGACTTCAGAGGCAGCCAGACAAACGTACAGTTTGCCCTTTCAACGCTACCTGTGGTTTTGTGAGACACGCGGACACTGTTGCCTCTCCCCAGAAATTATATCCTCGAAGCCCTTCAGCCCATGCAGGAGCACCTGGGTGCCAACATTTTCTCCGGGAAGCGTCAGCGTGCGGGTTGCATCTCATTCTCGTGGTCAAAAACTACAGAGCACTGTGCTGGGTTCCATGCTGATATTGGTTACCTAAAGCCAGGAGCATTACTTTCCCAGTGGGAGAGCTGAAAGTGCGGCCCCAAAGTGTGCTGAGAAACAGTGCGGTTGCTCGTGCTCTCTTCACCGTTAGAACGGCTTTGCGAAGGGCAAGGCAGTGTGACTGGAGAAACCCTCTCTTTTCTCCTCCGTGCAGGAGGCTTTCCTGGCGCCCCATGTCCCTAAAGGGAACACTCTACGGTTCCACAAGGACCAAAGGAAGGGTCAGGGATGCCATCCATGAATGGACTCGTGCAGAGTTTGGCCAGGACACCTTAAGCATGTAGTGCATGACAGTTAGCATGCCTTTCTGGAGGCTGCTGCTGCCTCAGCATATGCCTGGGAAGAACACTGGGTGGCGGAAGAGTTCTTGGGGCCCTGCGCCTCTGTCCACTATAAAAGTGCCCCGGTTCATCTCTGGGAATGCAGAGTGAGCCGCAACAGCCTGTTCTCTTTGCCGGATAACTACATGGCCAAAACATTCAAAAGTGCCCCTGAGCAGAGCTGTAAAAGTTCGTACGTGGACCCTCAGGGCTCTCCGTGTGGAAGCTGAGGAGCAATAGGAAACACGGTGCGCAGTGTCCCTTCTGGGTGTTCTTAACCTAGCGGCACTTTCTGGCCAGCCATGACTGGACGTTAGAGGCAGTCTTGCAAACGGACCGTTTGCCCCCGAACACGGCTAGGCTTCTGGCAGGTTCAGGGCACCGCACATTGATCACGAAGTACAAACAACCAAGGTCCGGGGATAGCCTCCACAATGCTTGCCGGCAGGCAGCCTTTGCCCAGAAGCCTCAGGCAAAGCAGTGGCTTGACGCGAGTGTGCTGTTCAGTACTCCTAGGACTCCTGGGGGCTCACCACGTCGCATGGCAAAACACTGTGTCCCAGTGTGTCTTCCTGGGCGACCGCACCAAAAAGTGATACCTGAGGCAATTGGGACTGGTTCCCTGCACGAAGGATGAAAGGCAACACTCTGCTCTCTTCGCTGCCCACCTATTTGGCCAAGCGTTCCAAAGTCCTCCCGGACTCCGGCCTAGCAGCTCCTGGGTGTAATGCAGACGGTCCCCACAGCTGAACCACTGCTGCGATGAGGAAACACTGTGTTTACGGTTCATACTGGGAACCCTTACCTGCCGTGTCTCTGTGGGAGCAGAAGGTCGACTTCAGAGGCAGCCAGACAAACGTACACTTTGCCCTTTCAACGCTACCTGTGGTTTCGTGAGACACGCGGACACTGTTGCCTCTCCCCAGAAATTATATCCTCGAAGCCCTTCAGCCCATGCAGGAGCACCTGGGTACCAACATTTTCTCTGGGAAGCGCCAGGGTGCGGGTTGCATCTCTTTCTCGTGGTCAGAAACTACAGAGCACTGTGCTGGGTTCCATGCTGATATTGGTTACCTAAAGCCAGGAGCATTACTTTCCCAGTGGGAGAGCTGAAAGTGCGGCCCCAAAGTGTGCTGAGAAACAGTGCGGTTGCTCGTGCTCTCTTCACCGTTAGAACGGCTTTGCGAAGGGCAAGGCAGTGTGACTGGAGAAACCCTCTCTTTTCTGCTCCGTGCAGGAGGCTTTCCTGGCGCCCCATGTCCCTAAAGGGAACACTCTACGGTTCCACAAGGACCAGAGGATGGGTCAGCGATTCCCTCCATGAATGCACTAGTGCAGAGTTTGGCCAGGACACCTTAAGCATGTAGTGCATGACAGTTAGCATGCCTTTCTGGAGGCTGCTGCTGCCTCAGCATATGCCTTGGAAGAACACTGGGTGGTGGAAGAGTTCTTGGGGCCCTGCGCCTCTGTCCACTATAAAAGTACCCCGGCTCATCTCTGTGAATGCAGAGTGAGCGGCAACAGCCTGTTCTCTTTGCTGGATAACTACATGGCCAAAACATTCAAAAGTACCCCTGAGCAGAGCTGTAAAACTTCGTACGTGGACCCTCAGGGCTCTCGGTGCGGAAGCTGAGGAGCAATAGGAAACACTGTGCGAAGTGTCCCTTCTGGATGTTCTTAACCTAGCAGCACTTTCTGGCTAGCCATGACTCGACTTTAGTGGCCGTCTTGCAAACGGACCGTTTGCCCCTGAACACGGCTAGGCTTCTGGCAGGTTCAGGGCACCGCACACTGATCACAAAGTACAAACAACCAAGTTCCGGGGATAGCCTCCACAATGCTTGCCGGCAGGCAGCCTTTGCCCAGAAGCCTCAGGCAAAGCAGTGGCTTGACGCGAGTGTGCTGTTCAGGACTCCTAGGACTCCTGGGGGCTCACCACGTCGCATGGCAAAACACTGTGTCCCAGTGTGTCTTCCTGGGCGACCGCACCAAAAAGTGATACCTGAGGCAATTGGGACTGGTTCCCTGCACGAAGGATGAAAGGCAACACTCTGCTCTCTTCGCTGCCCACCTATTTGGCCAAGCGTTCCAAAGTCCTCCCGGACTCCGGCCTAGCAGCTCCTAGGTGTAATGCAGACGGTCCCCACAGCTCAACCACTGCTGCGATGAGGAAACACTGTGTTTACGGTTCATACTGGGAACCCTTACCTGCCGTGTCTCTGTGGGAGCAGAAGGTCGACTTCAGAGGCAGCCAGAGAAACGTACAGTTTACCCTTTCAACGCTACCTGTGGTTTTGTGAGACACGCGGACACTGTTGCCTCTCCCCAGAAATTATATCCTCGAAGCCCTTCAGCCCATGCAGGAGCACCTGGGTGCCAACATTTTCTCCGGGAGGCGCCAGGGTGCTGGTTGCGTCTCTTTCTCGTGGTCACAAACTGCATAGCACTGTGCTGGGTTCCATGCTGATATTGGTTACCTAAAGCCAGGAGCATTACTTTCCCAGTGGGAGAGCTGAAAGTGCGGCCCCAAAGTGTGCTGAGAAACAGTGCGGTTGCTCGTGCTCTCTTCACCGTTAGAACGGCTTTGCGAAGGGCAAGGCAGTGTGACTGGAGAAACCCTCTCTTTTCTCCTCCGTGCAGGAGGCTTTCCTGGCGCCCCATGTCCCTAAAGGGAACACTCTACGGTTCCACAAGGACCAGAGGATGGGTCAGCGATGCCCTCCATGAATGGACTCGTGCAGAGTTTCGCCAGGACACCTTAAGCATGTAGTGCATAACAGTTAGCATGCCTTTCTGGAGGCTGCTGCTGCCTCAGCATATGCCTTGGAAGAACACTGGGTGGCGGAAGTGTTCTTGGGGCCCTGAGCCTCTGTCCACTATAAAAGTACCCCGGCTCATCTCTGTGAATGCAGAGTGAGCGGCAACAGCCTGTTCTCTTTGCCGGATAACTACATGGCCAAAACATTCAAAAATGCCCCTGAGCAGAGCTGTAAAAGTTCGTACGTGGACCCTCAGGGCTCTCGGTGCGGAAGCTGAGGAGCAATAGGAAACACGGTGCGCAGTGTCCCTTCTGGGTGTTCTTAACCTAGCGGCACTTTCTGGCAAGCCATGACTCGACTTTAGAGGCACTCTTGAAAACGGACCGTTTGCCCCTGAACACGGCTAGGCTTCTGGCAGGTTCAGGGCACCGCACACTGATCACGAAGTACAAACAACCAAGGTCCGGGGATAGCCTCCACAATGCTTGCCGGCAGGCAGCCTTTGCCCAGAAGCCTCAGGCAAAGCAGTGGCTTGACGCGAGTGTGTTGTTCAGGACTCCTAGGACTCCTGGGGGCTCACCACGTCGCATGGCAAAACACTGTGTCCCAGTGTGTCTTCCTGGGCGACCGCACCAAAAAGTGATACCTGAGGCAATTGGGTCTGGTTCCCTGCACGAAGGATGAAAGGCAACACTCTGCTCTCTTCGCTGCCCACCTATTTGGCCAAGCGTTCCAAAGTCCTCCCGGACTCCGGCCTAGCAGCTCCTAGGTGTAATGCAGACGGTCCCAGAAGCTGAACCACTGCTGCGATGCGGAAACACTGTGTTTACGGTTCATACTGGGAACCCTTACCTGCCGTGTCTCTGTGGGAGCAGAAGGTCGACTTCAGAGGCAGCCAGACAAACGTACAGTTTGCCCTTTCAACGCTACCTGTGGTTTCGTGAGACACGCGGACACTGTTGCCTCTCCCCAGAAATTATATCCTCGAAGCCCTTCAGCCCATGCAGGAGCACCTGGGTGCCAACATTTTCTCTGGGAAGCACCAGGGTGCGGGTTGCATCTCTTTCTCGTGGTCAGAAACTACAGAGCACTGTGCTGGGTTCCATGCTGATATTGGTTACCTAAAGCCAGGAGCATTACTTTCCCAGTGGGAGAGCTGAAAGTGCGGCCCCAAAGTGTGCTGAGAAACAGTGCGGTTGCTCGTGCTCGCTTCACCGTTAGAACAGCTTTGCGAAGGGCAAGGCAGTGTGACTGGAGATACCCTCTCTTTTCTCCTCCGTGCAGGAGGCTTTCCTGGCGCCCCATGTCCCTAAAGGGAACACTCTACGGTTCCACAAGGACCAGAGGATGGGTCAGGAATGCCCTCCATGAATGCACTAGTGCAGAGTTTGGCCAGGACACTTTAAGCATGTAGTGCATGACAGTTAGCATGCCTTTCTAGAGGCTGCTGCTGCCTCAGCATATGCCTTGGAAGAACACTGGGTGGCGGAAGTGTTCTTGGGGCCCTGCGCCTCTGTCCACTATAAAAGTACCCCGGCTCATCTCTGTGAATGCAGAGTGAGCCGCAACAGCCTGTTCTCTTTGCCGCATAACTACATGGCCAAAACATTCAAAAGTGCCCCTGAGCAGAGCTGTAAAAGTTCGTACGTGGACCCTCAGGGCTCTCCGTGTGGAAGCTGAGGAGCAATAGGAAACACGGTGCGCAGTGTCCATTCTGGGTGTTCTTAACCTAGCGGCACTTTCTGGCCAGCCATGACTCGACGTTAGAGGCAGTCTTGCAAACGGACCGTTTGCCCCCGAACACGGCTAGGCTTCTGGCAGGTTCAGGGCACCGCACATTGATCACGAAGTACAAACAACCAAGGTCCGGGGATAGCCTCCACAATGCTTGCCGGCAGGCAGCCTTTGCCCAGAAGCCTCAGGCAAAGCAGTGGCTTGAGGCGAGTGTGCTGTTCAGGACTCCTAGGACTCCTGGGGGCTCACCACGTCGCATGGCAAAACACTGTGTCCCAGTGTGTCTTCCTGGGCGACCGCACCAAAAAGTGATACCTGAGGCAATTGGGACTGGTTCCCTGCACGAAGGATGAAAGGCAACACTCTGCTCTCTTCGCTGCCCACCTATTCGGCCAAGCGTTCCAAAGTCCTCCCGGACTCCGGCCTAGCAGCTCCTGGGTGTAATGCAGACGGTCCCCACAGCTGAACCACTGCTGCGATGAGGAAACACTGTGTTTACGGTTCATACTGGGAACCCTTACCTGCCGTGTCTCTGTGGGAGCAGAAGGTCGACTTCAGAGGCAGCCAGACAAACGTACAGTTTGCCCTTTCAACGCTACCTGTGGTTTTGTGAGACATGCGGACACTGTTGCCTCTCCCCAGAAATTATATCCTCGAAGCCCTTCAGCCCATGCAGGAGCACCTGGGTGCCAACATTTTCTCCGGGAAGCGTCAGCGTGCGGGTTGCATCTCATTCTCGTGGTCAAAAACTACAGAGCACTGTGCTGGGTTCCATGCTGATATTGGTTACCTAAAGCCAGGAGCATTACTTTCCCAGTGGGAGAGCTGAAAGTGCGGCCCCAAAGTGTGCTGAGAAACAGTGCGGTTGCTCGTGCTCTCTTCACCGTTAGAACGGCTTTGCGAAGGGCAAGGCAGTGTGACTGGAGAAACCCTCTCTTTTCTCCTCCGTGCAGGAGGCTTTCCTGGCGCCCCATGTCCCTAAAGGGAACACTCTACGGTTCCACAAGGACCAAAGGAAGGGTCAGGGATGCCATCCATGAATGGACTCGTGCAGAGTTTGGCCAGGACACCTTAAGCATGTAGTGCATGACAGTTAGCATGCCTTTCTGGAGGCTGCTGCTGCCTCAGCATATGCCTTGGAAGAACACTGGGTGGCGGAAGAGTTCTTGGGGCCCTGTGCATCTGTCCACTATAAAAGTGCCCCGGTTCATCTCTGGGAATGCAGAGTGAGCCGCAACAGCCTGTTCTCTTTGCCGGATAACTACATGGCCAAAACATTCAAAAGTGCCCCTGAGCAGAGCTGTAAAAGTTCGTACGTGGACCCTCAGGGCTCTCCGTGTGGAAGCTGAGGAGCAATAGGAAACACGGTGCGCAGTGTCCCTTCTGGGTGTTCTTAACCTAGCGGCACTTTCTGGCCAGCCATGACTCGACGTTAGAGGCAGTCTTGCAAACGGACCGTTTGCCCCCGAACACGGCTAGGCTTCTGGCAGGTTCAGGGCACCGCACATTGATCACGAAGTACAAACAACCAAGGTCCGGGGATAGCCTCCACAATGCTTGCCGGCAGGCAGCCTTTGCCCAGAAGCCTCAGGCAAAGCAGTGGCTTGACGCGAGTGTGCTGTTCAGGACTCCTAGGACTCCTGGGGGCTCACCACGTCGCATGGCAAAACACTGTGTCCCAGTGTGTCTTCCTGGGCGACCGCACCAAAAAGTGATACCTGAGGCAATTGGGACTGGTTCCCTGCACGAAGGATGAAAGGCAACACTCTGCTCTCTTCGCTGCCCACCTATTTGGCCAAGCGTTCCAAAGTCCTCCCGGACTCCGGCCTAGCAGCTCCTGGGTGTAATGCAGACGGTCCCCACAGCTCAACCACTGCTGCGATGAGGAAACACTGTGTTTACGGTTCATAATGGGAACCCTTACCTGCCGTGTCTCTGTGGGAGCAGAAGGTCGACTTCAGAGGCAGCCAGAGAAACGTACAGTTTACCCTTTCAACGCTACCTGTGGTTTTGTGAGACACGCGGACACTGTTGCCTCTCCCCAGAAATTATATCCTCGAAGCCCTTCAGCCCATGCAGGAGCACCTGGGTGCCAACATTTTCTCCGGGAGGCGCCAGGGTGCTGGTTGCGTCTCTTTCTCGTGGTCACAAACTGCATAGCACTGTGCTGGGTTCCATGCTGATATTGGTTACCTAAAGCCAGGAGCATTACTTTCCCAGTGGGAGAGCTGAAAGTGCGGCCCCAAAGTGTGCTGAGAAACAGTGCGGTTGCTCGTGCTCTCTTAACCGTTAGAACGGCTTTGCGAAGGGCAAGGCAGTGTGACTGGAGAAACCCTCTCTTTTCTCCTCCGTGCAGGAGGCATTCCTGGCGCCCCATGTCCCTAAAGGGAACACTCTACGGTTCCACAAGGACCAGAGGATGGGTCAGCGATGCCCTCCATGAATGGACTCGTGCAGAGTTTGGCCAGGACACCTTAAGCATGTAGTGCATGACAGTTAGCATGCCTTTCTGGAGGCTGCTGCTGCCTCAGCATATGCCTTGGAAGAACACTGGGTGGCGGAAGTGTTCTTGGGGCCCTGCGCCTCTGTCCACTATAAAAGTACCCCGGCTCATCTCTGTGAATGCAGAGTGAGCCGCAACAGCCTGTTCTCTTTGCCGGATAACTACATGGCCAAAACATTCAAAAGTGCCCCTGAGCAGAGCTGTAAAAGTTCGTACGTGGACCCTCAGGGCTCTCGGTGCGGAAGCTGAGGAGCAATAGGAAACACGGTGCGCAGTGTCCCTTCTGGGTGTTCTTAACCTAGCGGCACTTTCTGGCCAGCCATGACTCGACGTTAGAGGCAGTCTTGCAAACGGACCGTTTGCCCCCGAACACGGCTAGGCTTCTGGCAGGTTCAGGGCACCGCACATTGATCACGAATTACAAACAACCAAGGTCCGGGGATAGCCTCCACAATGCTTGCCGGCAGGCAGCCTTTGCCCAGAAGACTCAGGCAAATCAGTGGCTTGACGCGAGTGTGCTGTTCAGGACTCCTAGGACTCCTGGGGGCTCACCACGTCGCATGGCAAAACACTGTGTCCCAGTGTGTCTTCCTGGGCGACCGCACCAAAAAGTGATACCTGAGGCAATTGGGACTGGTTCCCTGCACGAAGGATGAAAGGCAACACTCTGCTCTCTTCGCTGCCCACCTATTTGGCCAAGCGTTCCAAAGTCCTCCCGGACTCCGGCCTAGCAGCTCCTGGGTGTAATGCAGACGGTCCCCACAGCTCAACCACTGCTGCGATGAGGAAACACTGTGTTTACGGTTCATAATGGGAACCCTTACCTGCCGTGTCTCTGTGGGAGCAGAAGGTCGACTTCAGAGGCAGCCAGAGAAACGTACAGTTTACCCTTTCAACGCTACCTGTGGTTTTGTGAGACACGCAGACACTGTTGCCTCTCCCCAGAAATTATATCCTCGAAGCCCTTCAGCCCATGCAGGAGCACCTGGGTGCCAACATTTTCTCCGGGAGGCGCCAGGGTGCTGGTTGCGTCTCTTTCTCGTGGTCACAAACTGCATAGCACTGTGCTGGGTTCCATGCTGATATTGGTTACCTAAAGACAGGAGCATTACTTTCCCAGTGGGAGAGCTGAAAGTGCGGCCCCAAAGTGTGCTGAGAAACAGTGCGGTTGCTCGTGCTCTCTTCACCGTTAGAACGGCTTTGCGAAGGGCAAGGCAGTGTGACTGGAGAAACCCTCTCTTTTCTCCTCCGTGCAGGAGGCATTCCTGGCGCCCCATGTCCCTAAAGGGAACACTCTACGGTTCCACAAGGACCAGAGGATGGGTCAGCGATGCCCTCCATGAATGGACTCGTGCAGAGTTTGGCCAGGACACCTTAAGCATGTAGTGCATGACAGTTAGCATGCCTTTCTGGAGGCTGCTGCTGCCTCAGCATATGCCTTGGAAGAACACTGGGTGGCGGAAGTGTTCTTGGGGCCCTGCGCCTCTGTCCACTATAAAAGTACCCCGGCTCATCTCTGTGAATGCAGAGTGAGCCGCAACAGCCTGTTCTCTTTGCCGGATAACTACATGGCCAAAACATTCAAAAGTGCCCCTGAGCAGAGCTGTAAAAGTTCGTACGTGGACCCTCAGGGCTCTCGGTGCGGAAGCTGAGGAGCAATAGGAAACACGGTGCGCAGTGTCCCTTCTGGATGTTCTTAACCTAGCAGCACTTTCTGGTTAGCCATGACTCGACTTTATTGGCCGTCTGGCAAACGTACCGTTTGCCCCTGAACACGGCTAGGCTTCTGGCAGGTTCAGGGCACCGCACACTGATCACGAAGTACAAACAACCAAGGTCCGGGGATAGCCTCCACAATGCTTGCCGGCAGGCAGCCTTTGCCCAGAAGCCTCAGGCAAAGCAGTGGCTTGACGCGAGTGTGCTGTTCAGGACTCCTAGGACTCCTGGGGGCTCACCACGTCGCATGGCAAAACACTGTGTCCCAGTGTGTCTTCCTGGGCGACCGCACCAAAAAGTGATACCTGAGGCAATTGGGACTGGTTCCCTGCACGAAGGATGAAAGGCAACACTCTGCTCTCTTCGCTGCCCACCTATTTGGCCAAGCGTTCCAAAGTCCTCCCGGACTCCGGCCTAGCAGCTCCTGGGTGTAATGCAGACGGTCCCCACAGCTCAACCACTGCTGCGATGAGGAAACACTGTGTTTACGGTTCATACTGGGAAACCTTACCTGCCGTGTCTCTGTGGGAGCAGAAGGTCGACTTCAGAGGCAGCCAGACAAACGTACAGTTTGCCCTTTCAACGCTACCTGTGGTTTCGTGAGACACGCGGACACTGTTGCCTCTCCCCAGAAATTATATCCTCGAAGCCCTTCAGCCCATGCAGGAGCACCTGGGTGCCAACATTTTCTCCGGGAAGCGTCAGCGTGCGGGTTGCACCTCATTCTCGTGGTCAAAAACTACAGAGCACTGTGCTGGGTTCCATGCTGATATTGGTTACCTAAAGCCAGGAGCATTACTTTCCCAGTGGGAGAGCTGAAAGTGCGGCCCCAAAGTGTGCTGAGATACAGTGCGGTTGCTCGTGCTATCTTCACCGTTAGAACGGCTTTGCGAAGGGCAAGGCAGTGTGACTGGAGAAACCCTCTCTTTTCTCCTCCGTGCAGGAGGCTTTCCTGGCGCCCCATGTCCCTAAAGGGAACACTCTACGGTTCCACAAGGACCAAAGGAAGGGTCAGGGATGCCATCCATGAATGGACTCGTGCAGAGTTTGGCCAGGACACCTTAAGCATGTAGTGCATGACAGTTAGCATGCCTTTCTAGAGGCTGCTGCTGCCTCAGCATATGCCTTGGAAGAACACTGGGTGGCGGAAGTGTTCTTGGGGCCCTGCGCCTCTGTCCACTATAAAAGTACCCCGGCTCATCTCTGTGAATGCAGAGTGAGCGGCAACAGCCTGTTCTCTTTGCCGGATAACTACATGGCCAAAACATTCAAAAGTAGCCCTGAGCAGAGCTGTAAAAGTTCGTACGTGGACCCTCAGGGCTCTCGGTGCGGAAGCTGAGGAGCAATAGGAAACACTGTGCGCAGTGTCCCTTCTGGATGTTCTTAACCTAGCAGCACTTTCTGGCTAGCCATGACTCGACTTTAGTGGCCGTCTTGCAAACGGACCGTTTGCCCCTGAACACGGCTAGGCTTCTGGCAGGTTCAGGGCACCGCACACTGATCACGAAGTACAAACAACCAAGGTCCGGCGATAGCCTCCACAATGCTTGCCGGCAGGCAGCCTTTGCCCAGAAGCCTCAGTCAAAGCAGTGACTTGACGCGAGTGTGCTGTTCAGGACTCCTAGGACTCCTGGGGGCTCACCACGTCGCATGGCAAAACACTGTGTCCCCAGTGTGTCTTCCTGGGCGACCGCACCAAAAAGTGATACCTGAGGCAATTGGGACTGGTTCCCTGCAGGAAGGATGAAAGGCAACACTCTGCTCTCTTCGCTGCCCACCTATTCGGCCAAGCGTTCCAAAGTCCTCCCGGACTCCGGCCTAGCAGCTCCTGGGTGTAATGCAGACGGTCCCCACAGCTGAACCACTGCTGCGATGAGGAAACACTGTGTTTACGGTTCATACTGGGAACCCTTACCTGCCGTGTCTCTGTGGGAGCAGAAGGTCGACTTCAGAGGCAGCCAGACAAACGTCCAGTTTGCCCTTTCAACGCTACCTGTGGTTTTGTGAGACACGCGGACACTGTTGCCTCTCCCCAGAAATTATATCCTCGAAGCCCTTCAGCCCATGCAGGAGCACCTGGGTGCCAACATTTTCTCCGGGAAGCGTCAGCGTGCGGGTTGCATCTCATTCTCGTCGTCAAAAACTACAGAGCACTGTGCTGGGTTCCATGCTGATATTGGTTACCTAAAGCCAGGAGCATTACTTTCCCAGTGGGAGAGCTGAAAGTGCGGCCCCAAAGTGTGCTGAGAAACAGTGCGGTTGCTCGTGCTCTCTTCACCGTTAGAACGGCTTTGCGAAGGGCAAGGCAGTGTGACTGGAGAAACCCTCTCTTTTCTCCTCCGTGCAGGAGGCTTTCCTGGCGCCCCATGTCCCTAAAGGGAACACTCTACGGTTCCACAAGGACTAAAGGAAGGGTCAGGGATGCCATCCATGAATGGACTCGTGCAGAGTTTGGCCAGGACACCTTAAGCATGTAGTGCATGACAGTTAGCATGCCTTTCTGGAGGCTGCTGCTGCCTCAGCATATGCCTGGGAAGAACACTGGGTGGCGGAAGAGTTCTTGGGGCCCTGTGCATCTGTCCACTATAAAAGTGCCCCGGTTCATCTCTGGGAATGCAGAGTGAGCCGCAACAGCCTGTTCTCTTTGCCGGATAACTACATGGCCAAAACATTCAAAAGTGCCCCTGAGCAGAGCTGTAAAAGTTCGTACGTGGACCCTCAGGGCTCTCCGTGTGGAAGCTGAGGAGCAATAGGAAACACGGTGTGCAGTGTCCCTTCTGGGTTTTCTTAACCTAGCGGCACTTTCTGGCCAGCCATGACTCGACGTTAGAGGCAGTCTTGCAAACGGACCGTTTGCCCCCGAACACGGCTAGGCTTCTGGCAGGTTCAGGGCACCGCACATTGATCACGAAGTACAAACAACCAAGGTCCGGGGATAGCCTCCACAATGCTTGCCGGCAGGCAGCCTTTGCCCAGAAGCCTCAGGCAAAGCAGTGGCTTGACGCGAGTGTGCTGTTCAGTACTCCTAGGACTCCTGGGGGCTCACCACGTCGCATGGCAAAACACTGTGTCCCAGTGTGTCTTCCTGGGCGACCGCACCAAAAAGTGATACCTGAGGCAATTGGGACTGGTTCCCTGCACGAAGGATGAAAGGCAACACTCTGCTCTCTTCGCTGCCCACCTATTCGGCCAAGCGTTCCAAACTCCTCCCGGACTCCGGCCTAGCAGCTCCTGGGTGTAATGCAGACGGTCCCCACAGCTGAACCACTGCTGCGATGAGGAAACACTGTGTTTACAGTTCATACTGGGAACCCTTACCTGCCGTGTCTCTGTGGGAGCAGAAGGTCGACTTCAGAGGCAGCCAGACAAACGTCCAGTTTGCCCTTTCAACGCTACCTGTGGTTTTGTGAGACACGCGGACACTGTTGCCTCTCCCCAGAAATTATATCCTCGAAGCCCTTCAGCCCATGCAGGAGCACCTGGGTGCCAACATTTTCTCCGGGAAGCGCCAGGGTGCTGGTTGCGTGTCGTTCTCGTGGTCAGAAACTACAGAGCACTGTGCTGGGTTCCATGCTGATATTGGTTAATTAAAGCCAGGAGCATTACTTTCCCAGTGGGAGAGCTGAAAGTGCGGCCCCAAAGTGTGCTGAGAAACAGTGCGGTTGCTCGTGCTCGCTTCACCGTTAGAACGGCTTTGCGAAGGGCAAGGCAGTGTGACTGGAGAAACCCTCTCTTTTCTCCTCCGTGCAGGAGGCTTTCCTGGCGCCCCATGTCCCTAAAGGGAACACTCTACGGTTCCACAAGGACCAGAGGATGGGTCAGGGATGCCCTCCATGAATGCACTAGTGCAGAGTTTGGCCAGGACACCTTAAGCATGTAGTGCATGACAGTTAGCATGCCTTTCTGGAGGCTGCTGCTGCCTCAGCATATGCCTTGGAAGAACACTGGGTGGTGGAAGAGTTCTTGGGGCCCTGCGCCTCTGTCCACTATAAAAGTACCCCGGCTCATCTCTGTGAATGCAGAGTGAGCGGCAACAGCCTGTTCTCTTTGCTGGATAACTACATGGCCAAAACATTCAAAAGTACCCCTGAGCAGAGCTGTAAAACTTCGTACGTGGACCCTCAGGGCTCTCGGTGCGGAAGCTGAGGAGCAATAGGAAACACTGTGCGAAGTGTCCCTTCTGGATGTTCTTAACCTAGCAGCACTTTCTGGCTAGCCATGACTCGACTTTAGTGGCCGTCTTGCAAACGGACCGTTTGCCCCTGAACACGGCTAGGCTTCTGGCAGGTTCAGGGCACCGCACACTGATCACGAAGTACAAACAACCAAGGTCCGGGGATAGCCTCCACAATGCTTGCCGGCAGGCAGCCTTTGCCCAGAAGCCTCAGTCAAAGCAGTGACTTGACGCGAGTGTGCTGTTCAGGACTCCTAGGACTCCTGGGGGCTCACCACGTCGCATGGAAAAACACTGTGTCCCAGTGTGTCTTCCTGGGCGACCGCACCAAAAAGTGATACCTGAGGCAATTGGGACTGGTTCCCTGCACGAAGGATGAAAGGCAACACTCTGCTCTCTTCGCTGCCCACCTATTTGGCCAAGCGTTCCAAAGTCCTCCCGGACTCCGGCCTAGCAGCTCCTGGGTGTAATGCAGACGGTCCCCACAGCTCAACCACTGCTGCGATGAGGAAACACTGTGTTTACGGTTCATACTGGGAACCCTTACCTGCCGTGTCTCTGTGGGAGCAGAAGGTCGACTTCAGAGGCAGCCAGACAAACGTACAGTTTGCCCTTTCAACGCTACCTGTGGTTTCGTGAGACACGCGGACACTGTTGCCTCTCCCCAGAAATTATATCCTCGAAGCCCTTCAGCCCATGCAGGAGCACCTGGGTACCAACATTTTCTCTGGGAAGCGCCAGGGTGCGGGTTGCATCTCTTTCTCGTGGTCAGAAACTACAGAGCACTGTGCTGGGTTCCATGCTGATATTGGTTACCTAAAGCCAGGAGCATTACTTTCCCAGTGGGAGAGCTGAAAGTGCGGCCCCAAAGTGTGCTGAGAAACAGTGCGGTTGCTCGTGCTCTCTTCACCGTTAGAACGGCTTTGCGAAGGGCAAGGCAGTGTGACTGGAGAAACCCTCTCTTTTCTCCTCCGTGCAGGAGGCTTTCCTGGCGCCCCATGTCCCTAAAGGGAACACTCTACGGTTCCACAAGGACCAGAGGATGTGTCAGGGATGCCCTCCATGAATGCACTAGTGCAGAGTTTGGCCAGGACACCTTAAGCATGTAGTGCATGACAGTTAGCATGCCTTTCTGGAGGCTGCTGCTGCCTCAGCATATGCCTTGGAAGAACACTGGGTGGTGGAAGAGTTCTTGGGGCCCTGCGCCTCTGTCCACTATAAAAGTACCCCGGCTCATCTCTGTGAATGCAGAGTGAGCGGCAACAGCCTGTTCTCTTTGCTGGATAACTACATGGCCAAAACATTCAAAAGTACCCCTGAGCAGAGCTGTAAAACTTCGTACGTGGACCCTCAGGGCTCTCGGTGCGGAAGCTGAGGAGCAATAGGAAACACTGTGCGAAGTGTCCCTTCTGGATGTTCTTAACCTAGCAGCACTTTCTGGCTAGCCATGACTCGACTTTAGTGGCCGTCTTGCAAACGGACCGTTTGCCCCTGAACACGGCTAGGCTTCTGGCAGGTTCAGGGCACCGCACACTGATCACGAAGTACAAACAACCAAGGTCCGGGGATAGCCTCCACAATGCTTGCCGGCAGGCAGCCTTTGCCCAGAAGCCTCAGGCAAAGCAGTGGCTTGACGCGAGTGTGTTGTTCAGGACTCCTAGGACTCCTGGGGGCTCACCACGTCGCATGGCAAAACACTGTGTCCCAGTGTGTCTTCCTGGGCGACCGCACCAAAAAGTGATACCTGAGGCAATTGGGACTGGTTCCCTGCACGAAGGATGAAAGGCAACACTCTGCTCTCTTCGCTGCCCACCTATTTGGCCAAGCATTCCAAAGTCCTCCCGGACTCCGGCCTAGCAGCTCCTGGGTGTAATGCAGACGGTCCCCACAGCTCAACCACTGCTGCGATGAGGAAACACTGTGTTTACGGTTCATACTGGGAACCCTTACCTGCCGTATCTCTGTGGGAGCAGAAGGTCGACTTCAGAGGCAGCCAGAGAAACGTACAGTTTACCCTTTCAACGCTACCTGTGGTTTTGTGAGACACGCGGACACTGTTGCCTCTCCCCAGAAATTATATCCTCGAAGCCCTTCAGCCCATGCAGCAGCACCTGGGTGCCAACATTTTCTCCGGGAGGCGCCAGGGTGCTGGTTGCGTCTCTTTCTCGTGGTCACAAACTGCATAGCACTGTGCTGGGTTCCATGCTGATATTGGTTACCTAAAGCCAGGAGCATTACTTTCCCAGTGGGAGAGCTGAAAGTGCGGCCCCAAAGTGTGCTGAGAAACAGTGCGGTTGCTCGTGCTCTCTTCACCGTTAGAACGGCTTTGCGAAGGGCAAGGCAGTGTGACTGGAGAAACCCTCTCTTTTCTCCTCCGTGCAGGAGGCATTCCTGGCGCCCCATGTCCCTAAAGGGAACACTCTACGGTTCCACAAGGACCAGAGGATGGGTCAGCGATGCCCTCCATGAATGGACTCGTGCAGAGTTTCGCCAGGACACCTTAAGCATGTAGTGCATGACAGTTAGCATGCCTTTCTGGAGGCTGCTGCTGCCTCAGCATATGCCTTGGAAGAACACTGGGTGGCGGAAGTGTTCTTGGGGCCCTGCGCCTCTGTCCACTATAAAAGTACCCCGGCTCATCTCTGTGAATGCAGAGTGAGCCGCAACAGCCTGTTCTCTTTGCCGGATAACTACATGGCCAAAACATTCAAAAGTGCCCCTGAGCAGAGCTGTAAAAGTTCGTACGTGGACCCTCAGGGCTCTCGGTGCGGAAGCTGAGGAGCAATAGGAAACACTGTGCGCAGTGTCCCTTCTGGATGTTCTTAACCTAGCAGCACTTTCTGGCTAGCCATGACTCGACTTTAGTGGCCGTCTGGCAAACGGACCGTTTGCCCCTGAACACGGCTAGGCTTCTGGCAGGTTCAGGGCACCGCACACTGATCACGAAGTACAAACAACCAAGGTCCGGGGATAGCCTCCACAATGCTTGCCGGCAGGCAGCCTTTGCCCAGAAGCCTCAGGCAAAGCAGTGGCTTGACGCGAGTGTGCTGTTCAGGACTCCTAGGACTCCTGGGGGCTCACCACGTCGCATGGCAAAACACTGTGTCCCAGTGTGTCTTCCTGGGCGACCGCACCAAAAAGTGATACCTGAGGCAATTGGGACTGGTTCCCTGCACGAAGGATGAAAGGCAACACTCTGCTCTCTTCGCTGCCCACCTATTTGGCCAAGCGTTCCAAAGTCCTCCCGGAATCCGGCCTAGCAGCTCCTGGGTGTAATGCAGACGGTCCCCACAGCTCAACCACTGCTGCGATGAGGAAACACTGTGTTTACGGTTCATAATGGGAACCCTTACCTGCCGTGTCTCTGTGGGAGCAGAAGGTCGACTTCAGAGGCAGCCAGAGAAACGTACAGTTTACCCTTTCAACGCTACCTGTGGTTTTGTGAGACACGCGGACACTGTTGCCTCTCCCCAGAAATTATATCCTCGAAGCCCTTCAGCCCATGCAGGAGCACCTGGGTGCCAACATTTTCTCCGGGAGGCGCCAGGGTGCTGGTTGCGTCTCTTTCTCGTGGTCACAAACTGCATAGCACTGTGCTGGGTTCCATGCTGATATTGGTTACCTAAAGCCAGGAGCATTACTTTCCCAGTGGGAGAGCTGAAAGTGCGGCCCCAAAGTGTGCTGAGAAACAGTGCGGTTGCTCGTGCTCTCTTCACCGTTAGAACGGCTTTGCGAAGGGCAAGGCAGTGTGACTGGAGAAACCC
Source organism: Mesoplodon densirostris (assembly GCF_025265405.1). Taxonomy (NCBI): domain Eukaryota; kingdom Metazoa; phylum Chordata; class Mammalia; order Artiodactyla; family Ziphiidae; genus Mesoplodon; species Mesoplodon densirostris. The sequence goes on along the minus strand of NC_082665.1, from coordinate 70,918,965 downwards.
TCTCTTTTCTCCTCCGTGCAGGAGGCATTCCTGGCGACCCATGTCCCTAAAGGGAACACTCTACGGTTCCACAAGGACCAGAGGATGGGTCAGCGATGCCCTCCATGAATGGACTCGTGCAGAGTTTCGCCAGGACACCTTAAGCATGTAGTGCATGACAGTTAGCATGCCTTTCTGGAGGCTGCTGCTGCCTCAGCATATGCCTTGGAAGAACACTGGGTGGCGGAAGTGTTCTTGGGGCCCTGCGCCTCTGTCCTCTATAAAAGTACCCCGGCTCATCTCTGTGAATGCAGAGTGAGCGGCAACAGCCTGTTCTCTTTGCCGGATAACTACATGGCCAAAACATTCAAAAGTGCCCCTGAGCAGAGCTGTAAAACTTCGTACGTGGACCCTCAGGGCTCTCGGTGCGGAAGCTGAGGAGCAATAGGAAACACGGTGCGCAGTGTCCCTTCTGGGTGTTCTTAACCTAGCGGCACTTTCTGGCAAGCCATGACTCGACTTTAGAGGCACTCTTGAAAACGGACCGTTTGCCCCTGAACACGGCTAGGCTTCTGGCAGGTTCAGGGCACCGCACACTGATCACGAAGTACAAACAACCAAGGTCCGGGGATAGCCTCCACAATGCTTGCCGGCAGGCAGCCTTTGCCCAGAAGCCTCAGGCAAAGCAGTGGCTTGACGCGAGTGTGTTGTTCAGGACTCCTAGGACTCCTGGGGGCTCAGCACGTCGCATGGCAAAACACTGTGTCCCAGTGTGTCTTCCTGGGCGACCGCACCAAAAAGTGATACCTGAGGCAATTGGGACTGGTTCCCTGCACGAAGGATGAAAGGCAACACTCTGCTCTCTTCGCTGCCCACCTATTTGGCCAAGCGTTCCAAAGTCCTCCCGGACTCCGGCCTAGCAGCTCCTAGGTGTAATGCAGACGGTCCCAGAAGCTGAACCACTGCTGCGATGAGGAAACACTGTGTTTACGGTTCATACTGGGAACCCTTACCTGCCGTGTCTCTGTGAGAGCAGAAGGTCGACTTCAGAGGCAGCCAGACAAACGTACAGTTTGCCCTTTCAACGCTACCTGTGGTTTCGTGAGACACGCGGACACTGTTGCCTCTCCCCAGAAATTATATCCTCGAAGCCCTTCAGCCCATGCAGGAGCACCTGGGTGCCAACATTTTCTCTGGGAAGCACCAGGGTGCGGGTTGCATCTCTTTCTCGTGGTCAGAAACTACAGAGCACTGTGCTGGGTTCCATGCTGATATTGGTTACCTAAAGCCAGGAGCATTACTTTCCCAGTGGGAGAGCTGAAAGTGCGGCCCCAAAGTGTGCTGAGAAACAGTGCGGTTGCTCGTGCTCGCTTCACCGTTAGTACGGCTTTGCGAAGGGCAAGGCAGTGTGACTGGAGATACCCTCTCTTTTCTCCTCCGTGCAGGAGGCTTTCCTGGCGCCCCATGTCCCTAAAGGGAACACTCTACGGTTCCACAAGGACCAGAGGATGGGTCAGGAATGCCCTCCATGAATGCACTAGTGCAGAGTTTGGCCAGGACACTTTAAGCATGTAGTGCATGACAGTTAGCATGCCTTTCTAGAGGCTGTTGCTGCCTCAGCATATGCCTTGGAAGAACACTGGGTGGCGGAAGTGTTCTTGGGGCCCTGCGCCTCTGTCCACTATAAAAGTACCCCGGCTCATCTCTGTGAATGCAGAGTGAGCCGCAACAGCCTGTTCTCTTTGCCGGATAACTACATGGCCAAAACATTCAAAAGTGCCCCTGAGCAGAGCTGTAAAAGTTCGTACGTGGACCCTCAGGGCTCTCCGTGTGGAAGCTGAGGAGCAATAGGAAACACGGTGCGCAGTGTCCCTTCTGGGTGTTCTTAACCTAGCGGCACTTTCTGGCCAGCCATGACTCGACGTTAGAGGCAGTCTTGCAAACGGACCGTTTGCCCCCGAACACGGCTAGGCTTCTGGCAGGTTCAGGGCACCGCACACTGATCACGAAGTACAAACAACCAAGGTCCGGGGATAGCCTCCACAATGCTTGCCGGCAGGCAGCCTTTGCCCAGAAGCCTCAGGCAAAGCAGTGGCTTGACGCGAGTGTGCTGTTCAGTACTCCTAGGACTCCTGGGGGCTCACCACGTCGCATGGCAAAACACTGTGTCCCAGTGTGTCTTCCTGGGCGACCGCACCAAAAAGTGATACCTGAGGCAATTGGGACTGGTTCCCTGCACGAAGGATGAAAGGCAACACTCTGCTCTCTTCGCTGCCCACCTATTCGGCCAAGCGTTCCAAACTCCTCCCGGACTCCGGCCTAGCAGCTCCTGGGTGTAATGCAGACGGTCCCCACAGCTGAACCACTGCTGCGATGAGGAAACACTGTGTTTACAGTTCATACTGGGAACCCTTACCTGCCGTGTCTCTGTGGGAGCAGAAGGTCGACTTCAGAGGCAGCCAGACAAACGTACAGTTTGCCCTTTCAACGCTACCTGTGGTTTTGTGAGACACGCGGACACTGTTGCCTCTCCCCAGAAATTATATCCTCGAAGCCCTTCAGCCCATGCAGGAGCACCTGGGTGCCAACATTTTCTCCGGGAAGCGCCAGGGTGCTGGTTGCGTGTCGTTCTCGTGGTCAGAAACTACAGAGCACTGTGCTGGGTTCCATGCTGATATTGGTTAATTAAAGCCAGGAGCATTACTTTCCCAGTGGGAGAGCTGAAAGTGCGGCCCCAAAGTGTGCTGAGAAACAGTGCGGTTGCTCGTGCTCGCTTCACCGTTAGAACGGCTTTGCGAAGGGCAAGGCAGTGTGACTGGAGAAACCCTCTCTTTTCTCCTCCGTGCAGGAGGCTTTCCTGGCGCCCCATGTCCCTAAAGGGAACACTCTACGGTTCCACAAGGACCAGAGGATGGGTCAGGGATGCCCTCCATGAATGCACTAGTGCAGAGTTTGGCCAGGACACCTTAAGCATGTAGTGCATGACAGTTAGCATGCCTTTCTGGAGGCTGCTGCTGCCTCAGCATATGCCTTGGAAGAACACTGGGTGGTGGAAGAGTTCTTGGGGCCCTGCGCCTCTGTCCACTATAAAAGTACCCCGGCTCATCTCTGTGAATGCAGAGTGAGCGGCAACAGCCTGTTCTCTTTGCTGGATAACTACATGGCCAAAACATTCAAAAGTACCCCTGAGCAGAGCTGTAAAACTTCGTACGTGGACCCTCAGGGCTCTCGGTGCGGAAGCTGAGGAGCAATAGGAAACACTGTGCGAAGTGTCCCTTCTGGATGTTCTTAACCTAGCAGCACTTTCTGGCTAGCCATGACTCGACTTTAGTGGCCGTCTTGCAAACGGACCGTTTGCCCCTGAACACGGCTAGGCTTCTGGCAGGTTCAGGGCACCGCACACTGATCACGAAGTACAAACAACCAAGGTCCGGGGATAGCCTCCACAATGCTTGCCGGCAGGCAGCCTTTGCCCAGAAGCCTCAGTCAAAGCAGTGACTTGACGCGAGTGTGCTGTTCAGGACTCCTAGGACTCCTGGGGGCTCACCACGTCGCATGGCAAAACACTGTGTCCCAGTGTGTCTTCCTGGGCGACCGCACCAAAAAGTGATACCTGAGGCAATTGGGACTGGTTCCCTGCACGAAGGATGAAAGGCAACACTCTGCTCTCTTCGCTGCCCACCTATTTGGCCAAGCGTTCCAAAGTCCTCCCGGACTCCGGCCTAGCAGCTCCTGGGTGTAATGCAGACGGTCCCCACAGCTGAACCACTGCTGCGATGAGGAAACACTGTGTTTACGGTTCATACTGGGAACCCTTACCTGCCGTGTCTCTGTGGGAGCAGAAGGTCGACTTCAGAGGCAGCCAGACAAACGTACAGTTTGCCCTTTCAACGCTACCTGTGGTTTCGTGAGACACGCGGACACTGTTGCCTCTCCCCAGAAATTATATCCTCGAAGCCCTTCAGCCCATGCAGGAGCACCTGGGTACCAACATTTTCTCTGGGAAGCGCCAGGGTGCGGGTTGCATCTCTTTCTCGTGGTCAGAAACTACAGAGCACTGTGCTGGGTTCCATGCTGATATTGGTTACCTAAAGCCAGGAGCATTACTTTCCCAGTGGGAGAGCTGAAAGTGCGGCCCCAAAGTGTGCTGAGAAACAGTGCGGTTGCTCGTGCTCTCTTCACCGTTAGAACGGCTTTGCGAAGGGCAAGGCAGTGTGACTGGAGAAACCCTCTCTTTTCTCCTCCGTGCAGGAGGCTTTCCTGGCGCCCCATGTCCCTAAAGGGAACACTCTACGGTTCCACAAGGACCAGAGGATGTGTCAGGGATGCCCTCCATGAATGCACTAGTGCAGAGTTTGGCCAGGACACCTTAAGCATGTAGTGCATGACAGTTAGCATGCCTTTCTGGAGGCTGCTGCTGCCTCAGCATATGCCTTGGAAGAACACTGGGTGGTGGAAGAGTTCTTGGGGCCCTGCGCCTCTGTCCACTATAAAAGTACCCCGGCTCATCTCTGTGAATGCAGAGTGAGCGGCAACAGCCTGTTCTCTTTGCTGGATAACTACATGGCCAAAACATTCAAAAGTACCCCTGAGCAGAGCTGTAAAACTTCGTACGTGGACCCTCAGGGCTCTCGGTGCGGAAGCTGAGGAGCAATAGGAAACACTGTGCGAAGTGTCCCTTCTGGATGTTCTTAACCTAGCAGCACTTTCTGGCTAGCCATGACTCGACTTTAGTGGCCGTCTTGCAAACGGACCGTTTGCCCCTGAACACGGCTAGGCTTCTGGCAGGTTCAGGGCACCGCACACTGATCACGAAGTACAAACAACCAAGGTCCGGGGATAGCCTCCACAATGCTTGCCGGCAGGCAGCCTTTGCCCAGAAGCCTCAGGCAAAGCAGTGGCTTGACGCGAGTGTGCTGTTCAGGACTCCTAGGACTCCTGGGGGCTCACCACGTCGCATGGCAAAACACTGTGTCCCAGTGTGTCTTCCTGGGCGACCGCACCAAAAAGTGATACCTGAGGCAATTGGGACTGGTTCCCTGCACGAAGGATGAAAGGCAACACTCTGCTCTCTTCGCTGCCCACCTATTTGGCCAAGCGTTCCAAAGTCCTCCCGGACTCCGGCCTAGCAGCTCCTGGGTGTAATGCAGACGGTCCCCACAGCTCAACCACTGCTGCGATGAGGAAACACTGTGTTTACGGTTCATACTGGGAACCCTTACCTGCCGTATCTCTGTGGGAGCAGAAGGTCGACTTCAGAGGCAGCCAGAGAAACGTACAGTTTACCCTTTCAACGCTACCTGTGGTTTTGTGAGACACGCGGACACTGTTGCCTCTCCCCAGAAATTATATCCTCGAAGCCCTTCAGCCCATGCAGGAGCACCTGGGTGCCAACATTTTCTCCGGGAGGCGCCAGGGTGCTGGTTGCGTCTCTTTCTCGTGGTCACAAACTGCATAGCACTGTGCTGGGTTCCATGCTGATATTGGTTACCTAAAGCCAGGAGCATTACTTTCCCAGTGGGAGAGCTGAAAGTGCGGCCCCAAAGTGTGCTGAGAAACAGTGCGGTTGCTCGTGCTCTCTTCACCGTTAGAACGGCTTTGCGAAGGGCAAGGCAGTGTGACTGGAGAAAACCTCTCTTTTCTCCTCCGTGCAGGAGGCTTTCCTGGTGACCCATGTCCCTAAAGGGAACACTCTACGGTTCCACAAGGACCAGAGGATGGGTCAGGTATGCCATCCATGAATGGACTCGTGCAGAGTTTGGCCAGGACACCTTAAGCATGTAGTGCATGACAGTTAGCATGCCTTTCTGAGGCTGCTGCTGCCTCAGCATATGCTTTGGAAGAACACTGGGTGGCGGAAGTGTTCTTGGGGCCCTGCGCCTCTGTCCACTATAAAAGTACCCCGGCTCATCTCTGTGAATGCAGAGTGAGCCGCAACAGCCTGTTCTCTTTGCCGGATAACTACATGGCCAAAACATTCAAAAGTGCCCCTGAGCAGAGCTGTAAAAGTTCGTACGTGGACCCTCAGGGCTCTCGGTGCGGAAGCTGAGGAGCAATAGGAAACACTGTGCGCAGTGTCCCTTCTGGATGTTCTTAACCTAGCAGCACTTTCTGGCTAGCCATGACTCGACTTTAGTGGCCGTCTGGCAAACGGACCGTTTGCCCCTGAACACGGCTAGGCTTCTGGCAGGTTCAGGGCACCGCACACTGATCACGAAGTACAAACAACCAAGGTCCGGGGATAGCCTCCACAATGCTTGCCGGCAGGCAGCCTTTGCCCAGAAGCCTCAGGCAAAGCAGTGGCTTGACGCGAGTGTGCTGTTCAGGACTCCTAGGACTCCTGGGGGCTCACCACGTCGCATGGCAAAACACTGTGTCCCAGTGTGTCTTCCTGGGCGACCGCACCAAAAAGTGATACCTGAGGCAATTGGGACTGGTTCCCTGCACGAAGGATGAAAGGCAACACTCTGCTCTCTTCGCTGCCCACCTATTTGGCCAAGCGTTCCAAAGTCCTCCCGGAATCCGGCCTAGCAGCTCCTGGGTGTAATGCAGACGGTCCCCACAGCTCAACCACTGCTGCGATGAGGAAACACTGTGTTTACGGTTCATAATGGGAACCCTTACCTGCCGTGTCTCTGTGGGAGCAGAAGGTCGACTTCAGAGGCAGCCAGAGAAACGTACAGTTTACCCTTTCAACGCTACCTGTGGTTTTGTGAGACACGCGGACACTGTTGCCTCTCCCCAGAAATTATATCCTCGAAGCCCTTCAGCCCATGCAGGAGCACCTGGGTGCCAACATTTTCTCCGGGAGGCGCCAGGGTGCTGGTTGCGTCTCTTTCTCGTGGTCACAAACTGCATAGCACTGTGCTGGGTTCCATGCTGATATTGGTTACCTAAAGCCAGGAGCATTACTTTCCCAGTGGGAGAGCTGAAAGTGCGGCCCCAAAGTGTGCTGAGAAACAGTGCGGTTGCTCGTGCTCTCTTCACCGTTAGAACGGCTTTGCGAAGGGCAAGGCAGTGTGACTGGAGAAAACCTCTCTTTTCTCCTCCGTGCAGGAGGCTTTCCTGGTGACCCATGTCCCTAAAGGGAACACTCTACGGTTCCACAAGGACCAGAGGATGGGTCAGGTATGCCATCCATGAATGGACTCGTGCAGAGTTTGGCCAGGACACCTTAAGCATGTAGTGCATGACAGTTAGCATGCCTTTCTGAGGCTGCTGCTGCCTCAGCATATGCCTTGGAAGAACACTGGGTGGCGGAAGTGTTCTTGGGGCCCTGCGCCTCTGTCCACTATAAAAGTACCCCGGCTCATCTCTGTGAATGCAGAGTGAGCGGCAACAGCCTGTTCTCTTTGCCGGATAACTACATGGCCAAAACATTCAAAAGTGCCCCTGAGCAGAGCTGTAAAAGTTCGTACGTGGACCCTCAGGGCTCTCGGTGCGGAAGCTGAGGAGCAATAGGAAACACGGTGCGCAGTGTCCCTTCTGGGTGTTCTTAACCTAGCGGCACTTTCTGGCAAGCCATGACTCGACGTTAGAGGCAGTCTTGCAAACGGACCGTTTGCCCCTGAACACGGCTAGGCTTCTGGCAGGTTCAGGGCACCGCACACTGATCACGAAGTACAAACAACCAAGGTCCGGGGATAGCCTCCACAATGCTTGCCGGCAGGCAGCCTTTGCCCAGAAGCCTCAGGCAAAGCAGTGGCTTGACGCGAGTGTGTTGTTCAGGACTCCTAGGACTCCTGGGGGCTCACCACGTCGCATGGCAAAACACTGTGTCCCAGTGTGTCTTCCTGGGCGACCGCACCAAAAAGTGATACCTGAGGCAATTGGGACTGGTTCCCTGCACGAAGGATGAAAGGCAACACTCTGCTCTCTTCGCTGCCCACCTATTTGGCCAAGCGTTCCAAAGTCCTCCCGGACTCCGGCCTAGCAGCTCCTGGGTGTAATGCAGACGGTCCCCACAGCTGAACCACTGCTGCGATGAGGAAACACTGTGTTTACGGTTCATACTGGGAACCCTTACCTGCCGTGTCTCTGTGGGAGCAGAAGGTCGACTTCAGAGGCAGCCAGACAAACGTACAGTTTGCCCTTTCAACGCTACCTGTGGTTTCGTGAGACACGCGGACACTGTTGCCTCTCCCCAGAAATTATATCCTCGAAGCCCTTCAGCCCATGCAGGAGCACCTGGGTACCAACATTTTCTCTGGGAAGCGCCAGGGTGCGGGTTGCATCTCTTTCTCGTGGTCAGAAACTACAGAGCACTGTGCTGGGTTCCATGCTGATATTGGTTACCTAAAGCCAGGAGCATTACTTTCCCAGTGGGAGAGCTGAAAGTGCGGCCCCAAAGTGTGCTGAGAAACAGTGCGGTTGCTCGTGCTCTCTTCACCGTTAGAACGGCTTTGCGAAGGGCAAGGCAGTGTGACTGGAGAAACCCTCTCTTTTCTCCTCCGTGCAGGAGGCTTTCCTGGCGCCCCATGTCCCTAAAGGGAACACTCTACGGTTCCACAAGGACCAGAGGATGTGTCAGGGATGCCCTCCATGAATGCACTAGTGCAGAGTTTGGCCAGGACACCTTAAGCATGTAGTGCATGACAGTTAGCATGCCTTTCTGGAGGCTGCTGCTGCCTCAGCATATGCCTTGGAAGAACACTGGGTGGTGGAAGAGTTCTTGGGGCCCTGCGCCTCTGTCCACTATAAAAGTACCCCGGCTCATCTCTGTGAATGCAGAGTGAGCGGCAACAGCCTGTTCTCTTTGCTGGATAACTACATGGCCAAAACATTCAAAAGTACCCCTGAGCAGAGCTGTAAAACTTCGTACGTGGACCCTCAGGGCTCTCGGTGCGGAAGCTGAGGAGCAATAGGAAACACTGTGCGAAGTGTCCCTTCTGGATGTTCTTAACCTAGCAGCACTTTCTGGCTAGCCATGACTCGACTTTAGTGGCCGTCTTGCAAACGGACCGTTTGCCCCTGAACACGGCTAGGCTTCTGGCAGGTTCAGGGCACCGCACACTGATCACGAAGTACAAACAACCAAGGTCCGGGGATAGCCTCCACAATGCTTGCCGGCAGGCAGCCTTTGCCCAGAAGCCTCAGGCAAAGCAGTGGCTTGACGCGAGTGTGCTGTTCAGGACTCCTAGGACTCCTGGGGGCTCACCACGTCGCATGGCAAAACACTGTGTCCCAGTGTGTCTTCCTGGGCGACCGCACCAAAAAGTGATACCTGAGGCAATTGGGACTGGTTCCCTGCACGAAGGATGAAAGGCAACACTCTGCTCTCTTCGCTGCCCACCTATTTGGCCAAGCGTTCCAAAGTCCTCCCGGACTCCGGCCTAGCAGCTCCTGGGTGTAATGCAGACGGTCCCCACAGCTCAACCACTGCTGCGATGAGGAAACACTGTGTTTACGGTTCATACTGGGAACCCTTACCTGCCGTATCTCTGTGGGAGCAGAAGGTCGACTTCAGAGGCAGCCAGAGAAACGTACAGTTTACCCTTTCAACGCTACCTGTGGTTTTGTGAGACACGCGGACACTGTTGCCTCTCCCCAGAAATTATATCCTCGAAGCCCTTCAGCCCATGCAGGAGCACCTGGGTGCCAACATTTTCTCCGGGAGGCGCCAGGGTGCTGGTTGCGTCTCTTTCTCGTGGTCACAAACTGCATAGCACTGTGCTGGGTTCCATGCTGATATTGGTTACCTAAAGCCAGGAGCATTACTTTCCCAGTGGGAGAGCTGAAAGTGCGGCCCCAAAGTGTGCTGAGAAACAGTGCGGTTGCTCGTGCTCTCTTCACCGTTAGAACGGCTTTGCGAAGGGCAAGGCAGTGTGACTGGAGAAACCCTCTCTTTTCTCCTCCGTGCAGGAGGCTTTCCTGGCGCCCCATGTCCCTAAAGGGAACACTCTACGGTTCCACAAGGACCAGAGGATGGGTCAGCGATGCCCTCCATGAATGGACTCGTGCAGAGTTTCGCCAGGACACCTTAAGCATGTAGTGCATGACAGTTAGCATGCCTTTCTGGAGGCTGCTGCTGCCTCAGCATATGCCTTGGAAGAACACTGGGTGGCGGAAGTGTTCTTGGGGCCCTGCGCCTCTGTCCACTATAAAAATACCCCGGCTCATCTCTGTGAATGCAGAGTGAGCCGCAACAGCCTGTTCTCTTTGCCGGATAACTACATGGCCAAAACATTCAAAAGTGCCCCTGAGCAGAGCTGTAAAAGTTCGTACGTGGACCCTCAGGGCTCTCTGTGTGGAAGCTGAGGAGCAATAGGAAACACGGTGCGCAGTGTCCATTCTGGGTGTTCTTAACCTAGCGGCACTTTCTGGCAAGCCATGACTCGACGTTAGAGGCAGTCTTGCAAACGGACCGTTTGCCCCCGAACACGGCTAGGCTTCTGGCAGGTTCAGGGCACCGCACATTGATCACGAAGTACAAACAACCAAGGTCCGGGGATAGCCTCCACAATGCTTGCCGGCAGGCAGCCTTTGCCCAGAAGCCTCAGGCAAAGCAGTGGCTTGACGCGAGTGTGCTGTTCAGGACTCCTAGGACTCCTGGGGGCTCACCACGTCGCATGGCAAAACACTGTGTCCCAGTGTGTCTTCCTGGGCGACCGCACCAAAAAGTGATACCTGAGGCAATTGGGACTGGTTCCCTGCACGAAGGATGAAAGGCAACACTCTGCTCTCTTCGCTGCCCACCTATTTGGCCAAGCGTTCCAAAGTCCTCCCGGACTCCGGCCTAGCAGCTCCTGGGTGTAATGCAGACGGTCCCCACAGCTCAACCACTGCTGCGATGAGGAAACACTGTGTTTACGGTTCATAATGGGAACCCTTACCTGCCGTGTCTCTGTGGGAGCAGAAGGTCGACTTCAGAGGCAGCCAGAGAAACGTACAGTTTACCCTTTCAACGCTACCTGTGGTTTTGTGAGACACGCGGACACTGTTGCCTCTCCCCAGAAATTATATCCTCGAAGCCCTTCAGCCCATGCAGGAGCACCTGGGTGCCAACATTTTCTCCGGGAGGCGCCAGGGTGATGGTTGCGTCTCTTTCTCGTGGTCACAAACTGCATAGCACTGTGCTGGGTTCCATGCTGATATTGGTTACCTAAAGCCAGGAGCATTACTTTCCCAGTGGGAGAGCTGAAAGTGCGGCCCCAAAGTGTGCTGAGAAACAGTGCGGTTGCTCGTGCTCTCTTCACCGTTAGAACGGCTTTGCGAAGGGCAAGGCAGTGTGACTGGAGAAACCCTCTCTTTTCTCCTCCGTGCAGGAGGCATTCCTGGCGCCCCATGTCCCTAAAGGGAACACTCTACGGTTCCACAAGGACCAGAGGATGGGTCAGCGATGCCCTCCATGAATGGACTCGTGCAGAGTTTGGCCAGGACACCTTAAGCATGTAGTGCATGACAGTTAGCATGCCTTTCTGGAGGCTGCTGCTGCCTCAGCATATGCCTTGGAAGAACACTGGGTGGCGGAAGTGTTCTTGGGGCCCTGCGCCTCTGTCCACTATAAAAGTACCCCGGCTCATCTCTGTGAATGCAGAGTGAGCGGCAACAGCCTGTTCTCTTTGCCGGATAACTACATGGCCAAAACATTCAAAAGTACCCCTGAGCAGAGCTGTAAAACTTCGTACGTGGACCCTCAGGGCTCTCGGTGTGGAAGCTGAGGAGCAATAGGAAACACTGTGCGCAGTGTCCCTTCTGGATGTTCTTAACCTAGCAGCACTTTCTGGCTAGCCATGACTCGACTTTAGTGGCCGTCTTGCAAACGGACCGTTTGCCCCTGAACACGGCTAGGCTTCTGGCAGGTTCAGGGCACCGCACACTGATCACGAAGTACAAACAACCAAGGTCCGGGGATAGCCTCCACAATGCTTGCCGGCAGGCAGCCTTTGCCCAGAAGCCTCAGTCAAAGCAGTGGCTTGACGCGAGTGTGCTGTTCAGGACTCCTAGGACTCCTGGGGGCTCACCACGTCGCATGGCAAAACACTGTGTCCCAGTGTGTCTTCCTGGGCGACCGCACCAAAAAGTGATACCTCAGGCAATTGGGACTGGTTCCCTGCACGAAGGATGAAAGGCAACACTCTGCTCTCTTCGCTGCCCACCTATTTGGCCAAGCGTTCCAAAGTCCTCCCGGACTCCGGCCTAGCAGCTCCTGGGTGTAATGCAGACGGTCCCCACAGCTGAACCACTGCTGCGATGAGGAAACACTGTGTTTACGGTTCATACTGGGAAAACTTACCTGCCGTGTCTCTGTGGGAGCAGAAGGTCGACTTCAGAGGCAGCCAGAAAAACGTACAGTTTGCCCTTTCAACGCTACCTGTGGTTTCGTGAGACACGCGGACACTGTTGCCTCTCCCCAGAAATTATATCCTCGAAGCCCTTCAGCCCATGCAGGAGCACCTGGGTGCCAACATTTTCTCCGGGAAGCGTCAGCGTGCGAGTTGCATCTCATTCTCGTGGTCAAAAACTACAGAGCACTGTGCTGCGTTCCATGCTGATATTGGTTACCTAAAGCCAGGAGCATTACTTTCCCAGTGGGAGAGCTGAAAGTGCGGCCCCAAAGTGTGCTGAGAAACAGTGCGGTTGCTCGTGCTCTCTTCACCGTTAGAACGGCTTTGCGAAGGGCAAGGCAGTGTGACTGGAGAAACCCTCTCTTTTCTCCTCCGTGCAGGAGGCTTTCCTGGCGCCCCATGTCCCTAAAGGGAACACTCTACGGTTCCACAAGGACCAAAGGAAGTGTCAAGGATGCCATCCATGAATGGACTCGTGCAGAGTTTGGCCAGGACACCTTATTAAGCATGTAGTGCATGACAGTTAGCATGCCTTTCTGGAGGCTGCTGCTGCCTCAGCATATGCCTTGGAAGAACACTGGGTGGCGGAAGTGTTCTTGGGTCCCTGCGCCTCTGTCCACTATAAAAGTACCCCGGCTCACCTCTGTGAATGCAGAGTGAGCCGCAACAGCCTGTTCTCTTTGCCGGATAACTACATGGCCAAAACATTCAAAAGTACCCCTGAGCAGAGCTGTAAAACTTCGTACGTGGACCCTCAGGGCTCTCGGTGCGGAAGCTGAGGAGCAATAGGAAACACTGTGCGCAGTGTCCCTTCTGGATGTTCTTAACCTAGCAGCACTTTCTGGCTAGCCATGACTCGAAGTTAGAGGCAGTCTTGCAAACGGACCGTTTGCCCCTGAACACGGCTAGGCTTCTGGCAGGTTCAGGGCACCGCACACTGATCACGAAGTACAAACAACCAAGGTCCGGGGATAGCCTACACAATGCTTGCCGGCAGGCAGCCTTTGCCCAGAAGCCTCAGTCAAAGCAGTGACTTGACACGAGTGTGCTGTTCAGGACTCCTAGGACTCCTGGGGGCTCACCACGTCGCATGGCAAAACACTGTGTCCCAGTGTGTCTTCCTGGGCGACCGCACCAAAAAGTGATACCTGAGGCAATTGGGACTGGTTCCCTGCACGAAGGATGAAAGGCAACACTCTGCTCTCTTCGCTGCCCACCTATTTGGCCAAGCGTTCCAAAGTCCTCCCGGACTCCGGCCTAGCAGCTCCTGGGTGTAATGCAGACGGTCCCCACAGCTCAACCACTGCTGCGATGAGGAAACACTGTGTTTACGGTTCATACTGGGAACCCTTACCTGCCGTGTCTCTGTGGGAGCAGAAGGTCGACTTCAGAGGCAGCCAGACAAACGTACAGTTTGCCCTTTCAACGCTACCTGTGGTTTCGTGAGACACGCGGACACTGTTGCCTCTCCCCAGAAATCATATCCTCGAAGCCCTTCAGCCCATGCAGGAGCACCTGGGTGCCAACATTTTCTCCGGGAAGCGTCAGCGTGCAGGTTGCATCTCATTCTCGTGGTCAAAAACTACAGAGCACTGTGCTGGGTTCCATGCTGATATTGGTTACCTAAAGCCAGGAGCACTACTTTCCCAGTGGGAGAGCTGAAAGTGCGGCCCCAAAGTGTGCTGAGAAACAGTGCGGTTGCTCGTGCTCTCTTCACCGTTAGAACGGCTTTGCGAAGGGCAAGGCAGTGTGACTGGAGAAACCCTCTCTTTTCTCCTCCGTGCAGGAGGCTTTCCTGGCGCCCCATGTCCCTAAAGGGAACACTCTACGGTTCCACAAGGACCAAAGGAAGGGTCAAGGATGCCATCAATGAATGGACTCGTGCAGAGTTTGGCCAGGACACCTTAAGCATGTAGTGCATGACAGTTAGCATGCCTTTCTGGAGGCTGCTGCTGCCTCAGCATATGCCTGGGAAGAACACTGGGTGGCGGAAGAGTTCTTGGGGCCCTGCGCCTCTGTCCACTATAAAAGTGCCCCGGTTCATCTCTGGGAATGCAGAGTGAGCCGCAACAGCCTGTTCTCTTTGCCGGATAACTACATGGCCAAAACATTCAAAAGTGCCCCTGAGCAGAGCTGTAAAAGTTCGTACGTGGACCCTCAGGGCTCTCGGTGCGGAAGCTGAGGAGCAATAGGAAACACTGTGCGCAGTGTCCCTTCTGGATGTTCTTAACCTAGCAGCACTTTCTGGCTAGCCATGACTCGACTTTAGTGGCCGTCTTGCAAACGGACCGTTTGCCCCTGAACACGGCTAGGCTTCTGGCAGGTTCAGGGCACCGCACACTGATCACGAAGTACAAACAACCAAGGTCCGGGGATAGCCTCGACAATGCTTGCCGGCAGGCAGCCTTTGCCCAGAAGCCTCAGTCAAAGCAGTGACTTGACGCGAGTGTGCTGTTCAGGACTCCTAGGACTCCTGGGGGCTCACCACGTCGCATGGCAAAACACTGTGTCCCAGTGTGTCTTCCTGGGCGACCGTACCAAAAAGTGATACCTGAGGCAATTGGGACTGGTTCCCTGCACGAAGGATGAAAGGCAACACTCTGCTCTCTTCGCTGCCCACCTATTTCGCCAAGCGTTCCAAAGTCCTCCCGGACTCCGGCCTAGCAGCTCCTGGGTGTAATGCAGACGGTCCCCACAGCTGAACCACTGCTGCGATGAGGAAACACTGTGTTTACAGTTCATACTGGGAACCCTTACCTGCCGTGTCTCTGTGGGAGCAGAAGGTCGACTTCAGAGGCAGCCAGACAAACGTACAGTTTGCCCTTTCAACGCTACCTGTGGTTTTGTGAGACACGCGGACACTGTTGCCTCTCCCCAGAAATTATATCCTCGAAGCCCTTCAGCCCATGCAGGAGCACCTGGGTGCCAACATTTTCTCCGGGAAGCGTCAGCGTGCGGGTTGCATCTCATTCTCGTGGTCAAAAACTATAGAGCACTGTGCTGGGTTCCATGCTGATATTGGTTACCTAAAGCCAGGAGCATTACTTTCCCAGTGGGAGAGCTGAAAGTGCGGCCCCAAAGTGTGCTGAGAAACAGTGCGGTTGCTCGTGCTCTCTTCACCGTTAGAACGGCTTTGCGAAGGGCAAGGCAGTGTGACTGGAGAAACCCTCTCTTTTCTCCTCCGTGCAGGAGGCTTTCCTGGCGCCCCATGTCCCTAAAGGGAACACTCTACGGTTCCACAAGGACCAGAGGATGGGTCAGGGATGCCCTCCATGAATGCACTAGTGCAGAGTTTGGCCAGGACACCTTAAGCATGTAGTGCATGACAGTTAGCATGCCTTTCTGGAGGCTGCTGCTGCCTCAGCATATGCCTTGGAAGAACACTGGGTGGCGGAAGTGTTCTTGGGGCCCTGCGCCTCTGTCCACTATAAAAGTACCCCGGCTCATCTCTGTGAATGCAGAGTGAGCGGCAACAGCCTGTTCTCTTTGCCGGATAACTACATGGCCAAAACATTCAAAAGTAGCCCTGAGCAGAGCTGTAAAAGTTCGTACGTGGACCCTCAGGGCTCTCGGTGCGGAAGCTGAGGAGCAATAGGAAACACTGTGCGCAGTGTCCCTTCTGGATGTTCTTAACCTAGCAGCACTTTCTGGCTAGCCATGACTCGACTTTAGTGGCCGTCTTGCAAACGGACCGTTTGCCCCTGAACACGGCTAGGCTTCTGGTAGTTTCAGGGCCCCGCACACTGATCACGAAGTACAAACAACCAAGGTCCGGGGATAGCCTCGACAATGCTTGCCGGCAGGCAGCCTTTGCCCAGAAGCCTCAGTCAAAGCAGTGACTTGACGAGAGTGTGCTGTTCAGGACTCCTAGGACTCCTGGGGGCTCACCACGTCGCATGGCAAAACACTGTGTCCCAGTGTGTCTTCCTGGGCGACCGCACCAAAAAGTGATACCTGAGGCAATTGGGACTGGTTCCCTGCACGAAGGATGAAAGGCAACACTCTGCTCTCTTCGCTGCCCACCTATTTCGCCAAGCGTTCCAAAGTCCTCCCGGACTCCGGCCTAGCAGCTCCTGGGTGTAATGCAGACGGTCCCCACAGCTGAACCACTGCTGCGATGAGGAAACACTGTGTTTACAGTTCATACTGGGAACCCTTACCTGCCGTGTCTCTGTGGGAGCAGAAGGTCGACTTCAGAGGCAGCCAGAAAAACGTACAGTTTGCCCTTTCAACGCTACCTGTGGTTTTGTGAGACACGCGGACACTGTTGCCTCTCCCCAGAAATTATATCCTCGAAGCCCTTCAGCCCATGCAGGAGCACCTGGGTGCCAACATTTTCTCCGGGAAGCGTCAGCGTGCGGGTTGCATCTGATACTCGTGGTCAAAAACTACAGAGCACTGTGCTGGGTTCCATGCTGATATTGGTTACCTAAAGCCAGGAGCATTACTTTCCCAGTGGGAGAGCTGAAAGTGCGGCCCCAAAGTGTGCTGAGAAACAGTGCGGTTGCTCGTGCTCTCTTCACCGTTAGAACGGCTTTGCGAAGGGCAAGGCAGTGTGACTGGAGATACCCTCTCATTTCTCCTCCGTGCAGGAGGCTTTCCTGGCGCCCCATGTCCCTAAAGGAAACACTCTACGGTTCCACAAGGACCAGAGGATGGGTCAGGGATGCCCTCCATGAATGCACTAGTGCAGAGTTTGGCCAGGACACCTTAAGCATGTAGTGCATGACAGTTAGCATGCCTTTCTGGAGGCTGCTGCTGCCTCAGCATATGCCTTGGAAGAACACTGGGAGGCGGAAGTGTTCTTGGGGCCCTGCGCCTCTGTCCACTATAAAAGTACCCCGGCTCATCTCTGTGAATGCAGAGTGAGCGGCAACAGCCTGTTCTCTTTGCCGGATAACTACATGGCCAAAACATTCAAAAGTACCCCTGAGCAGAGCTGTAAAACTTCGTACGTGGACCCTCAGGGCTCTCGGTGTGGAAGCTGAGGAGCAATAGGAAACACTGTGCGCAGTGTCCCTTCTGGATGTTCTTAACCTAGCAGCACTTTCTGGCTAGCCATGACTCGACTTTAGTGGCCGTCTTGCAAACGGACCGTTTGCCCCTGAACACGGCTAGGCTTCTGGCAGGTTCAGGGCACCGCACACTGATCACGAAGTACAAACAACCAAGGTCCGGGGATAGCCTCCACAATGCTTGCCGGCAGGCAGCCTTTGCCCAGAAGCCTCAGTCAAAGCAGTGGCTTGACGCGAGTGTGCTGTTCAGGACTCCTAGGACTCCTGGGGGCTCACCACGTCGCATGGCAAAACACTGTGTCCCAGTGTGTCTTCCTGGGCGACCGCACCAAAAAGTGATACCTGAGGCAATTGGGACTGGTTCCCTGCACGAAGGATGAAAGGCAACACTCTGCTCTCTTCGCTGCCCACCTATTTGGCCAAGCGTTCCAAAGTCCTCCCGGACTCCGGCCTAGCAGCTCCTGGGTGTAATGCAGACGGTCCCCACAGCTGAACCACTGCTGCGATGAGGAAACACTGTGTTTACGGTTCATACTGGGAACACTTACCTGCCGTGTCTCTGTGGGAGCAGAAGGTCGACTTCAGAGGCAGCCAGAAAAACGTACAGTTTGCCCTTTCAACGCTACCTGTGGTTTCGTGAGACACGCGGACACTGTTGCCTCTCCCCAGAAATTATATCCTCGAAGCCCTTCAGCCCATGCAGGAGCACCTGGGTGCCAACATTTTCTCCGGGAAGCGTCAGCGTGCGAGTTGCATCTCATTCTCGTGGTCAAAAACTACAGAGCACTGTGCTGCGTTCCATGCTGATATTGGTTACCTAAAGCCAGGAGCATTACTTTCCCAGTGGGAGAGCTGAAAGTGCGGCCCCAAAGTGTGCTGAGAAACAGTGCGGTTGCTCGTGCTCTCTTCACCGTTAGAACGGCTTTGCGAAGGGCAAGGCAGTGTGACTGGAGAAACCCTCTCTTTTCTCCTCCGTGCAGGAGGCTTTCCTGGCGCCCCATGTCCCTAAAGGGAACACTCTACGGTTCCACAAGGACCAAAGGAAGTGTCAAGGATGCCATCCATGAATGGACTCGTGCAGAGTTTGGCCAGGACACCTTATTAAGCATGTAGTGCATGACAGTTAGCATGCCTTTCTGGAGGCTGCTGCTGCCTCAGCATATGCCTTGGAAGAACACTGGGTGGCGGAAGTGTTCTTGGGTCCCTGCGCCTCTGTCCACTATAAAAGTACCCCGGCTCACCTCTGTGAATGCAGAGTGAGCCGCAACAGCCTGTTCTCTTTGCCGGATAACTACATGGCCAAAACATTCAAAAGTACCCCTGAGCAGAGCTGTAAAACTTCGTACGTGGACCCTCAGGGCTCTCGGTGCGGAAGCTGAGGAGCAATAGGAAACACTGTGCGCAGTGTCCCTTCTGGATGTTCTTAACCTAGCAGCACTTTCTGGCTAGCCATGACTCGAAGTTAGAGGCAGTCTTGCAAACGGACCGTTTGCCCCTGAACACGGCTAGGCTTCTGGCAGGTTCAGGGCACCGCACACTGATCACGAAGTACAAACAACCAAGGTCCGGGGATAGCCTACACAATGCTTGCCGGCAGGCAGCCTTTGCCCAGAAGCCTCAGTCAAAGCAGTGACTTGACACGAGTGTGCTGTTCAGGACTCCTAGGACTCCTGGGGGCTCACCACGTCGCATGGCAAAACACTGTGTCCCAGTGTGTCTTCCTGGGCGACCGCACCAAAAAGTGATACCTGAGGCAATTGGGACTGGTTCCCTGCACGAAGGATGAAAGGCAACACTCTGCTCTCTTCGCTGCCCACCTATTTGGCCAAGCGTTCCAAAGTCCTCCCGGACTCCGGCCTAGCAGCTCCTGGGTGTAATGCAGACGGTCCCCACAGCTGAACCACTGCTGCGATGAGGAAACACTGTGTTTACGGTTCATACTGGGAACCCTTACCTGCCGTGTCTCTGTGGGAGCAGAAGGTCGACTTCAGAGGCAGCCAGACAAACGTACAGTTTGCCCTTTCAACGCTACCTGTGGTTTTGTGAGACACGCGGACACTGTTGCCTCTCCCCAGAAATCATATCCTCGAAGCCCTTCAGCCCATGCAGGAGCACCTGGGTGCCAACATTTTCTCCGGGAAGCGTCAGCGTGCAGGTTGCATCTCATTCTCGTGGTCAAAAACTACAGAGCACTGTGCTGGGTTCCATGCTGATATTGGTTACCTAAAGCCAGGAGCACTACTTTCCCAGTGGGAGAGCTGAAAGTGCGGCCCCAAAGTGTGCTGAGAAACAGTGCGGTTGCTCGTGCTCTCTTCACCGTTAGAACGGCTTTGCGAAGGGCAAGGCAGTGTGACTGGAGAAACCCTCTCTTTTCTCCTCCGTGCAGGAGGCTTTCCTGGCGCCCCATGTCCCTAAAGGGAACACTCTATGGTTCCACAAGGACCAAAGGAAGGGTCAAGGATGCCATCAATGAATGGACTCGTGCAGAGTTTGGCCAGGACACCTTAAGCATGTAGTGCATGACAGTTAGCATGCCTTTCTGGAGGCTGCTGCTGCCTCAGCATATGCCTGGGAAGAACACTGGGTGGCGGAAGAGTTCTTGGGGCCCTGCGCCTCTGTCCACTATAAAAGTGCCCCGGTTCATCTCTGGGAATGCAGAGTGAGCCGCAACAGCCTGTTCTCTTTGCCGGATAACTACATGGCCAAAACATTCAAAAGTGCCCCTGAGCAGAGCTGTAAAAGTTCGTACGTGGACCCTCAGGGCTCTCGGTGCGGAAGCTGAGGAGCAATAGGAAACACTGTGCGCAGTGTCCCTTCTGGATGTTCTTAACCTAGCAGCACTTTCTGGCTAGCCATGACTCGACTTTAGTGGCCGTCTTGCAAACGGACCGTTTGCCCCTGAACACGGCTAGGCTTCTGGCAGGTTCAGGGCACCGCACACTGATCACGAAGTACAAACAACCAAGGTCCGGGGATAGCCTCGACAATGCTTGCCGGCAGGCAGCCTTTGCCCAGAAGCCTCAGTCAAAGCAGTGACTTGACGCGAGTGTGCTGTTCAGGACTCCTAGGACTCCTGGGGGCTCACCACGTCGCATGGCAAAACACTGTGTCCCAGTGTGTCTTCCTGGGCGACCGCACCAAAAAGTGATACCTGAGGCAATTGGGACTGGTTCCCTGCACGAAGGATGAAAGGCAACACTCTGCTCTCTTCGCTGCCCACCTATTTGGCCAAGCGTTCCAAAGTCCTCCCGGACTCCGGCCTAGCAGCTCCTGGGTGTAATGCAGACGGTCCCCACAGCTGAACCACTGCTGCGATGAGGAAACACTGTGTTTACGGTTCATACTGGGAACCCTTACCTGCCGTGTCTCTGTGGGAGCAGAAGGTCGACTTCAGAGGCAGCCAGACAAACGTACAGTTTGCCCTTTCAACGCTACCTGTGGTTTCGTGAGACACGCGGACACTGTTGCCTCTCCCCAGAAATCATATCCTCGAAGCCCTTCAGCCCATGCAGGAGCACCTGGGTGCCAACATTTTCTCCGGGAAGCGTCAGCGTGCAGGTTGCATCTCATTCTCGTGGTCAAAAACTACAGAGCACTGTGCTGGGTTCCATGCTGATATTGGTTACCTAAAGCCAGGAGCACTACTTTCCCAGTGGGAGAGCTGAAAGTGCGGCCCCAAAGTGTGCTGAGAAACAGTGCGGTTGCTCGTGCTCTCTTCACCGTTAGAACGGCTTTGCGAAGGGCAAGGCAGTGTGACTGGAGAAACCCTCTCTTTTCTCCTCCGTGCAGGAGGCTTTCCTGGCGCCCCATGTCCCTAAAGGGAACACTCTATGGTTCCACAAGGACCAAAGGAAGGGTCAAGGATGCCATCAATGAATGGACTCGTGCAGAGTTTGGCCAGGACACCTTAAGCATGTAGTGCATGACAGTTAGCATGCCTTTCTGGAGGCTGCTGCTGCCTCAGCATATGCCTGGGAAGAACACTGGGTGGCGGAAGAGTTCTTGGGGCCCTGCGCCTCTGTCCACTATAAAAGTGCCCCGGTTCATCTCTGGGAATGCAGAGTGAGCCGCAACAGCCTGTTCTCTTTGCCGGATAACTACATGGCCAAAACATTCAAAAGTGCCCCTGAGCAGAGCTGTAAAAGTTCGTACGTGGACCCTCAGGGCTCTCGGTGCGGAAGCTGAGGAGCAATAGGAAACACTGTGCGCAGTGTCCCTTCTGGATGTTCTTAACCTAGCAGCACTTTCTGGCTAGCCATGACTCGACTTTAGTGGCCGTCTTGCAAACGGACCGTTTGCCCCTGAACACGGCTAGGCTTCTGGCAGGTTCAGGGCACCGCACACTGATCACGAAGTACAAACAACCAAGGTCCGGGGATAGCCTCGACAATGCTTGCCGGCAGGCAGCCTTTGCCCAGAAGCCTCAGTCAAAGCAGTGACTTGACGCGAGTGTGCTGTTCAGGACTCCTAGGACTCCTGGGGGCTCACCACGTCGCATGGCAAAACACTGTGTCCCAGTGTGTCTTCCTGGGCGACCGCACCAAAAAGTGATACCTGAGGCAATTGGGACTGGTTCCCTGCACGAAGGATGAAAGGCAACACTCTGCTCTCTTCGCTGCCCACCTATTTGGCCAAGCGTTCCAAAGTCCTCCCGGACTCCGGCCTAGCAGCTCCTGGGTGTAATGCAGACGGTCCCCACAGCTGAACCACTGCTGCGATGAGGAAACACTGTGTTTACAGTTCATACTGGGAACCCTTACCTGCCGTGTCTCTGTGGGAGCAGAAGGTCGACTTCAGAGGCAGCCAGACAAACGTACAGTTTGCCCTTTCAACGCTACCTGTGGTTTTGTGAGACACGCGGACACTGTTGCCTCTCCCCAGAAATTATATCCTCGAAGCTCTTCAGCCCATGCAGAAGCACCTGGGTGCCAACATTTTCTCCGGGAAGCGTCAGCGTGCGGGTTGCATCTCATTCTCGTGGTCAAAAACTACAGAGCACTGTGCTGGGTTCCATGCTGATATTGGTTACCTAAAGCCAGGAGCATTACTTTCCCAGTGGGAGAGCTGAAAGTGCGGCCCCAAAGTGTGCTGAGAAACAGTGCGGTTGCTCGTGCTCTCTTCACCGTTAGAACGGCTTTGCGAAGGGCAAGGCAGTGTGACTGGAGAAACCCTCTCTTTTCTCCTCCGTGCAGGAGGCTTTCCTGGCGCCCCATGTCCCTAAAGGGAACACTCTACGGTTCCACAAGGACCAGAGGATGGGTCAGGGATGCCCTCCATGAATGCACTAGTGCAGAGTTTGGCCAGGACACCTTAAGCATGTAGTGCATGACAGTTAGCATGCCTTTCTGGAGGCTGCTGCTGCCTCAGCATATGCCTTGGAAGAACACTGGGTGGCGGAAGTGTTCTTGGGGCCCTGCGCCTCTGTCCACTATAAAAGTACCCCGGCTCATCTCTGTGAATGCAGAGTGAGCGGCAACAGCCTGTTCTCTTTGCCGGATAACTACATGGCCAAAACATTCAAAAGTAGCCCTGAGCAGAGCTGTAAAAGTTCGTACGTGGACCCTCAGGGCTCTCGGTGCGGAAGCTGAGGAGCAATAGGAAACACTGTGCGCAGTGTCCCTTCTGGATGTTCTTAACCTAGCAGCACTTTCTGGCTAGCCATGACTCGACTTTAGTGGCCGTCTTGCAAACGGACCGTTTGCCCCTGAACACGGCTAGGCTTCTGGTAGTTTCAGGGCACCGCACACTGATCACGAAGTACAAACAACCAAGGTCCGGGGATAGCCTCGACAATGCTTGCCGGCAGGCAGCCTTTGCCCAGAAGCCTCAGTCAAAGCAGTGACTTGACGAGAGTGTGCTGTTCAGGACTCCTAGGACTCCTGGGGGCTCACCACGTCGCATGGCAAAACACTGTGTCCCAGTGTGTCTTCCTGGGCGACCGCACCAAAAAGTGATACCTGAGGCAATTGGGACTGGTTCCCTGCACGAAGGATGAAAGGCAACACTCTGCTCTCTTCGCTGCCCACCTATTTCGCCAAGCGTTCCAAAGTCCTCCCGGACTCCGGCCTAGCAGCTCCTGGGTGTAATGCAGACGGTCCCCACAGCTGAACCACTGCTGCGATGAGGAAACACTGTGTTTACAGTTCATACTGGGAACCCTTACCTGCCGTGTCTCTGTGGGAGCAGAAGGTCGACTTCAGAGGCAGCCAGAAAAACGTACAGTTTGCCCTTTCAACGCTACCTGTGGTTTTGTGAGACACGCGGACACTGTTGCCTCTCCCCAGAACTTATATCCTCGAAGCCCTTCAGCCCATGCAGGAGCACCTGGGTGCCAACATTTTCTCCGGGAAGCGTCAGCGTGCGGGTTGCATCTGATACTCGTGGTCAAAAACTACAGAGCACTGTGCTGGGTTCCATGCTGATATTGGTTACCTAAAGCCAGGAGCATTACTTTCCCAGTGGGAGAGCTGAAAGTGCGGCTCCAAAGTGTGCTGAGAAACAATGCGGTTGCTCGTGTTCGCTTCACCGTTAGAACGGCTTTGCGAAGGGCAAGGCAGTGTGACTGGAGAAACCCTCTCTTTTCTCCTCCGTGCAGGAGGCTTTCCTGGCGCCCCATGTCCCTAAAGGGAACACTCTACGGTTCCACAAGGACCAGAGGATGGGTCAGGGATGCCCTCCATGAATGCACTAGTGCAGTGTTTGGCCAGGACACCTTAAGCATGTAGTGCATGACAGTTAGCATGCCTCTCTGGAGGCTGCTGCTGCCTCAGCATATGCCTTGGAAGAACACTGGGTGGCGGAAGTGTTCTTGGGGCCCTGCGCCTCTGTCCACTATAAAAGTACCCCGGCTCACCTCTGTGAATGCAGAGTGAGCCGCAACAGCCTGTTCTCTTTGCCGGATAACTACATGGCCAAAACATTCAAAAGTAGCCCTGAGCAGAGCTGTAAAACTTCGTACGTGGACCCTCAGTGCTCTCGGTGCGGAAGCTGAGGAGCAATAGGAAACACTGTGCGCAGTGTCCCTTCTGGATGTTCTTAACCTAGCAGCACTTTCTGGCTAGCCATGACTCGACTTTAGTGGCCGTCTTGCAAACGGACCGTTTGCCCCTGAACACGGCTAGGCTTCTGGCAGGTTCAGGGCACCGCACACTGATCACGAAGTACAAACAACCAAGGTCCGGGGATAGCCTCGACAATGCTTGCCGGCAGGCAGCCTTTGCCCAGAAGCCTCAGTCAAAGCAGTGACTTGACGCGAGTGCGCTGTTCAGGACTCCTAGGACTCCTGGGGGCTCACCACGTCGCATGGCAAAACACTGTGTCCCAGTGTGTCTTCCTGGGCGACCGCACCAAAAAGTGATACCTGAGGCAATTGGGACTGGTTCCCTGCACGAAGGATGAAAGGCAACACTCTGCTCTCTTCGCTGCCCACCTATTTGGCCAAGCGTTCCAAAGTCCTCCCGGACTCTGGCCTAGCAGCTCCTGGGTGTAATGCAGACGGTCCCCACAGCTGAACCACTGCTGCGATGAGGAAACACTGTGTTTACGGTTCATACTGGGAACACTTACCTGCCGTGTCTCTGTGGGAGCAGAAGGTCGACTTCAGAGGCAGCCAGAAAAACGTACAGTTTGCCCTTTCAACGCTACCTGTGGTTTCGTGAGACACGCGGCCACTGTTGCCTCTCCCCAGAAATTATATCCTCGAAGCCCTTCAGCCCATGCAGGAGCACCTGGGTGCCAACATTTTCTCCGGGAAGCGTCAGCGTGCGGGTTGCATCTCTTTCTCGTGGTCAGAAACTACAGAGCACTGTGCTGGGTTCCATGCTGACATTGGTTACCTAAAGCCAGGAGCATTACTTTCCCAGTGGGAGAGCTGAAAGTGCGGCCCCAAAGTGTGCTGAGAAACAGTGCGGTTGCTCGTGCTCGCTTCACCGTTAGAACGGCTTTGCGAAGGGCAAGGCAGTGTGACTGGAGATACCCTCTCTTTTCTGCTCCGTGCAGGAGGCTTTCCTGGCGCCCCATGTCCCTAAAGGGAACACTCTACGGTTCCACAAGGACCAGAGGATGGGTCAGGGATGCCCTCCATGAATGCACTAGTGCAGAGTTTGGCCAGGACACCTTAAGCATGTAGTGCATGACAGTTAGCATGCCTTTCTGGAGGCTGCTGCTGCCTCAGCATATGCCTTGGAAGAACACTGGGTGGCGGAAGTGTTCTTGGGGCCCTGCGCCTCTGTCCACTATAAAAGTACCCCGGCTCATCTCTGTGAATGCAGAGTGAGCGGCAACAGCCTGTTCTCTTTGCCGGATAACTACATGGCCAAAACATTCAAAAGTACCCCTGAGCAGAGCTGTAAAACTTCGTACGTGGACCCTCAGGGCTCTCGGTGCGGAAGCTGAGGAGCAATAGGAAACACTGTGCGCAGTGTCCCTTCTGGATGTTCTTAACCTAGCAGCACTTTCTGGCTAGCCATGACTCGACTTTAGTGGCCGTCTGGCAAACGGACCGTTTGCCCCTGAACACGGCTAGGCTTCTGGCAGGTTCAGGGCAAAGCACACTGATCACCAAGTACAAACAACCAAGGTCCGGGGATAGCCTCCACAATGCTTGCCGGCAGGCAGCCTTTGCCCAGAAGCCTCAGTCAAAGCAGTGACTTGACGCGAGTGTGCTGTTCAGGACTCCTAGGACTCCAGGGGGCTCACCACGTCGCATGGCAAAACACTGTGTCCCCAGTGTGTCTTCCTGGGCGACCGCACCAAAAAGTGATACCTGAGGCAATTGGGACTGGTTCCCTGCACGAAGGATGAAAGGCAACACTCTGCTCTCTTCCCTGCCCACCTATTCGCCCAAGCGTTCCAAAGTCCTCCCGGACTCCGGCCTAGCAGCTCCTGGGTGTAATGCAGACGGTCCCCACAGCTGAACCACTGCTGCGATGAGGAAACACTGTGTTTACGGTTCATACTGGGAAAACTTACCTGCCGTGTCTCTGTGGGAGCAGAAGGTCGACTTCAGAGGCAGCCAGAAAAACGTACAGTTTGCCCTTTCAACGCTACCTGTGGTTTCGTGAGACACGCGGACACTGTTGCCTCTCCCCAGAAATTATATCCTCGAAGCCCTTCAGCCCATGCAGGAGCACCTGGGTGCCAACATTTTCTCCGGGAAGCGTCAGCGTGCGAGTTGCATCTCATTCTCGTGGTCAAAAACTACAGAGCACTGTGCTGGGTTCCATGCTGATATTGGTTACCTAAAGCCAGGAGCATTACTTTCCCAGTGGGAGAGCTGAAAGTGCGGCCCCAAAGTGTGCTGAGAAACAGTGCGGTTGCTCGTGCTCTCTTCACCGTTAGAACGGCTTTGCGAAGGGCAAGGCAGTGTGACTGGAGAAACCCTCTCTTTTCTCCTCCGTGCAGGAGGCTTTCCTGGCGCCCCATGTCCCTAAAGGGAACACTCTACGGTTCCACAAGGACCAGAGGATGGGTCAGGGATGCCCTCCATGAATGCACTAGTGCAGAGTTTGGCCAGGACACCTTAAGCATGTAGTGCATGACAGTTAGCATGCCTTTCTGGAGGCTGCTGCTGCCTCAGCATATGCCTTGGAAGAACACTGGGTGGCGGAAGTGTTCTTGGGGCCCTGCGCCTCTGTCCACTATAAAAGTACCCCGGCTCATCTCTGTGAATGCAGAGTGAGCGGCAACAGCCTGTTCTCTTTGCCGGATAACTACATGGCCAAAACATTCAAAAGTAGCCCTGAGCAGAGCTGTAAAAGTTCGTACGTGGACCCTCAGGGCTCTCGGTGCGGAAGCTGAGGAGCAATAGGAAACACTGTGCGCAGTGTCCCTTCTGGATGTTCTTAACCTAGCAGCACTTTCTGGCTAGCCATGACTCGACTTTAGTGGCCGTCTTGCAAACGGACCGTTTGCCCCTGAACACGGCTAGGCTTCTGGTAGTTTCAGGGCACCGCACACTGATCACGAAGTACAAACAACCAAGGTCCGGGGATAGCCTCGACAATGCTTGCCGGCAGGCAGCCTTTGCCCAGAAGCCTCAGTCAAAGCAGTGACTTGACGAGAGTGTGCTGTTCAGGACTCCTAGGACTCCTGGGGGCTCACCACGTCGCATGGCAAAACACTGTGTCCCAGTGTGTCTTCCTGGGCGACCGCACCAAAAAGTGATACCTGAGGCAATTGGGACTGGTTCCCTGCACGAAGGATGAAAGGCAACACTCTGCTCTCTTCGCTGCCCACCTATTTCGCCAAGCGTTCCAAAGTCCTCCCGGACTCCGGCCTAGCAGCTCCTGGGTGTAATGCAGACGGTCCCCACAGCTGAACCACTGCTGCGATGAGGAAACACTGTGTTTACAGTTCATACTGGGAACCCTTACCTGCCGTGTCTCTGTGGGAGCAGAAGGTCGACTTCAGAGGCAGCCAGAAAAACGTACAGTTTGCCCTTTCAACGCTACCTGTGGTTTTGTGAGACACGCGGACACTGTTGCCTCTCCCCAGAACTTATATCCTCGAAGCCCTTCAGCCCATGCAGGAGCACCTGGGTGCCAACATTTTCTCCGGGAAGCGTCAGCGTGCGGGTTGCATCTGATACTCGTGGTCAAAAACTACAGAGCACTGTGCTGGGTTCCATGCTGATATTGGTTACCTAAAGCCAGGAGCATTACTTTCCCAGTGGGAGAGCTGAAAGTGCGGCTCCAAAGTGTGCTGAGAAACAATGCGGTTGCTCGTGTTCGCTTCACCGTTAGAACGGCTTTGCGAAGGGCAAGGCAGTGTGACTGGAGAAACCCTCTCTTTTCTCCTCCGTGCAGGAGGCTTTCCTGGCGCCCCATGTCCCTAAAGGGAACACTCTACGGTTCCACAAGGACCAGAGGATGGGTCAGGGATGCCCTCCATGAATGCACTAGTGCAGTGTTTGGCCAGGACACCTTAAGCATGTAGTGCATGACAGTTAGCATGCCTCTCTGGAGGCTGCTGCTGCCTCAGCATATGCCTTGGAAGAACACTGGGTGGCGGAAGTGTTCTTGGGGCCCTGCGCCTCTGTCCACTATAAAAGTACCCCGGCTCACCTCTGTGAATGCAGAGTGAGCCGCAACAGCCTGTTCTCTTTGCCGGATAACTACATGGCCAAAACATTCAAAAGTAGCCCTGAGCAGAGCTGTAAAACTTCGTACGTGGACCCTCAGTGCTCTCGGTGCGGAAGCTGAGGAGCAATAGGAAACACTGTGCGCAGTGTCCCTTCTGGATGTTCTTAACCTAGCAGCACTTTCTGGCTAGCCATGACTCGACTTTAGTGGCCGTCTTGCAAACGGACCGTTTGCCCCTGAACACGGCTAGGCTTCTGGCAGGTTCAGGGCACCGCACACTGATCACGAAGTACAAACAACCAAGGTCCGGGGATAGCCTCGACAATGCTTGCCGGCAGGCAGCCTTTGCCCAGAAGCGTCAGTCAAAGCAGTGACTTGACGCGAGTGCGCTGTTCAGGACTCCTAGGACTCCTGGGGGCTCACCACGTCGCATGGCAAAACACTGTGTCCCAGTGTGTCTTCCTGGGCGACCGCACCAAAAAGTGATACCTGAGGCAATTGGGACTGGTTCCCTGCACGAAGGATGAAAGGCAACACTCTGCTCTCTTCGCTGCCCACCTATTTGGCCAAGCGTTCCAAAGTCCTCCCGGACTCTGGCCTAGCAGCTCCTGGGTGTAATGCAGACGGTCCCCACAGCTGAACCACTGCTGCGATGAGGAAACACTGTGTTTACGGTTCATACTGGGAACACTTACCTGCCGTGTCTCTGTGGGAGCAGAAGGTCGACTTCAGAGGCAGCCAGAAAAACGTACAGTTTGCCCTTTCAACGCTACCTGTGGTTTCGTGAGACACGCGGACACTGTTGCCTCTCCCCAGAAATTATATCCTCGAAGCCCTTCAGCCCATGCAGGAGCACCTGGGTGCCAACATTTTCTCCGGGAAGCGTCAGCGTGCGGGTTGCATCTCTTTCTCGTGGTCAGAAACTACAGAGCACTGTGCTGGGTTCCATGCTGACATTGGTTACCTAAAGCCAGGAGCATTACTTTCCCAGTGGGAGAGCTGAAAGTGCGGCCCCAAAGTGTGCTGAGAAACAGTGCGGTTGCTCGTGCTCGCTTCACCGTTAGAACGGCTTTGCGAAGGGCAAGGCAGTGTGACTGGAGATACCCTCTCTTTTCTGCTCCGTGCAGGAGGCTTTCCTGGCGCCCCATGTCCCTAAAGGGAACACTCTACGGTTCCACAAGGACCAGAGGATGGGTCAGGGATGCCCTCCATGAATGCACTAGTGCAGAGTTTGGCCAGGACACCTTAAGCATGTAGTGCATGACAGTTAGCATGCCTTTCTGGAGGCTGCTGCTGCCTCAGCATATGCCTTGGAAGAACACTGGGTGGCGGAAGTGTTCTTGGGGCCCTGCGCCTCTGTCCACTATAAAAGTACCCCGGCTCATCTCTGTGAATGCAGAGTGAGCGGCAACAGCCTGTTCTCTTTGCCGGATAACTACATGGCCAAAACATTCAAAAGTACCCCTGAGCAGAGCTGTAAAACTTCGTACGTGGACCCTCAGGGCTCTCGGTGCGGAAGCTGAGGAGCAATAGGAAACACTGTGCGCAGTGTCCCTTCTGGATGTTCTTAACCTAGCAGCACTTTCTGGCTAGCCATGACTCGACTTTAGTGGCCGTCTGGCAAACGGACCGTTTGCCCCTGAACACGGCTAGGCTTCTGGCAGGTTCAGGGCAAAGCACACTGATCACCAAGTACAAACAACCAAGGTCCGGGGATAGCCTCCACAATGCTTGCCGGCAGGCAGCCTTTGCCCAGAAGCCTCAGTCAAAGCAGTGACTTGACGCGAGTGTGCTGTTCAGGACTCCTAGGACTCCAGGGGGCTCACCACGTCGCATGGCAAAACACTGTGTCCCCAGTGTGTCTTCCTGGGCGACCGCACCAAAAAGTGATACCTGAGGCAATTGGGACTGGTTCCCTGCACGAAGGATGAAAGGCAACACTCTGCTCTCTTCCCTGCCCACCTATTCGCCCAAGCGTTCCAAAGTCCTCCCGGACTCCGGCCTAGCAGCTCCTGGGTGTAATGCAGACGGTCCCCACAGCTGAACCACTGCTGCGATGAGGAAACACTGTGTTTACGGTTCATACTGGGAAAACTTACCTGCCGTGTCTCTGTGGGAGCAGAAGGTCGACTTCAGAGGCAGCCAGAAAAACGTACAGTTTGCCCTTTCAACGCTACCTGTGGTTTCGTGAGACACGCGGACACTGTTGCCTCTCCCCAGAAATTATATCCTCGAAGCCCTTCAGCCCATGCAGGAGCACCTGGGTGCCAACATTTTCTCCGGGAAGCGTCAGCGTGCGAGTTGCATCTCATTCTCGTGGTCAAAAACTACAGAGCACTGTGCTGGGTTCCATGCTGATATTGGTTACCTAAAGCCAGGAGCATTACTTTCCCAGTGGGAGAGCTGAAAGTGCGGCCCCAAAGTGTGCTGAGAAACAGTGCGGTTGCTCGTGCTCTCTTCACCGTTAGAACGGCTTTGCGAAGGGCAAGGCAGTGTGACTGGAGAAACCCTCTCTTTTCTCCTCCGTGCAGGAGGCTTTCCTGGCGCCCCATGTCCCTAAAGGGAACACTCTACGGTTCCACAAGGACCAAAGGAAGTGTCAAGGATGCCATCCATGAATGGACTCGTGCAGAGTTTGGCCAGGACACCTTATTAAGCATGTAGTGCATGACAGTTAGCATGCCTTTCTGGAGGCTGCTGCTGCCTCAGCATATGCCTTGGAAGAACACTGGGTGGCGGAAGAGTTCTTGGGGCCCTGCGCATCTGTCCACTATAAAAGTGCCCCGGTTCATCTCTGGGAATGCAGAGTGAGCCGCAACAGCCTGTTCTCTTTGCCGGATAACTACATGGCCAAAACATTCAAAAGTGCCCCTGAGCAGAGCTGTAAAATTTCGTACGTGGACCCTCAGGGCTCTCGGTGCGGAAGCTGAGGAGCAATAGGAAACACTGTGCGCAGTGTCCCTTCTGGATGTTCTTAACCTAGCAGCACTTTCTGGCTAGCCATGACTCGACTTTAGTGGCCGTCTGGCAAACGGACCGTTTGCCCCTGAACACTGCTAGGCTGCTGGCAGGTTCAGGGCCCCGCACACTGATCACGAAGTACAAACAACCAAGGTCCGGGGATAGCATCCACAATGCTTGCCGGCAGGCAGCCTTTGCCCAGAAGCCTCAGGCAAAGCAGTGGCTTGACGCGAGTGTGCTGTTCAGGACTCCGAGGACTCCTGGGGGCTCTCCACATCGCATGAAAAAACACTGTGTCCCGAGTGTGTCTTCTTGGGCGACCTCACCAAAATGAGATACCTGAGGCAATTGGGACTGGTTCCCTGCAAGAAGAATGAAAGGCAACACTCTGCTCTCTTCGCTTCCCACCTATATGGCCAAGCATTCCAAAGTCCTCCCGTACTCCGGCCTAGCAGCTCCTGGGTGTAATGCAGACGGTCCCCACAGCTGAACCACTGCTGCGATGAGGAAACACTGTGTTTACGGTTCATACTGGGAACCCTTACCTGCCGTGTCTCTGTGGGAGCAGAAGGTCGACTTCAGAGGCAGCCAGACAAACGTACAGTTTGCCCTTTCAACGCTACCTGTGGTTTTGTGAGACACGCGGACACTGTTGCCTCTCCCCAGAAATTATATCCTCGAAGCCCTTCAGCCCATGCAGGAGCACCTGGGTGCCAACATTTTCTCCGGGAAGCACCAGGGTGCTGGTTGCGTGTCGTTCTCGTGGTCAAAAACTACAGAGCACTGTGCTGGGTTCCATGTTGATATTGGTCACCTAAAGCCAGGAGCATTACTTTCCCAGTGGGAGAGCTGAAAGTGCGGCCCCAAAGTGTGCTGAGAAACAGTGCGGTTGCTCGTGTTATCTTCACCGTTAGAACTGCTTTGCGAAGGGCAAGGCAGTGTGACTGGAGATACCCTCTCTTTTCTCCTCCGTGCAGGAGGCTTTCCTGGCGCCCCATGTCCCTAAAGGGAACACTCTACGGTTCCACAAGGACCAGAGGATGGGTCAGGGATGCCGTCCATGAATGCACTAGTGCAGAGTTTGGCCCGGACACCTTAAGCATGTAGTGCATGACAGTTAGCATGCCTTTCTGGAGGCTGCTGCTGCCTCAGCATATGCCTGGGAAGAACACTGGGTGGCGGAAGAGTTCTTGGGGCCCTGCGCCTCTGTCCACTATAAAAGTGCCCCGGTTCATCTCTGGGAATGCAGAGTGAGCCGCAACAGCCTGTTCTCTTTGCCGGATAACTACATGGCCAAAACATTCAAAAGTGCCCCTGAGCAGAGCTGTAAAAGTTCGTACGTGGACCCTCAGGGCTCTCGGTGCGGAAGCTGAGGAGCAATAGGAAACACTGTGCGCAGTGTCCCTTCTGGATGTTCTTAACCTAGCAGCACTTTCTGGCTAGCCATGACTCGACTTTAATGGCCGTCTTGCAAACGGACCGTTTGCCCCTGAACACGGCTAGGCTTCTGGCAGGTTCAGGGCACCGCACACTGATCACGAAGTACAAACAACCAAGGTCCGGGGATAGCCTCCACAATGCTTGCCGGCAGGCAGCCTTTGCCCAGAAGCCTCAGTCAAAGCAGTGACTTGACGCGAGTGTGCTGTTCAGGACTCCTAGGACTCCTGGGGGCTCACCACGTCGCATGGCAAAACACTGTGTCCCAGTGTGTCTTCCTGGGCGACCGCACCAAAAAGTGATACCTGAGGCAATTGGGACTGGTTCCCTGCACGAAGGATGAAAGGCAACACTCTGCTCTCTTCGCTGCCCACCTATTTGGCCAAGCGTTCCAAAGTCCTCCCGGACTCCGGCCTAGCAGCTCCTGGGTGTAATGCAGACGGTCCCCACAGCTGAACCACTGCTGCGATGAGGAAACACTGTGTTTACGGTTCATACTGGGAACCCTTACCTGCCGTGTCTCTGTGGGAGCAGAAGGTCGACTTCAGAGGCAGCCAGACAAACGTACAGTTTGCCCTTTCAACGCTACCTGTGGTTTCGTGAGACACGCGGACACTGTTGCCTCTCCCCAGAAATCATATCCTCGAAGCTCTTCAGCCCATGCAGGAGCACCTGGGTGCCAACATTTTCTCCGGGGAGCGTCAGCGTGCAGGTTGCATCTCATTCTCGTGGTCAAAAACTACAGAGCACTGTGCTGGGTTCCATGCTGATATTGGTTACCTAAAGTCAGGAGCACTACTTTCCCAGTGGGAGAGCTGAAAGTGCGGCCCCAAAGTGTGCTGAGAAACAGTGCGGTTGCTCGTGCTCTCTTCACCGTTAGAACGGCTTTGCGAAGGGCAAGGCAGTGTGACTGGAGAAACCCTCTCTTTTCTCCTCCGTGCAGGAGGCTTTCCTGGCGCCCCATGTCCCTAAAGGGAACACTCTATGGTTCCACAAGGACCAAAGGAAGGGTCAAGGATGCCATCAATGAATGGACTCGTGCAGAGTTTGGCCAGGACACCTTAAGCATGTCGTGCATGACAGTTAGCATGCCTTTCTGGAGGCTGCTGCTGCCTCAGCATATGCCTGGGAAGAACACTGGGTGGCGGAAGAGTTCTTGGGGCCCTGCGCCTCTGTCCACTATAAAAGTGCCCCGGTTCATCTCTGGGAATGCAGAGTGAGCCGCAACAGCCTGTTCTCTTTGCCGGATAACTACATGGCCAAAACATTCAAAAGTGCCCCTGAGCAGAGCTGTAAAAGTTCGTACGTGGACCCTCAGGGCTCTCGGTGCGGAAGCTGAGGAGCAATAGGAAACACTGTGCGCAGTGTCCCTTCTGGATGTTCTTAACCTAGCAGCACTTTCTGGCTAGCCATGACTCGACTTTAGTGGCCGTCTTGCAAACGGACCGTTTGTCCCTGAACACGGCTAGGCTTCTGGCAGGTTCAGGGCACCGCACACTGATCACGAAGTACAAACAACCAAGGTCCGGGGATAGCCTCGACAATGCTTGCCGGCAGGCAGCCTTTGCCCAGAAGCCTCAGTCAAAGCAGTGACTTGACGCGAGTGTGCTGTTCAGGACTCCTAGGACTCCTGGGGGCTCACCACGTCGCATGGCAAAACACTGTGTCCCAGTGTGTCTTCCTGGGCGACCGCACCAAAAAGTGATACCTGAGGCAATTGGGACTGGTTCCCTGCACGAAGGATGAAAGGCAACACTCTGCTCTCTTCGCTGCCCACCTATTTGGCCAAGCGTTCCAAAGTCCTCCCGGACTCCGGCCTAGCAGCTCCTGGGTGTAATGCAGACGGTCCCCACAGCTGAACCACTGCTGCGATGAGGAAACACTGTGTTTACAGTTCATACTGGGAACCCTTACCTGCCGTGTCTCTGTGGGAGCAGAAGGTCGACTTCAGAGGCAGCCAGACAAACGTACAGTTTGCCCTTTCAACGCTACCTGTGGTTTTGTGAGACACGCGGACACTGTTGCCTCTCCCCAGAAATTATATCCTCGAAGCTCTTCAGCCCATGCAGAAGCACCTGGGTGCCAACATTTTCTCCGGGAAGCGTCAGCGTGCGGGTTGCATCTCATTCTCGTGGTCAAAAACTACAGAGCACTGTGCTGGGTTCCATGCTGATATTGGTTACCTAAAGCCAGGAGCATTACTTTCCCAGTGGGAGAGCTGAAAGTGCGGCCCCAAAGTGTGCTGAGAAACAGTGCGGTTGCTCGTGCTCTCTTCACCGTTAGAACGGCTTTGCGAAGGGCAAGGCAGTGTGACTGGAGAAACCCTCTCTTTTCTCCTCCGTGCAGGAGGCTTTCCTGGCGCCCCATGTCCCTAAAGGGAACACTCTACGGTTCCACAAGGACCAGAGGATGGGTCAGGGATGCCCTCCATGAATGCACTAGTGCAGAGTTTGGCCAGGACACCTTAAGCATGTAGTGCATGACAGTTAGCATGCCTTTCTGGAGGCTGCTGCTGCCTCAGCATATGCCTTGGAAGAACACTGGGTGGCGGAAGTGTTCTTGGGGCCCTGCGCCTCTGTCCACTATAAAAGTACCCCGGCTCATCTCTGTGAATGCAGAGTGAGCGGCAACAGCCTGTTCTCTTTGCCGGATAACTACATGGCCAAAACATTCAAAAGTAGCCCTGAGCAGAGCTGTAAAAGTTCGTACGTGGACCCTCAGGGCTCTCGGTGCGGAAGCTGAGGAGCAATAGGAAACACTGTGCGCAGTGTCCCTTCTGGATGTTCTTAACCTAGCAGCACTTTCTGGCTAGCCATGACTCGACTTTAGTGGCCGTCTTGCAAACGGACCGTTTGCCCCTGAACACGGCTAGGCTTCTGGTAGTTTCAGGGCACCGCACACTGATCACGAAGTACAAACAACCAA
Organism: Mesoplodon densirostris; assembly: GCF_025265405.1. Lineage (NCBI taxonomy): Eukaryota > Metazoa > Chordata > Mammalia > Artiodactyla > Ziphiidae > Mesoplodon > Mesoplodon densirostris. Next base: position 70,883,280 of record NC_082665.1, on the reverse strand, counting down.
GGTCCGGGGATAGCCTCGACAATGCTTGCCGGCAGGCAGCCTTTGCCCAGAAGCCTCAGTCAAAGCAGTGACTTGACGAGAGTGTGCTGTTCAGGACTCCTAGGACTCCTGGGGGCTCACCACGTCGCATGGCAAAACACTGTGTCCCAGTGTGTCTTCCTGGGCGACCGCACCAAAAAGTGATACCTGAGGCAATTGGGACTGGTTCCCTGCACGAAGGATGAAAGGCAACACTCTGCTCTCTTCGCTGCCCACCTATTTCGCCAAGCGTTCCAAAGTCCTCCCGGACTCCGGCCTAGCAGCTCCTGGGTGTAATGCAGACGGTCCCCACAGCTGAACCACTGCTGCGATGAGGAAACACTGTGTTTACAGTTCATACTGGGAACCCTTACCTGCCGTGTCTCTGTGGGAGCAGAAGGTCGACTTCAGAGGCAGCCAGAAAAACGTACAGTTTGCCCTTTCAACGCTACCTGTGGTTTTGTGAGACACGCGGACACTGTTGCCTCTCCCCAGAAATTATATCCTCGAAGCCCTTCAGCCCATGCAGGAGCACCTGGGTGCCAACATTTTCTCCGGGAAGCGTCAGCGTGCGGGTTGCATCTGATACTCGTGGTCAAAAACTACAGAGCACTGTGCTGGGTTCCATGCTGATATTGGTTACCTAAAGCCAGGAGCATTACTTTCCCAGTGGGAGAGCTGAAAGTGCGGCTCCAAAGTGTGCTGAGAAACAATGCGGTTGCTCGTGCTCGCTTCACCGTTAGAACGGCTTTGCGAAGGGCAAGGCAGTGTGACTGGAGAAACCCTCTCTTTTCTCCTCCGTGCAGGAGGCTTTCCTGGCGCCCCATGTCCCTAAAGGGAACACTCTACGGTTCCACAAGGACCAGAGGATGGGTCAGGGATGCCCTCCATGAATGCACTAGTGCAGTGTTTGGCCAGGACACCTTAAGCATGTAGTGCATGACAGTTAGCATGCCTCTCTGGAGGCTGCTGCTGCCTCAGCATATGCCTTGGAAGAACACTGGGTGGCGGAAGTGTTCTTGGGGCCCTGCGCCTCTGTCCACTATAAAAGTACCCCGGCTCACCTCTGTGAATGCAGAGTGAGCCGCAACAGCCTGTTCTCTTTGCCGGATAACTACATGGCCAAAACATTCAAAAGTAGCCCTGAGCAGAGCTGTAAAACTTCGTACGTGGACCCTCAGTGCTCTCGGTGCGGAAGCTGAGGAGCAATAGGAAACACTGTGCGCAGTGTCCCTTCTGGATGTTCTTAACCTAGCAGCACTTTCTGGCTAGCCATGACTCGACTTTAGTGGCCGTCTTGCAAACGGACCGTTTGCCCCTGAACACGGCTAGGCTTCTGGCAGGTTCAGGGCACCGCACACTGATCACGAAGTACAAACAACCAAGGTCCGGGGATAGCCTCGACAATGCTTGCCGGCAGGCAGCCTTTGCCCAGAAGCCTCAGTCAAAGCAGTGACTTGACGCGAGTGCGCTGTTCAGGACTCCTAGGACTCCTGGGGGCTCACCACGTCGCATGGCAAAACACTGTGTCCCAGTGTGTCTTCCTGGGCGACCGCACCAAAAAGTGATACCTGAGGCAATTGGGACTGGTTCCCTGCACGAAGGATGAAAGGCAACACTCTGCTCTCTTCGCTGCCCACCTATTTGGCCAAGCGTTCCAAAGTCCTCCCGGACTCTGGCCTAGCAGCTCCTGGGTGTAATGCAGACGGTCCCCACAGCTGAACCACTGCTGCGATGAGGAAACACTGTGTTTACGGTTCATACTGGGAACACTTACCTGCCGTGTCTCTGTGGGAGCAGAAGGTCGACTTCAGAGGCAGCCAGAAAAACGTACAGTTTGCCCTTTCAACGCTACCTGTGGTTTTGTGAGACACGCGGACACTGTTGCCTCTCCCCAGAAATTATATCCTCGAAGCCCTTCAGCCCATGCAGGAGCACCTGGGTGCCAACATTTTCTCCGGGAAGCGTCAGCGTGCGGGTTGCATCTCTTTCTCGTGGTCAGAAACTACAGAGCACTGTGCTGGGTTCCATGCTGACATTGGTTACCTAAAGCCAGGAGCATTACTTTCCCAGTGGGAGAGCTGAAAGTGCGGCCCCAAAGTGTGCTGAGAAACAGTGCGGTTGCTCGTGCTCGCTTCACCGTTAGAACGGCTTTGCGAAGGGCAAGGCAGTGTGACTGGAGATACCCTCTCTTTTCTGCTCCGTGCAGGAGGCTTTCCTGGCGCCCCATGTCCCTAAAGGGAACACTCTACGGTTCCACAAGGACCAGAGGATGGGTCAGGGATGCCCTCCATGAATGCACTAGTGCAGAGTTTGGCCAGGACACCTTAAGCATGTAGTGCATGACAGTTAGCATGCCTTTCTGGAGGCTGCTGCTGCCTCAGCATATGCCTTGGAAGAACACTGGGTGGCGGAAGTGTTCTTGGGGCCCTGCGCCTCTGTCCACTATAAAAGTACCCCGGCTCATCTCTGTGAATGCAGAGTGAGCGGCAACAGCCTGTTCTCTTTGCCGGATAACTACATGGCCAAAACATTCAAAAGTACCCCTGAGCAGAGCTGTAAAACTTCGTACGTGGACCCTCAGGGCTCTCGGTGCGGAAGCTGAGGAGCAATAGGAAACACTGTGCGCAGTGTCCCTTCTGGATGTTCTTAACCTAGCAGCACTTTCTGGCTAGCCATGACTCGACTTTAGTGGCCGTCTGGCAAACGGACCGTTTGCCCCTGAACACGGCTAGGCTTCTGGCAGGTTCAGGGCAAAGCACACTGATCACCAAGTACAAACAACCAAGGTCCGGGGATAGCCTCCACAATGCTTGCCGGCAGGCAGCCTTTGCCCAGAAGCCTCAGTCAAAGCAGTGACTTGACGCGAGTGTGCTGTTCAGGACTCCTAGGACTCCAGGGGGCTCACCACGTCGCATGGCAAAACACTGTGTCCCCAGTGTGTCTTCCTGGGCGACCGCACCAAAAAGTGATACCTGAGGCAATTGGGACTGGTTCCCTGCACGAAGGATGAAAGGCAACACTCTGCTCTCTTCCCTGCCCACCTATTCGCCCAAGCGTTCCAAAGTCCTCCCGGACTCCGGCCTAGCAGCTCCTGGGTGTAATGCAGACGGTCCCCACAGCTGAACCACTGCTGCGATGAGGAAACACTGTGTTTACGGTTCATACTGGGAAAACTTACCTGCCGTGTCTCTGTGGGAGCAGAAGGTCGACTTCAGAGGCAGCCAGAAAAACGTACAGTTTGCCCTTTCAACGCTACCTGTGGTTTCGTGAGACACGCGGACACTGTTGCCTCTCCCCAGAAATTATATCCTCGAAGCCCTTCAGCCCATGCAGGAGCACCTGGGTGCCAACATTTTCTCCGGGAAGCGTCAGCGTGCGAGTTGCATCTCATTCTCGTGGTCAAAAACTACAGAGCACTGTGCTGGGTTCCATGCTGATATTGGTTACCTAAAGCCAGGAGCATTACTTTCCCAGTGGGAGAGCTGAAAGTGCGGCCCCAAAGTGTGCTGAGAAACAGTGCGGTTGCTCGTGCTCTCTTCACCGTTAGAACGGCTTTGCGAAGGGCAAGGCAGTGTGACTGGAGAAACCCTCTCTTTTCTCCTCCGTGCAGGAGGCTTTCCTGGCGCCCCATGTCCCTAAAGGGAACACTCTACGGTTCCACAAGGACCAAAGGAAGTGTCAAGGATGCCATCCATGAATGGACTCGTGCAGAGTTTGGCCAGGACACCTTATTAAGCATGTAGTGCATGACAGTTAGCATGCCTTTCTGGAGGCTGCTGCTGCCTCAGCATATGCCTTGGAAGAACACTGGGTGGCGGAAGAGTTCTTGGGGCCCTGCGCATCTGTCCACTATAAAAGTGCCCCGGTTCATCTCTGGGAATGCAGAGTGAGCCGCAACAGCCTGTTCTCTTTGCCGGATAACTACATGGCCAAAACATTCAAAAGTGCCCCTGAGCAGAGCTGTAAAATTTCGTACGTGGACCCTCAGGGCTCTCGGTGCGGAAGCTGAGGAGCAATAGGAAACACTGTGCGCAGTGTCCCTTCTGGATGTTCTTAACCTAGCAGCACTTTCTGGCTAGCCATGACTCGACTTTAGTGGCCGTCTGGCAAACGGACCGTTTGCCCCTGAACACTGCTAGGCTGCTGGCAGGTTCAGGGCCCCGCACACTGATCACGAAGTACAAACAACCAAGGTCCGGGGATAGCATCCACAATGCTTGCCGGCAGGCAGCCTTTGCCCAGAAGCCTCAGGCAAAGCAGTGGCTTGACGCGAGTGTGCTGTTCAGGACTCCGAGGACTCCTGGGGGCTCTCCACATCGCATGAAAAAACACTGTGTCCCGAGTGTGTCTTCTTGGGCGACCTCACCAAAATGAGATACCTGAGGCAATTGGGACTGGTTCCCTGCAAGAAGAATGAAAGGCAACACTCTGCTCTCTTCGCTTCCCACCTATATGGCCAAGCATTCCAAAGTCCTCCCGTACTCCGGCCTAGCAGCTCCTGGGTGTAATGCAGACGGTCCCCACAGCTGAACCACTGCTGCGATGAGGAAACACTGTGTTTACGGTTCATACTGGGAACCCTTACCTGCCGTGTCTCTGTGGGAGCAGAAGGTCGACTTCAGAGGCAGCCAGACAAACGTACAGTTTGCCCTTTCAACGCTACCTGTGGTTTTGTGAGACACGCGGACACTGTTGCCTCTCCCCAGAAATTATATCCTCGAAGCCCTTCAGCCCATGCAGGAGCACCTGGGTGCCAACATTTTCTCCGGGAAGCACCAGGGTGCTGGTTGCGTGTCGTTCTCGTGGTCAAAAACTACAGAGCACTGTGCTGGGTTCCATGTTGATATTGGTCACCTAAAGCCAGGAGCATTACTTTCCCAGTGGGAGAGCTGAAAGTGCGGCCCCAAAGTGTGCTGAGAAACAGTGCGGTTGCTCGTGTTATCTTCACCGTTAGAACTGCTTTGCGAAGGGCAAGGCAGTGTGACTGGAGATACCCTCTCTTTTCTCCTCCGTGCAGGAGGCTTTCCTGGCGCCCCATGTCCCTAAAGGGAACACTCTACGGTTCCACAAGGACCAGAGGATGGGTCAGGGATGCCGTCCATGAATGCACTAGTGCAGAGTTTGGCCCGGACACCTTAAGCATGTAGTGCATGACAGTTAGCATGCCTTTCTGGAGGCTGCTGCTGCCTCAGCATATGCCTGGGAAGAACACTGGGTGGCGGAAGAGTTCTTGGGGCCCTGCGCCTCTGTCCACTATAAAAGTGCCCCGGTTCATCTCTGGGAATGCAGAGTGAGCCGCAACAGCCTGTTCTCTTTGCCGGATAACTACATGGCCAAAACATTCAAAAGTGCCCCTGAGCAGAGCTGTAAAAGTTCGTACGTGGACCCTCAGGGCTCTCGGTGCGGAAGCTGAGGAGCAATAGGAAACACTGTGCGCAGTGTCCCTTCTGGATGTTCTTAACCTAGCAGCACTTTCTGGCCAGCCATGACTCGACGTTAGAGGCAGTCTTGCAAACGGACCGTTTGCCCCTGAACACGGCTAGGCTTCTGGCAGGTTCAGGGCACCGCACACTGATCACGAAGTACAAACAACCAAGGTCCGGGGATAGCCTCCACAATGCTTGCCGGCAGGCAGCCTTTGCCCAGAAGCCTCAGTCAAAGCAGTGACTTGACGCGAGTGTGCTGTTCAGGACTCCTAGGACTCCTGGGGGCTCACCACGTCGCATGGCAAAACACTGTGTCCCAGTGTGTCTTCCTGGGCGACCGCACCAAAAAGTGATACCTGAGGCAATTGGGACTGGTTCCCTGCACGAAGGATGAAAGGCAACACTCTGCTCTCTTCGCTGCCCACCTATTTGGCCAAGCGTTCCAAAGTCCTCCCGGACTCCGGCCTAGCAGCTCCTGGGTGTAATGCAGACGGTCCCCACAGCTGAACCACTGCTGCGATGAGGAAACACTGTGTTTACGGTTCATACTGGGAACCCTTACCTGCCGTGTCTCTGTGGGAGCAGAAGGTCGACTTCAGAGGCAGCCAGACAAACGTACAGTTTGCCCTTTCAACGCTACCTGTGGTTTCGTGAGACACGCGGACACTGTTGCCTCTCCCCAGAAATCATATCCTCGAAGCCCTTCAGCCCATGCAGGAGCACCTGGGTGCCAACATTTTCTCCGGGGAGCGTCAGCGTGCAGGTTGCATCTCATTCTCGTGGTCAAAAACTACAGAGCACTGTGCTGGGTTCCATGCTGATATTGGTTACCTAAAGTCAGGAGCACTACTTTCCCAGTGGGAGAGCTGAAAGTGCGGCCCCAAAGTGTGCTGAGAAACAGTGCGGTTGCTCGTGCTCTCTTCACCGTTAGAACGGCTTTGCGAAGGGCAAGGCAGTGTGACTGGAGAAACCCTCTCTTTTCTCCTCCGTGCAGGAGGCTTTCCTGGCGCCCCATGTCCCTAAAGGGAACACTCTATGGTTCCACAAGGACCAAAGGAAGGGTCAAGGATGCCATCAATGAATGGACTCGTGCAGAGTTTGGCCAGGACACCTTAAGCATGTCGTGCATGACAGTTAGCATGCCTTTCTGGAGGCTGCTGCTGCCTCAGCATATGCCTGGGAAGAACACTGGGTGGCGGAAGAGTTCTTGGGGCCCTGCGCCTCTGTCCACTATAAAAGTGCCCCGGTTCATCTCTGGGAATGCAGAGTGAGCCGCAACAGCCTGTTCTCTTTGCCGGATAACTACATGGCCAAAACATTCAAAAGTGCCCCTGAGCAGAGCTGTAAAAGTTCGTACGTGGACCCTCAGGGCTCTCGGTGCGGAAGCTGAGGAGCAATAGGAAACACTGTGCGCAGTGTCCCTTCTGGATGTTCTTAACCTAGCAGCACTTTCTGGCTAGCCATGACTCGACTTTAGTGGCCGTCTTGCAAACGGACCGTTTGTCCCTGAACACGGCTAGGCTTCTGGCAGGTTCAGGGCACCGCACACTGATCACGAAGTACAAACAACCAAGGTCCGGGGATAGCCTCGACAATGCTTGCCGGCAGGCAGCCTTTGCCCAGAAGCCTCAGTCAAAGCAGTGACTTGACGCGAGTGTGCTGTTCAGGACTCCTAGGACTCCTGGGGGCTCACCACGTCGCATGGCAAAACACTGTGTCCCAGTGTGTCTTCCTGGGCGACCGCACCAAAAAGTGATACCTGAGGCAATTGGGACTGGTTCCCTGCACGAAGGATGAAAGGCAACACTCTGCTCTCTTCGCTGCCCACCTATTTGGCCAAGCGTTCCAAAGTCCTCCCGGACTCCGGCCTAGCAGCTCCTGGGTGTAATGCAGACGGTCCCCACAGCTGAACCACTGCTGCGATGAGGAAACACTGTGTTTACAGTTCATACTGGGAACCCTTACCTGCCGTGTCTCTGTGGGAGCAGAAGGTCGACTTCAGAGGCAGCCAGACAAACGTACAGTTTGCCCTTTCAACGCTACCTGTGGTTTTGTGAGACACGCGGACACTGTTGCCTCTCCCCAGAAATTATATCCTCGAAGCTCTTCAGCCCATGCAGAAGCACCTGGGTGCCAACATTTTCTCCGGGAAGCGTCAGCGTGCGGGTTGCATCTCATTCTCGTGGTCAAAAACTACAGAGCACTGTGCTGGGTTCCATGCTGATATTGGTTACCTAAAGCCAGGAGCATTACTTTCCCAGTGGGAGAGCTGAAAGTGCGGCCCCAAAGTGTGCTGAGAAACAGTGCGGTTGCTCGTGCTCTCTTCACCGTTAGAACGGCTTTGCGAAGGGCAAGGCAGTGTGACTGGAGAAACCCTCTCTTTTCTCCTCCGAGCAGGAGGCTTTCCTGGCGCCCCATGTCCCTAAAGGGAACACTCTACGGTTCCACAAGGACCAGAGGATGGGTCAGGGATGCCCTCCATGAATGCACTAGTGCAGAGTTTGGCCAGGACACCTTAAGCATGTAGTGCATGACAGTTAGCATGCCTTTCTGGAGGCTGCTGCTGCCTCAGCATATGCCTTGGAAGAACACTGGGTGGCGGAAGTGTTCTTGGGGCCCTGCGCCTCTGTCCACTATAAAAGTGCCCCGGTTCATCTCTGTGAATGCAGAGTGAGCCGCAACAGCCTGTTCTCTTTGCCGGATAACTACATGGCCAAAACATTCAAAAGTACCCCTGAAAAGAGCTGTAAAACTTCGTACGTGGACCCTCAGGGCTCTCGGTGCGGAAGCTGAGGAGCAATAGGAAACACTGTGCGCAGTGTCCCTTCTGGATGTTCTTAACCTAGCAGCACTTTCTGGGTAGCCATGACTCGACTATAGTGGCCGTCTTGCAAACGGACCGTTTGCCCCTGAACACGGCTAGGCTTCTGGCAGGTTCAGGGCACCGCACACTGATCACGAAGTACAAACAACCAAGGTCCGGGGATAGCCTCCACAATGCTTGCCGGCAGGCAGCCTTTGCCCAGAAGCCTCAGGCAAAGCAGTGACTTGACGCGAGTGTGCTGTTCAGGACTCCTAGGACTCCTGGGGGCTCACCACGTCGCATGGCAAAACACTGTGTCCCAGTGTGTCTTCCTGGGCGACCGCACCAAAAAGTGATACCTGAGGCAATTGGGACTGGTTCCCTGCACGAAGGATGAAAGGCAACACTCTGCTCTCTTCGCTGCCCACCTATTTGGCCAAGCGTTCCAAAGTCCTCCCGGACTCCGGCCTAGCAGCTCCTGGGTGTAATGCAGACGGTCCCCACAGCTCAACCACTGCTGCGATGAGGAAACACTGTGTTTACGGTTCCTAATGGGAACCCTTACCTGCCGTGTCTCTGTGGGAGCAGAAGGTCGACTTCAGAGGCAGCCAGAGAAACGTACAGTTTACCCTTTCAACGCTACCTGTGGTTTTGTGAGACACGCGGACACTGTTGCCTCTCCCCAGAAATTATATCCTCGAAGCCCTTCAGCCCATGCAGGAGCACCTGGGTGCCAACATTTTCTCCGGGAAGCGTCAGCGTGCGGGTTGCATCTCATTCTCGTGGTCAAAAACTACAGAGCACTGTGCTGGGTTCCATGCTGATATTGGTTACCTAAAGCCAGGAGCATTACTTTCCCAGTGGGAGAGCTGAAAGTGCGGCCCCAAAGTGTGCTGAGAAACAGTGCGGTTGCTCGTGCTCTCTTCACCGTTAGAACGGCTTTGCGAAGGGCAAGGCAGTGTGACTGGAGATACCCTCTCTTTTCTCCTCCGTGCAGGAGGCTTTCCTGGCGCCCCATGTCCCTAAAGGGAACACTCTACGGTTCCACAAGCACCAGAGGATGGGTCAGGGATGCCCTCCATGAATGCACTAGTGCAGAGTTTGGCCAGGACACCTTAAGCATGTAGTGCATGACAGTTAGCATGCCTTTCTGGAGGCTGCTGCTGCCTCAGCATATGCCTTGGAAGAACACTGGGTGGCGGAAGTGTTCTTGGGGCCCTGCGCCTCTGTCCACTATAAAAGTGCCCCGGTTCATCTCTGTGAATGCAGAGTGAGCCGCAACAGCCTGTTCTCTTTGCCGGATAACTACATGGCCAAAACATTCAAAAGTACCCCTGAAAAGAGCTGTAAAACTTCGTACGTGGACCCTCAGGGCTCTCGGTGCGGAAGCTGAGGAGCAATAGGAAACACTGTGCGCAGTGTCCCTTCTGGATGTTCTTAACCTAGCAGCACTTTCTGGGTAGCCATGACTCGACTATAGTGGCCGTCTTGCAAACGGACCGTTTGCCCCTGAACACGGCTAGGCTTCTGGCAGGTTCAGGGCACCGCACACTGATCACGAAGTACAAACAACCAAGGTCCGGGGATAGCCTCCACAATGCTTGCCGGCAGGCAGCCTTTGCCCAGAAGCCTCAGGCAAAGCAGTGACTTGACGCGAGTGTGCTGTTCAGGACTCCTAGGACTCCTGGGGGCTCACCACGTCGCATGGCAAAACACTGTGTCCCAGTGTGTCTTCCTGGGCGACCGCACCAAAAAGTGATACCTGAGGCAATTGGGACTGGTTCCCTGCACGAAGGATGAAAGGCAACACTCTGCTCTCTTCGCTGCCCACCTATTTGGCCAAGCGTTCCAAAGTCCTCCCGGACTCCGGCCTAGCAGCTCCTGGGTGTAATGCAGACGGTCCCCACAGCTCAACCACTGCTGCGATGAGGAAACACTGTGTTTACGGTTCCTAATGGGAACCCTTACCTGCCGTGTCTCTGTGGGAGCAGAAGGTCGACTTCAGAGGCAGCCAGAGAAACGTACAGTTTACCCTTTCAACGCTACCTGTGGTTTTGTGAGACACGCGGACACTGTTGCCTCTCCCCAGAAATTATATCCTCGAAGCCCTTCAGCCCATGCAGGAGCACCTGGGTGCCAACATTTTCTCCGGGAAGCGTCAGCGTGCGGGTTGCATCTCATTCTCGTGGTCAAAAACTACAGAGCACTGTGCTGGGTTCCATGCTGATATTGGTTACCTAAAGCCAGGAGCATTACTTTCCCAGTGGGAGAGCTGAAAGTGCGGCCCCAAAGTCTGCTGAGAAACAGTGCGGTTGCTCGTGCTCTCTTCACCGTTAGAACGGCTTTGCGAAGGGCAAGGCAGTGTGACTGGAGAAACCCTCTCTTTTCTCCTCCGTGCAGAAGGCTTTCCTGGCGCCCCATGTCCCTAAAGGGAACACTCTACGGTTCCACAAGGACCAAAGGAAGGGTCAGGGATGCCATCCATGAATGGACTCGTGCAGAGTTTGGCCAGGACACCTTAAGCATGTAGTGCATGACAGTTAGCATGCCTTTCTGGAGGCTGCTGCTGCCTCAGCATATGCCTGGGAAGAACACTGGGTGGCGGAAGTGTTCTTGGGGCCCTGCGCCTCTGTCCACTATAAAAGTACCCCGGTTCATCTCTGTGAATGCAGAGTGAGCCGCAACAGCCTGTTCTCTTTGCCGGATAACTACATGGCCAAAACATTCAAAAGTGCCCCTGAGCAGAGCTGTAAAAATTCGTACGTGGACCCTCAGGGCTCTCCGTGCGGAAGCTGAGGAGCAATAGGAAATACGGTGCGCAGTGTCCCTTCTGGGTGTTCTTAACCTAGCGGCACTTTCTGGCCAGCCATGACTCGACGTTAGAGGCAGTCTTGCAAACGGACCGTTTGCCCCTGAACACGGCTAGGCTTCTGGCAGGTTCAGGGCACCGCACACTGATCACGAAGTACAAACAACCAAGGTCCGGGGATAGCCTCCACAATGCTTGCCGGCAGGCAGCCTTTGCCCAGAAGCCTCAGGCAAAGCAGTGGCTTGACGCGAGTGTGCTGTTCAGGACTCCTAGGACTCCTGGGGGCTCACCACGTCGCATGGCAAAACACTGTGTCCCAGTGTGTCTTCCTGGGCGACCGCACCAAAAAGTGATACCTGAGGCAATTGGGACTGGTTCCCTGCACGAAGGATGAAAGGCAACACTCTGCTCTCTTCGCTGCCCACCTATTCGGCCAAGCGTTCCAAAGTCCTCCCGGACTCCGGCCTAGCAGCTCCTGGGTGTAATGCAGACGGTCCCCACAGCTGAACCACTGCTGCGATGAGGAAACACTGTGTTTACAGTTCATACTGGGAACCCTTACCTGCCGTGTCTCTGTGGGAGCAGAAGGTCGACTTCAGAGGCAGCCAGACAAACGTACAGTTTGCCCTTTCAACGCTACCTGTGGTTTCGTGAGACACGCGGACACTGTTGCCTCTCCCCAGAAATTATATCCTCGAAGCCCTTCAGCCCATGCAGGAGCACCTGGGTGCCAACATTTTCTCCGGGAAGCGTCAGCGTGCGGGTTGCATCTCATTCTCGTGGTCAAAAACTACAGAGCACTGTGCTGGGTTCCATGCTGATATTGGTTACCTAAAGCCAGGAGCATTACTTTCCCAGTGGGAGAGCTGAAAGTGCGGCCCCAAAGTGTGCTGAGAAACAGTGCGGTTGCTCGTGCTCTCTTCACCGTTAGAACGGCTTTGCGAAGGGCAAGGCAGTGTGACTGGAGATACCCTCTCTTTTCTCCTCCGTGCAGGAGGCTTTCCTGGCGCCCCATGTCCCTAAAGGGAACACTCTACGGTTCCACAAGGACCGGAGGATGGGTCAGGGATGCCCTCCATGAATGCACTAGTGCAGAGTTTGGCCAGGACACCTTAAGCATGTAGTGCATGACAGTTAGCATGCCTTTCTGGAGGCTGCTGCTGCCTCAGCATATGCCTTGGAAGAACACTGGGTGGCGGAAGTGTTCTTGGGGCCCTGCGCCTCTGTCCACTATAAAAGTGCCCCGGTTCATCTCTGTGAATGCAGAGTGAGCCGCAACAGCCTGTTCTCTTTGCCGGATAACTACATGGCCAAAACATTCAAAAGTACCCCTGAAAAGAGCTGTAAAACTTCGTACGTGGACCCTCAGGGCTCTCGGTGCGGAAGCTGAGGAGCAATAGGAAACACTGTGCGCAGTGTCCCTTCTGGATGTTCTTAACCTAGCAGCACTTTCTGGCTAGCCATGACTCGACTATAGTGGCCGTCTTGCAAACGGACCGTTTGCCCCTGAACACGGCTAGGCTTCTGGCAGGTTCAGGGCACCGCACACTGATCACGAAGTACAAACAACCAAGGTCCGGGGATAGCCTCCACAATGCTTGCCGGCAGGCAGCCTTTGCCCAGAAGCCTCAGGCAAAGCAGTGACTTGACGCGAGTGTGCTGTTCAGGACTCCTAGGACTCCTGGGGGCTCACCACGTCGCATGGCAAAACACTGTGTCCCAGTGTGTCTTCCTGGGCGACCGCACCAAAAAGTGATACCTGAGGCAATTGGGACTGGTTCCCTGCACGAAGGATGAAAGGCAACACTCTGCTCTCTTCGCTGCCCACCTATTTGGCCAAGCGTTCCAAAGTCCTCCCGGACTCCGGCCTAGCAGCTCCTGGGTGTAATGCAGACGGTCCCCACAGCTCAACCACTGCTGCGATGAGGAAACACTGTGTTTACGGTTCCTAATGGGAACCCTTACCTGCCGTGTCTCTGTGGGAGCAGAAGGTCGACTTCAGAGGCAGCCAGAGAAACGTACAGTTTACCCTTTCAACGCTACCTGTGGTTTTGTGAGACACGCGGACACTGTTGCCTCTCCCCAGAAATTATATCCTCGAAGCCCTTCAGCCCATGCAGGAGCACCTGGGTGCCAACATTTTCTCCGGGAAGCGTCAGCGTGCGGGTTGCATCTCATTCTCGTGGTCAAAAACTACAGAGCACTGTGCTGGGTTCCATGCTGATATTGGTTACCTAAAGCCAGGAGCATTACTTTCCCAGTGGGAGAGCTGAAAGTGCGGCCCCAAAGTGTGCTGAGAAACAGTGCGGTTGCTCGTGCTCTCTTCACCGTTAGAACGGCTTTGCGAAGGGCAAGGCAGTGTGACTGGAGATACCCTCTCTTTTCTCCTCCGTGCAGGAGGCTTTCCTGGCGCCCCATGTCCCTAAAGGGAACACTCTACGGTTCCACAAGCACCAGAGGATGGGTCAGGGATGCCCTCCATGAATGCACTAGTGCAGAGTTTGGCCAGGACACCTTAAGCATGTAGTGCATGACAGTTAGCATGCCTTTCTGGAGGCTGCTGCTGCCTCAGCATATGCCTTGGAAGAACACTGGGTGGCGGAAGTGTTCTTGGGGCCCTGCGCCTCTGTCCACTATAAAAGTGCCCCGGTTCATCTCTGTGAATGCAGAGTGAGCCGCAACAGCCTGTTCTCTTTGCCGGATAACTACATGGCCAAAACATTCAAAAGTACCCCTGAAAAGAGCTGTAAAACTTCGTACGTGGACCCTCAGGGCTCTCGGTGCGGAAGCTGAGGAGCAATAGGAAACACTGTGCGCAGTGTCCCTTCTGGATGTTCTTAACCTAGCAGCACTTTCTGGGTAGCCATGACTCGACTATAGTGGCCGTCTTGCAAACGGACCGTTTGCCCCTGAACACGGCTAGGCTTCTGGCAGGTTCAGGGCACCGCACACTGATCACGAAGTACAAACAACCAAGGTCCGGGGATAGCCTCCACAATGCTTGCCGGCAGGCAGCCTTTGCCCAGAAGCCTCAGGCAAAGCAGTGACTTGACGCGAGTGTGCTGTTCAGGACTCCTAGGACTCCTGGGGGCTCACCACGTCGCATGGCAAAACACTGTGTCCCAGTGTGTCTTCCTGGGCGACCGCACCAAAAAGTGATACCTGAGGCAATTGGGACTGGTTCCCTGCACGAAGGATGAAAGGCAACACTCTGCTCTCTTCGCTGCCCACCTATTTGGCCAAGCGTTCCAAAGTCCTCCCGGACTCCGGCCTAGCAGCTCCTGGGTGTAATGCAGACGGTCCCCACAGCTCAACCACTGCTGCGATGAGGAAACACTGTGTTTACGGTTCCTAATGGGAACCCTTACCTGCCGTGTCTCTGTGGGAGCAGAAGGTCGACTTCAGAGGCAGCCAGAGAAACGTACAGTTTACCCTTTCAACGCTACCTGTGGTTTTGTGAGACACGCGGACACTGTTGCCTCTCCCCAGAAATTATATCCTCGAAGCCCTTCAGCCCATGCAGGAGCACCTGGGTGCCAACATTTTCTCCGGGAAGCGTCAGCGTGCGGGTTGCATCTCATTCTCGTGGTCAAAAACTACAGAGCACTGTGCTGGGTTCCATGCTGATATTGGTTACCTAAAGCCAGGAGCATTACTTTCCCAGTGGGAGAGCTGAAAGTGCGGCCCCAAAGTCTGCTGAGAAACAGTGCGGTTGCTCGTGCTCTCTTCACCGTTAGAACGGCTTTGCGAAGGGCAAGGCAGTGTGACTGGAGAAACCCTCTCTTTTCTCCTCCGTGCAGAAGGCTTTCCTGGCGCCCCATGTCCCTAAAGGGAACACTCTACGGTTCCACAAGGACCAAAGGAAGGGTCAGGGATGCCATCCATGAATGGACTCGTGCAGAGTTTGGCCAGGACACCTTAAGCATGTAGTGCATGACAGTTAGCATGCCTTTCTGGAGGCTGCTGCTGCCTCAGCATATGCCTGGGAAGAACACTGGGTGGCGGAAGTGTTCTTGGGGCCCTGCGCCTCTGTCCACTATAAAAGTACCCCGGTTCATCTCTGTGAATGCAGAGTGAGCCGCAACAGCCTGTTCTCTTTGCCGGATAACTACATGGCCAAAACATTCAAAAGTGCCCCTGAGCAGAGCTGTAAAAATTCGTACGTGGACCCTCAGGGCTCTCCGTGCGGAAGCTGAGGAGCAATAGGAAATACGGTGCGCAGTGTCCCTTCTGGGTGTTCTTAACCTAGCGGCACTTTCTGGCCAGCCATGACTCGACGTTAGAGGCAGTCTTGCAAACGGACCGTTTGCCCCTGAACACGGCTAGGCTTCTGGCAGGTTCAGGGCACCGCACACTGATCACGAAGTACAAACAACCAAGGTCCGGGGATAGCCTCCACAATGCTTGCCGGCAGGCAGCCTTTGCCCAGAAGCCTCAGGCAAAGCAGTGGCTTGACGCGAGTGTGCTGTTCAGGACTCCTAGGACTCCTGGGGGCTCACCACGTCGCATGGCAAAACACTGTGTCCCAGTGTGTCTTCCTGGGCGACCGCACCAAAAAGTGATACCTGAGGCAATTGGGACTGGTTCCCTGCACGAAGGATGAAAGGCAACACTCTGCTCTCTTCGCTGCCCACCTATTCGGCCAAGCGTTCCAAAGTCCTCCCGGACTCCGGCCTAGCAGCTCCTGGGTGTAATGCAGACGGTCCCCACAGCTGAACCACTGCTGCGATGAGGAAACACTGTGTTTACAGTTCATACTGGGAACCCTTACCTGCCGTGTCTCTGTGGGAGCAGAAGGTCGACTTCAGAGGCAGCCAGACAAACGTACAGTTTGCCCTTTCAACGCTACCTGTGGTTTTGTGAGACACGCGGACACTGTTGCCTCTCCCCAGAAATTATATCCTCGAAGCCCTTCAGCCCATGCAGGAGCACCTGGGTGCCAACATTTTCTCCGGGAAGCGTCAGCGTGCGGGTTGCATCTCATTCTCGTGGTCAAAAACTACAGAGCACTGTGCTGGGTTCCATGCTGATATTGGTTACCTAAAGCCAGGAGCATTACTTTCCCAGTGGGAGAGCTGAAAGTGCGGCCCCAAAGTGTGCTGAGAAACAGTGCGGTTGCTCGTGCTCTCTTCACCGTTAGAACGGCTTTGCGAAGGGCAAGGCAGTGTGACTGGAGATACCCTCTCTTTTCTCCTCCGTGCAGGAGGCTTTCCTGGCGCCCCATGTCCCTAAAGGGAACACTCTACGGTTCCACAAGGACCAGAGGATGGGTCAGGGATGCCCTCCATGAATGCACTAGTGCAGAGTTTGGCCAGGACACCTTAAGCATGTAGTGCATGACAGTTAGCATGCCTTTCTGGAGGCTGCTGCTGCCTCAGCATATGCCTTGGAAGAACACTGGGTGGCGGAAGTGTTCTTGGGGCCCTGCGCCTCTGTCCACTATAAAAGTGCCCCGGTTCATCTCTGTGAATGCAGAGTGAGCCGCAACAGCCTGTTCTCTTTGCCGGATAACTACATGGCCAAAACATTCAAAAGTACCCCTGAAAAGAGCTGTAAAACTTCGTACGTGGACCCTCAGGGCTCTCGGTGCGGAAGCTGAGGAGCAATAGGAAACACTGTGCGCAGTGTCCCTTCTGGATGTTCTTAACCTAGCAGCACTTTCTGGCTAGCCATGACAAGACTTTAGTGGCCGTCTTGCAAACGGACCGTTTGCCCCTGAACACGGCTAGGCTTCTGGCAGGTTCAGGGCACCGCACACTGATCACGAAGTACAAACAACCAAGGTCCGGGGATAGCCTCCACAATGCTTGCCGGCAGGCAGCCTTTGCCCAGAAGCCTCAGTCAAAGCAGTGACTTGACGCGAGTGTGCTGTTCAGGACTCCTAGGACTCCTGGGGGCTCACCACGTCGCATGGCAAAACACTGTGTCCCCAGTGTGTCTTCCTGGGCGACCGCACCAAAAAGTGATACCTGAGGCAATTGGGACTGGTTCCCTGCACGAAGGATGAAAGGCAGCACTCTGCTCTCTTCGCTGCCCACCTATTCGGCCAAGCGTTCCAAAGTCCTCCCGGACTCCGGCCTAGCAGCTCCTGGGTGTAATGCAGACGGTCCCCACAGCTGAACCACTGCTGCGATGAGGAAACACTGTGTTTACGGTTCATACTGGGAACCCTTACCTGCCGTGTCTCTGTGGGAGCAGAAGGTCGACTTCAGAGGCAGCCAGACAAACGTACAGTTTGCCCTTTCAACGCTACCTGTGGTTTTGTGAGACACGCGGACACTGTTGCCTCTCCCCAGAAATTATATCCTCGAAGCCCTTCAGCCCATGCAGGAGCACCTGGGTGCCAACATTTTCTCCGGGAAGCACCAGGGTGCTGGTTGCGTGTCGTTCTCGTGGTCAAAAACTACAGAGCACTGTGCTGGGTTCCATGTTGATATTGGTCACCTAAAGCCAGGAGCATTACTTTCCCAGTGGGAGAGCTGAAAGTGCGGCCCCAAAGTGTGCTGAGAAACAGTGCGGTTGCTCGTGCTATCTTCACCGTTAGAACTGCTTTGCGAAGGGCAAGGCAGTGTGACTGGAGATACCCTCTCTTTTCTCCTCCGTGCAGGAGGCTTTCCTGGCGCCCCATGTCCCTAAAGGGAACACTCTACGGTTCCACAAGGACCAGAGGATGGGTCAGGGATGCCGTCCATGAATGCACTAGTGCAGAGTTTGGCCCGGACACCTTAAGCATGTAGTGCATGACAGTTAGCATGCCTTTCTGGAGGCTGCTGCTGCCTCAGCATATGCCTTGGAAGAACACTGGGTGGCGGAAGTGTTCTTGGGGCCCTGCGCCTCTGTCCACTATAAAAGTACCCCGGCTCACCTCTGTGAATGCAGAGTGAGCCGCAACAGCCTGTTCTCTTTGCCGGATAACCACATGGCCAAAACATTCAAAAGTACCCCTGAGCAGAGCTGTAAAACTTCGTACGTGGACCCTCAGGGCTCTCGGTGCGGAAGCTGAGGAGCAATAGGAAACACTGTGCGCAGTGTCCCTTCTGGATGTTCTTAACCTAGCAGCACTTTCTGGCTAGCCATGACTCGACTTTAGTGGCCGTCTGGCAAACGGACCGTTTGCCCCTGAACACGGCTAGGCTTCTGGCAGGTTCAGGGCACCGCACACTGATCACAAAGTACAAACAACCAAGGTCCGGGGATAGCCTCCACAATGCTTGCCGGCAGGCAGCCTTTGCCCAGAAGCCTCAGGCAAAGCAGTGGCTTGACGCGAGTGTGCTGTTCAGGACTCCTAGGACTCCTGGGGGCTCACCACGTCGCATGGCAAAACACTGTGTCCCAGTGTGTCTTCCTGGGCGACCGCACCAAAAAGTGATACCTGAGGCAATTGGGACTGGTTCCCTGCACGAAGGATGAAAGGCAACACTCTGCTCTCTTCGCTGCCCACGTATTCGGCCAAGCGTTCCAAAGTCCTCCCGGACTCCGGCCTAGCAGCTCCTGGGTGTAATGCAGACGGTCCCCACAGCTGAACCACTGCTGCGATGAGGAAACACTGTGTTTACGGTTCATACTGGGAACCCTTACCTGCCGTGTCTCTGTGGGAGCAGAAGGTCGACTTCAGAGGCAGCCAGACAAACGTACAGTTTGCCCTTTCAACGCTACCTGTGGTTTTGTGAGACACGCGGACACTGTTGCCTCTCCCCAGAAATTATATCCTCGAAGCCCTTCAGCCCATGCAGGAGCACCTGGGTGCCAACATTTTCTCCGGGAAGCGTCAGCGTGCGGGTTGCATCTCATTCTCGTGGTCAAAAACTACAGAGCACTGTGCTGGGTTCCATGCTGATATTGGTTACCTAAAGCCAGGAGCATTACTTTCCCAGTGGGAGAGCTGAAAGTGCGGCCCCAAAGTCTGCTGAGAAACAGTGCGGTTGCTCGTGCTCTCTTCACCGTTAGAACGGCTTTGCGAAGGGCAAGGCAGTGTGACTGGAGAAACCCTCTCTTTTCTCCTCCGTGCAGAAGGCTTTCCTGGCGCCCCATGTCCCTAAAGGGAACACTCTACGGTTCCACAAGGACCAAAGGAAGGGTCAGGGATGCCATCCATGAATGGACTCGTGCAGAGTTTGGCCAGGACACCTTAAGCATGTAGTGCATGACAGTTAGCATGCCTTTCTGGAGGCTGCTGCTGCCTCAGCATATGCCTGGGAAGAACACTGGGTGGCGGAAGTGTTCTTGGGGCCCTGCGCCTCTGTCCACTATAAAAGTACCCCGGTTCATCTCTGTGAATGCAGAGTGAGCCGCAACAGCCTGTTCTCTTTGCCGGATAACTACATGGCCAAAACATTCAAAAGTGCCCCTGAGCAGAGCTGTAAAAATTCGTACGTGGACCCTCAGGGCTCTCCGTGCGGAAGCTGAGGAGCAATAGGAAATACGGTGCGCAGTGTCCCTTCTGGGTGTTCTTAACCTAGCGGCACTTTCTGGCCAGCCATGACTCGACGTTAGAGGCAGTCTTGCAAACGGACCGTTTGCCCCTGAACACGGCTAGGCTTCTGGCAGGTTCAGGGCACCGCACACTGATCACGAAGTACAAACAACCAAGGTCCGGGGATAGCCTCCACAATGCTTGCCGGCAGGCAGCCTTTGCCCAGAAGCCTCAGGCAAAGCAGTGGCTTGACGCGAGTGTGCTGTTCAGGACTCCTAGGACTCCTGGGGGCTCACCACGTCGCATGGCAAAACACTGTGTCCCAGTGTGTCTTCCTGGGCGACCGCACCAAAAAGTGATACCTGAGGCAATTGGGACTGGTTCCCTGCACGAAGGATGAAAGGCAACACTCTGCTCTCTTCGCTGCCCACCTATTCGGCCAAGCGTTCCAAAGTCCTCCCGGACTCCGGCCTAGCAGCTCCTGGGTGTAATGCAGACGGTCCCCACAGCTGAACCACTGCTGCGATGAGGAAACACTGTGTTTACAGTTCATACTGGGAACCCTTACCTGCCGTGTCTCTGTGGGAGCAGAAGGTCGACTTCAGAGGCAGCCAGACAAACGTACAGTTTGCCCTTTCAACGCTACCTGTGGTTTTGTGAGACACGCGGACACTGTTGCCTCTCCCCAGAAATTATATCCTCGAAGCCCTTCAGCCCATGCAGGAGCACCTGGGTGCCAACATTTTCTCCGGGAAGCGTCAGCGTGCGGGTTGCATCTCATTCTCGTGGTCAAAAACTACAGAGCACTGTGCTGGGTTCCATGCTGATATTGGTTACCTAAAGCCAGGAGCATTACTTTCCCAGTGGGAGAGCTGAAAGTGCGGCCCCAAAGTGTGCTGAGAAACAGTGCGGTTGCTCGTGCTCTCTTCACCGTTAGAACGGCTTTGCGAAGGGCAAGGCAGTGTGACTGGAGATACCCTCTCTTTTCTCCTCCGTGCAGGAGGCTTTCCTGGCGCCCCATGTCCCTAAAGGGAACACTCTACGGTTCCACAAGCACCAGAGGATGGGTCAGGGATGCCCTCCATGAATGCACTAGTGCAGAGTTTGGCCAGGACACCTTAAGCATGTAGTGCATGACAGTTAGCATGCCTTTCTGGAGGCTGCTGCTGCCTCAGCATATGCCTTGGAAGAACACTGGGTGGCGGAAGTGTTCTTGGGGCCCTGCGCCTCTGTCCACTATAAAAGTGCCCCGGTTCATCTCTGTGAATGCAGAGTGAGCCGCAACAGCCTGTTCTCTTTGCCGGATAACTACATGGCCAAAACATTCAAAAGTACCCCTGAAAAGAGCTGTAAAACTTCGTACGTGGACCCTCAGGGCTCTCGGTGCGGAAGCTGAGGAGCAATAGGAAACACTGTGCGCAGTGTCCCTTCTGGATGTTCTTAACCTAGCAGCACTTTCTGGGTAGCCATGACTCGACTATAGTGGCCGTCTTGCAAACGGACCGTTTGCCCCTGAACACGGCTAGGCTTCTGGCAGGTTCAGGGCACCGCACACTGATCACGAAGTACAAACAACCAAGGTCCGGGGATAGCCTCCACAATGCTTGCCGGCAGGCAGCCTTTGCCCAGAAGCCTCAGGCAAAGCAGTGACTTGACGCGAGTGTGCTGTTCAGGACTCCTAGGACTCCTGGGGGCTCACCACGTCGCATGGCAAAACACTGTGTCCCAGTGTGTCTTCCTGGGCGACCGCACCAAAAAGTGATACCTGAGGCAATTGGGACTGGTTCCCTGCACGAAGGATGAAAGGCAACACTCTGCTCTCTTCGCTGCCCACCTATTTGGCCAAGCGTTCCAAAGTCCTCCCGGACTCCGGCCTAGCAGCTCCTGGGTGTAATGCAGACGGTCCCCACAGCTCAACCACTGCTGCGATGAGGAAACACTGTGTTTACGGTTCCTAATGGGAACCCTTACCTGCCGTGTCTCTGTGGGAGCAGAAGGTCGACTTCAGAGGCAGCCAGAGAAACGTACAGTTTACCCTTTCAACGCTACCTGTGGTTTTGTGAGACACGCGGACACTGTTGCCTCTCCCCAGAAATTATATCCTCGAAGCCCTTCAGCCCATGCAGGAGCACCTGGGTGCCAACATTTTCTCCGGGAAGCGTCAGCGTGCGGGTTGCATCTCATTCTCGTGGTCAAAAACTACAGAGCACTGTGCTGGGTTCCATGCTGATATTGGTTACCTAAAGCCAGGAGCATTACTTTCCCAGTGGGAGAGCTGAAAGTGCGGCCCCAAAGTGTGCTGAGAAACAGTGCGGTTGCTCGTGCTCTCTTCACCGTTAGAACGGCTTTGCGAAGGGCAAGGCAGTGTGACTGGAGATACCCTCTCTTTTCTCCTCCGTGCAGGAGGCTTTCCTGGCGCCCCATGTCCCTAAAGGGAACACTCTACGGTTCCACAAGCACCAGAGGATGGGTCAGGGATGCCCTCCATGAATGCACTAGTGCAGAGTTTGGCCAGGACACCTTAAGCATGTAGTGCATGACAGTTAGCATGCCTTTCTGGAGGCTGCTGCTGCCTCAGCATATGCCTTGGAAGAACACTGGGTGGCGGAAGTGTTCTTGGGGCCCTGCGCCTCTGTCCACTATAAAAGTGCCCCGGTTCATCTCTGTGAATGCAGAGTGAGCCGCAACAGCCTGTTCTCTTTGCCGGATAACTACATGGCCAAAACATTCAAAAGTACCCCTGAAAAGAGCTGTAAAACTTCGTACGTGGACCCTCAGGGCTCTCGGTGCGGAAGCTGAGGAGCAATAGGAAACACTGTGCGCAGTGTCCCTTCTGGATGTTCTTAACCTAGCAGCACTTTCTGGGTAGCCATGACTCGACTATAGTGGCCGTCTTGCAAACGGACCGTTTGCCCCTGAACACGGCTAGGCTTCTGGCAGGTTCAGGGCACCGCACACTGATCACGAAGTACAAACAACCAAGGTCCGGGGATAGCCTCCACAATGCTTGCCGGCAGGCAGCCTTTGCCCAGAAGCCTCAGGCAAAGCAGTGACTTGACGCGAGTGTGCTGTTCAGGACTCCTAGGACTCCTGGGGGCTCACCACGTCGCATGGCAAAACACTGTGTCCCAGTGTGTCTTCCTGGGCGACCGCACCAAAAAGTGATACCTGAGGCAATTGGGACTGGTTCCCTGCACGAAGGATGAAAGGCAACACTCTGCTCTCTTCGCTGCCCACCTATTTGGCCAAGCGTTCCAAAGTCCTCCCGGACTCCGGCCTAGCAGCTCCTGGGTGTAATGCAGACGGTCCCCACAGCTCAACCACTGCTGCGATGAGGAAACACTGTGTTTACGGTTCCTAATGGGAACCCTTACCTGCCGTGTCTCTGTGGGAGCAGAAGGTCGACTTCAGAGGCAGCCAGAGAAACGTACAGTTTACCCTTTCAACGCTACCTGTGGTTTTGTGAGACACGCGGACACTGTTGCCTCTCCCCAGAAATTATATCCTCGAAGCCCTTCAGCCCATGCAGGAGCACCTGGGTGCCAACATTTTCTCCGGGAAGCGTCAGCGTGCGGGTTGCATCTCATTCTCGTGGTCAAAAACTACAGAGCACTGTGCTGGGTTCCATGCTGATATTGGTTACCTAAAGCCAGGAGCATTACTTTCCCAGTGGGAGAGCTGAAAGTGCGGCCCCAAAGTGTGCTGAGAAACAGTGCGGTTGCTCGTGCTCTCTTCACCGTTAGAACGGCTTTGCGAAGGGCAAGGCAGTGTGACTGGAGAAACCCTCTCTTTTCTCCTCCGTGCAGGAGGCATTCCTGGCGCCCCATGTCCCTAAAGGGAACACTCTACGGTTCCACAAGGACCAGAGGATGGGTCAGCGATGCCCTCCATGAATGGACTCGTGCAGAGTTTGGCCAGGACACCTTAAGCATGTAGTGCATGACAGTTAGCATGCCTTTTTGAGGCTGCTGCTGCCTCAGCATATGCCTTGGAAGAACACTGGGTGGCGGAAGTGTTCTTGGGGCCCTGCGCCTCTGTCCACTATAAAAGTACCCCGGCTCATCTCTGTGAATGCAGAGTGAGCGGCAACAGCCTGTTCTCTTTGCCGGATAACTACATGGCCAAAACATTCAAAAGTGCCCCTGAGCAGAGCTATAAAACTTCGTACGTGGACCCTCAGGGCTCTCGGTGCGGAAGCTGAGGAGCAATAGGAAACACGGTGCGCAGTGTCCCTTCTGGGTGTTCTTAAGCTAGCAGCACTTTCTGGCAAGCCATGACTCGACTTTAGAGGCACTCTTGAAAACGGACCGTTTGCCCCTGAACACGGCTAGGCTTCTGGCAGGTTCAGGGCACCGCACACTGATCACGAAGTACAAACAACCAAGGTCCGGGGATAGCCTCCACAATGCTTGCCGGCAGGCAGCCTTTGCCCAGAAGCCTCAGGCAAAGCAGTGGCTTGACGCGAGTGTGCTGTTCAGGACTCCTAGGACTCCTGGGGGCTCACCACGTCGCATGGCAAAACACTGTGTCCCAGTGTGTCTTCCTGGGCGACCGCACCAAAAAGTGATACCTGAGGCAATTGGGACTGGTTCCCTGCACGAAGGATGAAAGGCAACACTCTGCTCTCTTCGCTGCCCACCTATTTGGCCAAGCGTTCCAAAGTCCTCCCGGACTCCGGCCTAGCAGCTCCTGGGTGTAATGCAGACGGTCCCCACAGCTCAACCACTGCTGCGATGAGGAAACACTGTGTTTACGGTTCCTAATGGGAACCCTTACCTGCCGTGTCTCTGTGGGAGCAGAAGGTCGACTTCAGAGGCAGCCAGACAAACGTACAGTGTACCGTTTCAACGCTACCTGTGGTTTTGTGAGACACGCGGACACTGTTGCCTCTCCCCAGAAATTATATCCTCGAAGCCCTTCAGCCCATGCAGGAGCACCTGGGTGCCAACATTTTCTCCGGGAAGCGTCAGCGTGCGGGTTGCATCTCATTCTCGTGGTCAAAAACTACAGAGCACTGTGCTGGGTTCCATGCTGATATTGGTTACCTAAAGCCAGGAGCATTACTTTCCCAGTGGGAGAGCTGAAAGTGCGGCCCCAAAGTGTGCTGAGAAACAGTGCGGTTGCTCGTGCTCTCTTCACCGTTAGAACGGCTTTGCGAAGGGCAAGGCAGTGTGACTGGAGATACCCTCTCTTTTCTCCTCCGTGCAGGAGGCTTTCCTGGCGCCCCATGTCCCTAAAGGGAACACTCTACGGTTCCACAAGGACCAGAGGATGGGTCAGGGATGCCCTCCATGAATGCACTAGTGCAGAGTTTGGCCAGGACACCTTAAGCATGTAGTGCATGACAGTTAGCATGCCTTTCTGGAGGCTGCTGCTGCCTCAGCATATGCCTTGGAAGAACACTGGGTGGCGGAAGTGTTCTTGGGGCCCTGCGCCTCTGTCCACTATAAAAGTGCCCCGGTTCATCTCTGTGAATGCAGAGTGAGCCGCAACAGCCTGTTCTCTTTGCCGGATAACTACATGGCCAAAACATTCAAAAGTACCCCTGAAAAGAGCTGTAAAACTTCGTACGTGGACCCTCAGGGCTCTCGGTGCGAAAGCTGAGGAGCAATAGGAAACACTGTGCGCAGTGTCCCTTCTGGATGTTCTTAACCTAGCAGCACTTTCTGGCTAGCCATGACAAGACTTTAGTGGCCGTCTTGCAAACGGACCGTTTGCCCCTGAACACGGCTAGGCTTCTGGCAGGTTCAGGGCACCGCACACTGATCACGAAGTACAAACAACCAAGGTCCGGGGATAGCCTCCACAATGCTTGCCGGCAGGGAGCCTTTGCCCAGAAGCCTCAGTCAAAGCAGTGACTTGACGCGAGTGTGCTGTTCAGGACTCCTAGGACTCCTGGGGGCTCACCACGTCGCATGGCAAAACACTGTGTCCCCAGTGTGTCTTCCTGGGCGACCGCACCAAAAAGTGATACCTGAGGCAATTGGGACTGGTTCCCTGCACGAAGGATGAAAGGCAGCACTCTGCTCTCTTCGCTGCCCACCTATTCGGCCAAGCGTTCCAAAGTCCTCCCGGACTCCGGCCTAGCAGCTCCTGGGTGTAATGCAGACGGTCCCCACAGCTGAACCACTGCTGCGATGAGGAAACACTGTGTTTACGGTTCATACTGGGAACCCTTACCTGCCGTGTCTCTGTGGGAGCAGAAGGTCGACTTCAGAGGCAGCCAGAAAAACGTACAGTTTGCCCTTTCAACGCTACCTGTGGTTTTGTGAGACACGCGGACACTGTTGCCTCTCCCCAGAAATTATATCCTCGAAGCCCTTCAGCCCATGCAGGAGCACCTGGGTGCCAACATTTTCTCCGGGAAGCGTCAGCGTGCGGGTTGCATCTCATTCTCGTGGTCAAAAACTACAGAGCACTGTGCTGGGTTCCATGCTGATATTGGTTACCTAAAGCCAGGAGCATTACTTTCCCAGTGGGAGAGCTGAAAGTGCGGCCCCAAAGTGTGCTGAGAAACAGTGCGGTTGCTCGTGCTCTCTTCACCGTTAGAACGGCTTTGTGAAGGGCAAGGCAGTGTGACTGGAGATACCCTCTCTTTTCTCCTCCGTGCAGGAGGCTTTCCTGGCGCCCCATGTCCCTAAAGGGAACACTCTACGGTTCCACAAGGACCAAAGGAAGGGTCAGGGATGCCATCCATGAATGGACTCGTGCAGAGTTTGGCCAGGACACCTTAAGCATGTAGTGCATGACAGTTAGCATGCCTTTCTGGAGGCTGCTGCTGCGTCAGCATATGCCTGGGAAGAACACTGGGTGGCGGAAGAGTTCTTGGGGCCCTGTGCATCTGTCCACTATAAAAGTGACCCGGTTCATCTCTGGGAATGCAGAGTGAGCCGCAACAGCCTGTTCTCTTTGCCGGATAACTACATGGCCAAAACATTCAAAAGTGCCCCTGAGCAGAGCTGTAAAAGTTCGTACGTGGACCCTCAGGGCTCTCTGTGCGGAAGCTGAGGAGCAATAGGAAACACGGTGCGCAGTGTCCCTTCTGGGTGTTCTTAACCTAGCGGCACTTTCTGGCCAGCCATGACTCGACGTTAGAGGCAGTCTTGCAAACGGACCGTTTGCCCCCGAACACGGCTAGGCTTCTGGCAGGTTCACAGCACCGCACATTGATCACGAAGTACAAACAACCAAGGTCCGGGGATAGCCTCCACAATGCTTGCCGGCAGGCAGCCTTTGCCCAGAAGCCTCAGGCAAAGCAGTGGCTTGACGCGAATGTGCTGTTCAGGACTCCTAGGACTCCTGGGGGCTCACCACGTCGCATGGCAAAACACTGTGTCCCAGTGTGTCTTCCTGGGCGACCGCACCAAAAAGTGATACCTGAGGCAATTGGGACTGGTTCCCTGCACGAAGGATGAAAGGCAACACTCTGCTCTCTTCGCTGCCCACCTATTTGGCCAAGTATTCCAAAGTCCTCCCGGACTCCGGCATAGCAGCTCCTGGGTGTAATGCAGACGGTCCCCACAGCTGAACCACTGCTGCGATGAGGAAACACTGTGTTTACGGTTCATACTGGGAACCCTTACCTGCCGTGTCTCTGTGGGAGCAGAAGGTCGACTTCAGAGGCAGCCAGAGAAACGTACAGTTTGCCCTTTCAACGCTACATGTGGTTTTGTGAGACACGCGGACACTGTTGCCTCTCCCCAGAAATTATATCCTCGAAGCCCTTCAGCCCATGCAGGAGCACCTGGGTGCCAACATTTTCTCCGGGAAGCACCAGGGAGCTGGTTGCGTGTCGTTCTCCTGGTCAAAAACTACAGAGCACTGTGCTGGGTTCCATGTTGATATTGGTCACCTAAAGCCAGGAGCATTACTTTCCCAGTGGGAGACCTGAAAGTGCGGCCCCAAAGTGTGCTGAGAAACAGTGCGGTTGCTCGTGCTATCTTCACCGTTAGAACTGCTTTGCGAAGGGCAAGGCAGTGTGACTGGAGATACCCTCTCTTTTCTCCTCCATGCAGGAGGCTTTCCTGGCGCCCCATGTCCCTAAAGGGAACACTCTACGGTTCCACAAGGACCAGAGGATGGGTCAGGGATGCCCTCCATGCATGCACTAGTGCAGAGTTTGGCCAGGACACCTTAAGCATGTAGTGCATGACAGTTAGCATGCCTTTCTGGAGGCTGCTGCTGCCTCAGCATATGCCTGGGAAGAACACTGGGTGGCGGAAGAGTTCTTGGGGCCCTGCGCCTCTGTCCACTATAAAAGTACCCCGGCTCATCTCTGTGAATGCAGAGTGAGCCGCAACAGCCTGTTCTCTTTGCTGGATAACTACATGGCCAAAACATTCAAAAGTACCCCTGAGCAGAGCTGTAAAACTTCGTACGTGGACCCTCAGGGCTCTCGGTGCTGAAGCTGAGGAGCAATAGGAAACACGGTGCGCAGTGTCCCTTCTGGGTGTTCTTAACCTAGCGGCACTTTCTGGCAAGCCATGACTCGACTTTAGAGGCAGTCTTGCAAACGGACCATTTGCCCCTGAACACTGCTAGGCTGCTGGCAGGTTCAGGGCACCGCACACTGATCACGAAGTACAAACAACCAAGGTCCGGGGATAGCATCCACAATGCTTGCCGGCAGGCAGCCTTTGCCCAGAAGCCTCAGGCAAAGCAGTGGCTTGACGCGAGTGTGCTGTTCAGGACTCCGAGGACTCCTGGGGGCTCACCAAATCGCATGAAAAAACACTGTGTCCCGAGTGTGTCTTCTTGGGCGACCTCACCAAAATGAGATACCTGAGGCAATTGGGACTGGTTCCCTGCAAGAAGAATGAAAGGCAACACTCTGCTCTCTTCGCTTCCCACCTATATGGCCAAGCATTCCAAAGTCCTCCCGGACTCCGGCCTAGCAGCTCCTGGGTGTAATGCAGACGGTCCCCACAGCTGAACCACTGCTGCGATGAGGAAACACTGTGTTTACGGTTCATACTGGGAACCCTTACCTGCCGTGTCTCTGTGGGAGCAGAAGGTCGACTTGAGAGGCAGCCAGAAAAACGTACAGTTTGCCCTTTCAACGCTACCTGTGGTTTTGTGAGACACGCGGACACTGTTGCCTCTCCCCAGAAATTATATCCTCGAAGCCCTTCAGCCCATGCAGGAGCACCTGGGTGCCAACATTTTCTCCGGGAAGCACCAGGGTGCTGGTTGCGTGTCGTTCTCGTGGTCAAAAACTACAGAGCACTGTGCTGGGTTCCATGTTGATATTGGTCACCTAAAGCCAGGAGCATTACTTTCCCAGTGGGAGAGCTGAAAGTGCGGCCCCAAAGTGTGCTGAGAAACAGTGCGGTTGCTCGTGCTATCTTCACCGTTAGAACTGCTTTGCGAAGGGCAAGGCAGTGTGACTGGAGATACCCTCTCTTTTCTCCTCCGTGCAGGAGGCTTTCCTGGCGCCCCATGGCCCTAAAGGGAACACTCTACGGTTCCACAAGGACCAGAGGAAGGGTCAGGGGTTCCATCCATGAATGGACTGGTGCAGAGTTTGGCCAGGACACCTTAAGCATGTAGTGCATGACAGTTAGCATGCCTTTCTGGAGGCTGCTGCTGCCTCAGCATATGCCTGGGAAGAACACTGGGTGGCGGAAGAGTTCTTGGGGCCCTGCGCATCTGTCCACTATAAAAGTGCCCCGGTTCATCTCTGGGAATGCAGAGTGAGCCGCAACAGCCTGTTCTCTTTGCCGGATAACTACATGGCCAAAACATTCAAAAGTGCCCCTGAGCAGAGCTGTAAAAGTTCGTACGTGGACCCTCAGGGCTCTCGGTGCGGAAGCTGAGGAGCAATAGGAAACACTGTGCGCAGTGTCCCTTCTGGATGTTCTTAACCTAGCAGCACTTTCTGGCTAGCCATGACTCGACTTTAGTGGCCGTCTTGCAAACGGACCGTTTGCCCCTGAACACGGCTAGGCTTCTGGCAGGTTCAGGGCACCGCACACTGATCACGAAGTACAAACAACCAAGGTCCGGGGATAGCCTCGACAATGCTTGCCGGCAGGCAGCCTTTGCCCAGAAGCCTCAGTCAAAGCAGTGACTTGACGCGAGTGTGCTGTTCAGGACTCCTAGGACTCCTGGGGGCTCACCACGTCGCATGGCAAAACACTGTGTCCCAGTGTGTCTTCCTGGGCGACCGCACCAAAAAGTGATACCTGAGGCAATTGGGACTGGTTCCCTGCACGAAGGATGAAAGGCAACACTCTGCTCTCTTCGCTGCCCACCTATTTCGCCAAGCGTTCCAAAGTCCTCCCGGACTCCGGCCTAGCAGCTCCTGGGTGTAATGCAGACGGTCCCCACAGCTGAACCACTGCTGCGATGAGGAAACACTGTGTTTACAGTTCATACTGGGAACCCTTACCTGCCGTGTCTCTGTGGGAGCAGAAGGTCGACTTCAGAGGCAGCCAGACAAACGTACAGTTTGCCCTTTCAACGCTACCTGTGGTTTTGTGAGACACGCGGACACTGTTGCCTCTCCCCAGAAATTATATCCTCGAAGCCCTTCAGCCCATGCAGGAGCACCTGGGTGCCA
Source organism: Mesoplodon densirostris (assembly GCF_025265405.1). Taxonomy (NCBI): domain Eukaryota; kingdom Metazoa; phylum Chordata; class Mammalia; order Artiodactyla; family Ziphiidae; genus Mesoplodon; species Mesoplodon densirostris. The sequence goes on along the minus strand of NC_082665.1, from coordinate 70,853,247 downwards.
ACATTTTCTCCGGGAAGCGTCAGCGTGCGGGTTGCATCTCATTCTCGTGGTCAAAAACTATAGAGCACTGTGCTGGGTTCCATGCTGATATTGGTTACCTAAAGCCAGGAGCATTACTTTCCCAGTGGGAGAGCTGAAAGTGCGGCCCCAAAGTGTGCTGAGAAACAGTGCGGTTGCTCGTGCTCTCTTCACCGTTAGAACGGCTTTGCGAAGGGCAAGGCAGTGTGACTGGAGAAACCCTCTCTTTTCTCCTCCGTGCAGGAGGCTTTCCTGGCGCCCCATGTCCCTAAAGGGAACACTCTACGGTTCCACAAGGACCAGAGGATGGGTCAGGGATGCCCTCCATGAATGCACTAGTGCAGAGTTTGGCCAGGACACCTTAAGCATGTAGTGCATGACAGTTAGCATGCCTTTCTGGAGGCTGCTGCTGCCTCAGCATATGCCTTGGAAGAACACTGGGTGGCGGAAGTGTTCTTGGGGCCCTGCGCCTCTGTCCACTATAAAAGTACCCCGGCTCATCTCTGTGAATGCAGAGTGAGCGGCAACAGCCTGTTCTCTTTGCCGGATAACTACATGGCCAAAACATTCAAAAGTAGCCCTGAGCAGAGCTGTAAAAGTTCGTACGTGGACCCTCAGGGCTCTCGGTGCGGAAGCTGAGGAGCAATAGGAAACACTGTGCGCAGTGTCCCTTCTGGATGTTCTTAACCTAGCAGCACTTTCTGGCTAGCCATGACTCGACTTTAGTGGCCGTCTTGCAAACGGACCGTTTGCCCCTGAACACGGCTAGGCTTCTGGTAGTTTCAGGGCACCGCACACTGATCACGAAGTACAAACAACCAAGGTCCGGGGATAGCCTCGACAATGCTTGCCGGCAGGCAGCCTTTGCCCAGAAGCCTCAGTCAAAGCAGTGACTTGACGAGAGTGTGCTGTTCAGGACTCCTAGGACTCCTGGGGGCTCACCACGTCGCATGGCAAAACACTGTGTCCCAGTGTGTCTTCCTGGGCGACCGCACCAAAAAGTGATACCTGAGGCAATTGGGACTGGTTCCCTGCACGAAGGATGAAAGGCAACACTCTGCTCTCTTCGCTGCCCACCTATTTCGCCAAGCGTTCCAAAGTCCTCCCGGACTCCGGCCTAGCAGCTCCTGGGTGTAATGCAGACGGTCCCCACAGCTGAACCACTGCTGCGATGAGGAAACACTGTGTTTACAGTTCATACTGGGAACCCTTACCTGCCGTGTCTCTGTGGGAGCAGAAGGTCGACTTCAGAGGCAGCCAGAAAAACGTACAGTTTGCCCTTTCAACGCTACCTGTGGTTTTGTGAGACACGCGGACACTGTTGCCTCTCCCCAGAAATTATATCCTCGAAGCCCTTCAGCCCATGCAGGAGCACCTGGGTGCCAACATTTTCTCCGGGAAGCGTCAGCGTGCGGGTTGCATCTGATACTCGTGGTCAAAAACTACAGAGCACTGTGCTGGGTTCCATGCTGATATTGGTTACCTAAAGCCAGGAGCATTACTTTCCCAGTGGGAGAGCTGAAAGTGCGGCCCCAAAGTGTGCTGAGAAACAGTGCGGTTGCTCGTGCTCTCTTCACCGTTAGAACGGCTTTGCGAAGGGCAAGGCAGTGTGACTGGAGATACCCTCTCATTTCTCCTCCGTGCAGGAGGCTTTCCTGGCGCCCCATGTCCCTAAAGGAAACACTCTACGGTTCCACAAGGACCAGAGGATGGGTCAGGGATGCCCTCCATGAATGCACTAGTGCAGAGTTTGGCCAGGACACCTTAAGCATGTAGTGCATGACAGTTAGCATGCCTTTCTGGAGGCTGCTGCTGCCTCAGCATATGCCTTGGAAGAACACTGGGAGGCGGAAGTGTTCTTGGGGCCCTGCGCCTCTGTCCACTATAAAAGTACCCCGGCTCATCTCTGTGAATGCAGAGTGAGCGGCAACAGCCTGTTCTCTTTGCCGGATAACTACATGGCCAAAACATTCAAAAGTACCCCTGAGCAGAGCTGTAAAACTTCGTACGTGGACCCTCAGGGCTCTCGGTGTGGAAGCTGAGGAGCAATAGGAAACACTGTGCGCAGTGTCCCTTCTGGATGTTCTTAACCTAGCAGCACTTTATGGCTAGCCATGACTCGACTTTAGTGGCCGTCTTGCAAACGGACCGTTTGCCCCTGAACACGGCTAGGCTTCTGGCAGGTTCAGGGCACCGCACACTGATCACGAAGTACAAACAACCAAGGTCCGGGGATAGCCTCCACAATGCTTGCCGGCAGGCAGCCTTTGCCCAGAAGCCTCAGTCAAAGCAGTGGCTTGACGCGAGTGTGCTGTTCAGGACTCCTAGGACTCCTGGGGGCTCACCACGTCGCATGGCAAAACACTGTGTCCCAGTGTGTCTTCCTGGGCGACCGCACCAAAAAGTGATACCTGAGGCAATTGGGACTGGTTCCCTGCACGAAGGATGAAAGGCAACACTCTGCTCTCTTCGCTGCCCACCTATTTGGCCAAGCGTTCCAAAGTCCTCCCGGACTCCGGCCTAGCAGCTCCTGGGTGTAATGCAGACGGTCCCCACAGCTGAACCACTGCTGCGATGAGGAAACACTGTGTTTACGGTTCATACTGGGAACACTTACCTGCCGTGTCTCTGTGGGAGCAGAAGGTCGACTTCAGAGGCAGCCAGAAAAACGTACAGTTTGCCCTTTCAACGCTACCTGTGGTTTCGTGAGACACGCGGACACTGTTGCCTCTCCCCAGAAATTATATCCTCGAAGCCCTTCAGCCCATGCAGGAGCACCTGGGTGCCAACATTTTCTCCGGGAAGCGTCAGCGTGCGAGTTGCATCTCATTCTCGTGGTCAAAAACTACAGAGCACTGTGCTGCGTTCCATGCTGATATTGGTTACCTAAAGCCAGGAGCATTACTTTCCCAGTGGGAGAGCTGAAAGTGCGGCCCCAAAGTGTGCTGAGAAACAGTGCGGTTGCTCGTGCTCTCTTCACCGTTAGAACGGCTTTGCGAAGGGCAAGGCAGTGTGACTGGAGAAACCCTCTCTTTTCTCCTCCGTGCAGGAGGCTTTCCTGGCGCCCCATGTCCCTAAAGGGAACACTCTACGGTTCCACAAGGACCAAAGGAAGTGTCAAGGATGCCATCCATGAATGGACTCGTGCAGAGTTTGGCCAGGACACCTTATTAAGCATGTAGTGCATGACAGTTAGCATGCCTTTCTGGAGGCTGCTGCTGCCTCAGCATATGCCTTGGAAGAACACTGGGTGGCGGAAGTGTTCTTGGGTCCCTGCGCCTCTGTCCACTATAAAAGTACCCCGGCTCACCTCTGTGAATGCAGAGTGAGCCGCAACAGCCTGTTCTCTTTGCCGGATAACTACATGGCCAAAACATTCAAAAGTACCCCTGAGCAGAGCTGTAAAACTTCGTACGTGGACCCTCAGGGCTCTCGGTGCGGAAGCTGAGGAGCAATAGGAAACACTGTGCGCAGTGTCCCTTCTGGATGTTCTTAACCTAGCAGCACTTTCTGGCTAGCCATGACTCGAAGTTAGAGGCAGTCTTGCAAACGGACCGTTTGCCCCTGAACACGGCTAGGCTTCTGGCAGGTTCAGGGCACCGCACACTGATCACGAAGTACAAACAACCAAGGTCCGGGGATAGCCTACACAATGCTTGCCGGCAGGCAGCCTTTGCCCAGAAGCCTCAGTCAAAGCAGTGACTTGACACGAGTGTGCTGTTCAGGACTCCTAGGACTCCTGGGGGCTCACCACGTCGCATGGCAAAACACTGTGTCCCAGTGTGTCTTCCTGGGCGACCGCACCAAAAAGTGATACCTGAGGCAATTGGGACTGGTTCCCTGCACGAAGGATGAAAGGCAACACTCTGCTCTCTTCGCTGCCCACCTATTTGGCCAAGCGTTCCAAAGTCCTCCCGGACTCCGGCCTAGCAGCTCCTGGGTGTAATGCAGACGGTCCCCACAGCTGAACCACTGCTGCGATGAGGAAACACTGTGTTTACGGTTCATACTGGGAACCCTTACCTGCCGTGTCTCTGTGGGAGCAGAAGGTCGACTTCAGAGGCAGCCAGACAAACGTACAGTTTGCCCTTTCAACGCTACCTGTGGTTTTGTGAGACACGCGGACACTGTTGCCTCTCCCCAGAAATCATATCCTCGAAGCCCTTCAGCCCATGCAGGAGCACCTGGGTGCCAACATTTTCTCCGGGAAGCGTCAGCGTGCAGGTTGCATCTCATTCTCGTGGTCAAAAACTACAGAGCACTGTGCTGGGTTCCATGCTGATATTGGTTACCTAAAGCCAGGAGCACTACTTTCCCAGTGGGAGAGCTGAAAGTGCGGCCCCAAAGTGTGCTGAGAAACAGTGCGGTTGCTCGTGCTCTCTTCACCGTTAGAACGGCTTTGCGAAGGGCAAGGCAGTGTGACTGGAGAAACCCTCTCTTTTCTCCTCCGTGCAGGAGGCTTTCCTGGCGCCCCATGTCCCTAAAGGGAACACTCTATGGTTCCACAAGGACCAAAGGAAGGGTCAAGGATGCCATCAATGAATGGACTCGTGCAGAGTTTGGCCAGGACACCTTAAGCATGTAGTGCATGACAGTTAGCATGCCTTTCTGGAGGCTGCTGCTGCCTCAGCATATGCCTGGGAAGAACACTGGGTGGCGGAAGAGTTCTTGGGGCCCTGCGCCTCTGTCCACTATAAAAGTGCCCCGGTTCATCTCTGGGAATGCAGAGTGAGCCGCAACAGCCTGTTCTCTTTGCCGGATAACTACATGGCCAAAACATTCAAAAGTGCCCCTGAGCAGAGCTGTAAAAGTTCGTACGTGGACCCTCAGGGCTCTCGGTGCGGAAGCTGAGGAGCAATAGGAAACACTGTGCGCAGTGTCCCTTCTGGATGTTCTTAACCTAGCAGCACTTTCTGGCTAGCCATGACTCGACTTTAGTGGCCGTCTTGCAAACGGACCGTTTGCCCCTGAACACGGCTAGGCTTCTGGCAGGTTCAGGGCACCGCACACTGATCACGAAGTACAAACAACCAAGGTCCGGGGATAGCCTCGACAATGCTTGCCGGCAGGCAGCCTTTGCCCAGAAGCCTCAGTCAAAGCAGTGACTTGACGCGAGTGTGCTGTTCAGGACTCCTAGGACTCCTGGGGGCTCACCACGTCGCATGGCAAAACACTGTGTCCCAGTGTGTCTTCCTGGGCGACCGCACCAAAAAGTGATACCTGAGGCAATTGGGACTGGTTCCCTGCACGAAGGATGAAAGGCAACACTCTGCTCTCTTCGCTGCCCACCTATTTGGCCAAGCGTTCCAAAGTCCTCCCGGACTCCGGCCTAGCAGCTCCTGGGTGTAATGCAGACGGTCCCCACAGCTGAACCACTGCTGCGATGAGGAAACACTGTGTTTACGGTTCATACTGGGAACCCTTACCTGCCGTGTCTCTGTGGGAGCAGAAGGTCGACTTCAGAGGCAGCCAGACAAACGTACAGTTTGCCCTTTCAACGCTACCTGTGGTTTCGTGAGACACGCGGACACTGTTGACTCTCCCCAGAAATCATATCCTCGAAGCCCTTCAGCCCATGCAGGAGCACCTGGGTGCCAACATTTTCTCCGGGAAGCGTCAGCGTGCAGGTTGCATCTCATTCTCGTGGTCAAAAACTACAGAGCACTGTGCTGGGTTCCATGCTGATATTGGTTACCTAAAGCCAGGAGCACTACTTTCCCAGTGGGAGAGCTGAAAGTGCGGCCCCAAAGTGTGCTGAGAAACAGTGCGGTTGCTCGTGCTCTCTTCACCGTTAGAACGGCTTTGCGAAGGGCAAGGCAGTGTGACTGGAGAAACCCTCTCTTTTCTCCTCCGTGCAGGAGGCTTTCCTGGCGCCCCATGTCCCTAAAGGGAACACTCTATGGTTCCACAAGGACCAAAGGAAGGGTCAAGGATGCCATCAATGAATGGACTCGTGCAGAGTTTGGCCAGGACACCTTAAGCATGTAGTGCATGACAGTTAGCATGCCTTTCTGGAGGCTGCTGCTGCCTCAGCATATGCCTGGGAAGAACACTGGGTGGCGGAAGAGTTCTTGGGGCCCTGCGCCTCTGTCCACTATAAAAGTGCCCCGGTTCATCTCTGGGAATGCAGAGTGAGCCGCAACAGCCTGTTCTCTTTGCCGGATAATTACATGGCCAAAACATTCAAAAGTGCCCCTGAGCAGAGCTGTAAAATTTCGTACGTGGACCCTCAGGGCTCTCGGTGCGGAAGCTGAGGAGCAATAGGAAACACTGTGCGCAGTGTCCCTTCTGGATGTTCTTAACCTAGCAGCACTTTCTGGCTAGCCATGACTCGACTTTAGTGGCCGTCTTGCAAACGGACCGTTTGCCCCTGAACACGGCTAGGCTTCTGGCAGGTTCAGGGCACCGCACACTGATCACGAAGTACAAACAACCAAGGTCCGGGGATAGCCTCGACAATGCTTGCCGGCAGGCAGCCTTTGCCCAGAAGCCTCAGTCAAAGCAGTGACTTGACGCGAGTGTGCTGTTCAGGACTCCTAGGACTCCTGGGGGCTCACCACGTCGCATGGCAAAACACTGTGTCCCAGTGTGTCTTCCTGGGCGACCGCACCAAAAAGTGATACCTGAGGCAATTGGGACTGGTTCCCTGCACGAAGGATGAAAGGCAACACTCTGCTCTCTTCGCTGCCCACCTATTTGGCCAAGCGTTCCAAAGTCCTCCCGGACTCCGGCCTAGCAGCTCCTGGGTGTAATGCAGACGGTCCCCACAGCTGAACCACTGCTGCGATGAGGAAACACTGTGTTTACAGTTCATACTGGGAACCCTTACCTGCCGTGTCTCTGTGGGAGCAGAAGGTCGACTTCAGAGGCAGCCAGACAAACGTACAGTTTGCCCTTTCAACGCTACCTGTGGTTTTGTGAGACACGCGGACACTGTTGCCTCTCCCCAGAAATTATATCCTCGAAGCTCTTCAGCCCATGCAGAAGCACCTGGGTGCCAACATTTTCTCCGGGAAGCGTCAGCGTGCGGGTTGCATCTCATTCTCGTGGTCAAAAACTACAGAGCACTGTGCTGGGTTCCATGCTGATATTGGTTACCTAAAGCCAGGAGCATTACTTTCCCAGTGGGAGAGCTGAAAGTGCGGCCCCAAAGTGTGCTGAGAAACAGTGCGGTTGCTCGTGCTCTCTTCACCGTTAGAACGGCTTTGCGAAGGGCAAGGCAGTGTGACTGGAGAAACCCTCTCTTTTCTCCTCCGTGCAGGAGGCTTTCCTGGCGCCCCATGTCCCTAAAGGGAACACTCTACGGTTCCACAAGGACCAGAGGATGGGTCAGGGATGCCCTCCATGAATGCACTAGTGCAGAGTTTGGCCAGGACACCTTAAGCATGTAGTGCATGACAGTTAGCATGCCTTTCTGGAGGCTGCTGCTGCCTCAGCATATGCCTTGGAAGAACACTGGGTGGCGGAAGTGTTCTTGGGGCCCTGCGCCTCTGTCCACTATAAAAGTACCCCGGCTCATCTCTGTGAATGCAGAGTGAGCGGCAACAGCCTGTTCTCTTTGCCGGATAACTACATGGCCAAAACATTCAAAAGTAGCCCTGAGCAGAGCTGTAAAAGTTCGTACGTGGACCCTCAGGGCTCTCGGTGCGGAAGCTGAGGAGCAATAGGAAACACTGTGCGCAGTGTCCCTTCTGGATGTTCTTAACCTAGCAGCACTTTCTGGCTAGCCATGACTCGACTTTAGTGGCCGTCTTGCAAACGGACCGTTTGCCCCTGAACACGGCTAGGCTTCTGGTAGTTTCAGGGCACCGCACACTGATCACGAAGTACAAACAACCAAGGTCCGGGGATAGCCTCGACAATGCTTGCCGGCAGGCAGCCTTTGCCCAGAAGCCTCAGTCAAAGCAGTGACTTGACAAGAGTGTGCTGTTCAGGACTCCTAGGACTCCTGGGGGCTCACCACGTCGCATGGCAAAACACTGTGTCCCAGTGTGTCTTCCTGGGCGACCGTACCAAAAAGTGATACCTGAGGCAATTGGGACTGGTTCCCTGCACGAAGGATGAAAGGCAACACTCTGCTCTCTTCGCTGCCCACCTATTTCGCCAAGCGTTCCAAAGTCCTCCCGGACTCCGGCCTAGCAGCTCCTGGGTGTAATGCAGACGGTCCCCACAGCTGAACCACTGCTGCGATGAGGAAACACTGTGTTTACAGTTCATACTGGGAACCCTTACCTGCCGTGTCTCTGTGGGAGCAGAAGGTCGACTTCAGAGGCAGCCAGAAAAACGTACAGTTTGCCCTTTCAACGCTACCTGTGGTTTTGTGAGACACGCGGACACTGTTGCCTCTCCCCAGAAATTATATCCTCGAAGCCCTTCAGCCCATGCAGGAGCACCTGGGTGCCAACATTTTCTCCGGGAAGCGTCAGCGTGCGGGTTGCATCTGATACTCGTGGTCAAAAACTACAGAGCACTGTGCTGGGTTCCATGCTGATATTGGTTACCTAAAGCCAGGAGCATTACTTTCCCAGTGGGAGAGCTGAAAGTGCGGCTCCAAAGTGTGCTGAGAAACAATGCGGTTGCTCGTGCTCGCTTCACCGTTAGAACGGCTTTGCGAAGGGCAAGGCAGTGTGACTGGAGAAACCCTCTCTTTTCTCCTCCGTGCAGGAGGCTTTCCTGGCGCCCCATGTCCCTAAAGGGAACACTCTACGGTTCCACAAGGACCAGAGGATGGGTCAGGGATGCCCTCCATGAATGCACTAGTGCAGTGTTTGGCCAGGACACCTTAAGCATGTAGTGCATGACAGTTAGCATGCCTCTCTGGAGGCTGCTGCTGCCTCAGCATATGCCTTGGAAGAACACTGGGTGGCGGAAGTGTTCTTGGGGCCCTGCGCCTCTGTCCACTATAAAAGTACCCCGGCTCACCTCTGTGAATGCAGAGTGAGCGGCAACAGCCTGTTCTCTTTGCCGGATAACTACATGGCCAAAACATTCAAAAGTAGCCCTGAGCAGAGCTGTAAAACTTCGTACGTGGACCCTCAGTGCTCTCGGTGCGGAAGCTGAGGAGCAATAGGAAACACTGTGCGCAGTGTCCCTTCTGGATGTTCTTAACCTAGCAGCACTTTCTGGCTAGCCATGACTCGACTTTAGTGGCCGTCTTGCAAACGGACCGTTTGCCCCTGAACACGGCTAGGCTTCTGGCAGGTTCAGGGCACCGCACACTGATCACGAAGTACAAACAACCAAGGTCCGGGGATAGCCTCGACAATGCTTGCCGGCAGGCAGCCTTTGCCCAGAAGCCTCAGTCAAAGCAGTGACTTGACGCGAGTGCGCTGTTCAGGACTCCTAGGACTCCTGGGGGCTCACCACGTCGCATGGCAAAACACTGTGTCCCAGTGTGTCTTCCTGGGCGACCGCACCAAAAAGTGATACCTGAGGCAATTGGGACTGGTTCCCTGCACGAAGGATGAAAGGCAACACTCTGCTCTCTTCGCTGCCCACCTATTTGGCCAAGCGTTCCAAAGTCCTCCCGGACTCCGGCCTAGCAGCTCCTGGGTGTAATGCAGACGGTCCCCACAGCTGAACCACTGCTGCGATGAGGAAACACTGTGTTTACGGTTCATACTGGGAACACTTACCTGCCGTGTCTCTGTGGGAGCAGAAGGTCGACTTCAGAGGCAGCCAGAAAAACGTACAGTTTGCCCTTTCAACGCTACCTGTGGTTTCGTGAGACACGCGGACACTGTTGCCTCTCCCCAGAAATTATATCCTCGAAGCCCTTCAGCCCATGCAGGAGCACCTGGGTGCCAACATTTTCTCCGGGAAGCGTCAGCGTGCGGGTTGCATCTCTTTCTCGTGGTCAGAAACTACAGAGCACTGTGCTGGGTTCCATGCTGACATTGGTTACCTAAAGCCAGGAGCATTACTTTCCCAGTGGGAGAGCTGAAAGTGCGGCCCCAAAGTGTGCTGAGAAACAGTGCGGTTGCTCGTGCTCGCTTCACCGTTAGAACGGCTTTGCGAAGGGCAAGGCAGTGTGACTGGAGATACCCTCTCTTTTCTGCTCCGTGCAGGAGGCTTTCCTGGCGCCCCATGTCCCTAAAGGGAACACTCTACGGTTCCACAAGGACCAGAGGATGGGTCAGGGATGCCCTCCATGAATGCACTAGTGCAGAGTTTGGCCAGGACACCTTAAGCATGTAGTGCATGACAGTTAGCATGCCTTTCTGGAGGCTGCTGCTGCCTCAGCATATGCCTTGGAAGAACACTGGGTGGCGGAAGTGTTCTTGGGGCCCTGCGCCTCTGTCCACTATAAAAGTACCCCGGCTCATCTCTGTGAATGCAGAGTGAGCGGCAACAGCCTGTTCTCTTTGCCGGATAACTACATGGCCAAAACATTCAAAAGTACCCCTGAGCAGAGCTGTAAAACTTCGTACGTGGACCCTCAGGGCTCTCGGTGCGGAAGCTGAGGAGCAATAGGAAACACTGTGCGCAGTGTCCCTTCTGGATGTTCTTAACCTAGCAGCACTTTCTGGCTAGCCATGACTCGACTTTAGTGGCCGTCTGGCAAACGGACCGTTTGCCCCTGAACACGGCTAGGCTTCTGGCAGGTTCAGGGCAAAGCACACTGATCACCAAGTACAAACAACCAAGGTCCGGGGATAGCCTCCACAATGCTTGCCGGCAGGCAGCCTTTGCCCAGAAGCCTCAGTCAAAGCAGTGACTTGACGCGAGTGTGCTGTTCAGGACTCCTAGGACTCCAGGGGGCTCACCACGTCGCATGGCAAAACACTGTGTCCCCAGTGTGTCTTCCTGGGCGACCGCACCAAAAAGTGATACCTGAGGCAATTGGGACTGGTTCCCTGCACGAAGGATGAAAGGCAACACTCTGCTCTCTTCCCTGCCCACCTATTCGCCCAAGCGTTCCAAAGTCCTCCCGGACTCCGGCCTAGCAGCTCCTGGGTGTAATGCAGACGGTCCCCACAGCTGAACCACTGCTGCGATGAGGAAACACTGTGTTTACGTTTCATACTGGGAAAACTTACCTGCCGTGTCTCTGTGGGAGCAGAAGGTCGACTTCAGAGGCAGCCAGAAAAACGTACAGTTTGCCCTTTCAACGCTACCTGTGGTTTCGTGAGACACGCGGACACTGTTGCCTCTCCCCAGAAATTATATCCTCGAAGCCCTTCAGCCCATGCAGGAGCACCTGGGTGCCAACATTTTCTCCGGGAAGCGTCAGCGTGCGAGTTGCATCTCATTCTCGTGGTCAAAAACTACAGAGCACTGTGCTGCGTTCCATGCTGATATTGGTTACCTAAAGCCAGGAGCATTACTTTCCCAGTGGGAGAGCTGAAAGTGCGGCCCCAAAGTGTGCTGAGAAACAGTGCGGTTGCTCGTGCTCTCTTCACCGTTAGAACGGCTTTGCGAAGGGCAAGGCAGTGTGACTGGAGAAACCCTCTCTTTTCTCCTCCGTGCAGGAGGCTTTCCTGGCGCCCCATGTCCCTAAAGGGAACACTCTACGGTTCCACAAGGACCAAAGGAAGTGTCAAGGATGCCATCCATGAATGGACTCGTGCAGAGTTTGGCCAGGACACCTTATTAAGCATGTAGTGCATGACAGTTAGCATGCCTTTCTGGAGGCTGCTGCTGCCTCAGCATATGCCTTGGAAGAACACTGGTTGGCGGAAGAGTTCTTGGGGCCCTGCGCATCTGTCCACTATAAAAGTGCCCCGGTTCATCTCTGGGAATGCAGAGTGAGCCGCAACAGCCTGTTCTCTTTGCCGGATAACTACATGGCCAAAACATTCAAAAGTGCCCCTGAGCAGAGCTGTAAAATTTCGTACGTGGACCCTCAGGGCTCTCGGTGCGGAAGCTGAGGAGCAATAGGAAACACTGTGCGCAGTGTCCCTTCTGGATGTTCTTAACCTAGCAGCACTTTCTGGCTAGCCATGACTCGACTTTAGTGGCCGTCTGGCAAACGGACCGTTTGCCCCTGAACACTGCTAGGCTGCTGGCAGGTTCAGGGCCCCGCACACTGATCACGAAGTACAAACAACCAAGGTCCGGGGATAGCATCCACAATGCTTGCCGGCAGGCAGCCTTTGCCCAGAAGCCTCAGGCAAAGCAGTGGCTTGACGCGAGTGTGCTGTTCAGGACTCCGAGGACTCCTGGGGGCTCTCCACATCGCATGAAAAAACACTGTGTCCCGAGTGTGTCTTCTTGGGCGACCTCACCAAAATGAGATACCTGAGGCAATTGGGACTGGTTCCCTGCAAGAAGAATGAAAGGCAACACTCTGCTCTCTTCGCTTCCCACCTATATGGCCAAGCATTCCAAAGTCCTCCCGTACTCCGGCCTAGCAGCTCCTGGGTGTAATGCAGACGGTCCCCACAGCTGAACCACTGCTGCGATGAGGAAACACTGTGTTTACGGTTCATACTGGGAACCCTTACCTGCCGTGTCTCTGTGGGAGCAGAAGGTCGACTTCAGAGGCAGCCAGACAAACGTACAGTTTGCCCTTTCAACGCTACCTGTGGTTTTGTGAGACACGCGGACACTGTTGCCTCTCCCCAGAAATTATATCCTCGAAGCCCTTCAGCCCATGCAGGAGCACCTGGGTGCCAACATTTTCTCCGGGAAGCACCAGGGTGCTGGTTGCGTGTCGTTCTCGTGGTCAAAAACTACAGAGCACTGTGCTGGGTTCCATGTTGATATTGGTCACCTAAAGCCAGGAGCATTACTTTCCCAGTGGGAGAGCTGAAAGTGCGGCCCCAAAGTGTGCTGAGAAACAGTGCGGTTGCTCGTGCTCGCTTCACCGTTAGAACTGCTTTGCGAAGGGCAAGGCAGTGTGACTGGAGATACCCTCTCTTTTCTCCTCCGTGCAGGAGGCTTTCCTGGCGCCCCATGTCCCTAAAGGGAACACTCTACGGTTCCACAAGGACCAGAGGATGGGTCAGGGATGCCGTCCATGAATGCACTAGTGCAGAGTTTGGCCCGGACACCTTAAGCATGTAGTGCATGACAGTTAGCATGCCTTTCTGGAGGCTGCTGCTGCCTCAGCATATGCCTGGGAAGAACACTGGGTGGCGGAAGAGTTCTTGGGGCCCTGCGCCTCTGTCCACTATAAAAGTGCCCCGGTTCATCTCTGGGAATGCAGAGTGAGCCGCAACAGCCTGTTCTCTTTGCCGGATAACTACATGGCCAAAACATTCAAAAGTGCCCCTGAGCAGAGCTGTAAAATTTCGTACGTGGACCCTCAGGGCTCTCGGTGCGGAAGCTGAGGAGCAATAGGAAACACTGTGCGCAGTGTCCCTTCTGGATGTTCTTAACCTAGCAGCACTTTCTGGCTAGCCATGACTCGACTTTAATGGCCGTCTTGCAAACGGACCGTTTGCCCCTGAACACGGCTAGGCTTCTGGCAGGTTCAGGGCACCGCACACTGATCACGAAGTACAAACAACCAAGGTCCGGGGATAGCCTCCACAATGCTTGCCGGCAGGCAGCCTTTGCCCAGAAGCCTCAGTCAAAGCAGTGACTTGACGCGAGTGTGCTGTTCAGGACTCCTAGGACTCCTGGGGGCTCACCACGTCGCATGGCAAAACACTGTGTCCCAGTGTGTCTTCCTGGGCGACCGCACCAAAAAGTGATACCTGAGGCAATTGGGACTGGTTCCCTGCACGAAGGATGAAAGGCAACACTCTGCTCTCTTCGCTGCCCACCTATTTGGCCAAGCGTTCCAAAGTCCTCCCGGACTCCGGCCTAGCAGCTCCTGGGTGTAATGCAGACGGTCCCCACAGCTGAACCACTGCTGCGATGAGGAAACACTGTGTTTACGGTTCATACTGGGAACCCTTACCTGCCGTGTCTCTGTGGGAGCAGAAGGTCGACTTCAGAGGCAGCCAGACAAACGTACAGTTTGCCCTTTCAACGCTACCTGTGGTTTCGTGAGACACGCGGACACTGTTGCCTCTCCCCAGAAATCATATCCTCGAAGCCCTTCAGCCCATGCAGGAGCACCTGGGTGCCAACATTTTCTCCGGGAAGCGTCAGCGTGCAGGTTGCATCTCATTCTCGTGGTCAAAAACTACAGAGCACTGTGCTGGGTTCCATGCTGATATTGGTTACCTAAAGTCAGGAGCACTACTTTCCCAGTGGGAGAGCTGAAAGTGCGGCCCCAAAGTGTGCTGAGAAACAGTGCGGTTGCTCGTGCTCTCTTCACCGTTAGAACGGCTTTGTGAAGGGCAAGGCAGTGTGACTGGAGAAACCCTCTCTTTTCTCCTCCGTGCAGGAGGCTTTCCTGGCGCCCCATGTCCCTAAAGGGAACACTCTATGGTTCCACAAGGACCAAAGGAAGGGTCAAGGATGCCATCAATGAATGGACTCGTGCAGAGTTTGGCCAGGACACCTTAAGCATGTCGTGCATGACAGTTAGCATGCCTTTCTGGAGGCTGCTGCTGCCTCAGCATATGCCTGGGAAGAACACTGGGTGGCGGAAGAGTTCTTGGGGCCCTGCGCCTCTGTCCACTATAAAAGTGCCCCGGTTCATCTCTGGGAATGCAGAGTGAGCCGCAACAGCCTGTTCTCTTTGCCGGATAACTACATGGCCAAAACATTCAAAAGTGCCCCTGAGCAGAGCTGTAAAAGTTCGTACGTGGACCCTCAGGGCTCTCGGTGCGGAAGCTGAGGAGCAATAGGAAACACTGTGCGCAGTGTCCCTTCTGGATGTTCTTAACCTAGCAGCACTTTCTGGCTAGCCATGACTCGACTTTAGTGGCCGTCTTGCAAACGGACCGTTTGTCCCTGAACACGGCTAGGCTTCTGGCAGGTTCAGGGCACCGCACACTGATCACGAAGTACAAACAACCAAGGTCCGGGGATAGCCTCGACAATGCTTGCCGGCAGGCAGCCTTTGCCCAGAAGCCTCAGTCAAAGCAGTGACTTGACGCGAGTGTGCTGTTCAGGACTCCTAGGACTCCTGGGGGCTCACCACGTCGCATGGCAAAACACTGTGTCCCAGTGTGTCTTCCTGGGCGACCGCACCAAAAAGTGATACCTGAGGCAATTGGGACTGGTTCCCTGCACGAAGGATGAAAGGCAACACTCTGCTCTCTTCGCTGCCCACCTATTTGGCCAAGCGTTCCAAAGTCCTCCCGGACTCCGGCCTAGCAGCTCCTGGGTGTAATGCAGACGGTCCCCACAGCTGAACCACTGCTGCGATGAGGAAACACTGTGTTTACAGTTCATACTGGGAACCCTTACCTGCCGTGTCTCTGTGGGAGCAGAAGGTCGACTTCAGAGGCAGCCAGACAAACGTACAGTTTGCCCTTTCAACGCTACCTGTGGTTTTGTGAGACACGCGGACACTGTTGCCTCTCCCCAGAAATTATATCCTCGAAGCTCTTCAGCCCATGCAGAAGCACCTGGGTGCCAACATTTTCTCCGGGAAGCGTCAGCGTGCGGGTTGCATCTCATTCTCGTGGTCAAAAACTACAGAGCACTGTGCTGGGTTCCATGCTGATATTGGTTACCTAAAGCCAGGAGCATTACTTTCCCAGTGGGAGAGCTGAAAGTGCGGCCCCAAAGTGTGCTGAGAAACAGTGCGGTTGCTCGTGCTCTCTTCACCGTTAGAACGGCTTTGCGAAGGGCAAGGCAGTGTGACTGGAGAAACCCTCTCTTTTCTCCTCCGTGCAGGAGGCTTTCCTGGCGCCCCATGTCCCTAAAGGGAACACTCTACGGTTCCACAAGGACCAGAGGATGGGTCAGGGATGCCCTCCATGAATGCACTAGTGCAGAGTTTGGCCAGGACACCTTAAGCATGTAGTGCATGACAGTTAGCATGCCTTTCTGGAGGCTGCTGCTGCCTCAGCATATGCCTTGGAAGAACACTGGGTGGCGGAAGTGTTCTTGGGGCCCTGCGCCTCTGTCCACTATAAAAGTACCCCGGCTCATCTCTGTGAATGCAGAGTGAGCGGCAACAGCCTGTTCTCTTTGCCGGATAACTACATGGCCAAAACATTCAAAAGTAGCCCTGAGCAGAGCTGTAAAAGTTCGTACGTGGACCCTCAGGGCTCTCGGTGCGGAAGCTGAGGAGCAATAGGAAACACTGTGCGCAGTGTCCCTTCTGGATGTTCTTAACCTAGCAGCACTTTCTGGCTAGCCATGACTCGACTTTAGTGGCCGTCTTGCAAACGGACCGTTTGCCCCTGAACACGGCTAGGCTTCTGGCAGGTTCAGGGCACCGCACACTGATCACGAAGTACAAACAACCAAGGTCCGGGGATAGCCTCGACAATGCTTGCCGGCAGGCAGCCTTTGCCCAGAAGCCTCAGTCAAAGCAGTGACTTGACGAGAGTGTGCTGTTCAGGACTCCTAGGACTCCTGGGGGCTCACCACGTCGCATGGCAAAACACTGTGTCCCAGTGTGTCTTCCTGGGCGACCGCACCAAAAAGTGATACCTGAGGCAATTGGGACTGGTTCCCTGCACGAAGGATGAAAGGCAACACTCTGCTCTCTTCGCTGCCCACCTATTTCGCCAAGCGTTCCAAAGTCCTCCCGGACTCCGGCCTAGCAGCTCCTGGGTGTAATGCAGACGGTCCCCACAGCTGAACCACTGCTGCGATGAGGAAACACTGTGTTTACAGTTCATACTGGGAACCCTTACCTGCCGTGTCTCTGTGGGAGCAGAAGGTCGACTTCAGAGGCAGCCAGAAAAACGTACAGTTTGCCCTTTCAACGCTACCTGTGGTTTTGTGAGACACGCGGACACTGTTGCCTCTCCCCAGAAATTATATCCTCGAAGCCCTTCAGCCCATGCAGGAGCACCTGGGTGCCAACATTTTCTCCGGGAAGCGTCAGCGTGCGGGTTGCATCTGATACTCGTGGTCAAAAACTACAGAGCACTGTGCTGGGTTCCATGCTGATATTGGTTACCTAAAGCCAGGAGCATTACTTTCCCAGTGGGAGAGCTGAAAGTGCGGCTCCAAAGTGTGCTGAGAAACAATGCGGTTGCTCGTGCTCGCTTCACCGTTAGAACGGCTTTGCGAAGGGCAAGGCAGTGTGACTGGAGAAACCCTCTCTTTTCTGCTCCGTGCAGGAGGCTTTCCTGGCGCCCCATGTCCCTAAAGGGAACACTCTACGGTTCCACAAGGACCAGAGGATGGGTCAGGGATGCCCTCCATGAATGCACTAGTGCAGTGTTTGGCCAGGACACCTTAAGCATGTAGTGCATGACAGTTAGCATGCCTCTCTGGAGGCTGCTGCTGCCTCAGCATATGCCTTGGAAGAACACTGGGTGGCGGAAGTGTTCTTGGGGCCCTGCGCCTCTGTCCACTATAAAAGTACCCCGGCTCACCTCTGTGAATGCAGAGTGAGCCGCAACAGCCTGTTCTCTTTGCCGGATAACTACATGGCCAAAACATTCAAAAGTAGCCCTGAGCAGAGCTGTAAAACTTCGTACGTGGACCCTCAGTGCTCTCGGTGCGGAAGCTGAGGAGCAATAGGAAACACTGTGCGCAGTGTCCCTTCTGGATGTTCTTAACCTAGCAGCACTTTCTGGCTAGCCATGACTCGACTTTAGTGGCCGTCTTGCAAACGGACCGTTTGCCCCTGAACACGGCTAGGCTTCTGGCAGGTTCAGGGCACCGCACACTGATCACGAAGTACAAACAACCAAGGTCCGGGGATAGCCTCGACAATGCTTGCCGGCAGGCAGCCTTTGCCCAGAAGCCTCAGTCAAAGCAGTGACTTGACGCGAGTGCGCTGTTCAGGACTCCTAGGACTCCTGGGGGCTCACCACGTCGCATGGCAAAACACTGTGTCCCAGTGTGTCTTCCTGGGCGACCGCACCAAAAAGTGATACCTGAGGCAATTGGGACTGGTTCCCTGCACGAAGGATGAAAGGCAACACTCTGCTCTCTTCGCGGCCCACCTATTTGGCCAAGCGTTCCAAAGTCCTCCCGGACTCCGGCCTAGCAGCTCCTGGGTGTAATGCAGACGGTCCCCACAGCTGAACCACTGCTGCGATGAGGAAACACTGTGTTTACGGTTCATACTGGGAACACTTACCTGCCGTGTCTCTGTGGGAGCAGAAGGTCGACTTCAGAGGCAGCCAGAAAAACGTACAGTTTGCCCTTTCAACGCTACCTGTGGTTTCGTGAGACACGCGGACACTGTTGCCTCTCCCCAGAAATTATATCCTCGAAGCCCTTCAGCCCATGCAGGAGCACCTGGGTGCCAACATTTTCTCCGGGAAGCGTCAGCGTGCGGGTTGCATCTCTTTCTCGTGGTCAGAAACTACAGAGCACTGTGCTGGGTTCCATGCTGACATTGGTTACCTAAAGCCAGGAGCATTACTTTCCCAGTGGGAGAGCTGAAAGTGCGGCCCCAAAGTGTGCTGAGAAACAGTGCGGTTGCTCGTGCTCGCTTCACCGTTAGAACGGCTTTGCGAAGGGCAAGGCAGTGTGACTGGAGATACCCTCTCTTTTCTGCTCCGTGCAGGAGGCTTTCCTGGCGCCCCATGTCCCTAAAGGGAACACTCTACGGTTCCACAAGGACCAGAGGATGGGTCAGGGATGCCCTCCATGAATGCACTAGTGCAGAGTTTGGCCAGGACACATTAAGCATGTAGTGCATGACAGTTAGCATGCCTTTCTGGAGGCTGCTGCTGCCTCAGCATATGCCTTGGAAGAACACTGGGTGGCGGAAGTGTTCTTGGGGCCCTGCGCCTCTGTCCACTATAAAAGTACCCCGGCTCATCTCTGTGAATGCAGAGTGAGCGGCAACAGCCTGTTCTCTTTGCCGGATAACTACATGGCCAAAACATTCAAAAGTACCCCTGAGCAGAGCTGTAAAACTTCGTACGTGGACCCTCAGGGCTCTCGGTGCGGAAGCTGAGGAGCAATAGGAAACACTGTGCGCAGTGTCCCTTCTGGATGTTCTTAACCTAGCAGCACTTTCTGGCTAGCCATGACTCGACTTTAGTGGCCGTCTGGCAAACGGACCGTTTGCCCCTGAACACGGCTAGGCTTCTGGCAGGTTCAGGGCAAAGCACACTGATCACCAAGTACAAACAACCAAGGTCCGGGGATAGCCTCCACAATGCTTGCCGGCAGGCAGCCTTTGCCCAGAAGCCTCAGTCAAAGCAGTGACTTGACGCGAGTGTGCTGTTCAGGACTCCTAGGACTCCAGGGGGCTCACCACGTCGCATGGCAAAACACTGTGTCCCCAGTGTGTCTTCCTGGGCGACCGCACCAAAAAGTGATACCTGAGGCAATTGGGACTGGTTCCCTGCACGAAGGATGAAAGGCAACACTCTGCTCTCTTCCCTGCCCACCTATTCGCCCAAGCGTTCCAAAGTCCTCCCGGACTCCGGCCTAGCAGCTCCTGGGTGTAATGCAGACGGTCCCCACAGCTGAACCACTGCTGCGATGAGGAAACACTGTGTTTACGGTTCATACTGGGAAAACTTACCTGCCGTGTCTCTGTGGGAGCAGAAGGTCGACTTCAGAGGCAGCCAGAAAAACGTACAGTTTGCCCTTTCAACGCTACCTGTGGTTTCGTGAGACACGCGGACACTGTTGCCTCTCCCCAGAAATTATATCCTCGAAGCCCTTCAGCCCATGCAGGAGCACCTGGGTGCCAACATTTTCTCCGGGAAGCGTCAGCGTGCGGGTTGCATCTCATTCTCGTGGTCAAAAACTACAGAGCACTGTGCTGGGTTCCATGCTGATATTGGTTACCTAAAGCCAGGAGCATTACTTTCCCAGTGGGAGAGCTGAAAGTGCGGCCCCAAAGTGTGCTGAGAAACAGTGCGGTTGCTCGTGCTCTCTTCACCGTTAGAACGGCTTTGCGAAGGGCAAGGCAGTGTGACTGGAGAAACCCTCTCTTTTCTCCTCCGTGCAGGAGGCTTTCCTGGCGCCCCATGTCCCTAAAGGGAACACTCTACGGTTCCACAAGGACCAAAGGAAGGGTCAGGGATGCCATCCATGAATGGACTCGTGCAGAGTTTGGCCAGGACACCTTAAGCATGTAGTGCATGACAGTTAGCATGCCTTTCTGGAGGCTGCTGCTGCCTCAGCATATGCCTGGGAAGAACACTGGGTGGCGGAAGTGTTCTTGGGGCCCTGCGCCTCTGTCCACTATAAAAGTACCCCGGTTCATCTCTGTGAATGCAGAGTGAGCCGCAACAGCCTGTTCTCTTTGCCGGATAACTACATGGCCAAAACATTCAAAAGTGCCCCTGAGCAGAGCTGTAAAAATTCGTACGTGGACCCTCAGGGCTCTCCGTGCGGAAGCTGAGGAGCAATAGGAAATACGGTGCGCAGTGTCCCTTCTGGGTGTTCTTAACCTAGCGGCACTTTCTGGCCAGCCATGACTCGACGTTAGAGGCAGTCTTGCAAACGGACCGTTTGCCCCTGAACACGGCTAGGCTTCTGGCAGGTTCAGGGCACCGCACACTGATCACGAAGTACAAACAACCAAGGTCCGGGGATAGCCTCCACAATGCTTGCCGGCAGGCAGCCTTTGCCCAGAAGCCTCAGGCAAAGCAGTGGCTTGACGCGAGTGTGCTGTTCAGGACTCCTAGGACTCCTGGGGGCTCACCACGTCGCATGGCAAAACACTGTGTCCCAGTGTGTCTTCCTGGGCGACCGCACCAAAAAGTGATACCTGAGGCAATTGGGACTGGTTCCCTGCACGAAGGATGAAAGGCAACACTCTGCTCTCTTCGCTGCCCACCTATTCGGCCAAGCGTTCCAAAGTCCTCCCGGACTCCGGCCTAGCAGCTCCTGGGTGTAATGCAGACGGTCCCCACAGCTGAACCACTGCTGCGATGAGGAAACACTGTGTTTACAGTTCATACTGGGAACCCTTACCTGCCGTGTCTCTGTGGGAGCAGAAGGTCGACTTCAGAGGCAGCCAGACAAACGTACAGTTTGCCCTTTCAACGCTACCTGTGGTTTTGTGAGACACGCGGACACTGTTGCCTCTCCCCAGAAATTATATCCTCGAAGCCCTTCAGCCCATGCAGGAGCACCTGGGTGCCAACATTTTCTCCGGGAAGCACCAGGGTGCTGGTTGCGTGTCGTTCTCGTGGTCAAAAACTACAGAGCACTGTGCTGGGTTCCATGTTGATATTGGTCACCTAAAGCCAGGAGCATTACTTTCCCAGTGGGAGAGCTGAAAGTGCGGCCCCAAAGTGTGCTGAGAAACAGTGCGGTTGCTCGTGCTATCTTCACCGTTAGAACTGCTTTGCGAAGGGCAAGGCAGTGTGACTGGAGATACCCTCTCTTTTCTCCTCCGTGCAGGAGGCTTTCCTGGCGCCCCATGGCCCTAAAGGGAACACTCTACGGTTCCACAAGGACCAGAGGAAGGGTCAGGGTTTCCATCCATGAATGGACTGGTGCAGAGTTTGGCCAGGACACCTTAAGCATGTAGTGCATGACAGTTAGCATGCCTTTCTGGAGGCTGCTGCTGCCTCAGCATATGCCTGGGAAGAACACTGGGTGGCGGAAGTGTTCTTGGGGCCCTGCGCATCTGTCCACTATAAAAGTGCCCCGGTTCATCTCTGTGAATGCAGAGTGAGCCGCAACAGCCTGTTCTCTTTGCCGGATAACTACATGGCCAAAACATTCAAAAGTGCCCCTGAGCAGAGCTGTAAAAGTTCGTACGTGGACCCTCAGGGCTCTCGGTGCTGAAGCTGAGGAGCAATAGGAAACACGTTGCGCAGTGTCCCTTCTGGGTGTTCTAAACCTAGCGGCACTTTCTGGCTAGCCATGACTCGACTTTAGTGGCCGTCTGGCAAACGGACCGTTTGCCCCTGAACACGGCTAGGCTTCTGGAAGGTTCAGGGCACCGCACACTGATCACGAAGTACAAACAACCAAGGTCAGGGATAGCCTCCACAATGCTTGCCGGCAGGCAGCCTTTGCCCAGAAGCCTCAGGCAAAGCAGTGGCTTGACGCGAGTGTGCTGTTCAGGACTCCTAGGACTCCTGGGGGCTCACCACGTCGCATGGCAAAACACTGTGTCCCAGTGTGTCTTCCTGGGCGACCGCACCAAAAAGTGATACCTGAGGCAATTGGGACTGGTTCCCTGCACGAAGGATGAAAGGCAACACTCTGCTCTCTTCGCTGCCCACCTATTCGCCCAAGCGTTCCAAACTCCTCCCGGACTCCGGCCTAGCAGCTCCTGGGGGTAATGCAGACGGTCCCCACAGCTCAACCACTGCTGCAATGAGGAAACACTGTGTTTACGGTTCATACTGGGAACCCTAACCTGCCGTGTCTCTGTGGGAGCAGAAGGTCGAATTCAGAGGCAGCCAGACAAACGTACAGTTTGCCCTTTCAACGCTACCTGTGGTTTTGTGAGACACGCGGACACTGTTGCCTCTCCCCAGAAATTATATCCTCGAAGCCCTTCAGCCCATGCAGGAGCACCTGGGTGCCAACATTTTCTCCGGGAAGCGTCAGCGTGCGGGTTGCATCTCTCGTGGTCAAAAACTACAGAGCACTGTGCTGGGTTCCATGCTGATATTGGTTACCTAAAGCCAGGAGCATTACTTTCCCAGTGGGAGAGCTGAAAGTGCGGCC
This sequence comes from Mesoplodon densirostris, assembly GCF_025265405.1. Lineage (NCBI taxonomy): Eukaryota > Metazoa > Chordata > Mammalia > Artiodactyla > Ziphiidae > Mesoplodon > Mesoplodon densirostris. Next base: position 70,830,648 of record NC_082665.1, on the reverse strand, counting down.
CCAAAGTGTGCTGAGAAACAGTGCGGTTGCTCGTGCTCTCTTCACCGTTAGAACGGCTTTGCGAAGGGCAAGGCAGTGTGACTGGAGAAACCCTCTCTTTTCTCCTCCGTGCAGGAGGCTTTCCTGGTGCCCCATGTCCCTAAAGGGAACACTCTACGGTTCCACAAGGACCAGAGGAAGGGTCAGGGGTTCCATCCATGAATGGACTCGTGCAGAGTTTGGCCAGGACACCTTAAGCATGTAGTGCATGACAGTTAGCATGCCTTTCTGGAGGCTGCTGCTGCCTCAGCATATGCCTTGGAAGAACACTGGGTGGCGGAAGTGTTCTTGGGGCCCTGCGCATCTGTCCACTATAAAAGTGCCCCGGTTCATCTCTGTGAATGCAGAGTGAGCAGCAACAGCCTGCTCTCTTTGCCGGATAACTACATGGCCAAAACATTCAAAAGTGCCCCTGAGCAGAGCTGTAAAAGTTCGTAGGTGGACCCTCAGGGCTCTCGGTGCTGAAGCTGAGGAGCAATAGGAAACACGGTGCGCAGTGTCGCTTCTGGGTGTTCTTAACCTAGCGGCACTTTCTGGCAAGCCATGACTCGACTTTAGAGGCAGTCTTGCAAACGGACCATTTGCCCCTGAACACTGCTAGGCTGCTGGCAGGTTCAGGGCACCGCACACTGATCACGAAGTACAAACAACCAAGGTCCGGGGATAGCATCCACAATGCTTGCCGGCAGGCAGCCTTTGCCCAGAAGCCTCAGGCAAAGCAGTGGCTTGACGCGAGTGTGCTGTTCAGGACTCCGAGGACTCCTGGGGGCTCACCACATCGCATGAAAAAACACTGTGTCCCGAGTGTGTCTTCTTGGGCGACCTCACCAAAATGAGATACCTGAGGCAATTGGGACTGGTTCCCTGCACGAAGGATGAAAGGCAACACTCTGCTCTCTTCGCTTCCCACCTATATGGCCAAGCATTCCAAAGTCCTCCCGGACTCCGGCCTAGCAGCTCCTGGGTGTAATGCAGACGGTCCCCACAGCTGAACCACTGCTGCGATGAGGAAACACTGTGTTTACGGTTCATACTGGGAACCCTTACCTGCCGTGTCTCTGTGGGAGCAGAAGGTCGACTTCAGAGGCAGCCAGACAAACGTACAGTTTGCCCTTTCAACGCTACCTGTGGTTTTGTGAGACACGCGGACACTGTTGCCTCTCCCCAGAAATTATATCCTCGAAGCCCTTCAGCCCATGCAGGAGCACCTGGGTGCCAACATTTTCTCCGGGAAGCACCAGGGTGCTGGTTGCGTGTCGTTCTCGTGGTCAAAAACTACAGAGCACTGTGCTGGGTTCCATGTTGATATTGGTCACCTAAAGCCAGGAGCATTACTTTCCCAGTGGGAGAGCTGAAAGTGCGGCCCCAAAGTGTGCTGAGAAACAGTGCGGTTGCTCGTGCTATCTTCACCGTTAGAACGGCTTTGCGAAGGGCAAGGCAGTGTGACTGGAGATACCCTCTCTTTTCTCCTCCGTGCAGGAGGCTTTCCTGGCGCCCCATGGCCCTAAAGGGAACACTCTACGGTTCCACAAGGACCAGAGGAAGGGTCAGGGGTTCCATCCATGAATGGACTGGTGCAGAGTTTGGCCAGGACACCTTAAGCATGTAGTGCATGACAGTTAGCATGCCTTTCTGGAGGCTGCTGCTGCCTCAGCATATGCCTGGGAAGAACACTGGGTGGCGGAAGTGTTCTTGGGGCCCTGCGCATCTGTCCACTATAAAAGTGCCCCGGTTCATCTCTGTGAATGCAGAGTGAGCCGCAACAGCCTGTTCTCTTTGCCGGATAACTACATGGCCAAAACATTCAAAAGTGCCCCTGAGCAGAGCTGTAAAAGTTCGTACGTGGACCCTCAGGGCTCTCGGTGCTGAAGCTGAGGAGCAATAGGAAACACGTTGCGCAGTGTCCCTTCTGGGTGTTCTAAACCTAGCGGCACTTTCTGGCTAGCCATGACTCGACTTTAGTGGCCGTCTGGCAAACGGACCGTTTGCCCCTGAACACGGCTAGGCTTCTGGAAGGTTCAGGGCACCGCACACTGATCACGAAGTACAAACAACCAAGGTCCGGGGATAGCCTCCACAATGCTTGCCGGCAGGCAGCCTTTGCCCAGAAGCCTCAGGCAAAGCAGTGGCTTGACGCGAGTGTGCTGTTCAGGACTCCTAGGACTCCTGGGGGCTCACCACGTCGCATGGCAAAACACTGTGTCCCAGTGTGTCTTCCTGGGCGACCGCACCAAAAAGTGATACCTGAGGCAATTGGGACTGGTTCCCTGCACGAAGGATGAAAGGCAACACTCTGCTCTCTTCGCTGCCCACCTATTTGGCCAAGCGTTCCAAAGTCCTCCCGGACTCCGGCCTAGCAGCTCCTGGGTGTAATGCAGACGGTCCCCACAGCTGAACCACTGCTGCGATGAGGAAACACTGTGTTTACGGTTCATACTGGGAACCCTAACCTGCCGTGTCTCTGTGGGAGCAGAAGGTCGAAATCAGAGGCAGCCAGACAAACGTACAGTTTGCCCTTTCAACGCTACCTGTGGTTTTGTGAGACACGCGGACACTGTTGCCTCTCCCCAGAAATTATATCCTCGAAGCCCTTCAGCCCATGCAGGAGCACCTGGGTGCCAACATTTTCTCCGGGAAGCGTCAGCGTGCGGGTTGCATCTCTCGTGGTCAGAAACTACAGAGCACTGTGCTGGGTTCCATGCTGATATTGGTTACCTAAAGCCAGGAGCATTACTTTCCCAGTGGGAGAGCTGAAAGTGCGGCCCCAAAGTGTGCTGAGAAACAGTGCGGTTGCTCGTGCTCGCTTCACCGTTAGAACGGCTTTGCGAAGGGCAAGGCAGTGTGACTGGAGAAACCCTCTCTTTTCTCCTCCGTGCAGGAGGCTTTCCTGGCGCCCCATGTCCCTAAAGGGAACACTCTACGGTTCCACAAGGACCAGAGGATGGGTCAGGGATGCCCTCCATGAATGCACTAGTGCAGAGTTTGGCCAGGACACCTTAAGCATGTAGTGCATGACAGTTAGAATGCCTTTCTGGAGGCTGCTGCTGCCTCAGCATATGCCTTGGAAGAACACTGGGTGGCGGAAGTGTTCTTGGGGCCCTGCGCCTCTGTCCACTATAAAAGTACCCCGGCTCATCTCTGTGAATGCAGAGTGAGCGGCAACAGCCTGTTCTCTTTGCCGGATAACTACATGGCCAAAACATTCAAAAGTACCCCTGAGCAGAGCTGTAAAACTTCGTACGTGGACCCTCAGGGCTCTCGGTGTGGAAGCTGAGGAGCAATAGGAAACACTGTGCGCAGTGTCCCTTCTGGATGTTCTTAACCTAGCAGCACTTTCTGGCTAGCCATGACTCGACTTTAGTGGCCGTCTTGCAAACGGACCGTTTGCCCCTGAACACGGCTAGGCTTCTGGCAGGTTCAGGGCACCGCACACTGATCACGAAGTACAAACAACCAAGGTCCGGGGATAGCCTCCACAATGCTTGCCGGCAGGCAGCCTTTGCCCAGAAGCCTCAGGCAAAGCAGTGACTTGACGCGAGTGTGCTGTTCAGGACTCCTAGGACTCCTGGGGGCTCACCACGTCGCATGGCAAAACACTGTGTCCCAGTGTGTCTTCCTGGGCGACCGCACCAAAAAGTGATACCTGAGGCAATTGGGACTGGTTCCCTGCACGAAGGATGAAAGGCAACACTCTGCTCTCTTCGCTGCCCACCTATTTGGCCAAGCGTTCCAAAGTCCTCCCGGACTCCGGCCTAGCAGCTCCTGGGTGTAATGCAGACGGTCCCCACAGCTGAACCACTGCTGCGATGAGGAAACACTGTGTTTACGGTTCATACTGGGAACCCTTACCTGCCGTGTCTCTGTGGGAGCAGAAGGTCGACTTCAGAGGCAGCCAGACAAACGTACACTTTGCCCTTTCAACGCTACCTGTGGTTTTGTGAGACACGCGGACACTGTTGCCTCTCCCCAGAAATTATATCCTCGAAGCCCTTCAGCCCATGCAGAAGCACCTGGGTGCCAACATTTTCTCCGGGAAGCGTCAGCGTGCGGGTTGCATCTCATTCTCGTGGTCAAAAACTACAGAGCACTGTGCTGGGTTCCATGCTGATATTGGTTACCTAAAGCCAGGAGCATTACTTTCCCAGTGGGAGAGCTGAAAGTGCGGCCCCAAAGTGTGCTGAGAAACAGTGCGGTTGCTCGTGCTCTCTTCACCGTTAGAACTGCTTTGCGAAGGGCAAGGCAGTGTGACTGGAGATACCCTCTCTTTTCTCCTCCGTGCAGGAGGCTTTCCTGGCGCCCCATGGCCCTAAAGGGAACACTCTACGGTTCCACAAGGACCAGAGGAAGGGTCAGGGGTTCCATCCATGAATGGACTGGTGCAGAGTTTGGCCAGGACACCTTAAGCATGTAGTGCATGACAGTTAGCATGCCTTTCTGGAGGCTGCTGCTGCCTCAGCATATGCCTGGGAAGAACACTGGGTGGCGGAAGTGTTCTTGGGGCCCTGCGCATCTGTCCACTATAAAAGTGCCCCGGTTCATCTCTGTGAATGCAGAGTGAGCCGCAACAGCCTGTTCTCTTTGCCGGATAACTACATGGCCAAAACATTCAAAAGTGCCCCTGAGCAGAGCTGTAAAAGTTCGTACGTGGACCCTCAGGGCTCTCGGTGCTGAAGCTGAGGAGCAATAGGAAACACGGTGCGCAGTGTCCCTTCTGGGTGTTTTAAACCTAGCGGCACTTTCTGGCTAGCCATGACTCGACTTTAGTGGCCGTCTGGCAAACGGACCGTTTGCCCCTGAACACGGCTAGGCTTCTGGAAGGTTCAGGGCACCGCACACTGATCACGAAGTACAAACAACCAAGGTCCGGGGATAGCCTCCACAATGCTTGCCGGCAGGCAGCCTTTGCCCAGAAGCCTCAGGCAAAGCAGTGGCTTGACGCGAGTGTGCTGTTCAGGACTCCTAGGACTCCTGGGGGCTCACCACGTCGCATGGCAAAACACTGTGTCCCAGTGTGTCTTCCTGGGCGACCGCACCAAAAAGTGATACCTGAGGCAATTGGGACTGGTTCCCTGCACGAAGGATGAAAGGCAACACTCTGCTCTCTTCGCTGCCCACCTATTCGCCCAAGCGTTCCAAACTCCTCCCGGACTCCGGCCTAGCAGCTCCTGGGTGTAATGCAGACGGTCCCCACAGCTCAACCACTGCTGCAATGAGGAAACACTGTGTTTACGGTTCATACTGGGAACCCTAACCTGCCGTGTCTCTGTGGGAGCAGAAGTTCGAATTCAGAGGCAGCCAGACAAACGTACAGTTTGCCCTTTCAACGCTACCTGTGGTTTTGTGAGACACGCGGACACTGTTGCCTCTCCCCAGAAATTATATCCTCGAAGCCCTTCAGCCCATGCAGGAGCACCTGGGTGCCAACATTTTCTCCGGGAAGCGTCAGCGTGCGGGTTGCATCTCTCGTGGTCAAAAACTACAGAGCACTGTGCTGGGTTCCATGCTGATATTGGTTACCTAAAGCCAGGAGCATTACTTTCCCAGTGGGAGAGCTGAAAGTGCGGCCCCAAAGTGTGCTGAGAAACAGTGCGGTTGCTCGTGCTCTCTTCACCGTTAGAACGGCTTTGCGAAGGGCAAGGCAGTGTGACTGGAGAAACCCTCTCTTTTCTCCTCCGTGCAGGAGGCTTTCCTGGCGCCCCATGTCCCTAAAGGGAACACTCTACGGTTCCACAAGGACCAGAGGATGGGTCAGGGATGCCCTCCATGAATGCACTAGTGCAGAGTTTGGCCAGGACACCTTAAGCATGTAGTGCATGACAGTTAGAATGCCTTTCTGGAGGCTGCTGCTGCCTCAGCATATGCCTTGGAAGAACACTGGGTGGCGGAAGTGTTCTTGGGGCCCTGCGCCTCTGTCCACTATAAAAGTACCCCGGCTCATCTCTGTGAATGCAGAGTGAGCGGCAACAGCCTGTTCTCTTTGCCGGATAACTACATGGCCAAAACATTCAAAAGTACCCCTGAGCAGAGCTGTAAAACTTCGTACGTGGACCCTCAGGGCTCTCGGTGTGGAAGCTGAGGAGCAATAGGAAACACTGTGCGCAGTGTCCCTTCTGGATGTTCTTAACCTAGCAGCACTTTCTGGCTAGCCATGACTCGACTTTAGTGGCCGTCTTGCAAACGGACCGTTTGCCCCTGAACACGGCTAGGCTTCTGGCAGGTTCAGGGCACCGCACACTGATCACGAAGTACAAACAACCAAGGTCCGGGGATAGCCTCCACAATGCTTGCCGGCAGGCAGCCTTTGCCCAGAAGCCTCAGGCAAAGCAGTGGCTTGACGCGAGTGTGCTGTTCAGGACTCCGAGGACTCCTGGGGGCTCACCACATCGCATGAAAAAACACTGTGTCCCGAGTGTGTCTTCTTGGGCGACCTCACCAAAATGAGATACCTGAGGCAATTGGGACTGGTTCCCTGCAAGAAGAATGAAAGGCAACACTCTGCTCTCTTCGCTTCCCACCTATATGGCCAAGCATTCCAAAGTCCTCCCGGACTCCGGCCTAGCAGCTCCTGGGTGTAATGCAGACGGTCCCCACAGCTGAACCACTGCTGCGATGAGGAAACACTGTGTTTACGGTTCATACTGGGAACCCTTACCTGCCGTGTCTCTGTGGGAGCAGAAGGTCGACTTCAGAGGCAGCCAGACAAACGTACAGTTTGCCCTTTCAACGCTACCTGTGGTTTTGTGAGACACGCGGACACTGTTGCCTCTCCCCAGAAATTATATCCTCGAAGCCCTTCAGCCCATGCAGGAGCACCTGGGTGCCAACATTTTCTCCGGGAAGCGTCAGCGTGCGGGTTGCATCTCTTTCTCGTGGTCAGAAACTACAGAGCACTGTGCTGGGTTCCATGCTGATATTGGTTACCTAAAGCCAGGAGCATTACTTTCCCAGTGGGAGAGCTGAAAGTGCGGCCCCAAAGTGTGCTGAGAAACAGTGCGGTTGCTCGTGCTCTCTTCACCGTTAGAACGGCTTTGCGAAGGGCAAGGCAGTGTGACTGGAGAAACCCTCTCTTTTCTCCTCCGTGCAGGAGGCTTTCCTGGTGCCCCATGTCCCTAAAGGGAACACTCTACGGTTCCACAAGGACCAGAGGAAGGGTCAGGGGTTCCATCCATGAATGGACTCGTGCAGAGTTTGGCCAGGACACCTTAAGCATGTAGTGCATGACAGTTAGCATGCCTTTCTGGAGGCTGCTGCTGCCTCAGCATATGCCTTGGAAGAACACTGGGTGGCGGAAGTGTTCTTGGGGCCCTGCGCATCTGTCCACTATAAAAGTGCCCCGGTTCATCTCTGTGAATGCAGAGTGAGCAGCAACAGCCTGCTCTCTTTGCCGGATAACTACATGGCCAAAACATTCAAAAGTGCCCCTGAGCAGAGCTGTAAAAGTTCGTAGGTGGACCCTCAGGGCTCTCGGTGCTGAAGCTGAGGAGCAATAGGAAACACGGTGCGCAGTGTCCCTTCTGGGTGTTCTTAACCTAGCGGCACTTTCTGGCAAGCCATGACTCGACTTTAGAGGCAGTCTTGCAAACGGACCATTTGCCCCTGAACACTGCTAGGCTGCTGGCAGGTTCAGGGCACCGCACACTGATCACGAAGTACAAACAACCAAGGTCCGGGGATAGCATCCACAATGCTTGCCGGCAGGCAGCCTTTGCCCAGAAGCCTCAGGCAAAGCAGTGGCTTGACGCGAGTGTGCTGTTCAGGACTCCGAGGACTTCTGGGGGCTCACCACATCGCATGAAAAAACACTGTGTCCCGAGTGTGTCTTCTTGGGCGACCTCACCAAAATGAGATACCTGAGGCAATTGGGACTGGTTCCCTGCAAGAAGAATGAAAGGCAACACTCTGCTCTCTTCGCTTCCCACCTATATGGCCAAGCATTCCAAAGTCCTCCCGGACTCCGGCCTAGCAGCTCCTGGGTGTAATGCAGAAGGTCCCCACAGCTGAACCACTGCTGCGATGAGGAAACACTGTGTTTACGGTTCATACTGGGAACCCTTACCTGCCGTGTCTCTGTGGGAGCAGAAGGTCGACTTCAGAGGCAGCCAGACAAACGTACAGTTTGCCCTTTCAACGCTACCTGTGGTTTTGTGAGACACGCGGACACTGTTGCCTCTCCCCAGAAATTATATCCTCGAAGCCCTTCAGCCCATGCAGGAGCACCTGGGTGCCAACATTTTCTCCGGGAAGCACCAGGGTGCTGGTTGCGTGTCGTTCTCGTGGTCAAAAACTACAGAGCACTGTGCTGGGTTCCATGTTGATATTGGTCACCTAAAGCCAGGAGCATTACTTTCCCAGTGGGAGAGCTGAAAGTGCGGCCCCAAAGTGTGCTGAGAAACAGTGCGGTTGCTCGTGCTATCTTCACCGTTAGAACGGCTTTGCGAAGGGCAAGGCAGTGTGACTGGAGATACCCTCTCTTTTCTCCTCCGTGCAGGAGGCTTTCCTGGCGCCCCATGTCCCTAAAGGGAACACTCTACGGTTCCACAAGGACCAGAGGATGGGTCAGGGATGCCCTCCATGAATGCACTAGTGCAGAGTTTGGCCAGGACACCTTAAGCATGTAGTGCATGACAGTTAGCATGCCTTTCTGGAGGCTGCTGCTGCCTCAGCATATGCCTTGGAAGAACACTGGGTGGCGGAAGTGTTCTTGGGGCCCTGCGCCTCTGTCCACTATAAAAGTACCCCGGCCTACCTCTGTGAATGCAGAGTGAGCCGCAACAGCCTGTTCTCTTTGCCGGATAACTACATGGCCAAAACATTCAAAAGTGCCCCTGAGCAGAGCTGTAAAACTTCGTACGTGGACCCTCAGGGCTCTCGGTGTGGAAGCTGAGGAGCAATAGGAAACACTGTGCGCAGTGTCCCTTCTGGATGTTCTTAACCTAGCAGCACTTTCTGGCTAGCCATGACTCGACTTTAGTGGCCGTCTGGCAAACGGACCGTTTGCCCCTGAACACGGCTAGGCTTCTGTAAGGTTCAGGGCACCGCACACTGATCACGAAGTACAAACAACCAAGGTCCGGGGATAGCCTCCACAATGCTTGCCGGCAGGCAGCCTTTGCCCAGAAGCCTCAGGCAAAGCAGTGGCTTGACGCGAGTGTGCTGTTCAGGACTCCTAGGACTCCTGGGGGCTCACCACGTCGCATGGCAAAACACTGTGTCCCAGTGTGTCTTCCTGGGCGACCGCACCAAAAAGTGATACCTGAGGCAATTGGGACTGGTTCCCTGCACGAAGGATGAAAGGCAACACTCTGCTCTCTTCGCTGCCCACCAATTCGCCCAAGCGTTCCAAAGTCCTCCCGGACTCCGGCCTAGCAGCTCCTGGGTGTAATGCAGACGGTCCCCACAGCTGAACCACTGCTGCAATGAGGAAACACTGTGTTTACGGTTCATACTGGGAACCCTAACCTGCCGTGTCTCTGTGGGAGCAGAAGGTCGACTTCAGAGGCAGCCAGACAAACGTACAGTTTGCCCTATCAACGCTACCTGTGGTTTGGTGAGACACGCGGACACTGTTGCCTCGCCCCAGAAATTATATCCTCGAAGCCCTTCAGCCCATGCAGGAGCACCTGGGTGCCAACATTTTCTCCGGGAAGCGTCAGCGTGCGGGTTGCATCTCATTCTCGTGGTCAAAAACTACAGAGCACTGTGCTGGGTTCCATGCTGATATTGGTTACCTAAAGCCAGAAGCATTACTTTCCCAGTGGGAGAGCTGAAAGTGCGGCCCCAAAGTGTGCTGAGAAACAGTGCGGTTGCTCGTGCTCTCTTCACCGTTAGAACGGCTTTGCGAAGGGCAAGGCAGTGTGACTGGAGATACCCTCTCTTTTCTCCTCCGTGCAGGAGGCTTTCCTGGTGCCCCATGCCCCTAAAGGGAACACTCTACGGTTCCACAAGGACCAGAGGAAGGGTCAGGGGTTCCATCCATGAATGGACTCGTGCAGAGTTTGGCCAGGACACCTTAAGCATGTAGTGCATGACAGTTAGCATGCCTTTCTGGAGGCTGCTGCTGCCTCAGCATATGCCTGGGAAGAACACTGGGTGGCGGAAGTGTTCTTGGGGCCCTGCGCAGCTGTCCACTATAAAAGTGCCCCGGTTCATCTCTGTGAATGCAGAGTGAGCAGCAACAGCCTGCTCTCTTTGCCGGATAACTACATGGCCAAAACATTCAAAAGTGCCCCTGAGCAGAGCTGTAAAAGTTCGTAGGTGGACCCTCAGGGCTCTCGGTGCTGAAGCTGAGGAGCAATAGGAAACACGGTGCGCAGTGTCCCTTCTGGGTGTTCTTAACCTAGCGGCACTTTCTGGCAAGCCATGACTCGACTTTAGAGGCAGTCTTGCAAACGGACCATTTGCCCCTGAACACTGCTAGGCTGCTGGCAGGTTCAGGGCACCGCACACTGATCACGAAGTACAAACAACCAAGGTCCGGGGATAGCATCCACAATGCTTGCCGGCAGGCAGCCTTTGCCCAGAAGCCTCAGGCAAAGCAGTGGCTTGACGCGAGTGTGCTGTTCAGGACTCCGAGGACTCCTGGGGGCTCACCACATCGCATGAAAAAACACTGTGTCCCGAGTGTGTCTTCTTGGGCGACCTCACCAAAATGAGATACCTGAGGCAATTGGGACTGGTTCCCTGCAAGAAGAATGAAAGGCAACACTCTGCTCTCTTCGCTTCCCACCTATATGGCCAAGCATTCCAAAGTCCTCCCGGACTCCGGCCTAGCAGCTCCTGGGTGTAATGCAGACGGTCCCCACAGCTGAACCACTGCTGCGATGAGGAAACACTGTGTTTACGGTTCATACTGGGAACCCTTACCTGCCGTGTCTCTGTGGGAGCAGAAGGTCGACTTCAGAGGCAGCCAGACAAACGTACAGTTTGCCCTTTCAACGCTACCTGTGGTTTTGTGAGACACGCGGACACTGTTGCCTCTCCCCAGAAATTATATCCTCGAAGCCCTTCAGCCCATGCAGGAGCACCTGGGTGCCAACATTTTCTCCGGGAAGCGTCAGCGTGCGGGTTGCATCTCTTTCTCGTGGTCAGAAACTACAGAGCACTGTGCTGGGTTCCATGCTGATATTGGTTACCTAAAGCCAGGAGCATTACTTTCCCAGTGGGAGAGCTGAAAGTGCGGCCCCAAAGTGTGCTGAGAAACAGTGCGGTTGCTCGTGCTCGCTTCACCGTTAGAACGGCTTTGCGAAGGGCAAGGCAGTGTGACTGGAGAAACCCTCTCTTTTCTCCTCCGTGCAGGAGGCTTTCCTGGCGCCCCATGTCCCTAAAGGGAACACTCTACGGTTCCACAAGGACCAGAGGATGGGTCAGGGATGCCCTCCATGAATGCACTAGTGCAGAGTTTGGCCAGGACACCTTAAGCATGTAGTGCATGACAGTTAGCATGCCTTTCTGGAGGCTGCTGCTGCCTCAGCATATGCCTTGGAAGAACACTGGGTGGCGGAAGTGTTCTTGGGGCCCTGCGCCTCTGTCCACTATAAAAGTACCCCGGCTCATCTCTGTGAATGCAGAGTGAGCGGCAACAGCCTGTTCTCTTTGCCGGATAACTACATGGCCAAAACATTCAAAAGTACCCCTGAGCAGAGCTGTAAAACTTCGTACGTGGACCCTCAGGGCTCTCGGTGTGGAAGCTGAGGAGCAATAGGAAACACTGTGCGCAGTGTCCCTTCTGGATGTTCTTAACCTAGCAGCACTTTCTGGCTAGCCATGACTCGACTTTAGTGGCCGTCTTGCAAACGGACCGTTTGCCCCTGAACACGGCTAGGCTTCTGGCAGGTTCAGGGCACCGCACACTGATCACGAAGTACAAACAACCAAGGTCCGGGGATAGCCTCCACAATGCTTGCCGGCAGGCAGCCTTTGCCCAGAAGCCTCAGGCAAAGCAGTGACTTGACGCGAGTGTGCTGTTCAGGACTCCTAGGACTCCTGGGGGCTCACCACGTCGCATGGCAAAACACTGTGTCCCAGTGTGTCTTCCTGGGCGACCGCACCAAAAAGTGATACCTGAGGCAATTGGGACTGGTTCCCTGCACGAAGGATGAAAGGCAACACTCTGCTCTCTTCGCTGCCCACCTATTCGGCCAAGCGTTCCAAAGTCCTCCCGGACTCCGGCCTAGCAGCTCCTGGGTGTAATGCAGACGGTCCCCACAGCTGAACCACTGCTGCGATGAGGACACACTGTGTTTACGGTTCATACTGGGAACCCTTACCTGCCGTGTCTCTGTGGGAGCAGAAGGTCGACTTCAGAGGCAGCCAGACAAACGTACAGTTTGCCCTTTCAACGCTACCTGTGGTTTCGTGAGACACGCGGACACTGTTGCCTCTCCCCAGAAATTATATCCTCGAAGCCCTTCAGCCCATGCAGGAGCACCTGGGTGCCAACATTTTCTCCGGGAAGCGTCAGCGTGCGGGTTGCATCTCATTCTCGTGGTCAAAAACTACAGAGCACTGTGCTGGGTTCCATGCTGATATTGGTTACCTAAAGCCAGGAGCATTACTTTCCCAGTGGGAGAGCTGAAAGTGCGGCCCCAAAGTGTGCTGAGAAACAGTGCGGTTGCTCGTGCTCTCTTCACCGTTAGAACGGCTTTGCGAAGGGCAAGGCAGTGTGACTGGAGAAACCCTCTCTTTTCTCCTCCGTGCAGGAGGCTTTCCTGGCGCCCCATGTCCCTAAAGGGAACACTCTATGGTTCCACAAGGACCAAAGGAAGGGTCAAGGATGCCATCCATGAATGGACTCGTGCAGAGTTTGGCCAGGACACCTTAAGCATGTAGTGCATGACAGTTAACATGCCTTTCTGGAGGCTGCTGCTGCCTCAGCATATGCCTGGGAAGAACACTGGGTGGCGGAAGAGTTCTTGGGGCCCTGCGCATCTGTCCACTATAAAAGTGCCCCGGTTCATCTCTGGGAATGCAGAGTGAGCCGCAACAGCCTGTTCTCTTTGCCGGATAACTACATGGCCAAAACATTCAAAAGTGCCCCTGAGCAGAGCTGTAAAAGTTCGTACGTGGACCCTCAGGGCTCTCGGTGCGGAAGCTGAGGAGCAATAGGAAACACTGTGCGCAGTGTCCCTTCTGGATGTTCTTAACCTAGCAGCACTTTCTGGCTAGCCATGACTCGACTTTAGTGGCCGTCTTGCAAACGGACCGTTTGCCCCTGAACACGGCTAGGCTTCTGGCAGGTTCAGGGCACCGCACACTGATCACGAAGTACAAACAACCAAGGTCCGGGGATAGCCTCCACAATGCTTGCCGGCAGGCAGCCTTTGCCCAGAAGCCTCAGGCAAAGCAGTGGCTTGACGCGAGTGTGCTGTTCAGGACTCCTAGGACTCCTGGGGGCTCACCACGTCGCATGGCAAAACACTGTGTCCCAGTGTGTCTTCCTGGGCGACCGCACCAAAAAGTGATACCTGAGGCAATTGGGACTGGTTCCCTGCACGAAGGATGAAAGGCAACACTCTGCTCTCTTCGCTGCCCACCTATTTGGCCAAGCGTTCCAAAGTCCTCCCGGACTCCGGCCTAGCAGCTCCTGGGTGTAATGCAGACGGTCCCCACAGCTGAACCACTGCTGCGATGAGGAAACACTGTGTTTACAGTTCATACTGGGAACCCTTACCTGCCGTGTCTCTGTGGGAGCAGAAGGTCGACTTCAGAGGCAGCCAGACAAACGTACAGTTTGCCCTTTCAACGCTACCTGTGGTTTTGTGAGACACGCGGACACTGTTGCCTCTCCCCAGAAATTATATCCTCGAAGCCCTTCAGCCCATGCAGAAGCACCTGGGTGCCAACATTTTCTCCGGGAAGCGTCAGCGTGCGGGTTGCATCTCATTCTCGTGGTCAAAAACTACAGAGCACTGTGCTGGGTTCCATGCTGATATTGGTTACCTAAAGCCAGGAGCATTACTTTCCCAGTGGGAGAGCTGAAAGTGCGGCCCCAAAGTGTGCTGAGAAACAGTGCGGTTGCTCGTGCTCTCTTCACCGTTAGAACGGCTTTGCGAAGGGCAAGGCAGTGTGACTGGAGAAACCCTCTCTTTTCTCCTCCGTGCAGGAGGCTTTCCTGGCGCCCCATGTCCCTAAAGGGAACACTCTACGGTTCCACAAGGACCAGAGGATGGGTCAGGGATGCCCTCCATGAATGCACTAGTGCAGAGTTTGGCCAGGACACCTTAAGCATGTAGTGCATGACAGTTAGCATGCCTTTCTGGAGGCTGCTGCTGCCTCAGCATATGCCTTGGAAGAACACTGGGTGGCGGAAGTGTTCTTGGGGCCCTGCGCCTCTGTCCACTATAAAAGTACCCCGGCTCATCTCTGTGAATGCAGAGTGAGCGGCAACAGCCTGTTCTCTTTGCCGGATAACTACATGGCCAAAACATTCAAAAGTACCCCTGAGCAGAGCTGTAAAACTTCGTACGTGGACCCTCAGGGCTCTCGGTGCGGAAGCTGAGGAGCAATAGGAAACACTGTGCGCAGTGTCCCTTCTGGATGTTCTTAACCTAGCAGCACTTTCTGGCTAGCCATGACTCGACTTTAGTGGCCGTCTTGCAAACGGACCGTTTGCCCCTGAACACGGCTAGGCTTCTGGTAGTTTCAGGGCACCGCACACTGATCACGAAGTACAAACAACCAAGGTCCGGGGATAGCCTCCACAATGCTTGCCGGCAGGCAGCCTTTGCCCAGAAGCCTCAGTCAAAGCAGTGACTTGACGCGAGTGTGCTGTTCAGGACTCCTAGGACTCCTGGGGGCTCACCACGTCGCATGGCAAAACACTGTGTCCCAGTGTGTCTTCCTGGGCGACCGCACCAAAAAGTGATACCTGAGGCAATTGGGACTGGTTCCCTGCACGAAGGATGAAAGGCAACACTCTGCTCTCTTCGCTGCCCACCTATTTGGCCAAGCGTTCCAAAGTCCTCCCGGACTCCGGCCTAGCAGCTCCTGGGTGTAATGCAGACGGTCCCCACAGCTGAACCACTGCTGCGATGAGGAAACACTGTGTTTACAGTTCATACTGGGAACCCTTACCTGCCGTGTCTCTGTGGGAGCAGAAGGTCGACTTCAGAGGCAGCCAGAAAAACGTACAGTTTGCCCTTTCAACGCTACCTGTGGTTTTGTGAGACACGCGGACACTGTTGCCTCTCCCCAGAAATTATATCCTCGAAGCCCTTCAGCCCATGCAGGAGCACCTGGGTGCCAACATTTTCTCCGGGAAGCGTCAGCGTGCGGGTTGCATCTGATACTCGTGGTCAAAAACTACAGAGCACTGTGCTGGGTTCCATGCTGATATTGGTTACCTAAAGCCAGGAGCATTACTTTCCCAGTGGGAGAGCTGAAAGTGCGGCCCCAAAGTGTGCTGAGAAACAATGCGGTTGCTCGTGCTCGCTTCACCGTTAGAACGGCTTTGCGAAGGGCAAGGCAGTGTGACTGGAGATACCCTCTCTTTTCTCCTCCGTGCAGGAGGCTTTCCTGGCGCCCCATGTCCCTAAAGGGAACACTCTACGGTTCCACAAGGACCAGAGGATGGGTCAGGGATGCCCTCCATGAATGCACTAGTGCAGTGTTTGGCCAGGACACCTTAAGCATGTAGTGCATGACAGTTAGCATGCCTCTCTGGAGGCTGCTGCTGCCTCAGCATATGCCTTGGAAGAACACTGGGTGGCGGAAGTGTTCTTGGGGCCCTGCGCCTCTGTCCACTATAAAAGTACCCCGGCTCACCTCTGTGAATGCAGAGTGAGCCGCAACAGCCTGTTCTCTTTGCCGGATAACTACATGGCCAAAACATTCAAAAGTAGCCCTGAGCAGAGCTGTAAAACTTCGTACGTGGACCCTCAGTGCTCTCGGTGCGGAAGCTGAGGAGCAATAGGAAACACTGTGCGCAGTGTCCCTTCTGGATGTTCTTAACCTAGCAGCACTTTCTGGCTAGCCATGACTCGACTTTAGTGGCCGTCTTGCAAACGGACCGTTTGCCCCTGAACACGGCTAGGCTTCTGGCAGGTTCAGGGCACCGCACACTGATCATGAAGTACAAACAACCAAGGTCCGGGGAGAGCCTCGACAATGCTTGCCGGCAGGCAGCCTTTGCCCAGAAGCCTCAGTCAAAGCAGTGACTTGACGCGAGTGTGCTGTTCAGGACTCCTAGGACTCCTGGGGGCTCACCACGTCGCATGGCAAAACACTGTGTCCCAGTGTGTCTTCCTGGGCGACCGCACCAAAAAGTGATACCTCAGGCAATTGGGACTGGTTCCCTGCACGAAGGATGAAAGGCAACACTCTGCTCTCTTCGCTGCCCACCTATTTGGCCAAGCGTTCCAAAGTCCTCCCGGACTCCGGCCTAGCAGCTCCTGGGTGTAATGCAGACGGTCCCCACAGCTGAACCACTGCTGCGATGAGGAAACACTGTGTTTACGGTTCATACTGGGAAAACTTACCTGCCGTGTCTCTGTGGGAGCAGAAGGTCGACTTCAGAGGCAGCCAGAAAAACGTACAGTTTGCCCTTTCAACGCTACCTGTGGTTTCGTGAGACACGCGGACACTGTTGCCTCTCCCCAGAAATTATATCCTCGAAGCCCTTCAGCCCATGCAGGAGCACCTGGGTGCCAACATTTTCTCCGGGAAGCGTCAGCGTGCGAGTTGCATCTCATTCTCGTGGTCAAAAACTACAGAGCACTGTGCTGCGTTCCATGCTGATATTGGTTACCTAAAGCCAGGAGCATTACTTTCCCAGTGGGAGAGCTGAAAGTGCGGCCCCAAAGTGTGCTGAGAAACAGTGCGGTTGCTCGTGCTCTCTTCACCGTTAGAACGGCTTTGCGAAGGGCAAGGCAGTGTGACTGGAGAAACCCTCTCTTTTCTCCTCCGTGCAGGAGGCTTTCCTGGCGCCCCATGTCCCTAAAGGGAACACTCTACGGTTCCACAAGGACCAAAGGAAGTGTCAAGGATGCCATCCATGAATGGACTCGTGCAGAGTTTGGCCAGGACACCTTATTAAGCATGTAGTGCATGACAGTTAGCATGCCTTTCTGGAGGCTGCTGCTGCCTCAGCATATGCCTTGGAAGAACACTGGGTGGCGGAAGTGTTCTTGGGTCCCTGCGCCTCTGTCCACTATAAAAGTACCCCGGCTCACCTCTGTGAATGCAGAGTGAGCCGCAACAGCCTGTTCTCTTTGCCGGATAACTACATGGCCAAAACATTCAAAAGTACCCCTGAGCAGAGCTGTAAAACTTCGTACGTGGACCCTCAGGGCTCTCGGTGCGGAAGCTGAGGAGCAATAGGAAACACTGTGCGCAGTGTCCCTTCTGGATGTTCTTAACCTAGCAGCACTTTCTGGCTAGCCATGACTCGAAGTTAGAGGCAGTCTTGCAAACGGACCGTTTGCCCCTGAACACGGCTAGGCTTCTGGCAGGTTCAGGGCACCGCACACTGATCACGAAGTACAAACAACCAAGGTCCGGGGATAGCCTACACAATGCTTGCCGGCAGGCAGCCTTTGCCCAGAAGCCTCAGTCAAAGCAGTGACTTGACACGAGTGTGCTGTTCAGGACTCCTAGGACTCCTGGGGGCTCACCACGTCGCATGGCAAAACACTGTGTCCCAGTGTGTCTTCCTGGGCGACCGCACCAAAAAGTGATACCTGAGGCAATTGGGACTGGTTCCCTGCACGAAGGATGAAAGGCAACACTCTGCTCTCTTCGCTGCCCACCTATTTGGCCAAGCGTTCCAAAGTCCTCCCGGACTCCGGCCTAGCAGCTCCTGGGTGTAATGCAGACGGTCCCCACAGCTGAACCACTGCTGCGATGAGGAAACACTGTGTTTACGGTTCATACTGGGAACCCTTACCTGCCGTGTCTCTGTGGGAGCAGAAGGTCGACTTCAGAGGCAGCCAGACAAACGTACAGTTTGCCCTTTCAACGCTACCTGTGGTTTTGTGAGACACGCGGACACTGTTGCCTCTCCCCAGAAATCATATCCTCGAAGCCCTTCAGCCCATGCAGGAGCACCTGGGTGCCAACATTTTCTCCGGGAAGCGTCAGCGTGCAGGTTGCATCTCATTCTCGTGGTCAAAAACTACAGAGCACTGTGCTGGGTTCCATGCTGATATTGGTTACCTAAAGCCAGGAGCACTACTTTCCCAGTGGGAGAGCTGAAAGTGCGGCCCCAAAGTGTGCTGAGAAACAGTGCGGTTGCTCGTGCTCTCTTCACCGTTAGAACGGCTTTGCGAAGGGCAAGGCAGTGTGACTGGAGAAACCCTCTCTTTTCTCCTCCGTGCAGGAGGCTTTCCTGGCGCCCCATGTCCCTAAAGGGAACACTCTATGGTTCCACAAGGACCAAAGGAAGGGTCAAGGATGCCATCAATGAATGGACTCGTGCAGAGTTTGGCCAGGACACCTTAAGCATGTAGTGCATGACAGTTAGCATGCCTTTCTGGAGGCTGCTGCTGCCTCAGCATATGCCTGGGAAGAACACTGGGTGGCGGAAGAGTTCTTGGGGCCCTGCGCCTCTGTCCACTATAAAAGTGCCCCGGTTCATCTCTGGGAATGCAGAGTGAGCCGCAACAGCCTGTTCTCTTTGCCGGATAACTACATGGCCAAAACATTCAAAAGTGCCCCTGAGCAGAGCTGTAAAAGTTCGTACGTGGACCCTCAGGGCTCTCGGTGCGGAAGCTGAGGAGCAATAGGAAACACTGTGCGCAGTGTCCCTTCTGGATGTTCTTAACCTAGCAGCACTTTCTGGCTAGCCATGACTCGACTTTAGTGGCCGTCTTGCAAACGGACCGTTTGCCCCTGAACACGGCTAGGCTTCTGGCAGGTTCAGGGCACCGCACACTGATCACGAAGTACAAACAACCAAGGTCCGGGGATAGCCTCGACAATGCTTGCCGGCAGGCAGCCTTTGCCCAGAAGCCTCAGTCAAAGCAGTGACTTGACGCGAGTGTGCTGTTCAGGACTCCTAGGACTCCTGGGGGCTCACCACGTCGCATGGCAAAACACTGTGTCCCAGTGTGTCTTCCTGGGCGACCGCACCAAAAAGTGATACCTGAGGCAATTGGGACTGGTTCCCTGCACGAAGGATGAAAGGCAACACTCTGCTCTCTTCGCTGCCCACCTATTTGGCCAAGCGTTCCAAAGTCCTCCCGGACTCCGGCCTAGCAGCTCCTGGGTGTAATGCAGACGGTCCCCACAGCTGAACCACTGCTGCGATGAGGAAACACTGTGTTTACGGTTCATACTGGGAACCCTTACCTGCCGTGTCTCTGTGGGAGCAGAAGGTCGACTTCAGAGGCAGCCAGACAAACGTACAGTTTGCCATTTCAACGCTACCTGTGGTTTTGTGAGACACGCGGACACTGTTGCCTCTCCCCAGAAATTATATCCTCGAAGCCCTTCAGCCCATGCAGAAGCACCTGGGTGCCAACATTTTCTCCGGGAAGCGTCAGCGTGCGGGTTGCATCTCATTCTCGTGGTCAAAAACTACAGAGCACTGTGCTGGGTTCCATGCTGATATTGGTTACCTAAAGCCAGGAGCATTACTTTCCCAGTGGGAGAGCTGAAAGTGCGGCCCCAAAGTGTGCTGAGAAACAGTGCGGTTGCTCGTGCTCTCTTCACCGTTAGAACGGCTTTGCGAAGGGCAAGGCAGTGTGACTGGAGAAACCCTCTCTTTTCTCCTCCGTGCAGGAGGCTTTCCTGGCGCCCCATGTCCCTAAAGGGAACACTCTACGGTTCCACAAGGACCAGAGGATGGGTCAGGGATGCCCTCCATGAATGCACTAGTGCAGAGTTTGGCCAGGACACCTTAAGCATGTAGTGCATGACAGTTAGCATGCCTTTCTGGAGGCTGCTGCTGCCTCAGCATATGCCTTGGAAGAACACTGGGTGGCGGAAGTGTTCTTGGGGCCCTGCGCCTCTGTCCACTATAAAAGTACCCCGGCTCATCTCTGTGAATGCAGAGTGAGCGGCAACAGCCTGTTCTCTTTGCCGGATAACTACATGGCCAAAACATTCAAAAGTACCCCTGAGCAGAGCTGTAAAACTTCGTACGTGGACCCTCAGGGCTCTCGGTGTGGAAGCTGAGGAGCAATAGGAAACACTGTGCGCAGTGTCCCTTCTGGATGTTCTTAACCTAGCAGCACTTTCTGGCTAGCCATGACTCGACTTTAGTGGCCGTCTTGCAAACGGACCGTTTGCTCCTGAACACGGCTAGGCTTCTGGTAGTTTCAGGGCACCGCACACTGATCACGAAGTACAAACATCCAAGGTCCGGGGATAGCCTCCACAATGCTTGCCGGCAGGCAGCCTTTGCCCAGAAGCCTCAGTCAAAGCAGTGACTTGACGCGAGTGTGCTGTTCAGGACTCCTAGGACTCCTGGGGGCTCACCACGTCGCATGGCAAAACACTGTGTCCCAGTGTGTCTTCCTGGGCGACCGCACCAAAAAGTGATACCTGAGGCAATTGGGACTGGTTCCCTGCACGAAGGATGAAAGGCAACACTCTGCTCTCTTCGCTGCCCACCTATTTGGCCAAGCGTTCCAAAGTCCTCCCGGACTCCGGCCTAGCAGCTCCTGGGTGTAATGCAGACGGTCCCCACAGCTGAACCACTGCTGCGATGAGGAAACACTGTGTTTACGGTTCATACTGGGAACCCTTACCTGCCGTGTCTCTGTGGGAGCAGAAGGTCGACTTCAGAGGCAGCCAGACAAACGTACAGTTTGCCATTTCAACGCTACCTGTGGTTTTGTGAGACACGCGGACACTGTTGCCTCTCCCCAGAAATTATATCCTCGAAGCCCTTCAGCCCATGCAGAAGCACCTGGGTGCCAACATTTTCTCCGGGAAGCGTCAGCGTGCGGGTTGCATCTCATTCTCGTGGTCAAAAACTACAGAGCACTGTGCTGGGTTCCATGCTGATATTGGTTACCTAAAGCCAGGAGCATTACTTTCCCAGTGGGAGAGCTGAAAGTGCGGCCCCAAAGTGTGCTGAGAAACAGTGCGGTTGCTCGTGCTCTCTTCACCGTTAGAACGGCTTTGCGAAGGGCAAGGCAGTGTGACTGGAGAAACCCTCTCTTTTCTCCTCCGTGCAGGAGGCTTTCCTGGCGCCCCATGTGCCTAAAGGGAACACTCTACGGTTCCACAAGGACCAGAGGATGGGTCAGGGATGCCCTCCATGAATGCACTAGTGCAGAGTTTGGCCAGGACACCTTAAGCATGTAGTGCATGACAGTTAGCATGCCTTTCTGGAGGCTGCTGCTGCCTCAGCATATGCCTTGGAAGAACACTGGGTGGCGGAAGTGTTCTTGGGGCCCTGCGCCTCTGTCCACTATAAAAGTACCCCGGCTCATCTCTGTGAATGCAGAGTGAGCGGCAACAGCCTGTTCTCTTTGCCGGATAACTACATGGCCAAAACATTCAAAAGTACCCCTGAGCAGAGCTGTAAAACTTCGTACGTGGACCCTCAGGGCTCTCGGTGTGGAAGCTGAGGAGCAATAGGAAACACTGTGCGCAGTGTCCCTTCTGGATGTTCTTAACCTAGCAGCACTTTCTGGCTAGCCATGACTCGACTTTAGTGGCCGTCTTGCAAACGGACCGTTTGCTCCTGAACACGGCTAGGCTTCTGGTAGTTTCAGGGCACCGCACACTGATCACGAAGTACAAACAACCAAGGTCCGGGGATAGCCTCCACAATGCTTGCCGGCAGGCAGCCTTTGCCCAGAAGCCTCAGTCAAAGCAGTGACTTGACGCGAGTGTGCTGTTCAGGACACCTAGGACTCCTGGGGGCTCACCACGTCGCATGGCAAAACACTGTGTCCCAGTGTGTCTTCCTGGGCGACCGCACCAAAAAGTGATACCTGAGGCAATTGGGACTGGTTCCCTGCACGAAGGATGAAAGGCAACACTCTGCTCTCTTCGCTGCCCACCTATTTGGCCAAGCGTTCCAAAGTCCTCCCGGACTCCGGCCTAGCAGCTCCTGGGTGTAATGCAGACGGTCCCCACAGCTGAACCACTGCTGCGATGAGGAAACACTGTGTTTACAGTTCAGACTTGGAACCCTTATCTGCCGTGTCTCTGTGGGAGCAGAAGGTCGACTTCAGAGGCAGCCAGACAAACGTACAGTTTGCCCTTTCAACGCTACCTGTGGTTTTGTGAGACACGCGGACACTGTTGCCTCTCCCCAGAAATTATATCCTCGAAGCCCTTCAGCCCATGCAGGAGCACCTGGGTGCCAACATTTTCTCCGGGAAGCGTCAGCGTGCGGGTTGCATCTGATACTCGTGGTCAAAAACTACAGAGCACTGTGCTGGGTTCCATGCTGATATTGGTTACCTAAAGCCAGGAGCATTACTTTCCCAGTGGGAGAGCTGAAAGTGCCGCCCCAAAGTATGCTGAGAAACAATGCGGTTGCTCGTGCTCGCTTCACCGTTAGAACGGCTTTGCGAAGGGCAAGGCAGTGTGACTGGAGATACCCTCTCTTTTCTCCTCCGTGCAGGAGGCTTTCCTGGCGCCCCATGTCCCTAAAGGGAACACTCTACGGTTCCACAAGGACCAGAGGATGGGTCAGGGATGCCCTCCATGAATGCACTAGTGCAGTGTTTGGCCAGGACACCTTAAGCATGTAGTGCATGACAGTTAGCATGCCTTTCTGGAGGCTGCTGCTGCCTCAGCATATGCCTTGGAAGAACACTGGGTGGCGGAAGTGTTCTTGGGGCCCTGCGCCTCTGTCCACTATAAAAGTACCCCGGCTCACCTCTGTGAATGCAGAGTGAGCCGCAACAGCCTGTTCTCTTTGCCGGATAACTACATGGCCAAAACATTCAAAAGTAGCCCTGAGCAGAGCTGTAAAACTTCGTACGTGGACCCTCAGTGCTCTCGGTGCGGAAGCTGAGGAGCAATAGGAAACACTGTGCGCAGTGTCCCTTCTGGATGTTCTTAACCTAGCAGCACTTTCTGGCTAGCCATGACTCGACTTTAGTGGCCGTCTTGCAAACGGACCGTTTGCCCCTGAACACGGCTAGGCTTCTGGCAGGTTCAGGGCACCGCACACTGATCACGAAGTACAAACAACCAAGGTCCGGGGATAGCCTCCACAATGCTTGCCGGCAGGCAGCCTTTGCCCAGAAGCCTCAGTCAAAGCAGTGACTTGACGCGAGTGTGCTGTTCAGGACTCCTAGGACTCCTGGGGGCTCACCACGTCGCATGGCAAAACACTGTGTCCCAGTGTGTCTTCCTGGGCGACCGCACCAAAAAGTGATACCTCAGGCAATTGGGACTGGTTCCCTGCACGAAGGATGAAAGGCAACACTCTGCTCTCTTCGCTGCCCACCTATTTGGCCAAGCGTTCCAAAGTCCTCCCGGACTCCGGCCTAGCAGCTCCTGGGTGTAATGCAGACGGTCCCCACAGCTGAACCACTGCTGCGATGAGGAAACACTGTGTTTACGGTTCATACTGGGAACACTTACCTGCCGTGTCTCTGTGGGAGCAGAAGGTCGACTTCAGAGGCAGCCAGAAAAACGTACAGTTTGCCCTTTCAACGCTACCTGTGGTTTTGTGAGACACGCGGACACTGTTGCCTCTCCCCAGAAATTATATCCTCGAAGCCCTTCAGCCCATGCAGGAGCACCTGGGTGCCAACATTTTCTCCGGGAAGCGTCAGCGTGCGGGTTGCATCTCTTTCTCGTGGTCAGAAACTACAGAGCACTGTGCTGGGTTCCATGCTGATATTGGTTACCTAAAGCCAGGAGCATTACTTTCCCAGTGGGAGAGCTGAAAGTGCGGCCCCAAAGTGTGCTGAGAAACAGTGCGGTTGCTCGTGCTCGCTTCACCGTTAGAACGGCTTTGCGAAGGGCAAGGCAGTGTGACTGGAGAAACCCTCTCTTTTCTCCTCCGTGCAGGAGGCTTTCCTGGCGCCCCATGTCCCTAAAGGGAACACTCTACGGTTCCACAAGGACCAGAGGATGGGTCAGGGATGCCCTCCATGAATGCACTAGTGCAGAGTTTGGCCAGGACACCTTAAGCATGTAGTGCATGACAGTTAGCATGCCTTTCTGGAGGCTGCTGCTGCCTCAGCATATGCCTTGGAAGAACACTGGGTGGCGGAAGTGTTCTTGGGGCCCTGCGCCTCTGTCCACTATAAAAGTACCCCGGCTCATCTCTGTGAATGCAGAGTGAGCGGCAACAGCCTGTTCTCTTTGCCGGATAACTACATGGCCAAAACATTCAAAAGTACCCCTGAGCAGAGCTGTAAAACTTCGTACGTGGACCCTCAGGGCTCTCGGTGCGGAAGCTGAGGAGCAATAGGAAACACTGTGCGCAGTGTCCCTTCTGGATGTTCTTAACCTAGCAGCACTTTCTGGCTAGCCATGACTCGACTTTAGTGGCCGTCTTGCAAACGGACCGTTTGCCCCTGAACACGGCTAGGCTTCTGGCAGGTTCAGGGCACCGCACACTGATCACGAAGTACAAACAACCAAGGTCCGGGGATAGCCTCCACAATGCTTGCCGGCAGGCAGCCTTTGCCCAGAAGCCTCAGTCAAAGCAGTGACTTGACGCGAGTGTGCTGTTCAGGACTCCTAGGACTCCTGGGGGCTCACCACGTCGCATGGCAAAACACTGTGTCCCAGTGTGTCTTCCTGGGCGACCGCACCAAAAAGTGATACCTGAGGCAATTGGGACTGGTTCCCTGCACGAAGGATGAAAGGCAACACTCTGCTCTCTTCGCTGCCCACCTATTTGGCCAAGCGTTCCAAAGTCCTCCCGGACTCCGGCCTAGCAGCTCCTGGGTGTAATGCAGACGGTCCCCACAGCTGAACCACTGCTGCGATGAGGAAACACTGTGTTTACAGTTCATACTGGGAACCCTTACCTGCCGTGTCTCTGTGGGAGCAGAAGGTCGACTTCAGAGGCAGCCAGAAAAACGTACAGTTTGCCCTTTCAACGCTACCTGTGGTTTTGTGAGACACGCGGACACTGTTGCCTCTCCCCAGAAATTATATCCTCGAAGCCCTTCAGCCCATGCAGGAGCACCTGGGTGCCAACATTTTCTCCGGGAAGCGTCAGCGTGCGGGTTGCATCTGATACTCGTGGTCAAAAACTACAGAGCACTGTGCTGGGTTCCATGCTGATATTGGTTACCTAAAGCCAGGAGCATTACTTTCCCAGTGGGAGAGCTGAAAGTGCGGCCCCAAAGTGTGCTGAGAAACAATGCGGTTGCTCGTGCTCGCTTCACCGTTAGAACGGCTTTGCGAAGGGCAAGGCAGTGTGACTGGAGATACCCTCTCTTTTCTCCTCCGTGCAGGAGGCTTTCCTGGCGCCCCATGTCCCTAAAGGGAACACTCTACGGTTCCACAAGGACCAGAGGATGGGTCAGGGATGCCCTCCATGAATGCACTAGTGCAGTGTTTGGCCAGGACACCTTAAGCATGTAGTGCATGACAGTTAGCATGCCTCTCTGGAGGCTGCTGCTGCCTCAGCATATGCCTTGGAAGAACACTGGGTGGCGGAAGTGTTCTTGGGGCCCTGCGCCTCTGTCCACTATAAAAGTACCCCGGCTCACCTCTGTGAATGCAGAGTGAGCCGCAACAGCCTGTTCTCTTTGCCGGATAACTACATGGCCAAAACATTCAAAAGTAGCCCTGAGCAGAGCTGTAAAACTTCGTACGTGGACCCTCAGTGCTCTCGGTGCGGAAGCTGAGGAGCAATAGGAAACACTGTGCGCAGTGTCCCTTCTGGATGTTCTTAACCTAGCAGCACTTTCTGGCTAGCCATGACTCGACTTTAGTGGCCGTCTTGCAAACGGACCGTTTGCCCCTGAACACGGCTAGGCTTCTGGCAGGTTCAGGGCACCGCACACTGATCATGAAGTACAAACAACCAAGGTCCGGGGAGAGCCTCGACAATGCTTGCCGGCAGGCAGCCTTTGCCCAGAAGCCTCAGTCAAAGCAGTGACTTGACGCGAGTGTGCTGTTCAGGACTCCTAGGACTCCTGGGGGCTCACCACGTCGCATGGCAAAACACTGTGTCCCAGTGTGTCTTCCTGGGCGACCGCACCAAAAAGTGATACCTCAGGCAATTGGGACTGGTTCCCTGCACGAAGGATGAAAGGCAACACTCTGCTCTCTTCGCTGCCCACCTATTTGGCCAAGCGTTCCAAAGTCCTCCCGGACTCCGGCCTAGCAGCTCTTGCGTGTAATGCAGACGGTCCCCACAGCTGAACCACTGCTGCGATGAGGAAACACTGTGTTTACGGTTCATACTGGGAAAACTTACCTGCCGTGTCTCTGTGGGAGCAGAAGGTCGACTTCAGAGGCAGCCAGAAAAACGTACAGTTTGCCCTTTCAACGCTACCTGTGGTTTCGTGAGACACGCGGACACTGTTGCCTCTCCCCAGAAATTATATCCTCGAAGCCCTTCAGCCCATGCAGGAGCACCTGGGTGCCAACATTTTCTCCGGGAAGCGTCAGCGTGCGAGTTGCATCTCATTCTCGTGGTCAAAAACTACAGAGCACTGTGCTGCGTTCCATGCTGATATTGGTTACCTAAAGCCAGGAGCATTACTTTCCCAGTGGGAGAGCTGAAAGTGCGGCCCCAAAGTGTGCTGAGAAACAGTGCGGTTGCTCGTGCTCTCTTCACCGTTAGAACGGCTTTGCGAAGGGCAAGGCAGTGTGACTGGAGAAACCCTCTCTTTTCTCCTCCGTGCAGGAGGCTTTCCTGGCGCCCCATGTCCCTAAAGGGAACACTCTACGGTTCCACAAGGACCAAAGGAAGTGTCAAGGATGCCATCCATGAATGGACTCGTGCAGAGTTTGGCCAGGACACCTTATTAAGCATGTAGTGCATGACAGTTAGCATGCCTTTCTGGAGGCTGCTGCTGCCTCAGCATATGCCTTGGAAGAACACTGGGTGGCGGAAGTGTTCTTGGGTCCCTGCGCCTCTGTCCACTATAAAAGTACCCCGGCTCACCTCTGTGAATGCAGAGTGAGCCGCAACAGCCTGTTCTCTTTGCCGGATAACTACATGGCCAAAACATTCAAAAGTACCCCTGAGCAGAGCTGTAAAACTTCGTACGTGGACCCTCAGGGCTCTCGGTGCGGAAGCTGAGGAGCAATAGGAAACACTGTGCGCAGTGTCCCTTCTGGATGTTCTTAACCTAGCAGCACTTTCTGGCTAGCCATGACTCGAAGTTAGAGGCAGTCTTGCAAACGGACCGTTTGCCCCTGAACACGGCTAGGCTTCTGGCAGGTTCAGGGCACCGCACACTGATCACGAAGTACAAACAACCAAGGTCCGGGGATAGCCTCCACAATGCTTGCCGGCAGGCAGCCTTTGCCCAGAAGCCTCAGTCAAAGCAGTGGCTTGACACGAGTGTGCTGTTCAGGACTCCTAGGACTCCTGGGGGCTCACCACGTCGCATGGCAAAACACTGTGTCCCAGTGTGTCTTCCTGGGCGACCGCACCAAAAAGTGATACCTGAGGCAATTGGGACTGGTTCCCTGCACGAAGGATGAAAGGCAACACTCTGCTCTCTTCGCTGCCCACCTATTTGGCCAAGCGTTCCAAAGTCCTCCCGGACTCCGGCCTAGCAGCTCCTGGGTGTAATGCAGACGGTCCCCACAGCTGAACCACTGCTGCGATGAGGAAACACTGTGTTTACGGTTCATACTGGGAACCCTTACCTGCCGTGTCTCTGTGGGAGCAGAAGGTCGACTTCAGAGGCAGCCAGACAAACGTACAGTTTGCCCTTTCAACGCTACCTGTGGTTTCGTGAGACACGCGGACACTGTTGCCTCTCCCCAGAAATCATATCCTCGAAGCCCTTCAGCCCATGCAGGAGCACCTGGGTGCCAACATTTTCTCCGGGAAGCGTCAGCGTGCAGGTTGCATCTCATTCTCGTGGTCAAAAACTACAGAGCACTGTGCTGGGTTCCATGCTGATATTGGTTACCTAAAGCCAGGAGCATTACTTTCCCAGTGGGAGAGCTGAAAGTGCGGCCCCAAAGTGTGCTGAGAAACAGTGCGGTTGCTCGTGCTCTCTTCACCGTTAGAACGGCTTTGCGAAGGGCAAGGCAGTGTGACTGGAGAAACCCTCTCTTTTCTCCTCCGTGCAGGAGGCTTTCCTGGCGCCCCATGTCCCTAAAGGGAACACTCTATGGTTCCACAAGGACCAAAGGAAGGGTCAAGGATGCCATCCATGAATGGACTCGTGCAGAGTTTGGCCAGGACACCTTAAGCATGTAGTGCATGACAGTTAGCATGCCTTTCTGGAGGCTGCTGCTGCCTCAGCATATGCCTGGGAAGAACACTGGGTGGCGGAAGAGTTCTTGGGGCCCTGCGCATCTGTCCACTATAAAAGTGCCCCGGTTCATCTCTGGGAATGCAGAGTGAGCCGCAACAGCCTGTTCTCTTTGCCGGATAACTACATGGCCAAAACATTCAAAAGTGCCCCTGAGCAGAGCTGTAAAACTTCGTACGTGGACCCTCAGGGCTCTCGGTGCGGAAGCTGAGGAGCAATAGGAAACACTGTGCGCAGTGTCCCTTCTGGATGTTCTTAACCTAGCAGCACTTTCTGGCTAGCCATGACTCGACTTTAGTGGCCGTCTGGCAAACGGACCGTTTGCCCCTGAACACGGCTAGGCTTCTGGCAGGTTCAGGGCACCGCACACTGATCACGAAGTACAAACAACCAAGGTCCGGGGATAGCCTCCACAATGCTTGCCGGCAGGCAGCCTTTGCCCAGAAGCCTCAGTCAAAGCAGTGACTTGACGCGAGTGTGCTGTTCAGGACTCCTAGGACTCCTGGGGGCTCACCACGTCGCATGGCAAAACACTGTGTCCCAGTGTGTCTTCCTGGGCGACCGCACCAAAAAGTGATACCTGAGGCAATTGGGACTGGTTCCCTGCACGAAGGATGAAAGGCAACACTCTGCTCTCTTCGCTGCCCACCTATTTGGCCAAGCGTTCCAAAGTCCTCCCGGACTCCGGCCTAGCAGCTCCTGGGTGTAATGCAGACGGTCCCCACAGCTGAACCACTGCTGCGATGAGGAAACACTGTGTTTACGGTTCATACTGGGAACCCTTACCTGCCGTGTCTCTGTGGGAGCAGAAGGTCGACTTCAGAGGCAGCCAGACAAACGTACAGTTTGCCATTTCAACGCTACCTGTGGTTTTGTGAGACACGCGGACACTGTTGCCTCTCCCCAGAAATTATATCCTCGAAGCCCTTCAGCCCATGCAGAAGCACCTGGGTGCCAACATTTTCTCCGGGAAGCGTCAGCGTGCGGGTTGCATCTCATTCTCGTGGTCAAAAACTACAGAGCACTGTGCTGGGTTCCATGCTGATATTGGTTACCTAAAGCCAGGAGCATTACTTTCCCAGTGGGAGAGCTGAAAGTGCGGCCCCAAAGTGTGCTGAGAAACAGTGCGGTTGCTCGTGCTCTCTTCACCGTTAGAACGGCTTTGCGAAGGGCAAGGCAGTGTGACTGGAGAAACCCTCTCTTTTCTCCTCCGTGCAGGAGGCTTTCCTGGCGCCCCAAGTCCCTAAAGGGAACACTCTACGGTTCCACAAGGACCAGAGGATGGGTCAGGGATGCCCTCCATGAATGCACTAGTGCAGAGTTTGGCCAGGACACCTTAAGCATGTAGTGCATGACAGTTAGCATGCCTTTCTGGAGGCTGCTGCTGCCTCAGCATATGCCTTGGAAGAACACTGGGTGGCGGAAGTGTTCTTGGGGCCCTGCGCCTCTGTCCACTATAAAAGTACCCCGGCTCATCTCTGTGAATGCAGAGTGAGCGGCAACAGCCTGTTCTCTTTGCCGGATAACTACATGGCCAAAACATTCAAAAGTACCCCTGAGCAGAGCTGTAAAACTTCGTACGTGGACCCTCAGGGCTCTCGGTGTGGAAGCTGAGGAGCAATAGGAAACACTGTGCGCAGTGTCCCTTCTGGATGTTCTTAACCTAGCAGCACTTTCTGGCTAGCCATGACTCGACTTTAGTGGCCGTCTTGCAAACGGACCGTTTGCTCCTGAACACGGCTAGGCTTCTGGTAGTTTCAGGGCACCGCACACTGATCACGAAGTACAAACATCCAAGGTCCGGGGATAGCCTCCACAATGCTTGCCGGCAGGCAGCCTTTGCCCAGAAGCCTCAGTCAAAGCAGTGACTTGACGCGAGTGTGCTGTTCAGGACTCCTAGGACTCCTGGGGGCTCACCACGTCGCATGGCAAAACACTGTGTCCCAGTGTGTCTTCCTGGGCGACCGCACCAAAAAGTGATACCTGAGGCAATTGGGACTGGTTCCCTGCACGAAGGATGAAAGGCAACACTCTGCTCTCTTCGCTGCCCACCTATTTGGCCAAGCGTTCCAAAGTCCTCCCGGACTCCGGCCTAGCAGCTCCTGGGTGTAATGCAGACGGTCCCCACAGCTGAACCACTGCTGCGATGAGGAAACACTGTGTTTACGGTTCATACTGGGAACCCTTACCTGCCGTGTCTCTGTGGGAGCAGAAGGTCGACTTCAGAGGCAGCCAGACAAACGTACAGTTTGCCATTTCAACGCTACCTGTGGTTTTGTGAGACACGCGGACACTGTTGCCTCTCCCCAGAAATTATATCCTCGAAGCCCTTCAGCCCATGCAGAAGCACCTGGGTGCCAACATTTTCTCCGGGAAGCGTCAGCGTGCGGGTTGCATCTCATTCTCGTGGTCAAAAACTACAGAGCACTGTGCTGGGTTCCATGCTGATATTGGTTACCTAAAGCCAGGAGCATTACTTTCCCAGTGGGAGAGCTGAAAGTGCGGCCCCAAAGTGTGCTGAGAAACAGTGCGGTTGCTCGTGCTCTCTTCACCGTTAGAACGGCTTTGCGAAGGGCAAGGCAGTGTGACTGGAGAAACCCTCTCTTTTCTCCTCCGTGCAGGAGGCTTTCCTGGCGCCCCATGTGCCTAAAGGGAACACTCTACGGTTCCACAAGGACCAGAGGATGGGTCAGGGATGCCCTCCATGAATGCACTAGTGCAGAGTTTGGCCAGGACACCTTAAGCATGTAGTGCATGACAGTTAGCATGCCTTTCTGGAGGCTGCTGCTGCCTCAGCATATGCCTTGGAAGAACACTGGGTGGCGGAAGTGTTCTTGGGGCCCTGCGCCTCTGTCCACTATAAAAGTACCCCGGCTCATCTCTGTGAATGCAGAGTGAGCGGCAACAGCCTGTTCTCTTTGCCGGATAACTACATGGCCAAAACATTCAAAAGTACCCCTGAGCAGAGCTGTAAAACTTCGTACGTGGACCCTCAGGGCTCTCGGTGTGGAAGCTGAGGAGCAATAGGAAACACTGTGCGCAGTGTCCCTTCTGGATGTTCTTAACCTAGCAGCACTTTCTGGCTAGCCATGACTCAACTTTAGTGGCCGTCTTGCAAACGGACCGTTTGCTCCTGAACACGGCTAGGCTTCTGGTAGTTTCAGGGCACCGCACACTGATCACGAAGTACAAACAACCAAGGTCCGGGGATAGCCTCCACAATGCTTGCCGGCAGGCAGCCTTTGCCCAGAAGCCTCAGTCAAAGCAGTGACTTGACGCGAGTGTGCTGTTCAGGACACCTAGGACTCCTGGGGGCTCACCACGTCGCATGGCAAAACACTGTGTCCCAGTGTGTCTTCCTGGGCGACCGCACCAAAAAGTGATACCTGAGGCAATTGGGACTGGTTCCCTGCACGAAGGATGAAAGGCAACACTCTGCTCTCTTCGCTGCCCACCTATTTGGCCAAGCGTTCCAAAGTCCTCCCGGACTCCGGCCTAGCAGCTCCTGGGTGTAATGCAGACGGTCCCCACAGCTGAACCACTGCTGCGATGAGGAAACACTGTGTTTACAGTTCAGACTTGGAACCCTTACCTGCCGTGTCTCTGTGGGAGCAGAAGGTCGACTTCAGAGGCAGCCAGACAAACGTACAGTTTGCCCTTTCAACGCTACCTGTGGTTTTGTGAGACACGCGGACACTGTTGCCTCTCCCCAGAAATTATATCCTCGAAGCCCTTCAGCCCATGCAGGAGCACCTGGGTGCCAACATTTTCTCCGGGAAGCGTCAGCGTGCGGGTTGCATCTGATACTCGTGGTCAAAAACTACAGAGCACTGTGCTGGGTTCCATGCTGATATTGGTTACCTAAAGCCAGGAGCATTACTTTCCCAGTGGGAGAGCTGAAAGTGCCGCCCCAAAGTATGCTGAGAAACAATGCGGTTGCTCGTGCTCGCTTCACCGTTAGAACGGCTTTGCGAAGGGCAAGGCAGTGTGACTGGAGATACCCTCTCTTTTCTCCTCCGTGCAGGAGGCTTTCCTGGCGCCCCATGTCCCTAAAGGGAACACTCTACGGTTCCACAAGGACCAGAGGATGGGTCAGGGATGCCCTCCATGAATGCACTAGTGCAGTGTTTGGCCAGGACACCTTAAGCATGTAGTGCATGACAGTTAGCATACCTCTCTGGAGGCTGCTGCTGCCTCAGCATATGCCTTGGAAGAACACTGGGTGGCGGAAGTGTTCTTGGGGCCCTGCGCCTCTGTCCACTATAAAAGTACCCCGGCTCACCTCTGTGAATGCAGAGTGAGCCGCAACAGCCTGTTCTCTTTGCCGGATAACTACATGGCCAAAACATTCAAAAGTAGCCCTGAGCAGAGCTGTAAAACTTCGTACGTGGACCCTCAGTGCTCTCGGTGCGGAAGCTGAGGAGCAATAGGAAACACTGTGCGCAGTGTCCCTTCTGGATGTTCTTAACCTAGCAGCACTTTCTGGCTAGCCATGACTCGACTTTAGTGGCCGTCTTGCAAACGGACCGTTTGCCCCTGAACACGGCTAGGCTTCTGGCAGGTTCAGGGCACCGCACACTGATCACGAAGTACAAACAACCAAGGTCCGGGGATAGCCTCCACAATGCTTGCCGGCAGGCAGCCTTTGCCCAGAAGCCTCAGTCAAAGCAGTGACTTGACGCGAGTGTGCTGTTCAGGACTCCTAGGACTCCTGGGGGCTCACCACGTCGCATGGCAAAACACTGTGTCCCAGTGTGTCTTCCTGGGCGACCGCACCAAAAAGTGATACCTCAGGCAATTGGGACTGGTTCCCTGCACGAAGGATGAAAGGCAACACTCTGCTCTCTTCGCTGCCCACCTATTTGGCCAAGCGTTCCAAAGTCCTCCCGGACTCCGGCCTAGCAGCTCCTGGGTGTAATGCAGACGGTCCCCACAGCTGAACCACTGCTGCGATGAGGAAACACTGTGTTTACGGTTCATACTGGGAACACTTACCTGCCGTGTCTCTGTGGGAGCAGAAGGTCGACTTCAGAGGCAGCCAGAAAAACGTACAGTTTGCCCTTTCAACGCTACCTGTGGTTTTGTGAGACACGCGGACACTGTTGCCTCTCCCCAGAAATTATATCCTCGAAGCCCTTCAGCCCATGCAGGAGCACCTGGGTGCCAACATTTTCTCCGGGAAGCGTCAGCGTGCGGGTTGCATCTCTTTCTCGTGGTCAGAAACTACAGAGCACTGTGCTGGGTTCCATGCTGATATTGGTTACCTAAAGCCAGGAGCATTACTTTCCCAGTGGGAGAGCTGAAAGTGCGGCCCCAAAGTGTGCTGAGAAACAGTGCGGTTGCTCGTGCTCGCTTCACCGTTAGAACGGCTTTGCGAAGGGCAAGGCAGTGTGACTGGAGAAACCCTCTCTTTTCTCCTCCGTGCAGGAGGCTTTCCTGGCGCCCCATGTCCCTAAAGGGAACACTCTACGGTTCCACAAGGACCAGAGGATGGGTCAGGGATGCCCTCCATGAATGCACTAGTGCAGAGTTTGGCCAGGACACCTTAAGCATGTAGTGCATGACAGTTAGCATGCCTTTCTGGAGGCTGCTGCTGCCTCAGCATATGCCTTGGAAGAACACTGGGTGGCGGAAGTGTTCTTGGGGCCCTGCGCCTCTGTCCACTATAAAAGTACCCCGGCTCATCTCTGTGAATGCAGAGTGAGCGGCAACAGCCTGTTCTCTTTGCCGGATAACTACATGGCCAAAACATTCAAAAGTACCCCTGAGCAGAGCTGTAAAACTTCGTACGTGGACCCTCAGGGCTCTCGGTGCGGAAGCTGAGGAGCAATAGGAAACACGGTGCGCAGTGTCCTTTCTGGGTGTTCTTAACCTAGCGGCACTTTCTGGCAAGCCATGACTCGACTTTAGAGGCAGTCTTGCAAACGGACCATTTGCCCCTGAACACTGCTAAGCTGCTGGCAGGTTCAGGGCACCGCACACTGATCACGAAGTACAAACAACCAAGGTCCGGGGATAGCATCCACAATGCTTGCCGGCAGGCAGCCTTTGCCCAGAAGCCTCAGTCAAAGCAGTGACTTGACGCGAGTGTGCTGTTCAGGACTCCTAGGACTCCTGGGGGCTCACCACGTCGCATGGCAAAACACTGTGTCCCCAGTGTGTCTTCCTGGGCCACCGCACCAAAAAGTGATACCTGAGGCAATTGGGACTGGTTCCCTGCACGAAGGATGAAAGGCAACACTCTGCTCTCTTCGCTGCCCACCTATTCGGCCAAGCGTTCCAAAGTCCTCCCGGACTCCGGCCTAGCAGCTCCTGGGTGTAATGCAGACGGTCCCCACAGCTGAACCACTGCTGCGATGAGGAAACACTGTGTTTACGGTTCATACTGGGAACCCTTACCTGCCGTGTCTCTGTGGGAGCAGAAGGTCGACTTCAGAGGCAGCCAGACAAACGTACAGTTTGCCCTTTCAACGCTACCTATGGTTTTGTGAGACACGCGGACACTGTTGCCTCTCCCCAGAAATTATATCCTCGAAGCCCTTCAGCCCATGCAGGAGCACCTGGGTGCCAACATTTTCTCCGGGAAGCGTCAGCGTGCGGGTTGCATCTCATTCTCGTGGTCAAAAACTACAGAGCACTGTGCTGGGTTCCATGCTGATATTGGTTACCTAAAGCCAGGAGCATTACTTTCCCAGTGGGAGAGCTGAAAGTGCGGCCCCAAAGTGTGCTGAGAAACAGTGCGGTTGCTCGTGCTCTCTTCACCGTTAGAACGGCTTTGCGAAGGGCAAGGCAGTGTGACTGGAGAAACCCTCTCTTTTCTCCTCCGTGCAGGAGGCTTTCCTGGCGCCCCATGTCCCTAAAGGGAACACTCTACGGTTCCACAAGGACCAGAGGATGGGTCAGGGATGCCCTCCATGAATGCACTAGTGCAGAGTTTGGCCAGGACACCTTAAGCATGTAGTGCATGACAGTTAGCATGCCTTTCTGGAGGCTGCTGCTGCCTAAGCATATGCCTTGGAAGAACACTGGGTGGCGGAAGTGTTCTTGGGGCCCTGTGCATCTGTCCACTATAAAAGTACCCCGGCTCATCTCTGTGAATGCAGAGTGAGCGGCAACAGCCTGTTCTCTTTGCCGGATAACTACATGGCCAAAACATTCAAAAGTACCCCTGAGCAGAGCTGTAAAACTTCGTACGTGGACCCTCAGGGCTCTCGGTGCGGAAGCTGAGGAGCAATAGGAAACACTGTACGCAGTGTCCCTTCTGGATGTTCTTAACCTAGCAGCACTTTCTGGCTAGCCATGACTCGACTTTAGTGGCCGTCTTGCAAACGGACCGTTTGCCCCTGAACACGGCTAGGATTCTGGCAGGTTCAGGCACCGCACACTGATCACGAAGTACAAACAACCAAGGTCCGGGGATAGCCTCCACAATGCTTGCCGGCAGGCAGCCTTTGCCCAGAAGCCTCAGTCAAAGCAGTGACTTGACGCGAGTGTGCTGTTCAGGACTCCTAGGACTCCTGGGGGCTCACCACGTCGCATGGCAAAACACTGTGTCCCAGTGTGTCTTCCTGGGCGACCGCACCAAAAAGTGATACCTGAGGCAATTGGGACTGGTTCCCTGCACGAAGGATGAAAGGCAACACTCTGCTCTCTTCGCTGCCCACCTATTTGGCCAAGCGTTCCAAAGTCCTCCCGGACTCCGGCCTAGCAGCTCCTGGGTGTAATGCAGACGGTCCCCACAGCTGAACCACTGCTGCGATGAGGAAACACTGTGTTTACAGTTCAGACTGGGAACCCTTACCTGCCGTGTCTCTGTGGGAGCAGAAGGTCGACTTCAGAGGCAGCCAGACAAACGTACAGTTTGCCCTTTCAACGCTACCTGTGGTTTTGTGAGACACGCGGACACTGTTGCCTCTCCCCAGAAATTATATCCTCGAAGCCCTTCAGCCCATGCAGGAGCACCTGGGTGCTAACGTTTTCTCCGGGAAGCGTCAGCGTGCGGGTTGCATCTCATTCTCGTGGTCAAAAACTACAGAGCACTGTGCTGGGTTCCATGCTGATATTGGTTACCTAAAGCCAGGAGCATTACTTTCCCAGTGGGAGAGCTGAAAGTGCGGCCCCAAAGTGTGCTGAGAAACAGTGCGGTTGCTCGTGCTCTCTTCACCGTTAGAACGGCTTTGCGAAGGGCAAGGCAGTGTGACTGGAGAAACCCTCTCTTTTCTCCTCCGTGCAGGAGGCTTTCCTGGCGCCCCATGTCCCTAAAGGGAACACTCTACGGTTCCACAAGGACCAGAGGATGGGTCAGGGATGCCCTCCATGAATGCACTAGTGCAGAGTTTGGCCAGGACACCTTAAGCATGTAGTGCATGACAGTTAGCATGCCTTTCTGGAGGCTGCTGCTGCCTCAGCATATGCCTTGGAAGAACACTGGGTGGCGGAAGTG
Organism: Mesoplodon densirostris; assembly: GCF_025265405.1. Lineage (NCBI taxonomy): Eukaryota > Metazoa > Chordata > Mammalia > Artiodactyla > Ziphiidae > Mesoplodon > Mesoplodon densirostris. The sequence continues at coordinate 70,793,844 of NC_082665.1, read as the reverse complement.
TTCTTGGGGCCCTGCGCCTCTGTCCACTATAAAAGTGCCCCGGTTCATCTCTGTGAATGCAGAGTGAGCCGCAACAGCCTGTTCTCTTTGCCGGATAACTACATGGCCAAAACATTCAAAAGTACCCCTGAGCAGAGCTGTAAAACTTCGTACGTGGACCCTCAGGGCTCTCGGTGCGGAAGCTGAGGAGCAATAGGAAACACTGTGCGCAGTGTCCCTTCTGGATGTTCTGAACCTAGCAGCACTTTCTGGCTAGCCATGACTCGACTTTAGAGGCAGTCTTGCAAACGGACCATTTGCCCCTGAACACTGCTAAGCTGCTGGCAGGTTCAGGGCACCGCACACTGATCACGAAGTACAAACAACCAAGGTCCGGGGATAGCCTCCACAATGCTTGCCGGCAGGCAGCCTTTGCCCAGAAGCCTCAGTCAAAGCAGTGACTTGACGCGAGTGTGCTGTTCAGGACTCCTAGGACTCCTGGGGGCTCACCACGTCGCATGGCAAAACACTGTGTCCCAGTGTGTCTTCCTGGGCGACCGCACCAAAAAGTGATACCTGAGGCAATTGGGACTGGTTCCCTGCACGAAGGATGAAAGGCAACACTCTGCTCTCTTCGCTGCCCACCTATTTGGCCAAGCGTTCCAAAGTCCTCCCGGACGCCGGACTATCAGCTCCTAGGTGTAATGCAGACGGTCCCCACAGCTGAACCACTGCTACGATGAGGACACACTGTGTTTACGGTTCATACTGGGAACCCTTACCTGCCGGTTCTCTGTGGGAGCAGGAGGTCGACTTCAGAGGCAGCCAGAAAAACGTACAGTTTGCCCTTTCAACGCTAACTGTGGTTTTGTGAGACACGCGGACACTGTTGCCTCTCCCCAGAAATTATATCCTCGAAGCCCTTCAGCCCATGCAGGAGCACCTGGGTGCCAACATTTTCTCCGGGAAGCGTCAGCGTGCGGGTTGCATCTCATTCTCGTGGTCAAAAACTACAGAGCACTGTGCTGGGTTCCATGCTGATATTGGTTACCTAAAGCCAGGAGCATTACTTTCCCAGTGGGAGAGCTGAAAGTGCGGCCCCAAAGTGTGCTGAGAAACAGTGCGGTTGCTCGTGCTCTCTTCACCGTTAGAACGGCTTTGCGAAGGGCAAGGCAGTGTGACTGGAGATACCCTCTCTTTTCTCCTCCGTGCAGGAGGCTTTCCTGGCGCCCCATGTCCCTAAAGGGAACACTCTACGGTTCCACAAGGACCAGAGGAAGGGTCAGGGGTTCCATCCATGAATGGACTCGTGCAGAGTTTGGCCAGGACACCTTAAGCATGTAGTGCATGACAGTTAGCATGCCTTTCTGGAGGCTGCTGCTGCGTCAGCATATGCCTGGGAAGAACACTGGGTGGCGGAAGTGTTCTTGGGGCCCTGCGCATCTGTCCACTATAAAAGTGCCCCGGTTCATCTCTGTGAATGCAGAGTGAGCAGCAACAGCCTGCTCTCTTTGCCGGATAACTACATGGCCAAAACATTCAAAAGTGCCCCTGAGCAGAGCTGTAAAAGTTCGTAGGTGAACCCTCAGGGCTCTCGGTGCTGAAGCTGAGGAGCAATAGGAAACACGGTGCGCAGTGTCCCTTCTGGGTGTTCTTAACCTAGCGGCACTTTCTGGCAAGCCATGACTCGACTTTAGAGGCAGTCTTGCAAACGGACCATTTGCCCCTGAACACTGCTAGGCTGCTGGCAGGTTCAGGGCACCGCACACTGATCACGAAGTACAAACAACCAAGGTCCGGGGATAGCATCCACAATGCTTGCCGGCAGGCAGCCTTTGCCCAGAAGCCTCAGGCAAAGCAGTGGCTTGACGCGAGTGTGCTGTTCAGGACTCCGAGGACTCCTGGGGGCTCACCACATCGCATGAAAAAACACTGTGTCCCGAGTGTGTCTTCTTGGGCGACCTCACCAAAATGAGATACCTGAGGCAATTGGGACTGGTTCCCTGCAAGAAGAATGAAAGGCAACACTCTGCTCTCTTCGCTTCCCACCTATATGGCCAAGCATTCCAAAGACCTCCCGGACTCCGGCCTAGCAGCTAGTGGGTGTAATGCAGACGGTCCCCACAGCTGAACCACTGCTGCGATGAGGAAACACTGTGTTTACGGCTCATACCGGGAACCCTTACCTGCCGTGTCTCTGTGGGAGCAGAAGGTCGACTTCAGAGGCAGCCAGACAAACGTACAGTTTGCCCTTTCAACGCTACCTGTGGTTTTGTGAGACACGCGGACACTGTTGCCTCTCCCCAGAAATTATATCCTCGAAGCCCTTCAGCCCATGCAGGAGCACCTGGGTGCCAACATTTTCTCCGGGAAGCACCAGGGTGCTGGTTGCGTGTCGTTCTCGTGGTCAAAAACTACAGAGCACTGTGCTGGGTTCCATGTTGATATTGGTCACCTAAAGCCAGGAGCATTACTTTCCCAGTGGGAGAGCTGAAAGTGCGGCCCCAAAGTGTGCTGAGAAACAGTGCGGTTGCTCGTGCTATCTTCACCGTTAGAACTGCTTTGCGAAGGGCAAGGCAGTGTGACTGGAGATACCCTCTCTTTTCTCCTCCGTGCAGGAGGCTTTCCTGGCGCCCCATGTCCCTAAAGGGAACACTCTACGGTTCCACAAGGACCAGAGGAAGGGTCAGGGGTTCCATCCATGAATGGACTCGTGCAGAGTTTGGCCAGGACACCTTAAGCATGTAGTGCATGACAGTTAGCATGCCTTTCTGGAGGCTGCTGCTGCCTCAGCATATGCCTTCGAAGAACACTGGGTGGCGGAAGTGTTCTTGGGGCCCTGCGCATCTGTCCACTATAAAAGTGCCCCGGCTCATCTCTGTGAATGCAGAGTGAGCGGCAACAGCCTGTTCTCTTTGCCGGATAACTACATGGCCAAAACATTCAAAAGTACCCCTGAGCAGAGCTGTAAAACTTCGTACGTGGACCCTCAGGGCTCTCGGTGCGGAAGCTGAGGAGCAATAGGAAACACTGTACGCAGTGTCCCTTCTGGATGTTCTTAACCTAGCAGCACTTTCTGGCTAGCCATGACTCGACTTTAGTGGCCGTCTTGCAAACGGACCGTTTGCCCCTGAACACGGCTAGGATTCTGGCAGGTTCAGGCACCGCACACTGATCACGAAGTACAAACAACCAAGGTCCGGGGATAGCCTCCACAATGCTTGCCGGCAGGCAGCCTTTGCCCAGAAGCCTCAGTCAAAGCAGTGACTTGACGCGAGTGTGCTGTTCAGGACTCCTAGGACTCCTGGGGGCTCACCACGTCGCATGGCAAAACACTGTGTCCCAGTGTGTCTTCCTGGGCGACCGCACCAAAAAGTGATACCTGAGGCAATTGGGACTGGTTCCCTGCACGAAGGATGAAAGGCAACACTCTGCTCTCTTCGCTGCCCACCTATTTGGCCAAGCGTTCCAAAGTCCTCCCGGACTCCGGCCTAGCAGCTCCTGGGTGTAATGCAGACGGTCCCCACAGCTGAACCACTGCTGCGATGAGGAAACACTGTGTTTACAGTTCAGACTGGGAACCCTTACCTGCCGTGTCTCTGTGGGAGCAGAAGGTCGACTTCAGAGGCAGCCAGACAAACGTACAGTTTGCCCTTTCAACGCTACCTGTGGTTTCGTGAGACACGCGGACACTGTTGCCTCTCCCCAGAAATTATATCCTCGAAGCCCTTCAGCCCATGCAGGAGCACCTGGGTGCTAACGTTTTCTCCGGGAAGCGTCAGCGTGCGGGTTGCATCTCATTCTCGTGGTCAAAAACTACAGAGCACTGTGCTGGGTTCCATGCTGATATTGGTTACCTAAAGCCAGGAGCATTACTTTCCCAGTGGGAGAGCTGAAAGTGCGGCCCCAAAGTGTGCTGAGAAACAGTGCGGTTGCTCGTGCTCTCTTCACCGTTAGAACGGCTTTGCGAAGGGCAAGGCAGTGTGACTGGAGAAACCCTCTCTTTTCTCCTCCGTGCAGGAGGCTTTCCTGGCGCCCCATGTCCCTAAAGGGAACACTCTACGGTTCCACAAGGACCAGAGGATGGGTCAGGGATGCCCTCCATGAATGCACTAGTGCAGAGTTTGGCCAGGACACCTTAAGCATGTAGTGCATGACAGTTAGCATGCCTTTCTGGAGGCTGCTGCTGCCTCAGCATATGCCTTGGAAGAACACTGGGTGGCGGAAGTGTTCTTGGGGCCCTGCGCCTCTGTCCACTATAAAAGTGCCCCGGTTCATCTCTGTGAATGCAGAGTGAGCCGCAACAGCCTGTTCTCTTTGCCGGATAACTACATGGCCAAAACATTCAAAAGTACCCCTGAGCAGAGCTGTAAAACTTCGTACGTGGACCCTCAGGGCTCTCGGTGCGGAAGCTGAGGAGCAATAGGAAACACGGTGCGCAGTGTCCCTTCTGGATGTTCTGAACCTAGCAGCACTTTCTGGCTAGCCATGACTCGACTTTAGAGGCAGTCTTGCAAACGGACCATTTGCCCCTGAACACTGCTAAGCTGCTGGCAGGTTCAGGGCACCGCACACTGATCACGAAGTACAAACAACCAAGGTCCGGGGATAGCCTCCACAATGCTTGCCGGCAGGCAGCCTTTGCCCAGAAGCCTCAGTCAAAGCAGTGACTTGACGCGAGTGTGCTGTTCAGGACTCCTAGGACTCCTGGGGGCTCACCACGTCGCATGGCAAAACACTGTGTCCCAGTGTGTCTTCCTGGGCGACCGCACCAAAAAGTGATACCTGAGGCAATTGGGACTGGTTCCCTGCACGAAGGATGAAAGGCAACACTCTGCTCTCTTCGCTGCCCACCTATTTGGCCAAGCGTTCCAAAGTCCTCCCGGACGCCGGACTATCAGCTCCTGGGTGTAATGCAGACGGTCCCCACAGCTGAACCACTGCTGCGATGAGGAAACACTGTGTTTACGGTTCATACTGGGAACCCTTACATGCCGTGTCTCTGTGGGAGCAGAAGGTCGACTTCAGAGGCAGCCAGACAAACGTACAGTTTGCCCTTTCAACGCTACCTGTGGTTTCGTGAGACACGCGGACACTGTTGCCTCTCCCCAGAAATTATATCCTCGAAGCCCTTCAGCCCATGCAGGAGCACCTGGGTGCCAACATTTTCTCCGGGAAGCACCAGGATGCTGGTTGCGTGTCCTTCTCGTGGTCAAAAACTACAGAGCACTGTGCTGGGTTTCATGTTGATATTGGTCACCTAAAGGCAGGAGCATTACTTTCCCAGTGGGAGAGCTGAAAGTGCGGCCCCAAAGTGTGCTGAGAAACAGTGCGGTTGCTCGTGCTCTCTTCACCGTTAGAACGGCTTTGCGAAGGGCAAGGCAGTGTGACTAGAGATACCCTCTCTTTTCTGCTCCGTGCAGGAGGCTTTCCTGGCGCCCCATGTCCCTAAAGGGAACACTCTACGGTTCCACAAGGACCAGAGGATGGGTCAGGGATGCCCTCCATGAATGCACTAGTGCAGAGTTTGGCCAGGACACCTTAAGCATGTAGTGCATGACAGTTAGCATGCCTTTCTGGAGGCTGCTGCTGCCTCAGCATATGCCTTGGAAGAACACTGGGTGGCGGAAGTGTTCTTGGGGCCCTGCGCCTCTGTCCACTATAAAAGTACCCCGGCTCATCTCTGTGAATGCAGAGTGAGCGGCAACAGCCTGTTCTCTTTGCCGGATAACTACATGGCCAAAACATTCAAAAGTACCCCTGAGCAGAGCTGTAAAACTTCGTACGTGGACCCTCAGGGCTCTCGGTGCGGAAGCTGAGGAGCAATAGGAAACACTGTGCGCAGTGTCCCTTCTGGATGTTCTTAACCTAGCAGCACTTTCTGGCTAGCCATGACTCGACTTTAGTGGCCGTCTGGCAAACGGACCGTTTGCCCCTGAACACGGCTAGGCTTCTGGCAGGTTCAGGGCACCGCACACTGATCACCAAGTACAAACAACCAAGGTCCGGGGATAGCGTCCACAATGCTTGCCGGCAGGCAGCCTTTGCCCAGAAGCCTCAGTCAAAGCAGTGACTTGACGCGAGTGTGCTGTTCAGGACTCCTAGGACTCCTGGGGGCTCACCACGTCGCATGGCAAAACACTGTGTCCCCAGTGTGTCTTCCTGGGCGACCGCACCAAAAAGTGATACCTGAGGCAATTGGGACTGGTTCCCTGCACGAAGGATGAAAGGCAACACTCTGCTCTCTTCGCTGCCCACCTATTCGGCCAAGCGTTCCAAAGTCCTCCCGGACTCCGGCCTAGCAGCTCCTGGGTGTAATGCAGACGGTCCCCACAGCTGAACCACTGCTGCGATGAGGAAACACTGTGTTTACGGTTCATACTGGGAACCCTTACCTGCCGTGTCTCTGTGGGAGCAGAAGGTCGACTTCAGAGGCAGCCAGAGAAACGTACAGTTTACCCTTTCAACGCTACCTGTGGTTTTGTGAGACACGCGGACACTGTTGCCTCTCCCCAGAAATTATATCCTCGAAGCCCTTCAGCCCATGCAGGAGCACCTGGGTGCCAACATTTTCTCCGGGAGGCGCCAGGGTGCTGGTTGCGTCTCTTTCTCGTGGTCACAAACTGCATAGCACTGTGCTGGGTTCCATGCTGATATTGGTTACCTAAAGCCAGGAGCATTACTTTCCCAGTGGGAGAGCTGAAAGTGCGGCCCCAAAGTGTGCTGAGAAACAGTGCGGTTGCTCGTGCTCTCTTCACCGTTAGAACGGCTTTGCGAAGGGCAAGGCAGTGTGACTAGAGATACCCTCTCTTTTCTGCTCCGTGCAGGAGGCTTTCCTGTCGCCCCATGTCCCTAAAGGGAACACTCTACGGTTCCACAAGGACCAGAGGATGGGTCAGGGATGCCCTCCATGAATGCACTAGTGCAGAGTTTGGCCAGGACACCTTAAGCATGTAGTGCATGACAGTTAGCATGCCTTTCTGGAGGCTGCTGCTGCCTAAGCATATGCCTTGGAAGAACACTGGGTGGCGGAAGTGTTCTTGGGGCCCTGTGCATCTGTCCACTATAAAAGTACCCCGGCTCATCTCTGTGAATGCAGAGTGAGCGGCAACAGCCTGTTCTCTTTGCCGGATAACTACATGGCCAAAACATTCAAAAGTACCCCTGAGCAGAGCTGTAAAACTTCGTACGTGGACCCTCAGGGCTCTCGGTGCGGAAGCTGAGGAGCAATAGGAAACACTGTGCGCAGTGTCCCTTCTGGATGTTCTTAACCTAGCAGCACTTTCTGGCTAGCCATGACTCGACTTTAGTGGCCGTCTTGCAAACGGACCGTTTGCCCCTGAACACGGCTAGGCTTCTGGCAGGTTCAGGGCACCGCACACTGATCACGAAGTACAAACAACCAAGGTCCGGGGATAGCCTCCACAATGCTTGCCGGCAGGCAGCCTTTGCCCAGAAGCCTCAGTCAAAGCAGTGACTTGACGCGAGTGTGCTGTTCAGGACTCCTAGGACTCCTGGGGGCTCACCACGTCGCATGGCAAAACACTGTGTCCCAGTGTGTCTTCCTGGGCGACCGCACCAAAAAGTGATACCTGAGGCAATTGGGACTGGTTCCCTGCACGAAGGATGAAAGGCAACACTCTGCTCTCTTCGCTGCCCACCTATTTGGCCAAGCGTTCCAAAGTCCTCCCGGACTCCGGCCTAGCAGCTCCTGGGTGTAATGCAGACGGTCCCCACAGCTGAACCACTGCTGCGATGAGGAAACACTGTGTTTACAGTTCATACTGGGAACCCTTACCTGCCGTGTCTCTGTGGGAGCAGAAGGTCGACTTCAGAGGCAGCCAGACAAACGTACAGTTTGCCCTTTCAACGCTACCTGTGGTTTTGTGAGACACGCGGACACTGTTGCCTCTCCCCAGAAATTATATCCTCGAAGCCCTTCAGCCCATGCAGGAGCACCTGGGTGCCAACGTTTTCTCCGGGCAGCGTCAGCGTGCGGGTTGCATCTCATTCTCGTGGTCAAAAACTACAGAGCACTGTGCTGGGTTCCATGCTGATATTGGTTACCTAAAGCCAGGAGCATTACTTTCCCAGTGGGAGAGCTGAAAGTGCGGCCCCAAAGTGTGCTGAGAAACAGTGCGGTTGCTCGTGCTCTCTTCACCGTTAGAACGGCTTTGCGAAGGGCAAGGCAGTGTGACTGGAGAAACCCTCTCTTTTCTCCTCCGTGCAGGAGGCTTTCCTGGCGCCCCATGTCCCTAAAGGGAACACTCTACGGTTCCACAAGGACCAGAGGATGGGTCAGGGATGCCCTCCATGAATGCACTAGTGCAGAGTTTGGCCAGGACACCTTAAGCATGTAGTGCATGACAGTTAGCATGCCTTTCTGGAGGCTGCTGCTGCCTCAGCATATGCCTTGGAAGAACACTGGGTGGCGGAAGTGTTCTTGGGGCCCTGCGCCTCTGTCCACTATAAAAGTGCCCCGGTTCATCTCTGTGAATGCAGAGTGAGCCGCAACAGCCTGTTCTCTTTGCCGGATAACTACATGGCCAAAACATTCAAAAGTACCCCTGAGCAGAGCTGTAAAACTTCGTACGTGGACCCTCAGGGCTCTCGGTGCGGAAGCTGAGGAGCAATAGGAAACACGGTGCGCAGTGTCCCTTCTGGATGTTCTGAACCTAGCAGCACTTTCTGGCTAGCCATGACTCGACTTTAGAGGCAGTCTTGCAAACGGACCATTTGCCCCTGAACACTGCTAAGCTGCTGGCAGGTTCAGGGCACCGCACACTGATCACGAAGTACAAACAACCAAGGTCCGGGGATAGCCTCCACAATGCTTGCCGGCAGGCAGCCTTTGCCCAGAAGCCTCAGTCAAAGCAGTGACTTGACGCGAGTGTGCTGTTCAGGACTCCTAGGACTCCTGGGGGCTCACCACGTCGCATGGCAAAACACTGTGTCCCAGTGTGTCTTCCTGGGCGACCGCACCAAAAAGTGATACCTGAGGCAATTGGGACTGGTTCCCTGCACGAAGGATGAAAGGCAACACTCTGCTCTCTTCGCTGCCCACCTATTTGGCCAAGCGTTCCAAAGTCCTCCCGGACGCCGGACTATCAGCTCCTAGGTGTAATGCAGACGGTCCCCACAGCTGAACCACTGCTACGATGAGGACACACTGTGTTTACGGTTCATACTGGGAACCCTTACCTGCCGGTTCTCTGTGGGAGCAGGAGGTCGACTTCAGAGGCAGCCAGAAAAACGTACAGTTTGCCCTTTCAACGCTAACTGTGGTTTTGTGAGACACGCGGACACTGTTGCCTCTCCCCAGAAATTATATCCTCGAAGCCCTTCAGCCCATGCAGGAGCACCTGGGTGCCAACATTTTCTCCGGGAAGCGTCAGCGTGCGGGTTGCATCTCATTCTCGTGGTCAAAAACTACAGAGCACTGTGCTGGGTTCCATGCTGATATTGGTTACCTAAAGCCAGGAGCATTACTTTCCCAGTGGGAGAGCTGAAAGTGCGGCCCCAAAGTGTGCTGAGAAACAGTGCGGTTGCTCGTGCTCTCTTCACCGTTAGAACGGCTTTGCGAAGGGCAAGGCAGTGTGACTGGAGATACCCTCTCTTTTCTCCTCCGTGCAGGAGGCTTTCCTGGCGCCCCATGTCCCTAAAGGGAACACTCTACGGTTCCACAAGGACCAGAGGAAGGGTCAGGGGTTCCATCCATGAATGGACTCGTGCAGAGTTTGGCCAGGACACCTTAAGCATGTAGTGCATGACAGTTAGCATGCCTTTCTGGAGGCTGCTGCTGCGTCAGCATATGCCTGGGAAGAACACTGGGTGGCGGAAGTGTTCTTGGGGCCCTGCGCATCTGTCCACTATAAAAGTGCCCCGGTTCATCTCTGTGAATGCAGAGTGAGCAGCAACAGCCTGCTCTCTTTGCCGGATAACTACATGGCCAAAACATTCAAAAGTGCCCCTGAGCAGAGCTGTAAAAGTTCGTAGGTGAACCCTCAGGGCTCTCGGTGCTGAAGCTGAGGAGCAATAGGAAACACGGTGCGCAGTGTCCCTTCTGGGTGTTCTTAACCTAGCGGCACTTTCTGGCAAGCCATGACTCGACTTTAGAGGCAGTCTTGCAAACGGACCATTTGCCCCTGAACACTGCTAGGCTGCTGGCAGGTTCAGGGCCCCGCACACTGATCACGAAGTACAAACAACCAAGGTCCGGGGATAGCATCCACAATGCTTGCCGGCAGGCAGCCTTTGCCCAGAAGCCTCAGGCAAAGCAGTGGCTTGACGCGAGTGTGCTGTTCAGGACTCCGAGGACTCCTGGGGGCTCACCACATCGCATGAAAAAACACTGTGTCCCGAGTGTGTCTTCTTGGGCGACCTCACCAAAATGAGATACCTGAGGCAATTGGGACTGGTTCCCTGCAAGAAGAATGAAAGGCAACACTCTGCTCTCTTCGCTTCCCACCTATATGGCCAAGCATTCCAAAGACCTCCCGGACTCCGGCCTAGCAGCTAGTGGGTGTAATGCAGACGGTCCCCACAGCTGAACCACTGCTGCGATGAGGAAACACTGTGTTTACGGTTCATACCGGGAACCCTTACCTGCCGTGTCTCTGTGGGAGCAGAAGGTCGACTTCAGAGGCAGCCAGACAAACGTACAGTTTGCCCTTTCAACGCTACCTGTGGTTTTGTGAGACACGCGGACACTGTTGCCTCTCCCCAGAAATTATATCCTCGAAGCCCTTCAGCCCATGCAGGAGCACCTGGGTGCCAACATTTTCTCCGGGAAGCACCAGGGTGCTGGTTGCGTGTCGTTCTCGTGGTCAAAAACTACAGAGCACTGTGCTGGGTTCCATGTTGATATTGGTCACCTAAAGCCAGGAGCATTACTTTCCCAGTGGGAGAGCTGAAAGTGCGGCCCCAAAGTGTGCTGAGAAACAGTGCGGTTGCTCGTGCTATCTTCACCGTTAGAACGGCTTTGCGAAGGGCAAGGCAGTGTGACTGGAGATACCCTCTCTTTTCTCCTCCGTGCAGGAGGCTTTCCTGGCGCCCCATGTCCCTAAAGGGAACACTCTACGGTTCCACAAGGACCAGAGGAAGGGTCAGGGGTTCCATCCATGAATGGACTCGTGCAGAGTTTGGCCAGGACACCTTAAGCATGTAGTGCATGACAGTTAGCATGCCTTTCTGGAGGCTGCTGCTGCCTCAGCATATGCCTTCGAAGAACACTGGGTGGCGGAAGTGTTCTTGGGGCCCTGCGCATCTGTCCACTATAAAAGTGCCCCGGTTCATCTCTGTGAATGCAGAGTGAGCAGCAACAGCCTGCTCTCTTTGCCGGATAACTACATGGCCAAAACATTCAAAAGTGCCCCTGAGCAGAGCTGTAAAAGTTCGTAGGTGGACCCTCAGGGCTCTCGGTGCTGAAGCTGAGGAGCAATAGGAAACACGGTGCGCAGTGTCCCTTCTGGGTGTTCTTAACCTAGCGGCACTTTCTGGCAAGCCATGACTCGACTTTAGAGGCAGTCTTGCAAACGGACCATTTGCGCCTGAACACTGCTAGGCTGCTGGCAGGTTCAGGGCCCCGCACACTGATCACGAAGTACAAACAACCAAGGTCCGGGGATAGCATCCACAATGCTTGCCGGCAGGCAGCCTTTGCCCAGAAGCCTCAGGCAAAGCAGTGGCTTGACGCGAGTGTGCTGTTCAGGACTCCGAGGACTCCTGGGGGCTCTCCACATCGCATGAAAAAACACTGTGTCCCGAGTGTGTCTTCTTGGGCGACCTCACCAAAATGAGATACCTGAGGCAATTGGGACTGGTTCCCTGCAAGAAGAATGAAAGGCAACACTCTGCTCTCTTCGCTTCCCACCTATATGGCAAAGCATTCCAAAGTCCTCCCGGACTCCGGCCTAGCAGCTCCTGGGTGTAATGCAGACGGTCCCCACAGCTGAACCACTGCTGCGATGAGGAAACACTGTGTTTACGGTTCATACTGGGAACCCTTACCTGCCGTGTCTCTGTGGGAGCAGAAGGTCGACTTCAGAGGCAGCCAGACAAACGTACAGTTTGCCCTTTCAACGCTACCTGTGGTTTTGTGAGACACGCGGACACTGTTGCCTCTCCCCAGAAATTATATCCTCGAAGCCCTTCAGCCCATGCAGGAGCACCTGGGTGCCAACATTTTCTCCGGGAAGCGTCAGCGTGCGGGTTGCATCTCATTCTCGTGGTCAAAAACTACAGAGCACTGTGCTGGGTTCCATGCTGATATTGGTTACCTAAAGCCAGGAGCATTACTTTCCCAGTGGGAGAGCTGAAAGTGCGGCCCCAAAGTGTGCTGAGAAACAGTGCGGTTGCTCGTGCTCGCTTCACCGTTAGAACGGCTTTGCGAAGGGCAAGGCAGTGTGACTGGAGAAACCCTCTCTTTTCTCCTCCGTGCAGGAGGCTTTCCTGGCGCCCCATGTCCCTAAAGGGAACACTCTACGGTTCCACAAGGACCAGAGGATGGGTCAGGGATGCCCTCCATGAATGCACTAGTGCAGAGTTTGGCCAGGACACCTTAAGCATGTAGTGCATGACAGTTAGCATGCCTTTCTGGAGGCTGCTGCTGCCTCAGCATATGCCTTGGAAGAACACTGGGTGGCGGAAGTGTTCTTGGGGCCCTGCGCCTCTGTCCACTATAAAAGTACCCCGGCTCATCTCTGTGAATGCAGAGTGAGCGGCAACAGCCTGTTCTCTTTGCCGGATAACTACATGGCCAAAACATTCAAAAGTACCCCTGAGCAGAGCTGTAAAACTTCGTACGTGGACCCTCAGGGCTCTCGGTGCGGAAGCTGAGGAGCAATAGGAAACACGGTGCGCAGTGTCCTTTCTGGGTGTTCTTAACCTAGCGGCACTTTCTGGCAAGCCATGACTTGACTTTAGAGGCAGTCTTGCAAACGGACCATTTGCCCCTGAACACTGCTAAGCTGCTGGCAGGTTCAGGGCACCGCACACTGATCACGAAGTACAAACAACCAAGGTCCGGGGATAGCATCCACAATGCTTGCCGGCAGGCAGCCTTTGCCCAGAAGCCTCAGTCAAAGCAGTGACTTGACGCGAGTGTGCTGTTCAGGACTCCTAGGACTCCTGGGGGCTCACCACGTCGCATGGCAAAACACTGTGTCCCAGTGTGTCTTCCTGGGCGACCGCACCAAAAAGTGATACCTGAGGCAATTGGGACTGGTTCCCTGCACGAAGGATGAAAGGCAACACTCTGCTCTCTTCGCTGCCCACCTATTTGGCCAAGCGTTCCAAAGTCCTCCCGGACGCCGGACTATCAGCTCCTAGGTGTAATGCAGACGGTCCCCACAGCTGAACCACTGCTGCGATGAGGAAACACTGTGTTTACGGTTCATACTGGGAACCCTTACATGCCGTGTCTCTGTGGGAGCAGAAGGTCGACTTCAGAGGCAGCCAGACAAACGTACAGTTTGCCCTTTCAACGCTACCTGTGGTTTCGTGAGACACGCGGACACTGTTGCCTCTCCCCAGAAATTATATCCTCGAAGCCCTTCAGCCCATGCAGGAGCACCTGGGTGCCAACATTTTCTCCGGGAAGCACCAGGATGCTGGTTGCGTGTCCTTCTCGTGGTCAAAAACTACAGAGCACTGTGCTGGGTTTCATGTTGATATTGGTCACCTAAAGGCAGGAGCATTACTTTCCCAGTGGGAGAGCTGAAAGTGCGGCCCCAAAGTGTGCTGAGAAACAGTGCGGTTGCTCGTGCTCTCTTCACCGTTAGAACGGCTTTGCGAAGGGCAAGGCAGTGTGACTAGAGATACCCTCTCTTTTCTGCTCCGTGCAGGAGGCTTTCCTGGCGCCCCATGTCCCTAAAGGGAACACTCTACGGTTCCACAAGGACCAGAGGATGGGTCAGGGATGCCCTCCATGAATGCACTAGTGCAGAGTTTGGCCAGGACACCTTAAGCATGTAGTGCATGACAGTTAGCATGCCTTTCTGGAGGCTGCTGCTGCCTCAGCATATGCCTTGGAAGAACACTGGGTGGCGGAAGTGTTCTTGGGGCCCTGCGCCTCTGTCCACTATAAAAGTACCCCGGCTCATCTCTGTGAATGCAGAGTGAGCGGCAACAGCCTGTTCTCTTTGCCGGATAACTACATGGCCAAAACATTCAAAAGTACCCCTGAGCAGAGCTGTAAAACTTCGTACGTGGACCCTCAGGGCTCTCGGTGCGGAAGCTGAGGAGCAATAGGAAACACTGTGCGCAGTGTCCCTTCTGGATGTTCTGAACCTAGCAGCACTTTCTGGCTAGCCATGACTCGACTTTAGAGGCAGTCTTGCAAACGGACCATTTGCCCCTGAACACTGCTAAGCTGCTGGCAGGTTCAGGGCACCGCACACTGATCACGAAGTACAAACAACCAAGGTCCGGGGATAGCCTCCACAATGCTTGCCGGCAGGCAGCCTTTGCCCAGAAGCCTCAGTCAAAGCAGTGACTTGACGCGAGTGTGCTGTTCAGGACTCCTAGGACTCCTGGGGGCTCACCACGTCGCATGGCAAAACACTGTGTCCCAGTGTGTCTTCCTGGGCGACCGCACCAAAAAGTGATACCTGAGGCAATTGGGACTGGTTCCCTGCACGAAGGATGAAAGGCAACACTCTGCTCTCTTCGCTGCCCACCTATTTGGCCAAGCGTTCCAAAGTCCTCCCGGACGCCTGACTATCAGCTCCTAGGTGTAATGCAGACGGTCCCCACAGCTGAACCACTGCTACGATGAGGACACACTGTGTTTACGGTTCATACTGGGAACCCTTACCTGCCGGTTCTCTGTGGGAGCAGGAGGTCGACTTCAGAGGCAGCCAGAAAAACGTACAGTTTGCCCTTTCAACGCTAACTGTGGTTTTGTGAGACACGCGGACACTGTTGCCTCTCCCCAGAAATTATATCCTCGAAGCCCTTCAGCCCATGCAGGAGCACCTGGGTGCCAACATTTTCTCCGGGAAGCGTCAGCGTGCGGGTTGCATCTCATTCTCGTGGTCAAAAACTACAGAGCACTGTGCTGGGTTCCATGCTGATATTGGTTACCTAAAGCCAGGAGCATTACTTTCCCAGTGGGAGAGCTGAAAGTGCGGCCCCAAAGTGTGCTGAGAAACAGTGCGGTTGCTCGTGCTCTCTTCACCGTTAGAACGGCTTTGCGAAGGGCAAGGCAGTGTGACTGGAGATACCCTCTCTTTTCTCCTCCGTGCAGGAGGCTTTCCTGGCGCCCCATGTCCCTAAAGGGAACACTCTACGGTTCCACAAGGACCAGAGGAAGGGTCAGGGGTTCCATCCATGAATGGACTCGTGCAGAGTTTGGCCAGGACACCTTAAGCATGTAGTGCATGACAGTTAGCATGCCTTTCTGGAGGCTGCTGCTGCGTCAGCATATGCCTGGGAAGAACACTGGGTGGCGGAAGTGTTCTTGGGGCCCTGCGCATCTGTCCACTATAAAAGTGCCCCGGTTCATCTCTGTGAATGCAGAGTGAGCAGCAACAGCCTGCTCTCTTTGCCGGATAACTACATGGCCAAAACATTCAAAAGTGCCCCTGAGCAGAGCTGTAAAAGTTCGTAGGTGAACCCTCAGGGCTCTCGGTGCTGAAGCTGAGGAGCAATAGGAAACACGGTGCGCAGTGTCCCTTCTGGGTGTTCTTAACCTAGCGGCACTTTCTGGCAAGCCATGACTCGACTTTAGAGGCAGTCTTGCAAACGGACCATTTGCCCCTGAACACTGCTAGGCTGCTGGCAGGTTCAGGGCACCGCACACTGATCACGAAGTACAAACAACGAAGGTCCGGGGATAGCATCCACAATGCTTGCCGGCAGGCAGCCTTTGCCCAGAAGCCTCAGGCAAAGCAGTGGCTTGACGCGAGTGTGCTGTTCAGGACTCCGAGGACTCCTGGGGGCTCACCACATCGCATGAAAAAACACTGTGTCCCGAGTGTGTCTTCTTGGGCGACCTCACCAAAATGAGATACCTGAGGCAATTGGGACTGGTTCCCTGCAAGAAGAATGAAAGGCAACACTCTGCTCTCTTCGCTTCCCACCTATATGGCCAAGCATTCCAAAGACCTCCCGGACTCCGGCCTAGCAGCTAGTGGGTGTAATGCAGACGGTCCCCACAGCTGAACCACTGCTGCGATGAGGAAACACTGTGTTTACGGTTCATACTGGGAACCCTTACCTGCCGTGTCTCTGTGGGAGCAGAAGGTCGACTTCAGAGGCAGCCAGACAAACGTACAGTTTGCCCTTTCAACGCTACCTGTGGTTTTGTGAGACACGCGGACACTGTTGCCTCTCCCCAGAAATTATATCCTCGAAGCCCTTCAGCCCATGCAGGAGCACCTGGGTGCCAACATTTTCTCCGGGAAGCGTCAGCGTGCGGGTTGCATCTCTTTCTCGTGGTCAGAAACTACAGAGCACTGTGCTGGGTTCCATGCTGATATTGGTTACCTAAAGCCAGGAGCATTACTTTCCCAGTGGGAGAGCTGAAAGTGCGGCCCCAAAGTGTGCTGAGAAACAGTGCGGTTGCTCGTGCTCGCTTCACCGTTAGAACGGCTTTGCGAAGGGCAAGGCAGTGTGACTGGAGAAACCCTCTCTTTTCTCCTCCGTGCAGGAGGCTTTCCTGGCGCCCCATGTCCCTAAAGGGAACACTCTACGGTTCCACAAGGACCAGAGGATGGGTCAGGGATGCCCTCCATGAATGCACTAGTGCAGAGTTTGGCCAGGACACCTTAAGCATGTAGTGCATGACAGTTAGCATGCCTTTCTGGAGGCTGCTGCTGCCTCAGCATATGCCTTGGAAGAACACTGGGTGGCGGAAGTGTTCTTGGGGCCCTGCGCCTCTGTCCACTATAAAAGTACCCCGGCTCATCTCTGTGAATGCAGAGTGAGCGGCAACAGCCTGTTCTCTTTGCTGGATAACTACATGGCCAAAACATTCAAAAGTACCCCTGAGCAGAGCTGTAAAACTTCGTACGTGGACCCTCAGGGCTCTCGGTGCGGAAGCTGAGGAGCAATAGGAAACACGGTGCGCAGTGTCCTTTCTGGGTGTTCTTAACCTAGCGGCACTTTCTGGCAAGCCATGACTTGACTTTAGAGGCAGTCTTGCAAACGGACCATTTGCCCCTGAACACTGCTAAGCTGCTGGCAGGTTCAGGGCACCGCACACTGATCACGAAGTACAAACAACCAAGGTCCGGGGATAGCATCCACAATGCTTGCCGGCAGGCAGCCTTTGCCCAGAAGCCTCAGTCAAAGCAGTGACTTGACGCGAGTGTGCTGTTCAGGACTCCTAGGACTCCTGGGGGCTCACCACGTCGCATGGCAAAACACTGTGTCCCAGTGTGTCTTCCTGGGCGACCGCACCAAAAAGTGATACCTGAGGCAATTGGGACTGGTTCCCTGCACGAAGGATGAAAGGCAACACTCTGCTCTCTTCGCTGCCCACCTATTTGGCCAAGCGTTCCAAAGTCCTCCCGGACGCCGGACTATCAGCTCCTAGGTGTAATGCAGACGGTCCCCACAGCTGAACCACTGCTGCGATGAGGAAACACTGTGTTTACGGTTCATACTGGGAACCCTTACATGCCGTGTCTCTGTGGGAGCAGAAGGTCGACTTCAGAGGCAGCCAGACAAACGTACAGTTTGCCCTTTCAACGCTACCTGTGGTTTCGTGAGACACGCGGACACTGTTGCCTCTCCCCAGAAATTATATCCTCGAAGCCCTTCAGCCCATGCAGGAGCACCTGGGTGCCAACATTTTCTCCGGGAAGCACCAGGATGCTGGTTGCGTGTCCTTCTCGTGGTCAAAAACTACAGAGCACTGTGCTGGGTTTCATGTTGATATTGGTCACCTAAAGGCAGGAGCATTACTTTCCCAGTGGGAGAGCTGAAAGTGCGGCCCCAAAGTGTGCTGAGAAACAGTGCGGTTGCTCGTGCTCTCTTCACCGTTAGAACGGCTTTGCGAAGGGCAAGGCAGTGTGACTAGAGATACCCTCTCTTTTCTGCTCCGTGCAGGAGGCTTTCCTGGCGCCCCATGTCCCTAAAGGGAACACTCTACGGTTCCACAAGGACCAGAGGATGGGTCAGGGATGCCCTCCATGAATGCACTAGTGCAGAGTTTGGCCAGGACACCTTAAGCATGTAGTGCATGACAGTTAGCATGCCTTTCTGGAGGCTGCTGCTGCCTCAGCATATGCCTTGGAAGAACACTGGGTGGCGGAAGTGTTCTTGGGGCCCTGCGCCTCTGTCCACTATAAAAGTACCCCGGCTCATCTCTGTGAATGCAGAGTGAGCGGCAACAGCCTGTTCTCTTTGCCGGATAACTACATGGCCAAAACATTCAAAAGTACCCCTGAGCAGAGCTGTAAAACTTCGTACGTGGACCCTCAGGGCTCTCGGTGCGGAAGCTGAGGAGCAATAGGAAACACTGTGCGCAGTGTCCCTTCTGGATGTTCTTAACCTAGCAGCACTTTCTGGCTAGCCATGACTCGACTTTAGTGGCCGTCTGGCAAACGGACCGTTTGCCCCTGAACACGGCTAGGCTTCTGGCAGGTTCAGGGCACCGCACACTGATCACCAAGTACAAACAACCAAGGTCCGGGGATAGCCTCCACAATGCTTGCCGGCAGGCAGCCTTTGCCCAGAAGCCTCAGTCAAAGCAGTGACTTGACGCGAGTGTGCTGTTCAGGACTCCTAGGACTCCTGGGGGCTCACCACGTCGCATGGCAAAACACTGTGTCCCCAGTGTGTCTTCCTGGGCGACCGCACCAAAAAGTGATACCTGAGGCAATTGGGACTGGTTCCCTGCACGAAGGATGAAAGGCAACACTCTGCTCTCTTCGCTGCCCACCTATTCGGCCAAGCGTTCCAAAGTCCTCCCGGACTCCGGCCTAGCAGCTCCTGGGTGTAATGCAGACGGTCCCCACAGCTGAACCACTGCTGCGATGAGGAAACACTGTGTTTACGGTTCATACTGGGAACCCTTACCTGCCGTGTCTCTGTGGGAGCAGAAGGTCGACTTCAGAGGCAGCCAGAGAAACGTACAGTTTACCCTTTCAACGCTACCTGTGGTTTTGTGAGACACGCGGACACTGTTGCCTCTCCCCAGAAATTATATCCTCGAAGCCCTTCAGCCCATGCAGGAGCACCTGGGTGCCAACATTTTCTCCGGGAGACGCCAGGGTGCTGGTTGCGTCTCTTTCTCGTGGTCACAAACTGCATAGCACTGTGCTGGGTTCCATGCTGATATTGGTTACCTAAAGCCAGGAGCATTACTTTCCCAGTGGGAGAGCTGAAAGTGCGGCCCCAAAGTGTGCTGAGAAACAGTGCGGTTGCTCGTGCTCTCTTCACCGTTAGAACGGCTTTGCGAAGGGCAAGGCAGTGTGACTAGAGATACCCTCTCTTTTCTGCTCCGTGCAGGAGGCTTTCCTGTCGCCCCATGTCCCTAAAGGGAACACTCTACGGTTCCACAAGGACCAGAGGATGGGTCAGGGATGCCCTCCATGAATGCACTAGTGCAGAGTTTGGCCAGGACACCTTAAGCATGTAGTGCATGACAGTTAGCATGCCTTTCTGGAGGCTGCTGCTGCCTAAGCATATGCCTTGGAAGAACACTGGGTGGCGGAAGTGTTCTTGGGGCCCTGTGCATCTGTCCACTATAAAAGTACCCCGGCTCATCTCTGTGAATGCAGAGTGAGCGGCAACAGCCTGTTCTCTTTGCCGGATAACTACATGGCCAAAACATTCAAAAGTACCCCTGAGCAGAGCTGTAAAACTTCGTACGTGGACCCTCAGGGCTCTCGGTGCGGAAGCTGAGGAGCAATAGGAAACACTGTGCGCAGTGTCCCTTCTGGATGTTCTTAACCTAGCAGCACTTTCTGGCTAGCCATGACTCGACTTTAGTGGCCGTCTTGCAAACGGACCGTTTGCCCCTGAACACGGCTAGGCTTCTGGCAGGTTCAGGGCACCGCACACTGATCACGAAGTACAAACAACCAAGGTCCGGGGATAGCCTCCACAATGCTTGCCGGCAGGCAGCCTTTGCCCAGAAGCCTCAGTCAAAGCAGTGACTTGACGCGAGTGTGCTGTTCAGGACTCCTAGGACTCCTGGGGGCTCACCACGTCGCATGGCAAAACACTGTGTCCCAGTGTGTCTTCCTGGGCGACCGCACCAAAAAGTGATACCTGAGGCAATTGGGACTGGTTCCCTGCACGAAGGATGAAAGGCAACACTCTGCTCTCTTCGCTGCCCACCTATTTGGCCAAGCGTTCCAAAGTCCTCCCGGACTCCGGCCTAGCAGCTCCTGGGTGTAATGCAGACGGTCCCCACAGCTGAACCACTGCTGCGATGAGGAAACACTGTGTTTACAGTTCATACTGGGAACCCTTACCTGCCGTGTCTCTGTGGGAGCAGAAGGTCGACTTCAGAGGCAGCCAGACAAACGTACAGTTTGCCCTTTCAACGCTACCTGTGGTTTTGTGAGACACGCGGACACTGTTGCCTCTCCCCAGAAATTATATCCTCGAAGCCCTTCAGCCCATGCAGGAGCACCTGGGTGCCAACGTTTTCTCCGGGCAGCGTCAGCGTGCGGGTTGCATCTCATTCTCGTGGTCAAAAACTACAGAGCACTGTGCTGGGTTCCATGCTGATATTGGTTACCTAAAGCCAGGAGCATTACTTTCCCAGTGGGAGAGCTGAAAGTGCGGCCCCAAAGTGTGCTGAGAAACAGTGCGGTTGCTCGTGCTCTCTTCACCGTTAGAACGGCTTTGCGAAGGGCAAGGCAGTGTGACTGGAGAAACCCTCTCTTTTCTCCTCCGTGCAGGAGGCTTTCCTGGCGCCCCATGTCCCTAAAGGGAACACTCTACGGTTCCACAAGGACCAGAGGATGGGTCAGGGATGCCCTCCATGAATGCACTAGTGCAGAGTTTGGCCAGGACACCTTAAGCATGTAGTGCATGACAGTTAGCATGCCTTTCTGGAGGCTGCTGCTGCCTCAGCATATGCCTTGGAAGAACACTGGGTGGCGGAAGTGTTCTTGGGGCCCTGCGCCTCTGTCCACTATAAAAGTGCCCCGGTTCATCTCTGTGAATGCAGAGTGAGCCGCAACAGCCTGTTCTCTTTGCCGGATAACTACATGGCCAAAACATTCAAAAGTACCCCTGAGCAGAGCTGTAAAACTTCGTACGTGGACCCTCAGGGCTCTCGGTGCGGAAGCTGAGGAGCAATAGGAAACACTGTGCGCAGTGTCCCTTCTGGATGTTCTGAACCTAGCAGCACTTTCTGGCTAGCCATGACTCGACTTTAGAGGCAGTCTTGCAAACGGACCATTTGCCCCTGAACACTGCTAAGCTGCTGGCAGGTTCAGGGCACCGCACACTGATCACGAAGTACAAACAACCAAGGTCCGGGGATAGCCTCCACAATGCTTGCCGGCAGGCAGCCTTTGCCCAGAAGCCTCAGTCAAAGCAGTGACTTGACGCGAGTGTGCTGTTCAGGACTCCTAGGACTCCTGGGGGCTCACCACGTCGCATGGCAAAACACTGTGTCCCAGTGTGTCTTCCTGGGCGACCGCACCAAAAAGTGATACCTGAGGCAATTGGGACTGGTTCCCTGCACGAAGGATGAAAGGCAACACTCTGCTCTCTTCGCTGCCCACCTATTTGGCCAAGCGTTCCAAAGTCCTCCCGGACGCCGGACTATCAGCTCCTAGGTGTAATGCAGACGGTCCCCACAGCTGAACCACTGCTACGATGAGGACACACTGTGTTTACGGTTCATACTGGGAACCCTTACCTGCCGGTTCTCTGTGGGAGCAGGAGGTCGACTTCAGAGGCAGCCAGAAAAACGTACAGTTTGCCCTTTCAACGCTAACTGTGGTTTTGTGAGACACGCGGACACTGTTGCCTCTCCCCAGAAATTATATCCTCGAAGCCCTTCAGCCCATGCAGGAGCACCTGGGTGCCAACATTTTCTCCGGGAAGCGTCAGCGTGCGGGTTGCATCTCATTCTCGTGGTCAAAAACTACAGAGCACTGTGCTGGGTTCCATGCTGATATTGGTTACCTAAAGCCAGGAGCATTACTTTCCCAGTGGGAGAGCTGAAAGTGCGGCCCCAAAGTGTGCTGAGAAACAGTGCGGTTGCTCGTGCTCTCTTCACCGTTAGAACGGCTTTGCGAAGGGCAAGGCAGTGTGACTGGAGATACCCTCTCTTTTCTCCTCCGTGCAGGAGGCTTTCCTGGCGCCCCATGTCCCTAAAGGGAACACTCTACGGTTCCACAAGGACCAGAGGAAGGGTCAGGGGTTCCATCCATGAATGGACTCGTGCAGAGTTTGGCCAGGACACCTTAAGCATGTAGTGCATGACAGTTAGCATGCCTTTCTGGAGGCTGCTGCTGCGTCAGCATATGCCTGGGAAGAACACTGGGTGGCGGAAGTGTTCTTGGGGCCCTGCGCATCTGTCCACTATAAAAGTGCCCCGGTTCATCTCTGTGAATGCAGAGTGAGCAGCAACAGCCTGCTCTCTTTGCCGGATAACTACATGGCCAAAACATTCAAAAGTGCCCCTGAGCAGAGCTGTAAAAGTTCGTAGGTGAACCCTCAGGGCTCTCGGTGCTGAAGCTGAGGAGCAATAGGAAACACGGTGCGCAGTGTCCCTTCTGGGTGTTCTTAACCTAGCGGCACTTTCTGGCAAGCCATGACTCGACTTTAGAGGCAGTCTTGCAAACGGACCATTTGCCCCTGAACACTGCTAGGCTGCTGGCAGGTTCAGGGCACCGCACACTGATCACGAAGTACAAACAACCAAGGTCCGGGGATAGCATCCACAATGCTTGCCGGCAGGCAGCCTTTGCCCAGAAGCCTCAGGCAAAGCAGTAGCTTGACGCGAGTGTGCTGTTCAGGACTCCGAGGACTCCTGGGGGCTCACCACATCGCATGAAAAAACACTGTGTCCCGAGTGTGTCTTCTTGGGCGACCTCACCAAAATGAGATACCTGAGGCAATTGGGACTGGTTCCCTGCAAGAAGAATGAAAGGCAACACTCTGCTCTCTTCGCTTCCCACCTATATGGCCAAGCATTCCAAAGACCTCCCGGACTCCGGCCTAGCAGCTAGTGGGTGTAATGCAGACGGTCCCCACAGCTGAACCACTGCTGCGATGAGGAAACACTGTGTTTACGGTTCATACCGGGAACCCTTACCTGCCGTGTCTCTGTGGGAGCAGAAGGTCGACTTCAGAGGCAGCCAGACAAACGTACAGTTTGCCCTTTCAACGCTACCTGTGGTTTTGTGAGACACGCGGACACTGTTGCCTCTCCCCAGAAATTATATCCTCGAAGCCCTTCAGCCCATGCAGGAGCACCTGGGTGCCAACATTTTCTCCGGGAAGCACCAGGGTGCTGGTTGCGTGTCGTTCTCGTGGTCAAAAACTACAGAGCACTGTGCTGGGTTCCATGTTGATATTGGTCACCTAAAGCCAGGAGCATTACTTTCCCAGTGGGAGAGCTGAAAGTGCGGCCCCAAAGTGTGCTGAGAAACAGTGCGGTTGCTCGTGCTATCTTCACCGTTAGAACTGCTTTGCGAAGGGCAAGGCAGTGTGACTGGAGATACCCTCTCTTTTCTCCTCCGTGCAGGAGGCTTTCCTGGCGCCCCATGTCCCTAAAGGGAACACTCTACGGTTCCACAAGGACCAGAGGAAGGGTCAGGGGTTCCATCCATGAATGGACTCGTGCAGAGTTTGGCCAGGACACCTCTAGCATGTAGTGCATGACAGTTAGCATGCCTTTCTGGAGGCTGCTGCTGCCTCAGCATATGCCTTCGAAGAACACTGGGTGGCGGAAGTGTTCTTGGGGCCCTGCGCATCTGTCCACTATAAAAGTGCCCCGGTTCATCTCTGTGAATGCAGAGTGAGCAGCAACAGCCTGCTCTCTTTGCCGGATAACTACATGGCCAAAACATTCAAAAGTGCCCCTGAGCAGAGCTGTAAAAGTTCGTAGGTGGACCCTCAGGGCTCTCGGTGCTGAAGCTGAGGAGCAATAGGAAACACGGTGCGCAGTGTCCCTTCTGGGTGTTCTTAACCTAGCGGCACTTTCTGGCAAGCCATGACTCGACTTTAGAGGCAGTCTTGCAAACGGACCATTTGCCCCTGAACACTGCTAGGCTGCTGGCAGGTTCAGGGCCCCGCACACTGATCACGAAGTACAAACAACCAAGGTCCGGGGATAGCATCCACAATGCTTGCCGGCAGGCAGCCTTTGCCCAGAAGCCTCAGGCAAAGCAGTGGCTTGACGCGAGTGTGCTGTTCAGGACTCCGAGGACTCCTGGGGGCTCTCCACATCGCATGAAAAAACACTGTGTCCCGAGTGTGTCTTCTTGGGCGACCTCACCAAAATGAGATACCTGAGGCAATTGGGACTGGTTCCCTGCAAGAAGAATGAAAGGCAACACTCTGCTCTCTTCGCTTCCCACCTATATGGCAAAGCATTCCAAAGTCCTCCCGGACTCCGGCCTAGCAGCTCCTGGGTGTAATGCAGACGGTCCCCACAGCTGAACCACTGCTGCGATGAGGAAACACTGTGTTTACGGTTCATACTGGGAACCCTTACCTGCCGTGTCTCTGTGGGAGCAGAAGGTCGACTTCAGAGGCAGCCAGACAAACGTACAGTTTGCCCTTTCAACGCTACCTGTGGTTTTGTGAGACACGCGGACACTGTTGCCTCTCCCCAGAAATTATATCCTCGAAGCCCTTCAGCCCATGCAGGAGCACCTGGGTGCCAACATTTTCTCCGGGAAGCGTCAGCGTGCGGGTTGCATCTCATTCTCGTGGTCAAAAACTACAGAGCACTGTGCTGGGTTCCATGCTGATATTGGTTACCTAAAGCCAGGAGCATTACTTTCCCAGTGGGAGAGCTGAAAGTGCGGCCCCAAAGTGTGCTGAGAAACAGTGCGGTTGCTCGTGCTCTCTTCACCGTTAGAACGGCTTTGCGAAGGGCAAGGCAGTGTGACTGGAGAAACCCTCTCTTTTCTCCTCCGTGCAGGAGGCTTTCCTGGCGCCCCATGTCCCTAAAGGGAACACTCTACGGTTCCACAAGGACCAGAGGATGGGTCAGGGATGCCCTCCATGAATGCACTAGTGCAGAGTTTGGCCAGGACACCTTAAGCATGTAGTGCATGACAGTTAGCATGCCTTTCTGGAGGCTGCTGCTGCCTCAGCATATGCCTTGGAAGAACACTGGGTGGCGGAAGTGTTCTTGGGGCCCTGTGCATCTGTCCACTATAAAAGTACCCCGGCTCATCTCTGTGAATGCAGAGTGAGCGGCAACAGCCTGTTCTCTTTGCCGGATAACTACATGGCCAAAACATTCAAAAGTACCCCTGAGCAGAGCTGTAAAACTTCGTACGTGGACCCTCAGGGCTCTCGGTGCGGAAGCTGAGGAGCAATAGGAAACACTGTACGCAGTGTCCCTTCTGGATGTTCTTAACCTAGCAGCACTTTCTGGCTAGCCATGACTCGACTTTAGTGGCCGTCTTGCAAACGGACCGTTTGCCCCTGAACACGGCTAGGATTCTGGCAGGTTCAGGCACCGCACACTGATCACGAAGTACAAACAACCAAGGTCCGGGGATAGCCTCCACAATGCTTGCCGGCAGGCAGCCTTTGCCCAGAAGCCTCAGTCAAAGCAGTGACTTGACGCGAGTGTGCTGTTCAGGACTCCTAGGACTCCTGGGGGCTCACCACGTCGCATGGCAAAACACTGTGTCCCAGTGTGTCTTCCTGGGCGACCGCACCAAAAAGTGATACCTGAGGCAATTGGGACTGGTTCCCTGCACGAAGGATGAAAGGCAACACTCTGCTCTCTTCGCTGCCCACCTATTTGGCCAAGCGTTCCAAAGTCCTCCCGGACTCCGGCCTAGCAGCTCCTGGGTGTAATGCAGACGGTCCCCACAGCTGAACCACTGCTGCGATGAGGAAACACTGTGTTTACAGTTCAGACTGGGAACCCTTACCTGCCGTGTCTCTGTGGGAGCAGAAGGTCGACTTCAGAGGCAGCCAGACAAACGTACAGTTTGCCCTTTCAACGCTACCTGTGGTTTTGTGAGACACGCGGACACTGTTGCCTCTCCCCAGAAATTATATCCTCGAAGCCCTTCAGCCCATGCAGGAGCACCTGGGTGCTAACGTTTTCTCCGGGAAGCGTCAGCGTGCGGGTTGCATCTCATTCTCGTGGTCAAAAACTACAGAGCACTGTGCTGGGTTCCATGCTGATATTGGTTACCTAAAGCCAGGAGCATTACTTTCCCAGTGGGAGAGCTGAAAGTGCGGCCCCAAAGTGTGCTGAGAAACAGTGCGGTTGCTCGTGCTCTCTTCACCGTTAGAACGGCTTTGCGAAGGGCAAGGCAGTGTGACTGGAGAAACCCTCTCTTTTCTCCTCCGTGCAGGAGGCTTTCCTGGCGCCCCATGTCCCTAAAGGGAACACTCTACGGTTCCACAAGGACCAGAGGATGGGTCAGGGATGCCCTCCATGAATGCACTAGTGCAGAGTTTGGCCAGGACACCTTAAGCATGTAGTGCATGACAGTTAGCATGCCTTTCTGGAGGCTGCTGCTGCCTCAGCATATGCCTTGGAAGAACACTGGGTGGCGGAAGTGTTCTTGGGGCCCTGCGCCTCTGTCCACTATAAAAGTGCCCCGGTTCATCTCTGTGAATGCAGAGTGAGCCGCAACAGCCTGTTCTCTTTGCCGGATAACTACATGGCCAAAACATTCAAAAGTAGCCCTGAGCAGAGCTGTAAAAGTTCGTACGTGGACCCTCAGGGCTCTCGGTGCGGAAGCTGAGGAGCAATAGGAAACACTGTGCGCAGTGTCCCTTCTGGATGTTCTGAACCTAGCAGCACTTTCTGGCTAGCCATGACTCGACTTTAGAGGCAGTCTTGCAAACGGACCATTTGCCCCTGAACACTGCTAAGCTGCTGGCAGGTTCAGGGCACCGCACACTGATCACGAAGTACAAACAACCAAGGTCCGGGGATAGCCTCCACAATGCTTGCCGGCAGGCAGCCTTTGCCCAGAAGCCTCAGTCAAAGCAGTGACTTGACGCGAGTGTGCTGTTCAGGACTCCTAGGACTCCTGGGGGCTCACCACGTCGCATGGCAAAACACTGTGTCCCAGTGTGTCTTCCTGGGCGACCGCACCAAAAAGTGATACCTGAGGCAATTGGGACTGGTTCCCTGCACGAAGGATGAAAGGCAACACTCTGCTCTCTTCGCTGCCCACCTATTTGGCCAAGCGTTCCAAAGTCCTCCCGAACGCCTGACTATCAGCTCCTAGGTGTAATGCAGACGGTCCCCACAGCTGAACCACTGCTACGATGAGGACACACTGTGTTTACGGTTCATACTGGGAACCCTTACCTGCCGGTTCTCTGTGGGAGCAGGAGGTCGACTTCAGAGGCAGCCAGAAAAACGTACAGTTTGCCCTTTCAACGCTAACTGTGGTTTTGTGAGACACGCGGACACTGTTGCCTCTCCCCAGAAATTATATCCTCGAAGCCCTTCAGCCCATGCAGGAGCACCTGGGTGCCAACATTTTCTCCGGGAAGCGTCAGCGTGCGGGTTGCATCTCATTCTCGTGGTCAAAAACTACAGAGCACTGTGCTGGGTTCCATGCTGATATTGGTTACCTAAAGCCAGGAGCATTACTTTCCCAGTGGGAGAGCTGAAAGTGCGGCCCCAAAGTGTGCTGAGAAACAGTGCGGTTGCTCGTGCTCTCTTCACCGTTAGAACGGCTTTGCGAAGGGCAAGGCAGTGTGACTGGAGATACCCTCTCTTTTCTCCTCCGTGCAGGAGGCTTTCCTGGCGCCCCATGTCCCTAAAGGGAACACTCTACGGTTCCACAAGGACCAGAGGAAGGGTCAGGGGTTCCATCCATGAATGGACTCGTGCAGAGTTTGGCCAGGACACCTTAAGCATGTAGTGCATGACAGTTAGCATGCCTTTCTGGAGGCTGCTGCTGCGTCAGCATATGCCTGGGAAGAACACTGGGTGGCGGAAGTGTTCTTGGGGCCCTGCGCATCTGTCCACTATAAAAGTGCCCCGGTTCATCTCTGTGAATGCAGAGTGAGCAGCAACAGCCTGCTCTCTTTGCCGGATAACTACATGGCCAAAACATTCAAAAGTGCCCCTGAGCAGAGCTGTAAAAGTTCGTAGGTGAACCCTCAGGGCTCTCGGTGCTGAAGCTGAGGAGCAATAGGAAACACGGTGCGCAGTGTCCCTTCTGGGTGTTCTTAACCTAGCGGCACTTACTGGCAAGCCATGACTCGACTTTAGAGGCAGTCTTGCAAACGGACCATTTGCCCCTGAACACTGCTAGGCTGCTGGCAGGTTCAGGGCACCGCACACTGATCACGAAGTACAAACAACCAAGGTCCGGGGATAGCATCCACAATGCTTGCCGGCAGGCAGCCTTTGCCCAGAAGCCTCAGGCAAAGCAGTGGCTTGACGCGAGTGTGCTGTTCAGGACTCCGAGGACTCCTGGGGGCTCACCACATCGCATGAAAAAACACTGTGTCCCGAGTGTGTCTTCTTGGGCGACCTCACCAAAATGAGATACCTGAGGCAATTGGGACTGGTTCCCTGCAAGAAGAATGAAAGGCAACACTCTGCTCTCTTCGCTTCCCACCTATATGGCCAAGCATTCCAAAGACCTCCCGGACTCCGGCCTAGCAGCTAGTGGGTGTAATGCAGACGGTCCCCACAGCTGAACCACTGCTGCGATGAGGAAACACTGTGTTTACGGTTCATACTGGGAACCCTTACCTGCCGTGTCTCTGTGGGAGCAGAAGGTCGACTTCAGAGGCAGCCAGACAAACGTACAGTTTGCCCTTTCAACGCTACCTGTGGTTTTGTGAGACACGCGGACACTGTTGCCTCTCCCCAGAAATTATATCCTCGAAGCCCTTCAGCCCATGCAGGAGCACCTGGGTGCCAACATTTTCTCCGGGAAGCGTCAGCGTGCGGGTTGCATCTCTTTCTCGTGGTCAGAAACTACAGAGCACTGTGCTGGGTTCCATGCTGATATTGGTTACCTAAAGCCAGGAGCATTACTTTCCCAGTGGGAGAGCTGAAAGTGCGGCCCCAAAGTGTGCTGAGAAACAGTGCGGTTGCTCGTGCTCGCTTCACCGTTAGAACGGCTTTGCGAAGGGCAAGGCAGTGTGACTGGAGAAACCCTCTCTTTTCTCCTCCGTGCAGGAGGCTTTCCTGGCGCCCCATGTCCCTAAAGGGAACACTCTACGGTTCCACAAGGACCAGAGGATGGGTCAGGGATGCCCTCCATGAATGCACTAGTGCAGAGTTTGGCCAGGACACCTTAAGCATGTAGTGCATGACAGTTAGCATGCCTTTCTGGAGGCTGCTGCTGCCTCAGCATATGCCTTGGAAGAACACTGGGTGGCGGAAGTGTTCTTGGGGCCCTGCGCCTCTGTCCACTATAAAAGTACCCCGGCTCATCTCTGTGAATGCAGAGTGAGCGGCAACAGCCTGTTCTCTTTGCCGGATAACTACATGGCCAAAACATTCAAAAGTACCCCTGAGCAGAGCTGTAAAACTTCGTACGTGGACCCTCAGGGCTCTCGGTGCGGAAGCTGAGGAGCAATAGGAAACACGGTGCGCAGTGTCCTTTCTGGGTGTTCTTAACCTAGCGGCACTTTCTGGCAAGCCATGACTTGACTTTAGAGGCAGTCTTGCAAACGGACCATTTGCCCCTGAACACTGCTAAGCTGCTGGCAGGTTCAGGGCACCGCACACTGATCACGAAGTACAAACAACCAAGGTCCGGGGATAGCATCCACAATGCTTGCCGGCAGGCAGCCTTTGCCCAGAAGCCTCAGTCAAAGCAGTGACTTGACGCGAGTGTGCTGTTCAGGACTCCTAGGACTCCTGGGGGCTCACCACGTCGCATGGCAAAACACTGTGTCCCAGTGTGTCTTCCTGGGCGACCGCACCAAAAAGTGATACCTGAGGCAATTGGGACTGGTTCCCTGCACGAAGGATGAAAGGCAACACTCTGCTCTCTTCGCTGCCCACCTATTTGGCCAAGCGTTCCAAAGTCCTCCCGGACGCCGGACTATCAGCTCCTAGGTGTAATGCAGACGGTCCCCACAGCTGAACCACTGCTGCGATGAGGAAACACTGTGTTTACGGTTCATACTGGGAACCCTTACATGCCGTGTCTCTGTGGGAGCAGAAGGTCGACTTCAGAGGCAGCCAGACAAACGTACAGTTTGCCCTTTCAACGCTACCTGTGGTTTCGTGAGACACGCGGACACTGTTGCCTCTCCCCAGAAATTATATCCTCGAAGCCCTTCAGCCCATGCAGGAGCACCTGGGTGCCAACATTTTCTCCGGGAAGCACCAGGATGCTGGTTGCGTGTCCTTCTCGTGGTCAAAAACTACAGAGCACTGTGCTGGGTTTCATGTTGATATTGGTCACCTAAAGGCAGGAGCATTACTTTCCCAGTGGGAGAGCTGAAAGTGCGGCCCCAAAGTGTGCTGAGAAACAGTGCGGTTGCTCGTGCTCTCTTCACCGTTAGAACGGCTTTGCGAAGGGCAAGGCAGTGTGACTAGAGATACCCTCTCTTTTCTGCTCCGTGCAGGAGGCTTTCCTGGCGCCCCATGTCCCTAAAGGGAACACTCTACGGTTCCACAAGGACCAGAGGATGGGTCAGGGATGCCCTCCATGAATGCACTAGTGCAGAGTTTGGCCAGGACACCTTAAGCATGTAGTGCATGACAGTTAGCATGCCTTTCTGGAGGCTGCTGCTGCCTCAGCATATGCCTTGGAAGAACACTGGGTGGCGGAAGTGTTCTTGGGGCCCTGCGCCTCTGTCCACTATAAAAGTACCCCGGCTCATCTCTGTGAATGCAGAATGAGCGGCAACAGCCTGTTCTCTTTGCCGGATAACTACATGGCCAAAACATTCAAAAGTACCCCTGAGCAGAGCTGTAAAACTTCGTACGTGGACCCTCAGGGCTCTCGGTGCGGAAGCTGAGGAGCAATAGGAAACACTGTGCGCAGTGTCCCTTCTGGATGTTCTTAACCTAGCAGCACTTTCTGGCTAGCCATGACTCGACTTTAGTGGCCGTCTGGCAAACGGACCGTTTGCCCCTGAACACGGCTAGGCTTCTGGCAGGTTCAGGGCACCGCACACTGATCACCAAGTACAAACAACCAAGGTCCGGGGATAGCCTCCACAATGCTTGCCGGCAGGCAGCCTTTGCCCAGAAGCCTCAGTCAAAGCAGTGACTTGACGCGAGTGTGCTGTTCAGGACTCCTAGGACTCCTGGGGGCTCACCACGTCGCATGGCAAAACACTGTGTCCCCAGTGTGTCTTCCTGGGCGACCGCACCAAAAAGTGATACCTGAGGCAATTGGGACTGGTTCCCTGCACGAAGGATGAAAGGCAACACTCTGCTCTCTTCGCTGCCCACCTATTCGGCCAAGCGTTCCAAAGTCCTCCCGGACTCCGGCCTAGCAGCTCCTGGGTGTAATGCAGACGGTCCCCACAGCTGAACCACTGCTGCGATGAGGAAACACTGTGTTTACGGTTCATACTGGGAACCCTTACCTGCCGTGTCTCTGTGGGAGCAGAAGGTCGACTTCAGAGGCAGCCAGAGAAACGTACAGTTTACCCTTTCAACGCTACCTGTGGTTTTGTGAGACACGCGGACACTGTTGCCTCTCCCCAGAAATTATATCCTCGAAGCCCTTCAGCCCATGCAGGAGCACCTGGGTGCCAACATTTTCTCCGGGAGGCGCCAGGGTGCTGGTTGCGTCTCTTTCTCGTGGTCACAAACTGCATAGCACTGTGCTGGGTTCCATGCTGATATTGGTTACCTAAAGCCAGGAGCATTACTTTCCCAGTGGGAGAGCTGAAAGTGCGGCCCCAAAGTGTGCTGAGAAACAGTGCGGTTGCTCGTGCTCTCTTCACCGTTAGAACGGCTTTGCGAAGGGCAAGGCAGTGTGACTAGAGATACCCTCTCTTTTCTGCTCCGTGCGGGAGGCTTTCCTGTCGCCCCATGTCCCTAAAGGGAACACTCTACGGTTCCACAAGGACCAGAGGATGGGTCAGGGATGCCCTCCATGAATGCACTAGTGCAGAGTTTGGCCAGGACACCTTAAGCATGTAGTGCATGACAGTTAGCATGCCTTTCTGGAGGCTGCTGCTGCCTAAGCATATGCCTTGGAAGAACACTGGGTGGCGGAAGTGTTCTTGGGGCCCTGTGCATCTGTCCACTATAAAAGTACCCCGGCTCATCTCTGTGAATGCAGAGTGAGCGGCAACAGCCTGTTCTCTTTGCCGGATAACTACATGGCCAAAACATTCAAAAGTACCCCTGAGCAGAGCTGTAAAACTTCGTACGTGGACCCTCAGGGCTCTCGGTGCGGAAGCTGAGGAGCAATAGGAAACACTGTGCGCAGTGTCCCTTCTGGATGTTCTTAACCTAGCAGCACTTTCTGGCTAGCCATGACTCGACTTTAGTGGCCGTCTTGCAAACGGACCGTTTGCCCCTGAACACGGCTAGGCTTCTGGCAGGTTCAGGGCACCGCACACTGATCACGAAGTACAAACAACCAAGGTCCGGGGATAGCCTCCACAATGCTTGCCGGCAGGCAGCCTTTGCCCAGAAGCCTCAGTCAAAGCAGTGACTTGACGCGAGTGTGCTGTTCAGGACTCCTAGGACTCCTGGGGGCTCACCACGTCGCATGGCAAAACACTGTGTCCCAGTGTGTCTTCCTGGGCGACCGCACCAAAAAGTGATACCTGAGGCAATTGGGACTGGTTCCCTGCACGAAGGATGAAAGGCAACACTCTGCTCTCTTCGCTGCCCACCTATTTGGCCAAGCGTTCCAAAGTCCTCCCGGACTCCGGCCTAGCAGCTCCTGGGTGTAATGCAGACGGTCCCCACAGCTGAACCACTGCTGCGATGAGGAAACACTGTGTTTACAGTTCATACTGGGAACCCTTACCTGCCGTGTCTCTGTGGGAGCAGAAGGTCGACTTCAGAGGCAGCCAGACAAACGTACAGTTTGCCCTTTCAACGCTACCTGTGGTTTTGTGAGACACGCGGACACTGTTGCCTCTCCCCAGAAATTATATCCTCGAAGCCCTTCAGCCCATGCAGGAGCACCTGGGTGCCAACGTTTTCTCCGGGCAGCGTCAGCGTGCGGGTTGCATCTCATTCTCGTGGTCAAAAACTACAGAGCACTGTGCTGGGTTCCATGCTGATATTGGTTACCTAAAGCCAGGAGCATTACTTTCCCAGTGGGAGAGCTGAAAGTGCGGCCCCAAAGTGTGCTGAGAAACAGTGCGGTTGCTCGTGCTCTCTTCACCGTTAGAACGGCTTTGCGAAGGGCAAGGCAGTGTGACTGGAGAAACCCTCTCTTTTCTCCTCCGTGCAGGAGGCTTTCCTGGCGCCCCATGTCCCTAAAGGGAACACTCTACGGTTCCACAAGGACCAGAGGATGGGTCAGGGATGCCCTCCATGAATGCACTAGTGCAGAGTTTGGCCAGGACACCTTAAGCATGTAGTGCATGACAGTTAGCATGCCTTTCTGGAGGCTGCTGCTGCCTCAGCATATGCCTTGGAAGAACACTGGGTGGCGGAAGTGTTCTTGGGGCCCTGCGCCTCTGTCCACTATAAAAGTGCCCCGGTTCATCTCTGTGAATGCAGAGTGAGCCGCAACAGCCTGTTCTCTTTGCCGGATAACTACATGGCCAAAACATTCAAAAGTACCCCTGAGCAGAGCT
Source organism: Mesoplodon densirostris (assembly GCF_025265405.1). Classification (NCBI taxonomy): domain Eukaryota; kingdom Metazoa; phylum Chordata; class Mammalia; order Artiodactyla; family Ziphiidae; genus Mesoplodon; species Mesoplodon densirostris. Next base: position 70,760,025 of record NC_082665.1, on the reverse strand, counting down.
GTAAAACTTCGTACGTGGACCCTCAGGGCTCTCGGTGCGGAAGCTGAGGAGCAATAGGAAACACTGTGCGCAGTGTCCCTTCTGGATGTTCTTAACCTAGCAGCACTTTCTGGCTAGCCATGACTCGACTTTAGAGGCAGTCTTGCAAACGGACCATTTGCCCCTGAACACTGCTAAGCTGCTGGCAGGTTCAGGGCACCGCACACTGATCACGAAGTACAAACAACCAAGGTCCGGGGATAGCCTCCACAATGCTTGCCGGCAGGCAGCCTTTGCCCAGAAGCCTCAGTCAAAGCAGTGACTTGACGCGAGTGTGCTGTTCAGGACTCCTAGGACTCCTGGGGGCTCACCACGTCGCATGGCAAAACACTGTGTCCCAGTGTGTCTTCCTGGGCGACCGCACCAAAAAGTGATACCTGAGGCAATTGGGACTGGTTCCCTGCACGAAGGATGAAAGGCAACACTCTGCTCTCTTCGCTGCCCACCTATTTGGCCAAGCGTTCCAAAGTCCTCCCGGACGCCGGACTATCAGCTCCTAGGTGTAATGCAGACGGTCCCCACAGCTGAACCACTGCTACGATGAGGACACACTGTGTTTACGGTTCATACTGGGAACCCTTACCTGCCGGTTCTCTGTGGGAGCAGGAGGTCGACTTCAGAGGCAGCCAGAAAAACGTACAGTTTGCCCTTTCAACGCTAACTGTGGTTTTGTGAGACACGCGGACACTGTTGCCTCTCCCCAGAAATTATATCCTCGAAGCCCTTCAGCCCATGCAGGAGCACCTGTGTGCCAACATTTTCTCCGGGAAGAACCAGGGTGCTGGTTGCGTGTCCTTCTCGTGGTCAAAAACTACAGAGCACTGTGCTGGGTTCCATGCTGATATTGGTTACCTAAAGCCAGGAGCATTACTTTCCCAGTGGGAGAGCTGAAAGTGCGGCCCCAAAGTGTGCTGAGAAACAATGCGGTTGCTCGTGCTCGCTTCACCGTTAGAACGGCTTTGCGAAGGGCAAGGCAGTGTGACTGGAGATACCCTCTCTTTTCTCCTCCGTGCAGGAGGCTTTCCTGGCGCCCCATGTCCCTAAAGGGAACACTCTACGGTTCCACAAGGACCAGAGGATGGGTCAGGGATGCCCTCCATGAATGCACTAGTGCAGTGTTTGGCCAGGACACCTTAAGCATGTAGTGCATGACAGTTAGCATGCCTCTCTGGAGGCTGCTGCTGCCTCAGCATATGCCTTGGAAGAACACTGGGTGGCGGAAGTGTTCTTGGGGCCCTGCGCCTCTGTCCACTATAAAAGTACCCCGGCTCACCTCTGTGAATGCAGAGTGAGCCGCAACAGCCTGTTCTCTTTGCCGGATAACTACATGGCCAAAACATTCAAAAGTAGCCCTGAGCAGAGCTGTAAAACTTCGTACGTGGACCCTCAGTGCTCTCGGTGTGGAAGCTGAGGAGCAATAGGAAACACTGTGCGCAGTGTCCCTTCTGGATGTTCTTAACCTAGCAGCACTTTCTGGCTAGCCATGACTCGACTTTAGTGGCCGTCTTGCAAACGGACCGTTTGCCCCTGAACACGGCTAGGCTTCTGGCAGGTTCAGGGCACCGCACACTGATCACGAAGTACAAACAACCAAGGTCCGGGGATAGCCTCCACAATGCTTGCCGGCAGGCAGCCTTTGCCCAGAAGCCTCAGTCAAAGCAGTGACTTGACGCGAGTGTGCTGTTCAGGACTCCTAGGACTCCTGAGGGCTCACCACGTCGCATGGCAAAACACTGTGTCCCAGTGTGTCTTCCTGGGCGACCGCACCAAAAAGTGATACCTGAGGCAATTGGGACTGGTTCCCTGCACGAAGGATGAAAGGCAACACTCTGCTCTCTTCGCTGCCCACCTATTTGGCCAAGCGTTCCAAAGTCCTCCCGGACTCCGGCCTAGCAGCTCCTGGGTGTAATGCAGACGGTCCCCACAGCTGAACCACTGCTGCGATGAGGAAACACTGTGTTTACGGTTCATACTGGGAACACTTACCTGCCGTGTCTCTGTGGGAGCAGAAGGTCGACTTCAGAGGCAGCCAGAAAAACGTACAGTTTGCCCTTTCAACGCTACCTGTGGTTTCGTGAGACACGCGGACACTGTTGCCTCTCCCCAGAAATTATATCCTCGAAGCCCTTCAGCCCATGCAGGAGCACCTGGGTGCCAACATTTTCTCCGGGAAGCGTCAGCGTGCGGGTTGCATCTCTTTCTCGTGGTCAGAAACTACAGAGCACTGTGCTGGGTTCCATGCTGATATTGGTTACCTAAAGCCAGGAGCATTACTTTCCCAGTGGGAGAGCTGAAAGTGCGGCCCCAAAGTGTGCTGAGAAACAGTGCGGTTGCTCGTGCTCGCTTCACCGTTAGAACGGCTTTGCGAAGGGCAAGGCAGTGTGACTGGAGAAACCCTCTCTTTTCTCCTCCGTGCAGGAGGCTTTCCTGGCGCCCCATGTCCCTAAAGGGAACACTCTACGGTTCCACAAGGACCAGAGGATGGGTCAGGGATGCCCTCCATGAATGCACTAGTGCAGAGTTTGGCCAGGACACCTTAAGCATGTAGTGCATGACAGTTAGCATGCCTTTCTGGAGGCTGCTGCTGCCTCAGCATATGCCTTGGAAGAACACTGGGTGGCGGAAGTGTTCTTGGGGCCCTGCGCCTCTGTCCACTATAAAAGTACCCCGGCTCATCTCTGTGAATGCAGAGTGAGCGGCAACAGCCTGTTCTCTTTGCCGGATAACTACATGGCCAAAACATTCAAAAGTACCCCTGAGCAGAGCTGTAAAACTTCGTACGTGGACCCTCAGGGCTCTCGGTGCGGAAGCTGAGGAGCAATAGGAAACACGGTGCGCAGTGTCCTTTCTGGGTGTTCTTAACCTAGCGGCACTTTCTGGCAAGCCATGACTCGACTTTAGAGGCCGTCTTGCAAACGGACCGTTTGCCCCTGAACACGGCTAGGCTGCTGGCAGGTTCAGGGCACCGCACACTGATCACGAAGTACAAACAACCAAGGTCCGGGGATAGCCTCCACAATGCTTGCCGGCAGGCAGCCTTTGCCCAGAAGCCTCAGTCAAAGCAGTGACTTGACGCGAGTGTGCTGTTCAGGACTCCTAGGACTCCTGAGGGCTCACCACGTCGCATGGCAAAACACTGTGTCCCAGTGTGTCTTCCTGGGCGACCGCACCAAAAAGTGATACCTGAGGCAATTGGGACTGGTTCCCTGCACGAAGGATGAAAGGCAACACTCTGCTCTCTTCGCTGCCCACCTATTTGGCCAAGCGTTCCAAAGTTCTCCCGGACTCCGGCCTAGCAGCTCCTGGGTGTAATGCAGACGGTCCCCACAGCTGAACCACTGCTGCGATGAGGAAACACTGTGTTTACGGTTCATACTGGGAACACTTACCTGCCGTGTCTCTGTGGGAGCAGAAGGTCGACTTCAGAGGCAGCCAGAAAAACGTACAGTTTGCCCTTTCAACGCTACCTGTGGTTTCGTGAGACACGCGGACACTGTTGCCTCTCCCCAGAAATTATATCCTCGAAGCCCTTCAGCCCATGCAGGAGCACCTGGGTGCCAACATTTTCTCCGGGAAGCGTCAGCGTGCGGGTTGCATCTCTTTCTCGTGGTCAGAAACTACAGAGCACTGTGCTGGGTTCCATGCTGATATTGGTTACCTAAAGCCAGGAGCATTACTTTCCCAGTGGGAGAGCTGAAAGTGCGGCCCCAAAGTGTGCTGAGAAACAGTGCGGTTGCTCGTGCTCGCTTCACCGTTAGAACGGCTTTGCGAAGGGCAAGGCAGTGTGACTGGAGAAACCCTCTCTTTTCTCCTCCGTGCAGGAGGCTTTCCTGGCGCCCCATGTCCCTAAAGGGAACACTCTACGGTTCCACAAGGACCAGAGGATGGGTCAGGGATGCCCTCCATGAATGCACTAGTGCAGAGTTTGGCCAGGACACCTTAAGCATGTAGTGCATGACAGTTAGCATGCCTTTCTGGAGGCTGCTGCTGCCTCAGCATATGCCTTGGAAGAACACTGGGTGGCGGAAGTGTTCTTGGGGCCCTGCGCCTCTGTCCACTATAAAAGTACCCCGGCTCATCTCTGTGAATGCAGAGTGAGCGGCAACAGCCTGTTCTCTTTGCCGGATAACTACATGGCCAAAACATTCAAAAGTACCCCTGAGCAGAGCTGTAAAACTTCGTACGTGGACCCTCAGGGCTCTCGGTGCGGAAGCTGAGGAGCAATAGGAAACACGGTGCGCAGTGTCCTTTCTGGGTGTTCTTAACCTAGCGGCACTTTCTGGCAAGCCATGACTTGACTTTAGAGGCAGTCTTGCAAACGGACCATTTGCCCCTGAACACTGCTAAGCTGCTGGCAGGTTCAGGGCACCGCACACTGATCACGAAGTACAAACAACCAAGGTCCGGGGATAGCATCCACAATGCTTGCCGGCAGGCAGCCTTTGCCCAGAAGCCTCAGTCAAAGCAGTGACTTGACGCGAGTGTGCTGTTCAGGACTCCTAGGACTCCTGGGGGCTCACCACGTCGCATGGCAAAACACTGTGTCCCAGTGTGTCTTCCTGGGCGACCGCACCAAAAAGTGATACCTGAGGCAATTGGGACTGGTTCCCTGCACGAAGGATGAAAGGCAACACTCTGCTCTCTTCGCTGCCCACCTATTTGGCCAAGCGTTCCAAAGTCCTCCCGGACGCCGGACTATCAGCTCCTAGGTGTAATGCAGACGGTCCCCACAGCTGAACCACTGCTGCGATGAGGAAACACTGTGTTTACGGTTCATACTGGGAACCCTTACATGCCGTGTCTCTGTGGGAGCAGAAGGTCGACTTCAGAGGCAGCCAGACAAACGTACAGTTTGCCCTTTCAACGCTACCTGTGGTTTCGTGAGACACGCGGACACTGTTGCCTCTCCCCAGAAATTATATCCTCGAAGCCGTTCAGCCCATGCAGGAGCACCTGGGTGCCAACATTTTCTCCGGGAAGCACCAGGATGCTGGTTGCGTGTCCTTCTCGTGGTCAAAAACTACAGAGCACTGTGCTGGGTTTCATGTTGATATTGGTCACCTAAAGGCAGGAGCATTACTTTCCCAGTGGGAGAGCTGAAAGTGCGGCCCCAAAGTGTGCTGAGAAACAGTGCGGTTGCTCGTGCTCTCTTCACCGTTAGAACGGCTTTGCGAAGGGCAAGGCAGTGTGACTAGAGATACCCTCTCTTTTCTGCTCCGTGCAGGAGGCTTTCCTGGCGCCCCATGTCCCTAAAGGGAACACTCTACGGTTCCACAAGGACCAGAGGATGGGTCAGGGATGCCCTCCATGAATGCACTAGTGCAGAGTTTGGCCAGGACACCTTAAGCATGTAGTGCATGACAGTTAGCATGCCTTTCTGGAGGCTGCTGCTGCCTCAGCATATGCCTTGGAAGAACACTGGGTGGCGGAAGTGTTCTTGGGGCCCTGCGCCTCTGTCCACTATAAAAGTACCCCGGCTCATCTCTGTGAATGCAGAGTGAGCGGCAACAGCCTGTTCTCTTTGCCGGATAACTACATGGCCAAAACATTCAAAAGTACCCCTGAGCAGAGCTGTAAAACTTCGTACGTGGACCCTCAGGGCTCTCGGTGCGGAAGCTGAGGAGCAATAGGAAACACTGTGCGCAGTGTCCCTTCTGGATGTTCTTAACCTAGCAGCACTTTCTGGCTAGCCATGACTCGACTTTAGTGGCCGTCTGGCAAACGGACCGTTTGCCCCTGAACACGGCTAGGCTTCTGGCAGGTTCAGGGCACCGCACACTGATCACCAAGTACAAACAACCAAGGTCCGGGGATAGCGTCCACAATGCTTGCCGGCAGGCAGCCTTTGCCCAGAAGCCTCAGTCAAAGCAGTGACTTGACGCGAGTGTGCTGTTCAGGACTCCTAGGACTCCTGGGGGCTCACCACGTCGCATGGCAAAACACTGTGTCCCCAGTGTGTCTTCCTGGGCGACCGCACCAAAAAGTGATACCTGAGGCAATTGGGACTGGTTCCCTGCACGAAGGATGAAAGGCAACACTCTGCTCTCTTCGCTGCCCACCTATTCGGCCAAGCGTTCCAAAGTCCTCCCGGACTCCGGCCTAGCAGCTCCTGGGTGTAATGCAGACGGTCCCCACAGCTGAACCACTGCTGCGATGAGGAAACACTGTGTTTACGGTTCATACTGGGAACCCTTACCTGCCGTGTCTCTGTGGGAGCAGAAGGTCGACTTCAGAGGCAGCCAGAGAAACGTACAGTTTACCCTTTCAACGCTACCTGTGGTTTTGTGAGACACGCGGACACTGTTGCCTCTCCCCAGAAATTATATCCTCGAAGCCCTTCAGCCCATGCAGGAGCACCTGGGTGCCAACATTTTCTCCGGGAGGCGCCAGGGTGCTGGTTGCGTCTCTTTCTCGTGGTCACAAACTGCATAGCACTGTGCTGGGTTCCATGCTGATATTGGTTACCTAAAGCCAGGAGCATTACTTTCCCAGTGGGAGAGCTGAAAGTGCGGCCCCAAAGTGTGCTGAGAAACAGTGCGGTTGCTCGTGCTCTCTTCACCGTTAGAACGGCTTTGCGAAGGGCAAGGCAGTGTGACTAGAGATACCCTCTCTTTTCTGCTCCGTGCAGGAGGCTTTCCTGTCGCCCCATGTCCCTAAAGGGAACACTCTACGGTTCCACAAGGACCAGAGGATGGGTCAGGGATGCCCTCCATGAATGCACTAGTGCAGAGTTTGGCCAGGACACCTTAAGCATGTAGTGCATGACAGTTAGCATGCCTTTCTGGAGGCTGCTGCTGCCTAAGCATATGCCTTGGAAGAACACTGGGTGGCGGAAGTGTTCTTGGGGCCCTGTGCATCTGTCCACTATAAAAGTACCCCGGCTCATCTCTGTGAATGCAGAGTGAGCGGCAACAGCCTGTTCTCTTTGCCGGATAACTACATGGCCAAAACATTCAAAAGTAGCCCTGAGCAGAGCTGTAAAACTTCGTACGTGGACCCTCAGGGCTCTCGGTGCGGAAGCTGAGGAGCAATAGGAAACACGGTGCGCAGTGTCCTTTCTGGGTGTTCTTAACCTAGCGGCACTTTCTGGCAAGCCATGACTCGACTTTAGAGGCAGTCTTGCAAACGGACCGTTTGCCCCTGAACACTGCTAAGCTGCTGGCAGGTTCAGGGCACCGCACACTGATCACGAAGTACAAACAACCAAGGTCCGGGGATAGCCTCCACAATGCTTGCCGGCAGGCAGCCTTTGCCCAGAAGCCTCAGTCAAAGCAGTGACTTGACGCGAGTGTGCTGTTCAGGACTCCTAGGACTCCTGGGGGCTCACCACGTCGCATGGCAAAACACTGTGTCCCAGTGTGTCTTCCTGGGCGACCGCACCAAAAAGTGATACCTGAGGCAATTGGGACTGGTTCCCTGCACGAAGGATGAAAGGCAACACTCTGCTCTCTTCGCTGCCCACCTATTTGGCCAAGCGTTCCAAAGTCCTCCCGGACTCCGGCCTAGCAGCTCCTGGGTGTAATGCAGACGGTCCCCACAGCTGAACCACTGCTGCGATGAGGAAACACTGTGTTTACAGTTCATACTGGGAACCCTTACCTGCCGTGTCTCTGTGGGAGCAGAAGGTCGACTTCAGAGGCAGCCAGAAAAACGTACAGTTTGCCCTTTCAACGCTACCTGTGGTTTTGTGAGACACGCGGACACTGTTGCCTCTCCCCAGAAATTATATCCTCGAAGCCCTTCAGCCCATGCAGGAGCACCTGGGTGCCAACATTTTCTCCGGGAAGCGTCAGCGTGCGGGTTGCATCTGATACTCGTGGTCAAAAACTACAGAGCACTGTGCTGGGTTCCATGCTGATATTGGTTACCTAAAGCCAGGAGCATTACTTTCCCAGTGGGAGAGCTGAAAGTGCGGCCCCAAAGTGTGCTGAGAAACAGTGCGGTTGCTCGTGCTCTCTTCACCGTTAGAACGGCTTTGCGAAGGGCAAGGCAGTGTGACTGGAGATACCCTCTCTTTTCTCCTCCGTGCAGGAGGCTTTCCTGGCGCCCCATGTCCCTAAAGGGAACACTCTACGGTTCCACAAGGACCAGAGGATGGGTCAGGGATGCCCTCCATGAATGCACTAGTGCAGTGTTTGGCCAGGACACCTTAAGCATGTAGTGCATGACAGTTAGCATGCCTCTCTGGAGGCTGCTGCTGCCTCAGCATATGCCTTGGAAGAACACTGGGTGGCGGAAGTGTTCTTGGGGCCCTGCGCCTCTGTCCACTATAAAAGTACCCCGGCTCACCTCTGTGAATGCAGAGTGAGCCGCAACAGCCTGTTCTCTTTGCCGGATAACTACATGGCCAAAACATTCAAAAGTAGCCTTGAGCAGAGCTGTAAAACTTCGTACGTGGACCCTCAGGGCTCTCGGTGCGGAAGCTGAGGAGCAATAGGAAACACTGTGCGCAGTGTCCCTTCTGGATGTTCTTAACCTAGCAGCACTTTCTGGCTAGCCATGACTCGACTTTAGTGGCCGTCTTGCAAACGGACCGTTTGCCCCTGAACACGGCTAGGCTTCTGGCAGGTTCAGGGCACCGCACACTGATCACGAAGTACAAACAACCAAGGTCCGGGGATAGCCTCCACAATGCTTGCCGGCAGGCAGCCTTTGCCCAGAAGCCTCAGTCAAAGCAGTGACTTGACGCGAGTGTGCTGTTCAGGACTCCTAGGACTCCTGAGGGCTCACCACGTCGCATGGCAAAACACTGTGTCCCAGTGTGTCTTCCTGGGCGACCGCACCAAAAAGTGATACCTGAGGCAATTGGGACTGGTTCCCTGCACGAAGGATGAAAGGCAACACTCTGCTCTCTTCGCTGCCCACCTATTTGGCCAAGCGTTCCAAAGTCCTCCCGGACTCCGGCCTAGCAGCTCCTGGGTGTAATGCAGACGGTCCCCACAGCTGAACCACTGCTGCGATGAGGAAACACTGTGTTTACGGTTCATACTGGGAACACTTACCTGCCGTGTCTCTGTGGGAGCAGAAGGTCGACTTCAGAGGCAGCCAGAAAAACGTACAGTTTGCCCTTTCAACGCTACCTGTGGTTTCGTGAGACATGCGGACACTGTTGCCTCTCCCCAGAAATTATATCCTCGAAGCCCTTCAGCCCATGCAGGAGCACCTGGGTGCCAACATTTTCTCCGGGAAGCGTCAGCGTGCGGGTTGCATCTCTTTCTCGTGGTCAGAAACTACAGAGCACTGTGCTGGGTTCCATGCTGATATTGGTTACCTAAAGCCAGGAGCATTACTTTCCCAGTGGGAGAGCTGAAAGTGCGGCCCCAAAGTGTGCTGAGAAACAGTGCGGTTGCTCGTGCTCGCTTCACCGTTAGAACGGCTTTGCGAAGGGCAAGGCAGTGTGACTGGAGAAACCCTCTCTTTTCTCCTCCGTGCAGGAGGCTTTCCTGGCGCCCCATGTCCCTAAAGGGAACACTCTACGGTTCCACAAGGACCAGAGGATGGGTCAGGGATGCCCTCCATGAATGCACTAGTGCAGAGTTTGGCCAGGACACCTTAAGCATGTAGTGCATGACAGTTAGCATGCCTTTCTGGAGGCTGCTGCTGCCTCAGCATATGCCTTGGAAGAACACTGGGTGGCGGAAGTGTTCTTGGGGCCCTGCGCCTCTGTCCACTATAAAAGTACCCCGGCTCATCTCTGTGAATGCAGAGTGAGCGGCAACAGCCTGTTCTCTTTGCCGGATAACTACATGGCCAAAACATTCAAAAGTACCCCTGAGCAGAGCTGTAAAACTTCGTACGTGGACCCTCAGGGCTCTCGGTGCGGAAGCTGAGGAGCAATAGGAAACACGGTGCGCAGTGTCCTTTCTGGGTGTTCTTAACCTAGCGGCACTTTCTGGCAAGCCATGACTCGACTTTAGAGGCAGTCTTGCAAACGGACCATTTGCCCCTGAACACTGCTAAGCTGCTGGCAGGTTCAGGGCACCGCACACTGATCACGAAGTACAAACAACCAAGGTCCGGGGATAGCATCCACAATGCTTGCCGGCAGGCAGCCTTTGCCCAGAAGCCTCAGTCAAAGCAGTGACTTGACGCGAGTGTGCTGTTCAGGACTCCTAGGACTCCTGGGGGCTCACCACGTCGCATGGCAAAACACTGTGTCCCAGTGTGTCTTCCTGGGCGACCGCACCAAAAAGTGATACCTGAGGCAATTGGGACTGGTTCCCTGCACGAAGGATGAAAGGCAACACTCTGCTCTCTTCGCTGCCCACCTATTTGGCCAAGCGTTCCAAAGTCCTCCCGGACGCCGGACTATCAGCTCCTAGGTGTAATGCAGACGGTCCCCACAGCTGAACCACTGCTGCGATGAGGAAACACTGTGTTTACGGTTCATACTGGGAACCCTTACATGCCGTGTCTCTGTGGGAGCAGAAGGTCGACTTCAGAGGCAGCCAGACAAACGTACAGTTTGCCCTTTCAACGCTACCTGTGGTTTCGTGAGACACGCGGACACTGTTGCCTCTCCCCAGAAATTATATCCTCGAAGCCGTTCAGCCCATGCAGGAGCACCTGGGTGCCAACATTTTCTCCGGGAAGCACCAGGATGCTGGTTGCGTGTCCTTCTCGTGGTCAAAAACTACAGAGCACTGTGCTGGGTTTCATGTTGATATTGGTCACCTAAAGGCAGGAGCATTACTTTCCCAGTGGGAGAGCTGAAAGTGCGGCCCCAAAGTGTGCTGAGAAACAGTGCGGTTGCTCGTGCTCTCTTCACCGTTAGAACGGCTTTGCGAAGGGCAAGGCAGTGTGACTGGAGATACCCTCTCTTTTCTGCTCCGTGCAGGAGGCTTTCCTGGCGCCCCATGTCCCTAAAGGGAACACTCTACGGTTCCACAAGGACCAGAGGATGGGTCAGGGATGCCCTCCATGAATGCACTAGTGCAGAGTTTGGCCAGGACACCTTAAGCATGTAGTGCATGACAGTTAGCATGCCTTTCTGGAGGCTGCTGCTGCCTCAGCATATGCCTTGGAAGAACACTGGGTGGCGGAAGTGTTCTTGGGGCCCTGCGCCTCTGTCCACTATAAAAGTACCCCGGCTCATCTCTGTGAATGCAGAGTGAGCGGCAACAGCCTGTTCTCTTTGCCGGATAACTACATGGCCAAAACATTCAAAAGTACCCCTGAGCAGAGCTGTAAAACTTCGTACGTGGACCCTCAGGGCTCTCGGTGCGGAAGCTGAGGAGCAATAGGAAACACTGTGCGCAGTGTCCCTTCTGGATGTTCTTAACCTAGCAGCACTTTCTGGCTAGCCATGACTCGACTTTAGTGGCCGTCTGGCAAACGGACCGTTTGCCCCTGAACACGGCTAGGCTTCTGGCAGGTTCAGGGCACCGCACACTGATCACCAAGTACAAACAACCAAGGTCCGGGGATAGCGTCCACAATGCTTGCCGGCAGGCAGCCTTTGCCCAGAAGCCTCAGTCAAAGCAGTGACTTGACGCGAGTGTGCTGTTCAGGACTCCTAGGACTCCTGGGGGCTCACCACGTCGCATGGCAAAACACTGTGTCCCCAGTGTGTCTTCCTGGGCGACCGCACCAAAAAGTGATACCTGAGGCAATTGGGACTGGTTCCCTGCACGAAGGATGAAAGGCAACACTCTGCTCTCTTCGCTGCCCACCTATTCGGCCAAGCGTTCCAAAGTCCTCCCGGACTCCGGCCTAGCAGCTCCTGGGTGTAATGCAGACGGTCCCCACAGCTGAACCACTGCTGCGATGAGGAAACACTGTGTTTACGGTTCATACTGGGAACCCTTACCTGCCGTGTCTCTGTGGGAGCAGAAGGTCGACTTCAGAGGCAGCCAGAGAAACGTACAGTTTACCCTTTCAACGCTACCTGTGGTTTTGTGAGACACGCGGACACTGTTGCCTCTCCCCAGAAATTATATCCTCGAAGCCCTTCAGCCCATGCAGGAGCACCTGGGTGCCAACATTTTCTCCGGGAGGCGCCAGGGTGCTGGTTGCGTCTCTTTCTCGTGGTCACAAACTGCATAGCACTGTGCTGGGTTCCATGCTGATATTGGTTACCTAAAGCCAGGAGCATTACTTTCCCAGTGGGAGAGCTGAAAGTGCGGCCCCAAAGTGTGCTGAGAAACAGTGCGGTTGCTCGTGCTCTCTTCACCGTTAGAACGGCTTTGCGAAGGGCAAGGCAGTGTGACTAGAGATACCCTCTCTTTTCTGCTCCGTGCAGGAGGCTTTCCTGTCGCCCCATGTCCCTAAAGGGAACACTCTACGGTTCCACAAGGACCAGAGGATGGGTCAGGGATGCCCTCCATGAATGCACTAGTGCAGAGTTTGGCCAGGACACCTTAAGCATGTAGTGCATGACAGTTAGCATGCCTTTCTGGAGGCTGCTGCTGCCTAAGCATATGCCTTGGAAGAACACTGGGTGGCGGAAGTGTTCTTGGGGCCCTGTGCATCTGTCCACTATAAAAGTACCCCGGCTCATCTCTGTGAATGCAGAGTGAGCGGCAACAGCCTGTTCTCTTTGCCGGATAACTACATGGCCAAAACATTCAAAAGTAGCCCTGAGCAGAGCTGTAAAACTTCGTACGTGGACCCTCAGGGCTCTCGGTGCGGAAGCTGAGGAGCAATAGGAAACACGGTGCGCAGTGTCCTTTCTGGGTGTTCTTAACCTAGCGGCACTTTCTGGCAAGCCATGACTCGACTTTAGAGGCAGTCTTGCAAACGGACCATTTGCCCCTGAACACTGCTAAGCTGCTGGCAGGTTCAGGGCACCGCACACTGATCACGAAGTACAAACAACCAAGGTCCGGGGATAGCATCCACAATGCTTGCCGGCAGGCAGCCTTTGCCCAGAAGCCTCAGTCAAAGCAGTGACTTGACGCGAGTGTGCTGTTCAGGACTCCTAGGACTCCTGGGGGCTCACCACGTCGCATGGCAAAACACTGTGTCCCAGTGTGTCTTCCTGGGCGACCGCACCAAAAAGTGATACCTGAGGCAATTGGGACTGGTTCCCTGCACGAAGGATGAAAGGCAACACTCTGCTCTCTTCGCTGCCCACCTATTTGGCCAAGCGTTCCAAAGTCCTCCCGGACGCCGGACTATCAGCTCCTAGGTGTAATGCAGACGGTCCCCACAGCTGAACCACTGCTGCGATGAGGAAACACTGTGTTTACGGTTCATACTGGGAACCCTTACATGCCGTGTCTCTGTGGGAGCAGAAGGTCGACTTCAGAGGCAGCCAGACAAACGTACAGTTTGCCCTTTCAACGCTACCTGTGGTTTCGTGAGACACGCGGACACTGTTGCCTCTCCCCAGAAATTATATCCTCGAAGCCGTTCAGCCCATGCAGGAGCACCTGGGTGCCAACATTTTCTCCGGGAAGCACCAGGATGCTGGTTGCGTGTCCTTCTCGTGGTCAAAAACTACAGAGCACTGTGCTGGGTTTCATGTTGATATTGGTCACCTAAAGGCAGGAGCATTACTTTCCCAGTGGGAGAGCTGAAAGTGCGGCCCCAAAGTGTGCTGAGAAACAGTGCGGTTGCTCGTGCTCTCTTCACCGTTAGAACGGCTTTGCGAAGGGCAAGGCAGTGTGACTAGAGATACCCTCTCTTTTCTGCTCCGTGCAGGAGGCTTTCCTGGCGCCCCATGTCCCTAAAGGGAACACTCTACGGTTCCACAAGGACCAGAGGATGGGTCAGGGATGCCCTCCATGAATGCACTAGTGCAGAGTTTGGCCAGGACACCTTAAGCATGTAGTGCATGACAGTTAGCATGCCTTTCTGGAGGCTGCTGCTGCCTCAGCATATGCCTTGGAAGAACACTGGGTGGCGGAAGTGTTCTTGGGGCCCTGCGCCTCTGTCCACTATAAAAGTACCCCGGCTCATCTCTGTGAATGCAGAGTGAGCGGCAACAGCCTGTTCTCTTTGCCGGATAACTACATGGCCAAAACATTCAAAAGTACCCCTGAGCAGAGCTGTAAAACTTCGTACGTGGACCCTCAGGGCTCTCGGTGCGGAAGCTGAGGAGCAATAGGAAACACTGTGCGCAGTGTCCCTTCTGGATGTTCTTAACCTAGCAGCACTTTCTGGCTAGCCATGACTCGACTTTAGTGGCCGTCTGGCAAACGGACCGTTTGCCCCTGAACACGGCTAGGCTTCTGGCAGGTTCAGGGCACCGCACACTGATCACCAAGTACAAACAACCAAGGTCCGGGGATAGCCTCCACAATGCTTGCCGGCAGGCAGCCTTTGCCCAGAAGCCTCAGTCAAAGCAGTGACTTGACGCGAGTGTGCTGTTCAGGACTCCTAGGACTCCTGGGGGCTCACCACGTCGCATGGCAAAACACTGTGTCCCCAGTGTGTCTTCCTGGGCGACCGCACCAAAAAGTGATACCTGAGGCAATTGGGACTGGTTCCCTGCACGAAGGATGAAAGGCAACACTCTGCTCTCTTCGCTGCCCACCTATTTGGCCAAGCGTTCCAAAGTCCTCCCGGACTCCGGCCTAGCAGCTCCTGGGTGTAATGCAGACGGTCCCCACAGCTGAACCACTGCTGCGATGAGGAAACACTGTGTTTACGGTTCATACTGGGAACCCTTACCTGCCGTGTCTCTGTGGGAGCAGAAGGTCGACTTCAGAGGCAGCCAGAGAAACGTACAGTTTACCCTTTCAACGCTACCTGTGGTTTTGTGAGACACGCGGACACTGTTGCCTCTCCCCAGAAATTATATCCTCGAAGCCCTTCAGCCCATGCAGGAGCACCTGGGTGCCAACATTTTCTCCGGGAGGCGCCAGGGTGCTGGTTGCGTCTCTTTCTCGTGGTCACAAACTGCATAGCACTGTGCTGGGTTCCATGCTGATATTGGTTACCTAAAGCCAGGAGCATTACTTTCCCAGTGGGAGAGCTGAAAGTGCGGCCCCAAAGTGTGCTGAGAAACAGTGCGGTTGCTCGTGCTCTCTTCACCGTTAGAACGGCTTTGCGAAGGGCAAGGCAGTGTGACTAGAGATACCCTCTCTTTTCTGCTCCGTGCAGGAGGCTTTCCTGTCGCCCCATGTCCCTAAAGGGAACACTCTACGGTTCCACAAGGACCAGAGGATGGGTCAGGGATGCCCTCCATGAATGCACTAGTGCAGAGTTTGGCCAGGACACCTTAAGCATGTAGTGCATGACAGTTAGCATGCCTTTCTGGAGGCTGCTGCTGCCTAAGCATATGCCTTGGAAGAACACTGGGTGGCGGAAGTGTTCTTGGGGCCCTGTGCATCTGTCCACTATAAAAGTACCCCGGCTCATCTCTGTGAATGCAGAGTGAGCGGCAACAGCCTGTTCTCTTTGCCGGATAACTACATGGCCAAAACATTCAAAAGTACCCCTGAGCAGAGCTGTAAAACTTCGTACGTGGACCCTCAGGGCTCTCGGTGCGGAAGCTGAGGAGCAATAGGAAACACTGTGCGCAGTGTCCCTTCTGGATGTTCTTAACCTAGCAGCACTTTCTGGCTAGCCATGACTCGACTTTAGTGGCCGTCTTGCAAACGGACCGTTTGCCCCTGAACACGGCTAGGCTTCTGGCAGGTTCAGGGCACCGCACACTGATCACGAAGTACAAACAACCAAGGTCCGGGGATAGCCTCCACAATGCTTGCCGGCAGGCAGCCTTTGCCCAGAAGCCTCAGTCAAAGCAGTGACTTGACGCGAGTGTGCTGTTCAGGACTCCTAGGACTCCTGGGGGCTCACCACGTCGCATGGCAAAACACTGTGTCCCAGTGTGTCTTCCTGGGCGACCGCACCAAAAAGTGATACCTGAGGCAATTGGGACTGGTTCCCTGCACGAAGGATGAAAGGCAACACTCTGCTCTCTTCGCTGCCCACCTATTTGGCCAAGCGTTCCAAAGTCCTCCCGGACTCCGGCCTAGCAGCTCCTGGGTGTAATGCAGACGGTCCCCACAGCTGAACCACTGCTGCGATGAGGAAACACTGTGTTTACAGTTCATACTGGGAACCCTTACCTGCCGTGTCTCTGTGGGAGCAGAAGGTCGACTTCAGAGGCAGCCAGAAAAACGTACAGTTTGCCCTTTCAACGCTACCTGTGGTTTTGTGAGACACGCGGACACTGTTGCCTCTCCCCAGAAATTATATCCTCGAAGCCCTTCAGCCCATGCAGGAGCACCTGGGTGCCAACATTTTCTCCGGGAAGCGTCAGCGTGCGGGTTGCATCTGATACTCGTGGTCAAAAACTACAGAGCACTGTGCTGGGTTCCATGCTGATATTGGTTACCTAAAGCCAGGAGCATTACTTTCCCAGTGGGAGAGCTGAAAGTGCGGCCCCAAAGTGTGCTGAGAAACAGTGCGGTTGCTCGTGCTCTCTTCACCGTTAGAACGGCTTTGCGAAGGGCAAGGCAGTGTGACTGGAGATACCCTCTCTTTTCTCCTCCGTGCAGGAGGCTTTCCTGGCGCCCCATGTCCCTAAAGGGAACACTCTACGGTTCCACAAGGACCAGAGGATGGGTCAGGGATGCCCTCCATGAATGCACTAGTGCAGTGTTTGGCCAGGACACCTTAAGCATGTAGTGCATGACAGTTAGCATGCCTCTCTGGAGGCTGCTGCTGCCTCAGCATATGCCTTGGAAGAACACTGGGTGGCGGAAGTGTTCTTGGGGCCCTGCGCCTCTGTCCACTATAAAAGTACCCCGGCTCACCTCTGTGAATGCAGAGTGAGCCGCAACAGCCTGTTCTCTTTGCCGGATAACTACATGGCCAAAACATTCAAAAGTAGCCTTGAGCAGAGCTGTAAAACTTCGTACGTGGACCCTCAGGGCTCTCGGTGCGGAAGCTGAGGAGCAATAGGAAACACTGTGCGCAGTGTCCCTTCTGGATGTTCTTAACCTAGCAGCACTTTCTGGCTAGCCATGACTCGACTTTAGTGGCCGTCTTGCAAACGGACCGTTTGCCCCTGAACACGGCTAGGCTTCTGGCAGGTTCAGGGCACCGCACACTGATCACGAAGTACAAACAACCAAGGTCCGGGGATAGCCTCCACAATGCTTGCCGGCAGGCAGCCTTTGCCCAGAAGCCTCAGTCAAAGCAGTGACTTGACGCGAGTGTGCTGTTCAGGACTCCTAGGACTCCTGAGGGCTCACCACGTCGCATGGCAAAACACTGTGTCCCAGTGTGTCTTCCTGGGCGACCGCACCAAAAAGTGATACCTGAGGCAATTGGGACTGGTTCCCTGCACGAAGGATGAAAGGCAACACTCTGCTCTCTTCGCTGCCCACCTATTTGGCCAAGCGTTCCAAAGTCCTCCCGGACTCCGGCCTAGCAGCTCCTGGGTGTAATGCAGACGGTCCCCACAGCTGAACCACTGCTGCGATGAGGAAACACTGTGTTTACGGTTCATACTGGGAACACTTACCTGCCGTGTCTCTGTGGGAGCAGAAGGTCGACTTCAGAGGCAGCCAGACAAACGTACAGTTTGCCCTTTCAACGCTACCTGTGGTTTCGTGAGACACGCGGACACTGTTGCCTCTCCCCAGAAATTATATCCTCGAAGCCCTTCAGCCCATGCAGGAGCACCTGGGTGCCAACATTTTCTCCGGGAAGCACCAGGATGCTGGTTGCGTGTCCTTCTCGTGGTCAAAAACTACAGAGCACTGTGCTGGGTTTCATGTTGATATTGGTCACCTAAAGGCAGGAGCATTACTTTCCCAGTGGGAGAGCTGAAAGTGCGGCCCCAAAGTGTGCTGAGAAACAGTGCGGTTGCTCGTGCTCTCTTCACCGTTAGAACGGCTTTGCGAAGGGCAAGGCAGTGTGACTAGAGATACCCTCTCTTTTCTGCTCCGTGCAGGAGGCTTTCCTGGCGCCCCATGTCCCTAAAGGGAACACTCTACGGTTCCACAAGGACCAGAGGATGGGTCAGGGATGCCCTCCATGAATGCACTAGTGCAGAGTTTGGCCAGGACACCTTAAGCATGTAGTGCATGACAGTTAGCATGCCTTTCTGGAGGCTGCTGCTGCCTCAGCATATGCCTTGGAAGAACACTGGGTGGCGGAAGTGTTCTTGGGGCCCTGCGCCTCTGTCCACTATAAAAGTACCCCGGCTCATCTCTGTGAATGCAGAGTGAGCGGCAACAGCCTGTTCTCTTTGCCGGATAACTACATGGCCAAAACATTCAAAAGTACCCCTGAGCAGAGCTGTAAAACTTCGTACGTGGACCCTCAGGGCTCTCGGTGCGGAAGCTGAGGAGCAATAGGAAACACTGTGCGCAGTGTCCCTTCTGGATGTTCTTAACCTAGCAGCACTTTCTGGCTAGCCATGACTCGACTTTAGTGGCCGTCTGGCAAACGGACCGTTTGCCCCTGAACACGGCTAGGCTTCTGGCAGGTTCAGGGCACCGCACACTGATCACCAAGTACAAACAACCAAGGTCCGGGGATAGCGTCCACAATGCTTGCCGGCAGGCAGCCTTTGCCCAGAAGCCTCAGTCAAAGCAGTGACTTGACGCGAGTGTGCTGTTCAGGACTCCTAGGACTCCTGGGGGCTCACCACGTCGCATGGCAAAACACTGTGTCCCCAGTGTGTCTTCCTGGGCGACCGCACCAAAAAGTGATACCTGAGGCAATTGGGACTGGTTCCCTGCACGAAGGATGAAAGGCAACACTCTGCTCTCTTCGCTGCCCACCTATTCGGCCAAGCGTTCCAAAGTCCTCCCGGACTCCGGCCTAGCAGCTCCTGGGTGTAATGCAGACGGTCCCCACAGCTGAACCACTGCTGCGATGAGGAAACACTGTGTTTACGGTTCATACTGGGAACCCTTACCTGCCGTGTCTCTGTGGGAGCAGAAGGTCGACTTCAGAGGCAGCCAGAGAAACGTACAGTTTACCCTTTCAACGCTACCTGTGGTTTTGTGAGACACGCGGACACTGTTGCCTCTCCCCAGAAATTATATCCTCGAAGCCCTTCAGCCCATGCAGGAGCACCTGGGTGCCAACATTTTCTCCGGGAGGCGCCAGGGTGCTGGTTGCGTCTCTTTCTCGTGGTCACAAACTGCATAGCACTGTGCTGGGTTCCATGCTGATATTGGTTACCTAAAGCCAGGAGCATTACTTTCCCAGTGGGAGAGCTGAAAGTGCGGCCCCAAAGTGTGCTGAGAAACAGTGCGGTTGCTCGTGCTCTCTTCACCGTTAGAACGGCTTTGCGAAGGGCAAGGCAGTGTGACTGGAGAAACCCTCTCTTTTCTGCTCCGTGCAGGAGGCTTTCCTGTCGCCCCATGTCCCTAAAGGGAACACTCTACGGTTCCACAAGGACCAGAGGATGTGTCAGGGATGCCCTCCATGAATGCACTAGTGCAGAGTTTGGCCAGGACACCTTAAGCATGTAGTGCATGACAGTTAGCATGCCTTTCTGGAGGCTGCTGCTGCCTAAGCATATGCCTTGGAAGAACACTGGGTGGCGGAAGTGTTCTTGGGGCCCTGTGCATCTGTCCACTATAAAAGTACCCCGGCTCATCTCTGTGAATGCAGAGTGAGCGGCAACAGCCTGTTCTCTTTGCCGGATAACTACATGGCCAAAACATTCAAAAGTACCCCTGAGCAGAGCTGTAAAACTTCGTACGTGGACCCTCAGGGCTCTCGGTGCGGAAGCTGAGGAGCAATAGGAAACACTGTGCGCAGTGTCCCTTCTGGATGTTCTTAACCTAGCAGCACTTTCTGGCTAGCCATGACTCGACTTTAGTGGCCGTCTTGCAAACGGACCGTTTGCCCCTGAACACGGCTAGGCTTCTGGCAGGTTCAGGGCACCGCACACTGATCACGAAGTACAAACAACCAAGGTCCGGGGATAGCCTCCACAATGCTTGCCGGCAGGCAGCCTTTGCCCAGAAGCCTCAGTCAAAGCAGTGACTTGACGCGAGTGTGCTGTTCAGGACTCCTAGGACTCCTGGGGGCTCACCACGTCGCATGGCAAAACACTGTGTCCCAGTGTGTCTTCCTGGGCGACCGCACCAAAAAGTGATACCTGAGGCAATTGGGACTGGTTCCCTGCACGAAGGATGAAAGGCAACACTCTGCTCTCTTCGCTGCCCACCTATTTGGCCAAGCGTTCCAAAGTCCTCCCGGACTCCGGCCTAGCAGCTCCTGGGTGTAATGCAGACGGTCCCCACAGCTGAACCACTGCTGCGATGAGGAAACACTGTGTTTACAGTTCATACTGGGAACCCTTACCTGCCGTGTCTCTGTGGGAGCAGAAGGTCGACTTCAGAGGCAGCCAGACAAACGTACAGTTTGCCCTTTCAACGCTACCTGTGGTTTTGTGAGACACGCGGACACTGTTGCCTCTCCCCAGAAATTATATCCTCGAAGCCCTTCAGCCCATGCAGGAGCACCTGGGTGCCAACGTTTTCTCCGGGCAGCGTCAGCGTGCGGGTTGCATCTGATACTCGTGGTCAAAAACTACAGAGCACTGTGCTGGGTTCCATGCTGATATTGGTTACCTAAAGCCAGGAGCATTACTTTCCCAGTGGGAGAGCTGAAAGTGCGGCCCCAAAGTGTGCTGAGAAACAGTGCGGTTGCTCGTGCTCTCTTCACCGTTAGAACGGCTTTGCGAAGGGCAAGGCAGTGTGACTGGAGATACCCTCTCTTTTCTCCTCCGTGCAGGAGGCTTTCCTGGCGCCCCATGTCCCTAAAGGGAACACTCTACGGTTCCACAAGGACCAGAGGATGGGTCAGGGATGCCCTCCATGAATGCACTAGTGCAGTGTTTGGCCAGGACACCTTAAGCATGTAGTGCATGACAGTTAGCATGCCTCTCTGGAGGCTGCTGCTGCCTCAGCATATGCCTTGGAAGAACACTGGGTGGCGGAAGTGTTCTTGGGGCCCTGCGCCTCTGTCCACTATAAAAGTACCCCGGCTCACCTCTGTGAATGCAGAGTGAGCCGCAACAGCCTGTTCTCTTTGCCGGATAACTACATGGCCAAAACATTCAAAAGTACCCCTGAGCAGAGCTGTAAAACTTCGTACGTGGACCCTCAGGGCTCTCGGTGCGGAAGCTGAGGAGCAATAGGAAACACTGTGCGCAGTGTCCCTTCTGGATGTTCTTAACCTAGCAGCACTTTCTGGCTAGCCATGACTCGACTTTAGTGGCCGTCTGGCAAACGGACCGTTTGCCCCTGAACACGGCTAGGCTTCTGGCAGGTTCAGGGCACCGCACACTGATCACGAAGTACAAACAACCAAGGTCCGGGGATAGCCTCCACAATGCTTGCCGGCAGGCAGCCTTTGCCCAGAAGCCTCAGTCAAAGCAGTGACTTGACGCGAGTGTGCTGTTCAGGACTCCTGGGGGCTCACCACGTCGCATGGCAAAACACTGTGTCCCCAGTGTGTCTTCCTGGGCGACCGCACCAAAAAGTGATACCTGAGGCAATTGGGACTGGTTCCCTGCACGAAGGATGAAAGGCAACACTCTGCTCTCTTCGCTGCCCACCTATTTGGCCAAGCGTTCCAAAGTCCTCCCGGACTCCGGCCTAGCAGCTCCTGGGTGTAATGCAGACGGTCCCCACAGCTGAACCACTGCTGCGATGAGGAAACACTGTGTTTACAGTTCATACTGGGAACCCTTACCTGCCGTGTCTCTGTGGGAGCAGAAGGTCGACTTCAGAGGCAGCCAGAAAAACGTACAGTTTGCCCTTTCAACGCTACCTGTGGTTTTGTGAGACACGCGGACACTGTTGCCTCTCCCCAGAAATTATATCCTCGAAGCCCTTCAGCCCATGCAGGAGCACCTGGGTGCCAACATTTTCTCCGGGAAGCGTCAGCGTGCGGGTTGCATCTGATACTCGTGGTCAAAAACTACAGAGCACTGTGCTGGGTTCCATGCTGATATTGGTTACCTAAAGCCAGGAGCATTACTTTCCCAGTGGGAGAGCTGAAAGTGCGGCCCCAAAGTGTGCTGAGAAACAATGCGGTTGCTCGTGCTCGCTTCACCGTTAGAACGGCTTTGCGAAGGGCAAGGCAGTGTGACTGGAGATACCCTCTCTTTTCTCCTCCGTGCAGGAGGCTTTCCTGGCGCCCCATGTCCCTAAAGGGAACACTCTACGGTTCCACAAGGACCAGAGGATGGGTCAGGGATGCCCTCCATGAATGCACTAGTGCAGTGTTTGGCCAGGACACCTTAAGCATGTAGTGCATGACAGTTAGCATGCCTCTCTGGAGGCTGCTGCTGCCTCAGCATATGCCTTGGAAGAACACTGGGTGGCGGAAGTGTTCTTGGGGCCCTGCGCCTCTGTCCACTATAAAAGTACCCCGGCTCACCTCTGTGAATGCAGAGTGAGCCGCAACAGCCTGTTCTCTTTGCCGGATAACTACATGGCCAAAACATTCAAAAGTAGCCTTGAGCAGAGCTGTAAAATTTCGTACGTGGACCCTCAGGGCTCTCGGTGCGGAAGCTGAGGAGCAATAGGAAACACTGTGCGCAGTGTCCCTTCTGGATGTTCTTAACCTAGCAGCACTTTCTGGCTAGCCATGACTCGACTTTAGTGGCCGTCTTGCAAACGGACCGTTTGCCCCTGAACACGGCTAGGCTTCTGGCAGGTTCAGGGCACCGCACACTGATCACGAAGTACAAACAACCAAGGTCCGGGGATAGCCTCCACAATGCTTGACGGCAGGCAGCCTTTGCCCAGAAGCCTCAGTCAAAGCAGTGACTTGACGCGAGTGTGCTGTTCAGGACTCCTAGGACTCCTGAGGGCTCACCACGTCGCATGGCAAAACACTGTGTCCCAGTGTGTCTTCCTGGGCGACCGCACCAAAAAGTGATACCTGAGGCAATTGGGACTGGTTCCCTGCACGACGGATGAAAGGCAACACTCTGCTCTCTTCGCTGCCCACCTATTTGGCCAAGCGTTCCAAAGTCCTCCCGGACTCCGGCCTAGCAGCTCCTGGGTGTAATGCAGACGGTCCCCACAGCTGAACCACTGCTGCGATGAGGAAACACTGTGTTTACGGTTCATACTGGGAACCCTTACCTGCCGTGTCTCTGTGGGAGCAGAAGGTCGACTTCAGAGGCAGCCAGAAAAACATACAGTTTGCCCTTTCAACGCTACCTGTGGTTTCGTGAGACACGCGGACACTGTTGCCTCTCCCCAGAAATTATATCCTCGAAGCCCTTCAGCCCATGCAGGAGCACCTGGGTGCCAACATTTTCTCCGGGAAGCGTCAGCGTGCGGGTTGCATCTCTTTCTCGTGGTCAGAAACTACAGAGCACTGTGCTGGGTTCCATGCTGATATTGGTTACCTAAAGCCAGGAGCATTACTTTCCCAGTGGGAGAGCTGAAAGTGCGGCCCCAAAGTGTGCTGAGAAACAGTGCGGTTGCTCGTGCTCGCTTCACCGTTAGAACGGCTTTGCGAAGGGCAAGGCAGTGTGACTGGAGAAACCCTCTCTTTTCTCCTCCGTGCAGGAGGCTTTCCTGGCGCCCCATGTCCCTAAAGGGAACACTCTACGGTTCCACAAGGACCAGAGGATGGGTCAGGGATACCCTCCATGAATGCACTAGTGCAGAGTTTGGCCAGGACACCTTAAGCATGTAGTGCATGACAGTTAGCATGCCTTTCTGGAGGCTGCTGCTGCCTCAGCATATGCCTTGGAAGAACACTGGGTGGCGGAAGTGTTCTTGGGGCCCTGCGCCTCTGTCCACTATAAAAGTACCCCGGCTCATCTCTGTGAATGCAGAGTGAGCGGCAACAGCCTGTTCTCTTTGCCGGATAACTACATGGCCAAAACATTCAAAAGTAGCCCTGAGCAGAGCTGTAAAACTTCGTACGTGGACCCTCAGGGCTCTCGGTGCGGAAGCTGAGGAGCAATAGGAAACACGGTGCGCAGTGTCCTTTCTGGGTGTTCTTAACCTAGCGGCACTTTCTGGCAAGCCATGACTTGACTTTAGAGGCAGTCTTGCAAACGGACCATTTGCCCCTGAACACTGCTAAGCTGCTGGCAGGTTCAGGGCACCGCACACTGATCACGAAGTACAAACAACCAAGGTCCGGGGATAGCATCCACAATGCTTGCCGGCAGGCAGCCTTTGCCCAGAAGCCTCAGTCAAAGCAGTGACTTGACGCGAGTGTGCTGTTCAGGACTCCTAGGACTCCTGGGGGCTCACCACGTCGCATGGCAAAACACTGTGTCCCAGTGTGTCTTCCTGGGCGACCGCACCAAAAAGTGATACCTGAGGCAATTGGGACTGGTTTCCTGCACGAAGGATGAAAGGCAACACTCTGCTCTCTTCGCTGCCCACCTATTTGGCCAAGCGTTCCAAAGTCCTCCCGGACGCCGGACTATCAGCTCCTAGGTGTAATGCAGACGGTCCCCACAGCTGAACCACTGCTGCGATGAGGAAACACTGTGTTTACGGTTCATACTGGGAACCCTTACATGCCGTGTCTCTGTGGGAGCAGAAGGTCGACTTCAGAGGCAGCCAGACAAACGTACAGTTTGCCCTTTCAACGCTACCTGTGGTTTCGTGAGACACGCGGACACTGTTGCCTCTCCCCAGAAATTATATCCTCGAAGCCCTTCAGCCCATGCAGGAGCACCTGGGTGCCAACATTTTCTCCGGGAAGCACCAGGATGCTGGTTGCGTGTCCTTCTCGTGGTCAAAAACTACAGAGCACTGTGCTGGGTTTCATGTTGATATTGGTCACCTAAAGGCAGGAGCATTACTTTCCCAGTGGGAGAGCTGAAAGTGCGGCCCCAAAGTGTGCTGAGAAACAGTGCGGTTGCTCGTGCTCTCTTCACCGTTAGAACGGCTTTGCGAAGGGCAAGGCAGTGTGACTAGAGATACCCTCTCTTTTCTGCTCCGTGCAGGAGGCTTTCCTGGCGCCCCATGTCCCTAAAGGGAACACTCTACGGTTCCACAAGGACCAGAGGATGGGTCAGGGATGCCCTCCATGAATGCACTAGTGCAGAGTTTGGCCAGGACACCTTAAGCATGTAGTGCATGACAGTTAGCATGCCTTTCTGGAGGCTGCTGCTGCCTCAGCATATGCCTTGGAAGAACACTGGGTGGCGGAAGTGTTCTTGGGGCCCTGCGCCTCTGTCCACTATAA
The DNA here is from genome assembly GCF_025265405.1 of Mesoplodon densirostris. Classification (NCBI taxonomy): domain Eukaryota; kingdom Metazoa; phylum Chordata; class Mammalia; order Artiodactyla; family Ziphiidae; genus Mesoplodon; species Mesoplodon densirostris. The sequence continues at coordinate 70,734,882 of NC_082665.1, read as the reverse complement.
AAGTACCCCGGCTCATCTCTGTGAATGCAGAGTGAGCGGCAACAGCCTGTTCTCTTTGCCGGATAACTACATGGCCAAAACATTCAAAAGTACCCCTGAGCAGAGCTGTAAAACTTCGTACGTGGACCCTCAGGGCTCTCGGTGCGGAAGCTGAGGAGCAATAGGAAACACTGTGCGCAGTGTCCCTTCTGGATGTTCTTAACCTAGCAGCACTTTCTGGCTAGCCATGACTCGACTTTAGTGGCCGTCTGGCAAACGGACCGTTTGCCCCTGAACACGGCTAGGCTTCTGGCAGGTTCAGGGCACCGCACACTGATCACCAAGTACAAACAACCAAGGTCCGGGGATAGCCTCCACAATGCTTGCCGGCAGGCAGCCTTTGCCCAGAAGCCTCAGTCAAAGCAGTGACTTGACGCGAGTGTGCTGTTCAGGACTCCTAGGACTCCTGGGGGCTCACCACGTCGCATGGCAAAACACTGTGTCCCCAGTGTGTCTTCCTGGGCGACCGCACCAAAAAGTGATACCTGAGGCAATTGGGACTGGTTCCCTGCACGAAGGATGAAAGGCAACACTCTGCTCTCTTCGCTGCCCACCTATTCGGCCAAGCGTTCCAAAGTCCTCCCGGACTCCGGCCTAGCAGCTCCTGGGTGTAATGCAGACGGTCCCCACAGCTGAACCACTGCTGCGATGAGGAAACACTGTGTTTACGGTTCATACTGGGAACCCTTACCTGCCGTGTCTCTGTGGGAGCAGAAGGTCGACTTCAGAGGCAGCCAGAGAAACGTACAGTTTACCCTTTCAACGCTACCTGTGGTTTTGTGAGACACGCGGACACTGTTGCCTCTCCCCAGAAATTATATCCTCGAAGCCCTTCAGCCCATGCAGGAGCACCTGGGTGCCAACATTTTCTCCGGGAGGCGCCAGGGTGCTGGTTGCGTCTCTTTCTCGTGGTCACAAACTGCATAGCACTGTGCTGGGTTCCATGCTGATATTGGTTACCTAAAGCCAGGAGCATTACTTTCCCAGTGGGAGAGCTGAAAGTGCGGCCCCAAAGTGTGCTGAGAAACAGTGCGGTTGCTCGTGCTCTCTTCACCGTTAGAACGGCTTTGCGAAGGGCAAGGCAGTGTGACTAGAGATACCCTCTCTTTTCTGCTCCGTGCAGGAGGCTTTCCTGTCGCCCCATGTCCCTAAAGGGAACACTCTACGGTTCCACAAGGACCAGAGGATGGGTCAGGGATGCCCTCCATGAATGCACTAGTGCAGAGTTTGGCCAGGACACCTTAAGCATGTAGTGCATGACAGTTAGCATGCCTTTCTGGAGGCTGCTGCTGCCTAAGCATATGCCTTGGAAGAACACTGGGTGGCGGAAGTGTTCTTGGGGCCCTGTGCATCTGTCCACTATAAAAGTACCCCGGCTCATCTCTGTGAATGCAGAGTGAGCGGCAACAGCCTGTTCTCTTTGCCGGATAACTACATGGCCAAAACATTCAAAAGTACCCCTGAGCAGAGCTGTAAAACTTCGTACGTGGACCCTCAGGGCTCTCGGTGCGGAAGCTGAGGAGCAATAGGAAACACTGTGCGCAGTGTCCCTTCTGGATGTTCTTAACCTAGCAGCACTTTCTGGCTAGCCATGACTCGACTTTAGTGGCCGTCTTGCAAACGGACCGTTTGCCCCTGAACACGGCTAGGCTTCTGGCAGGTTCAGGGCACCGCACACTGATCACGAAGTACAAACAACCAAGGTCCGGGGATAGCCTCCACAATGCTTGCCGGCAGGCAGCCTTTGCCCAGAAGCCTCAGTCAAAGCAGTGACTTGACGCGAGTGTGCTGTTCAGGACTCCTAGGACTCCTGGGGGCTCACCACGTCGCATGGCAAAACACTGTGTCCCAGTGTGTCTTCCTGGGCGACCGCACCAAAAAGTGATACCTGAGGCAATTGGGACTGGTTCCCTGCACGAAGGATGAAAGGCAACACTCTGCTCTCTTCGCTGCCCACCTATTTGGCCAAGCGTTCCAAAGTCCTCCCGGACTCCGGCCTAGCAGCTCCTGGGTGTAATGCAGACGGTCCCCACAGCTGAACCACTGCTGCGATGAGGAAACACTGTGTTTACAGTTCATACTGGGAACCCTTACCTGCCGTGTCTCTGTGGGAGCAGAAGGTCGACTTCAGAGGCAGCCAGAAAAACGTACAGTTTGCCCTTTCAACGCTACCTGTGGTTTTGTGAGACACGCGGACACTGTTGCCTCTCCCCAGAAATTATATCCTCGAAGCCCTTCAGCCCATGCAGGAGCACCTGGGTGCCAACATTTTCTCCGGGAAGCGTCAGCGTGCGGGTTGCATCTGATACTCGTGGTCAAAAACTACAGAGCACTGTGCTGGGTTCCATGCTGATATTGGTTACCTAAAGCCAGGAGCATTACTTTCCCAGTGGGAGAGCTGAAAGTGCGGCCCCAAAGTGTGCTGAGAAACAGTGCGGTTGCTCGTGCTCTCTTCACCGTTAGAACGGCTTTGCGAAGGGCAAGGCAGTGTGACTGGAGATACCCTCTCTTTTCTCCTCCGTGCAGGAGGCTTTCCTGGCGCCCCATGTCCCTAAAGGGAACACTCTACGGTTCCACAAGGACCAGAGGATGGGTCAGGGATGCCCTCCATGAATGCACTAGTGCAGTGTTTGGCCAGGACACCTTAAGCATGTAGTGCATGACAGTTAGCATGCCTCTCTGGAGGCTGCTGCTGCCTCAGCATATGCCTTGGAAGAACACTGGGTGGCGGAAGTGTTCTTGGGGCCCTGCGCCTCTGTCCACTATAAAAGTACCCCGGCTCACCTCTGTGAATGCAGAGTGAGCCGCAACAGCCTGTTCTCTTTGCCGGATAACTACATGGCCAAAACATTCAAAAGTAGCCTTGAGCAGAGCTGTAAAACTTCGTACGTGGACCCTCAGGGCTCTCGGTGCGGAAGCTGAGGAGCAATAGGAAACACTGTGCGCAGTGTCCCTTCTGGATGTTCTTAACCTAGCAGCACTTTCTGGCTAGCCATGACTCGACTTTAGTGGCCGTCTTGCAAACGGACCGTTTGCCCCTGAACACGGCTAGGCTTCTGGCAGGTTCAGGGCACCGCACACTGATCACGAAGTACAAACAACCAAGGTCCGGGGATAGCCTCCACAATGCTTGCCGGCAGGCAGCCTTTGCCCAGAAGCCTCAGTCAAAGCAGTGACTTGACGCGAGTGTGCTGTTCAGGACTCCTAGGACTCCTGAGGGCTCACCACGTCGCATGGCAAAACACTGTGTCCCAGTGTGTCTTCCTGGGCGACCGCACCAAAAAGTGATACCTGAGGCAATTGGGACTGGTTCCCTGCACGAAGGATGAAAGGCAACACTCTGCTCTCTTCGCTGCCCACCTATTTGGCCAAGCGTTCCAAAGTCCTCCCGGACTCCGGCCTAGCAGCTCCTGGGTGTAATGCAGACGGTCCCCACAGCTGAACCACTGCTGCGATGAGGAAACACTGTGTTTACGGTTCATACTGGGAACACTTACCTGCCGTGTCTCTGTGGGAGCAGAAGGTCGACTTCAGAGGCAGCCAGAAAAACGTACAGTTTGCCCTTTCAACGCTACCTGTGGTTTCGTGAGACACGCGGACACTGTTGCCTCTCCCCAGAAATTATATCCTCGAAGCCCTTCAGCCCATGCAGGAGCACCTGGGTGCCAACATTTTCTCCGGGAAGCACCAGGATGCTGGTTGCGTGTCCTTCTCGTGGTCAAAAACTACAGAGCACTGTGCTGGGTTTCATGTTGATATTGGTCACCTAAAGGCAGGAGCATTACTTTCCCAGTGGGAGAGCTGAAAGTGCGGCCCCAAAGTGTGCTGAGAAACAGTGCGGTTGCTCGTGCTCTCTTCACCGTTAGAACGGCTTTGCGAAGGGCAAGGCAGTGTGACTAGAGATACCCTCTCTTTTCTGCTCCGTGCAGGAGGCTTTCCTGGCGCCCCATGTCCCTAAAGGGAACACTCTACGGTTCCACAAGGACCAGAGGATGGGTCAGGGATGCCCTCCATGAATGCACTAGTGCAGAGTTTGGCCAGGACACCTTAAGCATGTAGTGCATGACAGTTAGCATGCCTTTCTGGAGGCTGCTGCTGCCTCAGCATATGCCTTGGAAGAACACTGGGTGGCGGAAGTGTTCTTGGGGCCCTGCGCCTCTGTCCACTATAAAAGTACCCCGGCTCATCTCTGTGAATGCAGAGTGAGCGGCAACAGCCTGTTCTCTTTGCCGGATAACTACATGGCCAAAACATTCAAAAGTACCCCTGAGCAGAGCTGTAAAACTTCGTACGTGGACCCTCAGGGCTCTCGGTGCGGAAGCTGAGGAGCAATAGGAAACACTGTGCGCAGTGTCCCTTCTGGATGTTCTTAACCTAGCAGCACTTTCTGGCTAGCCATGACTCGACTTTAGTGGCCGTCTGGCAAACGGACCGTTTGCCCCTGAACACGGCTAGGCTTCTGGCAGGTTCAGGGCACCGCACACTGATCACCAAGTACAAACAACCAAGGTCCGGGGATAGCGTCCACAATGCTTGCCGGCAGGCAGCCTTTGCCCAGAAGCCTCAGTCAAAGCAGTGACTTGACGCGAGTGTGCTGTTCAGGACTCCTAGGACTCCTGGGGGCTCACCACGTCGCATGGCAAAACACTGTGTCCCCAGTGTGTCTTCCTGGGCGACCGCACCAAAAAGTGATACCTGAGGCAATTGGGACTGGTTCCCTGCACGAAGGATGAAAGGCAACACTCTGCTCTCTTCGCTGCCCACCTATTCGGCCAAGCGTTCCAAAGTCCTCCCGGACTCCGGCCTAGCAGCTCCTGGGTGTAATGCAGACGGTCCCCACAGCTGAACCACTGCTGCGATGAGGAAACACTGTGTTTACGGTTCATACTGGGAACCCTTACCTGCCGTGTCTCTGTGGGAGCAGAAGGTCGACTTCAGAGGCAGCCAGAGAAACGTACAGTTTACCCTTTCAACGCTACCTGTGGTTTTGTGAGACACGCGGACACTGTTGCCTCTCCCCAGAAATTATATCCTCGAAGCCCTTCAGCCCATGCAGGAGCACCTGGGTGCCAACATTTTCTCCGGGAGGCGCCAGGGTGCTGGTTGCGTCTCTTTCTCGTGGTCACAAACTGCATAGCACTGTGCTGGGTTCCATGCTGATATTGGTTACCTAAAGCCAGGAGCATTACTTTCCCAGTGGGAGAGCTGAAAGTGCGGCCCCAAAGTGTGCTGAGAAACAGTGCGGTTGCTCGTGCTCTCTTCACCGTTAGAACGGCTTTGCGAAGGGCAAGGCAGTGTGACTAGAGATACCCTCTCTTTTCTGCTCCGTGCAGGAGGCTTTCCTGTCGCCCCATGTCCCTAAAGGGAACACTCTACGGTTCCACAAGGACCAGAGGATGGGTCAGGGATGCCCTCCATGAATGCACTAGTGCAGAGTTTGGCCAGGACACCTTAAGCATGTAGTGCATGACAGTTAGCATGCCTTTCTGGAGGCTGCTGCTGCCTAAGCATATGCCTTGGAAGAACACTGGGTGGCGGAAGTGTTCTTGGGGCCCTGTGCATCTGTCCACTATAAAAGTACCCCGGCTCATCTCTGTGAATGCAGAGTGAGCGGCAACAGCCTGTTCTCTTTGCCGGATAACTACATGGCCAAAACATTCAAAAGTACCCCTGAGCAGAGCTGTAAAACTTCGTACGTGGACCCTCAGGGCTCTCGGTGCGGAAGCTGAGGAGCAATAGGAAACACTGTGCGCAGTGTCCCTTCTGGATGTTCTTAACCTAGCAGCACTTTCTGGCTAGCCATGACTCGACTTTAGTGGCCGTCTTGCAAACGGACCGTTTGCCCCTGAACACGGCTAGGCTTCTGGCAGGTTCAGGGCACCGCACACTGATCACGAAGTACAAACAACCAAGGTCCGGGGATAGCCTCCACAATGCTTGCCGGCAGGCAGCCTTTGCCCAGAAGCCTCAGTCAAAGCAGTGACTTGACGCGAGTGTGCTGTTCAGGACTCCTAGGACTCCTGGGGGCTCACCACGTCGCATGGCAAAACACTGTGTCCCAGTGTGTCTTCCTGGGCGACCGCACCAAAAAGTGATACCTGAGGCAATTGGGACTGGTTCCCTGCACGAAGGATGAAAGGCAACACTCTGCTCTCTTCGCTGCCCACCTATTTGGCCAAGCGTTCCAAAGTCCTCCCGGACTCCGGCCTAGCAGCTCCTGGGTGTAATGCAGACGGTCCCCACAGCTGAACCACTGCTGCGATGAGGAAACACTGTGTTTACAGTTCATACTGGGAACCCTTACCTGCCGTGTCTCTGTGGGAGCAGAAGGTCGACTTCAGAGGCAGCCAGAAAAACGTACAGTTTGCCCTTTCAACGCTACCTGTGGTTTTGTGAGACACGCGGACACTGTTGCCTCTCCCCAGAAATTATATCCTCGAAGCCCTTCAGCCCATGCAGGAGCACCTGGGTGCCAACATTTTCTCCGGGAAGCGTCAGCGTGCGGGTTGCATCTGATACTCGTGGTCAAAAACTACAGAGCACTGTGCTGGGTTCCATGCTGATATTGGTTACCTAAAGCCAGGAGCATTACTTTCCCAGTGGGAGAGCTGAAAGTGCGGCCCCAAAGTGTGCTGAGAAACAGTGCGGTTGCTCGTGCTCTCTTCACCGTTAGAACGGCTTTGCGAAGGGCAAGGCAGTGTGACTGGAGATACCCTCTCTTTTCTCCTCCGTGCAGGAGGCTTTCCTGGCGCCCCATGTCCCTAAAGGGAACACTCTACGGTTCCACAAGGACCAGAGGATGGGTCAGGGATGCCCTCCATGAATGCACTAGTGCAGTGTTTGGCCAGGACACCTTAAGCATGTAGTGCATGACAGTTAGCATGCCTCTCTGGAGGCTGCTGCTGCCTCAGCATATGCCTTGGAAGAACACTGGGTGGCGGAAGTGTTCTTGGGGCCCTGCGCCTCTGTCCACTATAAAAGTACCCCGGCTCACCTCTGTGAATGCAGAGTGAGCCGCAACAGCCTGTTCTCTTTGCCGGATAACTACATGGCCAAAACATTCAAAAGTAGCCTTGAGCAGAGCTGTAAAACTTCGTACGTGGACCCTCAGGGCTCTCGGTGCGGAAGCTGAGGAGCAATAGGAAACACTGTGCGCAGTGTCCCTTCTGGATGTTCTTAACCTAGCAGCACTTTCTGGCTAGCCATGACTCGACTTTAGTGGCCGTCTTGCAAACGGACCGTTTGCCCCTGAACACGGCTAGGCTTCTGGCAGGTTCAGGGCACCGCACACTGATCACGAAGTACAAACAACCAAGGTCCGGGGATAGCCTCCACAATGCTTGCCGGCAGGCAGCCTTTGCCCAGAAGCCTCAGTCAAAGCAGTGACTTGACGCGAGTGTGCTGTTCAGGACTCCTAGGACTCCTGAGGGCTCACCACGTCGCATGGCAAAACACTGTGTCCCAGTGTGTCTTCCTGGGCGACCGCACCAAAAAGTGATACCTGAGGCAATTGGGACTGGTTCCCTGCACGAAGGATGAAAGGCAACACTCTGCTCTCTTCGCTGCCCACCTATTTGGCCAAGCGTTCCAAAGTCCTCCCGGACTCCGGCCTAGCAGCTCCTGGGTGTAATGCAGACGGTCCCCACAGCTGAACCACTGCTGCGATGAGGAAACACTGTGTTTACGGTTCATACTGGGAACACTTACCTGCCGTGTCTCTGTGGGAGCAGAAGGTCGACTTCAGAGGCAGCCAGAAAAACGTACAGTTTGCCCTTTCAACGCTACCTGTGGTTTCGTGAGACACGCGGACACTGTTGCCTCTCCCCAGAAATTATATCCTCGAAGCCCTTCAGCACATGCAGGAGCACCTGGGTGCCAACATTTTCTCCGGGAAGCACCAGGATGCTGGTTGCGTGTCCTTCTCGTGGTCAAAAACTACAGAGCACTGTGCTGGGTTTCATGTTGATATTGGTCACCTAAAGGCAGGAGCATTACTTTCCCAGTGGGAGAGCTGAAAGTGCGGCCCCAAAGTGTGCTGAGAAACAGTGCGGTTGCTCGTGCTCTCTTCACCGTTAGAACGGCTTTGCGAAGGGCAAGGCAGTGTGACTAGAGATACCCTCTCTTTTCTGCTCCGTGCAGGAGGCTTTCCTGGCGCCCCATGTCCCTAAAGGGAACACTCTACGGTTCCACAAGGACCAGAGGATGGGTCAGGGATGCCCTCCATGAATGCACTAGTGCAGAGTTTGGCCAGGACACCTTAAGCATGTAGTGCATGACAGTTAGCATGCCTTTCTGGAGGCTGCTGCTGCCTCAGCATATGCCTTGGAAGAACACTGGGTGGCGGAAGTGTTCGTGGGGCCCTGCGCCTCTGTCCACTATAAAAGTACCCCGGCTCATCTCTGTGAATGCAGAGTGAGCGGCAACAGCCTGTTCTCTTTGCCGGATAACTACATGGCCAAAACATTCAAAAGTACCCCTGAGCAGAGCTGTAAAACTTCGTACGTGGACCCTCAGGGCTCTCGGTGCGGAAGCTGAGGAGCAATAGGAAACACTGTGCGCAGTGTCCCTTCTGGATGTTCTTAACCTAGCAGCACTTTCTGGCTAGCCATGACTCGACTTTAGTGGCCGTCTGGCAAACGGACCGTTTGCCCCTGAACACGGCTAGGCTTCTGGCAGGTTCAGGGCACCGCACACTGATCACCAAGTACAAACAACCAAGGTCCGGGGATAGCGTCCACAATGCTTGCCGGCAGGCAGCCTTTGCCCAGAAGCCTCAGTCAAAGCAGTGACTTGACGCGAGTGTGCTGTTCAGGACTCCTAGGACTCCTGGGGGCTCACCACGTCGCATGGCAAAACACTGTGTCCCCAGTGTGTCTTCCTGGGCGACCGCACCAAAAAGTGATACCTGAGGCAATTGGGACTGGTTCCCTGCACGAAGGATGAAAGGCAACACTCTGCTCTCTTCGCTGCCCACCTATTCGGCCAAGCGTTCCAAAGTCCTCCCGGACTCCGGCCTAGCAGCTCCTGGGTGTAATGCAGACGGTCCCCACAGCTGAACCACTGCTGCGATGAGGAAACACTGTGTTTACGGTTCATACTGGGAACCCTTACCTGCCGTGTCTCTGTGGGAGCAGAAGGTCGACTTCAGAGGCAGCCAGAGAAACGTACAGTTTACCCTTTCAACGCTACCTGTGGTTTTGTGAGACACGCGGACACTGTTGCCTCTCCCCAGAAATTATATCCTCGAAGCCCTTCAGCCCATGCAGGAGCACCTGGGTGCCAACATTTTCTCCGGGAGGCGCCAGGGTGCTGGTTGCGTCTCTTTCTCGTGGTCACAAACTGCATAGCACTGTGCTGGGTTCCATGCTGATATTGGTTACCTAAAGCCAGGAGCATTACTTTCCCAGTGGGAGAGCTGAAAGTGCGGCCCCAAAGTGTGCTGAGAAACAGTGCGGTTGCTCGTGCTCTCTTCACCGTTAGAACGGCTTTGCGAAGGGCAAGGCAGTGTGACTAGAGATACCCTCTCTTTTCTGCTCCGTGCAGGAGGCTTTCCTGTCGCCCCATGTCCCTAAAGGGAACACTCTACGGTTCCACAAGGACCAGAGGATGGGTCAGGGATGCCCTCCATGAATGCACTAGTGCAGAGTTTGGCCAGGACACCTTAAGCATGTAGTGCATGACAGTTAGCATGCCTTTCTGGAGGCTGCTGCTGCCTAAGCATATGCCTTGGAAGAACACTGGGTGGCGGAAGTGTTCTTGGGGCCCTGTGCATCTGTCCACTATAAAAGTACCCCGGCTCATCTCTGTGAATGCAGAGTGAGCGGCAACAGCCTGTTCTCTTTGCCGGATAACTACATGGCCAAAACATTCAAAAGTACCCCTGAGCAGAGCTGTAAAACTTCGTACGTGGACCCTCAGGGCTCTCGGTGCGGAAGCTGAGGAGCAATAGGAAACACTGTGCGCAGTGTCCCTTCTGGATGTTCTTAACCTAGCAGCACTTTCTGGCTAGCCATGACTCGACTTTAGTGGCCGTCTTGCAAACGGACCGTTTGCCCCTGAACACGGCTAGGCTTCTGGCAGGTTCAGGGCACCGCACACTGATCACGAAGTACAAACAACCAAGGTCCGGGGATAGCCTCCACAATGCTTGCCGGCAGGCAGCCTTTGCCCAGAAGCCTCAGTCAAAGCAGTGACTTGACGCGAGTGTGCTGTTCAGGACTCCTAGGACTCCTGGGGGCTCACCACGTCGCATGGCAAAACACTGTGTCCCAGTGTGTCTTCCTGGGCGACCGCACCAAAAAGTGATACCTGAGGCAATTGGGACTGGTTCCCTGCACGAAGGATGAAAGGCAACACTCTGCTCTCTTCGCTGCCCACCTATTTGGCCAAGCGTTCCAAAGTCCTCCCGGACTCCGGCCTAGCAGCTCCTGGGTGTAATGCAGACGGTCCCCACAGCTGAACCACTGCTGCGATGAGGAAACACTGTGTTTACAGTTCATACTGGGAACCCTTACCTGCCGTGTCTCTGTGGGAGCAGAAGGTCGACTTCAGAGGCAGCCAGACAAACGTACAGTTTGCCCTTTCAACGCTACCTGTGGTTTTGTGAGACACGCGGACACTGTTGCCTCTCCCCAGAAATTATATCCTCGAAGCCCTTCAGCCCATGCAGGAGCACCTGGGTGCCAACGTTTTCTCCGGGCAGCGTCAGCGTGCGGGTTGCATCTGATACTCGTGGTCAAAAACTACAGAGCACTGTGCTGGGTTCCATGCTGATATTGGTTACCTAAAGCCAGGAGCATTACTTTCCCAGTGGGAGAGCTGAAAGTGCGGCCCCAAAGTGTGCTGAGAAACAGTGCGGTTGCTCGTGCTCTCTTCACCGTTAGAACGGCTTTGCGAAGGGCAAGGCAGTGTGACTGGAGATACCCTCTCTTTTCTCCTCCGTGCAGGAGGCTTTCCTGGCGCCCCATGTCCCTAAAGGGAACACTCTACGGTTCCACAAGGACCAGAGGATGGGTCAGGGATGCCCTCCATGAATGCACTAGTGCAGTGTTTGGCCAGGACACCTTAAGCATGTAGTGCATGACAGTTAGCATGCCTCTCTGGAGGCTGCTGCTGCCTCAGCATATGCCTTGGAAGAACACTGGGTGGCGGAAGTGTTCTTGGGGCCCTGCGCCTCTGTCCACTATAAAAGTACCCCGGCTCATCTCTGTGAATGCAGAGTGAGCGGCAACAGCCTGTTCTCTTTGCCGGATAACTACATGGCCAAAACATTCAAAAGTACCCCTGAGCAGAGCTGTAAAACTTCGTACGTGGACCCTCAGGGCTCTCGGTGCGGAAGCTGAGGAGCAATAGGAAACACTGTGCGCAGTGTCCCTTCTGGATGTTCTTAACCTAGCAGCACTTTCTGGCTAGCCATGACTCGACTTTAGTGGCCGTCTGGCAAACGGACCGTTTGCCCCTGAACACGGCTAGGCTTCTGGCAGGTTCAGGGCACCGCACACTGATCACGAAGTACAAACAACCAAGGTCCAGGGATAGCCTCCACAATGCTTGCCGGCAGGCAGCCTTTGCCCAGAAGCCTCAGTCAAAGCAGTGACTTGACGCGAGTGTGCTGTTCAGGACTCCTGGGGGCTCACCACGTCGCATGGCAAAACACTGTGTCCCCAGTGTGTCTTCCTGGGCGACCGCACCAAAAAGTGATACCTGAGGCAATTGGGACTGGTTCCCTGCACGAAGGATGAAAGGCAACACTCTGCTCTCTTCGCTGCCCACCTATTTGGCCAAGCGTTCCAAAGTCCTCCCGGACTCCGGCCTAGCAGCTCCTGGGTGTAATGCAGACGGTCCCCACAGCTGAACCACTGCTGCGATGAGGAAACACTGTGTTTACAGTTCATACTGGGAACCCTTACCTGCCGTGTCTCTGTGGGAGCAGAAGGTCGACTTCAGAGGCAGCCAGAAAAACGTACAGTTTGCCCTTTCAACGCTACCTGTGGTTTTGTGAGACACGCGGACACTGTTGCCTCTCCCCAGAAATTATATCCTCGAAGCCCTTCAGCCCATGCAGGAGCACCTGGGTGCCAACATTTTCTCCGGGAAGCGTCAGCGTGCGGGTTGCATCTGATACTCGTGGTCAAAAACTACAGAGCACTGTGCTGGGTTCCATGCTGATATTGGTTACCTAAAGCCAGGAGCATTACTTTCCCAGTGGGAGAGCTGAAAGTGCGGCCCCAAAGTGTGCTGAGAAACAATGCGGTTGCTCGTGCTCGCTTCACCGTTAGAACGGCTTTGCGAAGGGCAAGGCAGTGTGACTGGAGATACCCTCTCTTTTCTCCTCCGTGCAGGAGGCTTTCCTGGCGCCCCATGTCCCTAAAGGGAACACTCTACGGTTCCACAAGGACCAGAGGATGGGTCAGGGATGCCCTCCATGAATGCACTAGTGCAGTGTTTGGCCAGGACACCTTAAGCATGTAGTGCATGACAGTTAGCATGCCTCTCTGGAGGCTGCTGCTGCCTCAGCATATGCCTTGGAAGAACACTGGGTGGCGGAAGTGTTCTTGGGGCCCTGCGCCTCTGTCCACTATAAAAGTACCCCGGCTCACCTCTGTGAATGCAGAGTGAGCCGCAACAGCCTGTTCTCTTTGCCGGATAACTACATGGCCAAAACATTCAAAAGTAGCCTTGAGCAGAGCTGTAAAACTTCGTACGTGGACCCTCAGGGCTCTCGGTGCGGAAGCTGAGGAGCAATAGGAAACACTGTGCGCAGTGTCCCTTCTGGATGTTCTTAACCTAGCAGCACTTTCTGGCTAGCCATGACTCGACTTTAGTGGCCGTCTTGCAAACGGACCGTTTGCCCCTGAACACGGCTAGGCTTCTGGCAGGTTCAGGGCACCGCACACTGATCACGAAGTACAAACAACCAAGGTCCGGGGATAGCCTCCACAATGCTTGACGGCAGGCAGCCTTTGCCCAGAAGCCTCAGTCAAAGCAGTGACTTGACGCGAGTGTGCTGTTCAGGACTCCTAGGACCCCTGAGGGCTCACCACGTCGCATGGCAAAACACTGTGTCCCAGTGTGTCTTCCTGGGCGACCGCACCAAAAAGTGATACCTGAGGCAATTGGGACTGGTTCCCTGCACGACGGATGAAAGGCAACACTCTGCTCTCTTCGCTGCCCACCTATTTGGCCAAGCGTTCCAAAGTCCTCCCGGACTCCGGCCTAGCAGCTCCTGGGTGTAATGCAGACGGTCCCCACAGCTGAACCACTGCTGCGATGAGGAAACACTGTGTTTACGGTTCATACTGGGAACACTTACCTGCCGTGTCTCTGTGGGAGCAGAAGGTCGACTTCAGAGGCAGCCAGAAAAACATACAGTTTGCCCTTTCAACGCTACCTGTGGTTTCGTGAGACACGCGGACACTGTTGCCTCTCCCCAGAAATTATATCCTCGAAGCCCTTCAGCCCATGCAGGAGCACCTGGGTGCCAACATTTTCTCCGGGAAGCGTCAGCGTGCGGGTTGCATCTCTTTCTCGTGGTCAGAAACTACAGAGCACTGTGCTGGGTTCCATGCTGATATTGGTTACCTAAAGCCAGGAGCATTACTTTCCCAGTGGGAGAGCTGAAAGTGCGGCCCCAAAGTGTGCTGAGAAACAGTGCGGTTGCTCGTGCTCGCTTCACCGTTAGAACGGCTTTGCGAAGGGCAAGGCAGTGTGACTGGAGAAACCCTCTCTTTTCTCCTCCGTGCAGGAGGCTTTCCTGGCGCCCCATGTCCCTAAAGGGAACACTCTACGGTTCCACAAGGACCAGAGGATGGGTCAGGGATACCCTCCATGAATGCACTAGTGCAGAGTTTGGCCAGGACACCTTAAGCATGTAGTGCATGACAGTTAGCATGCCTTTCTGGAGGCTGCTGCTGCCTCAGCATATGCCTTGGAAGAACACTGGGTGGCGGAAGTGTTCTTGGGGCCCTGCGCCTCTGTCCACTATAAAAGTACCCCGGCTCATCTCTGTGAATGCAGAGTGAGCGGCAACAGCCTGTTCTCTTTGCCGGATAACTACATGGCCAAAACATTCAAAAGTACCCCTGAGCAGAGCTGTAAAACTTCGTACGTGGACCCTCAGGGCTCTCGGTGCGGAAGCTGAGGAGCAATAGGAAACACGGTGCGCAGTGTCCTTTCTGGGTGTTCTTAACCTAGCGGCACTTTCTGGCAAGCCATGACTTGACTTTAGAGGCAGTCTTGCAAACGGACCATTTGCCCCTGAACACTGCTAAGCTGCTGGCAGGTTCAGGGCACCGCACACTGATCACGAAGTACAAACAACCAAGGTCCGGGGATAGCATCCACAATGCTTGCCGGCAGGCAGCCTTTGCCCAGAAGCCTCAGTCAAAGCAGTGACTTGACGCGAGTGTGCTGTTCAGGACTCCTAGGACTCCTGGGGGCTCACCACGTCGCATGGCAAAACACTGTGTCCCAGTGTGTCTTCCTGGGCGACCGCACCAAAAAGTGATACCTGAGGCAATTGGGACTGGTTTCCTGCACGAAGGATGAAAGGCAACACTCTGCTCTCTTCGCTGCCCACCTATTTGGCCAAGCGTTCCAAAGTCCTCCCGGACGCCGGACTATCAGCTCCTAGGTGTAATGCAGACGGTCCCCACAGCTGAACCACTGCTGCGATGAGGAAACACTGTGTTTACGGTTCATACTGGGAACCCTTACATGCCGTGTCTCTGTGGGAGCAGAAGGTCGACTTCAGAGGCAGCCAGACAAACGTACAGTTTGCCCTTTCAACGCTACCTGTGGTTTCGTGAGACACGCGGACACTGTTGCCTCTCCCCAGAAATTATATCCTCGAAGCCCTTCAGCCCATGCAGGAGCACCTGGGTGCCAACATTTTCTCCGGGAAGCACCAGGATGCTGGTTGCGTGTCCTTCTCGTGGTCAAAAACTACAGAGCACTGTGCTGGGTTTCATGTTGATATTGGTCACCTAAAGGCAGGAGCATTACTTTCCCAGTGGGAGAGCTGAAAGTGCGGTCCCAAAGTGTGCTGAGAAACAGTGCGGTTGCTCGTGCTCTCTTCACCGTTAGAACGGCTTTGCGAAGGGCAAGGCAGTGTGACTAGAGATACCCTCTCTTTTCTGCTCCGTGCAGGAGGCTTTCCTGGCGCCCCATGTCCCTAAAGGGAACACTCTACGGTTCCACAAGGACCAGAGGATGGGTCAGGGGTGCCCTCCATGAATGCACTAGTGCAGAGTTTGGCCAGGACACCTTAAGCATGTAGTGCATGACAGTTAGCATGCCTTTCTGGAGGCTGCTGCTGCCTCAGCATATGCCTTGGAAGAACACTGGGTGGCGGAAGTGTTCTTGGGGCCCTGCGCCTCTGTCCACTATAAAAGTACCCCGGCTCATCTCTGTGAATGCAGAGTGAGCGGCAACAGCCTGTTCTCTTTGCCGGATAACTACATGGCCAAAACATTCAAAAGTACCCCTGAGCAGAGCTGTAAAACTTCGTACGTGGACCCTCAGGGCTCTCGGTGCGGAAGCTGAGGAGCAATAGGAAACACTGTGCGCAGTGTCCCTTCTGGATGTTCTTAACCTAGCAGCACTTTCTGGCTAGCCATGACTCGACTTTAGTGGCCGTCTGGCAAACGGACCGTTTGCCCCTGAACACGGCTAGGCTTCTGGCAGGTTCAGGGCACCGCACACTGATCACCAAGTACAAACAACCAAGGTCCGGGGATAGCCTCCACAATGCTTGCCGGCAGGCAGCCTTTGCCCAGAAGCCTCAGTCAAAGCAGTGACTTGACGCGAGTGTGCTGTTCAGGACTCCTAGGACTCCTGGGGGCTCACCACGTCGCATGGCAAAACACTGTGTCCCCAGTGTGTCTTCCTGGGCGACCGCACCAAAAAGTGATACCTGAGGCAATTGGGACTGGTTCCCTGCACGAAGGATGAAAGGCAACACTCTGCTCTCTTCGCTGCCCACCTATTCGGCCAAGCGTTCCAAAGTCCTCCCGGACTCCGGCCTAGCAGCTCCTGGGTGTAATCAGACGGTCCCCACAGCTGAACCACTGCTGCGATGAGGAAACACTGTGTTTACGGTTCATACTGGGAACCCTTACCTGCCGTGTCTCTGTGGGAGCAGAAGGTCGACTTCAGAGGCAGCCAGAGAAACGTACAGTTTACCCTTTCAACGCTACCTGTGGTTTTGTGAGACACGCGGACACTGTTGCCTCTCCCCAGAAATTATATCCTCGAAGCCCTTCAGCCCATGCAGGAGCACCTGGGTGCCAACATTTTCTCCGGGAGGCGCCAGGGTGCTGGTTGCGTCTCTTTCTCGTGGTCACAAACTGCATAGCACTGTGCTGGGTTCCATGCTGATATTGGTTACCTAAAGCCAGGAGCATTACTTTCCCAGTGGGAGAGCTGAAAGTGCGGCCCCAAAGTGTGCTGAGAAACAGTGCGGTTGCTCGTGCTCTCTTCACCGTTAGAACGGCTTTGCGAAGGGCAAGGCAGTGTGACTAGAGATACCCTCTCTTTTCTGCTCCGTGCAGGAGGCTTTCCTGTCGCCCCATGTCCCTAAAGGGAACACTCTACGGTTCCACAAGGACCAGAGGATGGGTCAGGGATGCCCTCCATGAATGCACTAGTGCAGAGTTTGGCCAGGACACCTTAAGCATGTAGTGCATGACAGTTAGCATGCCTTTCTGGAGGCTGCTGCTGCCTAAGCATATGCCTTGGAAGAACACTGGGTGGCGGAAGTGTTCTTGGGGCCCTGTGCATCTGTCCACTATAAAAGTACCCCGGCTCATCTCTGTGAATGCAGAGTGAGCGGCAACAGCCTGTTCTCTTTGCCGGATAACTACATGGCCAAAACATTCAAAAGTAGCCCTGAGCAGAGCTGTAAAACTTCGTACGTGGACCCTCAGGGCTTTCGGTGTGGAAGCTGAGGAGCAATAGGAAACACTGTGCGCAGCGTCCCTTCTGGATGTTCTTAACCTAGCAGCACTTTCTGGCTAGCCATGACTCGACTTTAGTGGCCGTCTTGCAAACGGACCGTTTGCCCCTGAACACGGCTAGGCTTCTGGCAGGTTCAGGGCACCGCACACTGATCACGAAGTACAAACAACCAAGGTCCGGGGATAGCCTCCACAATGCTTGCCGGCAGGCAGCCTTTGCCCAGAAGCCTCAGTCAAAGCAGTGACTTGACGCGAGTGTGCTGTTCAGGACTCCTAGGACTCCTGGGGGCTCACCACGTCGCATGGCAAAACACTGTGTCCCAGTGTGTCTTCCTGGGCGACCGCACCAAAAAGTGATACCTGAGGCAATTGGGACTGGTTCCCTGCACGAAGGATGAAAGGCAACACTCTGCTCTCTTCGCTGCCCACCTATTTGGCCAAGCGTTCCAAAGTCCTCCCGGACTCCGGCCTAGCAGCTCCTGGGTGTAATGCAGACGGTCCCCACAGCTGAACCACTGCTGCGATGAGGAAACACTGTGTTTACAGTTCATACTGGGAACCCTTACCTGCCGTGTCTCTGTGGGAGCAGAAGGTCGACTTCAGAGGCAGCCAGACAAATGTACAGTTTGCCCTTTCAACGCTACCTGTGGTTTTGTGAGACACGCGGACACTGTTGCCTCTCCCCAGAAATTATATCCTCGAAGCCCTTCAGCCCATGCAGGAGCACCTGGGTGCCAACGTTTTCTCCGGGCAGCGTCAGCGTGCGGGTTGCATCTCATTCTCGTGGTCAAAAACTACAGAGCACTGTGCTGGGTTCCATGCTGATATTGGTTACCTAAAGCCAGGAGCATTACTTTCCCAGTGGGAGAGCTGAAAGTGCGGCCCCAAAGTGTGCTGAGAAACAGTGCGGTTGCTCGTGCTCTCTTCACCGTTAGAACGGCTTTGCGAAGGGCAAGGCAGTGTGACTGGAGAAACCCTCTCTTTTCTCCTCCGTGCAGGAGGCTTTCCTGGCGCCCCATGTCCCTAAAGGGAACACTCTACGGTTCCACAAGGACCAGAGGATGGGTCAGGGATGCCCTCCATGAATGCACTAGTGCAGAGTTTGGCCAGGACACCTTAAGCATGTAGTGCATGACAGTTAGCATGCCTTTCTGGAGGCTGCTGCTGCCTCAGCATATGCCTTGGAAGAACACTGGGTGGCGGAAGTGTTCTTGGGGCCCTGCGCCTCTGTCCACTATAAAAGTGCCCCGGTTCATCTCTGTGAATGCAGAGTGAGCCGCAACAGCCTGTTCTCTTTGCCGGATAACTACATGGCCAAAACATTCAAAAGTACCCCTGAGCAGAGCTGTAAAACTTCGTACGTGGACCCTCAGGGCTCTCGGTGCGGAAGCTGAGGAGCAATAGGAAACACTGTGCGCAGTGTCCCTTCTGGATGTTCTTAACCTAGCAGCACTTTCTGGCTAGCCATGACTCGACTTTAGAGGCAGTCTTGCAAACGGACCATTTGCCCCTGAACACTGCTAAGCTGCTGGCAGGTTCAGGGCACCGCACACTGATCACGAAGTACAAACAACCAAGGTCCGGGGATAGCCTCCACAATGCTTGCCGGCAGGCAGCCTTTGCCCAGAAGCCTCAGTCAAAGCAGTGACTTGACGCGAGTGTGCTGTTCAGGACTCCTAGGACTCCTGAGGGCTCACCACGTCGCATGGCAAAACACTGTGTCCCAGTGTGTCTTCCTGGGCGACCGCACCAAAAAGTGATACCTGAGGCAATTGGGACTGGTTCCCTGCACGAAGGATGAAAGGCAACACTCTGCTCTCTTCGCTGCCCACCTATTTGGCCAAGCGTTCCAAAGTCCTCCCGGACGCCGGACTATCAGCTCCTAGGTGTAATGCAGACGGTCCCCACAGCTGAACCACTGCTGCGATGAGGAAACACTGTGTTTACGGTTCATACTGGGAACCCTTACATGCCGTGTCTCTGTGGGAGCAGAAGGTCGACTTCAGAGGCAGCCAGACAAACGTACAGTTTGCCCTTTCAACGCTACCTGTGGTTTCGTGAGACACGCGGACACTGTTGCCTCTCCCCAGAAATTATATCCTCGAAGCCCTTCAGCCCATGCAGGAGCACCTGGGTGCCAACATTTTCTCCGGGAAGCGTCAGCGTGCGGGTTGCATCTGATACTCGTGGTCAAAAACTACAGAGCACTGTGCTGGGTTCCATGCTGATATTGGTTACCTAAAGCCAGGAGCATTACTTTCCCAGTGGGAGAGCTGAAAGTGCGGCCCCAAAGTGTGCTGAGAAACAATGCGGTTGCTCGTGCTCGCTTCACCGTTAGAACGGCTTTGCGAAGGGCAAGGCAGTGTGACTGGAGATACCCTCTCTTTTCTCCTCCGTGCAGGAGGCTTTCCTGGCGCCCCATGTCCCTAAAGGGAACACTCTACGGTTCCACAAGGACCAGAGGATGGGTCAGGGATGCCCTCCATGAATGCACTAGTGCAGTGTTTGGCCAGGACACCTTAAGCATGTAGTGCATGACAGTTAGCATGCCTCTCTGGAGGCTGCTGCTGCCTCAGCATATGCCTTGGAAGAACACTGGGTGGCGGAAGTGTTCTTGGGGCCCTGCGCCTCTGTCCACTATAAAAGTACCCCGGCTCACCTCTGTGAATGCAGAGTGAGCCGCAACAGCCTGTTCTCTTTGCCGGATAACTACATGGCCAAAACATTCAAAAGTAGCCTTGAGCAGAGCTGTAAAACTTCGTACGTGGACCCTCAGGGCTCTCGGTGCGGAAGCTGAGGAGCAATAGGAAACACTGTGCGCAGTGTCCCTTCTGGATGTTCTTAACCTAGCAGCACTTTCTGGCTAGCCATGACTCGACTTTAGTGGCCGTCTTGCAAACGGACCGTTTGCCCCTGAACACGGCTAGGCTTCTGGCAGGTTCAGGGCACCGCACACTGATCACGAAGTACAAACAACCAAGGTCCGGGGATAGCCTCCACAATGCTTGCCGGCAGGCAGCCTTTGCCCAGAAGCCTCAGTCAAAGCAGTGACTTGACGCGAGTGTGCTGTTCAGGACTCCTAGGACTCCTGAGGGCTCACCACGTCGCATGGCAAAACACTGTGTCCCAGTGTGTCTTCCTGGGCGACCGCACCAAAAAGTGATACCTGAGGCAATTGGGACTGGTTCCCTGCACGAAGGATGAAAGGCAACACTCTGCTCTCTTCGCTGCCCACCTATTTGGCCAAGCGTTCCAAAGTCCTCCCGGACTCCGGCCTAGCAGCTCCTGGGTGTAATGCAGACGGTCCCCACAGCTGAACCACTGCTGCGATGAGGAAACACTGTGTTTACGGTTCATACTGGGAACACTTACCTGCCGTGTCTCTGTGGGAGCAGAAGGTCGACTTCAGAGGCAGCCAGAAAAACGTACAGTTTGCCCTTTCAACGCTACCTGTGGTTTCGTGAGACACGCGGACACTGTTGCCTCTCCCCAGAAATTATATCCTCGAAGCCCTTCAGCCCATGCAGGAGCACCTGGGTGCCAACATTTTCTCCGGGAAGCGTCAGCGTGCGGGTTGCATCTCTTTCTCGTGGTCAGAAACTACAGAGCACTGTGCTGGGTTCCATGCTGATATTGGTTACCTAAAGCCAGGAGCATTACTTTCCCAGTGGGAGAGCTGAAAGTGCGGCCCCAAAGTGTGCTGAGAAACAGTGCGGTTGCTCGTGCTCGCTTCACCGTTAGAACGGCTTTGCGAAGGGCAAGGCAGTGTGACTGGAGAAACCCTCTCTTTTCTCCTCCGTGCAGGAGGCTTTCCTGGCGCCCCATGTCCCTAAAGGGAACACTCTACGGTTCCACAAGGACCAGAGGATGGGTCAGGGATGCCCTCCATGAATGCACTAGTGCAGAGTTTGGCCAGGACACCTTAAGCATGTAGTGCATGACAGTTAGCATGCCTTTCTGGAGGCTGCTGCTGCCTCAGCATATGCCTTGGAAGAACACTGGGTGGCGGAAGTGTTCTTGGGGCCCTGCGCCTCTGTCCACTATAAAAGTACCCCGGCTCATCTCTGTGAATGCAGAGTGAGCGGCAACAGCCTGTTCTCTTTGCCGGATAACTACATGGCCAAAACATTCAAAAGTAGCCCTGAGCAGAGCTGTAAAACTTCGTACGTGGACCCTCAGGGCTCTCGGTGCGGAAGCTGAGGAGCAATAGGAAACACGGTGCGCAGTGTCCTTTCTGGGTGTTCTTAACCTAGCGGCACTTTCTGGCAAGCCATGACTTGACTTTAGAGGCAGTCTTGCAAACGGACCATTTGCCCCTGAACACTGCTAAGCTGCTGGCAGGTTCAGGGCACCGCACACTGATCACGAAGTACAAACAACCAAGGTCCGGGGATAGCATCCACAATGCTTGCCGGCAGGCAGCCTTTGCCCAGAAGCCTCAGTCAAAGCAGTGACTTGACACGAGTGTGCTGTTCAGGACTCCTAGGACTCCTGGGGGCTCACCACGTCGCATGGCAAAACACTGTGTCCCAGTGTGTCTTCCTGGGCGACCGCACCAAAAAGTGATACCTGAGGCAATTGGGACTGGTTCCCTGCACGAAGGATGAAAGGCAACACTCTGCTCTCTTCGCTGCCCACCTATTTGGCCAAGCGTTCCAAAGTCCTCCCGGACGCCGGACTATCAGCTCCTAGGTGTAATGCAGACGGTCCCCACAGCTGAACCACTGCTGCGATGAGGAAACACTGTGTTTACGGTTCATACTGGGAACCCTTACATGCCGTGTCTCTGTGGGAGCAGAAGGTCGACTTCAGAGGCAGCCAGACAAACGTACAGTTTGCCCTTTCAACGCTACCTGTGGTTTCGTGAGACACGCGGACACTGTTGCCTCTCCCCAGAAATTATATCCTCGAAGCCCTTCAGCCCATGCAGGAGCACCTGGGTGCCAACATTTTCTCCGGGAAGCGTCAGCGTGCGGGTTGCATCTGATACTCGTGGTCAAAAACTACAGAGCACTGTGCTGGGTTCCATGCTGATATTGGTTACCTAAAGCCAGGAGCATTACTTTCCCAGTGGGAGAGCTGAAAGTGCGGCCCCAAAGTGTGCTGAGAAACAATGCGGTTGCTCGTGCTCGCTTCACCGTTAGAACGGCTTTGCGAAGGGCAAGGCAGTGTGACTGGAGATACCCTCTCTTTTCTCCTCCGTGCAGGAGGCTTTCCTGGCGCCCCATGTCCCTAAAGGGAACACTCTACGGTTCCACAAGGACCAGAGGATGGGTCAGGGATGCCGTCCATGAATGCACTAGTGCAGAGTTTGACCAGGACACCTTAAGCATGTAGTGCATGACAGTTAGCATGCCTTTCTGGAGGCTGCTGCTGCCTCAGCATATGCCTTGGAAGAACACTGGGTGGCGGAAGTGTTCTTGGGGCCCTGCGCCTCTGTCCACTATAAAAGTACCCCGGCTCATCTCTGTGAATGCAGAGTGAGCGGCAACAGCCTGTTCTCTTTGCCGGATAACTACATGGCCAAAACATTCAAAAGTACCCCTGAGCAGAGCTGTAAAACTTCGTACGTGGACCCTCAGGGCTCTCGGTGCGGAAGCTGAGGAGCAATAGGAAACACATTGCGCAGTGTCCCTTCTGGATGTTCTTAACCTAGCAGCACTTTCTGGCTAGCCATGACTCGACTTTAGTGGCCGTCTGGCAAACGGACCGTTTGCCCCTGAACACGGCTAGGCTTCTGGCAGGTTCAGGGCACCGCACACTGATCACCAAGTACAAACAACCAAGGTCCGGGGATAGCCTCCACAATGCTTGCCGGCAGGCAGCCTTTGCCCAGAAGCCTCAGTCAAAGCAGTGACTTGACGCGAGTGTGCTGTTCAGGACTCCTGGGGGCTCACCACGTCGCATGGCAAAACACTGTGTCCCCAGTGTGTCTTCCTGGGCGACCGCACCAAAAAGTGATACCTGAGGCAATTGGGACTGGTTCCCTGCACGAAGGATGAAAGGCAACACTCTGCTCTCTTCGCTGCCCACCTATTTGGCCAAGCGTTCCAAAGTCCTCCCGGACTCCGGCCTAGCAGCTCCTGGGTGTAATGCAGACGGTCCCCACAGCTGAACCACTGCTGCGATGAGAAAACACTGTGTTTACAGTTCATACTGGGAACCCTTACCTGCCGTGTCTCTGTGGGAGCAGAAGGTCGACTTCAGAGGCAGCCAGAAAAACGTACAGTTTGCCCTTTCAACGCTACCTGTGGTTTTGTGAGACACGCGGACACTGTTGCCTCTCCCCAGAAATTATATCCTCGAAGCCCTTCAGCCCATGCAGGAGCACCTGGGTGCCAACATTTTCTCCGGGAAGCGTCAGCGTGCGGGTTGCATCTGATACTCGTGGTCAAAAACTACAGAGCACTGTGCTGGGTTCCATGCTGATATTGGTTACCTAAAGCCAGGAGCATTACTTTCCCAGTGGGAGAGCTGAAAGTGCGGCCCCAAAGTGTGCTGAGAAACAATGCGGTTGCTCGTGCTCGCTTCACCGTTAGAACGGCTTTGCGAAGGGCAAGGCAGTGTGACTGGAGATACCCTCTCTTTTCTCCTCCGTGCAGGAGGCTTTCCTGGCGCCCCATGTCCCTAAAGGGAACACTCTACGGTTCCACAAGGACCAGAGGATGGGTCAGGGATGCCCTCCATGAATGCACTAGTGCAGTGTTTGGCCAGGACACCTTAAGCATGTAGTGCATGACAGTTAGCATGCCTCTCTGGAGGCTGCTGCTGCCTCAGCATATGCCTTGGAAGAACACTGGGTGGCGGAAGTGTTCTTGGGGCCCTGCGCCTCTGTCCACTATAAAAGTACCCCGGCTCACCTCTGTGAATGCAGAGTGAGCCGCAACAGCCTGTTCTCTTTGCCGGATAACTACATGGCCAAAACATTCAAAAGTAGCCTTGAGCAGAGCTGTAAAACTTCGTACGTGGACCCTCAGGGCTCTCGGTGCGGAAGCTGAGGAGCAATAGGAAACACTGTGCGCAGTGTCCCTTCTGGATGTTCTTAACCTAGCAGCACTTTCTGGCTAGCCATGACTCGACTTTAGTGGCCGTCTTGCAAACGGACCGTTTGCCCCTGAACACGGCTAGGCTTCTGGCAGGTTCAGGGCACCGCACACTGATCACGAAGTACAAACAACCAAGGTCCGGGGATAGCCTACACAATGCTTGCCGGCAGGCAGCCTTTGCCCAGAAGCCTCAGTCAAAGCAGTGACTTGACGCGAGTGTGCTGTTCAGGACTCCTAGGACTCCTGAGGGCTCACCACGTCGCATGGCAAAACACTGTGTCCCAGTGTGTCTTCCTGGGCGACCGCACCAAAAAGTGATACCTGAGGCAATTGGGACTGGTTCCCTGCACGAAGGATGAAAGGCAACACTCTGCTCTCTTCGCTGCCCACCTATTTGGCCAAGCGTTCCAAAGTCCTCCCGGACTCCGGCCTAGCAGCTCCTGGGTGTAATGCAGACGGTCCCCACAGCTGAACCACTGCTGCGATGAGGAAACACTGTGTTTACGGTTCATACTGGGAACACTTACCTGCCGTGTCTCTGTGGGAGCAGAAGGTCGACTTCAGAGGCAGCCAGAAAAACGTACAGTTTGCCCTTTCAACGCTACCTGTGGTTTCGTGAGACACGCGGACACTGTTGCCTCTCCCCAGAAATTATATCCTCGAAGCCCTTCAGCCCATGCAGGAGCACCTGGGTGCCAACATTTTCTCCGGGAAGCGTCAGCGTGCGGGTTGCATCTCTTTCTCGTGGTCAGAAACTACAGAGCACTGTGCTGGGTTCCATGCTGATATTGGTTACCTAAAGCCAGGAGCATTACTTTCCCAGTGGGAGAGCTGAAAGTGCGGCCCCAAAGTGTGCTGAGAAACAGTGCGGTTGCTCGTGCTCGCTTCACCGTTAGAACGGCTTTGCGAAGGGCAAGGCAGTGTGACTGGAGAAACCCTCTCTTTTCTCCTCCGTGCAGGAGGCTTTCCTGGCGCCCCATGTCCCTAAAGGGAACACTCTACGGTTCCACAAGGACCAGAGGATGGGTCAGGGATGCCCTCCATGAATGCACTAGTGCAGAGTTTGGCCAGGACACCTTAAGCATGTAGTGCATGACAGTTAGCATGCCTTTCTGGAGGCTGCTGCTGCCTCAGCATATGCCTTGGAAGAACACTGGGTGGCGGAAGTGTTCTTGGGGCCCTGCGCCTCTGTCCACTATAAAAGTACCCCGGCTCATCTCTGTGAATGCAGAGTGAGCGGCAACAGCCTGTTCTCTTTGCCGGATAACTACATGGCCAAAACATTCAAAAGTAGCCCTGAGCAGAGCTGTAAAACTTCGTACGTGGACCCTCAGGGCTCTCGGTGCGGAAGCTGAGGAGCAATAGGAAACACGGTGCGCAGTGTCCTTTCTGGGTGTTCTTAACCTAGCGGCACTTTCTGGCAAGCCATGACTTGACTTTAGAGGCAGTCTTGCAAACGGACCATTTGCCCCTGAACACTGCTAAGCTGCTGGCAGGTTCAGGGCACCGCACACTGATCACGAAGTACAAACAACCAAGGTCCGGGGATAGCATCCACAATGCTTGCCGGCAGGCAGCCTTTGCCCAGAAGCCTCAGTCAAAGCAGTGACTTGACACGAGTGTGCTGTTCAGGACTCCTAGGACTCCTGGGGGCTCACCACGTCGCATGGCAAAACACTGTGTCCCAGTGTGTCTTCCTGGGCGACCGCACCAAAAAGTGATACCTGAGGCAATTGGGACTGGTTCCCTGCACGAAGGATGAAAGGCAACACTCTGCTCTCTTCTCTGCCCACCTATTTGGCCAAGCGTTCCAAAGTCCTCCCGGACGCCGGACTATCAGCTCCTAGGTGTAATGCAGACGGTCCCCACAGCTGAACCACTGCTGCGATGAGGAAACACTGTGTTTACGGTTCATACTGGGAACCCTTACATGCCGTGTCTCTGTGGGAGCAGAAGGTCGACTTCAGAGGCAGCCAGACAAACGTACAGTTTGCCCTTTCAACGCTACCTGTGGTTTCGTGAGACACGCGGACACTGTTGCCTCTCCCCAGAAATTATATCCTCGAAGCCCTTCAGCCCATGCAGGAGCACCTGGGTGCCAACATTTTCTCCGGGAAGCGTCAGCGTGCGGGTTGCATCTGATACTCGTGGTCAAAAACTACAGAGCACTGTGCTGGGTTCCATGCTGATATTGGTTACCTAAAGCCAGGAGCATTACTTTCCCAGTGGGAGAGCTGAAAGTGCGGCCCCAAAGTGTGCTGAGAAACAATGCGGTTGCTCGTGCTCGCTTCACCGTTAGAACGGCTTTGCGAAGGGCAAGGCAGTGTGACTGGAGATACCCTCTCTTTTCTCCTCCGTGCAGGAGGCTTTCCTGGCGCCCCATGTCCCTAAAGGGAACACTCTACGGTTCCACAAGGACCAGAGGATGGGTCAGGGATGCCCTCCATGAATGCACTAGTGCAGTGTTTGGCCAGGACACCTTAAGCATGTAGTGCATGACAGTTAGCATGCCTCTCTGGAGGCTGCTGCTGCCTCAGCATATGCCTTGGAAGAACACTGGGTGGCGGAAGTGTTCTTGGGGCCCTGCGCCTCTGTCCACTATAAAAGTACCCCGGCTCACCTCTGTGAATGCAGAGTGAGCCGCAACAGCCTGTTCTCTTTGCCGGATAACTACATGGCCAAAACATTCAAAAGTAGCCTTGAGCAGAGCTGTAAAACTTCGTACGTGGACCCTCAGGGCTCTCGGTGCGGAAGCTGAGGAGCAATAGGAAACACTGTGCGCAGTGTCCCTTCTGGATGTTCTTAACCTAGCAGCACTTTCTGGCTAGCCATGACTCGACTTTAGTGGCCGTCTTGCAAACGGACCGTTTGCCCCTGAACACGGCTAGGCTTCTGGCAGGTTCAGGGCACCGCACACTGATCACGAAGTACAAACAACCAAGGTCCGGGGATAGCCTCCACAATGCTTGCCGGCAGGCAGCCTTTGCCCAGAAGCCTCAGTCAAAGCAGTGACTTGACGCGAGTGTGCTGTTCAGGACTCCTAGGACTCCTGAGGGCTCACCACGTCGCATGGCAAAACACTGTGTCCCAGTGTGTCTTCCTGGGCGACCGCACCAAAAAGTGATACCTGAGGCAATTGGGACTGGTTCCCTGCACGAAGGATGAAAGGCAACACTCTGCTCTCTTCGCTGCCCACCTATTTGGCCAAGCGTTCCAAAGTCCTCCCGGACTCCGGCCTAGCAGCTCCTGGGTGTAATGCAGACGGTCCCCACAGCTGAACCACTGCTGCGATGAGGAAACACTGTGTTTACGGTTCATACTGGGAACACTTACCTGCCGTGTCTCTGTGGGAGCAGAAGGTCGACTTCAGAGGCAGCCAGAAAAACGTACAGTTTGCCCTTTCAACGCTACCTGTGGTTTCGTGAGACACGCGGACACTGTTGCCTCTCCCCAGAAATTATATCCTCGAAGCCCTTCAGCCCATGCAGGAGCACCTGGGTGCCAACATTTTCTCCGGGAAGCGTCAGCGTGCGGGTTGCATCTCTTTCTCGTGGTCAGAAACTACAGAGCACTGTGCTGGGTTCCATGCTGATATTGGTTACCTAAAGCCAGGAGCATTACTTTCCCAGTGGGAGAGCTGAAAGTGCGGCCCCAAAGTGTGCTGAGAAACAGTGCGGTTGCTCGTGCTCGCTTCACCGTTAGAACGGCTTTGCGAAGGGCAAGGCAGTGTGACTGGAGAAACCCTCTCTTTTCTCCTCCGTGCAGGAGGCTTTCCTGGCGCCCCATGTCCCTAAAGGGAACACTCTACGGTTCCACAAGGACCAGAGGATGGGTCAGGGATGCCCTCCATGAATGCACTAGTGCAGAGTTTGGCCAGGACACCTTAAGCATGTAGTGCATGACAGTTAGCATGCCTTTCTGGAGGCTGCTGCTGCCTCAGCATATGCCTTGGAAGAACACTGGGTGGCGGAAGTGTTCTTGGGGCCCTGCGCCTCTGTCCACTATAAAAGTACCCCGGCTCATCTCTGTGAATGCAGAGTGAGCGGCAACAGCCTGTTCTCTTTGCCGGAT
Source organism: Mesoplodon densirostris (assembly GCF_025265405.1). Classification (NCBI taxonomy): domain Eukaryota; kingdom Metazoa; phylum Chordata; class Mammalia; order Artiodactyla; family Ziphiidae; genus Mesoplodon; species Mesoplodon densirostris. Next base: position 70,706,771 of record NC_082665.1, on the reverse strand, counting down.
AACTACATGGCCAAAACATTCAAAAGTAGCCCTGAGCAGAGCTGTAAAACTTCGTACGTGGACCCTCAGGGCTCTCGGTGCGGAAGCTGAGGAGCAATAGGAAACACGGTGCGCAGTGTCCTTTCTGGGTGTTCTTAACCTAGCGGCACTTTCTGGCAAGCCATGACTTGACTTTAGAGGCAGTCTTGCAAACGGACCATTTGCCCCTGAACACTGCTAAGCTGCTGGCAGGTTCAGGGCACCGCACACTGATCACGAAGTACAAACAACCAAGGTCCGGGGATAGCATCCACAATGCTTGCCGGCAGGCAGCCTTTGCCCAGAAGCCTCAGTCAAAGCAGTGACTTGACGCGAGTGTGCTGTTCAGGACTCCTAGGACTCCTGGGGGCTCACCACGTCGCATGGCAAAACACTGTGTCCCAGTGTGTCTTCCTGGGCGACCGCACCAAAAAGTGATACCTGAGGCAATTGGGACTGGTTCCCTGCACGAAGGATGAAAGGCAACACTCTGCTCTCTTCGCTGCCCATCTATTTGGCCAAGCGTTCCAAAGTCCTCCCGGACGCCGGACTATCAGCTCCTAGGTGTAATGCAGACGGTCCCCACAGCTGAACCACTGCTGCGATGAGGAAACACTGTGTTTACGGTTCATACTGGGAACCCTTACATGCCGTGTCTCTGTGGGAGCAGAAGGTCGACTTCAGAGGCAGCCAGACAAACGTACAGTTTGCCCTTTCAACGCTACCTGTGGTTTCGTGAGACACGCGGACACTGTTGCCTCTCCCCAGAAATTATATCCTCGAAGCCCTTCAGCCCATGCAGGAGCACCTGGGTGCCAACATTTTCTCCGGGAAGCACCAGGATGCTGGTTGCGTGTCCTTCTCGTGGTCAAAAACTACAGAGCACTGTGCTGGGTTTCATGTTGATATTGGTCACCTAAAGGCAGGAGCATTACTTTCCCAGTGGGAGAGCTGAAAGTGCGGCCCCAAAGTGTGCTGAGAAACAGTGCGGTTGCTCGTGCTCTCTTCACCGTTAGAACGGCTTTGCGAAGGGCAAGGCAGTGTGACTGGAGATACCCTCTCTTTTCTGCTCCGTGCAGGAGGCTTTCCTGGCGCCCCATGTCCCTAAAGGGAACACTCTACGGTTCCACAAGGACCAGAGGATGGGTCAGGGATGCCGTCCATGAATGCACTAGTGCAGAGTTTGACCAGGACACCTTAAGCATGTAGTGCATGACAGTTAGCATGCCTTTCTGGAGGCTGCTGCTGCCTCAGCATATGCCTTGGAAGAACACTGGGTGGCGGAAGTGTTCTTGGGGCCCTGCGCCTCTGTCCACTATAAAAGTACCCCGGCTCATCTCTGTGAATGCAGAGTGAGCGGCAACAGCCTGTTCTCTTTGCCGGATAACTACATGGCCAAAACATTCAAAAGTACCCCTGAGCAGAGCTGTAAAACTTCGTACGTGGACCCTCAGGGCTCTCGGTACGGAAGCTGAGGAGCAATAGGAAACACATTGCGCAGTGTCCCTTCTGGATGTTCTTAACCTAGCAGCACTTTCTGGCTAGCCATGACTCGACTTTAGTGGCCGTCTGGCAAACGGACCGTTTGCCCCTGAACACGGCTAGGCTTCTGGCAGGTTCAGGGCACCGCACACTGATCACCAAGTACAAACAACCAAGGTCCGGGGATAGCCTCCACAATGCTTGCCGGCAGGCAGCCTTTGCCCAGAAGCCTCAGTCAAAGCAGTGACTTGACGCGAGTGTGCTGTTCAGGACTCCTGGGGGCTCACCACGTCGCATGGCAAAACACTGTGTCCCCAGTGTGTCTTCCTGGGCGACCGCACCAAAAAGTGATACCTGAGGCAATTGGGACTGGTTCCCTGCACGAAGGATGAAAGGCAACACTCTGCTCTCTTCGCTGCCCACCTATTTGGCCAAGCGTTCCAAAGTCCTCCCGGACTCCGGCCTAGCAGCTCCTGGGTGTAATGCAGACGGTCCCCACAGCTGAACCACTGCTGCGATGAGGAAACACTGTGTTTACAGTTCATACTGGGAACCCTTACCTGCCGTGTCTCTGTGGGAGCAGAAGGTCGACTTCAGAGGCAGCCAGAAAAACGTACAGTTTGCCCTTTCAACGCTACCTGTGGTTTTGTGAGACACGCGGACACTGTTGCCTCTCCCCAGAAATTATATCCTCGAAGCCCTTCAGCCCATGCAGGAGCACCTGGGTGCCAACATTTTCTCCGGGAAGCGTCAGCGTGCGGGTTGCATCTGATACTCGTGGTCAAAAACTACAGAGCACTGTGCTGGGTTCCATGCTGATATTGGTTACCTAAAGCCAGGAGCATTACTTTCCCAGTGGGAGAGCTGAAAGTGCGGCCCCAAAGTGTGCTGAGAAACAATGCGGTTGCTCGTGCTCGCTTCACCGTTAGAACGGCTTTGCGAAGGGCAAGGCAGTGTGACTGGAGATACCCTCTCTTTTCTCCTCCGTGCAGGAGGCTTTCCTGGCGCCCCATGTCCCTAAAGGGAACACTCTACGGTTCCACAAGGACCAGAGGATGGGTCAGGGATGCCCTCCATGAATGCACTAGTGCAGTGTTTGGCCAGGACACCTTAAGCATGTAGTGCATGACAGTTAGCATGCCTCTCTGGAGGCTGCTGCTGCCTCAGCATATGCCTTGGAAGAACACTGGGTGGCGGAAGTGTTCTTGGGGCCCTGCGCCTCTGTCCACTATAAAAGTACCCCGGCTCACCTCTGTGAATGCAGAGTGAGCCGCAACAGCCTGTTCTCTTTGCCGGATAACTACATGGCCAAAACATTCAAAAGTAGCCTTGAGCAGAGCTGTAAAACTTCGTACGTGGACCCTCAGGGCTCTCGGTGCGGAAGCTGAGGAGCAATAGGAAACACTGTGCGCAGTGTCCCTTCTGGATGTTCTTAACCTAGCAGCACTTTCTGGCTAGCCATGACTCGACTTTAGTGGCCGTCTTGCAAACGGACCGTTTGCCCCTGAACACGGCTAGGCTTCTGGCAGGTTCAGGGCACCGCACACTGATCACGAAGTACAAACAACCAAGGTCCGGGGATAGCCTCCACAATGCTTGCCGGCAGGCAGCCTTTGCCCAGAAGCCTCAGTCAAAGCAGTGACTTGACGCGAGTGTGCTGTTCAGGACTCCTAGGACTCCTGAGGGCTCACCACGTCGCATGGCAAAACACTGTGTCCCAGTGTGTCTTCCTGGGCGACCGCACCAAAAAGTGATACCTGAGGCAATTGGGACTGGTTCCCTGCACGAAGGATGAAAGGCAACACTCTGCTCTCTTCGCTGCCCACCTATTTGGCCAAGCGTTCCAAAGTCCTCCCGGACTCCGGCCTAGCAGCTCCTGGGTGTAATGCAGACGGTCCCCACAGCTGAACCACTGCTGCGATGAGGAAACACTGTGTTTACGGTTCATACTGGGAACACTTACCTGCCGTGTCTCTGTGGGAGCAGAAGGTCGACTTCAGAGGCAGCCAGAAAAACGTACAGTTTGCCCTTTCAACGCTACCTGTGGTTTCGTGAGACACGCGGACACTGTTGCCTCTCCCCAGAAATTATATCCTCGAAGCCCTTCAGCCCATGCAGGAGCACCTGGGTGCCAACATTTTCTCCGGGAAGCGTCAGCGTGCGGGTTGCATCTCTTTCTCGTGGTCAGAAACTACAGAGCACTGTGCTGGGTTCCATGCTGATATTGGTTACCTAAAGCCAGGAGCATTACTTTCCCAGTGGGAGAGCTGAAAGTGCGGCCCCAAAGTGTGCTGAGAAACAGTGCGGTTGCTCGTGCTCGCTTCACCGTTAGAACGGCTTTGCGAAGGGCAAGGCAGTGTGACTGGAGAAACCCTCTCTTTTCTCCTCCGTGCAGGAGGCTTTCCTGGCGCCCCATGTCCCTAAAGGGAACACTCTACGGTTCCACAAGGACCAGAGGATGGGTCAGGGATGCCCTCCATGAATGCACTAGTGCAGAGTTTGGCCAGGACACCTTAAGCATGTAGTGCATGACAGTTAGCATGCCTTTCTGGAGGCTGCTGCTGCCTCAGCATATGCCTTGGAAGAACACTGGGTGGCGGAAGTGTTCTTGGGGCCCTGCGCCTCTGTCCACTATAAAAGTACCCCGGCTCATCTCTGTGAATGCAGAGTGAGCGGCAACAGCCTGTTCTCTTTGCCGGATAACTACATGGCCAAAACATTCAAAAGTAGCCCTGAGCAGAGCTGTAAAACTTCGTACGTGGACCCTCAGGGCTCTCGGTGCGGAAGCTGAGGAGCAATAGGAAACACGGTGCGCAGTGTCCTTTCTGGGTGTTCTTAACCTAGCGGCACTTTCTGGCAAGCCATGACTTGACTTTAGAGGCAGTCTTGCAAACGGACCATTTGCCCCTGAACACTGCTAAGCTGCTGGCAGGTTCAGGGCACCGCACACTGATCACGAAGTACAAACAACCAAGGTCCGGGGATAGCATCCACAATGCTTGCCGGCAGGCAGCCTTTGCCCAGAAGCCTCAGTCAAAGCAGTGACTTGACGCGAGTGTGCTGTTCAGGACTCCTAGGACTCCTGGGGGCTCACCACGTCGCATGGCAAAACACTGTGTCCCAGTGTGTCTTCCTGGGCGACCGCACCAAAAAGTGATACCTGAGGCAATTGGGACTGGTTCCCTGCACGAAGGATGAAAGGCAACACTCTGCTCTCTTCGCTGCCCACCTATTTGGCCAAGCGTTCCAAAGTCCTCCCGGACGCCGGACTATCAGCTCCTAGGTGTAATGCAGACGGTCCCCACAGCTGAACCACTGCTGCGATGAGGAAACACTGTGTTTACGGTTCATACTGGGAACCCTTACATGCCGTGTCTCTGTGGGAGCAGAAGGTCGACTTCAGAGGCAGCCAGACAAACGTACAGTTTGCCCTTTCAACGCTACCTGTGGTTTCGTGAGACACGCGGACACTGTTGCCTCTCCCCAGAAATTATATCCTCGAAGCCCTTCAGCCCATGCAGGAGCACCTGGGTGCCAACATTTTCTCCGGGAAGCACCAGGATGCTGGTTGCGTGTCCTTCTCGTGGTCAAAAACTACAGAGCACTGTGCTGGGTTTCATGTTGATATTGGTCACCTAAAGGCAGGAGCATTACTTTCCCAGTGGGAGAGCTGAAAGTGCGGCCCCAAAGTGTGCTGAGAAACAGTGCGGTTGCTCGTGCTCTCTTCACCGTTAGAACGGCTTTGCGAAGGGCAAGGCAGTGTGACTAGAGATACCCTCTCTTTTCTGCTCCGTGCAGGAGGCTTTCCTGGCGCCCCATGTCCCTAAAGGGAACACTCTACGGTTCCACAAGGACCAGAGGATGGGTCAGGGATGCCCTCCATGAATGCACTAGTGCAGAGTTTGGCCAGGACACCTTAAGCATGTAGTGCATGACAGTTAGCATGCCTTTCTGGAGGCTGCTGCTGCCTCAGCATATGCCTTGGAAGAACACTGGGTGGCGGAAGTGTTCTTGGGGCCCTGCGCCTCTGTCCACTATAAAAGTACCCCGGCTCATCTCTGTGAATGCAGAGTGAGCCGCAACAGCCTGTTCTCTTTGCCGGATAACTACATGGCCAAAACATTCAAAAGTACCCCTGAGCAGAGCTGTAAAACTTCGTACGTGGACCCTCAGGGCTCTCGGTGCGGAAGCTGAGGAGCAATAGGAAACACTGTGCGCAGTGTCCCTTCTGGATGTTCTTAACCTAGCAGCACTTTCTGGCTAGCCATGACTCGACTTTAGTGGCCGTCTGGCAAACGGACCGTTTGCCCCTGAACACGGCTAGGCTTCTGGCAGGTTCAGGGCACCGCACACTGATCACCAAGTACAAACAACCAAGGTCCGGGGATAGCCTCCACAATGCTTGCCGGCAGGCAGCCTTTGCCCAGAAGCCTCAGTCAAAGCAGTGACTTGACGCGAGTGTGCTGTTCAGGACTCCTAGGACTCCTGGGGGCTCACCACGTCGCATGGCAAAACACTGTGTCCCCAGTGTGTCTTCCTGGGCGACCGCACCAAAAAGTGATACCTGAGGCAATTGGGACTGGTTCCCTGCACGAAGGATGAAAGGCAACACTCTGCTCTCTTCGCTGCCCACCTATTCGGCCAAGCGTTCCAAAGTCCTCCCGGACTCCGGCCTAGCAGCTCCTGGGTGTAATGCAGACGGTCCCCACAGCTGAACCACTGCTGCGATGAGGAAACACTGTGTTTACGGTTCATACTGGGAACCCTTACCTGCCGTGTCTCTGTGGGAGCAGAAGGTCGACTTCAGAGGCAGCCAGAGAAACGTACAGTTTACCCTTTCAACGCTACCTGTGGTTTTGTGAGACACGCGGACACTGTTGCCTCTCCCCAGAAATTATATCCTCGAAGCCCTTCAGCCCATGCAGGAGCACCTGGGTGCCAACATTTTCTCCGGGAGGCGCCAGGGTGCTGGTTGCGTCTCTTTCTCGTGGTCACAAACTGCATAGCACTGTGCTGGGTTCCATGCTGATATTGGTTACCTAAAGCCAGGAGCATTACTTTCCCAGTGGGAGAGCTGAAAGTGCGGCCCCAAAGTGTGCTGAGAAACAGTGCGGTTGCTCGTGCTCTCTTCACCGTTAGAACGGCTTTGCGAAGGGCAAGGCAGTGTGACTAGAGATACCCTCTCTTTTCTGCTCCGTGCAGGAGGCTTTCCTGTCGCCCCATGTCCCTAAAGGGAACACTCTACGGTTCCACAAGGACCAGAGGATGGGTCAGGGATGCCCTCCATGAATGCACTAGTGCAGAGTTTGGCCAGGACACCTTAAGCATGTAGTGCATGACAGTTAGCATGCCTTTCTGGAGGCTGCTGCTGCCTAAGCATATGCCTTGGAAGAACACTGGGTGGCGGAAGTGTTCTTGGGGCCCTGTGCATCTGTCCACTATAAAAGTACCCCGGCTCATCTCTGTGAATGCAGAGTGAGCGGCAACAGCCTGTTCTCTTTGCCGGATAACTACATGGCCAAAACATTCAAAAGTACCCCTGAGCAGAGCTGTAAAACTTCGTACGTGGACCCTCAGGGCTCTCGGTGCGGAAGCTGAGGAGCAATAGGAAACACTGTGCGCAGTGTCCCTTCTGGATGTTCTTAACCTAGCAGCACTTTCTGGCTAGCCATGACTCGACTTTAGTGGCCGTCTTGCAAACGGACCGTTTGCCCCTGAACACGGCTAGGCTTCTGGCAGGTTCAGGGCACCGCACACTGATCACGAAGTACAAACAACCAAGGTCCGGGGATAGCCTCCACAATGCTTGCCGGCAGGCAGCCTTTGCCCAGAAGCCTCAGTCAAAGCAGTGACTTGACGCGAGTGTGCTGTTCAGGACTCCTAGGACTCCTGGGGGCTCACCACGTCGCATGGCAAAACACTGTGTCCCAGTGTGTCTTCCTGGGCGACCGCACCAAAAAGTGATACCTGAGGCAATTGGGACTGGTTCCCTGCACGAAGGATGAAAGGCAACACTCTGCTCTCTTCGCTTCCCACCTATTTGGCCAAGCGTTCCAAAGTCCTCCCGGACTCCGGCCTAGCAGCTCCTGGGTGTAATGCAGACGGTCCCCACAGCTGAACCACTGCTGCGATGAGGAAACACTGTGTTTACAGTTCATACTGGGAACCCTTACCTGCCGTGTCTCTGTGGGAGCAGAAGGTCGACTTCAGAGGCAGCCAGACAAACGTACAGTTTGCCCTTTCAACGCTACCTGTGGTTTTGTGAGACACGCGGACACTGTTGCCTCTCCCCAGAAATTATATCCTCGAAGCCCTTCAGCCCATGCAGGAGCACCTGGGTGCCAACGTTTTCTCCGGGCAGCGTCAGCGTGCGGGTTGCATCTCATTCTCGTGGTCAAAAACTACAGAGCACTGTGCTGGGTTCCATGCTGATATTGGTTACCTAAAGCCAGGAGCATTACTTTCCCAGTGGGAGAGCTGAAAGTGCGGCCCCAAAGTGTGCTGAGAAACAGTGCGGTTGCTCGTGCTCTCTTCACCGTTAGAACGGCTTTGCGAAGGGCAAGGCAGTGTGACTGGAGAAACCCTCTCTTTTCTCCTCCGTGCAGGAGGCTTTCCTGGCGCCCCATGTCCCTAAAGGGAACACTCTACGGTTCCACAAGGACCAGAGGATGGGTCAGGGATGCCCTCCATGAATGCACTAGTGCAGTGTTTGGCCAGGACACCTTAAGCATGTAGTGCATGACAGTTAGCATGCCTCTCTGGAGGCTGCTGCTGCCTCAGCATATGCCTTGGAAGAACACTGGGTGGCGGAAGTGTTCTTGGGGCCCTGCGCCTCTGTCCACTATAAAAGTGCCCCGGTTCATCTCTGTGAATGCAGAGTGAGCCGCAACAGCCTGTTCTCTTTGCCGGATAACTACATGGCCAAAACATTCAAAAGTACCCCTGAGCAGAGCTGTAAAACTTCGTACGTGGACCCTCAGGGCTCTCGGTGCGGAAGCTGAGGAGCAATAGGAAACACTGTGCGCAGTGTCCCTTCTGGATGTTCTTAACCTAGCAGCACTTTCTGGCTAGCCATGACTCGACTTTAGAGGCAGTCTTGCAAACGGACCATTTGCCCCTGAACACTGCTAAGCTGCTGGCAGGTTCAGGGCACCGCACACTGATCACGAAGTACAAACAACCAAGGTCCGGGGATAGCCTCCACAATGCTTGCCGGCAGGCAGCCTTTGCCCAGAAGCCTCAGTCAAAGCAGTGACTTGACGCGAGTGTGCTGTTCAGGACTCCTAGGACTCCTGGGGGCTCACCACGTCGCATGGCAAAACACTGTGTCCCAGTGTGTCTTCCTGGGCGACCGCACCAAAAAGTGATACCTGAGGCAATTGGGACTGGTTCCCTGCACGAAGGATGAAAGGCAACACTCTGCTCTCTTCGCTGCCCACCTATTTGGCCAAGCGTTCCAAAGTCCTCCCGGACGCCGGACTATCAGCTCCTAGGTGTAATGCAGACGGTCCCCACAGCTGAACCACTGCTACGATGAGGACACACTGTGTTTACGGTTCATACTGGGAACCCTTACCTGCCGGTTCTCTGTGGGAGCAGGAGGTCGACTTCAGAGGCAGCCAGAAAAACGTACAGTTTGCCCTTTCAACGCTAACTGTGGTTTTGTGAGACACGCGGACACTGTTGCCTCTCCCCAGAAATTATATCCTCGAAGCCCTTCAGCCCATGCAGGAGCACCTGGGTGCCAACATTTTCTCCGGGAAGCACCAGGGTGCTGGTTGCGTGTCCTTCTCGTGGTCAAAAACTACAGAGCACTGTGCTGGGTTCCATGCTGATATTGGTTACCTAAAGCCAGGAGCATTACTTTCCCAGTGGGAGAGCTGAAAGTGCGGCCCCAAAGTGTGCTGAGAAACAATGCGGTTGCTCGTGCTCGCTTCACCGTTAGAACGGCTTTGCGAAGGGCAAGGCAGTGTGACTGGAGATACCCTCTCTTTTCTCCTCCGTGCAGGAGGCTTTCCTGGCGCCCCATGTCCCTAAAGGGAACACTCTACGGTTCCACAAGGACCAGAGGATGGGTCAGGGATGCCCTCCATGAATGCACTAGTGCAGTGTTTGGCCAGGACACCTTAAGCATGTAGTGCATGACAGTTAGCATGCCTCTCTGGAGGCTGCTGCTGCCTCAGCATATGCCTTGGAAGAACACTGGGTGGCGGAAGTGTTCTTGGGGCCCTGCGCCTCTGTCCACTATAAAAGTACCCCGGCTCACCTCTGTGAATGCAGAGTGAGCCGCAACAGCCTGTTCTCTTTGCCGGATAACTACATGGCCAAAACATTCAAAAGTAGCCCTGAGCAGAACTGTAAAACTTCGTACGTGGACCCTCAGTGCTCTCGGTGCGGAAGCTGAGGAGCAATAGGAAACACTGTGCGCAGTGTCCCTTCTGGATGTTCTTAACCTAGCAGCACTTTCTGGCTAGCCATGACTCGACTTTAGTGGCCGTCTTGCAAACGGACCGTTTGCCCCTGAACACGGCTAGGCTTCTGGCAGGTTCAGGGCACCGCACACTGATCACGAAGTACAAACAACCAAGGTCCGGGGATAGCCTCCACAATGCTTGCCGGCAGGCAGCCTTTGCCCAGAAGCCTCAGTCAAAGCAGTGACTTGACGCGAGTGTGCTGTTCAGGACTCCTAGGACTCCTGAGGGCTCACCACGTCGCATGGCAAAACACTGTGTCCCAGTGTGTCTTCCTGGGCGACCGCACCAAAAAGTGATACCTGAGGCAATTGGGACTGGTTCCCTGCACGAAGGATGAAAGGCAACACTCTGCTCTCTTCGCTGCCCACCTATTTGGCCAAGCGTTCCAAAGTCCTCCCGGACTCCGGCCTAGCAGCTCCTGGGTGTAATGCAGACGGTCCCCACAGCTGAACCACTGCTGCGATGAGGAAACACTGTGTTTACGGTTCATACTGGGAACACTTACCTGCCGTGTCTCTGTGGGAGCAGAAGGTCGACTTCAGAGGCAGCCAGAAAAACGTACAGTTTGCCCTTTCAACGCTACCTGTGGTTTCGTGAGACACGCGGACACTGTTGCCTCTCCCCAGAAATTATATCCTCGAAGCCCTTCAGCCCATGCAGGAGCACCTGGGTGCCAACATTTTCTCCGGGAAGCGTCAGCGTGCGGGTTGCATCTCTTTCTCGTGGTCAGAAACTACAGAGCACTGTGCTGGGTTCCATGCTGATATTGGTTACCTAAAGCCAGGAGCATTACTTTCCCAGTGGGAGAGCTGAAAGTGCGGCCCCAAAGTGTGCTGAGAAACAGTGCGGTTGCTCGTGCTCGCTTCACCGTTAGAAAGGCTTTGCGAAGGGCAAGGCAGTGTGACTGGAGAAACCCTCTCTTTTCTCCTCCGTGCAGGAGGCTTTCCTGGCGCCCCATGTCCCTAAAGGGAACACTCTACGGTTCCACAAGGACCAGAGGATGGGTCAGGGATGCCCTCCATGAATGCACTAGTGCAGAGTTTGGCCAGGACACCTTAAGCATGTAGTGCATGACAGTTAGCATGCCTTTCTGGAGGCTGCTGCTGCCTCAGCATATGCCTTGGAAGAACACTGGGTGGCGGAAGTGTTCTTGGGGCCCTGCGCCTCTGTCCACTATAAAAGTACCCCGGCTCATCTCTGTGAATGCAGAGTGAGCGGCAACAGCCTGTTCTCTTTGCCGGATAACTACATGGCCAAAACATTCAAAAGTACCCCTGAGCAGAGCTGTAAAACTTCGTACGTGGACCCTCAGGGCTCTCGGTGCGGAAGCTGAGGAGCAATAGGAAACACGGTGCGCAGTGTCCTTTCTGGGTGTTCTTAACCTAGCGGCACTTTCTGGCAAGCCATGACTCGACTTTAGAGGCAGTCTTGCAAACGGACCATTTGCCCCTGAACACTGCTAAGCTGCTGGCAGGTTCAGGGCACCGCACACTGATCACGAAGTACAAACAACCAAGGTCCGGGGATAGCATCCACAATGCTTGCCGGCAGGCAGCCTTTGCCCAGAAGCCTCAGTCAAAGCAGTGACTTGACACGAGTGTGCTGTTCAGGACTCCTAGGACTCCTGGGGGCTCACCACGTCGCATGGCAAAACACTGTGTCCCAGTGTGTCTTCCTGGGCGACCGCACCAAAAAGTGATACCTGAGGCAATTGGGACTGGTTCCCTGCACGAAGGATGAAAGGCAACACTCTGCTCTCTTCGCTGCCCACCTATTTGGCCAAGCGTTCCAAAGTCCTCCCGGACGCCGGACTATCAGCTCCTAGGTGTAATGCAGACGGTCCCCACAGCTGAACCACTGCTGTGATGAGGAAACACTGTGTTTACGGTTCATACTGGGAACCCTTACATGCCGTGTCTCTGTGGGAGCAGAAGGTCGACTTCAGAGGCAGCCAGACAAACGTACAGTTTGCCCTTTCAACGCTACCTGTGGTTTCGTGAGACACGCGGACACTGTTGCCTCTCCCCAGAAATTATATCCTCGAAGCCCTTCAGCCCATGCAGGAGCACCTGGGTGCCAACATTTTCTCCGGGAAGCACCAGGATGCTGGTTGCGTGTCCTTCTCGTGGTCAAAAACTACAGAGCACTGTGCTGGGTTTCATGTTGATATTGGTCACCTAAAGGCAGGAGCATTACTTTCCCAGTGGGAGAGCTGAAAGTGCGGCCCCAAAGTGTGCTGAGAAACAGTGCGGTTGCTCGTGCTCTCTTCACCGTTAGAACTGCTTTGCGAAGGGCAAGGCAGTGTGACTAGAGATACCCTCTCTTTTCTGCTCCGTGCAGGAGGCTTTCCTGGCGCCCCATGTCCCTAAAGGGAACACTCTACGGTTCCACAAGGACCAGAGGATGGGTCAGGGATGCCCTCCATGAATGCACTAGTGCAGAGTTTGGCCAGGACACCTTAAGCATGTAGTGCATGACAGTTAGCATGCCTTTCTGGAGGCTGCTGCTGCCTCAGCATATGCCTTGGAAGAACACTGGGTGGCGGAAGTGTTCTTGGGGCCCTGCGCCTCTGTCCACTATAAAAGTACCCCGGCTCATCTCTGTGAATGCAGAGTGAGCGGCAACAGCCTGTTCTCTTTGCCGGATAACTACATGGCCAAAACATTCAAAAGTACCCCTGAGCAGAGCTGTAAAACTTCGTACGTGGACCCTCAGGGCTCTCGGTGCGGAAGCTGAGGAGCAATAGGAAACACTGTGCGCAGTGTCCCTTCTGGATGTTCTTAACCTAGCAGCACTTTCTGGCTAGCCATGACTCGACTTTAGTGGCTGTCTGGCAAACGGACCGTTTGCCCCTGAACACGGCTAGGCTTCTGGCAGGTTCAGGGCACCGCACACTGATCACCAAGTACAAACAACCAAAGTCCGGGGATAGCCTCCACAATGCTTGCCGGCAGGCAGCCTTTGCCCAGAAGCCTCAGTCAAAGCAGTGACTTGACGCGAGTGTGCTGTTTAGGACTCCTAGGACTCCTGGGGGCTCACCACGTCGCATGGCAAAACACTGTGTCCCCAGTGTGTCTTCCTGGGCGACCGCACCAAAAAGTGATACCTGAGGCAATTGGGACTGGTTCCCTGCACGAAGGATGAAAGGCAACACTCTGCTCTCTTCGCTGCCCACCTATTCGCCCAAGCGTTCCAAAGTCCTCCCGGACTCCGGCCTAGCAGCTCCTGGGTGTAATGCAGACGGTCCCCACAGCTGAACCACTGCTGCGATGAGGAAACACTGTGTTTACAGTTCATACTGGGAACCCTTACCTGCCGTGTCTCTGTGGGAGCAGGAGGTCGACTTCAGAGGCAGCCAGAAAAACGTACAGTTTGCCCTTTCAACGCTAACTGTGGTTTTGTGAGACACGCGGACACTGTTGCCTCTCCCCAGAAATTATATCCTCGAAGCCCTTCAGCCCATGCAGGAGCACCTGGGTGCCAACATTTTCTCCGGGAAGCACCAGGGTGCTGGTTGCGTGTCCTTCTCGTGGTCAAAAACTACAGAGCACTGTGCTGGGTTTCATGTTGATATTGGTCACCTAAAGGCAGGAGCATTACTTTCCCAGTGGGAGAGCTGAAAGTGCGGCCCCAAAGTGTGCTGAGAAACAGTGCGGTTGCTCGTGCTCTCTTCACCGTTAGAACGGCTTTGCGAAGGGCAAGGCAGTGTGACTAGAGATACCCTCTCTTTTCTGCTCCGTGCAGGAGGCTTTCCTGGCGCCCCATGTCCCTAAAGGGAACATTCTACGGTTCCACAAGGACCAGAGGATGGGTCAGGGATGCCCTCCATGAATGCACTAGTGCAGAGTTTGGCCAGGACACCTTAAGCATGTAGTGCATGACAGTTAGCATGCCTTTCTGGAGGCTGCTGCTGCCTCAGCATATGCCTTGGAAGAACACTGGGTGGCGGAAGTGTTCTTGGGGACCTGCGCCTCTGTCCACTATAAAAGTACCCCGGCTCATCTCTGTGAATGCAGAGTGAGCGGCAACAGCCTGTTCTCTTTGCCGGATAACTACATGGCCAAAACATTCAAAAGTACCCCTGAGCAGAGCTGTAAAACTTCGTACGTGGACCCTCAGGGCTCTCGGTGAGGAAGCTGAGGAGCAATAGGAAACACATTGCGCAGTGTCCCTTCTGGATGTTCTTAACCTAGCAGCACTTTCTGGCTAGCCATGACTCGACTTTAGTGGCCGTCTGGCAAACGGACCGTTTGCCCCTGAACACGGCTAGGCTTCTGGCAGGTTCAGGGCACCGCACACTGATCACCAAGTACAAACAACCAAGGTCCGGGGATAGCCTCCACAATGCTTGCCGGCAGGCAGCCTTTGCCCAGAAGCCTCAGTCAAAGCAGTGACTTGACGCGAGTGTGCTGTTTAGGACTCCTAGGACTCCTGGGGGCTCACCACGTCGCATGGCAAAACACTGTGTCCCCAGTGTGTCTTCCTGGGCGACCGCACCAAAAAGTGATACCTGAGGCAATTGGGACTGGTTCCCTGCACGAAGGATGAAAGGCAACACTCTGCTCTCTTCGCTGCCCACCTATTCGCCCAAGCGTTCCAAAGTCCTCCCGGACTCCGGCCTAGCAGCTCCTGGGTGTAATGCAGACGGTCCCCACAGCTGAACCACTGCTGCGATGAGGAAACACTGTGTTTACAGTTCATACTGGGAACCCTTACCTGCCGTGTCTCTGTGGGAGCAGAAGGTCGACTTCAGAGGCAGCCAGAAAAACGTACAGTTTGCCCTTTCAACGCTACCTGTGGTTTTGTGAGACACGCGGACACTGTTGCCTCTCCCCAGAAATTATATCCTCGAAGCCCTTCAGCCCATGCAGGAGCACCTGGGTGCCAACATTTTCTCCGGGAAGCGTCAGCGTGCGGGTTGCATCTGATACTCGTGGTCAAAAACTACAGAGCACTGTGCTGGGTTCCATGCTGATATTGGTTACCTAAAGCCAGGAGCATTACTTTCCCAGTGGGAGAGCTGAAAGTGCGGCCCCAAAGTGTGCTGAGAAACAATGCGGTTGCTCGTGCTCGCTTCACCGTTAGAACGGCTTTGCGAAGGGCAAGGCAGTGTGACTGGAGATACCCTCTCTTTTCTCCTCCGTGCAGGAGGCTTTCCTGGCGCCCCATGTCCCTAAAGGGAACACTCTACGGTTCCACAAGGACCAGAGGATGGGTCAGGGATGCCCTCCATGAATGCACTAGTGCAGTGTTTGGCCAGGACACCTTAAGCATGTAGTGCATGACAGTTAGCATGCCTCTCTGGAGGCTGCTGCTGCCTCAGCATATGCCTTGGAAGAACACTGGGTGGCGGAAGTGTTCTTGGGGCCCTGCGCCTCTGTCCACTATAAAAGTACCCCGGCTCACCTGTGTGAATGCAGAGTGAGCCGCAACAGCCTGTTCTCTTTGCCGGATAACTACATGGCCAAAACATTCAAAAGTAGCCCTGAGCAGAGCTGTAAAACTTCGTACGTGGACCCTCAGTGCTCTCGGTGCGGAAGCTGAGGAGCAATAGGAAACACTGTGCGCAGTGTCCCTTCTGGATGTTCTTAACCTAGCAGCACTTTCTGGCTAGCCATGACTCGACTTTAGTGGCCGTCTTGCAAACGGACCGTTTGCCCCTGAACACGGCTAGGCTTCTGGCAGGTTCAGGGCACCGCACACTGATCACGAAGTACAAACAACCAAGGTCCGGGGATAGCCTCCACAATGCTTGCCGGCAGGCAGCCTTTGCCCAGAAGCCTCAGTCAAAGCAGTGACTTGACGCGAGTGTGCTGTTCAGGACTCCTAGGACTCCTGGGGGCTCACCACGTCGCATGGCAAAACACTGTGTCCCAGTGTGTCTTCCTGGGCGACCGCACCAAAAAGTGATACCTGAGGCAATTGGGACTGGTTCCCTGCACGAAGGATGAAAGGCAACACTCTGCTCTCTTCGCTGCCCACCTATTTGGCCAAGCGTTCCAAAGTCCTCCCGGACGCCGGACTATCAGCTGCTAGGTGTAATGCAGACGGTCCCCACAGCTGAACCACTGCTACGATGAGGACACACTGTGTTTACGGTTCATACTGGGAACCCTTACCTGCCGGTTCTCTGTGGGAGCAGGAGGTCGACTTCAGAGGCAGCCAGAAAAACGTACAGTTTGCCCTTTCAACGCTAACTGTGGTTTTGTGAGACACGCGGACACTGTTGCCTCTCCCCAGAAATTATATCCTCGAAGCCCTTCAGCCCATGCAGGAGCACCTGGGTGCCAACATTTTCTCCGGGAAGCACCAGGGTGCTGGTTGCGTGTCCTTCTCGTGGTCAAAAACTACAGAGCACTGTGCTGGGTTTCATGTTGATATTGGTCACCTAAAGGCAGGAGCATTACTTTCCCAGTGGGAGAGCTGAAAGTGCGGCCCCAAAGTGTGCTGAGAAACAGTGCGGTTGCTCGTGCTCTCTTCACCGTTAGAACGGCTTTGCGAAGGGCAAGGCAGTGTGACTAGAGATACCCTCTCTTTTCTGCTCCGTGCAGGAGGCTTTCCTGGCGCCCCATGTCCCTAAAGGGAACACTCTACGGTTCCACAAGGACCAGAGGATGGGTCAGGGATGCCCTCCATGAATGCACTAGTGCAGAGTTTGGCCAGGACACCTTAAGCATGTAGTGCATGACAGTTAGCATGCCTTTCTGGAGGCTGCTGCTGCCTCAGCATATGCCTTGGAAGAACACTGGGTGGCGGAAGTGTTCTTGGGGCCCTGCGCCTCTGTCCACTATAAAAGTACCCCGGCTCATCTCTGTGAATGCAGAGTGAGCGGCAACAGCCTGTTCTCTTTGCCGGATAACTACATGGCCAAAACATTCAAAAGTACCCCTGAGCAGAGCTGTAAAACTTCGTACGTGGACCCTCAGGGCTCTCGGTGCGGAAGCTGAGGAGCAATAGGAAACACTGTGCGCAGTGTCCCTTCTGGATGTTCTTAACCTAGCAGCACTTTCTGGCTAGCCATGACTCGACTTTAGTGGCCGTCTGGCAAACGGACCGTTTGCCCCTGAACACGGCTAGGCTTCTGGCAGGTTCAGGGCACCGCACACTGATCACCAAGTACAAACAACCAAGGTCCGGGGATAGCCTCCACAATGCTTGCCGGCAGGCAGCCTTTGCCCAGAAGCCTCAGTCAAAGCAGTGACTTGACGCAAGTGTGCTGTTCAGGACTCCTAGGACACCTGGGGGCTCACCACGTCGCATGGCAAAACACTGTGTCCCCAGTGTGTCTTCCTGGGCGACCGCACCAAAAAGTGATACCTGAGGCAATTGGGACTGGTTCCCTGCACGAAGGATGAAAGGCAACACTCTGCTCTCTTCGCTGCCCACCTATTCGGCCAAGCGTTCCAAAGTCCTCCCGGACTCCGGCCTAGCAGCTCCTGGGTGTAATGCAGACGGTCCCCACAGCTGAACCACTGCTGCGATGAGGAAACACTGTGTTTACGGTTCATACTGGGAACCCTTACCTGCCGTGTCTCTGTGGGAGCAGAAGGTCGACTTCAGAGGCAGCCAGACAAACGTACAGTTTGCCCTTTCAACGCTACCTGTGGTTTTGTGAGACACGCGGACACTGTTGCCTCTCCCCAGAAATTATATCCTCGAAGCCCTTCAGCCCATGCAGGAGCACCTGGGTGCCAACATTTTCTCCGGGAAGCGTCAGCGTGCGGGTTGCATGTCATTCTCGTGGTCAAAAACTACAGAGCACTGTGCTGGGTTCCATGCTGATATTGGTTACCTAAAGCCAGGAGCATTACTTTCCCAGTGGGAGAGCTGAAAGTGCGGCCCCAAAGTGTGCTGAGAAACAGTGCGGTTGCTCGTGCTCTCTTCACCGTTAGAACGGCTTTGCGAAGGGCAAGGCAGTGTGACTGGAGAAACTCTCTCTTTTCTCCTCCGTGCAGGAGGCTTTCCTGGCGCCCCATGTCCCTAAAGGGAACACTCTACGGTTCCACAAGGACCAGAGGATGGGTCAGGGATGCCCTCCATGAATGCACTAGTGCAGAGTTTGGCCAGGACACCTTAAGCATGTAGTGCATGACAGTTAGCATGCCTTTCTGGAGGCTGCTGCTGCCTCAGCTTATGCCTTGGAAGAACACTGGGTGGCGGAAGTGTTCTTGGGGCCCTGCGCCTCTGTCCACTATAAAAGTACCCCGGCTCATCTCTGTGAATTCAGAGTGAGCCGCAACAGCCTGTTCTCTTTGCCGGATAACTACATGGCCAAAACATTCAAAAGTAGCCCTGAGCAGAGCTGTAAAACTTCGTACGTGGACCCTCAGGGCTTTCGGTGTGGAAGCTGAGGAGCAATAGGAAACACTGTGCGCAGCGTCCCTTCTGGATGTTCTTAACCTAGCAGCACTTTCTGGCTAGCCATGACTCGACTTTAGTGGCCGTCTTGCAAACGGACCGTTTGCCCCTGAACACGGCTAGGCTTCTGGCAGGTTCAGGTCACCGCACACTGATCACGAAGTACAAACAACCAAGGTCCGGGGATAGCCTCCACAATGCTTGCCGGCAGGCAGCCTTTGCCCAGAAGCCTCAGTCAAAGCAGTGACTTGACGCGAGTGTGCTGTTCAGGACTCCTAGGACTCCTGGGGGCTCACCACGTCGCATGGCAAAACACTGTGTCCCCAGTGTGTCTTCCTGGGCGACCGCACCAAAAAGTGATACCTGAGGCAATTGGGACTGGTTCCCTGCACGAAGGATGAAAGGCAACACTCTGCTCTCTTCGCTGCCCACCTATTTGGCCAAGCGTTCCAAAGTCCTCCCGGACTCCGGCCTAGCAGCTCCTGGGTGTAATGCAGAAGGTCCCCACAGCTGAACCACTGCTGCGATGAGGAAACACTGTGTTTACGGTTCATACTGGGAACACTTACCTGCCGTGTCTCTGTGGGAGCAGAAGGTCGACTTCAGAGGCAGCCAGAAAAACGTACAGTTTGCCCTTTCAACGCTACCTGTGGTTTCGTGAGACACGCGGACACTGTTGCCTCTCCCCAGAAATTATATCCTCGAAGCCCTTCAGCCCATGCAGGAGCACCTGGGTGCCAACATTTTCTCCGGGAAGCGTCAGCGTGCGGGTTGCATCTCATTCTCGTGGTCAAAAACTACAGAGCACTGTGCTGGGTTCCATGCTGATATTGGTTACCTAAAGCCAGGAGCATTACTTTCCCAGTGGGAGAGCTGAAAGTGCGGCCCCAAAGTGTGCTGAGAAACAGTGCAGTTGCTCGTGCTCTCTTCACCGTTAGAACGGCTTTGCGAAGGGCAAGGCAGTGTGACTGGAGAAACCCTCTCTTTTCTCCTCCGAGCAGGAGGCTTTCCTGGCGCCGCATGTCCCTAAAGGGAACACTCTACGGTTCCACAAGGACCAAAGGAAGGGTCAAGGATGCCATCCATGAATGGACTCGTGCAGAGTTTGGCCAGGACACCTTAAGCATGTAGTGCATGACAGTTAGCATGCCTTTCTGGAGGCTGCTGCTGCCTCAGCATATGCCTGGGAAGAACACTGGGTGGCGGAAGAGTTCTTGGGGCCCTGCGCATCTGTCCACTATAAAAGTGCCCCGGTTCATCTCTGTGAATGCAGAGTGAGCCGCAACAGCCTCTTCTCTTTGCCGGATAACTACATGGCCAAAACATTCAAAAGTGCCCCTGAGCAGAGCTGTAAAAGTTCGTACGTGGACCCTCAGGGCTCTCGGTGCGGAAGCTGAGGAGCAATAGGAAACACGGTGCGCAGTGTCCCTTCTGGATGTTCTTAACCTAGCAGCACTTTCTGGCTAGCCATGACTCGAAGTTAGAGGCAGTCTTGCAAACGGACCGTTTGCCCCTGAACACGGCTAGGTTTCTGGCAGGTTCAGGGCACCGCACACTGATCACGAAGTACAAACAACCAAGGTCCGGGGATAGCCTCCACAATGCTTGCCGGCAGGCAGCCTTTGCCCAGAAGCCTCAGGCAAAGCAGTGGCTTGACGCGAGTGTGCTGTTCAGGACTCCTAGGACTCCCGGGGGCTCACCACGTCGCATGGCAAAACACTGTGTCCCAGTGTGTCTTCCTGGGCGACCGCACCAAAAAGTGATACCTGAGGCAATTGGGACTGGTTCCCTGCACGAAGGATGAAAGGCAACACTCTGCTCTCTTCGCTGCCCACCTATTTGGCCAAGCGTTCCAAAGTCCTCCCGGACTCCGGCCTAGCAGCTCCTGGGTGTAATGCAGACGGTCCCCACAGCTGAACCACTGCTGCGATGAGGAAACACTGTGTTTACGGTTCATACTGGGAACCCTTACCTGCCGTGTCTCTGTGGGAGCAGAAGGTCGACTTCAGAGGCAGCCAGAAAAACGTACAGTTTGCCCTTTCAACGCTACCTGTGGTTTTGTGAGACACGCGGACACTGTTGCCTCTCCCCAGAAATTATATCCTCGAAGCCCTTCAGCCCATGCAGGAGCACCTGGGTGCCAACATTTTCTCCGGGAAGCGTCAGCGTGCGGGTTGCATCTCATTCTCGTGGTCAAAAACTACAGAGCACTGTGCTGGGTTCCATGCTGATATTGGTTACCTAAAGCCAGGAGCATTACTTTCCAGTGGGAGAGCTGAAAGTGCGGCCCCAAAGTGTGCTGAGAAACAGTGCGGTTGCTCGTGCTCTCTTCACCGTTAGAACGGCTTTGCGAAGGGCAAGGCAGTGTGACTGGAGAAACCCTCTCTTTTCTCCTCCGTGCAGGAGGCTTTCCTGGCGCCCCATGTCCCTAAAGGGAACACTCTACGGTTCCACAAGGACCAGAGGATGGGTCAGGGATGCCCTCCATGAATGCACTAGTGCAGAGTTTGGCCAGGACACCTTAAGCATGTAGTGCATGACAGTTAGCATGCCTTTCTGGAGGCTGCTGCTGCCTCAGCATATGCCTTGGAAGAACACTGGGTGGCGGAAGTGTTCTTGGGGCCCTGCGCCTCTGTCCACTATAAAAGTACCCCGGCTCATCTCTGTGAATGCAGAGTGAGCCGCAACAGCCTGTTCTCTTTGCCGGATAACTATATGGCCAAAACATTCAAAAGTGCCCCTGAGCAGAGCTGTAAAAGTTCGTACGTGGACCCTCAGGGCTCTCGGTGCGGAAGCTGAGGAGCAATAGGAAACACTGTGCGCAGTGTCCCTTCTGGATGTTCTTAACCTAGCAGCACTTTCTGGCTAGCCATGACTCGACTTTAGAGGCAGTCTTGCAAACGGACCATTTGCTCCTGAACACTGCTAAGCTGCTGGCAGGTTCAGGGCACCGCACATTGATCACGAAGTACAAACAACCAAGGTCCGGGGATAGCCTCCACAATGCTTGCCGGCAGGCAGCCTTTGCCCAGAAGCCTCAGGCAAAGCAGTGGCTTGACGCGAGTGTGCTGTTCAGGACTCCTAGGACTCCCGGGGGCTCACCACGTCGCATGGCAAAACACTGTGTCCCAGTGTGTCTTCCTGGGCGACCGCACCAAAAAGTGATACCTGAGGCAATTGGGACTGGTTCCCTGCACGAAGGATGAAAGGCAACACTCTGCTCTCTTCGCTGCCCACCTATTTGGCCAAGCGTTCCAAAGTCCTCCCTACGGCGGACTATCAGCTCCTAGGTGTAATGCAGACGGTCCCCACAGCTGAACCACTGCTACGATGAGGACACACTGTGTTTACGGTTCATACTGGGAACCCTTACCTGCCGGTTCTCTGTGGGAGCAGGAGGTCGACTTCAGAGGCAGCCAGAAAAACGTACAGTTTGCCCTTTCAACGCTAACTGTGGTTTTGTGAGACACGCGGACACTGTTGCCTCTCCCCAGAAATTATATCCTCGAAGCCCTTCAG
This sequence comes from Mesoplodon densirostris, assembly GCF_025265405.1. Classification (NCBI taxonomy): domain Eukaryota; kingdom Metazoa; phylum Chordata; class Mammalia; order Artiodactyla; family Ziphiidae; genus Mesoplodon; species Mesoplodon densirostris. Next base: position 70,684,920 of record NC_082665.1, on the reverse strand, counting down.
CCCATGCAGGAGCACCTGGGTGCCAACATTTTCTCCGGGAAGCACCAGGGTGCTGGTTGCGTGTCCTTCTCGTGGTCAAAAACTACAGAGCACTGTGCTGGGTTTCATGTTGATATTGGTCACCTAAAGGCAGGAGCATTACTTTCCCAGTGGGAGAGCTGAAAGTGCGGCCCCAAAGTGTGCTGAGAAACAGTGCGGTTGCTCGTGCTCTCTTCACCGTTAGAACGGCTTTGCGAAGGGCAAGGCAGTGTGACTGGAGAAACCCTCTCTTTTCTCCTCCGTGCAGGAGGCTTTCCTGGCGCCCCATGTCCCTAAAGGGAACACTCTACGGTTCCACAAGGACCAGAGGATGGGTCAGGGATGCCCTCCATGAATGCACTAGTGCAGAGTTTGGCCAGGACACCTTAAGCATGTAGTGCATGACAGTTAGCATGCCTTTCTGGAGGCTGCTGCTGCCTCAGCATATGCCTTGGAAGAACACTGGGTGGCGGAAGTGTTCTTGGGGCCCTGCGCCTCTGTCCACTATAAAAGTACCCCGGCTCATCTCTGTGAATGCAGAGTGAGCCGCAACAGCCTGTTCTCTTTGCCGGATAACTATATGGCCAAAACATTCAAAAGTGCCCCTGAGCAGAGCTGTAAAAGTTCGTACGTGGACCCTCAGGGCTCTCGGTGCGGAAGCTGAGGAGCAATAGGAAACACTGTGCGCAGTGTCCCTTCTGGATGTTCTTAACCTAGCAGCACTTTCTGGCTAGCCATGACTCGACTTTAGAGGCAGTCTTGCAAACGGACCATTTGCTCCTGAACACTGCTAAGCTGCTGGCAGGTTCAGGGCACCGCACATTGATCACGAAGTACAAACAACCAAGGTCCGGGGATAGCCTCCACAATGCTTGCCGGCAGGCAGCCTTTGCCCAGAAGCCTCAGGCAAAGCAGTGGCTTGACGCGAGTGTGCTGTTCAGGACTCCTAGGACTCCCGGGGGCTCACCACGTCGCATGGCAAAACACTGTGTCCCAGTGTGTCTTCCTGGGCGACCGCACCAAAAAGTGATACCTGAGGCAATTGGGACTGGTTCCCTGCACGAAGGATGAAAGGCAACACTCTGCTCTCTTCGCTGCCCACCTATTCGGCCAAGCGTTCCAAAGTCCTCCCGGACTCCGGCCTAGCAGCTCCTGGGTGTAATGCAGACGGTCCCCACAGCTGAACCACTGCTGTAATGAGGAAACACTGTGTTTACGGTTCATACTGGGAACCCTAACCTGCCGTGTCTCTGTGGGAGCAGAAGGTCGACATCAGAGGCAGCCAGACAAACGTACAGTTTGCCCTTTCAACGCTACCTGTGGTTTCGTGAGATACGCGGACACTGTTGCCTCTCCCCAGAAATTATATCCTCGAAGCCCTTCAGCCCATGCAGGAGCACCTGGGTGCCAACATTTTCTCCGGGAAGCGTCAGCGTGCGGGTTGCATCTCATTCTCGTGGTCAAAAACTACAGAGCACTGTGCTGGGTTCCATGCTGATATTGGTTACCTAAAGCCAGGAGCATTACTTTCCCAGTGGGAGAGCTGAAAGTGCGGCCCCAAAGTGTGCTGAGAAACAATGCGGTTCCTCGTGCTCGCTTCACCGTTAGAACGGCTTTGCGAAGGGCAAGGCAGTGTGACTGGAGATACCCTCTCTTTTCTCCTCCGTGCAGGAGGCTTTCCTGGCACCCCATGTCCCTAAAGGGAACACTCTACGGTTCCACAAGGACCAGAGGATGGGTCAGGGATGCCCTCCATGAATGCACTAGTGCAGTGTTTGGCCAGGACACCTTAAGCATGTAGTGCATGACAGTTAGCATGCCTTTCTGGAGGCTGCTGCTGCCTCAGCATATGCCTTGGAAGAACACTGGGTGGCGGAAGTGTTCTTGGGGCCCTGCGCCTCTGTCCACTATAAAAGTACCCCGGCTCACCTCTGTGAATGCAGAGTGAGCCGCAACAGCCTGTTCTCTTTGCCGGATAACTACATGGCCAAAACATTCAAAAGTACCCCTGAGCAGAGCTGTAAAACTTCGTACGTGGACCCTCAGGGCTCTCGGTGCGGAAGCTGAGGAGCAATAGGAAACACTGTGCGCAGTGTCCCTTCTGGATGTTCTTAACCTAGCGGCACTTTCTGGCTAGCCATGACTCGACTTTAGTGGCCGTCTTGCAAACGGACCGTTTGCCCCTGAACACGGCTAGGCTTCTGGCAGGTTCAGGGCACCGCACACTGATCACGAAGTACAAACAACCAAGGTCCGGGGATAGCCTCGACAATGCTTGCCGGCAGGCAGCCTTTGCCCAGAAGCCTCAGTCAAAGCAGTGACTTGACGCGAGTGTGCTGTTCAGGACTCCTAGGACTCCTGGGGGCTCACCACGTCGCATGGCAAAACACTGTGTCCCAGTGTGTCTTCCTGGGCGACCGCACCAAAAAGTGATACCTGAGGCAATTGGGACTGGTTCCCTGCACGAAGGATGAAAGGCAACACTCTGCTCTCTTCGCTGCCCACCTATTTGGCCAAGCGTTCCAAAGTCCTCCCTACGGCGGACTATCAGCTCCTAGGTGTAATGCAGACGGTCCCCACAGCTGAACCACTGCTACGATGAGGACACACTGTGTTTACGGTTCATACTGGGAACCCTTACCTGCCGGTTCTCTGTGGGAGCAGGAGGTCGACTTCAGAGGCAGCCAGAAAAACGTACAGTTTGCCCTTTCAACGCTAACTGTGGTTTTGTGAGACACGCGGACACTGTTGCCTCTCCCCAGAAATTATATCCTCGAAGCCCTTCAGCCCATGCAGGAGCACCTGGGTGCCAACATTTTCTCCGGGAAGCACCAGGGTGCTGGTTGCGTGTCCTTCTCGTGGTCAAAAACTACAGAGCACTGTGCTGGGTTTCATGTTGATATTGGTCACCTAAAGGCAGGAGCATTACTTTCCCAGTGGGAGAGCTGAAAGTGCGGCCCCAAAGTGTGCTGAGAAACAGTGCGGTTGCTCGTGCTCTCTTCACCGTTAGAACGGCTTTGCGAAGGGCAAGGCAGTGTGACTAGAGATACCCTCTCTTTTCTGCTCCGTGCAGGAGGCTTTCCTGGCGCCCCATGTCCCTAAAGGGAACACTCTACGGTTCCACAAGGACCAGAGGATGGGTCAGGGATGCCCTCCATGAATGCACTAGTGCAGAGTTTGGCCAGGACACCTTAAGCATGTAGTGCATGACAGTTAGCATGCCTTTCTGGAGGCTGCTGCTGCCTCAGCTTATGCCTTGGAAGAACACTGGGTGGCGGAAGTGTTCTTGGGGCCCTGCGCCTCTGTCCACTATAAAAGTACCCCGGCTCATCTCTGTGAATGCAGAGTGAGCCGCAACAGCCTGTTCTCTTTGCCGGATAACTACATGGCCAAAACTTTCAAAAGTAGCCCTGAGCAGAGCTGTAAAACTTCGTACGTGGACCCTCAGGGCTCTCGGTGTGGAAGCTGAGGAGCAATAGGAAACACTGTGCGCAGCGTCCCTTCTGGATGTTCTTAACCTAGCAGCACTTTCTGGCTAGCCATGACTCGACTTTAGTGGCCGTCTTGCAAACGGACCGTTTGCCCCTGAACACGGCTAGGCTTCTGGCAGGTTCAGGTCACCGCACACTGATCACGAAGTACAAACAACCAAGGTCCGGGGATAGCCTCCACAATGCTTGCCGGCAGGCAGCCTATGCCCAGAAGCCTCAGTCAAAGCAGTGACTTGACGCGAGTGTGCTGTTCAGGACTCCTAGGACTCCTGGGGGCTCACCACGTCGCATGGCAAAACACTGTGTCCCCAGTGTGTCTTCCTGGGCGACCGCACCAAAAAGTGATACCTGAGGCAATTGGGACTGGTTCCCTGCACGAAGGATGAAAGGCAACACTCTGCTCTCTTCGCTGCCCACCTATTTGGCCAAGCGTTCCAAAGTCCTCCCGGACTCCGGCCTAGCAGCTCCTGGGTGTAATGCAGACGGTCCCCACAGCTGAACCACTGCTGCGATGAGGAAACACTGTGTTTACGGTTCATACTGGGAACACTTACCTGCCGTGTCTCTGTGGGAGCAGAAGGTCGACTTCAGAGGCAGCCAGAAAAACGTACAGTTTGCCCTTTCAACGCTACCTGTGGTTTCGTGAGACACGCGGACACTGTTGCCTCTCCCCAGAAATTATATCCTCGAAGCCCTTCAGCCCATGCAGGAGCACCTGGGTGCCAACATTTTCTCCGGGAAGCGTCAGCGTGCGGGTTGCATCTCATTCTCGTGGTCAAAAACTACAGAGCACTGTGCTGGGTTCCATGCTGATATTGGTTACCTAAAGCCAGGAGCATTACTTTCCCAGTGGGAGAGCTGAAAGTGCGGCCCCAAAGTGTGCTGAGAAACAGTGCAGTTGCTCGTGCTCTCTTCACCGTTAGAACGGCTTTGCGAAGGGCAAGGCAGTGTGACTGGAGAAACCCTCTCTTTTCTCCTCCGAGCAGGAGGCTTTCCTGGCGCCCCATGTCCCTAAAGGGAACACTCTACGGTTCCACAAGGACCAAAGGAAGGGTCAAGGATGCCATCCATGAATGGACTCGTGCAGAGTTTGGCCAGGACACCTTAAGCATGTAGTGCATGACAGTTAGCATGCCTTTCTGGAGGCTGCTGCTGCCTCAGCATATGCCTGGGAAGAACACTGGGTGGCGGAAGAGTTCTTGGGGCCCTGCGCATCTGTCCACTATAAAAGTGCCCCGGTTCATCTCTGTGAATGCAGAGTGAGCCGCAACAGCCTCTTCTCTTTGCCGGATAACTACATGGCCAAAACATTCAAAAGTGCCCCTGAGCAGAGCTGTAAAAGTTCGTACGTGGACCCTCAGGGCTCTCGGTGCGGAAGCTGAGGAGCAATAGGAAACACGGTGCGCAGTGTCCCTTCTGGATGTTCTTAACCTAGCAGCACTTTCTGGCTAGCCATGACTCGAAGTTAGAGGCAGTCTTGCAAACGGACCGTTTGCCCCTGAACACGGCTAGGTTTCTGGCAGGTTCAGGGCACCGCACACTGATCACGAAGTACAAACAACCAAGGTCCGGGGATAGCCTCCACAATGCTTGCCGGCAGGCAGCCTTTGCCCAGAAGCCTCAGGCAAAGCAGTGGCTTGACGCGAGTGTGCTGTTCAGGACTCCTAGGACTCCCGGGGGCTCACCACGTCGCATGGCAAAACACTGTGTCCCAGTGTGTCTTCCTGGGCGACCGCACCAAAAAGTGATACCTGAGGCAATTGGGACTGGTTCCCTGCACGAAGGATGAAAGGCAACACTCTGCTCTCTTCGCTGCCCACCTATTTGGCCAAGCGTTCCAAAGTCCTCCCGGACTCCGGCCTAGCAGCTCCTGGGTGTAATGCAGACGGTCCCCACAGCTGAACCACTGCTGCGATGAGGAAACACTGTGTTTACGGTTCATACTGGGAACCCTTACCTGCCGTGTCTCTGTGGGAGCAGAAGGTCGACTTCAGAGGCAGCCAGACAAACGTACAGTTTGCCCTTTCAACGCTACCTGTGGTTTTGTGAGACACGCGGACACTGTTGCCTCTCCCCAGAAATTATATCCTCGAAGCCCTTCAGCCCATGCAGGAGCACCTGGGTGCCAACATTTTCTCCGGGAAGCGTCAGCGTGCGGGTTGCATCTCATTCTCGTGGTCAAAAACTACAGAGCACTGTGCTGGGTTCCATGCTGATATTGGTTACCTAAAGCCAGGAGCATTACTTTCCAGTGGGAGAGCTGAAAGTGCGGCCCCAAAGTGTGCTGAGAAACAGTGCGGTTGCTCGTGCTCTCTTCACCGTTAGAACGGCTTTGCGAAGGGCAAGGCAGTGTGACTGGAGAAACCCTCTCTTTTCTCCTCCGTGCAGGAGGCTTTCCTGGCGCCCCATGTCCCTAAAGGGAACACTCTACGGTTCCACAAGGACCAGAGGATGGGTCAGGGATGCCCTCCATGAATGCACTAGTGCAGAGTTTGGCCAGGACACCTTAAGCATGTAGTGCATGACAGTTAGCATGCCTTTCTGGAGGCTGCTGCTGCCTCAGCATATGCCTTGGAAGAACACTGGGTGGCGGAAGTGTTCTTGGGGCCCTGCGCCTCTGTCCACTATAAAAGTACCCCGGCTCATCTCTGTGAATGCAGAGTGAGCCGCAACAGCCTGTTCTCTTTGCCGGATAACTATATGGCCAAAACATTCAAAAGTGCCCCTGAGCAGAGCTGTAAAATTTCGTACGTGGACCCTCAGGGCTCTCGGTGCGGAAGCTGAGGAGCAATAGGAAACACTGTGCGCAGTGTCCCTTCTGGATGTTCTTAACCTAGCAGCACTTTCTGGCTAGCCATGACTCGACTTTAGAGGCAGTCTTGCAAACGGACCATTTGCTCCTGAACACTGCTAAGCTGCTGGCAGGTTCAGGGCACCGCACATTGATCACGAAGTACAAACAACCAAGGTCCGGGGATAGCCTCCACAATGCTTGCCGGCAGGCAGCCTTTGCCCAGAAGCCTCAGGCAAAGCAGTGGCTTGACGCGAGTGTGCTGTTCAGGACTCCTAGGACTCCCGGGGGCTCACCACGTCGCATGGCAAAACACTGTGTCCCAGTGTGTCTTCCTGGGCGACCGCACCAAAAAGTGATACCTGAGGCAATTGGGACTGGTTCCCTGCACGAAGGATGAAAGGCAACACTCTGCTCTCTTCGCTGCCCACCTATTCGGCCAAGCGTTCCAAAGTCCTCCCGGACTCCGGCCTAGCAGCTCCTGGGTGTAATGCAGACGGTCCCCACAGCTGAACCACTGCTGTAATGAGGAAACACTGTGTTTACGGTTCATACTGGGAACCCTAACCTGCCGTGTCTCTGTGGGAGCAGAAGGTCGACATCAGAGGCAGCCAGACAAACGTACAGTTTGCCCTTTCAACGCTACCTGTGGTTTCGTGAGATACGCGGACACTGTTGCCTCTCCCCAGAAATTATATCCTCGAAGCCCTTCAGCCCATGCAGGAGCACCTGGGTGCCAACATTTTCTCCGGGAAGCGTCAGCGTGCGGGTTGCATCTCATTCTCGTGGTCAAAAACTACAGAGCACTGTGCTGGGTTCCATGCTGATATTGGTTACCTAAAGCCAGGAGCATTACTTTCCCAGTGGGAGAGCTGAAAGTGCGGCCCCAAAGTGTGCTGAGAAACAGTGCAGTTGCTCGTGCTCTCTTCACCGTTAGAACGGCTTTGCGAAGGGCAAGGCAGTGTGACTGGAGAAACCCTCTCTTTTCTCCTCCGAGCAGGAGGCTTTCCTGGCGCCCCATGTCCCTAAAGGGAACACTCTACGGTTCCACAAGGACCAAAGGAAGGGTCAAGGATGCCATCCATGAATGGACTCGTGCAGAGTTTGGCCAGGACACCTTAAGCATGTAGTGCATGACAGTTAGCATGCCTTTCTGGAGGCTGCTGCTGCCTCAGCATATGCCTGGGAAGAACACTGGGTGGCGGAAGAGTTCTTGGGGCCCTGCGCATCTGTCCACTATAAAAGTGCCCCGGTTCATCTCTGTGAATGCAGAGTGAGCCGCAACAGCCTCTTCTCTTTGCCGGATAACTACATGGCCAAAACATTCAAAAGTGCCCCTGAGCAGAGCTGTAAAAGTTCGTACGTGGACCCTCAGGGCTCTCGGTGCGGAAGCTGAGGAGCAATAGGAAACACGGTGCGCAGTGTCCCTTCTGGATGTTCTTAACCTAGCAGCACTTTCTGGCTAGCCATGACTCGAAGTTAGAGGCAGTCTTGCAAACGGACCGTTTGCCCCTGAACACGGCTAGGTTTCTGGCAGGTTCAGGGCACCGCACACTGATCACGAAGTACAAACAACCAAGGTCCGGGGATAGCCTCCACAATGCTTGCCGGCAGGCAGCCTTTGCCCAGAAGCCTCAGGCAAAGCAGTGGCTTGACGCGAGTGTGCTGTTCAGGACTCCTAGGACTCCCGGGGGCTCACCACGTCGCATGGCAAAACACTGTGTCCCAGTGTGTCTTCCTGGGCGACCGCACCAAAAAGTGATACCTGAGGCAATTGGGACTGGTTCCCTGCACGAAGGATGAAAGGCAACACTCTGCTCTCTTCGCTGCCCACCTATTTGGCCAAGCGTTCCAAAGTCCTCCCGGACTCCGGCCTAGCAGCTCCTGGGTGTAATGCAGACGGTCCCCACAGCTGAACCACTGCTGCGATGAGGAAACACTGTGTTTACGGTTCATACTGGGAACCCTTACCTGCCGTGTCTCTGTGGGAGCAGAAGGTCGACTTCAGAGGCAGCCAGACAAACGTACAGTTTGCCCTTTCAACGCTACCTGTGGTTTTGTGAGACACGCGGACACTGTTGCCTCTCCCCAGAAATTATATCCTCGAAGCCCTTCAGCCCATGCAGGAGCACCTGGGTGCCAACATTTTCTCCGGGAAGCGTCAGCGTGCGGGTTGCATCTCATTCTCGTGGTCAAAAACTACAGAGCACTGTGCTGGGTTCCATGCTGATATTGGTTACCTAAAGCCAGGAGCATTACTTTCCAGTGGGAGAGCTGAAAGTGCGGCCCCAAAGTGTGCTGAGAAACAGTGCGGTTGCTCGTGCTCTCTTCACCGTTAGAACGGCTTTGCGAAGGGCAAGGCAGTGTGACTGGAGAAACCCTCTCTTTTCTCCTCCGTGCAGGAGGCTTTCCTGGCGCCCCATGTCCCTAAAGGGAACACTCTACGGTTCCACAAGGACCAGAGGATGGGTCAGGGATGCCCTCCATGAATGCACTAGTGCAGAGTTTGGCCAGGACACCTTAAGCATGTAGTGCATGACAGTTAGCATGCCTTTCTGGAGGCTGCTGCTGCCTCAGCATATGCCTTGGAAGAACACTGGGTGGCGGAAGTGTTCTTGGGGCCCTGCGCCTCTGTCCACTATAAAAGTACCCCGGCTCATCTCTGTGAATGCAGAGTGAGCCGCAACAGCCTGTTCTCTTTGCCGGATAACTATATGGCCAAAACATTCAAAAGTGCCCCTGAGCAGAGCTGTAAAATTTCGTACGTGGACCCTCAGGGCTCTCGGTGCGGAAGCTGAGGAGCAATAGGAAACACTGTGCGCAGTGTCCCTTCTGGATGTTCTTAACCTAGCAGCACTTTCTGGCTAGCCATGACTCGACTTTAGAGGCAGTCTTGCAAACGGACCATTTGCTCCTGAACACTGCTAAGCTGCTGGCAGGTTCAGGGCACCGCACATTGATCACGAAGTACAAACAACCAAGGTCCGGGGATAGCCTCCACAATGCTTGCCGGCAGGCAGCCTTTGCCCAGAAGCCTCAGGCAAAGCAGTGGCTTGACGCGAGTGTGCTGTTCAGGACTCCTAGGACTCCCGGGGGCTCACCACGTCGCATGGCAAAACACTGTGTCCCAGTGTGTCTTCCTGGGCGACCGCACCAAAAAGTGATACCTGAGGCAATTGGGACTGGTTCCCTGCACGAAGGATGAAAGGCAACACTCTGCTCTCTTCGCTGCCCACCTATTCGGCCAAGCGTTCCAAAGTCCTCCCGGACTCCGGCCTAGCAGCTCCTGGGTGTAATGCAGACGGTCCCCACAGCTGAACCACTGCTGTAATGAGGAAACACTGTGTTTACGGTTCATACTGGGAACCCTAACCTGCCGTGTCTCTGTGGGAGCAGAAGGTCGACATCAGAGGCAGCCAGACAAACGTACAGTTTGCCCTTTCAACGCTACCTGTGGTTTCGTGAGATACGCGGACACTGTTGCCTCTCCCCAGAAATTATATCCTCGAAGCCCTTCAGCCCATGCAGGAGCACCTGGGTGCCAACATTTTCTCCGGGAAGCGTCAGCGTGCGGGTTGCATCTCATTCTCGTGGTCAAAAACTACAGAGCACTGTGCTGGGTTCCATGCTGATATTGGTTACCTAAAGCCAGGAGCATTACTTTCCCAGTGGGAGAGCTGAAAGTGCGGCCCCAAAGTGTGCTGAGAAACAATGCGGTTGCTCGTGCTCGCTTCACCGTTAGAACGGCTTTGCGAAGGGCAAGGCAGTGTGACTGGAGATACCCTCTCTTTTCTCCTCCGTGCAGGAGGCTTTCCTGGCACCCCATGTCCCTAAAGGGAACACTCTACGGTTCCACAAGGACCAGAGGATGGGTCAGGGATGCCCTCCATGAATGCACTAGTGCAGTGTTTGGCCAGGACACCTTAAGCATGTAGTGCATGACAGTTAGCATGCCTTTCTGGAGGCTGCTGCTGCCTCAGCATATGCCTTGGAAGAACACTGGGTGGCGGAAGTGTTCTTGGGGCCCTGCGCCTCTGTCCACTATAAAAGTACCCCGGCTCACCTCTGTGAATGCAGAGTGAGCCGCAACAGCCTGTTCTCTTTGCCGGATAACTACATGGCCAAAACATTCAAAAGTACCCCTGAGCAGAGCTGTAAAACTTCGTACGTGGACCCTCAGGGCTCTCGGTGCGGAAGCTGAGGAGCAATAGGAAACACTGTGCGCAGTGTCCCTTCTGGATGTTCTTAACCTAGCGGCACTTTCTGGCTAGCCATGACTCGACTTTAGTGGCCGTCTTGCAAACGGACCGTTTGCCCCTGAACACGGCTAGGCTTCTGGCAGGTTCAGGGCACCGCACACTGATCACGAAGTACAAACAACCAAGGTCCGGGGATAGCCTCGACAATGCTTGCCGGCAGGCAGCCTTTGCCCAGAAGCCTCAGTCAAAGCAGTGACTTGACGCGAGTGTGCTGTTCAGGACTCCTAGGACTCCTGGGGGCTCACCACGTCGCATGGCAAAACACTGTGTCCCAGTGTGTCTTCCTGGGCGACCGCACCAAAAAGTGATACCTGAGGCAATTGGGACTGGTTCCCTGCACGAAGGATGAAAGGCAACACTCTGCTCTCTTCGCTGCCCACCTATTTGGCCAAGCGTTCCAAAGTCCTCCCTACGGCGGACTATCAGCTCCTAGGTGTAATGCAGACGGTCCCCACAGCTGAACCACTGCTACGATGAGGACACACTGTGTTTACGGTTCATACTGGGAACCCTTACCTGCCGGTTCTCTGTGGGAGCAGGAGGTCGACTTCAGAGGCAGCCAGAAAAACGTACAGTTTGCCCTTTCAACGCTAACTGTGGTTTTGTGAGACACGCGGACACTGTTGCCTCTCCCCAGAAATTATATCCTCGAAGCCCTTCAGCCCATGCAGGAGCACCTGGGTGCCAACATTTTCTCCGGGAAGCACCAGGGTGCTGGTTGCGTGTCCTTCTCGTGGTCAAAAACTACAGAGCACTGTGCTGGGTTTCATGTTGATATTGGTCACCTAAAGGCAGGAGCATTACTTTCCCAGTGGGAGAGCTGAAAGTGCGGCCCCAAAGTGTGCTGAGAAACAGTGCGGTTGCTCGTGCTCTCTTCACCGTTAGAACGGCTTTGCGAAGGGCAAGGCAGTGTGACTGGAGAAACCCTCTCTTTTCTCCTCCGTGCAGGAGGCTTTCCTGGCGCCCCATGTCCCTAAAGGGAACACTCTACGGTTCCACAAGGACCAGAGGATGGGTCAGGGATGCCCTCCATGAATGCACTAGTGCAGAGTTTGGCCAGGACACCTTAAGCATGTAGTGCATGACAGTTAGCATGCCTTTCTGGAGGCTGCTGCTGCCTCAGCATATGCCTTGGAAGAACACTGGGTGGCGGAAGTGTTCTTGGGGCCCTGCGCCTCTGTCCACTATAAAAGTACCCCGGCTCATCTCTGTGAATGCAGAGTGAGCCGCAACAGCCTGTTCTCTTTGCCGGATAACTATATGGCCAAAACATTCAAAAGTGCCCCTGAGCAGAGCTGTAAAAGTTCGTACGTGGACCCTCAGGGCTCTCGGTGCGGAAGCTGAGGAGCAATAGGAAACACTGTGCGCAGTGTCCCTTCTGGATGTTCTTAACCTAGCAGCACTTTCTGGCTAGCCATGACTCGACTTTAGAGGCAGTCTTGCAAACGGACCATTTGCTCCTGAACACTGCTAAGCTGCTGGCAGGTTCAGGGCACCGCACATTGATCACGAAGTACAAACAACCAAGGTCCGGGGATAGCCTCCACAATGCTTGCCGGCAGGCAGCCTTTGCCCAGAAGCCTCAGGCAAAGCAGTGGCTTGACGCGAGTGTGCTGTTCAGGACTCCTAGGACTCCCGGGGGCTCACCACGTCGCATGGCAAAACACTGTGTCCCAGTGTGTCTTCCTGGGCGACCGCACCAAAAAGTGATACCTGAGGCAATTGGGACTGGTTCCCTGCACGAAGGATGAAAGGCAACACTCTGCTCTCTTCGCTGCCCACCTATTCGGCCAAGCGTTCCAAAGTCCTCCCGGACTCCGGCCTAGCAGCTCCTGGGTGTAATGCAGACGGTCCCCACAGCTGAACCACTGCTGTAATGAGGAAACACTGTGTTTACGGTTCATACTGGGAACCCTAACCTGCCGTGTCTCTGTGGGAGCAGAAGGTCGACATCAGAGGCAGCCAGACAAACGTACAGTTTGCCCTTTCAACGCTACCTGTGGTTTCGTGAGATACGCGGACACTGTTGCCTCTCCCCAGAAATTATATCCTCGAAGCCCTTCAGCCCATGCAGGAGCACCTGGGTGCCAACATTTTCTCCGGGAAGCGTCAGCGTGCGGGTTGCATCTCATTCTCGTGGTCAAAAACTACAGAGCACTGTGCTGGGTTCCATGCTGATATTGGTTACCTAAAGCCAGGAGCATTACTTTCCCAGTGGGAGAGCTGAAAGTGCGGCCCCAAAGTGTGCTGAGAAACAATGCGGTTCCTCGTGCTCGCTTCACCGTTAGAACGGCTTTGCGAAGGGCAAGGCAGTGTGACTGGAGATACCCTCTCTTTTCTCCTCCGTGCAGGAGGCTTTCCTGGCACCCCATGTCCCTAAAGGGAACACTCTACGGTTCCACAAGGACCAGAGGATGGGTCAGGGATGCCCTCCATGAATGCACTCGTGCAGTGTTTGGCCAGGACACCTTAAGCATGTAGTGCATGACAGTTAGCATGCCTTTCTGGAGGCTGCTGCTGCCTCAGCATATGCCTTGGAAGAACACTGGGTGGCGGAAGTGTTCTTGGGGCCCTGCGCCTCTGTCCACTATAAAAGTACCCCGGCTCACCTCTGTGAATGCAGAGTGAGCCGCAACAGCCTGTTCTCTTTGCCGGATAACTACATGGCCAAAACATTCAAAAGTACCCCTGAGCAGAGCTGTAAAACTTCGTACGTGGACCCTCAGGGCTCTCGGTGCGGAAGCTGAGGAGCAATAGGAAACACTGTGCGCAGTGTCCCTTCTGGATGTTCTTAACCTAGCGGCACTTTCTGGCTAGCCATGACTCGACTTTAGTGGCCGTCTTGCAAACGGACCGTTTGCCCCTGAACACGGCTAGGCTTCTGGCAGGTTCAGGGCACCGCACACTGATCACGAAGTACAAACAACCAAGGTCCGGGGATAGCCTCGACAATGCTTGCCGGCAGGCAGCCTTTGCCCAGAAGCCTCAGTCAAAGCAGTGACTTGACGCGAGTGTGCTGTTCAGGACTCCTAGGACTCCTGGGGGCTCACCACGTCGCATGGCAAAACACTGTGTCCCAGTGTGTCTTCCTGGGCGACCGCACCAAAAAGTGATACCTGAGGCAATTGGGACTGGTTCCCTGCACGAAGGATGAAAGGCAACACTCTGCTCTCTTCGCTGCCCACCTATTTGGCCAAGCGTTCCAAAGTCCTCCCTACGGCGGACTATCAGCTCCTAGGTGTAATGCAGACGGTCCCCACAGCTGAACCACTGCTACGATGAGGACACACTGTGTTTACGGTTCATACTGGGAACCCTTACCTGCCGGTTCTCTGTGGGAGCAGGAGGTCGACTTCAGAGGCAGCCAGAAAAACGTACAGTTTGCCCTTTCAACGCTAACTGTGGTTTTGTGAGACACGCGGACACTGTTGCCTCTCCCCAGAAATTATATCCTCGAAGCCCTTCAGCCCATGCAGGAGCACCTGGGTGCCAACATTTTCTCCGGGAAGCACCAGGGTGCTGGTTGCGTGTCCTTCTCGTGGTCAAAAACTACAGAGCACTGTGCTGGGTTTCATGTTGATATTGGTCACCTAAAGGCAGGAGCATTACTTTCCCAGTGGGAGAGCTGAAAGTGCGGCCCCAAAGTGTGCTGAGAAACAGTGCGGTTGCTCGTGCTCTCTTCACCGTTAGAACGGCTTTGCGAAGGGCAAGGCAGTGTGACTAGAGATACCCTCTCTTTTCTGCTCCGTGCAGGAGGCTTTCCTGGCGCCCCATGTCCCTAAAGGGAACACTCTACGGTTCCACAAGGACCAGAGGATGGGTCAGGGATGCCCTCCATGAATGCACTAGTGCAGAGTTTGGCCAGGACACCTTAAGCATGTAGTGCATGACAGTTAGCATGCCTTTCTGGAGGCTGCTGCTGCCTCAGCTTATGCCTTGGAAGAACACTGGGTGGCGGAAGTGTTCTTGGGGCCCTGCGCCTCTGTCCACTATAAAAGTACCCCGGCTCATCTCTGTGAATGCAGAGTGAGCCGCAACAGCCTGTTCTCTTTGCCGGATAACTACATGGCCAAAACTTTCAAAAGTAGCCCTGAGCAGAGCTGTAAAACTTCGTACGTGGACCCTCAGGGCTCTCGGTGTGGAAGCTGAGGAGCAATAGGAAACACTGTGCGCAGCGTCCCTTCTGGATGTTCTTAACCTAGCAGCACTTTCTGGCTAGCCATGACTCGACTTTAGTGGCCGTCTTGCAAACGGACCGTTTGCCCCTGAACACGGCTAGGCTTCTGGCAGGTTCAGGTCACCGCACACTGATCACGAAGTACAAACAACCAAGGTCCGGGGATAGCCTCCACAATGCTTGCCGGCAGGCAGCCTATGCCCAGAAGCCTCAGTCAAAGCAGTGACTTGACGCGAGTGTGCTGTTCAGGACTCCTAGGACTCCTGGGGGCTCACCACGTCGCATGGCAAAACACTGTGTCCCCAGTGTGTCTTCCTGGGCGACCGCACCAAAAAGTGATACCTGAGGCAATTGGGACTGGTTCCCTGCACGAAGGATGAAAGGCAACACTCTGCTCTCTTCGCTGCCCACCTATTTGGCCAAGCGTTCCAAAGTCCTCCCGGACTCCGGCCTAGCAGCTCCTGGGTGTAATGCAGACGGTCCCCACAGCTGAACCACTGCTGCGATGAGGAAACACTGTGTTTACGGTTCATACTGGGAACACTTACCTGCCGTGTCTCTGTGGGAGCAGAAGGTCGACTTCAGAGGCAGCCAGAAAAACGTACAGTTTGCCCTTTCAACGCTACCTGTGGTTTCGTGAGACACGCGGACACTGTTGCCTCTCCCCAGAAATTATATCCTCGAAGCCCTTCAGCCCATGCAGGAGCACCTGGGTGCCAACATTTTCTCCGGGAAGCGTCAGCGTGCGGGTTGCATCTCATTCTCGTGGTCAAAAACTACAGAGCACTGTGCTGGGTTCCATGCTGATATTGGTTACCTAAAGCCAGGAGCATTACTTTCCCAGTGGGAGAGCTGAAAGTGCGGCCCCAAAGTGTGCTGAGAAACAGTGCAGTTGCTCGTGCTCTCTTCACCGTTAGAACGGCTTTGCGAAGGGCAAGGCAGTGTGACTGGAGAAACCCTCTCTTTTCTCCTCCGAGCAGGAGGCTTTCCTGGCGCCCCATGTCCCTAAAGGGAACACTCTACGGTTCCACAAGGACCAAAGGAAGGGTCAAGGATGCCATCCATGAATGGACTCGTGCAGAGTTTGGCCAGGACACCTTAAGCATGTAGTGCATGACAGTTAGCATGCCTTTCTGGAGGCTGCTGCTGCCTCAGCATATGCCTGGGAAGAACACTGGGTGGCGGAAGAGTTCTTGGGGCCCTGCGCATCTGTCCACTATAAAAGTGCCCCGGTTCATCTCTGTGAATGCAGAGTGAGCCGCAACAGCCTCTTCTCTTTGCCGGATAACTACATGGCCAAAACATTCAAAAGTGCCCCTGAGCAGAGCTGTAAAAGTTCGTACGTGGACCCTCAGGGCTCTCGGTGCGGAAGCTGAGGAGCAATAGGAAACACGGTGCGCAGTGTCCCTTCTGGATGTTCTTAACCTAGCAGCACTTTCTGGCTAGCCATGACTCGAAGTTAGAGGCAGTCTTGCAAACGGACCGTTTGCCCCTGAACACGGCTAGGTTTCTGGCAGGTTCAGGGCACCGCACACTGATCACGAAGTACAAACAACCAAGGTCCGGGGATAGCCTCCACAATGCTTGCCGGCAGGCAGCCTTTGCCCAGAAGCCTCAGGCAAAGCAGTGGCTTGACGCGAGTGTGCTGTTCAGGACTCCTAGGACTCCCGGGGGCTCACCACGTCGCATGGCAAAACACTGTGTCCCAGTGTGTCTTCCTGGGCGACCGCACCAAAAAGTGATACCTGAGGCAATTGGGACTGGTTCCCTGCACGAAGGATGAAAGGCAACACTCTGCTCTCTTCGCTGCCCACCTATTTGGCCAAGCGTTCCAAAGTCCTCCCGGACTCCGGCCTAGCAGCTCCTGGGTGTAATGCAGACGGTCCCCACAGCTGAACCACTGCTGCGATGAGGAAACACTGTGTTTACGGTTCATACTGGGAACCCTTACCTGCCGTGTCTCTGTGGGAGCAGAAGGTCGACTTCAGAGGCAGCCAGACAAACGTACAGTTTGCCCTTTCAACGCTACCTGTGGTTTTGTGAGACACGCGGACACTGTTGCCTCTCCCCAGAAATTATATCCTCGAAGCCCTTCAGCCCATGCAGGAGCACCTGGGTGCCAACATTTTCTCCGGGAAGCGTCAGCGTGCGGGTTGCATCTCATTCTCGTGGTCAAAAACTACAGAGCACTGTGCTGGGTTCCATGCTGATATTGGTTACCTAAAGCCAGGAGCATTACTTTCCAGTGGGAGAGCTGAAAGTGCGGCCCCAAAGTGTGCTGAGAAACAGTGCGGTTGCTCGTGCTCTCTTCACCGTTAGAACGGCTTTGCGAAGGGCAAGGCAGTGTGACTGGAGAAACCCTCTCTTTTCTCCTCCGTGCAGGAGGCTTTCCTGGCGCCCCATGTCCCTAAAGGGAACACTCTACGGTTCCACAAGGACCAGAGGATGGGTCAGGGATGCCCTCCATGAATGCACTAGTGCAGAGTTTGGCCAGGACACCTTAAGCATGTAGTGCATGACAGTTAGCATGCCTTTCTGGAGGCTGCTGCTGCCTCAGCATATGCCTTGGAAGAACACTGGGTGGCGGAAGTGTTCTTGGGGCCCTGCGCCTCTGTCCACTATAAAAGTACCCCGGCTCATCTCTGTGAATGCAGAGTGAGCCGCAACAGCCTGTTCTCTTTGCCGGATAACTATATGGCCAAAACATTCAAAAGTGCCCCTGAGCAGAGCTGTAAAATTTCGTACGTGGACCCTCAGGGCTCTCGGTGCGGAAGCTGAGGAGCAATAGGAAACACTGTGCGCAGTGTCCCTTCTGGATGTTCTTAACCTAGCAGCACTTTCTGGCTAGCCATGACTCGACTTTAGAGGCAGTCTTGCAAACGGACCATTTGCTCCTGAACACTGCTAAGCTGCTGGCAGGTTCAGGGCACCGCACATTGATCACGAAGTACAAACAACCAAGGTCCGGGGATAGCCTCCACAATGCTTGCCGGCAGGCAGCCTTTGCCCAGAAGCCTCAGGCAAAGCAGTGGCTTGACGCGAGTGTGCTGTTCAGGACTCCTAGGACTCCCGGGGGCTCACCACGTCGCATGGCAAAACACTGTGTCCCAGTGTGTCTTCCTGGGCGACCGCACCAAAAAGTGATACCTGAGGCAATTGGGACTGGTTCCCTGCACGAAGGATGAAAGGCAACACTCTGCTCTCTTCGCTGCCCACCTATTCGGCCAAGCGTTCCAAAGTCCTCCCGGACTCCGGCCTAGCAGCTCCTGGGTGTAATGCAGACGGTCCCCACAGCTGAACCACTGCTGTAATGAGGAAACACTGTGTTTACGGTTCATACTGGGAACCCTAACCTGCCGTGTCTCTGTGGGAGCAGAAGGTCGACATCAGAGGCAGCCAGACAAACGTACAGTTTGCCCTTTCAACGCTACCTGTGGTTTCGTGAGATACGCGGACACTGTTGCCTCTCCCCAGAAATTATATCCTCGAAGCCCTTCAGCCCATGCAGGAGCACCTGGGTGCCAACATTTTCTCCGGGAAGCGTCAGCGTGCGGGTTGCATCTCATTCTCGTGGTCAAAAACTACAGAGCACTGTGCTGGGTTCCATGCTGATATTGGTTACCTAAAGCCAGGAGCATTACTTTCCCAGTGGGAGAGCTGAAAGTGCGGCCCCAAAGTGTGCTGAGAAACAATGCGGTTGCTCGTGCTCGCTTCACCGTTAGAACGGCTTTGCGAAGGGCAAGGCAGTGTGACTGGAGATACCCTCTCTTTTCTCCTCCGTGCAGGAGGCTTTCCTGGCACCCCATGTCCCTAAAGGGAACACTCTACGGTTCCACAAGGACCAGAGGATGGGTCAGGGATGCCCTCCATGAATGCACTAGTGCAGTGTTTGGCCAGGACACC
Organism: Mesoplodon densirostris; assembly: GCF_025265405.1. Taxonomy (NCBI): domain Eukaryota; kingdom Metazoa; phylum Chordata; class Mammalia; order Artiodactyla; family Ziphiidae; genus Mesoplodon; species Mesoplodon densirostris. The sequence goes on along the minus strand of NC_082665.1, from coordinate 70,666,281 downwards.
TTAAGCATGTAGTGCATGACAGTTAGCATGCCTTTCTGGAGGCTGCTGCTGCCTCAGCATATGCCTTGGAAGAACACTGGGTGGCGGAAGTGTTCTTGGGGCCCTGCGCCTCTGTCCACTATAAAAGTACCCCGGCTCACCTCTGTGAATGCAGAGTGAGCCGCAACAGCCTGTTCTCTTTGCCGGATAACTACATGGCCAAAACATTCAAAAGTACCCCTGAGCAGAGCTGTAAAACTTCGTACGTGGACCCTCAGGGCTCTCGGTGCGGAAGCTGAGGAGCAATAGGAAACACTGTGCGCAGTGTCCCTTCTGGATGTTCTTAACCTAGCGGCACTTTCTGGCTAGCCATGACTCGACTTTAGTGGCCGTCTTGCAAACGGACCGTTTGCCCCTGAACACGGCTAGGCTTCTGGCAGGTTCAGGGCACCGCACACTGATCACGAAGTACAAACAACCAAGGTCCGGGGATAGCCTCGACAATGCTTGCCGGCAGGCAGCCTTTGCCCAGAAGCCTCAGTCAAAGCAGTGACTTGACGCGAGTGTGCTGTTCAGGACTCCTAGGACTCCTGGGGGCTCACCACGTCGCATGGCAAAACACTGTGTCCCAGTGTGTCTTCCTGGGCGACCGCACCAAAAAGTGATACCTGAGGCAATTGGGACTGGTTCCCTGCACGAAGGATGAAAGGCAACACTCTGCTCTCTTCGCTGCCCACCTATTTGGCCAAGCGTTCCAAAGTCCTCCCTACGGCGGACTATCAGCTCCTAGGTGTAATGCAGACGGTCCCCACAGCTGAACCACTGCTACGATGAGGACACACTGTGTTTACGGTTCATACTGGGAACCCTTACCTGCCGGTTCTCTGTGGGAGCAGGAGGTCGACTTCAGAGGCAGCCAGAAAAACGTACAGTTTGCCCTTTCAACGCTAACTGTGGTTTTGTGAGACACGCGGACACTGTTGCCTCTCCCCAGAAATTATATCCTCGAAGCCCTTCAGCCCATGCAGGAGCACCTGGGTGCCAACATTTTCTCCGGGAAGCACCAGGGTGCTGGTTGCGTGTCCTTCTCGTGGTCAAAAACTACAGAGCACTGTGCTGGGTTTCATGTTGATATTGGTCACCTAAAGGCAGGAGCATTACTTTCCCAGTGGGAGAGCTGAAAGTGCGGCCCCAAAGTGTGCTGAGAAACAGTGCGGTTGCTCGTGCTCTCTTCACCGTTAGAACGGCTTTGCGAAGGGCAAGGCAGTGTGACTGGAGAAACCCTCTCTTTTCTCCTCCGTGCAGGAGGCTTTCCTGGCGCCCCATGTCCCTAAAGGGAACACTCTACGGTTCCACAAGGACCAGAGGATGGGTCAGGGATGCCCTCCATGAATGCACTAGTGCAGAGTTTGGCCAGGACACCTTAAGCATGTAGTGCATGACAGTTAGCATGCCTTTCTGGAGGCTGCTGCTGCCTCAGCATATGCCTTGGAAGAACACTGGGTGGCGGAAGTGTTCTTGGGGCCCTGCGCCTCTGTCCACTATAAAAGTACCCCGGCTCATCTCTGTGAATGCAGAGTGAGCCGCAACAGCCTGTTCTCTTTGCCGGATAACTATATGGCCAAAACATTCAAAAGTGCCCCTGAGCAGAGCTGTAAAAGTTCGTACGTGGACCCTCAGGGCTCTCGGTGCGGAAGCTGAGGAGCAATAGGAAACACTGTGCGCAGTGTCCCTTCTGGATGTTCTTAACCTAGCAGCACTTTCTGGCTAGCCATGACTCGACTTTAGAGGCAGTCTTGCAAACGGACCATTTGCTCCTGAACACTGCTAAGCTGCTGGCAGGTTCAGGGCACCGCACATTGATCACGAAGTACAAACAACCAAGGTCCGGGGATAGCCTCCACAATGCTTGCCGGCAGGCAGCCTTTGCCCAGAAGCCTCAGGCAAAGCAGTGGCTTGACGCGAGTGTGCTGTTCAGGACTCCTAGGACTCCCGGGGGCTCACCACGTCGCATGGCAAAACACTGTGTCCCAGTGTGTCTTCCTGGGCGACCGCACCAAAAAGTGATACCTGAGGCAATTGGGACTGGTTCCCTGCACGAAGGATGAAAGGCAACACTCTGCTCTCTTCGCTGCCCACCTATTCGGCCAAGCGTTCCAAAGTCCTCCCGGACTCCGGCCTAGCAGCTCCTGGGTGTAATGCAGACGGTCCCCACAGCTGAACCACTGCTGTAATGAGGAAACACTGTGTTTACGGTTCATACTGGGAACCCTAACCTGCCGTGTCTCTGTGGGAGCAGAAGGTCGACATCAGAGGCAGCCAGACAAACGTACAGTTTGCCCTTTCAACGCTACCTGTGGTTTCGTGAGATACGCGGACACTGTTGCCTCTCCCCAGAAATTATATCCTCGAAGCCCTTCAGCCCATGCAGGAGCACCTGGGTGCCAACATTTTCTCCGGGAAGCGTCAGCGTGCGGGTTGCATCTCATTCTCGTGGTCAAAAACTACAGAGCACTGTGCTGGGTTCCATGCTGATATTGGTTACCTAAAGCCAGGAGCATTACTTTCCCAGTGGGAGAGCTGAAAGTGCGGCCCCAAAGTGTGCTGAGAAACAATGCGGTTCCTCGTGCTCGCTTCACCGTTAGAACGGCTTTGCGAAGGGCAAGGCAGTGTGACTGGAGATACCCTCTCTTTTCTCCTCCGTGCAGGAGGCTTTCCTGGCACCCCATGTCCCTAAAGGGAACACTCTACGGTTCCACAAGGACCAGAGGATGGGTCAGGGATGCCCTCCATGAATGCACTAGTGCAGTGTTTGGCCAGGACACCTTAAGCATGTAGTGCATGACAGTTAGCATGCCTTTCTGGAGGCTGCTGCTGCCTCAGCATATGCCTTGGAAGAACACTGGGTGGCGGAAGTGTTCTTGGGGCCCTGCGCCTCTGTCCACTATAAAAGTACCCCGGCTCACCTCTGTGAATGCAGAGTGAGCCGCAACAGCCTGTTCTCTTTGCCGGATAACTACATGGCCAAAACATTCAAAAGTACCCCTGAGCAGAGCTGTAAAACTTCGTACGTGGACCCTCAGGGCTCTCGGTGCGGAAGCTGAGGAGCAATAGGAAACACTGTGCGCAGTGTCCCTTCTGGATGTTCTTAACCTAGCGGCACTTTCTGGCTAGCCATGACTCGACTTTAGTGGCCGTCTTGCAAACGGACCGTTTGCCCCTGAACACGGCTAGGCTTCTGGCAGGTTCAGGGCACCGCACACTGATCACGAAGTACAAACAACCAAGGTCCGGGGATAGCCTCGACAATGCTTGCCGGCAGGCAGCCTTTGCCCAGAAGCCTCAGTCAAAGCAGTGACTTGACGCGAGTGTGCTGTTCAGGACTCCTAGGACTCCTGGGGGCTCACCACGTCGCATGGCAAAACACTGTGTCCCAGTGTGTCTTCCTGGGCGACCGCACCAAAAAGTGATACCTGAGGCAATTGGGACTGGTTCCCTGCACGAAGGATGAAAGGCAACACTCTGCTCTCTTCGCTGCCCACCTATTTGGCCAAGCGTTCCAAAGTCCTCCCTACGGCGGACTATCAGCTCCTAGGTGTAATGCAGACGGTCCCCACAGCTGAACCACTGCTACGATGAGGACACACTGTGTTTACGGTTCATACTGGGAACCCTTACCTGCCGGTTCTCTGTGGGAGCAGGAGGTCGACTTCAGAGGCAGCCAGAAAAACGTACAGTTTGCCCTTTCAACGCTAACTGTGGTTTTGTGAGACACGCGGACACTGTTGCCTCTCCCCAGAAATTATATCCTCGAAGCCCTTCAGCCCATGCAGGAGCACCTGGGTGCCAACATTTTCTCCGGGAAGCACCAGGGTGCTGGTTGCGTGTCCTTCTCGTGGTCAAAAACTACAGAGCACTGTGCTGGGTTTCATGTTGATATTGGTCACCTAAAGGCAGGAGCATTACTTTCCCAGTGGGAGAGCTGAAAGTGCGGCCCCAAAGTGTGCTGAGAAACAGTGCGGTTGCTCGTGCTCTCTTCACCGTTAGAACGGCTTTGCGAAGGGCAAGGCAGTGTGACTAGAGATACCCTCTCTTTTCTGCTCCGTGCAGGAGGCTTTCCTGGCGCCCCATGTCCCTAAAGGGAACACTCTACGGTTCCACAAGGACCAGAGGATGGGTCAGGGATGCCCTCCATGAATGCACTAGTGCAGAGTTTGGCCAGGACACCTTAAGCATGTAGTGCATGACAGTTAGCATGCCTTTCTGGAGGCTGCTGCTGCCTCAGCTTATGCCTTGGAAGAACACTGGGTGGCGGAAGTGTTCTTGGGGCCCTGCGCCTCTGTCCACTATAAAAGTACCCCGGCTCATCTCTGTGAATGCAGAGTGAGCCGCAACAGCCTGTTCTCTTTGCCGGATAACTACATGGCCAAAACTTTCAAAAGTAGCCCTGAGCAGAGCTGTAAAACTTCGTACGTGGACCCTCAGGGCTCTCGGTGTGGAAGCTGAGGAGCAATAGGAAACACTGTGCGCAGCGTCCCTTCTGGATGTTCTTAACCTAGCAGCACTTTCTGGCTAGCCATGACTCGACTTTAGTGGCCGTCTTGCAAACGGACCGTTTGCCCCTGAACACGGCTAGGCTTCTGGCAGGTTCAGGTCACCGCACACTGATCACGAAGTACAAACAACCAAGGTCCGGGGATAGCCTCCACAATGCTTGCCGGCAGGCAGCCTATGCCCAGAAGCCTCAGTCAAAGCAGTGACTTGACGCGAGTGTGCTGTTCAGGACTCCTAGGACTCCTGGGGGCTCACCACGTCGCATGGCAAAACACTGTGTCCCCAGTGTGTCTTCCTGGGCGACCGCACCAAAAAGTGATACCTGAGGCAATTGGGACTGGTTCCCTGCACGAAGGATGAAAGGCAACACTCTGCTCTCTTCGCTGCCCACCTATTTGGCCAAGCGTTCCAAAGTCCTCCCGGACTCCGGCCTAGCAGCTCCTGGGTGTAATGCAGACGGTCCCCACAGCTGAACCACTGCTGCGATGAGGAAACACTGTGTTTACGGTTCATACTGGGAACACTTACCTGCCGTGTCTCTGTGGGAGCAGAAGGTCGACTTCAGAGGCAGCCAGAAAAACGTACAGTTTGCCCTTTCAACGCTACCTGTGGTTTCGTGAGACACGCGGACACTGTTGCCTCTCCCCAGAAATTATATCCTCGAAGCCCTTCAGCCCATGCAGGAGCACCTGGGTGCCAACATTTTCTCCGGGAAGCGTCAGCGTGCGGGTTGCATCTCATTCTCGTGGTCAAAAACTACAGAGCACTGTGCTGGGTTCCATGCTGATATTGGTTACCTAAAGCCAGGAGCATTACTTTCCCAGTGGGAGAGCTGAAAGTGCGGCCCCAAAGTGTGCTGAGAAACAGTGCAGTTGCTCGTGCTCTCTTCACCGTTAGAACGGCTTTGCGAAGGGCAAGGCAGTGTGACTGGAGAAACCCTCTCTTTTCTCCTCCGAGCAGGAGGCTTTCCTGGCGCCCCATGTCCCTAAAGGGAACACTCTACGGTTCCACAAGGACCAAAGGAAGGGTCAAGGATGCCATCCATGAATGGACTCGTGCAGAGTTTGGCCAGGACACCTTAAGCATGTAGTGCATGACAGTTAGCATGCCTTTCTGGAGGCTGCTGCTGCCTCAGCATATGCCTGGGAAGAACACTGGGTGGCGGAAGAGTTCTTGGGGCCCTGCGCATCTGTCCACTATAAAAGTGCCCCGGTTCATCTCTGTGAATGCAGAGTGAGCCGCAACAGCCTCTTCTCTTTGCCGGATAACTACATGCCCAAAACATTCAAAAGTGCCCCTGAGCAGAGCTGTAAAAGTTCGTACGTGGACCCTCAGGGCTCTCGGTGCGGAAGCTGAGGAGCAATAGGAAACACGGTGCGCAGTGTCCCTTCTGGATGTTCTTAACCTAGCAGCACTTTCTGGCTAGCCATGACTCGAAGTTAGAGGCAGTCTTGCAAACGGACCGTTTGCCCCTGAACACGGCTAGGTTTCTGGCAGGTTCAGGGCACCGCACACTGATCACGAAGTACAAACAACCAAGGTCCGGGGATAGCCTCCACAATGCTTGCCGGCAGGCAGCCTTTGCCCAGAAGCCTCAGGCAAAGCAGTGGCTTGACGCGAGTGTGCTGTTCAGGACTCCTAGGACTCCCGGGGGCTCACCACGTCGCATGGCAAAACACTGTGTCCCAGTGTGTCTTCCTGGGCGACCGCACCAAAAAGTGATACCTGAGGCAATTGGGACTGGTTCCCTGCACGAAGGATGAAAGGCAACACTCTGCTCTCTTCGCTGCCCACCTATTCGGCCAAGCGTTCCAAAGTCCTCCCGGACTCCGGCCTAGCAGCTCCTGGGTGTAATGCAGACGGTCCCCACAGCTGAACCACTGCTGCGATGAGGAAACACTGTGTTTACGGTTCATACTGGGAACCCTTACATGCCGTGTCTCTGTGGGAGCAGAAGGTCGACTTCAGAGGCAGCCAGACAAACGTACAGTTTGCCCTTTCAACGCTACCTGTGGTTTTGTGAGACACGCGGACACTGTTGCCTCTCCCCAGAAATTATATCCTCGAAGCCCTTCAGCCCATGCAGGAGCACCTGGGTGCCAACATTTTCTCCGGGAAGCACCAGGATGCTGGTTGCGTGTCCTTCTCGTGGTCAAAAACTACAGAGCACTGTGCTGGGTTTCATGTTGATATTGGTCACCTAAAGGCAGGAGCATTACTTTCCCAGTGGGAGAGCTGAAAGTGCGGCCCCAAAGTGTGCTGAGAAACAGTGCGGTTGCTCGTGCTCTCTTCACCGTTAGAACGGCTTTGCGAAGGGCAAGGCAGTGTGACTAGAGATACCCTCTCTTTTCTGCTCCGTGCAGGAGGCTTTCCTGGCGCCCCATGTCCCTAAAGGGAACACTCTACGGTTCCACAAGGACCAGAGGATGGGTCAGGGATGCCCTCCATGAATGCACTAGTGCAGAGTTTGACCAGGACACCTTAAGCATGTAGTGCATGACAGTTAGCATGCCTTTCTGGAGGCTGCTGCTGCCTCAGCATATGCCTTGGAAGAACACTGGGTGGCGGAAGTGTTCTTGGGGCCCTGCGCCTCTGTCCACTATAAAAGTACCCCGGCTCATCTCTGTGAATGCAGAGTGAGCGGCAACAGCCTGTTCTCTTTGCCGGATAACTACATGGCCAAAACATTCAAAAGTACCCCTGAGCAGAGCTGTAAAACTTCGTACGTGGACCCTCAGGGCTCTCGGTGCGGAAGCTGAGGAGCAATAGGAAACACATTGCGCAGTGTCCCTTCTGGATGTTCTTAACCTAGCAGCACTTTCTGGCTAGCCATGACTCGACTTTAGTGGCCGTCTGGCAAACGGACCGTTTGCCCCTGAACACGGCTAGGCTTCTGGCAGGTTCAGGGCACCGCACACTGATCACGAAGTACAAACAACCAAGGTCCGGGGATAGCCTCCACAATGCTTGCCGGCAGGCAGCCTTTGCCCAGAAGCCTCAGTCAAAGCAGTGACTTGACGCGAGTGTGCTGTTCAGGACTCCTGGGGGCTCACCACGTCGCATGGCAAAACACTGTGTCCCCAGTGTGTCTTCCTGGGCGACCGCACCAAAAAGTGATACCTGAGGCAATTGGGACTGGTTCCCTGCACGAAGGATGAAAGGCAACACTCTGCTCTCTTCGCTGCCCACCTATTTGGCCAAGCGTTCCAAAGTCCTCCCGGACTCCGGCCTAGCAGCTCCTGGGTGTAATGCAGACGGTCCCCACAGCTGAACCACTGCTGCGATGAGGAAACACTGTGTTTACAGTTCATACTGGGAACCCTTACCTGCCGTGTCTCTGTGGGAGCAGAAGGTCGACTTCAGAGGCAGCCAGAAAAACGTACAGTTTGCCCTTTCAACGCTACCTGTGGTTTTGTGAGACACGCGGACACTGTTGCCTCTCCCCAGAAATTATATCCTCGAAGCCCTTCAGCCCATGCAGGAGCACCTGGGTGCCAACATTTTCTCCGGGAAGCGTCAGCGTGCGGGTTGCATCTGATACTCGTGGTCAAAAACTACAGAGCACTGTGCTGGGTTCCATGCTGATATTGGTTACCTAAAGCCAGGAGCATTACTTTCCCAGTGGGAGAGCTGAAAGTGCGGCCCCAAAGTGTGCTGAGAAACAATGCGGTTGCTCGTGCTCGCTTCACCGTTAGAACGGCTTTGCGAAGGGCAAGGCAGTGTGACTGGAGATACCCTCTCTTTTCTCCTCCGTGCAGGAGGCTTTCCTGGCGCCCCATGTCCCTAAAGGGAACACTCTACGGTTCCACAAGGACCAGAGGATGGGTCAGGGATGCCCTCCATGAATGCACTAGTGCAGTGTTTGGCCAGGACACCTTAAGCATGTAGTGCATGACAGTTAGCATGCCTCTCTGGAGGCTGCTGCTGCCTCAGCATATGCCTTGGAAGAACACTGGGTGGCGGAAGTGTTCTTGGGGCCCTGCGCCTCTGTCCACTATAAAAGTACCCCGGCTCACCTCTGTGAATGCAGAGTGAGCCGCAACAGCCTGTTCTCTTTGCCGGATAACTACATGGCCAAAACATTCAAAAGTAGCCTTGAGCAGAGCTGTAAAACTTCGTACGTGGACCCTCAGGGCTCTCGGTGCGGAAGCTGAGGAGCAATAGGAAACACTGTGCGCAGTGTCCCTTCTGGATGTTCTTAACCTAGCAGCACTTTCTGGCTAGCCATGACTCGACTTTAGTGGCCGTCTTGCAAACGGACCGTTTGCCCCTGAACACGGCTAGGCTTCTGGCAGGTTCAGGGCACCGCACACTGATCACGAAGTACAAACAACCAAGGTCCGGGGATAGCCTCCACAATGCTTGCCGGCAGGCAGCCTTTGCCCAGAAGCCTCAGTCAAAGCAGTGACTTGACGCGAGTGTGCTGTTCAGGACTCCTAGGACTCCTGAGGGCTCACCACGTCGCATGGCAAAACACTGTGTCCCAGTGTGTCTTCCTGGGCGACCGCACCAAAAAGTGATACCTGAGGCAATTGGGACTGGTTCCCTGCACGAAGGATGAAAGGCAACACTCTGCTCTCTTCGCTGCCCACCTATTTGGCCAAGCGTTCCAAAGTCCTCCCGGACTCCGGCCTAGCAGCTCCTGGGTGTAATGCAGACGGTCCCCACAGCTGAACCACTGCTGCGATGAGGAAACACTGTGTTTACGGTTCATACTGGGAACACTTACCTGCCGTGTCTCTGTGGGAGCAGAAGGTCGACTTCAGAGGCAGCCAGAAAAACGTACAGTTTGCCCTTTCAACGCTACCTGTGGTTTCGTGAGACACGCGGACACTGTTGCCTCTCCCCAGAAATTATATCCTCGAAGCCCTTCAGCCCATGCAGGAGCACCTGGGTGCCAACATTTTCTCCGGGAAGCGTCAGCGTGCGGGTTGCATCTCTTTCTCGTGGTCAGAAACTACAGAGCACTGTGCTGGGTTCCATGCTGATATTGGTTACCTAAAGCCAGGAGCATTACTTTCCCAGTGGGAGAGCTGAAAGTGCGGCCCCAAAGTGTGCTGAGAAACAGTGCGGTTGCTCGTGCTCGCTTCACCGTTAGAACGGCTTTGCGAAGGGCAAGGCAGTGTGACTGGAGAAACCCTCTCTTTTCTCCTCCGTGCAGGAGGCTTTCCTGGCGCCCCATGTCCCTAAAGGGAACACTCTACGGTTCCACAAGGACCAGAGGATGGGTCAGGGATGCCCTCCATGAATGCACTAGTGCAGAGTTTGGCCAGGACACCTTAAGCATGTAGTGCATGACAGTTAGCATGCCTTTCTGGAGGCTGCTGCTGCCTCAGCATATGCCTTGGAAGAACACTGGGTGGCGGAAGTGTTCTTGGGGCCCTGCGCCTCTGTCCACTATAAAAGTACCCCGGCTCATCTCTGTGAATGCAGAGTGAGCGGCAACAGCCTGTTCTCTTTGCCGGATAACTACATGGCCAAAACATTCAAAAGTAGCCCTGAGCAGAGCTGTAAAACTTCGTACGTGGACCCTCAGGGCTCTCGGTGCGGAAGCTGAGGAGCAATAGGAAACACGGTGCGCAGTGTCCTTTCTGGGTGTTCTTAACCTAGCGGCACTTTCTGGCAAGCCATGACTTGACTTTAGAGGCAGTCTTGCAAACGGACCATTTGCCCCTGAACACTGCTAAGCTGCTGGCAGGTTCAGGGCACCGCACACTGATCACGAAGTACAAACAACCAAGGTCTGGGGATAGCATCCACAATGCTTGCCGGCAGGCAGCCTTTGCCCAGAAGCCTCAGTCAAAGCAGTGACTTGACGCGAGTGTGCTGTTCAGGACTCCTAGGACTCCTGGGGGCTCACCACGTCGCATGGCAGAACACTGAGTCCCAGTGTGTCTTCCTGGGCGACCGCACCAAAAAGTGATACCTGAGGCAATTGGGACTGGTTCCCTGCACGAAGGATGAAAGGCAACACTCTGCTCTCTTCGCTGCCCACCTATTTGGCCAAGCGTTCCAAAGTCCTCCCGGACGCCGGACTATCAGCTCCTAGGTGTAATGCAGACGGTCCCCACAGCTGAACCACTGCTGCGATGAGGAAACACTGTGTTTACGGTTCATACTGGGAACCCTTACATGCCGTGTCTCTGTGGGAGCAGAAGGTCGACTTCAGAGGCAGCCAGACAAACGTACAGTTTGCCCTTTCAACGCTACCTGTGGTTTTGTGAGACACGCGGACACTGTTGCCTCTCCCCAGAAATTATATCCTCGAAGCCCTTCAGCCCATGCAGGAGCACCTGGGTGCCAACATTTTCTCCGGGAAGCACCAGGATGCTGGTTGCGTGTCCTTCTCGTGGTCAAAAACTACAGAGCACTGTGCTGGGTTTCATGTTGATATTGGTCACCTAAAGGCAGGAGCATTACTTTCCCAGTGGGAGAGCTGAAAGTGCGGCCCCAAAGTGTGCTGAGAAACAGTGCGGTTGCTCGTGCTCTCTTCACCGTTAGAACGGCTTTGCGAAGGGCAAGGCAGTGTGACTAGAGATACCCTCTCTTTTCTGCTCCGTGTAGGAGGCTTTCCTGGCGCCCCATGTCCCTAAAGGGAACACTCTACGGTTCCACAAGGACCAGAGGATGGGTCAGGGATGCCCTCCATGAATGCACTAGTGCAGAGTTTGGCCAGGACACCTTAAGCATGTAGTGCATGACAGTTAGCATGCCTTTCTGGAGGCTGCTGCTGCCTCAGCATATGCCTTGGAAGAACACTGGGTGGCGGAAGTGTTCTTGGGGCCCTGCGCCTCTGTCCACTATAAAAGTACCCCGGCTCATCTCTGTGAATGCAGAGTGAGCGGCAACAGCCTGTTCTCTTTGCCGGATAACTACATGGCCAAAACATTCAAAAGTACCCCTGAGCAGAGCTGTAAAACTTCGTACGTGGACCCTCAGGGCTCTCGGTGCGGAAGCTGAGGAGCAATAGGAAACACTGTGCGCAGTGTCCCTTCTGGATGTTCTTAACCTAGCAGCACTTTCTGGCTAGCCATGACTCGACTTTAGTGGCCGTCTGGCAAACGGACCGTTTGCCCCTGAACACGGCTAGGCTTCTGGCAGGTTCAGGGCACCGCACACTGATCACCAAGTACAAACAACCAAGGTCCGGGGATAGCCTCCACAATGCTTGCCGGCAGGCAGCCTTTGCCCAGAAGCCTCAGTCAAAGCAGTGACTTGACGCGAGTGTGCTGTTCAGGACTCCTAGGACTCCTTGGGGCTCACCACGTCGCATGGCAAAACACTGTGTCCCCAGTGTGTCTTCCTGGGCGACCGCACCAAAAAGTGATACCTGAGGCAATTGGGACTGGTTCCCTGCACGAAGGATGAAAGGCAACACTCTGCTCTCTTCGCTGCCCACCTATTCGGCCAAGCGTTCCAAAGTCCTCCCGGACTCCGGCCTAGCAGCTCCTGGGTGTAATGCAGACGGTCCCCACAGCTGAACCACTGCTGCGATGAGGAAACACTGTGTTTACGGTTCATACTGGGAACCCTTACCTGCCGTGTCTCTGTGGGAGCAGAAGGTCGACTTCAGAGGCAGCCAGAGAAACGTACAGTTTACCCTTTCAACGCTACCTGTGGTTTTGTGAGACACGCGGACACTGTTGCCTCTCCCCAGAAATTATATCCTCGAAACCCTTCAGCCCATGCAGGAGCACCTGGGTGCCAACATTTTCTCCGGGAGGCGCCAGGGTGCTGGTTGCGTCTCTTTCTCGTGGTCACAAACTGCATAGCACTGTGCTGGGTTCCATGCTGATATTGGTTACCTAAAGCCAGGAGCATTACTTTCCCAGTGGGAGAGCTGAAAGTGCGGCCCCAAAGTGTGCTGAGAAACAGTGCGGTTGCTCGTGCTCTCTTCACCGTTAGAACGGCTTTGCGAAGGGCAAGGCAGTGTGACTAGAGATACCCTCTCTTTTCTGCTCCGTGCAGGAGGCTTTCCTGTCGCCCCATGTCCCTAAAGGGAACACTCTACGGTTCCACAAGGACCAGAGGATGGGTCAGGGATGCCCTCCATGAATGCACTAGTGCAGAGTTTGGCCAGGACACCTTAAGCATGTAGTGCATGACAGTTAGCATGCCTTTCTGGAGGCTGCTGCTGCCTAAGCATATGCCTTGGAAGAACACTGGGTGGCGGAAGTGTTCTTGGGGCCCTGTGCATCTGTCCACTATAAAAGTACCCCGGCTCATCTCTGTGAATGCAGAGTGAGCGGCAACAGCCTGTTCTCTTTGCCGGATAACTACATGGCCAAAACATTCAAAAGTACCCCTGAGCAGAGCTGTAAAATTTCGTACGTGGACCCTCAGGGCTCTCGGTGCGGAAGCTGAGGAGCAATAGGAAACACTGTGCGCAGTGTCCCTTCTGGATGTTCTTAACCTAGCAGCACTTTCTGGCTAGCCATGACTCGACTTTAGTGGCCGTCTTGCAAACGGACCGTTTGCCCCTGAACACGGCTAGGCTTCTGGCAGGTTCAGGGCACCGCACACTGATCACGAAGTACAAACAACCAAGGTCCGGGGATAGCCTCCACAATGCTTGCCGGCAGGCAGCCTTTGCCCAGAAGCCTCAGTCAAAGCAGTGACTTGACGCGAGTGTGCTGTTCAGGACTCCTAGGACTCCTGGGGGCTCACCACGTCGCATGGCAAAACACTGTGTCCCAGTGTGTCTTCCTGGGCGACCGCACCAAAAAGTGATACCTGAGGCAATTGGGACTGGTTCCCTGCACGAAGGATGAAAGGCAACACTCTGCTCTCTTCGCTGCCCACCTATTTGGCCAAGCGTTCCAAAGTCCTCCCGGACTCCGGCCTAGCAGCTCCTGGGTGTAATGCAGACGGTCCCCACAGCTGAACCACTGCTGCGATGAGGAAACACTGTGTTTACAGTTCATACTGGGAACCCTTACCTGCCGTGTCTCTGTGGGAGCAGAAGGTCGACTTCAGAGGCAGCCAGACAAACGTACAGTTTGCCCTTTCAACGCTACCTGTGGTTTTGTGAGACACGCGGACACTGTTGCCTCTCCCCAGAAATTATATCCTCGAAGCCCTTCAGCCCATGCAGGAGCACCTGGGTGCCAACGTTTTCTCCGGGCAGCGTCAGCGTGCGGGTTGCATCTCATTCTCGTGGTCAAAAACTACAGAGCACTGTGCTGGGTTCCATGCTGATATTGGTTACCTAAAGCCAGGAGCATTACTTTCCCAGTGGGAGAGCTGAAAGTGCGGCCCCAAAGTGTGCTGAGAAACAGTGCGGTTGCTCGTGCTCTCTTCACCGTTAGAACGGCTTTGCGAAGGGCAAGGCAGTGTGACTGGAGAAACCCTCTCTTTTCTCCTCCGTGCAGGAGGCTTTCCTGGCGCCCCATGTCCCTAAAGGGAACACTCTACGGTTCCACAAGGACCAAAGGAAGGGTCAAGGATGCCATCCATGAATGGACTCGTGCAGAGTTTGGCCAGGACACCTTAAGCATGTAGTGCATGACAGTTAGCATGCCTTTCTGGAGGCTGCTGCTGCCTCAGCATATGCCTGGGAAGAACACTGGGTGGCGGAAGAGTTCTTGGGGCCCTGCGCATCTGTCCACTATAAAAGTGCCCCGGTTCATCTCTGTGAATGCAGAGTGAGCCGCAACAGCCTCTTCTCTTTGCCGGATAACTACATGGCAAAAACATTCAAAAGTGCCCCTGAGCAGAGCTGTAAAAGTTCGTACGTGGACCCTCAGGGCTCTCGGTGCGGAAGCTGAGGAGCAATAGGAAACACGGTGCGCAGTGTCCCTTCTGGATGTTCTTAACCTAGCAGCACTTTCTGGCTAGCCATGACTCGAAGTTAGAGGCAGTCTTGCAAACGGACCGTTTGCCCCTGAACACGGCTAGGTTTCTGGCAGGTTCAGGGCACCGCACACTGATCACGAAGTACAAACAACCAAGGTCCGGGGATAGCCTCCACAATGCTTGCCGGCAGGCAGCCTTTGCCCAGAAGCCTCAGGCAAAGCAGTGGCTTGACGCGAGTGTGCTGTTCAGGACTCCTAGGACTCCCGGGGGCTCACCACGTCGCATGGCAAAACACTGTGTCCCAGTGTGTCTTCCTGGGCGACCGCACCAAAAAGTGATACCTGAGGCAATTGGGACTGGTTCCCTGCACGAAGGATGAAAGGCAACACTCTGCTCTCTTCGCTGCCCACCTATTCGGCCAAGCGTTCCAAAGTCCTCCCGGACTCCGGCCTAGCAGCTCCTGGGTGTAATGCAGACGGTCCCCACAGCTGAACCACTGCTGTAATGAGGAAACACTGTGTTTACGGTTCATACTGGGAACCCCTACATGCCGTGTCTCTGTGGGAGCAGAAGGTCGACTTCAGAGGCAGCCAGACAAACGTACAGTTTGCCCTTTCAACGCTACCTGTGGTTTCGTGAGACACGCGGACACTGTTGCCTCTCCCCAGAAATTATATCCTCGAAGCCCTTCAGCCCATGCAGGAGCACCTGGGTGCCAACATTTTCTCCGGGAAGCACCAGGATGCTGGTTGCGTGTCCTTCTCGTGGTCAAAAACTACAGAGCACTGTGCTGGGTTTCATGTTGATATTGGTCACCTAAAGGCAGGAGCATTACTTTCCCAGTGGGAGAGCTGAAAGTGCGGCCCCAAAGTGTGCTGAGAAACAGTGCGGTTGCTCGTGCTCTCTTCACCGTTAGAACGGCTTTGCGAAGGGCAAGGCAGTGTGACTAGAGATACCCTCTCTTTTCTGCTCCGTGCAGGAGGCTTTCCTGGCGCCCCATGTCCCTAAAGGGAACACTCTACGGTTCCACAAGGACCAGAGGATGGGTCAGGGATGCCCTCCATGAATGCACTAGTGCAGAGTTTGACCAGGACACCTTAAGCATGTAGTGCATGACAGTTAGCATGCCTTTCTGGAGGCTGCTGCTGCCTCAGCATATGCCTTGGAAGAACACTGGGTGGCGGAAGTGTTCTTGGGGCCCTGCGCCTCTGTCCACTATAAAAGTACCCCGGCTCATCTCTGTGAATGCAGAGTGAGCGGCAACAGCCTGTTCTCTTTGCCGGATAACTACATGGCCAAAACATTCAAAAGTACCCCTGAGCAGAGCTGTAAAACTTCGTACGTGGACCCTCAGGGCTCTCGGTGCGGAAGCTGAGGAGCAATAGGAAACACATTGCGCAGTGTCCCTTCTGGATGTTCTTAACCTAGCAGCACTTTCTGGCTAGCCATGACTCGACTTTAGTGGCCGTCTGGCAAACGGACCGTTTGCCCCTGAACACGGCTAGGCTTCTGGCAGGTTCAGGGCACCGCACACTGATCACGAAGTACAAACAACCAAGGTCCGGGGATAGCCTCCACAATGCTTGCCGGCAGGCAGCCTTTGCCCAGAAGCCTCAGTCAAAGCAGTGACTTGACGCGAGTGTGCTGTTCAGGACTCCTGGGGGCTCACCACGTCGCATGGCAAAACACTGTGTCCCCAGTGTGTCTTCCTGGGCGACCGCACCAAAAAGTGATACCTGAGGCAATTGGGACTGGTTCCCTGCACGAAGGATGAAAGGCAACACTCTGCTCTCTTCGCTGCCCACCTATTTGGCCAAGCGTTCCAAAGTCCTCCCGGACTCCGGCCTAGCAGCTCCTGGGTGTAATGCAGACGGTCCCCACAGCTGAACCACTGCTGCGATGAGGAAACACTGTGTTTACAGTTCATACTGGGAACCCTTACCTGCCGTGTCTCTGTGGGAGCAGAAGGTCGACTTCAGAGGCAGCCAGAAAAACGTACAGTTTGCCCTTTCAACGCTACCTGTGGTTTTGTGAGACACGCGGACACTGTTGCCTCTCCCCAGAAATTATATCCTCGAAGCCCTTCAGCCCATGCAGGAGCACCTGGGTGCCAACATTTTCTCCGGGAAGTGTCAGCGTGCGGGTTGCATCTGATACTCGTGGTCAAAAACTACAGAGCACTGTGCTGGGTTCCATGCTGATATTGGTTACCTAAAGCCAGGAGCATTACTTTCCCAGTGGGAGAGCTGAAAGTGCGGCCCCAAAGTGTGCTGAGAAACAATGCGGTTGCTCGTGCTCGCTTCACCGTTAGAACGGCTTTGCGAAGGGCAAGGCAGTGTGACTGGAGATACCCTCTCTTTTCTCCTCCGTGCAGGAGGCTTTCCTGGCGCCCCATGTCCCTAAAGGGAACACTCTACGGTTCCACAAGGACCAGAGGATGGGTCAGGGATGCCCTCCATGAATGCACTAGTGCAGTGTTTGGCCAGGACACCTTAAGCATGTAGTGCATGACAGTTAGCATGCCTCTCTGGAGGCTGCTGCTGCCTCAGCATATGCCTTGGAAGAACACTGGGTGGCGGAAGTGTTCTTGGGGCCCTGCGCCTCTGTCCACTATAAAAGTACCCCGGCTCACCTCTGTGAATGCAGAGTGAGCCGCAACAGCCTGTTCTCTTTGCCGGATAACTACATGGCCAAAACATTCAAAAGTACCCCTGAGCAGAGCTGTAAAACTTCGTACGTGGACCCTCAGGGCTCTCGGTGCGGAAGCTGAGGAGCAATAGGAAACACTGTGCGCAGTGTCCCTTCTGGATGTTCTTAACCTAGCAGCACTTTCTGGCTAGCCATGACTCGACTTTAGTGGCCGTCTTGCAAACGGACCGTTTGCCCCTGAACACGGCTAGGCTTCTGGCAGGTTCAGGGCACCGCACACTGATCACGAAGTACAAACAACCAAGGTCCGGGGATAGCCTCCACAATGCTTGCCGGCAGGCAGCCTTTGCCCAGAAGCCTCAGTCAAAGCAGTGACTTGACGCGAGTGTGCTGTTCAGGACTCCTAGGACTCCTGAGGGCTCACCACGTCGCATGGCAAAACACTGTGTCCCAGTGTGTCTTCCTGGGCGACCGCACCAAAAAGTGATACCTGAGGCAATTGGGACTGGTTCCCTGCACGAAGGATGAAAGGCAACACTCTGCTCTCTTCGCTGCCCACCTATTTGGCCAAGCGTTCCAAAGTCCTCCCGGACTCCGGCCTAGCAGCTCCTGGGTGTAATGCAGACGGTCCCCACAGCTGAACCACTGCTGCGATGAGGAAACACTGTGTTTACGGTTCATACTGGGAACACTTACCTGCCGTGTCTCTGTGGGAGCAGAAGGTCGACTTCAGAGGCAGCCAGAAAAACGTACAGTTTGCCCTTTCAACGCTACCTGTGGTTTCGTGAGACACGCGGACACTGTTGCCTCTCCCCAGAAATTATATCCTCGAAGCCCTTCAGCCCATGCAGGAGCACCTGGGTGCCAACATTTTCTCCGGGAAGCGTCAGCGTGCGGGTTGCATCTCTTTCTCGTGGTCAGAAACTACAGAGCACTGTGCTGGGTTCCATGCTGATATTGGTTACCTAAAGCCAGGAGCATTACTTTCCCAGTGGGAGAGCTGAAAGTGCGGCCCCAAAGTGTGCTGAGAAACAGTGCGGTTGCTCGTGCTCGCTTCACCGTTAGAACGGCTTTGCGAAGGGCAAGGCAGTGTGACTGGAGAAACCCTCTCTTTTCTCCTCCGTGCAGGAGGCTTTCCTGGCGCCCCATGTCCCTAAAGGGAACACTCTACGGTTCCACAAGGACCAGAGGATGGGTCAGGGATGCCCTCCATGAATGCACTAGTGCAGAGTTTGGCCAGGACACCTTAAGCATGTAGTGCATGACAGTTAGCATGCCTTTCTGGAGGCTGCTGCTGCCTCAGCATATGCCTTGGAAGAACACTGGGGGGCGGAAGTGTTCTTGGGGCCCTGCGCCTCTGTCCACTATAAAAGTACCCCGGCTCATCTCTGTGAATGCAGAGTGAGCGGCAACAGCCTGTTCTCTTTGCCGGATAACTACATGGCCAAAACATTCAAAAGTAGCCCTGAGCAGAGCTGTAAAACTTCGTACGTGGACCCTCAGGGCTCTCGGTGCGGAAGCTGAGGAGCAATAGGAAACACGGTGCGCAGTGTCCTTTCTGGGTGTTCTTAACCTAGCGGCACTTTCTGGCAAGCCATGACTTGACTTTAGAGGCAGTCTTGCAAACGGACCATTTGCCCCTGAACACTGCTAAGCTGCTGGCAGGTTCAGGGCACCGCACACTGATCACGAAGTACAAACAACCAAGGTCCGGGGATAGCATCCACAATGCTTGCCGGCAGGCAGCCTTTGCCCAGAAGCCTCAGTCAAAGCAGTGACTTGACGCGAGTGTGCTGTTCAGGACTCCTAGGACTCCTGGGGGCTCACCACGTCGCATGGCAAAACACTGTGTCCCAGTGTGTCTTCCTGGGCGACCGCACCAAAAAGTGATACCTGAGGCAATTGGGACTGGTTCCCTGCACGAAGGATGAAAGGCAACACTCTGCTCTCTTGGCTGCCCACCTATTTGGCCAAGCGTTCCAAAGTCCTCCCGGACGCCGGACTATCAGCTCCTAGGTGTAATGCAGACGGTCCCCACAGCTGAACCACTGCTGCGATGAGGAAACACTGTGTTTACGGTTCATACTGGGAACCCTTACCTGCCGTGTCTCTGTGGGAGCAGAAGGTCGACTTCAGAGGCAGCCAGAGAAACGTACAGTTTACCCTTTCAACGCTACCTGTGGTTTTGTGAGACACGCGGACACTGTTGCCTCTCCCCAGAAATTATATCCTCGAAGCCCTTCAGCCCATGCAGGAGCACCTGGGTGCCAACATTTTCTCCGGGAGGCGCCAGGGTGCTGGTTGCGTCTCTTTCTCGTGGTCACAAACTGCATAGCACTGTGCTGGGTTCCATGCTGATATTGGTTACCTAAAGCCAGGAGCATTACTTTCCCAGTGGGAGAGCTGAAAGTGCGGCCCCAAAGTGTGCTGAGAAACAGTGCGGTTGCTCGTGCTCTCTTCACCGTTAGAACGGCTTTGCGAAGGGCAAGGCAGTGTGACTAGAGATACCCTCTCTTTTCTGCTCCGTGCAGGAGGCTTTCCTGTCGCCCCATGTCCCTAAAGGGAACACTCTACGGTTCCACAAGGACCAGAGGATGGGTCAGGGATGCCCTCCATGAATGCACTAGTGCAGAGTTTGGCCAGGACACCTTAAGCATGTAGTGCATGACAGTTAGCATGCCTTTCTGGAGGCTGCTGCTGCCTAAGCATATGCCTGGGAAGAACACTGGGTGGCGGAAGTGTTCTTGGGGCCCTGTGCATCTGTCCACTATAAAAGTACCCCGGCTCATCTCTGTGAATGCAGAGTGAGCGGCAACAGCCTGTTCTCTTTGCCGGATAACTACATGGCCAAAACATTCAAAAGTACCCCTGAGCAGAGCTGTAAAACTTCGTACGTGGACCCTCAGGGCTCTCGGTGCGGAAGCTGAGGAGCAATAGGAAACACTGTGCGCAGTGTCCCTTCTGGATGTTCTTAACCTAGCAGCACTTTCTGGCTAGCCATGACTCGACTTTAGTGGCCGTCTTGCAAACGGACCGTTTGCCCCTGAACACGGCTAGGCTTCTGGCAGGTTCAGGGCACCGCACACTGATCACGAAGTACAAACAACCAAGGTCCGGGGATAGCCTCCACAATGCTTGCCGGCAGGCAGCCTTTGCCCAGAAGCCTCAGTCAAAGCAGTGACTTGACGCGAGTGTGCTGTTCAGGACTCCTAGGACTCCTGGGGGCTCACCACGTCGCATGGCAAAACACTGTGTCCCAGTGTGTCTTCCTGGGCGACCGCACCAAAAAGTGATACCTGAGGCAATTGGGACTGGTTCCCTGCACGAAGGATGAAAGGCAACACTCTGCTCTCTTCGCTTCCCACCTATTTGGCCAAGCGTTCCAAAGTCCTCCCGGACTCCGGCCTAGCAGCTCCTGGGTGTAATGCAGACGGTCCCCACAGCTGAACCACTGCTGCGATGAGGAAACACTGTGTTTACAGTTCATACTGGGAACCCTTACCTGCCGTGTCTCTGTGGGAGCAGAAGGTCGACTTCAGAGGCAGCCAGACAAACGTACAGTTTGCCCTTTCAACGCTACCTGTGGTTTTGTGAGACACGCGGACACTGTTGCCTCTCCCCAGAAATTATATCCTCGAAGCCCTTCAGCCCATGCAGGAGCACCTGGGTGCCAACATTTTCTCCGGGAAGCACCAGGGTGCTGGTTGCGTGTCCTTCTCGTGGTCAAAAACTACAGAGCACTGTGCTGGGTTCCATGCTGATATTGGTTACCTAAAGCCAGGAGCATTACTTTCCCAGTGGGAGAGCTGAAAGTGCGGCCCCAAAGTGTGCTGAGAAACAATGCGGTTGCTCGTGCTCGCTTCACCGTTAGAACGGCTTTGCGAAGGGCAAGGCAGTGTGACTGGAGATACCCTCTCTTTTCTCCTCCGTGCAGGAGGCTTTCCTGGCGCCCCATGTCCCTAAAGGGAACACTCTACGGTTCCACAAGGACCAGAGGATGGGTCAGGGATGCCCTCCATGAATGCACTAGTGCAGTGTTTGGCCAGGACACCTTAAGCATGTAGTGCATGACAGTTAGCATGCCTCTCTGGAGGCTGCTGCTGCCTCAGCATATGCCTTGGAAGAACACTGGGTGGCGGAAGTGTTCTTGGGGCCCTGCGCCTCTGTCCACTATAAAAGTACCCCGGCTCACCTCTGTGAATGCAGAGTGAGCCGCAACAGCCTGTTCTCTTTGCCGGATAACTACATGGCCAAAACATTCAAAAGTAGCCTTGAGCAGAGCTGTAAAACTTCGTACGTGGACCCTCAGGGCTCTCGGTGCGGAAGCTGAGGAGCAATAGGAAACACTGTGCGCAGTGTCCCTTCTGGATGTTCTTAACCTAGCAGCACTTTCTGGCTAGCCATGACTCGACTTTAGTGGCCGTCTTGCAAACGGACCGTTTGCCCCTGAACACGGCTAGGCTTCTGGCAGGTTCAGGGCACCGCACACTGATCACGAAGTACAAACAACCAAGGTCCGGGGATAGCCTCCACAATGCTTGCCGGCAGGCAGCCTTTGCCCAGAAGCCTCAGTCAAAGCAGTGACTTGACGCGAGTGTGCTGTTCAGGACTCCTAGGACTCCTGAGGGCTCACCACGTCGCATGGCAAAACACTGTGTCCCAGTGTGTCTTCCTGGGCGACCGCACCAAAAAGTGATACCTGAGGCAATTGGGACTGGTTCCCTGCACGAAGGATGAAAGGCAACACTCTGCTCTCTTCGCTGCCCACCTATTTGGCCAAGCGTTCCAAAATCCTCCCGGACTCCGGCCTAGCAGCTCCTGGGTGTAATGCAGACGGTCCCCACAGCTGAACCACTGCTGCGATGAGGAAACACTGTGTTTACGGTTCATACTGGGAACACTTACCTGCCGTGTCTCTGTGGGAGCAGAAGGTCGACTTCAGAGGCAGCCAGAAAAACGTACAGTTTGCCCTTTCAACGCTACCTGTGGTTTCGTGAGACACGCGGACTCTGTTGCCTCTCCACAGAAATTATATCCTCGAAGCCCTTCAGCCCATGCAGGAGCACCTGGGTGCCAACATTTTCTCCGGGAAGAGTCAGCGTGCGGGTTGCATCTCTTTCTCGTGGTCAGAAACTACAGAGCACTGTGCTGGGTTCCATGCTGATATTGGTTACCTAAAGCCAGGAGCATTACTTTCCCAGTGGGAGAGCTGAAAGTGCGGCCCCAAAGTGTGCTGAGAAACAGTGCGGTTGCTCGTGCTCGCTTCACCGTTAGAACGGCTTTGCGAAGGGCAAGGCAGTGTGACTGGAGAAACCCTCTCTTTTCTCCTCCGTGCAGGAGGCTTTCCTGGCGCCCCATGTCCCTAAAGGGAACACTCTACGGTTCCACAAGGACCAGAGGATGGGTCAGGGATGCCCTCCATGAATGCACTAGTGCAGAGTTTGGCCAGGACACCTTAAGCATGTAGTGCATGACAGTTAGCATGCCTTTCTGGAGGCTGCTGCTGCCTCAGCATATGCCTTGGAAGAACACTGGGTGGCGGAAGTGTTCTTGGGGCCCTGCGCCTCTGTCCACTATAAAAGTACCCCGGCTCATCTCTGTGAATGCAGAGTGAGCGGCAACAGCCTGTTCTCTTTGCCGGATAACTACATGGCCAAAACATTCAAAAGTACCCCTGAGCAGAGCTGTAAAACTTCGTACGTGGACCCTCAGGGCTCTCGGTGCGGAAGCTGAGGAGCAATAGGAAACACGGTGCGCAGTGTCCTTTCTGGGTGTTCTTAACCTAGCGGCACTTTCTGGCAAGACATGACTCGACTTTAGAGGCAGTCTTGCAAACGGACCATTTGCCCCTGAACACTGCTAAGCTGCTGGCAGGTTCAGGGCACCGCACACTGATCACGAAGTACAAACAACCAAGTTCCGGGGATAGCATCCACAATGCTTGCCGGCAGGCAGCCTTTGCCCAGAAGCCTCAGTCAAAGCAGTGACTTGACACGAGTGTGCTGTTCAGGACTCCTAGGACTCCTGGGGGCTCACCACGTCGCATGGCAAAACACTGTGTCCCAGTGTGTCTTCCTGGGCGACCGCACCAAAAAGTGATACCTGAGGCAATTGGGACTGGTTCCCTGCACGAAGGATGAAAGGCAACACTCTGCTCTCTTCGCTGCCCACCTATTTGGCCAAGCGTTCCAAAGTCCTCCCGGACGCCGGACTATCAGCTCCTAGGTGTAATGCAGACGGTCCCCACAGCTGAACCACTGCTGCGATGAGGAAACACTGTGTTTACGGTTCATACTGGGAACCCTTACATGCCGTGTCTCTGTGGGAGCAGAAGGTCGACTTCAGAGGCAGCCAGACAAACGTACAGTTTGCCCTTTCAACGCTACCTGTGGTTTCGTGAGACACGCGGACACTGTTGCCTCTCCCCAGAAATTATATCCTCGAAGCCCTTCAGCCCATGCAGGAGCACCTGGGTGCCAACATTTTCTCTGGGAAGCACCAGGATGCTGGTTGCGTGTCCTTCTCGTGGTCAAAAACTACAGAGCACTGTGCTGGGTTTCATGTTGATATTGGTCACCTAAAGGCAGGAGCATTACTTTCCCAGTGGGAGAGCTGAAAGTGCGGCCCCAAAGTGTGCTGAGAAACAGTGCGGTTGCTCGTGCTCTCTTCACCGTTAGAACGGCTTTGCGAAGGGCAAGGCAGTGTGACTAGAGATACCCTCTCTTTTCTGCTCCGTGCAGGAGGCTTTCCTGGCGCCCCATGTCCCTAAAGGGAACACTCTACGGTTCCACAAGGACCAGAGGATGGGTCAGGGATGCCCTCCATGAATGCACTAGTGCAGAGTTTGGCCAGGACACCTTAAGCATGTAGTGCATGACAGTTAGCATGCCTTTCTGGAGGCTGCTGCTGCCTCAGCATATGCCTTGGAAGAACACTGGGTGGCGGAAGTGTTCTTGGGGCCCTGCGCCTCTGTCCACTATAAAAGTACCCCGGCTCATCTCTGTGAATGCAGAGTGAGCGGCAACAGCCTGTTCTCTTTGCCGGATAACTACATGGCCAAAACATTCAAAAGTACCCCTGAGCAGAGCTGTAAAACTTCGTACGTGGACCCTCAGGGCTCTCGGTGCGGAAGCTGAGGAGCAATAGGAAACACATTGCGCAGTGTCCTTTCTGGATGTTCTTAACCTAGCAGCACTTTCTGGCTAGCCATGACTCGACTTTAGTGGCCGTCTGGCAAACGGACCGTTTGCCCCTGAACACGGCTAGGCTTCTGGCAGGTTCAGGGCACCGCACACTGATCACCAAGTACAAACAACCAAGGTCCGGGGATAGCCTCCACAATGCTTGCCGGCAGGCAGCCTTTGCCCAGAAGCCTCAGTCAAAGCAGTGACTTGACGCGAGTGTGCTGTTTAGGACTCCTAGGACTCCTGGGGGCTCACCACGTCGCATGGCAAAACACTGTGTCCCCAGTGTGTCTTCCTGGGCGACCGCACCAAAAAGTGATACCTGAGGCAATTGGGACTGGTTCCCTGCACGAAGGATGAAAGGCAACACTCTGCTCTCTTCGCTGCCCACCTATTCGCCCAAGCGTTCCAAAGTCCTCCCGGACTCCGGCCTAGCAGCTCCTGGGTGTAATGCAGACGGTCCCCACAGCTGAACCACTGCTGCGATGAGGAAACACTGTGTTTACAGTTCATACTGGGAACCCTTACCTGCCGTGTCTCTGTGGGAGCAGAAGGTCGACTTCAGAGGCAGCCAGAAAAACGTACAGTTTGCCCTTTCAACGCTACCTGTGGTTTTGTGAGACACGCGGACACTGTTGCCTCTCCCCAGAAATTATATCCTCGAAGCCCTTCAGCCCATGCAGGAGCACCTGGGTGCCAACATTTTCTCCGGGAAGCGTCAGCGTGCGGGTTGCATCTGATACTCGTGGTCAAAAACTACAGAGCACTGTGCTGGGTTCCATGCTGATATTGGTTACCTAAAGCCAGGAGCATTACTTTCCCAGTGGGAGAGCTGAAAGTGCGGCCCCAAAGTGTGCTGAGAAACAATGCGGTTGCTCGTGCTCGCTTCACCGTTAGAACGGCTTTGCGAAGGGCAAGGCAGTGTGACTGGAGATACCCTCTCTTTTCTCCTCCGAGCAGGAGGCTTTCCTGGCGCCCCATGTCCCTAAAGGGAACACTCTACGGTTCCACAAGGACCAGAGGATGGGTCAGGGATGCCCTCCATGAATGCACTAGTGCAGTGTTTGGCCAGGACACCTTAAGCATGTAGTGCATGACAGTTAGCATGCCTCTCTGGAGGCTGCTGCTGCCTCAGCATATGCCTTGGAAGAACACTGGGTGGCGGAAGTGTTCTTGGGGCCCTGCGCCTCTGTCCACTATAAAAGTACCCCGGCTCACCTCTGTGAATGCAGAGTGAGCCGCAACAGCCTGTTCTCTTTGCCGGATAACTACATGGCCAAAACATTCAAAAGTAGCCCTGAGCAGAGCTGTAAAACTTCGTACGTGGACCCTCAGGGCTCTCGGTGCGGAAGCTGAGGAGCAATAGGAAACACTGTGCGCAGTGTCCCTTCTGGATGTTCTTAACCTAGCAGCACTTTCTGGCTAGCCATGACTCGACTTTAGTGGCCGTCTTGCAAACGGACCGTTTGCCCCTGAACACGGCTAGGCTTCTGGCAGGTTCAGGGCACCGCACACTGATCACGAAGTACAAACAACCAAGGTCCGGGGATAGCCTCCACAATGCTTGCCGGCAGGCAGCCTTTGCCCAGAAGCCTCAGTCAAAGCAGTGACTTGACGCGAGTGTGCTGTTCAGGACTCCTAGGACTCCTGGGGGCTCACCACGTCGCATGGCAAAACACTGTGTCCCAGTGTGTCTTCCTGGGCGACCGCACCAAAAAGTGATACCTGAGGCAATTGGGACTGGTTCCCTGCACGAAGGATGAAAGGCAACACTCTGCTCTCTTCGCTGCCCACCTATTTGGCCAAGCGTTCCAAAGTCCTCCCGGACGCCGGACTATCAGCTCCTAGGTGTAATGCAGACGGTCCCCACAGCTGAACCACTGCTACGATGAGGACACACTGTGTTTACGGTTCATACTGGGAACCCTTACCTGCCGTGTCTCTGTGGGAGCAGGAGGTCGACTTCAGAGGCAGCCAGAAAAACGTACAGTTTGCCCTTTCAACGCTAACTGTGGTTTTGTGAGACACGCGGACACTGTTGCCTCTCCCCAGAAATTATATCCTCGAAGCCCTTCAGCCCATGCAGGAGCACCTGGGTGCCAACATTTTCTCCGGGAAGCACCAGGGTGCTGGTTGCGTGTCCTTCTCGTGGTCAAAAACTACAGAGCACTGTGCTGGGTTTCATGTTGATATTGGTCACCTAAAGGCAGGAGCATTACTTTCCCAGTGGGAGAGCTGAAAGTGCGGCCCCAAAGTGTGCTGAGAAACAGTGCGGTTGCTCGTGCTCTCTTCACCGTTAGAACGGCTTTGCGAAGGGCAAGGCAGTGTGACTAGAGATACCCTCTCTTTTCTGCTCCGTGCAGGAGGCTTTCCTGGCGCCCCATGTCCCTAAAGGGAACACTCTACGGTTCCACAAGGACCAGAGGATGGGTCAGGGATGCCCTCCATGAATGCACTAGTGCAGAGTTTGGCCAGGACACCTTAAGCATGTAGTGCATGACAGTTAGCATGCCTTTCTGGAGGCTGCTGCTGCCTCAGCATATGCCTTGGAAGAACACTGGGTGGCGGAAGTGTTCTTGGGGCCCTGCGCCTCTGTCCACTATAAAAGTACCCCGGCTCATCTCTGTGAATGCAGAGTGAGCGGCAACAGCCTGTTCTCTTTGCCGGATAACTACATGGCCAAAACATTCAAAAGTACCCCTGAGCAGAGCTGTAAAACTTCGTACGTGGACCCTCAGGGCTCTCGGTGCGGAAGCTGAGGAGCAATAGGAAACACTGTGCGCAGTGTCCCTTCTGGATGTTCTTAACCTAGCAGCACTTTCTGGCTAGCCATGACTCGACTTTAGTGGCCGTCTGGCAAACGGACCGTTTGCCCCTGAACACGGCTAGGCTTCTGGCAGGTTCAGGGCACCGCACACTGATCACCAAGTACAAACAACCAAGGTCCGGGGATAGCCTCCACAATGCTTGCCGGCAGGCAGCCTTTGCCCAGAAGCCTCAGGCAAAGCAGTGGCTTGACGCGAGTGTGCTGTTCAGGACTCCTAGGACTCCCGGGGGCTCACCACGTCGCATGGCAAAACACTGTGTCCCAGTGTGTCTTCCTGGGCGACCGCACCAAAAAGTGATACCTGAGGCAATTGGGACTGGTTCCCTGCACGAAGGATGAAAGGCAACACTCTGCTCTCTTCGCTGCCCACCTATTCGGCCAAGCGTTCCAAAGTCCTCCCGGACTCCGGCCTAGCAGCTCCTGGGTGTAATGCAGACGGTCCCCACAGCTGAACCACTGCTGCGATGAGGAAACACTGTGTTTACGGTTCATACTGGGAACCCTTACCTGCCGTGTCTCTGTGGGAGCAGAAGGTCGACTTCAGAGGCAGCCAGACAAACGTACAGTTTGCCCTTTCAACGCTACCTGTGGTTTTGTGAGACACGCGGACACTGTTGCCTCTCCCCAGAAATTATATCCTCGAAGCCCTTCAGCCCATGCAGGAGCACCTGGGTGCCAACATTTTCTCCGGGAAGCGTCAGCGTGCGGGTTGCATCTCATTCTCGTGGTCAAAAACTACAGAGCACTGTGCTGGGTTCCATGCTGATATTGGTTACCTAAAGCCAGGAGCATTACTTTCCAGTGGGAGAGCTGAAAGTGCGGCCCCAAAGTGTGCTGAGAAACAGTGCGGTTGCTCGTGCTCTCTTCACCGTTAGAACGGCTTTGCGAAGGGCAAGGCAGTGTGACTGGAGAAACCCTCTCTTTTCTCCTCCGTGCAGGAGGCTTTCCTGGCGCCCCATGTCCCTAAAGGGAACACTCTACGGTTCCACAAGGACCAGAGGATGGGTCAGGGATGCCCTCCATGAATGCACTAGTGCAGAGTTTGGCCAGGACACCTTAAGCATGTAGTGCATGACAGTTAGCATGCCTTTCTGGAGGCTGCTGCTGCCTCAGCATATGCCTTGGAAGAACACTGGGTGGCGGAAGTGTTCTTGGGGCCCTGCGCCTCTGTCCACTATAAAAGTACCCCGGCTCATCTCTGTGAATGCAGAGTGAGCCGCAACAGCCTGTTCTCTTTGCCGGATAACTATATGGCCAAAACATTCAAAAGTGCCCCTGAGCAGAGCTGTAAAAGTTCGTACGTGGACCCTCAGGGCTCTCGGTGAGGAAGCTGAGGAGCAATAGGAAACACTGTGCGCAGTGTCCCTTCTGGATGTTCTTAACCTAGCAGCACTTTCTGGCTAGCCATGACTCGACTTTAGAGGCAGTCTTGCAAACGGACCATTTGCTCCTGAACACTGCTAAGCTGCTGGCAGGTTCAGGGCACCGCACATTGATCACGAAGTACAAACAACCAACGTCCGGGGATAGCCTCCACAATGCTTGCCGGCAGGCAGCCTTTGCCCAGAAGCCTCAGGCAAAGCAGTGGCTTGACGCGAGTGTGCTGTTCAGGACTCCTAGGACTCCCGGGGGCTCACCACGTCGCATGGCAAAACACTGTGTCCCAGTGTGTCTTCCTGGGCGACCGCACCAAAAAGTGATACCTGAGGCAATTGGGACTGGTTCCCTGCACGAAGGATGAAAGGCAACACTCTGCTCTCTTCGCTGCCCACCTATTCGGCCAAGCGTTCCAAAGTCCTCCCGGACTCCGGCCTAGCAGCTCCTGGGTGTAATGCAGACGGTCCCCACAGCTGAACCACTGCTGTAATGAGGAAACACTGTGTTTACGGTTCATACTGGGAACCCTAACCTGCCGTGTCTCTGTGGGAGCAGAAGGTCGACATCAGAGGCAGCCAGACAAACGTACAGTTTGCCCTTTCAACGCTACCTGTGGTTTCGTGAGATACGCGGACACTGTTGCCTCTCCCCAGAAATTATATCCTCGAAGCCCTTCAGCCCATGCAGGAGCACCTGGGTGCCAACATTTTCTCCGGGAAGCGTCAGCGTGAGGGTTGCATCTCATTCTCGTGGTCAAAAACTACAGAGCACTGTGCTGGGTTCCATGCTGATATTGGTTACCTAAAGCCAGGAGCATTACTTTCCCAGTGGGAGAGCTGAAAGTGCGGCCCCAAAGTGTGCTGAGAAACAATGCGGTTGCTCGTGCTCGCTTCACCGTTAGAACGGCTTTGCGAAGGGCAAGGCAGTGTGACTGGAGATACCCTCTCTTTTCTCCTCCGTGCAGGAGGCTTTCCTGGCACCCCATGTCCCTAAAGGGAACACTCTACGGTTCCACAAGGACCAGAGGATGGGTCAGGGATGCCCTCCATGAATGCACTAGTGCAGTGTTTGGCCAGGACACCTTAAGCATGTAGTGCATGACAGTTAGCATGCCTTTCTGGAGGCTGCTGCTGCCTCAGCATATGCCTTGGAAGAACACTGGGTGGCGGAAGTGTTCTTGGGGCCCTGCGCCTCTGTCCACTATAAAAGTACCCCGGCTCACCTCTGTGAATGCAGAGTGAGCCGCAACAGCCTGTTCTCTTTGCCGGATAACTACATGGCCAAAACATTCAAAAGTACCCCTGAGCAGAGCTGTAAAACTTCGTACGTGGACCCTCAGGGCTCTCGGTGCGGAAGCTGAGGAGCAATAGGAAACACTGTGCGCAGTGTCCCTTCTGGATGTTCTTAACCTAGCGGCACTTTCTGGCTAGCCATGACTCGACTTTAGTGGCCGTCTTGCAAACGGACCGTTTGCCCCTGAACACGGCTAGGCTTCTGGCAGGTTCAGGGCACCGCACACTGATCACGAAGTACAAACAACCAAGGTCCGGGGATAGCCTCCACAATGCTTGCCGGCAGGCAGCCTTTGCCCAGAAGCCTCAGTCAAAGCAGTGACTTGACGCGAGTGTGCTGTTCAGGACTCCTAGGACTCCTGGGGGCTCACCACGTCGCATGGCAAAACACTGTGTCCCAGTGTGTCTTCCTGGGCGACCGCACCAAAAAGTGATACCTGAGGCAATTGGGACTGGTTCCCTGCACGAAGGATGAAAGGCAACACTCTGCTCTCTTCGCTGCCCACCTATTTGGCCAAGCGTTCCAAAGTCCTCCCTACGCCGGACTATCAGCTCCTAGGTGTAATGCAGACGGTCCCCACAGCTGAACCACTGCTACGATGAGGACACACTGTGTTTACGGTTCATACTGGGAACCCTTACCTGCCGGTTCTCTGTGGGAGCAGGAGGTCGACTTCAGAGGCAGCCAGAAAAACGTACAGTTTGCCCTTTCAACGCTAACTGTGGTTTTGTGAGACACGCGGACACTGTTGCCTCTCCCCAGAAATTATATCCTCGAAGCCCTTCAGCCCATGCAGGAGCACCTGGGTGCCAACATTTTCTCCGGGAAGCACCAGGGTGCTGGTTGCGTGTCCTTCTCGTGGTCAAAAACTACAGAGCACTGTGCTGGGTTTCATGTTGATATTGGTCACCTAAAGGCAGGAGCATTACTTTCCCAGTGGGAGAGCTGAAAGTGCGGCCCCAAAGTGTGCTGAGAAACAGTGCGGTTGCTCGTGCTCTCTTCACCGTTAGAACGGCTTTGCGAAGGGCAAGGCAGTGTGACTAGAGATACCCTCTCTTTTCTGCTCCGTGCAGGAGGCTTTCCTGGCGCCCCATGTCCCTAAAGGGAACACTCTACGGTTCCACAAGGACCAGAGGATGGGTCAGGGATGCCCTCCATGAATGCACTAGTGCAGAGTTTGGCCAGGACACCTTAAGCATGTAGTGCATGACAGTTAGCATGCCTTTCTGGAGGCTGCTGCTGCCTCAGCTTATGCCTTGGAAGAACACTGGGTGGCGGAAGTGTTCTTGGGGCCCTGCGCCTCTGTCCACTATAAAAGTACCCCGGCTCATCTCTGTGAATGCAGAGTGAGCCGCAACAGCCTGTTCTCTTTGCCGGATAACTACATGGCCAAAACATTCAAAAGTAGCCCTGAGCAGAGCTGTAAAACTTCGTACGTGGACCCTCAGGGCTCTCGGTGTGGAAGCTGAGGAGCAATAGGAAACACTGTGCGCAGCGTCCCTTCTGGATGTTCTTAACCTAGCAGCACTTTCTGGCTAGCCATGACTCGACTTTAGTGGCCGTCTTGCAAACGGACCGTTTGCCCCTGAACACGGCTAGGCTTCTGGCAGGTTCAGGTCACCGCACACTGATCACGAAGTACAAACAACCAAGGTCCGGGGATAGCCTCCACAATGCTTGCCGGCAGGCAGCCTTTGCCCAGAAGCCTCAGTCAAAGCAGTGACTTGACGCGAGTGTGCTGTTCAGGACTCCTAGGACTCCTGGGGGCTCACCACGTCGCATGGCAAAACACTGTGTCCCCAGTGTGTCTTCCTGGGCGACCGCACCAAAAAGTGACACCTGAGGCAATTGGGACTGGTTCCCTGCACGAAGGATGAAAGGCAACACTCTGCTCTCTTCGCTGCCCACCTATTTGGCCAAGCGTTCCAAAGTCCTCCCGGACTCCAGCCTAGCAGCTCCTGGGTGTAATGCAGACGGTCCCCACAGCTGAACCACTGCTGCGATGAGGAAACACTCTGTTTACGGTTCATACTGGGAACACTTACCTGCCGTGTCTCTGTGGGAGCAGAAGGTCGACTTCAGAGGCAGCCAGAAAAACGTACAGTTTGCCCTTTCAACGCTACCTGTGGTTTCGTGAGACACGCGGACACTGTTGCCTCTCCCCAGAAATTATATCCTCGAAGCCCTTCAGCCCATGCAGGAGCACCTGGGTGCCAACATTTTCTCCGGGAAGCGTCAGCGTGCGGGTTGCATCTCATTCTCGTGGTCAAAAACTACAGAGCACTGTGCTGGGTTCCATGCTGATATTGGTTACCTAAAGCCAGGAGCATTACTTTCCCAGTGGGAGAGCTGAAAGTGCGGCCCCAAAGTGTGCTGAGAAACAGTGCAGTTGCTCGTGCTCTCTTCACCGTTAGAACGGCTTTGCGAAGGGCAAGGCAGTGTGACTGGAGAAACCCTCTCTTTTCTCCTCCGAGCAGGAGGCTTTCCTGGCGCCGCATGTCCCTAAAGGGAACACTCTACGGTTCCACAAGGACCAAAGGAAGGGTCAAGGATGCCATCCATGAATGGACTCGTGCAGAGTTTGGCCAGGACACCTTAAGCATGTAGTGCATGACAGTTAGCATGCCTTTCTGGAGGCTGCTGCTGCCTCAGCATATGCCTGGGAAGAACACTGGGTGGCGGAAGAGTTCTTGGGGCCCTGCGCATCTGTCCACTATAAAAGTGCCCCGGTTCATCTCTGTGAATGCAGAGTGAGCCGCAACAGCCTCTTCTCTTTGCCGGATAACTACATGGCCAAAACATTCAAAAGTGCCCCTGAGCAGAGCTGTAAAAGTTCGTACGTGGACCCTCAGGGCTCTCGGTGCGGAAGCTGAGGAGCAATAGGAAACACGGTGCGCAGTGTCCCTTCTGGATGTTCTTAACCTAGCAGCACTTTCTGGCTAGCCATGACTCGAAGTTAGAGGCAGTCTTGCAAACGGACCGTTTGCCCCTGAACACGGCTAGGTTTCTGGCAGGTTCAGGGCACCGCACACTGATCACGAAGTACAAACAACCAAGGTCCGGGGATAGCCTCCACAATGCTTGCCGGCAGGCAGCCTTTGCCCAGAAGCCTCAGGCAAAGCAGTGGCTTGACGCGAGTGTGCTGTTCAGGACTCCTAGGACTCCCGGGGGCTCACCACGTCGCATGGCAAAACACTGTGTCCCAGTGTGTCTTCCTGGGCGACCGCACCAAAAAGTGATACCTGAGGCAATTGGGACTGGTTCCCTGCACGAAGGATGAAAGGCAACACTCTGCTCTCTTCGCTGCCCACCTATTCGGCCAAGCGTTCCAAAGTCCTCCCGGACTCCGGCCTAGCAGCTCCTGGGTGTAATGCAGACGGTCCCCACAGCTGAACCACTGCTGTAATGAGGAAACACTGTGTTTACGGTTCATACTGGGAACCCTAACCTGCCGTGTCTCTGTGGGAGCAGAAGGTCGACATCAGAGGCAGCCAGACAAACGTACAGTTTGCCCTTTCAACGCTACCTGTGGTTTCGTGAGATACGCGGACACTGTTGCCTCTCCCCAGAAATTATATCCTCGAAGCCCTTCAGCCCATGCAGGAGCACCTGGGTGCCAACATTTTCTCCGGGAAGCGTCAGCGTGCGGGTTGCATCTCATTCTCGTGGTCAAAAACTACAGAGCACTGTGCTGGGTTCCATGCTGATATTGGTTACCTAAAGCCAGGAGCATTACTTTCCCAGTGGGAGAGCTGAAAGTGCGGCCCCAAAGTGTGCTGAGAAACAATGCGGTTGCTCGTGCTCGCTTCACCGTTAGAACGGCTTTGCGAAGGGCAAGGCAGTGTGACTGGAGATACCCTCTCTTTTCTCCTCCGTGCAGGAGGCTTTCCTGGCACCCCATGTCCCTAAAGGGAACACTCTACGGTTCCACAAGGACCAGAGGATGGGTCAGGGATGCCCTCCATGAATGCACTAGTGCAGTGTTTGGCCAGGACACCTTAAGCATGTAGTGCATGACAGTTAGCATGCCTTTCTGGAGGCTGCTGCTGCCTCAGCATATGCCTTGGAAGAACACTGGGTGGCGGAAGTGTTCTTGGGGCCCTGCGCCTCTGGCCACTATAAAAGTACCCCGGCTCACCTCTGTGAATGCAGAGTGAGCCGCAACAGCCTGTTCTCTTTGCCGGATAACTACATGGCCAAAACATTCAAAAGTACCCCTGAGCAGAGCTGTAAAACTTCGTACGTGGACCCTCAGGGCTCTCGGTGCGGAAGCTGAGGAGCAATAGGAAACACTGTGCGCAGTGTCCCTTCTGGATGTTCTTAACCTAGCGGCACTTTCTGGCTAGCCATGACTCGACTTTAGTGGCCGTCTTGCAAACGGACCGTTTGCCCCTGAACACGGCTAGGCTTCTGGCAGGTTCAGGGCACCGCACACTGATCACGAAGTACAAACAACCAAGGTCCGGGGATAGCCTCGACAATGCTTGCCGGCAGGCAGCCTTTGCCCAGAAGCCTCAGTCAAAGCAGTGACTTGACGCGAGTGTGCTGTTCAGGACTCCTAGGACTCCTGGGGGCTCACCACGTCGCATGGCAAAACACTGTGTCCCAGTGTGTCTTCCTGGGCGACCGCACCAAAAAGTGATACCTGAGGCAATTGGGACTGGTTCCCTGCACGAAGGATGAAAGGCAACACTCTGCTCTCTTCGCTGCCCACCTATTTGGCCAAGCGTTCCAAAGTCCTCCCTACGCCGGACTATCAGCTCCTAGGTGTAATGCAGACGGTCCCCACAGCTGAACCACTGCTACGATGAGGACACACTGTGTTTACGGTTCATACTGGGAACCCTTACCTGCCGGTTCTCTGTGGGAGCAGGAGGTCGACTTCAGAGGCAGCCAGAAAAACGTACAGTTTGCCCTTTCAACGCTAACTGTGGTTTTGTGAGACACGCGGACACTGTTGCCTCTCCCCAGAAATTATATCCTCGAAGCCCTTCAGCCCATGCAGGAGCACCTGGGTGCCAACATTTTCTCCGGGAAGCACCAGGGTGCTGGTTGCGTGTCCTTCTCGTGGTCAAAAACTACAGAGCACTGTGCTGGGTTTCATGTTGATATTGGTCACCTAAAGGCAGGAGCATTACTTTCCCAGTGGGAGAGCTGAAAGTGCGGCCCCAAAGTGTGCTGAGAAACAGTGCGGTTGCTCGTGCTCTCTTCACCGTTAGAACGGCTTTGCGAAGGGCAAGGCAGTGTGACTAGAGATACCCTCTCTTTTCTGCTCCGTGCAGGAGGCTTTCCTGGCGCCCCATGTCCCTAAAGGGAACACTCTACGGTTCCACAAGGACCAGAGGATGGGTCAGGGATGCCCTCCATGAATGCACTAGTGCAGAGTTTGGCCAGGACACCTTAAGCATGTAGTGCATGACAGTTAGCATGCCTTTCTGGAGGCTGCTGCTGCCTCAGCATATGCCTTGGAAGAACACTGGGTGGCGGAAGTGTTCTTGGGGCCCTGCGCCTCTGTCCACTATAAAAGTACCCCGGCTCATCTCTGTGAATGCAGAGTGAGCGGCAACAGCCTGTTCTCTTTGCCGGATAACTACATGGCCAAAACATTCAAAAGTACCCCTGAGCAGAGCTGTAAAACTTCGTACGTGGACCCTCAGGGCTCTCGGTGCGGAAGCTGAGGAGCAATAGGAAACACTGTGCGCAGTGTCCCTTCTGGATGTTCTTAACCTAGCAGCACTTTCTGGCTAGCCATGACTCGACTTTAGTGGCCGTCTGGCAAACGGACCGTTTGCCCCTGAACACGGCTAGGCTTCTGGCAGGTTCAGGGCACCGCACACTGATCACCAAGTACAAACAACCAAGGTCCGGGGATAGCCTCCACAATGCTTGCCGGCAGGCAGCCTTTGCCCAGAAGCCTCAGTCAAAGCAGTGACTTGACGCAAGTGTGCTGTTCAGGACTCCTAGGACTCCTGGGGGCTCACCACGTCGCATGGCAAAACACTGTGTCCCCAGTGTGTCTTCCTGGGCGACCGCACCAAAAAGTGATACCTGAGGCAATTGGGACTGGTTCCCTGCACGAAGGATGAAAGGCAACACTCTGCTCTCTTCGCTGCCCACCTATTCGGCCAAGCGTTCCAAAGTCCTCCCGGACTCCGGCCTAGCAGCTCCTGGGTGTAATGCAGACGGTCCCCACAGCTGAACCACTGCTGCGATGAGGAAACACTGTGTTTACGGTTCATACTGGGAACCCTTACCTGCCGTGTCTCTGTGGGAGCAGAAGGTCGACTTCAGAGGCAGCCAGACAAACGTACAGTTTGCCCTTTCAACGCTACCTGTGGTTTTGTGAGACACGCGGACACTGTTGCCTCTCCCCAGAAATTATATCCTCGAAGCCCTTCAGCCCATGCAGGAGCACCTGGGTGCCAACATTTTCTCCGGGAAGCGTCAGCGTGCGGGTTGCATCTCATTCTCGTGGTCAAAAACTACAGAGCACTGTGCTGGGTTCCATGCTGATATTGGTTACCTAAAGCCAGGAGCATTACTTTCCCAGTGGGAGAGCTGAAAGTGCGGCCCCAAAGTGTGCTGAGAAACAGTGCGGTTGCTCGTGCTCTCTTCACCGTTAGAACGGCTTTGCGAAGGGCAAGGCAGTGTGAATGGAGAAACCCTCTCTTTTCTCCTCCGTGCAGGAGGCTTTCCTGGCGCCCCATGTCCCTAAAGGGAACACTCTACGGTTCCACAAGGACCAGAGGATGGGTCAGGGATGCCCTCCATGAATGCACTAGTGCAGAGTTTGGCCAGGACACCTTAAGCATGTAGTGCATGACAGTTAGCATGCCTTTCTGGAGGCTGCTGCTGCCTCAGCTTATGCCTTGGAAGAACACTGGGTGGCGGAAGTGTTCTTGGGGCCCTGCGCCTCTGTCCACTATAAAAGTACCCCGGCTCATCTCTGTGAATGCAGAGTGAGCCGCAACAGCCTGTTCTCTTTGCCGGATAACTACATGGCCAAAACATTCAAAAGTAGCCCTGAGCAGAGCTGTAAAACTTCGTACGTGGACCCTCAGGGCTTTCGGTGTGGAAGCTGAGGAGCAATAGGAAACACTGTGCGCAGCGTCCCTTCTGGATGTTCTTAACCTAGCAGCACTTTCTGGCTAGCCATGACTCGACTTTAGTGGCCGTCTTGCAAACGGACCGTTTGCCCCTGAACACGGCTAGGCTTCTGGCAGGTTCAGGTCACCGCACACTGATCACGAAGTACAAACAACCAAGGTCCGGGGATAGCCTCCACAATGCTTGCCGGCAGGCAGCCTTTGCCCAGAAGCCTCAGTCAAAGCAGTGACTTGACGCGAGTGTGCTGTTCAGGACTCCTAGGACTCCTGGGGGCTCACCACGTCGCATGGCAAAACACTGTGTCCCCAGTGTGTCTTCCTGGGCGACCGCACCAAAAAGTGATACCTGAGGCAATTGGGACTGGTTCCCTGCACGAAGGATGAAAGGCAACACTCTGCTCTCTTCGCTGCCCACCTATTTGGCCAAGCGTTCCAAAGTCCTCCCGGACTCCGGCCTAGCAGCTCCTGGGTGTAATGCAGACGGTCCCCACAGCTGAACCACTGCTGCGATGAGGAAACACTGTGTTTACGGTTCATACTGGGAACACTTACCTGCCGTGTCTCTGTGGGAGCAGAAGGTCGACTTCAGAGGCAGCCAGAAAAACGTACAGTTTGCCCTTTCAACGCTACCTGTGGTTTCGTGAGACACGCGGACACTGTTGCCTCTCCCCAGAAATTATATCCTCGAAGCCCTTCAGCCCATGCAGGAGCACCTGGGTGCCAACATTTTCTCCGGGAAGCGTCAGCGTGCGGGTTGCATCTCATTCTCGTGGTCAAAAACTACAGAGCACTGTGCTGGGTTCCATGCTGATATTGGTTACCTAAAGCCAGGAGCATTACTTTCCCAGTGGGAGAGCTGAAAGTGCGGCCCCAAAGTGTGCTGAGAAACAGTGCAGTTGCTCGTGCTCTCTTCACCGTTAGAACGGCTTTGCGAAGGGCAAGGCAGTGTGACTGGAGAAACCCTCTCTTTTCTCCTCCGAGCAGGAGGCTTTCCTGGCGCCGCATGTCCCTAAAGGGAACACTCTACGGTTCCACAAGGACCAAAGGAAGGGTCAAGGATGCCATCCATGAATGGACTCGTGCAGAGTTTGGCCAGGACACCTTAAGCATGTAGTGCATGACAGTTAGCATGCCTTTCTGGAGGCTGCTGCTGCCTCAGCATATGCCTGGGAAGAACACTGGGTGGCGGAAGAGTTCTTGGGGCCCTGCGCATCTGTCCACTATAAAAGTGCCCCGGTTCATCTCTGTGAATGCAGAGTGAGCCGCAACAGCCTCTTCTCTTTGCCGGATAACTACATGGCCAAAACATTCAAAAGTGCCCCTGAGCAGAGCTGTAAAAGTTCGTACGTGGACCCTCAGGGCTCTCGGTGCGGAAGCTGAGGAGCAATAGGAAACACGGTGCGCAGTGTCCCTTCTGGATGTTCTTAACCTAGCAGCACTTTCTGGCTAGCCATGACTCGAAGTTAGAGGCAGTCTTGCAAACGGACCGTTTGCCCCTGAACACGGCTAGGTTTCTGGCAGGTTCAGGGCACCGCACACTGATCACGAAGTACAAACAACCAAGGTCCGGATATAGCCTCCACAATGCTTGCCGGCAGGCAGCCTTTGCCCAGAAGCCTCAGGCAAAGCAGTGGCTTGACGCGAGTGTGCTGTTCAGGACTCCTAGGACTCCCGGGGGCTCACCACGTCGCATGGCAAAACACTGTGTCCCAGTGTGTCTTCCTGGGCGACCGCACCAAAAAGTGATACCTGAGGCAATTGGGACTGGTTCCCTGCACGAAGGATGAAAGGCAACACTCTGCTCTCTTCGCTGCCCACCTATTCGGCCAAGCGTTCCAAAGTCCTCCCGGACTCCGGCCTAGCAGCTCCTGGGTGTAATGCAGACGGTCCCCACAGCTGAACCACTGCTGCGATGAGGAAACACTGTGTTTACGGTTCATACTGGGAACCCTTACCTGCCGTGTCTCTGTGGGAGCAGAAGGTCGACTTCAGAGGCAGCCAGACAAACGTACAGTTTGCCCTTTCAACGCTACCTGTGGTTTTGTGAGACACGCGGACACTGTTGCCTCTCCCCAGAAATTATATCCTCGAAGCCCTTCAGCCCATGCAGGAGCACCTGGGTGCCAACATTTTCTCCGGGAAGCGTCAGCGTGCGGGTTGCATCTCATTCTCGTGGTCAAAAACTACAGAGCACTGTGCTGGGTTCCATGCTGATATTGGTTACCTAAAGCCAGGAGCATTACTTTCCCAGTGGGAGAGCTGAAAGTGCGGCCCCAAAGTGTGCTGAGAAACAATGCGGTTGCTCGTGCTCGCTTCACCGTTAGAACGGCTTTGCGAAGGGCAAGGCAGTGTGACTGGAGATACCCTCTCTTTTCTCCTCCGTGCAGGAGGCTTTCCTGGCACCCCATGTCCCTAAAGGGAACACTCTACGGTTCCACAAGGACCAGAGGATGGGTCAGGGATGCCCTCCATGAATGCACTAGTGCAGTGTTTGGCCAGGACACCTTAAGCATGTAGTGCATGACAGTTAGCATGCCTTTCTGGAGGCTGCTGCTGCCTCAGCATATGCCTTGGAAGAACACTGGGTGGCGGAAGTGTTCTTGGGGCCCTGCGCCTCTGTCCGCTATAAAAGTACCCCGGCTCACCTCTGTGAATGCAGAGTGAGCCGCAACAGCCTGTTCTCTTTGCCGGATAACTACATGGCCAAAACATTCAAAAGTACCCCTGAGCAGAGCTGTAAAACTTCGTACGTGGACCCTCAGGGCTCTCGGTGCGGAAGCTGAGGAGCAATAGGAAACACTGTGCGCAGTGTCCCTTCTGGATGTTCTTAACCTAGCGGCACTTTCTGGCTAGCCATGACTCGACTTTAGTGGCCGTCTTGCAAACGGACCGTTTGCCCCTGAACACGGCTAGGCTTCTGGCAGGTTCAGGGCACCGCACACTGATCACGAAGTACAAACAACCAAGGTCCGGGGATAGCCTCGACAATGCTTGCCGGCAGGCAGCCTTTGCCCAGAAGCCTCAGTCAAAGCAGTGACTTGACGCGAGTGTGCTGTTCAGGACTCCTAGGACTCCTGGGGGCTCACCACGTCGCATGGCAAAACACTGTGTCCCAGTGTGTCTTCCTGGGCGACCGCACCAAAAAGTGATACCTGAGGCAATTGGGACTGGTTCCCTGCACGAAGGATGAAAGGCAACACTCTGCTCTCTTCGCTGCCCACCTATTTGGCCAAGCGTTCCAAAGTCCTCCCTACGCCGGACTATCAGCTCCTAGGTGTAATGCAGACGGTCCCCACAGCTGAACCACTGCTACGATGAGGACACACTGTGTTTACGGTTCATACTGGGAACCCTTACCTGCCGGTTCTCTGTGGGAGCAGGAGGTCGACTTCAGAGGCAGCCAGAAAAACGTACAGTTTGCCCTTTCAACGCTAACTGTGGTTTTGTGAGACACGCGGACACTGTTGCCTCTCCCCAGAAATTATATCCTCGAAGCCCTTCAGCCCATGCAGGAGCACCTGGGTGCCAACATTTTCTCCGGGAAGCACCAGGGTGCTGGTTGCGTGTCCTTCTCGTGGTCAAAAACTACAGAGCACTGTGCTGGGTTTCATGTTGATATTGGTCACCTAAAGGCAGGAGCATTACTTTCCCAGTGGGAGAGCTGAAAGTGCGGCCCCAAAGTGTGCTGAGAAACAGTGCGGTTGCTCGTGCTCTCTTCACCGTTAGAACGGCTTTGCGAAGGGCAAGGCAGTGTGACTAGAGATACCCTCTCTTTTCTGCTCCGTGCAGGAGGCTTTCCTGGCGCCCCATGTCCCTAAAGGGAACACTCTACGGTTCCACAAGGACCAGAGGATGGGTCAGGGATGCCCTCCATGAATGCACTAGTGCAGAGTTTGGCCAGGACACCTTAAGCATGTAGTGCATGACAGTTAGCATGCCTTTCTGGAGGCTGCTGCTGCCTCAGCATATGCCTTGGAAGAACACTGGGTGGCGGAAGTGTTCTTGGGGCCCTGCGCCTCTGTCCACTATAAAAGTACCCCGGCTCATCTCTGTGAATGCAGAGTGAGCGGCAACAGCCTGTTCTCTTTGCCGGATAACTACATGGCCAAAACATTCAAAAGTACCCCTGAGCAGAGCTGTAAAACTTCGTACGTGGACCCTCAGGGCTCTCGGTGCGGAAGCTGAGGAGCAATAGGAAACACTGTGCGCAGTGTCCCTTCTGGATGTTCTTAACCTAGCAGCACTTTCTGGCTAGCCATGACTCGACTTTAGTGGCCGTCTGGCAAACGGACCGTTTGCCCCTGAACACGGCTAGGCTTCTGGCAGGTTCAGGGCACCGCACACTGATCACCAAGTACAAACAACCAAGGTCCGGGGATAGCCTCCACAATGCTTGCCGGCAGGCAGCCTTTGCCCAGAAGCCTCAGTCAAAGCAGTGACTTGACGCAAGTGTGCTGTTCAGGACTCCTAGGACTCCTGGGGGCTCACCACGTCGCATGGCAAAACACTGTGTCCCCAGTGTGTCTTCCTGGGCGACCGCACCAAAAAGTGATACCTGAGGCAATTGGGACTGGTTCCCTGCACGAAGGATGAAAGGCAACACTCTGCTCTCTTCGCTGCCCACCTATTCGGCCAAGCGTTCCAAAGTCCTCCCGGACTCCGGCCTAGCAGCTCCTGGGTGTAATGCAGACGGTCCCCACAGCTGAACCACTGCTGCGATGAGGAAACACTGTGTTTACGGTTCATACTGGGAACCCTTACCTGCCGTGTCTCTGTGGGAGCAGAAGGTCGACTTCAGAGGCAGCCAGACAAACGTACAGTTTGCCCTTTCAACGCTACCTGTGGTTTTGTGAGACACGCGGACACTGTTGCCTCTCCCCAGAAATTATATCCTCGAAGCCCTTCAGCCCATGCAGGAGCACCTGGGTGCCAACATTTTCTCCGGGAAGCGTCAGCGTGCGGGTTGCATCTCATTCTCGTGGTCAAAAACTACAGAGCACTGTGCTGGGTTCCATGCTGATATTGGTTACCTAAAGCCAGGAGCATTACTTTCCCAGTGGGAGAGCTGAAAGTGCGGCCCCAAAGTGTGCTGAGAAACAGTGCGGTTGCTCGTGCTCTCTTCACCGTTAGAACGGCTTTGCGAAGGGCAAGGCAGTGTGACTGGAGAAACCCTCTCTTTTCTCCTCCGTGCAGGAGGCTTTCCTGGCGCCCCATGTCCCTAAAGGGAACACTCTACGGTTCCACAAGGACCAGAGGATGGGTCAGGGATGCCCTCCATGAATGCACTAGTGCAGAGTTTGGCCAGGACACCTTAAGCATGTAGTGCATGACAGTTAGCATGCCTTTCTGGAGGCTGCTGCTGCCTCAGCTTATGCCTTGGAAGAACACTGGGTGGCGGAAGTGTTCTTGGGGCCCTGCGCCTCTGTCCACTATAAAAGTACCCCGGCTCATCTCTGTGAATGCAGAGTGAGCCGCAACAGCCTGTTCTCTTTGCCGGATAACTACATGGCCAAAACATTCAAAAGTAGCCCTGAGCAGAGCTGTAAAACTTCGTACGTGGACCCTCAGGGCTTTCGGTGTGGAAGCTGAGGAGCAATAGGAAACACTGTGCGCAGCGTCCCTTCTGGATGTTCTTAACCTAGCAGCACTTTCTGGCTAGCCATGACTCGACTTTAGTGGCCGTCTTGCAAACGGACCGTTTGCCCCTGAACACGGCTAGGCTTCTGGCAGGTTCAGGTCACCGCACACTGATCACGAAGTACAAACAACCAAGGTCCGGGGATAGCCTCCACAATGCTTGCCGGCAGGCAGCCTTTGCCCAGAAGCCTCAGTCAAAGCAGTGACTTGACGCGAGTGTGCTGTTCAGGACTCCTAGGACTCCTGGGGGCTCACCACGTCGCATGGCAAAACACTGTGTCCCCAGTGTGTCTTCCTGGGCGACCGCACCAAAAAGTGATACCTGAGGCAATTGGGACTGGTTCCCTGCACGAAGGATGAAAGGCAACACTCTGCTCTCTTCGCTGCCCACCTATTTGGCCAAGCGTTCCAAAGTCCTCCCGGACTCCGGCCTAGCAGCTCCTGGGTGTAATGCAGACGGTCCCCACAGCTGAACCACTGCTGCGATGAGGAAACACTGTGTTTACGGTTCATACTGGGAACACTTACCTGCCGTGTCTCTGTGGGAGCAGAAGGTCGACTTCAGAGGCAGCCAGAAAAACGTACAGTTTGCCCTTTCAACGCTACCTGTGGTTTCGTGAGACACGCGGACACTGTTGCCTCTCCCCAGAAATTATATCCTCGAAGCCCTTCAGCCCATGCAGGAGCACCTGGGTGCCAACATTTTCTCCGGGAAGCGTCAGCGTGCGGGTTGCATCTCATTCTCGTGGTCAAAAACTACAGAGCACTGTGCTGGGTTCCATGCTGATATTGGTTACCTAAAGCCAGGAGCATTACTTTCCCAGTGGGAGAGCTGAAAGTGCGGCCCCAAAGTGTGCTGAGAAACAGTGCAGTTGCTCGTGCTCTCTTCACCGTTAGAACGGCTTTGCGAAGGGCAAGGCAGTGTGACTGGAGAAACCCTCTCTTTTCTCCTCCGAGCAGGAGGCTTTCCTGGCGCCGCATGTCCCTAAAGGGAACACTCTACGGTTCCACAAGGACCAAAGGAAGGGTCAAGGATGCCATCCATGAATGGACTCGTGCAGAGTTTGGCCAGGACACCTTAAGCATGTAGTGCATGACAGTTAGCATGCCTTTCTGGAGGCTGCTGCTGCCTCAGCATATGCCTGGGAAGAACACTGGGTGGCGGAAGAGTTCTTGGGGCCCTGCGCATCTGTCCACTATAAAAGTGCCCCGGTTCATCTCTGTGAATGCAGAGTGAGCCGCAACAGCCTCTTCTCTTTGCCGGATAACTACATGGCCAAAACATTCAAAAGTGCCCCTGAGCAGAGCTGTAAAAGTTCGTACGTGGACCCTCAGGGCTCTCGGTGCGGAAGCTGAGGAGCAATAGGAAACACGGTGCGCAGTGTCCCTTCTGGATGTTCTTAACCTAGCAGCACTTTCTGGCTAGCCATGACTCGAAGTTAGAGGCAGTCTTGCAAACGGACCGTTTGCCCCTGAACACGGCTAGGTTTCTGGCAGGTTCAGGGCACCGCACACTGATCACGAAGTACAAACAACCAAGGTCCGGATATAGCCTCCACAATGCTTGCCGGCAGGCAGCCTTTGCCCAGAAGCCTCAGGCAAAGCAGTGGCTTGACGCGAGTGTGCTGTTCAGGACTCCTAGGACTCCCGGGGGCTCACCACGTCGCATGGCAAAACACTGTGTCCCAGTGTGTCTTCCTGGGCGACCGCACCAAAAAGTGATACCTGAGGCAATTGGGACTGGTTCCCTGCACGAAGGATGAAAGGCAACACTCTGCTCTCTTCGCTGCCCACCTATTCGGCCAAGCGTTCCAAAGTCCTCCCGGACTCCGGCCTAGCAGCTCCTGGGTGTAATG
Organism: Mesoplodon densirostris; assembly: GCF_025265405.1. Classification (NCBI taxonomy): domain Eukaryota; kingdom Metazoa; phylum Chordata; class Mammalia; order Artiodactyla; family Ziphiidae; genus Mesoplodon; species Mesoplodon densirostris. Next base: position 70,622,024 of record NC_082665.1, on the reverse strand, counting down.
CAGACGGTCCCCACAGCTGAACCACTGCTGCGATGAGGAAACACTGTGTTTACGGTTCATACTGGGAACCCTTACCTGCCGTGTCTCTGTGGGAGCAGAAGGTCGACTTCAGAGGCAGCCAGACAAACGTACAGTTTGCCCTTTCAACGCTACCTGTGGTTTTGTGAGACACGCGGACACTGTTGCCTCTCCCCAGAAATTATATCCTCGAAGCCCTTCAGCCCATGCAGGAGCACCTGGGTGCCAACATTTTCTCCGGGAAGCGTCAGCGTGCGGGTTGCATCTCATTCTCGTGGTCAAAAACTACAGAGCACTGTGCTGGGTTCCATGCTGATATTGGTTACCTAAAGCCAGGAGCATTACTTTCCCAGTGGGAGAGCTGAAAGTGCGGCCCCAAAGTGTGCTGAGAAACAGTGCAGTTGCTCGTGCTCTCTTCACCGTTAGAACGGCTTTGCGAAGGGCAAGGCAGTGTGACTGGAGAAACCCTCTCTTTTCTCCTCCGAGCAGGAGGCTTTCCTGGCGCCGCATGTCCCTAAAGGGAACACTCTACGGTTCCACAAGGACCAAAGGAAGGGTCAAGGATGCCATCCATGAATGGACTCGTGCAGAGTTTGGCCAGGACACCTTAAGCATGTAGTGCATGACAGTTAGCATGCCTTTCTGGAGGCTGCTGCTGCCTCAGCATATGCCTGGGAAGAACACTGGGTGGCGGAAGAGTTCTTGGGGCCCTGCGCATCTGTCCACTATAAAAGTGCCCCGGTTCATCTCTGTGAATGCAGAGTGAGCCGCAACAGCCTCTTCTCTTTGCCGGATAACTACATGGCCAAAACATTCAAAAGTGCCCCTGAGCAGAGCTGTAAAAGTTCGTACGTGGACCCTCAGGGCTCTCGGTGCGGAAGCTGAGGAGCAATAGGAAACACGGTGCGCAGTGTCCCTTCTGGATGTTCTTAACCTAGCAGCACTTTCTGGCTAGCCATGACTCGAAGTTAGAGGCAGTCTTGCAAACGGACCGTTTGCCCCTGAACACGGCTAGGTTTCTGGCAGGTTCAGGGCACCGCACACTGATCACGAAGTACAAACAACCAAGGTCCGGGGATAGCCTCCACAATGCTTGCCGGCAGGCAGCCTTTGCCCAGAAGCCTCAGGCAAAGCAGTGGCTTGACGCGAGTGTGCTGTTCAGGACTCCTAGGACTCCCGGGGGCTCACCACGTCGCATGGCAAAACACTGTGTCCCAGTGTGTCTTCCTGGGCGACCGCACCAAAAAGTGATACCTGAGGCAATTGGGACTGGTTCCCTGCACGAAGGATGAAAGGCAACACTCTGCTCTCTTCGCTGCCCACCTATTCGGCCAAGCGTTCCAAAGTCCTCCCGGACTCCGGCCTAGCAGCTCCTGGGTGTAATGCAGACGGTCCCCACAGCTGAACCACTGCTGTAATGAGGAAACACTGTGTTTACGGTTCATACTGGGAACCCTAACCTGCCGTGTCCCTGTGGGAGCAGAAGGTCGACATCAGAGGCAGCCAGACAAACGTACAGTTTGCCCTTTCAACGCTACCTGTGGTTTCGTGAGATACGCGGACACTGTTGCCTCTCCCCAGAAATTATATCCTCGAAGCCCTTCAGCCCATGCAGGAGCACCTGGGTGCCAACATTTTCTCCGGGAAGCGTCAGCGTGCGGGTTGCATCTCATTCTCGTGGTCAAAAACTACAGAGCACTGTGCTGGGTTCCATGCTGATATTGGTTACCTAAAGCCAGGAGCATTACTTTCCCAGTGGGAGAGCTGAAAGTGCGGCCCCAAAGTGTGCTGAGAAACAATGCGGTTGCTCGTGCTCGCTTCACCGTTAGAACGGCTTTGCGAAGGGCAAGGCAGTGTGACTGGAGATACCCTCTCTTTTCTCCTCCGTGCAGGAGGCTTTCCTGGCACCCCATGTCCCTAAAGGGAACACTCTACGGTTCCACAAGGACCAGAGGATGGGTCAGGGATGCCCTCCATGAATGCACTAGTGCAGTGTTTGGCCAGGACACCTTAAGCATGTAGTGCATGACAGTTAGCATGCCTTTCTGGAGGCTGCTGCTGCCTCAGCATATGCCTTGGAAGAACACTGGGTGGCGGAAGTGTTCTTGGGGCCCTGCGCCTCTGGCCACTATAAAAGTACCCCGGCTCACCTCTGTGAATGCAGAGTGAGCCGCAACAGCCTGTTCTCTTTGCCGGATAACTACATGGCCAAAACATTCAAAAGTACCCCTGAGCAGAGCTGTAAAACTTCGTACGTGGACCCTCAGGGCTCTCGGTGCGGAAGCTGAGGAGCAATAGGAAACACTGTGCGCAGTGTCCCTTCTGGATGTTCTTAACCTAGCGGCACTTTCTGGCTAGCCATGACTCGACTTTAGTGGCCGTCTTGCAAACGGACCGTTTGCCCCTGAACACGGCTAGGCTTCTGGCAGGTTCAGGGCACCGCACACTGATCACGAAGTACAAACAACCAAGGTCCGGGGATAGCCTCGACAATGCTTGCCGGCAGGCAGCCTTTGCCCAGAAGCCTCAGTCAAAGCAGTGACTTGACGCGAGTGTGCTGTTCAGGACTCCTAGGACTCCTGGGGGCTCACCACGTCGCATGGCAAAACACTGTGTCCCAGTGTGTCTTCCTGGGCGACCGCACCAAAAAGTGATACCTGAGGCAATTGGGACTGGTTCCCTGCACGAAGGATGAAAGGCAACACTCTGCTCTCTTCGCTGCCCACCTATTTGGCCAAGCGTTCCAAAGTCCTCCCTACGCCGGACTATCAGCTCCTAGGTGTAATGCAGACGGTCCCCACAGCTGAACCACTGCTACGATGAGGACACACTGTGTTTACGGTTCATACTGGGAACCCTTACCTGCCGGTTCTCTGTGGGAGCAGGAGGTCGACTTCAGAGGCAGCCAGAAAAACGTACAGTTTGCCCTTTCAACGCTAACTGTGGTTTTGTGAGACACGCGGACACTGTTGCCTCTCCCCAGAAATTATATCCTCGAAGCCCTTCAGCCCATGCAGGAGCACCTGGGTGCCAACATTTTCTCCGGGAAGCACCAGGGTGCTGGTTGCGTGTCCTTCTCGTGGTCAAAAACTACAGAGCACTGTGCTGGGTTTCATGTTGATATTGGTCACCTAAAGGCAGGAGCATTACTTTCCCAGTGGGAGAGCTGAAAGTGCGGCCCCAAAGTGTGCTGAGAAACAGTGCGGTTGCTCGTGCTCTCTTCACCGTTAGAACGGCTTTGCGAAGGGCAAGGCAGTGTGACTAGAGATACCCTCTCTTTTCTGCTCCGTGCAGGAGGCTTTCCTGGCGCCCCATGTCCCTAAAGGGAACACTCTACGGTTCCACAAGGACCAGAGGATGGGTCAGGGATGCCCTCCATGAATGCACTAGTGCAGAGTTTGGCCAGGACACCTTAAGCATGTAGTGCATGACAGTTAGCATGCCTTTCTGGAGGCTGCTGCTGCCTCAGCTTATGCCTTGGAAGAACACTGGGTGGCGGAAGTGTTCTTGGGGCCCTGCGCCTCTGTCCACTATAAAAGTACCCCGGCTCATCTCTGTGAATGCAGAGTGAGCGGCAACAGCCTGTTCTCTTTGCCGGATAACTACATGGCCAAAACATTCAAAAGTACCCCTGAGCAGAGCTGTAAAACTTCGTACGTGGACCCTCAGGGCTCTCGGTGCGGAAGCTGAGGAGCAATAGGAAACACTGTGCGCAGTGTCCCTTCTGGATGTTCTTAACCTAGCAGCACTTTCTGGCTAGCCATGACTCGACTTTAGTGGCCGTCTGGCAAACGGACCGTTTGCCCCTGAACACGGCTAGGCTTCTGGCAGGTTCAGGGCACCGCACACTGATCACCAAGTACAAACAACCAAGGTCCGGGGATAGCCTCCACAATGCTTGCCGGCAGGCAGCCTTTGCCCAGAAGCCTCAGTCAAAGCAGTGACTTGACGCAAGTGTGCTGTTCAGGACTCCTAGGACTCCTGGGGGCTCACCACGTCGCATGGCAAAACACTGTGTCCCCAGTGTGTCTTCCTGGGCGACCGCACCAAAAAGTGATACCTGAGGCAATTGGGACTGGTTCCCTGCACGAAGGATGAAAGGCAACACTCTGCTCTCTTCGCTGCCCACCTATTCGGCCAAGCGTTCCAAAGTCCTCCCGGACTCCGGCCTAGCAGCTCCTGGGTGTAATGCAGACGGTCCCCACAGCTGAACCACTGCTGCGATGAGGAAACACTGTGTTTACGGTTCATACTGGGAACCCTTACCTGCCGTGTCTCTGTGGGAGCAGAAGGTCGACTTCAGAGGCAGCCAGACAAACGTACAGTTTGCCCTTTCAACGCTACCTGTGGTTTTGTGAGACACGCGGACACTGTTGCCTCTCCCCAGAAATTATATCCTCGAAGCCCTTCAGCCCATGCAGGAGCACCTGGGTGCCAACATTTTCTCCGGGAAGCGTCAGCGTGCGGGTTGCATCTCATTCTCGTGGTCAAAAACTACAGAGCACTGTGCTGGGTTCCATGCTGATATTGGTTACCTAAAGCCAGGAGCATTACTTTCCCAGTGGGAGAGCTGAAAGTGCGGCCCCAAAGTGTGCTGAGAAACAGTGCGGTTGCTCGTGCTCTCTTCACCGTTAGAACGGCTTTGCGAAGGGCAAGGCAGTGTGACTGGAGAAACCCTCTCTTTTCTCCTCCGTGCAGGAGGCTTTCCTGGCGCCCCATGTCCCTAAAGGGAACACTCTACGGTTCCACAAGGACCAGAGGATGGGTCAGGGATGCCCTCCATGAATGCACTAGTGCAGAGTTTGGCCAGGACACCTTAAGCATGTAGTGCATGACAGTTAGCATGCCTTTCTGGAGGCTGCTGCTGCCTCAGCTTATGCCTTGGAAGAACACTGGGTGGCGGAAGTGTTCTTGGGGCCCTGCGCCTCTGTCCACTATAAAAGTACCCCGGCTCATCTCTGTGAATGCAGAGTGAGCCGCAACAGCCTGTTCTCTTTGCCGGATAACTACATGGCCAAAACATTCAAAAGTAGCCCTGAGCAGAGCTGTAAAACTTCGTACGTGGACCCTCAGGGCTTTCGGTGTGGAAGCTGAGGAGCAATAGGAAACACTGTGCGCAGCGTCCCTTCTGGATGTTCTTAACCTAGCAGCACTTTCTGGCTAGCCATGACTCGACTTTAGTGGCCGTCTTGCAAACGGACCGTTTGCCCCTGAACACGGCTAGGCTTCTGGCAGGTTCAGGTCACCGCACACTGATCACGAAGTACAAACAACCAAGGTCCGGGGATAGCCTCCACAATGCTTGCCGGCAGGCAGCCTTTGCCCAGAAGCCTCAGTCAAAGCAGTGACTTGACGCGAGTGTGCTGTTCAGGACTCCTAGGACTCCTGGGGGCTCACCACGTCGCATGGCAAAACACTGTGTCCCCAGTGTGTCTTCCTGGGCGACCGCACCAAAAAGTGATACCTGAGGCAATTGGGACTGGTTCCCTGCACGAAGGATGAAAGGCAACACTCTGCTCTCTTCGCTGCCCACCTATTTGGCCAAGCGTTCCAAAGTCCTCCCGGACTCCGGCCTAGCAGCTCCTGGGTGTAATGCAGACGGTCCCCACAGCTGAACCACTGCTGCGATGAGGAAACACTGTGTTTACGGTTCATACTGGGAACACTTACCTGCCGTGTCTCTGTGGGAGCAGAAGGTCGACTTCAGAGGCAGCCAGAAAAACGTACAGTTTGCCCTTTCAACGCTACCTGTGGTTTCGTGAGACACGCGGACACTGTTGCCTCTCCCCAGAAATTATATCCTCGAAGCCCTTCAGCCCATGCAGGATCACCTGGGTGCCAACATTTTCTCCGGGAAGCGTCAGCGTGCGGGTTGCATCTCATTCTCGTGGTCAAAAACTACAGAGCACTGTGCTGGGTTCCATGCTGATATTGGTTACCTAAAGCCAGGAGCATTACTTTCCCAGTGGGAGAGCTGAAAGTGCGGCCCCAAAGTGTGCTGAGAAACAGTGCAGTTGCTCGTGCTCTCTTCACCGTTAGAACGGCTTTGCGAAGGGCAAGGCAGTGTGACTGGAGAAACCCTCTCTTTTCTCCTCCGAGCAGGAGGCTTTCCTGGCGCCGCATGTCCCTAAAGGGAACACTCTACGGTTCCACAAGGACCAAAGGAAGGGTCAAGGATGCCATCCATGAATGGACTCGTGCAGAGTTTGGCCAGGACACCTTAAGCATGTAGTGCATGACAGTTAGCATGCCTTTCTGGAGGCTGCTGCTGCCTCAGCATATGCCTGGGAAGAACACTGGGTGGCGGAAGAGTTCTTGGGGCCCTGCGCATCTGTCCACTATAAAAGTGCCCCGGTTCATCTCTGTGAATGCAGAGTGAGCCGCAACAGCCTCTTCTCTTTGCCGGATAACTACATGGCCAAAACATTCAAAAGTGCCCCTGAGCAGAGCTGTAAAAGTTCGTACGTGGACCCTCAGGGCTCTCGGTGCGGAAGCTGAGGAGCAATAGGAAACACGGTGCGCAGTGTCCCTTCTGGATGTTCTTAACCTAGCAGCACTTTCTGGCTAGCCATGACTCGAAGTTAGAGGCAGTCTTGCAAACGGACCGTTTGCCCCTGAACACGGCTAGGTTTCTGGCAGGTTCAGGGCACCGCACACTGATCACGAAGTACAAACAACCAAGGTCCGGATATAGCCTCCACAATGCTTGCCGGCAGGCAGCCTTTGCCCAGAAGCCTCAGGCAAAGCAGTGGCTTGACGCGAGTGTGCTGTTCAGGACTCCTAGGACTCCCGGGGGCTCACCACGTCGCATGGCAAAACACTGTGTCCCAGTGTGTCTTCCTGGGCGACCGCACCAAAAAGTGATACCTGAGGCAATTGGGACTGGTTCCCTGCACGAAGGATGAAAGGCAACACTCTGCTCTCTTCGCTGCCCACCTATTCGGCCAAGCGTTCCAAAGTCCTCCCGGACTCCGGCCTAGCAGCTCCTGGGTGTAATGCAGACGGTCCCCACAGCTGAACCACTGCTGCGATGAGGAAACACTGTGTTTACGGTTCATACTGGGAACCCTTACCTGCCGTGTCTCTGTGGGAGCAGAAGGTCGACTTCAGAGGCAGCCAGACAAACGTACAGTTTGCCCTTTCAACGCTACCTGTGGTTTTGTGAGACACGCGGACACTGTTGCCTCTCCCCAGAAATTATATCCTCGAAGCCCTTCAGCCCATGCAGGAGCACCTGGGTGCCAACATTTTCTCCGGGAAGCGTCAGCGTGCGGGTTGCATCTCATTCTCGTGGTCAAAAACTACAGAGCACTGTGCTGGGTTCCATGCTGATATTGGTTACCTAAAGCCAGGAGCATTACTTTCCAGTGGGAGAGCTGAAAGTGCGGCCCCAAAGTGTGCTGAGAAACAGTGCGGTTGCTCGTGCTCTCTTCACCGTTAGAACGGCTTTGCGAAGGGCAAGGCAGTGTGACTGGAGAAACCCTCTCTTTTCTCCTCCGTGCAGGAGGCTTTCCTGGCGCCCCATGTCCCTAAAGGGAACACTCTACGGTTCCACAAGGACCAGAGGATGGGTCAGGGATGCCCTCCATGAATGCACTAGTGCAGAGTTTGGCCAGGACACCTTAAGCATGTAGTGCATGACAGTTAGCATGCCTTTCTGGAGGCTGCTGCTGCCTCAGCATATGCCTTGGAAGAACACTGGGTGGCGGAAGTGTTCTTGGGGCCCTGCGCCTCTGTCCACTATAAAAGTACCCCGGCTCATCTCTGTGAATGCAGAGTGAGCCGCAACAGCCTGTTCTCTTTGCCGGATAACTATATGGCCAAAACATTCAAAAGTGCCCCTGAGCAGAGCTGTAAAAGTTCGTACGTGGACCCTCAGGGCTCTCGGTGCGGAAGCTGAGGAGCAATAGGAAACACTGTGCGCAGTGTCCCTTCTGGATGTTCTTAACCTAGCAGCACTTTCTGGCTAGCCATGACTCGACTTTAGAGGCAGTCTTGCAAACGGACCATTTGCTCCTGAACACTGCTAAGCTGCTGGCAGGTTCAGGGCACCGCACATTGATCACGAAGTACAAACAACCAAGGTCCGGGGATAGCCTCCACAATGCTTGCCGGCAGGCAGCCTTTGCCCAGAAGCCTCAGGCAAAGCAGTGGCTTGAGGCGAGTGTGCTGTTCAGGACTCCTAGGACTCCCGGGTGCTCACCACGTCGCATGGCAAAACACTGTGTCCCAGTGTGTCTTCCTGGGCGACCGCACCAAAAAGTGATACCTGAGGCAATTGGGACTGGTTCCCTGCACGAAGGATGAAAGGCAACACTCTGCTCTCTTCGCTGCCCACCTAATTCGGCCAAGCGTTCCAAAGTCCTCCCGGACTCCGGCCTAGCAGCTCCTGGGTGTAATGCAGACGGTCCCCACAGCTGAACCACTGCTGTAATGAGGAAACACTGTGTTTACGGTTCATACTGGGAACCCTAACCTGCCGTGTCTCTGTGGGAGCAGAAGGTCGACATCAGAGGCAGCCAGACAAACGTACAGTTTGCCCTTTCAACGCTACCTGTGGTTTCGTGAGATACGCGGACACTGTTGCCTCTCCCCAGAAATTATATCCTCGAAGCCCTTCAGCCCATGCAGGAGCACCTGGGTGCCAACATTTTCTCCGGGAAGCGTCAGCGTGAGGGTTGCATCTCATTCTCGTGGTCAAAAACTACAGAGCACTGTGCTGGGTTCCATGCTGATATTGGTTACCTAAAGCCAGGAGCATTACTTTCCCAGTGGGAGAGCTGAAAGTGCGGCCCCAAAGTGTGCTGAGAAACAATGCGGTTGCTCGTGCTCGCTTCACCGTTAGAACGGCTTTGCGAAGGGCAAGGCAGTGTGACTGGAGATACCCTCTCTTTTCTCCTCCGTGCAGGAGGCTTTCCTGGCACCCCATGTCCCTAAAGGGAACACTCTACGGTTCCACAAGGACCAGAGGATGGGTCAGGGATGCCCTCCATGAATGCACTAGTGCAGTGTTTGGCCAGGACACCTTAAGCATGTAGTGCATGACAGTTAGCATGCCTTTCTGGAGGCTGCTGCTGCCTCAGCATATGCCTTGGAAGAACACTGGGTGGCGGAAGTGTTCTTGGGGCCCTGCGCCTCTGTCCACTATAAAAGTACCCCGGCTCACCTCTGTGAATGCAGAGTGAGCCGCAACAGCCTGTTCTCTTTGCCGGATAACTACATGGCCAAAACATTCAAAAGTACCCCTGAGCAGAGCTGTAAAACTTCGTACGTGGACCCTCAGGGCTCTCGGTGCGGAAGCTGAGGAGCAATAGGAAACACTGTGCGCAGTGTCCCTTCTGGATGTTCTTAACCTAGCGGCACTTTCTGGCTAGCCATGACTCGACTTTAGTGGCCGTCTTGCAAACGGACCGTTTGCCCCTGAACACGGCTAGGCTTCTGGCAGGTTCAGGGCACCGCACACTGATCACGAAGTACAAACAACCAAGGTCCGGGGATAGCCTCGACAATGCTTGCCGGCAGGCAGCCTTTGCCCAGAAGCCTCAGTCAAAGCAGTGACTTGACGCGAGTGTGCTGTTCAGGACTCCTAGGACTCCTGGGGGCTCACCACGTCGCATGGCAAAACACTGTGTCCCAGTGTGTCTTCCTGGGCGACCGCACCAAAAAGTGATACCTGAGGCAATTGGGACTGGTTCCCTGCACGAAGGATGAAAGGCAACACTCTGCTCTCTTCGCTGCCCACCTATTTGGCCAAGCGTTCCAAAGTCCTCCCTACGCCGGACTATCAGCTCCTAGGTGTAATGCAGACGGTCCCCACAGCTGAACCACTGCTACGATGAGGACACACTGTGTTTACGGTTCATACTGGGAACCCTTACCTGCCGGTTCTCTGTGGGAGCAGGAGGTCGACTTCAGAGGCAGCCAGAAAAACGTACAGTTTGCCCTTTCAACGCTAACTGTGGTTTTGTGAGACACGCGGACACTGTTGCCTCTCCCCAGAAATTATATCCTCGAAGCCCTTCAGCCCATGCAGGAGCACCTGGGTGCCAACATTTTCTCCGGGAAGCACCAGGGTGCTGGTTGCGTGTCCTTCTCGTGGTCAAAAACTACAGAGCACTGTGCTGGGTTTCATGTTGATATTGGTCACCTAAAGGCAGGAGCATTACTTTCCCAGTGGGAGAGCTGAAAGTGCGGCCCCAAAGTGTGCTGAGAAACAGTGCGGTTGCTCGTGCTCTCTTCACCGTTAGAACGGCTTTGCGAAGGGCAAGGCAGTGTGACTAGAGATACCCTCTCTTTTCTGCTCCGTGCAGGAGGCTTTCCTGGCGCCCCATGTCCCTAAAGGGAACACTCTACGGTTCCACAAGGACCAGAGGATGGGTCAGGGATGCCCTCCATGAATGCACTAGTGCAGAGTTTGGCCAGGACACCTTAAGCATGTAGTGCATGACAGTTAGCATGCCTTTCTGGAGGCTGCTGCTGCCTCAGCTTATGCCTTGGAAGAACACTGGGTGGCGGAAGTGTTCTTGGGGCCCTGCGCCTCTGTCCACTATAAAAGTACCCCGGCTCATCTCTGTGAATGCAGAGTGAGCCGCAACAGCCTGTTCTCTTTGCCGGATAACTACATGGCCAAAACATTCAAAAGTAGCCCTGAGCAGAGCTGTAAAACTTCGTACGTGGACCCTCAGGGCTCTCGGTGTGGAAGCTGAGGAGCAATAGGAAACACTGTGCGCAGCGTCCCTTCTGGATGTTCTTAACCTAGCAGCACTTTCTGGCTAGCCATGACTCGACTTTAGTGGCCGTCTTGCAAACGGACCGTTTGCCCCTGAACACGGCTAGGCTTCTGGCAGGTTCAGGTCACCGCACACTGATCACGAAGTACAAACAACCAAGGTCCGGGGATAGCCTCCACAATGCTTGCCGGCAGGCAGCCTTTGCCCAGAAGCCTCAGTCAAAGCAGTGACTTGACGCGAGTGTGCTGTTCAGGACTCCTAGGACTCCTGGGGGCTCACCACGTCGCATGGCAAAACACTGTGTCCCCAGTGTGTCTTCCTGGGCGACCGCACCAAAAAGTGACACCTGAGGCAATTGGGACTGGTTCCCTGCACGAAGGATGAAAGGCAACACTCTGCTCTCTTCGCTGCCCACCTATTTGGCCAAGCGTTCCAAAGTCCTCCCGGACTCCGGCCTAGCAGCTCCTGGGTGTAATGCAGACGGTCCCCACAGCTGAACCACTGCTGCGATGAGGAAACACTGTGTTTACGGTTCATACTGGGAACACTTACCTGCCGTGTCTCTGTGGGAGCAGAAGGTCGACTTCAGAGGCAGCCAGAAAAACGTACAGTTTGCCCTTTCAACGCTACCTGTGGTTTCGTGAGACACGCGGACACTGTTGCCTCTCCCCAGAAATTATATCCTCGAAGCCCTTCAGCCCATGCAGGAGCACCTGGGTGCCAACATTTTCTCCGGGAAGCGTCAGCGTGCGGGTTGCATCTCATTCTCGTGGTCAAAAACTACAGAGCACTGTGCTGGGTTCCATGCTGATATTGGTTACCTAAAGCCAGGAGCATTACTTTCCCAGTGGGAGAGCTGAAAGTGCGGCCCCAAAGTGTGCTGAGAAACAGTGCAGTTGCTCGTGCTCTCTTCACCGTTAGAACGGCTTTGCGAAGGGCAAGGCAGTGTGACTGGAGAAACCCTCTCTTTTCTCCTCCGAGCAGGAGGCTTTCCTGGCGCCGCATGTCCCTAAAGGGAACACTCTACGGTTCCACAAGGACCAAAGGAAGGGTCAAGGATGCCATCCATGAATGGACTCGTGCAGAGTTTGGCCAGGACACCTTAAGCATGTAGTGCATGACAGTTAGCATGCCTTTCTGGAGGCTGCTGCTGCCTCAGCATATGCCTGGGAAGAACACTGGGTGGCGGAAGAGTTCTTGGGGCCCTGCGCATCTGTCCACTATAAAAGTGCCCCGGTTCATCTCTGTGAATGCAGAGTGAGCCGCAACAGCCTCTTCTCTTTGCCGGATAACTACATGGCCAAAACATTCAAAAGTGCCCCTGAGCAGAGCTGTAAAAGTTCGTACGTGGACCCTCAGGGCTCTCGGTGCGGAAGCTGAGGAGCAATAGGAAACACGGTGCGCAGTGTCCCTTCTGGATGTTCTTAACCTAGCAGCACTTTCTGGCTAGCCATGACTCGAAGTTAGAGGCAGTCTTGCAAACGGACCGTTTGCCCCTGAACACGGCTAGGTTTCTGGCAGGTTCAGGGCACCGCACACTGATCACGAAGTACAAACAACCAAGGTCCGGGGATAGCCTCCACAATGCTTGCCGGCAGGCAGCCTTTGCCCAGAAGCCTCAGGCAAAGCAGTGGCTTGACGCGAGTGTGCTGTTCAGGACTCCTAGGACTCCCGGGGGCTCACCACGTCGCATGGCAAAACACTGTGTCCCAGTGTGTCTTCCTGGGCGACCGCACCAAAAAGTGATACCTGAGGCAATTGGGACTGGTTCCCTGCACGAAGGATGAAAGGCAACACTCTGCTCTCTTCGCTGCCCACCTATTCGGCCAAGCGTTCCAAAGTCCTCCCGGACTCCGGCCTAGCAGCTCCTGGGTGTAATGCAGACGGTCCCCACAGCTGAACCACTGCTGTAATGAGGAAACACTGTGTTTACGGTTCATACTGGGAACCCTAACCTGCCGTGTCTCTGTGGGAGCAGAAGGTCGACATCAGAGGCAGCCAGACAAACGTACAGTTTGCCCTTTCAACGCTACCTGTGGTTTCGTGAGATACGCGGACACTGTTGCCTCTCCCCAGAAATTATATCCTCGAAGCCCTTCAGCCCATGCAGGAGCACCTGGGTGCCAACATTTTCTCCGGGAAGCGTCAGCGTGCGGGTTGCATCTCATTCTCGTGGTCAAAAACTACAGAGCACTGTGCTGGGTTCCATGCTGATATTGGTTACCTAAAGCCAGGAGCATTACTTTCCCAGTGGGAGAGCTGAAAGTGCGGCCCCAAAGTGTGCTGAGAAACAATGCGGTTGCTCGTGCTCGCTTCACCGTTAGAACGGCTTTGCGAAGGGCAAGGCAGTGTGACTGGAGATACCCTCTCTTTTCTCCTCCGTGCAGGAGGCTTTCCTGGCACCCCATGTCCCTAAAGGGAACACTCTACGGTTCCACAAGGACCAGAGGATGGGTCAGGGATGCCCTCCATGAATGCACTAGTGCAGTGTTTGGCCAGGACACCTTAAGCATGTAGTGCATGACAGTTAGCATGCCTTTCTGGAGGCTGCTGCTGCCTCAGCATATGCCTTGGAAGAACACTGGGTGGCGGAAGTGTTCTTGGGGCCCTGCGCCTCTGGCCACTATAAAAGTACCCCGGCTCACCTCTGTGAATGCAGAGTGAGCCGCAACAGCCTGTTCTCTTTGCCGGATAACTACATGGCCAAAACATTCAAAAGTAGCCCTGAGCAGAGCTGTAAAACTTCGTACGTGGACCCTCAGGGCTCTCGGTGCGGAAGCTGAGGAGCAATAGGAAACACTGTGCGCAGTGTCCCTTCTGGATGTTCTTAACCTAGCGGCACTTTCTGGCTAGCCATGACTCGACTTTAGTGGCCGTCTTGCAAACGGACCGTTTGCCCCTGAACACGGCTAGGCTTCTGGCAGGTTCAGGGCACCGCACACTGATCACGAAGTACAAACAACCAAGGTCCGGGGATAGCCTCGACAATGCTTGCCGGCAGGCAGCCTTTGCCCAGAAGCCTCAGTCAAAGCAGTGACTTGACGCGAGTGTGCTGTTCAGGACTCCTAGGACTCCTGGGGGCTCACCACGTCGCATGGCAAAACACTGTGTCCCAGTGTGTCTTCCTGGGCGACCGCACCAAAAAGTGATACCTGAGGCAATTGGGACTGGTTCCCTGCACGAAGGATGAAAGGCAACACTCTGCTCTCTTCGCTGCCCACCTATTTGGCCAAGCGTTCCAAAGTCCTCCCTACGCCGGACTATCAGCTCCTAGGTGTAATGCAGACGGTCCCCACAGCTGAACCACTGCTACGATGAGGACACACTGTGTTTACGGTTCATACTGGGAACCCTTACCTGCCGGTTCTCTGTGGGAGCAGGAGGTCGACTTCAGAGGCAGCCAGAAAAACGTACAGTTTGCCCTTTCAACGCTAACTGTGGTTTTGTGAGACACGCGGACACTGTTGCCTCTCCCCAGAAATTATATCCTCGAAGCCCTTCAGCCCATGCAGGAGCACCTGGGTGCCAACATTTTCTCCGGGAAGCACCAGGGTGCTGGTTGCGTGTCCTTCTCGTGGTCAAAAACTACAGAGCACTGTGCTGGGTTTCATGTTGATATTGGTCACCTAAAGGCAGGAGCATTACTTTCCCAGTGGGAGAGCTGAAAGTGCGGCCCCAAAGTGTGCTGAGAAACAGTGCGGTTGCTCGTGCTCTCTTCACCGTTAGAACGGCTTTGCGAAGGGCAAGGCAGTGTGACTAGAGATACCCTCTCTTTTCTGCTCCGTGCAGGAGGCTTTCCTGGCGCCCCATGTCCCTAAAGGGAACACTCTACGGTTCCACAAGGACCAGAGGATGGGTCAGGGATGCCCTCCATGAATGCACTAGTGCAGAGTTTGGCCAGGACACCTTAAGCATGTAGTGCATGACAGTTAGCATGCCTTTCTGGAGGCTGCTGCTGCCTCAGCATATGCCTTGGAAGAACACTGGGTGGCGGAAGTGTTCTTGGGGCCCTGCGCCTCTGTCCACTATAAAAGTACCCCGGCTCATCTCTGTGAATGCAGAGTGAGCGGCAACAGCCTGTTCTCTTTGCCGGATAACTACATGGCCAAAACATTCAAAAGTACCCCTGAGCAGAGCTGTAAAACTTCGTACGTGGACCCTCAGGGCTCTCGGTGCGGAAGCTGAGGAGCAAAAGGAAACACTGTGCGCAGTGTCCCTTCTGGATGTTCTTAACCTAGCAGCACTTTCTGGCTAGCCATGACTCGACTTTAGTGGCCGTCTGGCAAACGGACCGTTTGCCCCTGAACACGGCTAGGCTTCTGGCAGGTTCAGGGCACCGCACACTGATCACCAAGTACAAACAACCAAGGTCCGGGGATAGCCTCCACAATGCTTGCCGGCAGGCAGCCTTTGCCCAGAAGCCTCAGTCAAAGCAGTGACTTGACGCAAGTGTGCTGTTCAGGACTCCTAGGACTCCTGGGGGCTCACCACGTCGCATGGCAAAACACTGTGTCCCCAGTGTGTCTTCCTGGGCGACCGCACCAAAAAGTGATACCTGAGGCAATTGGGACTGGTTCCCTGCACGAAGGATGAAAGGCAACACTCTGCTCTCTTCGCTGCCCACCTATTCGGCCAAGCGTTCCAAAGTCCTCCCGGACTCCGGCCTAGCAGCTCCTGGGTGTAATGCAGACGGTCCCCACAGCTGAACCACTGCTGCGATGAGGAAACACTGTGTTTACGGTTCATACTGGGAACCCTTACCTGCCGTGTCTCTGTGGGAGCAGAAGGTCGACTTCAGAGGCAGCCAGACAAACGTACAGTTTGCCCTTTCAACGCTACCTGTGGTTTTGTGAGACACGCGGACACTGTTGCCTCTCCCCAGAAATTATATCCTCGAAGCCCTTCAGCCCATGCAGGAGCACCTGGGTGCCAACATTTTCTCCGGGAAGCGTCAGCGTGCGGGTTGCATCTCATTCTCGTGGTCAAAAACTACAGAGCACTGTGCTGGGTTCCATGCTGATATTGGTTACCTAAAGCCAGGAGCATTACTTTCCCAGTGGGAGAGCTGAAAGTGCGGCCCCAAAGTGTGCTGAGAAACAGTGCGGTTGCTCGTGCTCTCTTCACCGTTAGAACGGCTTTGCGAAGGGCAAGGCAGTGTGACTGGAGAAACCCTCTCTTTTCTCCTCCGTGCAGGAGGCTTTCCTGGCGCCCCATGTCCCTAAAGGGAACACTCTACGGTTCCACAAGGACCAGAGGATGGGTCAGGGATGCCCTCCATGAATGCACTAGTGCAGAGTTTGGCCAGGACACCTTAAGCATGTAGTGCATGACAGTTAGCATGCCTTTCTGGAGGCTACTGCTGCCTCAGCATATGCCTTGGAAGAACACTGGGTGGCGGAAGTGTTCTTGGGGCCCTGCGCCTCTGTCCACTATAAAAGTACCCCGGCTCATCTCTGTGAATGCAGAGTGAGCCGCAACAGCCTGTTCTCTTTGCCAGATAACTATATGGCCAAAACATTCAAAAGTGCCCCTGAGCAGAGCTGTAAAAGTTCGTACGTGGACCCTCAGGGCTCTCGGTGCGGAAGCTGAGGAGCAATAGGAAACACTGTGCGCAGCGTCCCTTCTGGATGTTCTTGACCTAGCAGCACTTTCTGGCTAGCCATGACTCGACTTTAGTGGCCGTCTTGCAAACGGACCGTTTGCCCCTGAACACGGCTAGGCTTCTGGCAGGTTCAGGGCACCGCACACTGATCACGAAGTACAAACAACCAAGGTCCGGGGATAGCCTCGACAATGCTTGCCGGCAGGCAGCCTTTGCCCAGAAGCCTCAGTCAAAGCAGTGACTTGAGGCGAGTGTGCTGTTCAGGACTCCTAGGACTCCTGGGGGCTCACCACGTCGCATGGCAAAACACTGTGTCCCCAGTGTGTCTTCCTGGGCGACCGCACCAAAAAGTGATACCTGAGGCAATTGGGACTGGTTCCCTGCACGAAGGATGAAAGGCAACACTCTGCTCTCTTCGCTGCCCACCTATTTGGCCAAGCGTTCCAAAGTCCTCCCGGACTCCGGCCTAGCAGCTCCTGGGTGTAATGCAGACGGTCCCCACAGCTGAACCACTGCTGCGATGAGGAAACACTGTGTTTACGGTTCATACTGGGAACACTTACCTGCCGTGTCTCTGTGGGAGCAGAAGGTCGACTTCAGAGGCAGCCAGACAAACGTACAGTTTGCCCTTTCAACGCTACCTGTGGTTTTGTGAGACACGCGGACACTGTTGCCTCTCCCCAGAAATTATATCCTCGAAGCCCTTCAGCCCATGCAGGAGCACCTGGGTGCCAACATTTTCTCCGGGAAGCGTCAGCGTGCGGGTTGCATCTCATTCTCGTGGTCAAAAACTACAGAGCACTGTGCTGGGTTCCATGCTGATATTGGTTACCTAAAGCCAGGAGCATTACTTTCCCAGTGGGAGAGCTGAAAGTGCGGCCCCAAAGTGTGCTGAGAAACAGTGCGGTTGCTCGTGCTCTCTTCACCGTTAGAACGGCTTTGCGAAGGGCAAGGCAGTGTGACTGGAGAAACCCTCTCTTTTCTCCTCCGTGCAGGAGGCTTTCCTGGCGCCCCATGTCCCTAAAGGGAACACTCTACGGTTCCACAAGGACCAGAGGATGGGTCAGGGATGCCCTCCATGAATGCACTAGTGCAGAGTTTGGCCAGGACACCTTAAGCATGTAGTGCATGACAGTTAGCATGCCTTTCTGGAGGCTGCTGCTGCCTCAGCATATGCCTTGGAAGAACACTGGGTGGCGGAAGTGTTCTTGGGGCCCTGCGCCTCTGTCCACTATAAAAGTACCCCGGCTCACCTCTGTGAATGCAGAGTGAGCCGCAACAGCCTGTTCTCTTTGCCGGATAACTACATGGCCAAAACATTCAAAAGTACCCCTGAGCAGAGCTGTAAAACTTCGTACGTGGACCCTCAGGGCTCTCGGTGCGGAAGCTGAGGAGCAATAGGAAACACTGTGCGCAGTGTCCCTTCTGGATGTTCTTAACCTAGCGGCACTTTCTGGCTAGCCATGACTCGACTTTAGTGGCCGTCTTGCAAACGGACCGTTTGCCCCTGAACACGGCTAGGCTTCTGGCAGGTTCAGGGCACCGCACACTGATCACGAAGTACAAACAACCAAGGTCCGGGGATAGCCTCGACAATGCTTGCCGGCAGGCAGCCTTTGCCCAGAAGCCTCAGTCAAAGCAGTGACTTGACGCGAGTGTGCTGTTCAGGACTCCTAGGACTCCTGGGGGCTCACCACGTCGCATGGCAAAACACTGTGTCCCAGTGTGTCTTCCTGGGCGACCGCACCAAAAAGTGATACCTGAGGCAATTGGGACTGGTTCCCTGCACGAAGGATGAAAGGCAACACTCTGCTCTCTTCGCTGCCCACCTATTTGGCCAAGCGTTCCAAAGTCCTCCCTACGCCGGACTATCAGCTCCTAGGTGTAATGCAGACGGTCCCCACAGCTGAACCACTGCTACGATGAGGACACACTGTGTTTACGGTTCATACTGGGAACCCTTACCTGCCGGTTCTCTGTGGGAGCAGGAGGTCGACTTCAGAGGCAGCCAGAAAAACGTACAGTTTGCCCTTTCAACGCTAACTGTGGTTTTGTGAGACACGCGGACACTGTTGCCTCTCCCCAGAAATTATATCCTCGAAGCCCTTCAGCCCATGCAGGAGCACCTGGGTGCCAACATTTTCTCCGGGAAGCACCAGGGTGCTGGTTGCGTGTCCTTCTCGTGGTCAAAAACTACAGAGCACTGTGCTGGGTTTCATGTTGATATTGGTCACCTAAAGGCAGGAGCATTACTTTCCCAGTGGGAGAGCTGAAAGTGCGGCCCCAAAGTGTGCTGAGAAACAGTGCGGTTGCTCGTGCTCTCTTCACCGTTAGAACGGCTTTGCGAAGGGCAAGGCAGTGTGACTAGAGATACCCTCTCTTTTCTGCTCCGTGCAGGAGGCTTTCCTGGCGCCCCATGTCCCTAAAGGGAACACTCTACGGTTCCACAAGGACCAGAGGATGGGTCAGGGATGCCCTCCATGAATGCACTAGTGCAGAGTTTGGCCAGGACACCTTAAGCATGTAGTGCATGACAGTTAGCATGCCTTTCTGGAGGCTGCTGCTGCCTCAGCATATGCCTTGGAAGAACACTGGGTGGCGGAAGTGTTCTTGGGGCCCTGCGCCTCTGTCCACTATAAAAGTACCCCGGCTCATCTCTGTGAATGCAGAGTGAGCGGCAACAGCCTGTTCTCTTTGCCGGATAACTACATGGCCAAAACATTCAAAAGTACCCCTGAGCAGAGCTGTAAAACTTCGTACGTGGACCCTCAGGGCTCTCGGTGCGGAAGCTGAGGAGCAATAGGAAACACTGTGCGCAGCGTCCCTTCTGGATGTTCTTAACCTAGCAGCACTTTCTGGCTAGCCATGACTCGACTTTAGTGGCCGTCTTGCAAACGGACCGTTTGCCCCTGAACACGGCTAGGCTTCTGGCAGGTTCAGGGCACCGCACACTGATCACCAAGTACAAACAACCAAGGTCCGGGGATAGCCTCCACAATGCTTGCCGGCAGGCAGCTTTTGCCCAGAAGCCTCAGTCAAAGCAGTGACTTGACGCGAGTGTGCTGTTCAGGACTCCTAGGACTCCTGGGGGCTCACCACGTCGCATGGCAAAACACTGTGTCCCCAGTGTGTCTTCCTGGGCGACCGCACCAAAAAGTGATACCTGAGGCAATTGGGACTGGTTCCCTGCACGAAGGATGAAAGGCAACACTCTGCTCTCTTCGCTGCCCACCTATTTGGCCAAGCGTTCCAAAGTCCTCCCGGACTCCGGCCTAGCAGCTCCTGGGTGTAATGCAGACGGTCCCCACAGCTGAACCACTGCTGCGATGAGGAAACACTGTGTTTACGGTTCATACTGGGAACCCTTACCTGCCGTGTCTCTGTGGGAGCAGAAGGTCGACTTCAGAGGCAGCCAGACAAACGTACAGTTTGCCCTTTCAACGCTACCTGTGGTTTTGTGAGACACGCGGACACTGTTGCCTCTCCCCAGAAATTATATCCTCGAAGCCCTTCAGCCCATGCAGGAGCACCTGGGTGCCAACATTTTCTCCGGGAAGCGTCAGCGTGCGGGTTGCATCTCATTCTCGTGGTCAAAAACTACAGAGCACTGTGCTGGGTTCCATGCTGATATTGGTTACCTAAAGCCAGGAGCATTACTTTCCCAGTGGGAGAGCTGAAAGTGCGGCCCCAAAGTGTGCTGAGAAACAGTGCGGTTGCTCGTGCTCTCTTCACCGTTAGAACGGCTTTGCGAAGGGCAAGGCAGTGTGACTGGAGAAACCCTCTCTTTTCTCCTCCGTGCAGGAGGCTTTCCTGGCGCCCCATGTCCCTAAAGGGAACACTCTACGGTTCCACAAGGACCAGAGGATGGGTCAGGGATGCCCTCCATGAATGCACTAGTGCAGAGTTTGGCCAGGACACCTTAAGCATGTAGTGCATGACAGTTAGCATGCCTTTCTGGAGGCTGCTGCTGCCTCAGCATATGCCTTGGAAGAACACTGGGTGGCGGAAGTGTTCTTGGGGCCCTGCGCCTCTGTCCACTATAAAAGTACCCCGGCTCATCTCTGTGAATGCAGAGTGAGCGGCAACAGCCTGTTCTCTTTGCCGGATAACTACATGGCCAAAACATTCAAAAGTACCCCTGAGCAGAGCTGTAAAACTTCGTACGTGGACCCTCAGGGCTCTCGGTGCGGAAGCTGAGGAGCAATAGGAAACACTGTGCGCAGTGTCCCTTCTGGATGTTCTTAACCTAGCAGCACTTTCTGGCTAGCCATGACTCGACTTTAGTGGCCGTCTGGCAAACGGACCGTTTGCCCCTGAACACGGCTAGGCTTCTGGCAGGTTCAGGGCACCGCACACTGATCACCAAGTACAAACAACCAAGGTCCGGGGATAGCCTCCACAATGCTTGCCGGCAGGCAGCCTTTGCCCAGAAGCCTCAGGCAAAGCAGTGGCTTGACGCGAGTGTGCTGTTCAGGACTCCTAGGACTCCCGGGGGCTCACCACGTCGCATGGCAAAACACTGTGTCCCAGTGTGTCTTCCTGGGCGACCGCACCAAAAAGTGATACCTGAGGCAATTGGGACTGGTTCCCTGCACGAAGGATGAAAGGCAACACTCTGCTCTCTTCGCTGCCCACCTATTCGGCCAAGCGTTCCAAAGTCCTCCCGGACTCCGGCCTAGCAGCTCCTGGGTGTAATGCAGACGGTCCCCACAGCTGAACCACTGCTGCGATGAGGAAACACTGTGTTTACGGTTCATACTGGGAACCCTTACCTGCCGTGTCTCTGTGGGAGCAGAAGGTCGACTTCAGAGGCAGCCAGAAAAACGTACAGTTTGCCCTTTCAACGCTACCTGTGGTTTCGTGAGACACGCGGACACTGTTGCCTCTCCCCAGAAATTATATCCTCGAAGCCCTTCAGCCCATGCAGGAGCACCTGGGTGCCAACATTTTCTCCGGGAAGCGTCAGCGTGCGGGTTGCATCTCATTCTCGTGGTCAAAAACTACAGAGCACTGTGCTGGGTTCCATGCTGATATTGGTTACCTAAAGCCAGGAGCATTACTTTCCCAGTGGGAGAGCTGAAAGTGCGGCCCCAAAGTGTGCTGAGAAACAGTGCGGTTGCTCGTGCTCTCTTCACCGTTAGAACGGCTTTGCGAAGGGCAAGGCAGTGTGACTGGAGAAACCCTCTCTTTTCTCCTCCGTGCAGGAGGCTTTCCTGGCGCCCCATGTCCCTAAAGGGAACACTCTACGGTTCCACAAGGACCAGAGGAAGGGTCAGGGATGCCCTCCATGAATGCACTAGTGCAGAGTTTGGCCAGGACACCTTAAGCATGTAGTGCATGACAGTTAGCATGCCTTTCTGGAGGCTGCTGCTGCCTCAGCATATGCCTTGGAAGAACACTGGGTGGCGGAAGTGTTCTTGGGGCCCTGCGCCTCTGTCCACTATAAAAGTGCCCCGGTTCATCTCTGTGAATGCAGAGTGAGCGGCAACAGCCTGTTCTCTTTGCCGGATAACTACATGGCCAAAACATTCAAAAGTACCCCTGAAAAGAGCTGTAAAACTTCGTACGTGGACCCTCAGGGCTCTCGGTGCGGAAGCTGAGGAGCAATAGGAAACACTGTGCGCAGTGTCCCTTCTGGATGTTCTTAACCTAGCAGCACTTTCTGGCTAGCCATGACTCGACTTTAGAGGCAGTCTTGCAAACGGACCATTTGCCCCTGAACACTGCTAAGCTGCTGGCAGGTTCAGGGCACCGCACACTGATCACGAAGTACAAACAACCAAGGTCCGGGGATAGCCTCGACAATGCTTGCCGGCAGGCAGCCTTTGCCCAGAAGCCTCAGTCAAAGCAGTGACTTGACGCGAGTGTGCTGTTCAGGACTCCTAGGACTCCTGGGGGCTCACCACGTCGCATGGTAAAACACTGTGTCCCAGTGTGTCTTCCTGGGCGACCGCACCAAAAAGTGATACCTGAGGCAATTGGGACTGGTTCCCTGCACGAAGGATGAAAGGCAACACTCTGCTCTCTTCGCTGCCCACCTATTTGGCCAAGCGTTCCAAAGTCCTCCCGGACGCCGGACTATCAGCTCCTAGGTGTAATGCAGACGGTCCCCACAGCTGAACCACTGCTACGATGAGGACACACTGTGTTTACGGTTCATACTGGGAACCCTTACCTGCCGGTTCTCTGTGGGAGCAGGAGGTCGACTTCAGAGGCAGCCAGAAAAACGTACAGTTTGCCCTTTCAACGCTAACTGTGGTTTTGGGAGACACGCGGACACTGTTGCCTCTCCCCAGAAATTATATCCTCGAAGCCCTTCAGCCCATGCAGGAGCACCTGGGTGCCAACATTTTCTCCGGGAAGCACCAGGGTGCTGGTTGCGTGTCCTTCTCGTGGTCAAAAACTACAGAGCACTGTGCTGGGTTTCATGTTGATATTGGTCACCTAAAGGCAGGAGCATTACTTTCCCAGTGGGAGAGCTGAAAGTGCGGCCCCAAAGTGTGCTGAGAAACAGTGCGGTTGCTCGTGCTCTCTTCACCGTTAGAACGGCTTTGCGAAGGGCAAGGCAGTGTGACTAGAGATACCCTCTCTTTTCTGCTCCGTGCAGGAGGCTTTCCTGGCGCCCCATGTCCCTAAAGGGAACACTCTACGGTTCCACAAGGACCAGAGGATGGGTCAGGGATGCCCTCCATGAATGCACTA
This sequence comes from Mesoplodon densirostris, assembly GCF_025265405.1. Lineage (NCBI taxonomy): Eukaryota > Metazoa > Chordata > Mammalia > Artiodactyla > Ziphiidae > Mesoplodon > Mesoplodon densirostris. The sequence continues at coordinate 70,598,972 of NC_082665.1, read as the reverse complement.
GTGCAGAGTTTGGCCAGGACACCTTAAGCATGTAGTGCATGACAGTTAGCATGCCTTTCTGGAGGCTGCTGCTGCCTCAGCATATGCCTTGGAAGAACACTGGGTGGCGGAAGTGTTCTTGGGGCCCTGCGCCTCTGTCCACTATAAAAATACCCCGGCTCATCTCTGTGAATGCAGAGTGAGCGGCAACAGCCTGTTCTCTTTGCCGGATAACTACATGGCCAAAACATTCAAAAGTACCCCTGAGCAGAGCTGTAAAACTTCGTACGTGGACCCTCAGGGCTCTCGGTGCGGAAGCTGAGGAGCAATAGGAAACACTGTGCGCAGTGTCCCTTCTGGATGTTCTTAACCTAGCAGCACTTTCTGGCTAGCCATGACTCGACTTTAGTGGCCGTCTGGCAAACGGACCGTTTGCCCCTGAACACGGCTAGGCTTCTGGCAGGTTCAGGGCACCGCACACTGATCACCAAGTACAAACAACCAAGGTCCGGGGATAGCCTCCACAATGCTTGCCGGCAGGCAGCCTTTGCCCAGAAGCCTCAGTCAAAGCAGTGACTTGACGCGAGTGTGCTGTTCAGGACTCCTAGGACTCCTGGGGGCTCACCACGTCGCATGGCAAAACACTGTGTCCCAGTGTGTCTTCCTGGGCGACCGCACCAAAAAGTGATACCTGAGGCAATTGGGACTGGTTCCCTGCACGAAGGATGAAAGGCAACACTCTGCTCTCTTCGCTGCCCACCTATTCGGCCAAGCGTTCCAAAGTCCTCCCGGACTCCGGCCTAGCAGCTCCTGGGTGTAATGCAGACGGTCCCCACAGCTGAACCACTGCTGCGATGAGGAAACACTGTGTTTACGGTTCATACTGGGAACCCTTACCTGCCGTGTCTCTGTGGGAGCAGAAGGTCGACTTCAGAGGCAGCCAGACAAACGTACAGTTTGCCCTTTCAACGCTACCTGTGGTTTTGTGAGACACGCGGACACTGTTGCCTCTCCCCAGAAATTATATCCTCGAAGCCCTTCAGCCCATGCAGGAGCACCTGGGTGCCAACATTTTCTCCGGGAAGCGTCAGCGTGCGGGTTGCATCTCATTCTCGTGGTCAAAAACTACAGAGCACTGTGCTGGGTTCCATGCTGATATTGGTTACCTAAAGCCAGGAGCATTACTTTCCCAGTGGGAGAGCTGAAAGTGCGGCCCCAAAGTGTGCTGAGAAACAGTGCGGTTGCTCGTGCTCTCTTCACCGTTAGAACGGCTTTGCGAAGGGCAAGGCAGTGTGACTGGAGAAACCCTCTCTTTTCTCCTCCGTGCAGGAGGCTTTCCTGGCGCCCCATGTCCCTAAAGGGAACACTCTACGGTTCCACAAGGACCAGAGGATGGGTCAGGGATGCCCTCCATGAATGCACTAGTGCAGAGTTTGGCCAGGACACCTTAAGCATGTAGTGCATGACAGTTAGCATGCCTTTCTGGAGGCTGCTGCTGCCTCAGCATATGCCTTGGAAGAACACTGGGTGGCGGAAGTGTTCTTGGGGCCCTGCGCCTCTGTCCACTATAAAAGTACCCCGGCTCATCTCTGTGAATGCAGAGTGAGCCGCAACAGCCTGTTCTCTTTGCCAGATAACTATATGGCCAAAACATTCAAAAGTGCCCCTGAGCAGAGCTGTAAAAGTTCGTACGTGGACCCTCAGGGCTCTCGGTGCGGAAGCTGAGGAGCAATAGGAAACACTGTGCGCAGTGTCCCTTCTGGATGTTCTTAACCTAGCAGCACTTTCTGGCTAGCCATGACTCGACTTTAGAGGCAGTCTTGCAAACGGACCATTTGCCCCTGAACACTGCTAAGCTGCTGGCAGGTTCAGGGCACCGCACATTGATCACGAAGTACAAACAACCAAGGTCCGGGGATAGCCTCCACAATGCTTGCCGGCAGGCAGCCTTTGCCCAGAAGCCTCAGTCAAAGCAGTGACTTGACGCGAGTGTGCTGTTCAGGACTCCTAGGACTCCTGGGGGCTCACCACGTCGCATGGCAAAACACTGTGTCCCAGTGTGTCTTCCTGGGCGACCGCACCAAAAAGTGATACCTGAGGCAATTGGGACTGGTTCCCTGCACGAAGGATGAAAGGCAACACTCTGCTCTCTTCGCTGCCCACCTATTTGGCCAAGCGTTCCAAAGTCCTCCCGGACGCCGGACTATCAGCTCCTAGGTGTAATGCAGACGGTCCCCACAGCTGAACCACTGCTACGATGAGGACACACTGTGTTTACGGTTCATACTGGGAACCCTTACCTGCCGGTTCTCTGTGGGAGCAGGAGGTCGACTTCAGAGGCAGCCAGACAAACGTACAGTTTGCCCTTTCAACGCTACCTGTGGTTTTGTGAGACACGCGGACACTGTTGCCTCTCCCCAGAAATTATATCCTCGAAGCCCTTCAGCCCATGCAGGAGCACCTGGGTGCCAACATTTTCTCCGGGAAGCACCAGGGTGCTGGTTGCGTGTCCTTCTCGTGGTCAAAAACTACAGAGCACTGTGCTGGGTTTCATGTTGATATTGGTCACCTAAAGGCAGGAGCATTACTTTCCCAGTGGGAGAGCTGAAAGTGCGGCCCCAAAGTGTGCTGAGAAACAGTGCGGTTGCTCGTGCTCTCTTCACCGTTAGAACGGCTTTGCGAAGGGCAAGGCAGTGTGACTAGAGATACCCTCTCTTTTCTGCTCCGTGCAGGAGGCTTTCCTGGCGCCCCATGTCCCTAAAGGGAACACTCTACGGTTCCACAAGGACCAGAGGATGGGTCAGGGATGCCCTCCATGAATGCACTAGTGCAGAGTTTGGCCAGGACACCTTAAGCATGTAGTGCATGACAGTTAGCATGCCTTTCTGGAGGCTGCTGCTGCCTCAGCATATGCCTTGGAAGAACACTGGGTGGCGGAAGTGTTCTTGGGGCCCTGCGCCTCTGTCCACTATAAAAGTACCCCGGCTCATCTCTGTGAATGCAGAGTGAGCGGCAACAGCCTGTTCTCTTTGCCGGATAACTACATGGCCAAAACATTCAAAAGTACCCCTGAGCAGAGCTGTAAAACTTCGTACGTGGACCCTCAGGGCTCTCGGTGCGGAAGCTGAGGAGCAATAGGAAACACTGTGCGCAGTGTCCCTTCTGGATGTTCTTAACCTAGCAGCACTTTCTGGCTAGCCATGACTCGACTTTAGTGGCCGTCTGGCAAACGGACCGTTTGCCCCTGAACACGGCTAGGCTTCTGGCAGGTTCAGGGCACCGCACACTGATCACCAAGTACAAACAACCAAGGTCCGGGGATAGCCTCCACAATGCTTGCCGGCAGGCAGCCTTTGCCCAGAAGCCTCAGTCAAAGCAGTGACTTGACGCAAGTGTGCTGTTCAGGACTCCTAGGACTCCTGGGGGCTCACCACGTCGCATGGCAAAACACTGTGTCCCCAGTGTGTCTTCCTGGGCGACCGCACCAAAAAGTGATACCTGAGGCAATTGGGACTGGTTCCCTGCACGAAGGATGAAAGGCAACACTCTGCTCTCTTCGCTGCCCACCTATTCGGCCAAGCGTTCCAAAGTCCTCCCGGACTCCGGCCTAGCAGCTCCTGGGTGTAATGCAGACGGTCCCCACAGCTGAACCACTGCTGCGATGAGGAAACACTGTGTTTACGGTTCATACTGGGAACCCTTACCTGCCGTGTCTCTGTGGGAGCAGAAGGTTGACTTCAGAGGCAGCCAGACAAACGTACAGTTTGCCCTTTCAACGCTACCTGTGGTTTTGTGAGACACGCGGACACTGTTGCCTCTCCCCAGAAATTATATCCTCGAAGCCCTTCAGCCCATGCAGGAGCACCTGGGTGCCAACATTTTCTCCGGGAAGCGTCAGCGTGCGGGTTGCATCTCATTCTCGTGGTCAAAAACTACAGAGCACTGTGCTGGGTTCCATGCTGATATTGGTTACCTAAAGCCAGGAGCATTACTTTCCCAGTGGGAGAGCTGAAAGTGCGGCCCCAAAGTGTGCTGAGAAACAGTGCGGTTGCTCGTGCTCTCTTCACCGTTAGAACGGCTTTGCGAAGGGCAAGGCAGTGTGACTGGAGAAACCCTCTCTTTTCTCCTCCGTGCAGGAGGCTTTCCTGGCGCCCCATGTCCCTAAAGGGAACACTCTACGGTTCCACAAGGACCAGAGGATGGGTCAGGGATGCCCTCCATGAATGCACTAGTGCAGAGTTTGGCCAGGACACCTTAAGCATGTAGTGCATGACAGTTAGCATGCCTTTCTGGAGGCTGCTGCTGCCTCAGCTTATGCCTTGGAAGAACACTGGGTGGCGGAAGTGTTCTTGGGGCCCTGCGCCTCTGTCCACTATAAAAGTACCCCGGCTCATCTCTGTGAATGCAGAGTGAGCCGCAACAGCCTGTTCTCTTTGCCGGATAACTACATGGCCAAAACATTCAAAAGTAGCCCTGAGCAGAGCTGTAAAACTTCGTACGTGGACCCTCAGGGCTCTCGGTGCGGAAGCTGAGGAGCAATAGGAAACACTGTGCGCAGCGTCCCTTCTGGATGTTCTTAACCTAGCAGCACTTTCTGGCTAGCCATGACTCGACTTTAGTGGCCGTCTTGCAAACGGACCGTTTGCCCCTGAACACGGCTAGGCTTCTGGCAGGTTCAGGTCACCGCACACTGATCACGAAGTACAAACAACCAAGGTCCGGGGATAGCCTCCACAATGCTTGCCGGCAGGCAGCCTTTGCCCAGAAGCCTCAGTCAAAGCAGTGACTTGACGCGAGTGTGCTGTTCAGGACTCCTAGGACTCCTGGGGGCTCACCACGTCGCATGGCAAAACACTGTGTCCCCAGTGTGTCTTCCTGGGCGACCGCACCAAAAAGTGATACCTGAGGCAATTGGGACTGGTTCCCTGCACGAAGGATGAAAGGCAACACTCTGCTCTCTTCGCTGCCCACCTATTTGGCCAAGCGTTCCAAAGTCCTCCCGGACTCCGGCCTAGCAGCTCCTGGGTGTAATGCAGACGGTCCCCACAGCTGAACCACTGCTGCGATGAGGAAACACTGTGTTTACGGTTCATACTGGGAACACTTACCTGCCGTGTCTCTGTGGGAGCAGAAGGTCGACTTCAGAGGCAGCCAGAAAAACGTACAGTTTGCCCTTTCAACACTACCTGTGGTTTTGTGAGACACGCGGACACTGTTGCCTCTCCCCAGAAATTATATCCTCGAAGCCCTTCAGCCCATGCAGGAGCACCTGGGTGCCAACATTTTCTCCGGGAAGCGTCAGCGTGCGGGTTGCATCTCATTCTCGTGGTCAAAAACTACAGAGCACTGTGCTGGGTTCCATGCTGATATTGGTTACCTAAAGCCAGGAGCATTACTTTCCCAGTGGGAGAGCTGAAAGTGCGGCCCCAAAGTGTGCTGAGAAACAGTGCGGTTGCTCGTGCTCTCTTCACCGTTAGAACGGCTTTGCGAAGGGCAAGGCAGTGTGACTGGAGAAACCCTCTCTTTTCTCCTCCGTGCAGGAGGCTTTCCTGGCGCCCCATGTCCCTAAAGGGAACACTCTACGGTTCCACAAGGACCAGAGGATGGGTCAGGGATGCCCTCCATGAATGCACTAGTGCAGAGTTTGGCCAGGACACCTTAAGCATGTAGTGCATGACAGTTAGCATGCCTTTCTGGAGGCTGCTGCTGCCTCAGCATATGCCTTGGAAGAACACTGGGTGGCGGAAGTGTTCTTGGGGCCCTGCGCCTCTGTCCACTATAAAAGTACCCCGGCTCATCTCTGTGAATGCAGAGTGAGCCGCAACAGCCTGTTCTCTTTGCCAGATAACTATATGGCCAAAACATTCAAAAGTGCCCCTGAGCAGAGCTGTAAAAGTTCGTACGTGGACCCTCAGGGCTCTCGGTGCGGAAGCTGAGGAGCAATAGGAAACACTGTGCGCAGTGTCCCTTCTGGATGTTCTTAACCTAGCAGCACTTTCTGGCTAGCCATGACTCGACTTTAGAGGCAGTCTTGCAAACGGACCATTTGCCCCTGAACACTGCTAAGCTGCTGGCAGGTTCAGGGCACCGCACATTGATCACGAAGTACAAACAACCAAGGTCCGGGGATAGCCTCCACAATGCTTGCCGGCAGGCAGCCTTTGCCCAGAAGCCTCAGTCAAAGCAGTGACTTGACGCGAGTGTGCTGTTCAGGACTCCTAGGACTCCTGGGGGCTCACCACGTCGCATGGCAAAACACTGTGTCCCAGTGTGTCTTCCTGGGCGACCGCACCAAAAAGTGATACCTGAGGCAATTGGGACTGGTTCCCTGCACGAAGGATGAAAGGCAACACTCTGCTCTCTTCGCTGCCCACCTATTTGGCCAAGCGTTCCAAAGTCCTCCCGGACGCCGGACTATCAGCTCCTAGGTGTAATGCAGACGGTCCCCACAGCTGAACCACTGCTACGATGAGGACACACTGTGTTTACGGTTCATACTGGGAACCCTTACCTGCCGGTTCTCTGTGGGAGCAGGAGGTCGACTTCAGAGGCAGCCAGAAAAACGTACAGTTTGCCCTTTCAACGCTAACTGTGGTTTTGTGAGACACGCGGACACTGTTGCCTCTTCCCAGAAATTATATCCTCGAAGCCCTTCAGCCCATGCAGGAGCACCTGGGTGCCAACATTTTCTCCGGGAAGCACCAGGGTGCTGGTTGCGTGTCCTTCTCGTGGTCAAAAACTACAGAGCACTGTGCTGGGTTTCATGTTGATATTGGTCACCTAAAGGCAGGAGCATTACTTTCCCAGTGGGAGAGCTGAAAGTGCGGCCCCAAAGTGTGCTGAGAAACAGTGCGGTTGCTCGTGCTCTCTTCACCGTTAGAACGGCTTTGCGAAGGGCAAGGCAGTGTGACTAGAGATACCCTCTCTTTTCTGCTCCGTGCAGGAGGCTTTCCTGGCGCCCCATGTCCCTAAAGGGAACACTCTACGGTTCCACAAGGACCAGAGGATGGGTCAGGGATGCCCTCCATGAATGCACTAGTACAGAGTTTGGCCAGGACACCTTAAGCATGTAGTGCATGACAGTTAGCATGCCTTTCTGGAGGCTGCTGCTGCCTCAGCATATGCCTTGGAAGAACACTGGGTGGCGGAAGTGTTCTTGGGGCCCTGCGCCTCTGTCCACTATAAAAGTACCCCGGCTCATCTCTGTGAATGCAGAGTGAGCGGCAACAGCCTGTTCTCTTTGCCGGATAACTACATGGCCAAAACATTCAAAAGTAGCCCTGAGCAGAGCTGTAAAACTTCGTACGTGGACCCTCAGGGCTCTCGGTGCGGAAGCTGAGGAGCAATAGGAAACACTGTGCGCAGTGTCCCTTCTGGATGTTCTTAACCTAGCAGCACTTTCTGGCTAGCCATGACTCGACTTTAGTGGCCGTCTGGCAAACGGACCGTTTGCCCCTGAACACGGCTAGGCTTCTGGCAGGTTCAGGGCACCGCACACTGATCACCAAGTACAAACAACCAAGGTCCGGGGATAGCCTCCACAATGCTTGCCGGCAGGCAGCCTTTGCCCAGAAGCCTCAGTCAAAGCAGTGACTTGACGCAAGTGTGCTGTTCAGGACTCCTAGGACTCCTGGGGGCTCACCACGTCGCATGGCAAAACACTGTGTCCCCAGTGTGTCTTCCTGGGCGACCGCACCAAAAAGTGATACCTGAGGCAATTGGGACTGGTTCCCTGCACGAAGGATGAAAGGCAACACTCTGCTCTCTTCGCTGCCCACCTATTCGGCCAAGCGTTCCAAAGTCCTCCCGGACTCCGGCCTAGCAGCTCCTGGGTGTAATGCAGACGGTCCCCACAGCTGAACCACTGCTGCGATGAGGAAACACTGTGTTTACGGTTCATACTGGGAACCCTTACCTGCCGTGGCTCTGTGGGAGCAGAAGGTTGACTTCAGAGGCAGCCAGACAAACGTACAGTTTGCCCTTTCAACGCTACCTGTGGTTTTGTGAGACACGCGGACACTGTTGCCTCTCCCCAGAAATTATATCCTCGAAGCACTTCAGCCCATGCAGGAGCACCTGGGTGCCAACATTTTCTCCGGGAAGCGTCAGCGTGCGGGTTGCATCTCATTCTCGTGGTCAAAAACTACAGAGCACTGTGCTGGGTTCCATGCTGATATTGGTTACCTAAAGCCAGGAGCATTACTTTCCCAGTGGGAGAGCTGAAAGTGCGGCCCCAAAGTGTGCTGAGAAACAGTGCGGTTGCTCGTGCTCTCTTCACCATTAGAACGGCTTTGCGAAGGGCAAGGCAGTGTGACTGGAGAAACCCTCTCTTTTCTCCTCCGTGCAGGAGGCTTTCCTGGCGCCCCATGTCCCTAAAGGGAACACTCTACGGTTCCACAAGGACCAGAGGATGGGTCAGGGATGCCCTCCATGAATGCACTAGTGCAGAGTTTGGCCAGGACACCTTAAGCATGTAGTGCATGACAGTTAGCATGCCTTTCTGGAGGCTGCTGCTGCCTCAGCTTATGCCTTGGAAGAACACTGGGTGGCGGAAGTGTTCTTGGGGCCCTGCGCCTCTGTCCACTATAAAAGTACCCCGGCTCATCTCTGTGAATGCAGAGTGAGCCGCAACAGCCTGTTCTCTTTGCCGGATAACTACATGGCCAAAACATTCAAAAGTAGCCCTGAGCAGAGCTGTAAAACTTCGTACGTGGACCCTCAGGGCTCTCGGTGCGGAAGCTGAGGAGCAATAGGAAACACTGTGCGCAGCGTCCCTTCTGGATGTTCTTAACCTAGCAGCACTTTCTGGCTAGCCATGACTCGACTTTAGTGGCCGTCTTGCAAACGGACCGTTTGCCCCTGAACACGGCTAGGCTTCTGGCAGGTTCAGGGCACCGCACACTGATCACGAAGTACAAACAACCAAGGTCCGGGGATAGCCTCCACAATGCTTGCCGGCAGGCAGCCTTTGCCCAGAAGCCTCAGTCAAAGCAGTGACTTGACGCGAGTGTGCTGTTCAGGACTCCTAGGACTCCTGGGGGCTCACCACGTCGCATGGCAAAACACTGTGTCCCAGTGTGTCTTCCTGGGCGACCGCACCAAAAAGTGATACCTGAGGCAATTGGGACAGGTTCCCTGCACGAAGGATGAAAGGCAACACTCTGCTCTCTTCGCTGCCCACCTATTTGGCCAAGCGTTCCAAAGTCCTCCCGGACTCCGGCCTAGCAGCTCCTGGGTGTAATGCAGACGGTCCCCACAGCTGAACCACTGCTGCGATGAGGAAACACTGTGTTTACGGTTCATACTGGGAACACTTACCTGCCGTGTCTCTGTGGGAGCAGAAGGTCGACTTCAGAGGCAGCCAGAAAAACGTACAGTTTGCCCTTTCAACGCTACCTGTGGTTTCGTGAGACACGCGGACACTGTTGCCTCTCCCCAGAAACTATATCCTCGAAGCCCTTCAGCCCATGCAGGAGCACCTGGGTGCCAACATTTTCTCCGGGAAGCGTCAGCGTGCGGGTTGCATCTCATTCTCGTGGTCAAAAACTACAGAGCACTGTGCTGGGTTCCATGCTGATATTGGTTACCTAAAGCCAGGAGCATTACTTTCCCAGTGGGAGAGCTGAAAGTGCGGCCCCAAAGTGTGCTGAGAAACAGTGCAGTTGCTCGTGCTCTCTTCACCGTTAGAACGGCATTGCGAAGGGCAAGGCAGTGTGACTGGAGAAACCCTCTCTTTTCTCCTCCGAGCAGGAGGCTTTCCTGGCGCCGCATGTCCCTAAAGGGAACACTCTACGGTTCCACAAGGACCAAAGGAAGGGTCAAGGATGCCATCCATGAATGGACTCGTGCAGAGTTTGGCCAGGACACCTTAAGCATGTAGTGCATGACAGTTAGCATGCCTTTCTGGAGGCTGCTGCTGCCTCAGCATATGCCTGGGAAGAACACTGGGTGGCGGAAGAGTTCTTGGGGCCCTGCGCATCTGTCCACTATAAAAGTGCCCCGGTTCATCTCTGTGAATGCAGAGTGAGCCGCAACAGCCTCTTCTCTTTGCCGGATAACTACATGGCCAAAACATTCAAAAGTGCCCCTGAGCAGAGCTGTAAAAGTTCGTACGTGGACCCTCAGGGCTCTCGGTGCGGAAGCTGAGGAGCAATAGGAAACACGGTGCGCAGTGTCCCTTCTGGATGTTCTTAACCTAGCAGCACTTTCTGGCTAGCCATGACTCGAAGTTAGAGGCAGTCTTGCAAACGGACCGTTTGCCCCTGAACACGGCTAGGCTTCTGGCAGGTTCAGGGCACCGCACACTGATCACGAAGTACAAACAACCAAGGTCCGGGGATAGCCTCGACAATGCTTGCCGGCAGGCAGCCTTTGCCCAGAAGCCTCAGTCAAAGCAGTGACTTGACGCGAGTGTGCTGTTCAGGACTCCTAGGACTCCTGGGGGCTCACCACGTCGCATGGCAAAACACTGTGTCCCAGTGTGTCTTCCTGGGCGACCGCACCAAAAAGTGATACCTGAGGCAATTGGGACTGGTTCCCTGCACGAAGGATGAAAGGCAACACTCTGCTCTCTTCGCTGCCCACCTATTTGGCCAAGCGTTCCAAAGTCCTCCCGGACGCCGGACTATCAGCTCCTAGGTGTAATGCAGACGGTCCCCACAGCTGAACCACTGCTACGATGAGGACACACTGTGTTTACGGTTCATACTGGGAACCCTTACCTGCCGGTTCTCTGTGGGAGCAGGAGGTCGACTTCAGAGGCAGCCAGAAAAACGTACAGTTTGCCCTTTCAACGCTAACTGTGGTTTTGTGAGACACGCGGACACTGTTGCCTCTCCCCAGAAATTATATCCTCGAAGCCCTTCAGCCCATGCAGGAGCACCTGGGTGCCAACATTTTCTCCGGGAAGCACCAGGGTGCTGGTTGCGTGTCCTTCTCGTGGTCAAAAACTACAGAGCACTGTGCTGGGTTTCATGTTGATATTGGTCACCTAAAGGCAGGAGCATTACTTTCCCAGTGGGAGAGCTGAAAGTGCGGCCCCAAAGTGTGCTGAGAAACAGTGCGGTTGCTCGTGCTCTCTTCACCGTTAGAACGGCTTTGCGAAGGGCAAGGCAGTGTGACTAGAGATACCCTCTCTTTTCTGCTCCGTGCAGGAGGCTTTCCTGGCGCCCCATGTCCCTAAAGGGAACACTCTACGGTTCCACAAGGACCAGAGGATGGGTCAGGGATGCCCTCCATGAATGCACTAGTGCAGAGTTTGGCCAGGACACCTTAAGCATGTAGTGCATGACAGTTAGCATGCCTTTCTGGAGGCTGCTGCTGCCTCAGCATATGCCTTGGAAGAACACTGGGTGGCGGAAGTGTTCTTGGGGCCCTGCGCCTCTGTCCACTATAAAAGTACCCCGGCTCATCTCTGTGAATGCAGAGTGAGCGGCAACAGCCTGTTCTCTTTGCCGGATAACTACATGGCCAAAACATTCAAAAGTAGCCCTGAGCAGAGCTGTAAAACTTCGTACGTGGACCCTCAGGGCTCTCGGTGCGGAAGCTGAGGAGCAATAGGAAACACTGTGCGCAGTGTCCCTTCTGGATGTTCTTAACCTAGCAGCACTTTCTGGCTAGCCATGACTCGACTTTAGTGGCCGTCTGGCAAACGGACCGTTTGCCCCTGAACACGGCTAGGCTTCTGGCAGGTTCAGGGCACCGCACACTGATCACCAAGTACAAACAACCAAGGTCCGGGGATAGCCTCCACAATGCTTGCCGGCAGGCAGCCTTTGCCCAGAAGCCTCAGTCAAAGCAGTGACTTGACGCGAGTGTGCTGTTCAGGACTCCTAGGACTCCTGGGGGCTCACCACGTCGCATGGCAAAACACTGTGTCCCCAGTGTGTCTTCCTGGGCGACCGCACCAAAAAGTGATACCTGAGGCAATTGGGACTGGTTCCCTGCACGAAGGATGAAAGGCAACACTCTGCTCTCTTCGCTGCCCACCTATTCGGCCAAGCGTTCCAAAGTCCTCCCGGACTCCGGCCTAGCAGCTCCTGGGTGTAATGCAGACGGTCCCCACAGCTGAACCACTGCTGCGATGAGGAAACACTGTGTTTACGGTTCATACTGGGAACCCTTACCTGCCGTGTCTCTGTGGGAGCAGAAGGTTGACTTCAGAGGCAGCCAGACAAACGTACAGTTTGCCCTTTCAACGCTACCTGTGGTTTTGTGAGACACGCGGACACTGTTGCCTCTCCCCAGAAATTATATCCTCGAAGCCCTTCAGCCCATGCAGGAGCACCTGGGTGCCAACATTTTCTCCGGGAAGCGTCAGAGTGCGGGTTGCATCTCATTCTCGTGGTCAAAAACTACAGAGCACTGTGCTGGGTTCCATGCTGATATTGGTTACCTAAAGCCAGGAGCATTACTTTCCCAGTGGGAGAGCTGAAAGTGCGGCCCCAAAGTGTGCTGAGAAACAGTGCGGTTGCTCGTGCTCTCTTCACCGTTAGAACGGCTTTGCGAAGGGCAAGGCAGTGTGACTGGAGAAACCCTCTCTTTTCTCCTCCGTGCAGGAGGCTTTCCTGGCGCCCCATGTCCCTAAAGGGAACACTCTACGGTTCCACAAGGACCAGAGGATGGGTCAGGGATGCCCTCCATGAATGCACTAGTGCAGAGTTTGGCCAGGACACCTTAAGCATGTAGTGCATGACAGTTAGCATGCCTTTCTGGAGGCTGCTGCTGCCTCAGCTTATGCCTTGGAAGAACACTGGGTGGCGGAAGTGTTCTTGGGGCCCTGCGCCTCTGTCCACTATAAAAGTACCCCGGCTCATATCTGTGAATGCAGAGTGAGCCGCAACAGCCTGTTCTCTTTGCCGGATAACTACATGGCCAAAACATTCAAAAGTAGCCCTGAGCAGAGCTGTAAAACTTCGTACGTGGACCCTCAGGGCTCTCGGTGCGGAAGCTGAGGAGCAATAGGAAACACTGTGCGCAGCGTCCCTTCTGGATGTTCTTAACCTAGCAGCACTTTCTGGCTAGCCATGACTCGACTTTAGTGGCCGTCTTGCAAACGGACCGTTTGCCCCTGAACACGGCTAGGCTTCTGGCAGGTTCAGGGCACCGCACACTGATCACGAAGTACAAACAACCAAGGTCCGGGGATAGCCTCCACAATGCTTGCCGGCAGGCAGCCTTTGCCCAGAAGCCTCAGTCAAAGCAGTGACTTGACGCGAGTGTGCTGTTCAGGACTCCTAGGACTCCTGGGGGCTCACCACGTCGCATGGCAAAACACTGTGTCCCCAGTGTGTCTTCCTGGGCGACCGCACCAAAAAGTGATACCTGAGGCAATTGGGACAGGTTCCCTGCACGAAGGATGAAAGGCAACACTCTGCTCTCTTCGCTGCCCACCTATTTGGCCAAGCGTTCCAAAGTCCTCCCGGACTCCGGCCTAGCAGCTCCTGGGTGTAATGCAGACGGTCCCCACAGCTGAACCACTGCTGCGATGAGGAAACACTGTGTTTACGGTTCATACTGGGAACACTTACCTGCCGTGTCTCTGTGGGAGCAGAAGGTCGACTTCAGAGGCAGCCAGAAAAACGTACAGTTTGCCCTTTCAACGCTACCTGTGGTTTCGTGAGACACGCGGACACTGTTGCCTCTCCCCAGAAACTATATCCTCGAAGCCCTTCAGCCCATGCAGGAGCACCTGGGTGCCAACATTTTCTCCGGGAAGCGTCAGCGTGCGGGTTGCATCTCATTCTCGTGGTCAAAAACTACAGAGCACTGTGCTGGGTTCCATGCTGATATTGGTTACCTAAAGCCAGGAGCATTACTTTCCCAGTGGGAGAGCTGAAAGTGCGGCCCCAAAGTGTGCTGAGAAACAGTGCAGTTGCTCGTGCTCTCTTCACCGTTAGAACGGCTTTGCGAAGGGCAAGGCAGTGTGACTGGAGAAACCCTCTCTTTTCTCCTCCGAGCAGGAGGCTTTCCTGGCGCCGCATGTCCCTAAAGGGAACACTCTACGGTTCCACAAGGACCAAAGGAAGGGTCAAGGATGCCATCCATGAATGGACTCGTGCAGAGTTTGGCCAGGACACCTTAAGCATGTAGTGCATGACAGTTAGCATGCCTTTCTGGAGGCTGCTGCTGCCTCAGCATATGCCTGGGAAGAACACTGGGTGGCGGAAGAGTTCTTGGGGCCCTGCGCATCTGTCCACTATAAAAGTGCCCCGGTTCATCTCTGTGAATGCAGAGTGAGCCGCAACAGCCTCTTCTCTTTGCCGGATAACTACATGGCCAAAACATTCAAAAGTGCCCCTGAGCAGAGCTGTAAAAGTTCGTACGTGGACCCTCAGGGCTCTCGGTGCGGAAGCTGAGGAGCAATAGGAAACACTGTGCGCAGTGTCCCTTCTGGATGTTCTTAACCTAGCGGCACTTTCTGGCTAGCCATGACTCGACTTTAGTGGCCGACTTGCAAACGGACCGTTTGCCCCTGAACACGGCTAGGCTTCTTTCAGGTTCAGGGCACCGCACACTGATCACGAAGTACAAACAACCAAGGTCCGGGGATAGCCTCGACAATGCTTGCCGGCAGGCAGCCTTTGCCCAGAAGCCTCAGTCAAAGCAGTGACTTGACGCGAGTGTGCTGTTCAGGACTCCTAGGACTCCTGGGGGCTCACCACGTCGCATGGCAAAACACTGTGTCCCAGTGTGTCTTCCTGGGCGACCGCACCAAAAAGTGATACCTGAGGCAATTGGGACTGGTTCCCTGCACGAAGGATGAAAGGCAACACTCTGCTCTCTTCGCTGCCCACCTATTTGGCCAAGCGTTCCAAAGTCCTCCCGGACTCCGGCCTAGCAGCTCCTGGGTGTAATGCAGACGGTCCCCACAGCTGAACCACTGCTGCGATGAGGAAACACTGTGTTTACGGTTCATACTGGGAACCCTAACCTGCCGTGTCTCTGTGGGAGCAGAAGGTCGACTTCAGAGGCAGCCAGAAAAACGTACAGTTTGCCCTTTCAACGCTACCTGTGGTTTCGTGAGACACGCGGACACTGTTGCCTCTCCCCAGAAATTATATCCTCGAAGCCCTTCAGCCCATGCAGGAGCACCTGGGTGCCAACATTTTCTCCGGGAAGCGCCAGGGTGCGGGTTGCATCTCTTTCTCGTGGTCAGAAACTACAGAGCACTGTGCTGGGTTCCATGCTGATATTGGTTACCTAAAGCCAGGAGCATTACTTTCCCAGTGGGAGAGCTGAAAGTGCGGCCCCAAAGTGTGCTGAGAAACAGTGCGGTTGCTCGTGCTCGCTTCACCGTTAGAACGGCTTTGCGAAGGGCAAGGCAGTGTGACTGGAGAAACCCTCTCTTTTCTCCTCCGTGCTGGAGGCTTTCCTGGCGCCCCATGTCCCTAAAGGGAACACTCTACGGTTCCACAAGGACCAGAGGATGGGTCAGGGATGCCCTCCATGAATGCACTAGTGCAGAGTTTGGCCAGGACACCTTAAGCATGTAGTGCATGACAGTTAGCATGCCTTTCTGGAGGCTGCTGCTGCCTCAGCATATGCCTTGGAAGAACACTGGGTGGCGGAAGTGTTCTTGGGGCCCTGCGCCTCTGTCCACTATAAAAGTACCCCGGCTCATCTCTGTGAATGCAGAGTGAGCGGCAACAGCCTGTTCTCTTTGCCGGATAACTACATGGCCAAAACATTCAAAAGTGCCCCTGAGCAGAGCTGTAAAACTTCGTACGTGGACCCTCAGGGCTCTCGGTGCGGAAGCTGAGGAGCAATAGGAAACACTGTGCGCAGTGTCCCTTCTGGATGTTCTTAACCTAGCAGCACTTTCTGGCTAGCCATGACTCGACTTTAGTGGCCGTCTTGCAAACGGACCGTTTGCCCCTGAACACGGCTAGGCTTCTGGCAGGTTCAGGGCACCGCACACTGATCACGAAGTACAAACAACCAACGTCCGGGGATAGCCTCCACAATGCTTGCCGGCAGGCAGCCTTTGCCCAGAAGCCTCAGGCAAAGCAGTGACTTGACGCGAGTGTGCTGTTCAGGACTCCTAGGACTCCTGGGGGCTCAGCACGTCGCATGGCAAAACACTGTGTCCCAGTGTGTCTTCCTGGGCGACCGCACCAAAAAGTGATACCTGAGGCAATTGGGACTGGTTCCCTGCACGAAGGATGAAAGGCAACACTCTGCTCTCTTCGCTGCCCACCTATTTGGCCAAGCGTTCCAAAGTCCTCCTGGACTCCGGCCTAGCAGCTCCTGGGTGTAATGCAGACGGTCCCCACAGCTGAACCACTGCTGCGATGAGGAAACACTGTGTTTACAGTTCATACTGGGAACCCTTACCTGCCGTGTCTCTGTGGGAGCAGAAGGTCGACTTCAGAGGCAGCCAGACAAACGTACACTTTGCCCTTTCAACGCTACCTGTGGTTTTGTGAGACACGCGGACACTGTTGCCTCTCCCCAGAAATTATATCCTCGAAGCCCTTCAGCCCATGCAGGAGCACCTGGGTGCCAACATTTTCTCCGGGAAGCGTCAGCGTGCAGGTTGCATCTCATTCTCGTGGTCAAAAACTACAGAGCACTGTGCTGGGTTCCATGCTGATATTGGTTACCTAAAGCCAGGAGCATTACTTTCCCAGTGGGAGAGCTGAAAGTGCGGCCCCAACGTGTGCTGAGAGACAGTGCGGTTGCTCGTGCTCTCTTCACCGTTAGAACGGCTTTGCGAAGGGCAAGGCAGTGTGACTGGAGAAACCCTCTCTTTTCTCCTCCGTGCAGGAGGCTTTCCTGGCGCCCCATGTCCCTAAAGGGAACACTCTACGGTTCCACAAGGACCAAAGGTAGGGTCAAGGATGCCATCCATGAATGGACTCGTGCAGAGTTTGGCCAGGACACCTTAAGCATGTAGTGCATGACAGTTAGCATGCCTTTCTGGAGGCTGCTGCTGCCTCAGCATATGCCTGGGAAGAACACTGGGTGGCGGAAGAGTTCTTGGGGCCCTGCGCATCTGTCCACTATAAAAGTGCCCCGGTTCATCTCTGGGAATGCAGAGTGAGCCGCAACAGCCTGTTCTCTTTGCCGGATAACTACATGGCCAAAACATTCAAAAGTGCCCCTGAGCAGAGCTGTAAAAGTTCGTACGTGGACCCTCAGGGCTCTCGGTGCGGAAGCTGAGGAGCAATAGGAAACACGGTGCGCAGTGTCCCTTCTGGGTGTTCTTAACCTAGCGGCACTTTCTGGCCAGCCATGACTCGAAGTTAGAGGCAGTCTTGCAAACGGACCGTTTGCCCCTGAACACGGCTAGGCTTCTGGCAGGTTCAGGGCACCGCACACTGATCACGAAGTACAAACAACCAAGGTCCGGGGATAGCTTCCACAATGCTTGCCGGCAGGCAGCCTTTGCCCAGAAGCCTCAGGCAAAGCAGTGGCTTGACGCGAGTGTGCTGTTCAGGACTCCTAGGACTCCCGGGGGCTCACCACGTCGCATGGCAAAACACTGTGTCCCAGTGTGTCTTCCTGGGCGACCGCACCAAAAAGTGATACCTGAGGCAATTGGGACTGGTTCCCTGCACGAAGGATGAAAGGCAACACTCTGCTCTCTTCGCTGCCCACCTATTCGGCCAAGCGTTCCAAAGTCCTCCCGGACTACGGCCTAGCAGCTCCTGGGTGTAATGCAGACGGTCCCCACAGCTGAACCACTGCTGCAATGAGGAAACACTGTGTTTACGGTTCATACTGGGAACCCTAACCTGCCGTGTCTCTGTGGGAGCAGAAGGTCGACTTCAGAGGCAGCCAGACAAACGTACAGTTTGCCCTTTCAACGCTACCTGTGGTTTCGTGAGACACGCGGACACTGTTGCCTCTCCCCAGAAATTATGTCCTCGAAGCCCTTCAGCCCATGCAGGAGCACCTGGGTGCCAACATTTTCTCCGGGAAGCGTCAGCGTGCGGGTTGCATCTGATACTCGTGGTCAAAAACTACAGAGCACTGTGCTGGGTTCCATGCTGATATTGGTTACCTAAAGCCAGGAGCATTACTTTCCCAGTGGGAGAGCTGAAAGTGCGGCCCCAAAGTGTGCTGAGAAACAGTGCGGTTGCTCGTGCTCGCTTCACCGTTAGAACGGCTTTGCGAAGGGCAAGGCAGTGTGACTGGAGATACCCTCTCTTTTCTCCTCCGTGCAGGAGGCTTTCCTGGCGCCCCATGTCCCTAAAGGGAACACTCTACGGTTCCACAAGGACCAGAGGATGGGTCAGGGATGCCCTCCATGAATGCACTAGTGCAGTGTTTGGCCAGGACACCTTAAGCATGTAGTGCATGACAGTTAGCATGCCTCTCTGGAGGCTGCTGCTGCCTCAGCATATGCCTTGGAAGAACACTGGGTGGCGGAAGTGTTCTTGGGGCCCTGCGCCTCTGTCCACTATAAAAGTACCCCGGCTCACCTCTGTGAATGCAGAGTGAGCCGCAACAGCCTGTTCTCTTTGCCGGATAACTACATGGCCAAAACATTCAAAAGTACCCCTGAGCAGAGCTGTAAAAGTTCGTACGTGGACCCTCAGGGCTCTCGGTGCGGAAGCTGAGGAGCAATAGGAAACACTGTGCGCAGTGTCCCTTCTGGATGTTCTTAACCTAGCGGCACTTTCTGGCTAGCCATGACTCGACTTTAGTGGCCGTCTTGCAAACGGACCGTTTGCCCCTGAACACGGCTAGGCTTCTGGCAGGTTCAGGGCACCGCACACTGATCACGAAGTACAAACAACCAAGGTCCGGGGATAGCCTCCACAATGCTTGCCGGCAGGCAGCCTTTGCCCAGAAGCCTCAGTCAAAGCAGTGACTTGACGCGAGTGTGCTGTTCAGGACTCCTAGGACTCCTGGGGGCTCACCACGTCGCATGGCAAAACACTGTGTCCCAGTGTGTCTTCCTGGGCGACCGCACCAAAAAGTGATACCTGAGGCAATTGGGACTGGTTCCCTGCACGAAGGATGAAAGGCAACACTCTGCTCTCTTCGCTGCCCACCTATTTGGCCAAGCGTTCCAAAGTCCTCCCGGACTCCGGCCTAGCAGCTCCTGGGTGTAATGCAGACGGTCCCCACAGCTGAACCACTGCTGCGATGAGGAAACACTGTGTTTACGGTTCATACTGGGAACACTTACCTGCCGTGTCTCTGTGGGAGCAGAAGGTCGACTTCAGAGGCAGCCAGAAAAACGTACAGTTTGCCCTTTCAACGCTACCTGTGGTTTCGTGAGACACGCGGACACTGTTGCCTCTCCCCAGAAATTATATCCTCGAAGCCCTTCAGCCCATGCAGGAGCACCTGGGTGCCAACATTTTCTCCGGGAAGCGCCAGGGTGCGGGTTGCATCTCTTTCTCGTGGTCAGAAACTACAGAGCACTGTGCTGGGTTCCATGCTGATATTGGTTACCTAAAGCCAGGAGCATTACTTTCCCAGTGGGAGAGCTGAAAGTGCGGCCCCAAAGTGTGCTGAGAAACAGTGCGGTTGCTCGTGCTCGCTTCACCGTTAGAACGGCTTTGCGAAGGGCAAGGCAGTGTGACTGGAGAAACCCTCTCTTTTCTCCTCCGTGCAGGAGGCTTTCCTGGCGCCCCATGTCCCTAAAGGGAACACTCTACGGTTCCACAAGGACCAGAGGATGGGTCAGGGATGCCCTCCATGAATGCACTAGTGCAGAGTTTGGCCAGGACACCTTAAGCATGTAGTGCATGACAGTTAGCATGCCTTTCTGGAGGCTGCTGCTGCCTCAGCATATGCCTTGGAAGAACACTGGGTGGCGGAAGTGTTCTTGGGGCCCTGCGCCTCTGTCCACTATAAAAGTACCCCGGCTCATCTCTGTGAATGCAGAGTGAGCCGCAACAGCCTGTTCTCTTTGCCGGATAACTACATGGCCAAAACATTCAAAAGTACCCCTGAGCAGAGCTGTAAAACTTCGTACGTGGACCCTCAGGGCTCTCGGTGCGGAAGCTGAGGAGCAATAGGAAACACTGTGCGCAGTGTCCCTTCTGGATGTTCTTAACCTAGCGGCACTTTCTGGCTAGCCATGACTCGACTTTAGTGGCCGTCTTGCAAACGGACCGTATGCCCCTGAACACGGCTAGGCTTCTGGCAGGTTCAGGGCACCGCACACTGATCACGAAGTACAAACAACCAACGTCCGGGGATAGCCTCCACAATGCTTGCCGGCAGGCAGCCTTTGCCCAGAAGCCTCAGTCAAAGCAGTGACTTGACGCGAGTGTGCTGTTCAGGACTCCTAGGACTCCCGGTGGCTCACCACGTCGCATGGCAAAACACTGTGTCCCAGTGTGTCTTCCTGGGCGACCGCACCAAAAAGTGATACCTGAGGCAATTGGGACTGGTTCCCTGCACGAAGGATGAAAGGCAACACTCTGCTCTCTTCGCTGCCCACCTATTTGGCCAAGCGTTCCAAAGTCCTCCCGGACTCCGGCCTAGCAGCTCCTGGGTGTAATGCAGACGGTCCCCACAGCTGAACCACTGCTGCGATGAGGAAACACTGTGTTTACAGTTCATACTGGGAACCCTTACCTGCCGTGTCTCTGTGGGAGCAGAAGGTCGACTTCAGAGGCAGCCAGACAAACGTACAGTTTGCCCTTTCAACGCTACCTGTGGTTTTGTGAGACACGCGGACACTGTTGCCTCTCCCCAGAAATTATATCCTCGAAGCCCTTCAGCCCATGCAGGAGCACCTGGGTGCCAACATTTTCTCCGGGAAGCGTCAGCGTGCAGGTTGCATCTCATTCTCGTGGTCAAAAACTACAGAGCACTGTGCTGGGTTCCATGCTGATATTGGTTACCTAAAGCCAGGAGCATTACTTTCCCAGTGGGAGAGCTGAAAGTGCGGCCCCAAAGTGTGCTGAGAAACAGTGCGGTTGCTCGTGCTCTCTTCACTGTTAGAACGGCTTTGCGAAGGGCAAGGCAGTGTGACTGGAGAAACCCTCTCTTTTCTCCTCCGTGCAGGAGGCTTTCCTGGCGCCCCATGTCCCTAAAGGGAACACTCTACGGTTCCACAAGGACCAAAGGAAGGGTCAAGGATGCCATCCATGAATGGACTCGTGCAGAGTTTGGCCAGGACACCTTAAGCATGTAGTGCATGACAGTTAGCATGCCTTTCTGGAGGCTGCTGCTGCCTCAGCATATGCCTTGGAAGAACACTGGGTGGCGGAAGAGTTCTTGGGGCCCTGCGCATCTGTCCACTATAAAAGTGCCCCGGTTCATCTCTGGGAATGCAGAGTGAGCCGCAACAGCCTGTTCTCTTTGCCGGATAACTACATGGCCAAAACATTCAAAAGTGCCCCTGAGCAGAGCTGTAAAAGTTCGTACGTGGACCCTCAGGGCTCTCGGTGCGGAAGCTGAGGAGGAATAGGAAACACGGTGCGCAGTGTCCCTTCTGGGTGTTCTTAACCTAGCGGCACTTTCTGGCCAGCCATGACTCGAAGTTAGAGGCAGTCTTGCAAACGGACCGTTTGCCCCTGAACACGGCTAGGCTTCTGGCAGGTTCAGGGCACCGCACACTGATCACGAAGTACAAACAACCAAGGTCCGGGGATAGCCTCCACAATGCTTGCCGGCAGGCAGCCTTTGCCCAGAAGCCTCAGGCAAAGCAGTGGCTTGACGCGAGTGTGCTGTTCAGGACTCCTAGGACTCCTGGGGGCTCACCACGTCGCATGGCAAAACACTGTGTCCCAGTGTGTCTTCCTGGGCGACCGCACCAAAAAGTGATACCTGAGGCAATTGGGACTGGTTCCCTGCACGAAGGATGAAAGGCAACACTCTGCTCTCTTCGCTGCCCACCTATTTGGCCAAGCGTTCCAAAGTCCTCCCGGACTCCGGCCTAGCAGCTCCTGGGTGTAATGCAGACGGTCCCCACAGCTGAACCACTGCTGCAATGAGGAAACACTGTGTTTACGGTTCATACTGGGAACACTTACCTGCCGTGTCTCTGTGTGAGCAGAAGGTCGACTTCAGAGGCAGCCAGACAAACGTACCGTTTGCCCTTTCAACGCTACCTGTGGTTTCGTGAGACACGCGGACACTGTTGCCTCTCCCCAGAAATTATATCCTCGAAGCCCTTCAGCCCATGCAGGAGCACCTGGGTGCCAACATTTTCTCCGGGAAGCGTCAGCGTGCGGGTTGCATCTCTTTCTCGTGGTCAAAAACTACAGAGCACTGTGCTGGGTTCCATGCTGATATTGGTTACCTAAAGCCAGGAGCATTACTTTCCCAGTGGGAGAGCTGAAAGTGCGGCCCCAAAGTGTGCTGAGAAACAGTGCGGTTGCTCGTGCTCGCTTCACCGTTAGAACGGCTTTGCGAAGGGCAAGGCAGTGTGACTGGAGAAACCCTCTCTTTTCTCCTCCGTGCAGGAGGCTTTCCTGGCGCCCCATGTCCCTAAAGGGAACACTCTACGGTTCCACAAGGACCAGAGGATGGGTCAGGGATGCCCTCCATGAATGCACTAGTGCAGTGTTTGGCCAGGACACCTTAAGCATGTAGTGCATGACAGTTAGCATGCCTCTCTGGAGGCTGCTGCTGCCTCAGCATATGCCTTGGAAGAACACTGGGTGGCGGAAGTGTTCTTGGGGCCCTGCGCCTCTGTCCACTATAAAAGTACCCCGGCTCACCTCTGTGAATGCAGAGTGAGCCGCAACAGCCTGTTCTCTTTGCCGGATAACTACATGGCCAAAACATTCAAAAGTACCCCTGAGCAGAGCTGTAAAAGTTCGTACGTGGACCCTCAGGGCTCTCGGTGCGGAAGCTGAGGAGCAATAGGAAACACTGTGCGCAGTGTCCCTTCTGGATGTTCTTAACCTAGCGGCACTTTCTGGCTAGCCATGACTCGACTTTAGTGGCCGTCTTGCAAACGGACCGTTTGCCCCTGAACACGGCTAGGCTTCTGGCAGGTTCAGGGCACCGCACACTGATCACGAAGTACAAACAACCAAGGTCCGGGGATAGCCTCCACAATGCTTGCCGGCAGGCAGCCTTTGCCCAGAAGCCTCAGTCAAAGCAGTGACTTGACGCGAGTGTGCTGTTCAGGACTCCTAGGACTCCTGGGGGCTCACCACGTCGCATGGCAAAACACTGTGTCCCAGTGTGTCTTCCTGGGCGACCGCACCAAAAAGTGATACCTGAGGCAATTGGGACTGGTTCCCTGCACGAAGGATGAAAGGCAACACTCTGCTCTCTTCGCTGCCCACCTATTTGGCCAAGCGTTCCAAAGTCCTCCCGGACTCCGGCCTAGCAGCTCCTGGGTGTAATGCAGACGGTCCCCACAGCTGAACCACTGCTGCGATGAGGAAACACTGTGTTTACGGTTCATACTGGGAACACTTACCTGCCGTGTCTCTGTGGGAGCAGAAGGTCGACTTCAGAGGCAGCCAGAAAAACGTACAGTTTGCCCTTTCAACGCTACCTGTGGTTTCGTGAGACACGCGGACACTGTTGCCTCTCCCCAGAAATTATATCCTCGAAGCCCTTCAGCCCATGCAGGAGCACCTGGGTGCCAACATTTTCTCCGGGAAGCGCCAGGGTGCGGGTTGCATCTCTTTCTCGTGGTCAGAAACTACAGAGCACTGTGCTGGGTTCCATGCTGATATTGGTTACCTAAAGCCAGGAGCATTACTTTCCCAGTGGGAGAGCTGAAAGTGCGGCCCCAAAGTGTGCTGAGAAACAGTGCGGTTGCTCGTGCTCGCTTCACCGTTAGAACGGCTTTGCGAAGGGCAAGGCAGTGTGACTGGAGAAACCCTCTCTTTTCTCCTCCGTGCAGGAGGCTTTCCTGGTGCCCCATGTCCCTAAAGGGAACACTCTACGGTTCCACAAGGACCAGAGGATGGGTCAGGGATGCCCTCCATGAATGCACTAGTGCAGAGTTTGGCCAGGACACCTTAAGCATGTAGTGCATGACAGTTAGCATGCCTTTCTGGAGGCTGCTGCTGCCTCAGCATATGCCTTGGAAGAACACTGGGTGGCGGAAGTGTTCTTGGGGCCCTGCGCCTCTGTCCACTATAAAAGTACCCCGGCTCATCTCTGTGAATGCAGAGTGAGCCGCAACAGCCTGTTCTCTTTGCCGGATAACTACATGGCCAAAACATTCAAAAGTACCCCTGAGCAGAGCTGTAAAACTTCGTACGTGGACCCTCAGGGCTCTCGGTGCGGAAGCTGAGGAGCAATAGGAAACACTGTGCGCAGTGTCCCTTCTGGATGTTCTTAACCTAGCGGCACTTTCTGGCTAGCCATGACTCGACTTTAGTGGCCGTCTTGCAAACGGACCGTATGCCCCTGAACACGGCTAGGCTTCTGGCAGGTTCAGGGCACCGCACACTGATCACGAAGTACAAACAAC
Source organism: Mesoplodon densirostris (assembly GCF_025265405.1). NCBI lineage: Eukaryota > Metazoa > Chordata > Mammalia > Artiodactyla > Ziphiidae > Mesoplodon > Mesoplodon densirostris. Next base: position 70,574,635 of record NC_082665.1, on the reverse strand, counting down.
CAACGTCCGGGGATAGCCTCCACAATGCTTGCCGGCAGGCAGCCTTTGCCCAGAAGCCTCAGTCAAAGCAGTGACTTGACGCGAGTGTGCTGTTCAGGACTCCTAGGACTCCTGGGGGCTCAGCACGTCGCATGGCAAAACACTGTGTCCCAGTGTGTCTTCCTGGGCGACCGCACCAAAAAGTGATACCTGAGGCAATTGGGACTGGTTCCCTGCACGAAGGATGAAAGGCAACACTCTGCTCTCTTCGCTGCCCACCTATTTGGCCAAGCGTTCCAAAGTCCTCCTGGACTCCGGCCTAGCAGCTCCTGGGTGTAATGCAGACGGTCCCCACAGCTGAACCACTGCTGCGATGAGGAAACACTGTGTTTACAGTTCATACTGGGAACCCTTACCTGCCGTGTCTCTGTGGGAGCAGAAGGTCGACTTCAGAGGCAGCCAGACAAACGTACAGTTTGCCCTTTCAACGCTACCTGTGGTTTTGTGAGACACGCGGACACTGTTGCCTCTCCCCAGAAATTATATCCTCGAAGCCCTTCAGCCCATGCAGGAGCACCTGGGTGCCAACATTTTCTCCGGGAAGCGTCAGCGTGCAGGTTGCATCTCATTCTCGTGGTCAAAAACTACAGAGCACTGTGCTGGGTTCCATGCTGATATTGGTTACCTAAAGCCAGGAGCATTACTTTCCCAGTGGGAGAGCTGAAAGTGCGGCCCCAAAGTGTGCTGAGAAACAGTGCGGTTGCTCGTGCTCTCTTCACTGTTAGAACGGCTTTGCGAAGGGCAAGGCAGTGTGACTGGAGAAACCCTCTCTTTTCTCCTCCGTGCAGGAGGCTTTCCTGGCGCCCCATGTCCCTAAAGGGAACACTCTACGGTTCCACAAGGACCAAAGGAAGGGTCAAGGATCTCATCCATGAATGGACTCGTGCAGAGTTTGGCCAGGACACCTTAAGCATGTAGTGCATGACAGTTAGCATGCCTTTCTGGAGGCTGCTGCTGCCTCAGCATATGCCTTGGAAGAACACTGGGTGGCGGAAGAGTTCTTGGGGCCCTGCGCATCTGTCCACTATAAAAGTGCCCCGGTTCATCTCTGGGAATGCAGAGTGAGCCGCAACAGCCTGTTCTCTTTGCCGGATAACTACATGGCCAAAACATTCAAAAGTGCCCCTGAGCAGAGCTGTAAAAGTTCGTACGTGGACCCTCAGGGCTCTCGGTGCGGAAGCTGAGGAGGAATAGGAAACACGGTGCGCAGTGTCCCTTCTGGGTGTTCTTAACCTAGCGGCACTTTCTGGCCAGCCATGACTCGAAGTTAGAGGCAGTCTTGCAAACGGACCGTTTGCCCCTGAACACGGCTAGGCTTCTGGCAGGTTCAGGGCACCGCACACTGATCACGAAGTACAAACAACCAAGGTCCGGGGATAGCCTCCACAATGCTTGCCGGCAGGCAGCCTTTGCCCAGAAGCCTCAGGCAAAGCAGTGGCTTGACGCGAGTGTGCTGTTCAGGACTCCTAGGACTCCTGGGGGCTCACCACGTCGCATGGCAAAACACTGTGTCCCAGTGTGTCTTCCTGGGCGACCGCACCAAAAAGTGATACCTGAGGCAATTGGGACTGGTTCCCTGCACGAAGGATGAAAGGCAACACTCTGCTCTCTTCGCTGCCCACCTATTTGGCCAAGCGTTCCAAAGTCCTCCCGGACTCCGGCCTAGCAGCTCCTGGGTGTAATGCAGACGGTCCCCACAGCTGAACCACTGCTGCAATGAGGAAACACTGTGTTTACGGTTCATACTGGGAACACTTACCTGCCGTGTCTCTGTGGGAGCAGAAGGTCGACTTCAGAGGCAGCCAGACAAACGTACCGTTTGCCCTTTCAACGCTACCTGTGGTTTCGTGAGACACGCGGACACTGTTGCCTCTCCCCAGAAATTATATCCTCGAAGCCCTTCAGCCCATGCAGGAGCACCTGGGTGCCAACATTTTCTCCGGGAAGCGTCAGCGTGCGGGTTGCATCTCTTTCTCGTGGTCAAAAACTACAGAGCACTGTGCTGGGTTCCATGCTGATATTGGTTACCTAAAGCCAGGAGCATTACTTTCCCAGTGGGAGAGCTGAAAGTGCGGCCCCAAAGTGTGCTGAGAAACAGTGCGGTTGCTCGTGCTCGCTTCACCGTTAGAACGGCTTTGCGAAGGGCAAGGCAGTGTGACTGGAGAAACCCTCTCTTTTCTCCTCCGTGCAGGAGGCTTTCCTGGCGCCCCATGTCCCTAAAGGGAACACTCTACGGTTCCACAAGGACCAGAGGATGGGTCAGGGATGCCCTCCATGAATGCACTAGTGCAGAGTTTGGCCAGGACACCTTAAGCATGTAGTGCATGACAGTTAGCATGCCTTTCTGGAGGCTGCTGCTGCCTCAGCATATGCCTGGGAAGAACACTGGGTGGCGGAAGTGTTCTTGGGGCCCTGCGCCTCTGTCCACTATAAAAGTACCCCGGCTCATCTCTGTGAATGCAGAGTGAGCGGCAACAGCCTGTTCTCTTTGTCGGATAACTACATGGCCAAAACATTCAAAAGTACCCCTGAGCAGAGCTGTAAATCTTCGTACGTGGACCCTCAGGGCTCTCGGTGCGGAAGCTGAGGAGCAATAGGAAACACTGTGCGCAGTGTCCCTTCTGGATGTTCTTAACCTAGCAGCACTTTCTGGCTAGCCATGACTCGACTTTAGTGGCCGTCTTGCAAACGGACCGTTTGCCCCTGAACACGGCTAGGCTTCTGGCAGGTTCAGGGCACCGCACACTGATCACGAAGTACAAACAACCAAGGTCCGGGGATAGCCTCCACAATGCTTGCCGGCAGGCAGCCTTTGCCCAGAAGCCTCAGTCAAAGCAGTGACTTGACGCGAGTGTGCTGTTCAGGACTCCTAGGACTCCTGGGGGCTCACCACGTCGCATGGCAAAACACTGTGTCCCAGTGTGTCTTCCTGGGCGACCGCACCAAAAAGTGATACCTGAGGCAATTGGGACTGGTTCCCTGCACGAAGGATGAAAGGCAACACTCTGCTCTCTTCGCTGCCCACCTATTTGGCCAAGCGTTCCAAAGTCCTCCCGGACTCCGGCCTAGCAGCTCCTGGGTGTAATGCAGACGGTCCCCACAGCTGAACCACTGCTGCGATGAGGAAACAGTGTGTTTACAGTTCATACTGGGAACCCTTACCTGCCGTGTCTCTGTGGGAGCAGAAGGTCGACTTCAGAGGCAGCCAGACAAACGTACACTTTGCCCTTTCAACGCTACCTGTGGTTTTGTGAGACACGCGGACACTGTTGCCTCTCCCCAGAAATTATATCCTCGAAGCCCTTCAGCCCATGCAGGAGCACCTGGGTGCCAACATTTTCTCCGGGAAGCGTCAGCGTGCAGGTTGCATCTCATTCTCGTGGTCAAAAACTACAGAGCACTGTGCTGGGTTCCATGCTGATATTGGTTACCTAAAGCCAGGAGCATTACTTTCCCAGTGGGAGAGCTGAAAGTGCGGCCCCAACGTGTGCTGAGAAACAGTGCGGTTGCTCGTGCTCTCTTCACCGTTAGAACGGCTTTGCGAAGGGCAAGGCAGTGTGACTGGAGAAACCCTCTCTTTTCTCCTCCGTGCAGGAGGCTTTCCTGGCGCCCCATGTCCCTAAAGGGAACACTCTACGGTTCCACAAGGACCAAAGGAAGGGTCAAGGATGCCATCCATGAATGGACTCGTGCAGAGTTTGGCCAGGACACCTTAAGCATGTAGTGCATGACAGTTAGCATGCCTTTCTGGAGGCTGCTGCTGCCTCAGCATATGCCTGGGAAGAACACTGGGTGGCGGAAGAGTTCTTGGGGCCCTGCGCATCTGTCCACTATAAAAGTGCCCCGGTTCATCTCTGGGAATGCAGAGTGAGCCGCAACAGCCTCTTCTCTTTGCCGGATAACTACATGGCCAAAACATTCAAAAGTGCCCCTGAGCAGAGCTGTAAAAGTTCGTACGTGGACCCTCAGGGCTCTCGGTGCGGAAGCTGAGGAGCAATAGGAAACACGGTGCGCAGTGTCCCTTCTGGGTGTTCTTAACCTAGCGGCACTTTCTGGCCAGCCATGACTCGAAGTTAGAGGCAGTCTTGCAAACGGACCGTTTGCCCCTGAACACGGCTAGGCTTCTGGCAGGTTCAGGGCACCGCACACTGATCACGAAGTACAAACAACCAAGGTCCGGGGATAGCCTCCACAATGCTTGCCGGCAGGCAGCCTTTGCCCAGAAGCCTCAGGCAAAGCAGTGGCTTGACGCGAGTGTGCTGTTCAGGACTCCTAGGACTCCCGGGGGCTCACCACGTCGCATGGCAAAACACTGTGTCCCAGTGTGTCTTCCTGGGCGACCGCACCAAAAAGTGATACCTGAGGCAATTGGAACTGGTTCTCTGCACGAAGGATGAAAGGCAACACTCTGCTCTCTTCGCTGCCCACCTATTTGGCCAAGCGTTCCAAAGTCCTCCCGGACTCCGGCCTAGCAGCTCCTGGGTGTAATGCAGACGGTCCCCACAGCTGAACCACTGCTGCGATGAGGAAACACTGTGTTTACGGTTCATACTGGGAACACTTACCTGCCGTGTCTCTGTGGGAGCAGAAGGTCGACTTCAGAGGCAGCCAGAAAAACGTACAGTTTGCCCTTTCAACGCTACCTGTGGTTTCGTGAGACACGCGGACACTGTTGCCTCTCCCCAGAAATTATATCCTCTAAGCCCTTCAGCCCATGCAGGAGCACCTGGGTGCCAACATTTTCTCCGGGAAGCGCCAGGGTGCGGGTTGCATCTCTTTCTCGTGGTCAGAAACTACAGAGCACTGTGCTGGGTTCCATGCTGATATTGGTTACCTAAAGCCAGGAGCATTACTTTCCCAGTGGGAGAGCTGAAAGTGCGGCCCCAAAGTGTGCTGAGAAACAGTGCGGTTGCTCGTGCTCTCTTCACCGTTAGAACGGCTTTGCGAAGGGCAAGGCAGTGTGACTGGAGAAACCCTCTCTTTTCTCCTCCGTGCAGGAGGCTTTCCTGGCGCCCCATGTCCCTAAAGGGAACACTCTATGGTTCCACAAGGACCAGAGGATGGGTCAGGGATGCCCTCCATGAATGCACTAGTGCAGAGTTTGGCCAGGACACCTTAAGCATGTAGTGCATGACAGTTAGCATGCCTTTCTGGAGGCTGCTGCTGCCTCAGCATATGCCTTGGAAGAACACTGGGTGGCGGAAGTGTTCTTGGGGCCCTGCGCCTCTGTCCACTATAAAAGTACCCCGGCTCATCTCTGTGAATGCAGAGTGAGCCGCAACAGCCTGTTCTCTTTGCCGGATAACTACATGGCCAAAACATTCAAAAGTACCCCTGAGCAGAGCTGTAAAACTTCGTACGTGGACCCTCAGGGCTCTCGGTGCGGAAGCTGAGGAGCAATAGGAAACACTGTGCGCAGTGTCCCTTCTGGATGTTCTTAACCTAGCAGCACTTTCTGGCTAGCCATGACTCGACTTTAGTGGCCGTCTTGCAAACGGACCGTTTGCCCCTGAACACGGCTAGGCTTCTGGCAGGTTCAGGGCACCGCACACTGATCACGAAGTACAAACAACCAAGGTCCGGGGATAGCCTCCACAATGCTTGCCGGCAGGCAGCCTTTGCCCAGAAGCCTCAGTCAAAGCAGTGACTTGACGCGAGTGTGCTGTTCAGGACTCCTAGGACTCCTGGGGGCTCACCACGTCGCATGGCAAAACACTGTGTCCCAGTGTGTCTTCCTGGGCGACCGCACCAAAAAGTGATACCTGAGGCAATTGGGACTGGTTCCCTGCACGAAGGATGAAAGGCAACACTGTGCTCTCTTCGCTGCCCACCTATTTGGCCAAGCGTTCCAAAGTCCTCCCGGACTCCGGCCTAGCAGCTCCTGGGTGTAATGCAGACGGTCCCCACAGCTGAACCACTGCTGCGATGAGGAAACACTGTGTTTACAGTTCATACTGGGAACCCTTACCTGCCGTGTCTCTGTGGGAGCAGAAGGTCGACTTCAGAGGCAGCCAGACAAACGTACAGTTTGCCCTTTCAACGCTACCTGTGGTTTTGTGAGACACGCGGACACTGTTGCCTCTCCCCAGAAATTATATCCTCGAAGCCCTTCAGCCCATGCAGGAGCACCTGGGTGCCAACATTTTCTCCGGGAAGCGTCAGCGTGCGGGTTGCATCTCATTCTCGTGGTCAAAAACTACAGAGCACTGTGCTGGGTTCCATGCTGATATTGGTTACCTAAAGCCAGGAGCATTACTTTCCCAGTGGGAGAGCTGAAAGTGCGGCCCCAAAGTGTGCTGAGAAACAGTGCGGTTGCTCGTGCTCTCTTCACCGTTAGAACGGCTTTGCGAAGGGCAAGGCAGTGTGACTGGAGAAACACTCTCTTTTCTCCTCCGAGCAGGAGGCTTTCCTGGCGCCCCATGTCCCTAAAGGGAACACTCTACGGTTCCACAAGGACCAAAGGAAGGGTCAAGGATGCCATCCATGAATGGACTCGTGCAGAGTTTGGCCAGGACACCTTAAGCATGTAGTGCATGACAGTTAGCATGCCTTTCTGGAGGCTGCTGCTGCCTCAGCATATGCCTGGGAAGAACACTGGGTGGCGGAAGAGTTCTTGGGGCCCTGCGCATCTGTCCACTATAAAAGTGCCCCGGTTCATCTCTGTGAATGCAGAGTGAGCCACAACAGCCTGTTCTCTTTGCCGGATAACTATATGGCCAAAACATTCAAAAGTGCCCCTGAGCAGAGCTGTAAAAGTTCGTACGTGGACCCTCAGGGCTCTCGGTGCGGAAGCTGAGGAGCAATAGGAAACACTGTGCGCAGTGTCCCTTCTGGATGTTCTTAACCTAGCAGCACTTTCTGGCTAGCCATGACTCGACTTTAGTGGCCGTCTTGCAAACGGACCGTTTGCCCCTGAACACGGCTAGGCTTCTGGCAGGTTCAGGGCACCGCACACTGATCACGAAGTACAAACAACCAAGGTCCGGGGATAGCCTCGACAATGCTTGCCGGCAGGCAGCCTTTGCCCAGAAGCCTCAGTCAAAGCAGTGACTTGACGCGAGTGTGCTGTTCAGGACTCCTAGGACTCCTGGGGGCTCACCACGTCGCATGGCAAAACACTGTGTCCCAGTGTGTCTTCCTGGGCGACCGCACCAAAAAGTGATACCTGAGGCAATTGGGACTGGTTCCCTGCACGAAGGATGAAAGGCAACACTGTGCTCTCTTCGCTGCCCACCTATTTGGCCAAGCGTTCCAAAGTCCTCCCGGACTCCGGCCTAGCAGCTCCTGGGTGTAATGCAGACGGTCCCCACAGCTGAACCACTGCTGCGATGAGGAAACACTGTGTTTACAGTTCATACTGGGAACCCTTACCTGCCGTGTCTCTGTGGGAGCAGAAGGTCGACTTCAGAGGCAGCCAGACAAACGTACAGTTTGCCCTTTCAACGCTACCTGTGGTTTTGTGAGACACGCGGACACTGTTGCCTCTCCCCAGAAATTATATCCTCGAAGCCCTTCAGCCCATGCAGGAGCACCTGGGTGCCAACATTTTCTCCGGGAAGCGTCAGCGTGCGGGTTGCATCTCATTCTCGTGGTCAAAAACTACAGAGCACTGTGCTGGGTTCCATGCTGATATTGGTTACCTAAAGCCAGGAGCATTACTTTCCCAGTGGGAGAGCTGAAAGTGCGGCCCCAAAGTGTGCTGAGAAACAGTGCGGTTGCTCGTGCTCTCTTCACCGTTAGAACGGCTTTGCGAAGGGCAAGGCAGTGTGACTGGAGAAACACTCTCTTTTCTCCTCCGAGCAGGAGGCTTTCCTGGCGCCCCATGTCCCTAAAGGGAACACTCTACGGTTCCACAAGGACCAAAGGAAGGGTCAAGGATGCCATCCATGAATGGACTCGTGCAGAGTTTGGCCAGGACACCTTAAGCATGTAGTGCATGACAGTTAGCATGCCTTTCTGGAGGCTGCTGCTGCCTCAGCATATGCCTGGGAAGAACACTGGGTGGCGGAAGAGTTCTTGGGGCCCTGCGCATCTGTCCACTATAAAAGTGCCCCGGTTCATCTCTGTGAATGCAGTGTGAGCCACAACAGCCTGTTCTCTTTGCCGGATAACTATATGGCCAAAACATTCAAAAGTGCCCCTGAGCAGAGCTGTAAAAGTTCGTACGTGGACCCTCAGGGCTCTCGGTGCGGAAGCTGAGGAGCAATAGGAAACACTGTGCGCAGTGTCCCTTCTGGATGTTCTTAACCTAGCAGCACTTTCTGGCTAGCCATGACTCGAAGTTAGAGGCAGTCTTGCAAACGGACTGTTTGCCCCTGAACACGGCTAGGCTTCTGGCAGGTTCAGGGCACCGCACACTGATCACGAAGTACAAACAACCAAGGTCCGGGGATAGCCTCCACAATGCTTGCCGGCAGGCAGCCTTTGCCCAGAAGCCTCAGGCAAAGCAGTGACTTGACGCGAGTGTGCTGTTCAGGACTCCTAGGACTCCTGGGGGCTCACCACGTCGCATGGCAAAACACTGTGTCCCAGTGTGTCTTCCTGGGCGACCGCACCAAAAAGTGATACCTGAGGCAATTGGGACTGGTTCCCTGCACGAAGGATGAAAGGCAACACTCTGCTCTCTTCGCTGCCCACCTATTTGGTCAAGCGTTCCAAAGTCCTCCCGGACTCCGGCCTAGCAGCTCCTGGGTGTAATGCAGACGGTCCCCACAGCTGAACCACTGCTGCGATGAGGAAACACTGTGTTTACGGTTCATACTGGGAACACTTACCTGCCGTGTCTCTGTGGGAGCAGAAGGTCGACTTCAGAGGCAGCCAGAAAAACGTACAGTTTGCCCTTTCAACGCTACCTGTGGTTTCGTGAGACACGCGGACACTGTTGCCTCTCCCCAGAAATTATATCCTCGAAGCCCTTCAGCCCATGCAGGAGCACCTGGGTGCCAACATTTTCTCCGGGAAGCGCCAGGGTGCGGGTTGCATCTCTTTCTCGTGGTCAGAAACTACAGAGCACTGTGCTGGGTTCCATGCTGATATTGGTTACCTAAAGCCAGGAGCATTACTTTCCCAGTGGGAGAGCTGAAAGTGCGGCCCCAAAGTGTGCTGAGAAACAGTGCGGTTGCTCGTGCTCTCTTCACCGTTAGAACGGCTTTGCGAAGGGCAAGGCAGTGTGACTGGAGAAACCCTCTCTTTTCTCCTCCGTGCAGGAGGCTTTCCTGGCGCCCCATGTCCCTAAAGGGAACACTCTACGGTTCCACAAGGACCAGAGGATGGGTCAGGGATGCCCTCCATGAATGCACTAGTGCAGAGTTTGGCCAGGACACCTTAAGCATGTAGTGCATGACAGTTAGCATGCCTTTCTGGAGGCTGCTGCTGCCCCAGCATATGCCTGGGAAGAACACTGGGTGGCGGAAGTGTTCTTGGGGCCCTGCGCCTCTGTCCACTATAAAAGTACCCCGGCTCATCTCTGTGAATGCAGAGTGAGCGGCAACAGCCTGTTCTCTTTGCCGGATAACTACATGGCCAAAACATTCAAAAGTACCCCTGAGCAGAGCTGTAAAACTTCGTACGTGGACCCTCAGGGCTCTCGGTGCGGAAGCTGAGGAGCAATAGGAAACACTGTGCGCAGTGTCCCTTCTGGATGTTCTTAACCTAGCAGCACTTTCTGGCTAGCCATGACTCGACTTTAGTGGCCGTCTTGCAAACGGACCGTTTGCCCCTGAACACGGCTAGGCTTCTGGCAGGTTCAGGGCACCGCACACTGATCACGAAGTACAAACAACCAAGGTCCGGGGATAGCCTCCACAATGCTTGCCGGCAGGCAGCCTTTGCCCAGAAGCCTCAGTCAAAGCAGTGACTTGACGCGAGTGTGCTGTTCAGGACTCCTAGGACTCCTGGGGGCTCACCACGTCGCATGGCAAAACACTGTGTCCCAGTGTGTCTTCCTGGGCGACCGCACCAAAAAGTGATACCTGAGGCAATTGGGACTGGTTCCCTGCACGAAGGATGAAAGGCAACACTCTGCTCTCTTCGCTGCCCACCTATTTGGCCAAGCGTTCCAAAGTCCTCCCGGACTCCGGCCTAGCAGCTCCTGGGTGTAATGCAGACGGTCCCCACAGCTGAACCACTGCTGCGATGAGGAAACACTGTGTTTACAGTTCATACTGGGAACCCTTACCTGCCGTGTCTCTGTGGGAGCAGAAGGTCGACTTCAGAGGCAGCCAGACAAACGTACAGTTTGCCCTTTCAACGCTACCTGTGGTTTTGTGAGACACGCGGACACTGTTGCCTCTCCCCAGAAATTATATCCTCGAAGCCCTTCAGCCCATGCAGGAGCACCTGGGTGCCAACATTTTCTCCGGGAAGCGTCAGCGTGCGGGTTGCATCTCATTCTCGTGGTCAAAAACTACAGAGCACTGTGCTGGGTTCCATGCTGATATTGGTTACCTAAAGCCAGGAGCATTACTTTCCCAGTGGGAGAGCTGAAAGTGCGGCCCCAACGTGTGCTGAGAAACAGTGCGGTTGCTCGTGCTCTCTTCACCGTTAGAACGGCTTTGCGAAGGGCAAGGCAGTGTGACTGGAGAAACCCTCTCTTTTCTCCTCCGTGCAGGAGGCTTTCCTGGCGCCCCATGTCCCTAAAGGGAACACTCTACGGTTCCACAAGGACCAAAGGAAGGGTCAAGGATGCCATCCATGAATGGACTCATGCAGAGTTTGGCCAGGACACCTTAAGCATGTAGTGCATGACAGTTAGCATGCCTTTCTGGAGGCTGCTGCTGCCTCAGCATATGCCTGGGAAGAACACTGGGTGGCGGAAGAGTTCTTGGGGCCCTGCGCATCTGTCCACTATAAAAGTGCCCCGGTTAATCTCTGTGAATGCAGAGTGAGCCGCAACAGCCTGTTCTCTTTGCCGGATAACTACATGGCCAAAACATTCAAAAGTGCCCCTGAGCAGAGCTGTAAAAGTTCGTACGTGGACCCTCAGGGCTCTCGGTGCGGAAGCTGAGGAGCAATAGGAAACACTGTGCGCAGTGTCCCTTCTGGATGTTCTTAACCTAGCAGCACTTTCTGGCTAGCCATGACTCGAAGTTAGAGGCAGTCTTGCAAACGGACCGTTTGCCCCTGAACACGGCTAGGCTTCTGGCAGGTTCAGGGCACCGCACACTGATCACGAAGTACAAACAACCAAGGTCCGGGGATAGCCTCCACAATGCTTGCCGGCAGGCAGCCTTTGCCCAGAAGCCTCAGGCAAAGCAGTGGCTTGACGCGAGTGTGCTGTTCAGGACTCCTAGGACTCCCGGTGGCTCACCACGTCGCATGGCAAAACACTGTGTCCCAGTGTGTCTTCCTGGGCGACCGCACCAAAAAGTGATACCTGAGGCAATTGGGACTGGTTCCCTGCACGAAGGATGAAAGGCAACACTCTGCTCTCTTCGCTGCCCACCTATTCGGCCAAGCGTTCCAAAGTCCTCCCGGACTCCGGCCTAGCAGCTCCTGGGTGTAATGCAGACGGTCCCCACAGCTGAACCACTGCTGCAATGAGGAAACACTGTGTTTACGGTTCATACTGGGAACCCTAACCTGCCGTGTCTCTGTGGGAGCAGAAGGTCGACTTCAGAGGCAGCCAGAAAAACGTACAGTTTGCCCTTTCAACGCTACCTGTGGTTTCGTGAGACACGCGGACACTGTTGCCTCTCCCCAGAAATTATATCCTCGAAGCCCTTCAGCCCATGCAGGAGCACCTGGGTGCCAACATTTTCTCCGGGAAGCGTCAGCGTGCGGGTTGCATCTCATTCTCGTGGTCAAAAACTACAGAGCACTGTGCTGGGTTCCATGCTGATATTGGTTACCTAAAGCCAGGAGCATTACTTTCCCAGTGGGAGAGCTGAAAGTGCGGCCCCAAAGTGTGCTGAGAAACAATGCGGTTGCTCGTGCTCGCTTCACCGTTAGAACGGCTTTGCGAAGGGCAAGGCAGTGTGACTGGAGATACCCTCTCTTTTCTCCTCCGTGCAGGAGGCTTTCCTGGCACCCCATGTCCCTAAAGGGAACACTCTACGGTTCCACAAGGACCAGAGGATGGGTCAGGGATGCCCTCCATGAATGCACTAGTGCAGTGTTTGGCCAGGACACCTTAAGCATGTAGTGCATGACAGTTAGCATGCCTTTCTGGAGGCTGCTGCTGCCTCAGCATATGCCTTGGAAGAACACTGGGTGGCGGAAGTGTTCTTGGGGCCCTGCGCCTCTGTCCGCTATAAAAGTACCCCGGCTCACCTCTGTGAATGCAGAGTGAGCCGCAACAGCCTGTTCTCTTTGCCGGATAACTACATGGCCAAAACATTCAAAAGTACCCCTGAGCAGAGCTGTAAAACTTCGTACGTGGACCCTCAGGGCTCTCGGTGCGGAAGCTGAGGAGCAATAGGAAACACTGTGCGCAGTGTCCCTTCTGGATGTTCTTAACCTAGCGGCACTTTCTGGCTAGCCATGACTCGACTTTAGTGGCCGTCTTGCAAACGGACCGTTTGCCCCTGAACACGGCTAGGCTTCTGGCAGGTTCAGGGCACCGCACACTGATCACGAAGTACAAACAACCAAGGTCCGGGGATAGCCTCCACAATGCTTGCCGGCAGGCAGCCTTTGCCCAGAAGCCTCAGTCAAAGCAGTGACTTGACGCGAGTGTGCTGTTCAGGACTCCTAGGACTCCTGGGGGCTCACCACGTCGCATGGCAAAACACTGTGTCCCAGTGTGTCTTCATGGGCGACCGCACCAAAAAGTGATACCTGAGGCAATTGGGACTGGTTCCCTGCACGAAGGATGAAAGGCAACACTCTGCTCTCTTCGCTGCCCACCTATTTGGCCAAGCGTTCCAAAGTCCTCCCGGACTCCGGCCTAGCAGCTCCTGGGTGTAATGCAGACGGTCCCCACAGCTGAACCACTGCTGCAATGAGGAAACACTGTGTTTACGGTTCATACTGGGAACACTTACCTGCCGTGTCTCTGTGGGAGCAGAAGGTCGACTTCAGAGGCAGCCAGAAAAACGTACAGTTTGCCCTTTCAACGCTACCTGTGGTTTCGTGAGACACGCGGACACTGTTGCCTCTCCCCAGAAATTATATCCTCGAAGCCCTTCAGCCCATGCAGGAGCACCTGGGTGCCAACATTTTCTCCGGGAAGCGCCAGGGTGCGGGTTGCATCTCTTTCTCGTGGTCAGAAACTACAGAGCACTGTGCTGGGTTCCATGCTGATATTGGTTACCTAAAGCCAGGAGCATTACTTTCCCAGTGGGAGAGCTGAAAGTGCGGCCCCAAAGTGTGCTGAGAAACAGTGCGGTTGCTCATGCTCGCTTCACCGTTAGAACGGCTTTGCGAAGGGCAAGGCAGTGTGACTGGAGAAACCCTCTCTTTTCTCCTCCGTGCAGGAGGCTTTCCTGGCGCCCCATGTCCCTAAAGGGAACACTCTACGGTTCCACAAGGACCAAAGGAAGGGTCAAGGATGCCATCCATGAATGGACTCGTGCAGAGTTTGGCCAGGACACCTTAAGCATGTAGTGCATGACAGTTAGCATGCCTTTCTGGAGGCTGCTGCTGCCTCAGCATATGCCTGGGAAGAACACTGGGTGGCGGAAGAGTTCTTGGGGCCCTGCGCATCTGTCCACTATAAAAGTGCCCCGGTTAATCTCTGTGAATGCAGAGTGAGCCGCAACAGCCTGTTCTCTTTGCCGGATAACTACATGGCCAAAACATTCAAAAGTGCCCCTGAGCAGAGCTGTAAAAGTTCGTACGTGGACCCTCAGGGCTCTCGGTGCGGAAGCTGAGGAGCAATAGGAAACACTGTGCGCAGTGTCCCTTCTGGATGTTCTTAACCTAGCAGCACTTTCTGGCTAGCCATGACTCGAAGTTAGAGGCAGTCTTGCAAACGGACCGTTTGCCCCTGAACACGGCTAGGCTTCTGGCAGGTTCAGGGCACCGCACACTGATCACGAAGTACAAACAACCAAGGTCCGGGGATAGCCTCCACAATGCTTGCCGGCAGGCAGCCTTTGCCCAGAAGCCTCAGGCAAAGCAGTGGCTTGACGCGAGTGTGCTGTTCAGGACTCCTAGGACTCCCGGTGGCTCACCACGTCGCATGGCAAAACACTGTGTCCCAGTGTGTCTTCCTGGGCGACCGCACCAAAAAGTGATACCTGAGGCAATTGGGACTGGTTCCCTGCACGAAGGATGAAAGGCAACACTCTGCTCTCTTCGCTGCCCACCTATTCGGCCAAGCGTTCCAAAGTCCTCCCGGACTCCGGCCTAGCAGCTCCTGGGTGTAATGCAGACGGTCCCCACAGCTGAACCACTGCTGCGATGAGGAAACACTGTGTTTACGGTTCATACTGGGAACCCTTACCTGCCGTGTCTCTGTGGGAGCAGAAGGTCGACTTCAGAGGCAGCCAGAAAAACGTACAGTTTGCCCTTTCAACGCTACCTGTGGTTTCGTGAGACACGCGGACACTGTTGCCTCTCCCCAGAAATTATATCCTCGAAGCCCTTCAGCCCATGCAGGAGCACCTGGGTGCCAACATTTTCTCCGGGAAGCGTCAGCGTGCGGGTTGCATCTCATTCTCGTGGTCAAAAACTACAGAGCACTGTGCTGGGTTCCATGCTGATATTGGTTACCTAAAGCCAGGAGCATTACTTTCCCAGTGGGAGAGCTGAAAGTGCGGCCCCAAAGTGTGCTGAGAAACAATGCGGTTGCTCGTGCTCGCTTCACCGTTAGAACGGCTTTGCGAAGGGCAAGGCAGTGTGACTGGAGATACCCTCTCTTTTCTCCTCCGTGCAGGAGGCTTTCCTGGCACCCCATGTCCCTAAAGGGAACACTCTACGGTTCCACAAGGACCAGAGGATGGGTCAGGGATGCCCTCCATGAATGCACTAGTGCAGTGTTTGGCCAGGACACCTTAAGCATGTAGTGCATGACAGTTAGCATGCCTTTCTGGAGGCTGCTGCTGCCTCAGCATATGCCTTGGAAGAACACTGGGTGGCGGAAGTGTTCTTGGGGCCCTGCGCCTCTGTCCACTATAAAAGTACCCCGGCTCACCTCTGTGAATGCAGAGTGAGCCGCAACAGCCTGTTCTCTTTGCCGGATAACTACATGGCCAAAACATTCAAAAGTACCCCTGAGCAGAGCTGTAAAACTTCGTACGTGGACCCTCAGGGCTCTCGGTGCGGAAGCTGAGGAGCAATAGGAAACACTGTGCGCAGTGTCCCTTCTGGATGTTCTTAACCTAGCGGCACTTTCTGGCTAGCCATGACTCGACTTTAGTGGCCGTCTTGCAAACGGACCGTTTGCCCCTGAACACGGCTAGGCTTCTGGCAGGTTCAGGGCACCGCACACTGATCACCAAGTACAAACAACCAAGGTCCGGGGATAGCCTCAACAATGCTTGCCGGCAGTCAGCCTTTGCCCAGAAGCCTCAGTCAAAGCAGTGACTTGACGCAAGTGTGCTGTTCAGGACTCCTAGGACTCCTGGGGGCTCACCACGTCGCATGGCAAAACACTGTGTCCCAGTGTGTCTTCCTGGGCGACCGCACCAAAAAGTGATACCTGAGGCAATTGGGACTGGTTCCCTGCACGAAGGATGAAAGGCAACACTCTGCTCTCTTCGCTGCCCACCTATTTGGCCAAGCGTTCCAAAGTCCTCCCGGACTCCGGCCTAGCAGCTCCTGGGTGTAATGCAGACGGTCCCCACAGCTGAACCACTGCTGCGATGAGGAAACACTGTGTTTACGGTTCATACTGGGAACACTTACCTGCCGTGTCTCTGTGGGAGCAGAAGGTCGACTTCAGAGGCAGCCAGAAAAACGTACAGTTTGCCCTTTCAACGCTACCTGTGGTTTCGTGAGACACGCGGACACTGTTGCCTCTCCCCAGAAATTATATCCTCGAAGCCCTTCAGCCCATGCAGGAGCACCTGGGTGCCAACATTTTCTCCGGGAAGCGTCAGCGTGCGGGTTGCATCTCTTTCTCGTGGTCAGAAACTACAGAGCACTGTGCTGGGTTCCATGCTGATATTGGTTACCTAAAGCCAGGAGCATTACTTTCCCAGTGGGAGAGCTGAAAGTGCGGCCCCAAAGTGTGCTGAGAAACAGTGCGGTTGCTCGTGCTCGCTTCACCGTTAGAACGGCTTTGCGAAGGGCAAGGCAGTGTGACTGGAGAAACCCTCTCTTTTCTCCTCCGTGCAGGAGGCTTTCCTGGCGCCCCATGTCCCTAAAGGGAACACTCTACGGTTCCACAAGGACCAGAGGATGGGTCAGGGATGCCCTCCATGAATGCACTAGTGCAGAGTTTGGCCAGGACACCTTAAGCATGTAGTGCATGACAGTTAGCATGCCTTTCTGGAGGCTGCTGCTGCCTCAGCATATGCCTTGGAAGAACACTGGGTGGCGGAAGTGTTCTTGGGGCCCTGCGCCTCTGTCCACTATAAAAGTACCCCGGCTCATCTCTGTGAATGCAGAGTGAGCCGCAACAGCCTGTTCTCTTTGCCGGATAACTACATGGCCAAAACATTCAAAAGTACCCCTGAGCAGAGCTGTAAAACTTCGTACGTGGACCCTCAGGGCTCTCGGTGCGGAAGCTGAGGAGCAATAGGAAACACTGTGCGCAGTGTCCCTTCTGGATGTTCTTAACCTAGCGGCACTTTCTGGCTAGCCATGACTCGACTTCAGTGGCCGTCTTGCAAACGGACCGTTTGCCCCTGAACACGGCTAGGCTTCTGGCAGGTTCAGGGCACCGCACACTGATCACGAAGTACAAACAACCAAGGTCCGGGGATAGCCTCCACAATGCTTGCCGGCAGGCAGCCTTTGCCCAGAAGCCTCAGTCAAAGCAGTGACTTGACGCGAGTGTGCTGTTCAGGACTCCTAGGACTCCTGGGGGCTCAGCACGTCGCATGGCAAAACACTGTGTCCCAGTGTGTCTTCCTGGGCGACCGCACCAAAAAGTGATACCTGAGGCAATTGGGACTGGTTCCCTGCACGAAGGATGAAAGGCAACACTCTGCTCTCTTCGCTGCCCACCTATTTGGCCAAGCGTTCCAAAGTCCTCCCGGACTCCGGCCTAGCAGCTCCTGGGTGTAATGCAGACGGTCCCCACAGCTGAACCACTGCTGCGATGAGGAAACACTGTGTTTACAGTTCATACTGGGAACCCTTACCTGCCGTGTCTCTGTGGGAGCAGAAGGTCGACTTCAGAGGCAGCCAGACAAACGTACAGTTTGCCCTTTCAACGCTACCTGTGGTTTTGTGAGACACGCGGACACTGTTGCCTCTCCCCAGAAATTATATCCTCGAAGCCCTTCAGCCCATGCAGGAGCACCTGGGTGCCAACATTTTCTCCGGGAAGCGTCAGCGTGCAGGTTGCATCTCATTCTCGTGGTCAAAAACTACAGAGCACTGTGCTGGGTTCCATGCTGATATTGGTTACCTAAAGCCAGGAGCATTACTTTCCCAGTGGGAGAGCTGAAAGTGCGGCCCCAACGTGTGCTGAGAAACAGTGCGGTTGCTCGTGCTCTCTTCACCGTTAGAACGGCTTTGCGAAGGGCAAGGCAGTGTGACTGGAGAAACCCTCTCTTTTCTCCTCCGTGCAGGAGGCTTTCCTGGCGCCCCATGTCCCTAAAGGGAACACTCTACGGTTCCACAAGGACCAAAGGAAGGGTCAAGGATGCCATCCATGAATGGACTCGTGCAGAGTTTGGCCAGGACACCTTAAGCATGTAGTGCATGACAGTTAGCATGCCTTTCTGGAGGCTGCTGCTGCCTCAGCATATGCCTGGGAAGAACACTGGGTGGCGGAAGAGTTCTTGGGGCCCTGCGCATCTGTCCACTATAAAAGTGCCCCGGTTAATCTCTGTGAATGCAGAGTGAGCCGCAACAGCCTGTTCTCTTTGCCGGATAACTACATGGCCAAAACATTCAAAAGTGCCCCTGAGCAGAGCTGTAAAAGTTCGTACGTGGACCCTCAGGGCTCTCGGTGCGGAAGCTGAGGAGCAATAGGAAACACTGTGCGCAGTGTCCCTTCTGGATGTTCTTAACCTAGCAGCACTTTCTGGCTAGCCATGACTCGAAGTTAGAGGCAGTCTTGCAAACGGACCGTTTGCCCCTGAACACGGCTAGGCTTCTGGCAGGTTCAGGGCACCGCACACTGATCACGAAGTACAAACAACCAAGGTCCGGGGATAGCCTCCACAATGCTTGCCGGCAGGCAGCCTTTGCCCAGAAGCCTCAGGCAAAGCAGTGGCTTGACGCGAGTGTGCTGTTCAGGACTCCTAGGACTCCCGGTGGCTCACCACGTCGCATGGCAAAACACTGTGTCCCAGTGTGTCTTCCTGGGCGACCGCACCAAAAAGTGATACCTGAGGCAATTGGGACTGGTTCCCTGCACGAAGGATGAAAGGCAACACTCTGCTCTCTTCGCTGCCCACCTATTCGGCCAAGCGTTCCAAAGTCCTCCCGGACTCCGGCCTAGCAGCTCCTGGGTGTAATGCAGACGGTCCCCACAGCTGAACCACTGCTGCAATGAGGAAACACTGTGTTTACGGTTCATACTGGGAACCCTAACCTGCCGTGTCTCTGTGGGAGCAGAAGGTCGACTTCAGAGGCAGCCAGACAAACGTACAGTTTGCCCTTTCAACGCTACCTGTGGTTTCGTGAGACACGCGGACACTGTTGCCTCTCCCCAGAAATTATATCCTCGAAGCCCTTCAGCCCATGCAGGAGCACCTGGGTGCCAACATTTTCTCCGGGAAGCGTCAGCGTGCGGGTTGCATCTCATTCTCGTGGTCAAAAACTACAGAGCACTGTGCTGGGTTCCATGCTGATATTGGTTACCTAAAGCCAGGAGCATTACTTTCCCAGTGGGAGAGCTGAAAGTGCGGCCCCAAAGTGTGCTGAGAAACAATGCGGTTGCTCGTGCTCGCTTCACCGTTAGAACGGCTTTGCGAAGGGCAAGGCAGTGTGACTGGAGATACCCTCTCTTTTCTCCTCCGTGCAGGAGGCTTTCCTGGCACCCCATGTCCCTAAAGGGAACACTCTACGGTTCCACAAGGACCAGAGGATGGGTCAGGGATGCCCTCCATGAATGCACTAGTGCAGTGTTTGGCCAGGACACCTTAAGCATGTAGTGCATGACAGTTAGCATGCCTCTCTGGAGGCTGCTGCTGCCTCAGCATATGCCTTGGAAGAACACTGGGTGGCGGAAGTGTTCTTGGGGCCCTGCGCCTCTGTCCACTATAAAAGTACCCCGGCTCACCTCTGTGAATGCAGAGTGAGCCGCAACAGCCTGTTCTCTTTGCCGGATAACTACATGGCCAAAACATTCAAAAGTACCCCTGAGCAGAGCTGTAAAACTTCGTACGTGGACCCTCAGGGCTCTCGGTGCGGAAGCTGAGGAGCAATAGGAAACACTGTGCGCAGTGTCCCTTCTGGATGTTCTTAACCTAGCGGCACTTTCTGGCTAGCCATGACTCGACTTTAGTGGCCGTCTTGCAAACGGACCGTTTGCCCCTGAACACGGCTAGGCTTCTGGCAGGTTCAGGGCACCGCACACTGATCACGAAGTACAAACAACCAAGGTCCGGGGATAGCCTCAACAATGCTTGCCGGCAGGCAGCCTTTGCCCAGAAGCCTCAGTCAAAGCAGTGACTTGACGCGAGTGTGCTGTTCAGGACTCCTAGGACTCCTGGGGGCTCACCACGTCGCATGGCAAAACACTGTGTCCCAGTGTGTCTTCCTGGGCGACCGCACCAAAAAGTGATACCTGAGGCAATTGGGACTGGTTCCCTGCACGAAGGATGAAAGGCAACACTCTGCTCTCTTCGCTGCCCACCTATTTGGCCAAGCGTTCCAAAGTCCTCCCGGACTCCGGCCTAGCAGCTCCTGGGTGTAATGCAGACGGTCCCCACAGCTGAACCACTGCTGCGATGAGGAAACACTGTGTTTACGGTTCATACTGGGAACACTTACCTGCCGTGTCTCTGTGGGAGCAGAAGGTCGACTTCAGAGGCAGCCAGAAAAACGTACAGTTTGCCCCTTCAACGCTACCTGTGGTTTCGTGAGACACGCGGACACTGTTGCCTCTCCCCAGAAATTATATCCTCGAAGCCCTTCAGCCCATGCAGGAGCACCTGGGTGCCAACATTTTCTCCGGGAAGCGCCAGGGTGCGGGTTGCATCTCTTTCTCGTGGTCAGAAACTACAGAGCACTGTGCTGGGTTCCATGCTGATATTGGTTACCTAAAGCCAGGAGCATTACTTTCCCAGTGGGAGAGCTGAAAGTGCGGCCCCAAAGTGTGCTGAGAAACAGTGCGGTTGCTCGTGCTCGCTTCACCGTTAGAACGGCTTTGCGAAGGGCAAGGCAGTGTGACTGGAGATACCCTCTCTTTTCTCCTCCGTGCAGGAGGCTTTCCTGGCACCCCATGTCCCTAAAGGGAACACTCTACGGTTCCACAAGGACCAGAGGATGGGTCAGGGATGCCCTCCATGAATGCACTAGTGCAGTGTTTGGCCAGGACACCTTAAGCATGTAGTGCATGACAGTTAGCATGCCTCTCTGGAGGCTGCTGCTGCCTCAGCATATGCCTTGGAAGAACACTGGGTGGCGGAAGTGTTCTTGGGGCCCTGCGCCTCTGTCCACTATAAAAGTACCCCGGCTCACCTCTGTGAATGCAGAGTGAGCCGCAACAGCCTGTTCTCTTTGCCGGATAACTACATGGCCAAAACATTCAAAAGTACCCCTGAGCAGAGCTGTAAAACTTCGTACGTGGACCCTCAGGGCTCTCGGTGCGGAAGCTGAGGAGCAATAGGAAACACTGTGCGCAGTGTCCCTTCTGGATGTTCTTAACCTAGCGGCACTTTCTGGCTAGCCATGACTCGACTTTAGTGGCCGTCTTGCAAACGGACCGTTTGCCCCTGAACACGGCTAGGCTTCTGGCAGGTTCAGGGCACCGCACACTGATCACGAAGTACAAACAACCAAGGTCCGGGGATAGCCTCGACAATGCTTGCCGGCAGGCAGCCTTTGCCCAGAAGCCTCAGTCAAAGCAGTGACTTGACGCGAGTGTGCTGTTCAGGACTCCTAGGACTCCTGGGGGCTCACCACGTCGCATGGCAAAACACTGTGTCCCAGTGTGTCTTCCTGGGCGACCGCACCAAAAAGTGATACCTGAGGCAATTGGGACTGGTTCCCTGCACGAAGGATGAAAGGCAACACTCTGCTCTCTTCGCTGCCCACCTATTTGGCCAAGCGTTCCAAAGTCCTCCCGGACTCCGGCCTAGCAGCTCCTGGGTGTAATGCAGACGGTCCCCACAGCTGAACCACTGCTGCGATGAGGAAACACTGTGTTTACGGTTCATACTGGGAACACTTACCTGCCGTGTCTCTGTGGGAGCAGAAGGTCGACTTCAGAGGCAGCCAGAAAAACGTACAGTTTGCCCTTTCAACGCTACCTGTGGTTTCGTGAGACACGCGGACACTGTTGCCTCTCCCCAGAAATTATATCCTCGAAGCCCTTCAGCCCATGCAGGAGCACCTGGGTGCCAACATTTTCTCCGGGAAGCGCCAGGGTGCGGGTTGCATCTCTTTCTCGTGGTCAGAAACTACAGAGCACTGTGCTGGGTTCCATGCTGATATTGGTTACCTAAAGCCAGGAGCATTACTTTCCCAGTGGGAGAGCTGAAAGTGCGGCCCCAAAGTGTGCTGAGAAACAGTGCGGTTGCTCGTGCTCGCTTCACCGTTAGAACGGCTTTGCGAAGGGCAAGGCAGTGTGACTGGAGAAACCCTCTCTTTTCTCCTCCGTGCAGGAGGCTTTCCTGGCGCCCCATGTCCCTAAAGGGAACACTCTACGGTTCCACAAGGACCAGAGGATGGGTCAGGGATGCCCTCCATGAATGCACTAGTGCAGAGTTTGGCCAGGACACCTTAAGCATGTAGTGCATGACAGTTAGCATGCCTTTCTGGAGGCTGCTGCTGCCTCAGCATATGCCTTGGAAGAACACTGGGTGGCGGAAGTGTTCTTGGGGCCCTGCGCCTCTGTCCACTATAAAAGTACCCCGGCTCATCTCTGTGAATGCAGAGTGAGCCGCAACAGCCTGTTCTCTTTGCCGGATAACTACATGGCCAAAACATTCAAAAGTGCCCCTGAGCAGAGCTGTAAAACTTCGTACGTGGACCCTCAGGGCTCTCGGTGCGGAAGCTGAGGAGCAATAGGAAACACTGTGCGCAGTGTCCCTTCTGGATGTTCTTAACCTAGCAGCACTTTCTGGCTAGCCATGACTCGACTTTAGTGGCCGTCTTGCAAACGGACCGTTTGCCCCTGAACACGGCTAGGCTTCTGGCAGGTTCAGGGCACCGCACACTGATCACGAAGTACAAACAACCAAGGTCCGGGGATAGCCTCCACAATGCTTGCCGGCAGGCAGCCTTTGCCCAGAAGCCTCAGTCAAAGCAGTGACTTGACGCGAGTGTGCTGTTCAGGACTCCTAGGACTCCTGGGGGCTCAGCACGTCGCATGGCAAAACACTGTGTCCCAGTGTGTCTTCCTGGGCGACCGCACCAAAAAGTGATACCTGAGGCAATTGGGACTGGTTCCCTGCACGAAGGATGAAAGGCAACACTCTGCTCTCTTCGCTGCCCACCTATTTGGCCAAGCGTTCCAAAGTCCTCCCGGACTCCGGCCTAGCAGCTCCTGGGTGTAATGCAGACGGTCCCCACAGCTGAACCACTGCTGCGATGAGGAAACACTGTGTTTACAGTTCATACTGGGAACCCTTACCTGCCGTGTCTCTGTGGGAGCAGAAGGTCGACTTCAGAGGCAGCCAGAAAAACGTACAGTTTGCCCTTTCAACGCTACCTGTGGTTTTGTGAGACACGCGGACACTGTTGCCTCTCCCCAGAAATTATATCCTCGAAGCCCTTCAGCCCATGCAGGAGCACCTGGGTGCCAACATTTTCTCCGGGAAGCGTCAGCGTGCAGGTTGCATCTCATTCTCGTGGTCAAAAACTACAGAGCACTGTGCTGGGTTCTATGCTGATATTGGTTACCTAAAGCCAGGAGCATTACTTTCCCAGTGGGAGAGCTGAAAGTGCGGCCCCAACGTGTGCTGAGAAACAGTGCGGTTGCTCGTGCTCTCTTCACCGTTAGAACGGCTTTGCGAAGGGCAAGGCAGTGTGACTGGAGAAACCCTCTCTTTTCTCCTCCGTGCAGGAGGCTTTCCTGGCGCCCCATGTCCCTAAAGGGAACACTCTACGGTTCCACAAGGACCAAAGGAAGGGTCAAGGATGCCATCCATGAATGGACTCGTGCAGAGTTTGGCCAGGACACCTTAAGCATGTAGTGCATGACAGTTAGCATGCCTTTCTGGAGGCTGCTGCTGCCTCAGCATATGCCTTGGAAGAACACTGGGTGGCGGAAGAGTTCTTGGGGCCCTGCGCATCTGTCCACTATAAAAGTGCCCCGGTTAATCTCTGTGAATGCAGAGTGAGCCGCAACAGCCTGTTCTCTTTGCCGGATAACTACATGGCCAAAACATTCAAAAGTGCCCCTGAGCAGAGCTGTAAAAGTTCGTACGTGGACCCTCAGGGCTCTCGGTGCGGAAGCTGAGGAGCAATAGGAAACACTGTGCGCAGTGTCCCTTCTGGATGTTCTTAACCTAGCAGCACTTTCTGGCTAGCCATGACTCGAAGTTAGAGGCAGTCTTGCAAACGGACCGTTTGCCCCTGAACACGGCTAGGCTTCTGGCAGGTTCAGGGCACCGCACACTGATCACGAAGTACAAACAACCAAGGTCCGGGGATAGCCTCCACAATGCTTGCCGGCAGGCAGCCTTTGCCCAGAAGCCTCAGGCAAAGCAGTGGCTTGACGCGAGTGTGCTGTTCAGGACTCCTAGGACTCCCGGTGGCTCACCACGTCGCATGGCAAAACACTGTGTCCCAGTGTGTCTTCCTGGGCGACCGCACCAAAAAGTGATACCTGAGGCAATTGGGACTGGTTCCCTGCACGAAGGATGAAAGGCAACACTCTGCTCTCTTCGCTGCCCACCTATTCGGCCAAGCGTTCCAAAGTCCTCCCGGACTCCGGCCTAGCAGCTCCTGGGTGTAATGCAGACGGTCCCCACAGCTGAACCACTGCTGCAATGAGGAAACACTGTGTTTACGGTTCATACTGGGAACCCTAACCTGCCGTGTCTCTGTGGGAGCAGAAGGTCGACTTCAGAGGCAGCCAGAAAAACGTACAGTTTGCCCCTTCAACGCTACCTGTGGTTTCGTGAGACACGCGGACACTGTTGCCTCTCCCCAGAAATTATATCCTCGAAGCCCTTCAGCCCATGCAGGAGCACCTGGGTGCCAACATTTTCTCCGGGAAGCGCCAGGGTGCGGGTTGCATCTCTTTCTCGTGGTCAGAAACTACAGAGCACTGTGCTGGGTTCCATGCTGATATTGGTTACCTAAAGCCAGGAGCATTACTTTCCCAGTGGGAGAGCTGAAAGTGCGGCCCCAAAGTGTGCTGAGAAACAGTGCGGTTGCTCGTGCTCGCTTCACCGTTAGAACGGCTTTGCGAAGGGTAAGGCAGTGTGACTGGAGATACCCTCTCTTTTCTCCTCCGTGCAGGAGGCTTTCCTGGCACCCCATGTCCCTAAAGGGAACACTCTACGGTTCCACAAGGACCAGAGGATGGGTCAGGGATGCCCTCCATGAATGCACTAGTGCAGTGTTTGGCCAGGACACCTTAAGCATGTAGTGCATGACAGTTAGCATGCCTTTCTGGAGGCTGCTGCTGCCTCAGCATATGCCTTGGAAGAACACTGGGTGGCGGAAGTGTTCTTGGGGCCCTGCGCCTCTGTCCACTATAAAAGTACCCCGGCTCACCTCTGTGAATGCAGAGTGAGCCGCAACAGCCTGTTCTCTTTGCCGGATAACTACATGGCCAAAACATTCAAAAGTACCCCTGAGCAGAGCTGTAAAACTTCGTACGTGGACCCTCAGGGCTCTCGGTGCGGAAGCTGAGGAGCAATAGGAAACACTGTGCGCAGTGTCCCTTCTGGATGTTCTTAACCTAGCGGCACTTTCTGGCTAGCCATGACTCGACTTTAGTGGCCGTCTTGCAAACGGACCGTTTGCCCCTGAACACGGCTAGGCTTCTGGCAGGTTCAGGGCACCGCACACTGATCACGAAGTACAAACAACCAAGGTCCGGGGATAGCCTCGACAATGCTTGCCGGCAGGCAGCCTTTGCCCAGAAGCCTCAGTCAAAGCAGTGACTTGACGCGAGTGTGCTGTTCAGGACTCCTAGGACTCCTGGGGGCTCACCACGTCGCATGGCAAAACACTGTGTCCCAGTGTGTCTTCCTGGGCGACCGCACCAAAAAGTGATACCTGAGGCAATTGGGACTGGTTCCCTGCACGAAGGATGAAAGGCAACACTCTGCTCTCTTCGCTGCCCACCTATTTGGCCAAGCGTTCCAAAGTCCTCCCGGACTCCGGCCTAGCAGCTCCTGGGTGTAATGCAGATGGTCCCCACAGCTGAACCACTGCTGCGATGAGGAAACACTGTGTTTACGGTTCATACTGGGAACACTTACCTGCCGTGTCTCTGTGGGAGCAGAAGGTCGACTTCAGAGGCAGCCAGAAAAACGTACAGTTTGCCCTTTCA
Source organism: Mesoplodon densirostris (assembly GCF_025265405.1). Lineage (NCBI taxonomy): Eukaryota > Metazoa > Chordata > Mammalia > Artiodactyla > Ziphiidae > Mesoplodon > Mesoplodon densirostris. The sequence goes on along the minus strand of NC_082665.1, from coordinate 70,548,915 downwards.
ACGCTACCTGTGGTTTCGTGAGACACGCGGACACTGTTGCCTCTCCCCAGAAATTATATCCTCGAAGCCCTTCAGCCCATGCAGGAGCACCTGGGTGCCAACATTTTCTCCGGGAAGCGCCAGGGTGCGGGTTGCATCTCTTTCTCGTGGTCAGAAACTACAGAGCACTGTGCTGGGTTCCATGCTGATATTGGTTACCTAAAGCCAGGAGCATTACTTTCCCAGTGGGAGAGCTGAAAGTGCGGCCCCAAAGTGTGCTGAGAAACAGTGCGGTTGCTCGTGCTCGCTTCACCGTTAGAACGGCTTTGCGAAGGGCAAGGCAGTGTGACTGGAGAAACCCTCTCTTTTCTCCTCCGTGCAGGAGGCTTTCCTGGCGCCCCATGTCCCTAAAGGGAACACTCTACGGTTCCACAAGGACCAGAGGATGGGTCAGGGATGCCCTCCATGAATGCACTAGTGCAGAGTTTGGCCAGGACACCTTAAGCATGTAGTGCATGACAGTTAGCATGCCTTTCTGGAGGCTGCTGCTGCCTCAGCATATGCCTTGGAAGAACACTGGGTGGCGGAAGTGTTCTTGGGGCCCTGCGCCTCTGTCCACTATAAAAGTACCCCGGCTCATCTCTGTGAATGCAGAGTGAGCCGCAACAGCCTGTTCTCTTTGCCGGATAACTACATGGCCAAAACATTCAAAAGTACCCCTGAGCAGAGCTGTAAAACTTCGTACGTGGACCCTCAGGGCTCTCGGTGCGGAAGCTGAGGAGCAATAGGAAACACTGTGCGCAGTGTCCCTTCTGGATGTTCTTAACCTAGCAGCACTTTCTGGCTAGCCATGACTCGACTTTAGTGGCCGTCTTGCAAACGGACCGTTTGCCCCTGAACACGGCTAGGCTTCTGGCAGGTTCAGGGCACCGCACACTGATCACGAAGTACAAACAACCAAGGTCCGGGGATAGCCTCCACAATGCTTGCCGGCAGGCAGCCTTTGCCCAGAAGCCTCAGTCAAAGCAGTGACTTGACGCGAGTGTGCTGTTCAGGACTCCTAGGACTCCTGGGGGCTCAGCACGTCGCATGGCAAAACACTGTGTCCCAGTGTGTCTTCCTGGGCGACCGCACCAAAAAGTGATACCTGAGGCAATTGGGACTGGTTCCCTGCACGAAGGATGAAAGGCAACACTCTGCTCTCTTCGCTGCCCACCTATTTGGCCAAGCGTTCCAAAGTCCTCCCGGACTCCGGCCTAGCAGCTCCTGGGTGTAATGCAGACGGTCCCCACAGCTGAACCACTGCTGCGATGAGGAAACACTGTGTTTACAGTTCATACTGGGAACCCTTACCTGCCGTGTCTCTGTGGGAGCAGAAGGTCGACTTCAGAGGCAGCCAGACAAACGTACAGTTTGCCCTTTCAACGCTACCTGTGGTTTTGTGAGACACGCGGACACTGTTGCCTCTCCCCAGAAATTATATCCTCGAAGCCCTTCAGCCCATGCAGGAGCACCTGGGTGCCAACATTTTCTCCGGGAAGCGCCAGGGTGCGGGTTGCATCTCTTTCTCGTGGTCAGAAACTACAGAGCACTGTGCTGGGTTCCATGCTGATATTGGTTACCTAAAGCCAGGAGCATTACTTTCCCAGTGGGAGAGCTGAAAGTGCGGCCCCAAAGTGTGTTGAGAAACAGTGCGGTTGCTCGTGCTCGCTTCACCGTTAGAACGGCTTTGCGAAGGGCAAGGCAGTGTGACTGGAGAAACCCTCTCTTTTCTCCTCCGTGCAGGAGGCTTTCCTGGCGCCCCATGTCCCTAAAGGGAACACTCTACGGTTCCACAAGGACCAGAGGATGGGTCAGGGATGCCCTCCATGAATGCACTAGTGCAGAGTTTGGCCAGGACACCTTAAGCATGTAGTGCATGACAGTTAGCATGCCTTTCTGGAGGCTGCTGCTGCCTCAGCATATGCCTTGGAAGAACACTGGGTGGCGGAAGTGTTCTTGGGGCCCTGCGCCTCTGTCCACTATAAAAGTACCCCGGCTCACCTCTGTGAATGCAGAGTGAGCCGCAACAGCCTGTTCTCTTTGCCGGATAACTACATGGCCAAAACATTCAAAAGTACCCCTGAGCAGAGCTGTAAAACTTCGTACGTGGACCCTCAGGGCTCTCGGTGCGGAAGCTGAGGAGCAATAGGAAACACTGTGCGCAGTGTCCCTTCTGGATGTTCTTAACCTAGCGGCACTTTCTGGCTAGCCATGACTCGACTTTAGTGGCCGTCTTGCAAACGGACCGTTTGCCCCTGAACACGGCTAGGCTTCTGGCAGGTTCAGGGCACCGCACACTGATCACGAAGTACAAACAACCAAGGTCCGGGGATAGCCTCGACAATGCTTGCCGGCAGGCAGCCTTTGCCCAGAAGCCTCAGTCAAAGCAGTGACTTGACGCGAGTGTGCTGTTCAGGACTCCTAGGACTCCTGGGGGCTCACCACGTCGCATGGCAAAACACTGTGTCCCAGTGTGTCTTCATGGGCGACCGCACCAAAAAGTGATACCTGAGGCAATTGGGACTGGTTCCCTGCACGAAGGATGAAAGGCAACACTCTGCTCTCTTCGCTGCCCACCTATTTGGCCAAGCGTTCCAAAGTCCTCCCGGACTCCGGCCTAGCAGCTCCTGGGTGTAATGCAGACGGTCCCCACAGCTGAACCACTGCTGCGATGAGGAAACACTGTGTTTACGGTTCATACTGGGAACACTTACCTGCCGTGTCTCTGTGGGAGCAGAAGGTCGACTTCAGAGGCAGCCAGAAAAACGTACAGTTTGCCCTTTCAACGCTACCTGTGGTTTCGTGAGACACGCGGACACTGTTGCCTCTCCCCAGAAATTATATCCTCGAAGCCCTTCAGCCCATGCAGGAGCACCTGGGTGCCAACATTTTCTCCGGGAAGCGCCAGGGTGCGGGTTGCATCTCTTTCTCGTGGTCAGAAACTACAGAGCACTGTGCTGGGTTCCATGCTGATATTGGTTACCTAAAGCCAGGAGCATTACTTTCCCAGTGGGAGAGCTGAAAGTGCGGCCCCAAAGTGTGCTGAGAAACAGTGCGGTTGCTCGTGCTCGCTTCACCGTTAGAACGGCTTTGCGAAGGGCAAGGCAGTGTGACTGGAGAAACCCTCTCTTTTCTCCTCCGTGCAGGAGGCTTTCCTGGCGCCCCATGTCCCTAAAGGGAACACTCTACGGTTCCACAAGGACCAGAGGATGGGTCAGGGATGCCCTCCATGAATGCACTAGTGCAGAGTTTGGCCAGGACACCTTAAGCATGTAGTGCATGACAGTTAGCATGCCTCTCTGGAGGCTGCTGCTGCCTCAGCATATGCCTTGGAAGAACACTGGGTGGCGGAAGTGTTCTTGGGGCCCTGCGCCTCTGTCCACTATAAAAGTACCCCGGCTCACCTCTGTGAATGCAGAGTGAGCCGCAACAGCCTGTTCTCTTTGCCGGATAACTACATGGCCAAAACATTCAAAAGTACCCCTGAGCAGAGCTGTAAAACTTCGTACGTGGACCCTCAGGGCTCTCGGTGCGGAAGCTGAGGAGCAATAGGAAACACTGTGCGCAGTGTCCCTTCTGGATGTTCTTAACCTAGCGGCACTTTCTGGCTAGCCATGACTCGACTTTAGTGGCCGTCTTGCAAACGGACCGTTTGCCCCTGAACACGGCTAGGCTTCTGGCAGGTTCAGGGCACCGCACACTGATCACGAAGTACAAACAACCAAGGTCCGGGGATAGCCTCGACAATGCTTGCCGGCAGGCAGCCTTTGCCCAGAAGCCTCAGTCAAAGCAGTGACTTGACGCGAGTGTGCTGTTCAGGACTCCTAGGACTCCTGGGGGCTCACCACGTCGCATGGCAAAACACTGTGTCCCAGTGTGTCTTCATGGGCGACCGCACCAAAAAGTGATACCTGAGGCAATTGGGACTGGTTCCCTGCACGAAGGATGAAAGGCAACACTCTGCTCTCTTCGCTGCCCACCTATTTGGCCAAGCGTTCCAAAGTCCTCCCGGACTCCGGCCTAGCAGCTCCTGGGTGTAATGCAGACGGTCCCCACAGCTGAACCACTGCTGCGATGAGGAAACACTGTGTTTACGGTTCATACTGGGAACACTTACCTGCCGTGTCTCTGTGGGAGCAGAAGGTCGACTTCAGAGGCAGCCAGAAAAACGTACAGTTTGCCCTTTCAACGCTACCTGTGGTTTCGTGAGACACGCGGACACTGTTGCCTCTCCCCAGAAATTATATCCTCGAAGCCCTTCAGCCCATGCAGGAGCACCTGGGTGCCAACATTTTCTCCGGGAAGCGCCAGGGTGCGGGTTGCATCTCTTTCTCGTGGTCAGAAACTACAGAGCACTGTGCTGGGTTCCATGCTGATATTGGTTACCTAAAGCCAGGAGCATTACTTTCCCAGTGGGAGAGCTGAAAGTGCGGCCCCAAAGTGTGCTGAGAAACAGTGCGGTTGCTCGTGCTCGCTTCACCGTTAGAACGGCTTTGCGAAGGGCAAGGCAGTGTGACTGGAGAAACCCTCTCTTTTCTCCTCCGTGCAGGAGGCTTTCCTGGCGCCCCATGTCCCTAAAGGGAACACTCTACGGTTCCACAAGGACCAAAGGAAGGGTCAAGGATGCCATCCATGAATGGACTCGTGCAGAGTTTGGCCAGGACACCTTAAGCATGTAGTGCATGACAGTTAGCATGCCTTTCTGGAGGCTGCTGCTGCCTCAGCATATGCCTGGGAAGAACACTGGGTAGCGGAAGAGTTCTTGGGGCCCTGCGCATCTGTCCACTATAAAAGTGCCCCGGTTAATCTCTGTGAATGCAGAGTGAGCCGCAACAGCCTGTTCTCTTTGCCGGATAACTACATGGCCAAAACATTCAAAAGTGCCCCTGAGCAGAGCTGTAAAAGTTCGTACGTGGACCCTCAGGGCTCTCGGTGCGGAAGCTGAGGAGCAATAGGAAACACTGTGCGCAGTGTCCCTTCTGGATGTTCTTAACCTAGCAGCACTTTCTGGCTAGCCATGACTCGAAGTTAGAGGCAGTCTTGCAAACGGACCGTTTGCCCCTGAACACGGCTAGGCTTCTGGCAGGTTCAGGGCACCGCACACTGATCACGAAGTACAAACAACCAAGGTCCGGGGATAGCCTCCACAATGCTTGCCGGCAGGCAGCCTTTGCCCAGAAGCCTCAGTCAAAGCAGTGGCTTGACGCGAGTGTGCTGTTCAGGACTCCTAGGACTCCCGGTGGCTCACCACGTCGCATGGCAAAACACTGTGTCCCAGTGTGTCTTCCTGGGCGACCGCACCAAAAAGTGATACCTGAGGCAATTGGGACTGGTTCCCTGCACGAAGGATGAAAGGCAACACTCTGCTCTCTTCGCTGCCCACCTATTCGGCCAAGCGTTCCAAAGTCCTCCCGGACTCCGGCCTAGCAGCTCCTGGGTGTAATGCAGACGGTCCCCACAGCTGAACCACTGCTGCAATGAGGAAACACTGTGTTTACGGTTCATACTGGGAACCCTAACCTGCCGTGTCTCTGTGGGAGCAGAAGGTCGACTTCAGAGGCAGCCAGAAAAACGTACAGTTTGCCCTTTCAACGCTACCTGTGGTTTCGTGAGACACGCGGACACTGTTGCCTCTCCCCAGAAATTATATCCTCGAAGCCCTTCAGCCCATGCAGGAGCACCTGGGTGCCAACATTTTCTCCGGGAAGCGTCAGCGTGCGGGTTGCATCTCATTCTCGTGGTCAAAAACTACAGAGCACTGTGCTGGGTTCCATGCTGATATTGGTTACCTAAAGCCAGGAGCATTACTTTCCCAGTGGGAGAGCTGAAAGTGCGGCCCCAAAGTGTGCTGAGAAACAATGCGGTTGCTCGTGCTCGCTTCACCGTTAGAACGGCTTTGCGAAGGGCAAGGCAGTGTGACTGGAGATACCCTCTCTTTTCTCCTCCGTGCAGGAGGCTTTCCTGGCACCCCATGTCCCTAAAGGGAACACTCTACGGTTCCACAAGGACCAGAGGATGGGTCAGGGATGCCCTCCATGAATGCACTAGTGCAGTGTTTGGCCAGGACACCTTAAGCATGTAGTGCATGACAGTTAGCATGCCTTTCTGGAGGCTGCTGCTGCCTCAGCATATGCCTTGGAAGAACACTGGGTGGCGGAAGTGTTCTTGGGGCCCTGCGCCTCTGTCCACTATAAAAGTACCCCGGCTCACCTCTGTGAATGCAGAGTGAGCCGCAACAGCCTGTTCTCTTTGCCGGATAACTACATGGCCAAAACATTCAAAAGTACCCCTGAGCAGAGCTGTAAAACTTCGTACGTGGACCCTCAGGGCTCTCGGTGCGGAAGCTGAGGAGCAATAGGAAACACTGTGCGCAGTGTCCCTTCTGGATGTTCTTAACCTAGCGGCACTTTCTGGCTAGCCATGACTCGACTTTAGTGGCCGTCTTGCAAACGGACCGTTTGCCCCTGAACACGGCTAGGCTTCTGGCAGGTTCAGGGCACCGCACACTGATCACGAAGTACAAACAACCAAGGTCCGGGGATAGCCTCGACAATGCTTGCCGGCAGGCAGCCTTTGCCCAGAAGCCTCAGTCAAAGCAGTGACTTGACGCGAGTGTGCTGTTCAGGACTCCTAGGACTCCTGGGGGCTCACCACGTCGCATGGCAAAACACTGTGTCCCAGTGTGTCTTCCTGGGCGACCGCACCAAAAAGTGATACCTGAGGCAATTGGGACTGGTTCCCTGCACGAAGGATGAAAGGCAACACTCTGCTCTCTTCGCTGCCCACCTATTTGGCCAAGCGTTCCAAAGTCCTCCCGGACTCCGGCCTAGCAGCTCCTGGGTGTAATGCAGACGGTCCCCACAGCTGAACCACTGCTGCGATGAGGAAACACTGTGTTTACGGTTCATACTGGGAACACTTACCTGCCGTGTCTCTGTGGGAGCAGAAGGTCGACTTCAGAGGCAGCCAGAAAAACGTACAGTTTGCCCTTTCAACGCTACCTGTGGTTTCGTGAGACACGCGGACACTGTTGCCTCTCCCCAGAAATTATATCCTCGAAGCCCTTCAGCCCATGCAGGAGCACCTGGGTGCCAACATTTTCTCCGGGAAGCGCCAGGGTGCGGGTTGCATCTCTTTCTCGTGGTCAGAAACTACAGAGCACTGTGCTGGGTTCCATGCTGATATTGGTTACCTAAAGCCAGGAGCATTACTTTCCCAGTGGGAGAGCTGAAAGTGCGGCCCCAAAGTGTGCTGAGAAACAGTGCGGTTGCTCGTGCTCGCTTCACCGTTAGAACGGCTTTGCGAAGGGCAAGGCAGTGTGACTGGAGAAACCCTCTCTTTTCTCCTCCGTGCAGGAGGCTTTCCTGGCGCCCCATGTCCCTAAAGGGAACACTCTACGGTTCCACAAGGACCAAAGGAAGGGTCAAGGATGCCATCCATGAATGGACTCGTGCAGAGTTTGGCCAGGACACCTTAAGCATGTAGTGCATGACAGTTAGCATGCCTTTCTGGAGGCTGCTGCTGCCTCAGCATATGCCTTGGAAGAACACTGGGTGGCGGAAGTGTTCTTGGGGCCCTGCGCCTCTGTCCACTATAAAAGTACCCCGGCTCATCTCTGTGAATGCAGAGTGAGCCGCAACAGCCTGTTCTCTTTGCCGGATAACTACATGGCCAAAACATTCAAAAGTACCCCTGAGCAGAGCTGTAAAAGTTCGTACGTGGACCCTCAGGGCTCTCGGTGCGGAAGCTGAGGAGCAATAGGAAACACTGTGCGCAGTGTCCCTTCTGGATGTTCTTAACCTAGCAGCACTTTCTGGCTAGCCATGACTCGACTTTAGTGGCCGTCTTGCAAACGGACCGTTTGCCCCTGAACACGGCTAGGCTTCTGGCAGGTTCAGGGCACCGCACACTGATCACGAAGTACAAACAACCAAGGTCCGGGGATAGCCTCGACAATGCTTGCCGGCAGGCAGCCTTTGCCCAGAAGCCTCAGTCAAAGCAGTGACTTGACGCGAGTGTGCTGTTCAGGACTCCTAGGACTCCCGGTGGCTCACCACGTCGCATGGCAAAACACTGTGTCCCAGTGTGTCTTCCTGGGCGACCGCACCAAAAAGTGATACCTGAGGCAATTGGGACTGGTTCCCTGCACGAAGGATGAAAGGCAACACTCTGCTCTCTTCGCTGCCCACCTATTTGGCCAAGCGTTCCAAAGTCCTCCCGGACTCCGGCCTAGCAGCTCCTGGGTGTAATGCAGACGGTCCCCACAGCTGAACCACTGCTGCGATGAGGAAACACTGTGTTTACAGTTCATACTGGGAACCCTTACCTGCCGTGTCTCTGTGGGAGCAGAAGGTCGACTTCAGAGGCAGCCAGACAAACGTACAGTTTGCCCTTTCAACGCTACCTGTGGTTTTGTGAGACACGCGGACACTGTTGCCTCTCCCCAGAAATTATATCCTCGAAGCCCTTCAGCCCATGCAGGAGCACCTGGGTGCCAACATTTTCTCCGGGAAGCGTCAGCGTGCAGGTTGCATCTCATTCTCGTGGTCAAAAACTACAGAGCACTGTGCTGGGTTCCATGCTGATATTGGTTACCTAAAGCCAGGAGCATTACTTTCCCAGTGGGAGAGCTGAAAGTGCGGCCCCAACGTGTGCTGAGAAACAGTGCGGTTGCTCGTGCTCTCTTCACCGTTAGAACGGCTTTGCGAAGGGCAAGGCAGTGTGACTGGAGAAACCCTCTCTTTTCTCCTCCGTGCAGGAGGCTTTCCTGGCGCCCCATGTCCCTAAAGGGAACACTCTACGGTTCCACAAGGACCAAAGGAAGGGTCAAGGATGCCATCCATGAATGGACTCGTGCAGAGTTTGGCCAGGACACCTTAAGCATGTAGTGCATGACAGTTAGCATGCCTTTCTGGAGGCTGCTGCTGCCTCAGCATATGCCTGGGAAGAACACTGGGTGGCGGAAGAGTTCTTGGGGCCCTGCGCATCTGTCCACTATAAAAGTGCCCCGGTTAATCTCTGTGAATGCAGAGTGAGCCGCAACAGCCTGTTCTCTTTGCCGGATAACTACATGGCCAAAACATTCAAAAGTGCCCCTGAGCAGAGCTGTAAAAGTTCGTACGTGGACCCTCAGGGCTCTCGGTGCGGAAGCTGAGGAGCAATAGGAAACACTGTGCGCAGTGTCCCTTCTGGATGTTCTTAACCTAGCAGCACTTTCTGGCTAGCCATGACTCGAAGTTAGAGGCAGTCTTGCAAACGGACCGTTTGCCCCTGAACACGGCTAGGCTTCTGGCAGGTTCAGGGCACCGCACACTGATCACGAAGTACAAACAACCAAGGTCCGGGGATAGCCTCCACAATGCTTGCCGGCAGGCAGCCTTTGCCCAGAAGCCTCAGGCAAAGCAGTGGCTTGACGCGAGTGTGCTGTTCAGGACTCCTAGGACTCCCGGTGGCTCACCACGTCGCATGGCAAAACACTGTGTCCCAGTGTGTCTTCCTGGGCGACCGCACCAAAAAGTGATACCTGAGGCAATTGGGACTGGTTCCCTGCACGAAGGATGAAAGGCAACACTCTGCTCTCTTCGCTGCCCACCTATTCGGCCAAGCGTTCCAAAGTCCTCCCGGACTCCGGCCTAGCAGCTCCTGGGTGTAATGCAGACGGTCCCCACAGCTGAACCACTGCTGCAATGAGGAAACACTGTGTTTACGGTTCATACTGGGAACCCTAACCTGCCGTGTCTCTGTGGGAGCAGAAGGTCGACTTCAGAGGCAGCCAGACAAACGTACAGTTTGCCCTTTCAACGCTACCTGTGGTTTCGTGAGACACGCAGACACTGTTGCCTCTCCCCAGAAATTATATCCTCGAAGCCCTTCAGCCCATGCAGGAGCACCTGGGTGCCAACATTTTCTCCGGGAAGCGTCAGCGTGCGGGTTGCATCTCATTCTCGTGGTCAAAAACTACAGAGCACTGTGCTGGGTTCCATGCTGATATTGGTTACCTAAAGCCAGGAGCATTACTTTCCCAGTGGGAGAGCTGAAAGTGCGGCCCCAAAGTGTGCTGAGAAACAATGCGGTTGCTCGTGCTCGCTTCACCGTTAGAACGGCTTTGCGAAGGGCAAGGCAGTGTGACTGGAGATACCCTCTCTTTTCTCCTCCGTGCAGGAGGCTTTCCTGGCACCCCATGTCCCTAAAGGGAACACTCTACGGTTCCACAAGGACCAGAGGATGGGTCAGGGATGCCCTCCATGAATGCACTAGTGCAGTGTTTGGCCAGGACACCTTAAGCATGTAGTGCATGACAGTTAGCATGCCTCTCTGGAGGCTGCTGCTGCCTCAGCATATGCCTTGGAAGAACACTGGGTGGCGGAAGTGTTCTTGGGGCCCTGCGCCTCTGTCCACTATAAAAGTACCCCGGCTCACCTCTGTGAATGCAGAGTGAGCCGCAACAGCCTGTTCTCTTTGCCGGATAACTACATGGCCAAAACATTCAAGAGTACCCCTGAGCAGAGCTGTAAAACTTCGTACGTGGACCCTCAGGGCTCTCGGTGCGGAAGCTGAGGAGCAATAGGAAACACTGTGCGCAGTGTCCCTTCTGGATGTTCTTAACCTAGCGGCACTTTCTGGCTAGCCATGACTCGACTTTAGTGGCCGTCTTGCAAACGGACCGTTTGCCCCTGAACACGGCTAGGCTTCTGGCAGGTTCAGGGCACCGCACACTGATCACGAAGTACAAACAACCAAGGTCCGGGGATAGCCTCAACAATGCTTGCCGGCAGGCAGCCTTTGCCCAGAAGCCTCAGTCAAAGCAGTGACTTGACGCGAGTGTGCTGTTCAGGACTCCTAGGACTCCTGGGGGCTCACCACGTCGCATGGCAAAACACTGTGTCCCAGTGTGTCTTCCTGAGCGACCGCACCAAAAAGTGATACCTGAGGCAATTGGGACTGGTTCCCTGCACGAAGGATGAAAGGCAACACTCTGCTCTCTTCGCTGCCCACCTATTTGGCCAAGCGTTCCAAAGTCCTCCCGGACTCCGGCCTAGCAGCTCCTGGGTGTAATGCAGACGGTCCCCACAGCTGAACCACTGCTGCGATGAGGAAACACTGTGTTTACGGTTCATACTGGGAACACTTACCTGCCGTGTCTCTGTGGGAGCAGAAGGTCGACTTCAGAGGCAGCCAGAAAAACGTACAGTTTGCCCCTTCAACGCTACCTGTGGTTTCGTGAGACACGCGGACACTGTTGCCTCTCCCCAGAAATTATATCCTCGAAGCCCTTCAGCCCATGCAGGAGCACCTGGGTGCCAACATTTTCTCCGGGAAGCGCCAGGGTGCGGGTTGCATCTCTTTCTCGTGGTCAGAAACTACAGAGCACTGTGCTGGGTTCCATGCTGATATTGGTTACCTAAAGCCAGGAGCTTTACTTTCCCAGTGGGAGAGCTGAAAGTGCGGCCCCAAAGTGTGCTGAGAAACAGTGCGGTTGCTCGTGCTCGCTTCACCGTTAGAACGGCTTTGCGAAGGGCAAGGCAGTGTGACTGGAGATACCCTCTCTTTTCTCCTCCGTGCAGGAGGCTTTCCTGGCACCCCATGTCCCTAAAGGGAACACTCTACGGTTCCACAAGGACCAGAGGATGGGTCAGGGATGCCCTCCATGAATGCACTAGTGCAGTGTTTGGCCAGGACACCTTAAGCATGTAGTGCATGACAGTTAGCATGCCTTTCTGGAGGCTGCTGCTGCCTCAGCATATGCCTTGGAAGAACACTGGGTGGCGGAAGTGTTCTTGGGGCCCTGCGCCTCTGTCCACTATAAAAGTACCCCGGCTCACCTCTGTGAATGCAGAGTGAGCCGCAACAGCCTGTTCTCTTTGCCGGATAACTACATGGCCAAAACATTCAAAAGTACCCCTGAGCAGAGCTGTAAAACTTCGTACGTGGACCCTCAGGGCTCTCGGTGCGGAAGCTGAGGAGCAATAGGAAACACTGTGCGCAGTGTCCCTTCTGGATGTTCTTAACCTAGCGGCACTTTCTGGCTAGCCATGACTCGACTTTAGTGGCCGTCTTGCAAACGGACCGTTTGCCCCTGAACACGGCTAGGCTTCTGGCAGGTTCAGGGCACCGCACACTGATCACGAAGTACAAACAACCAAGGTCCGGGGATAGCCTCCACAATGCTTGCCGGCAGGCAGCCTTTGCCCAGAAGCCTCAGTCAAAGCAGTGACTTGACGCGAGTGTGCTGTTCAGGACTCCTAGGACTCCTGGGGGCTCACCACGTCGCATGGCAAAACACTGTGTCCCAGTGTGTCTTCCTGGGCGACCGCACCAAAAAGTGATACCTGAGGCAATTGGGACTGGTTCCCTGCACGAAGGATGAAAGGCAACACTCTGCTCTCTTCGCTGCCCACCTATTTGGCCAAGCGTTCCAAAGTCCTCCCGGACTCCGGCCTAGCAGCTCCTGGGTGTAATGCAGACGGTCCCCACAGCTGAACCACTGCTGCGATGAGGAAACACTGTGTTTACGGTTCATACTGGGAACACTTACCTGCCGTGTCTCTGTGGGAGCAGAAGGTCGACTTCAGAGGCAGCCAGAAAAACGTACAGTTTGCCCTTTCAACGCTACCTGTGGTTTCGTGAGACACGCGGACACTGTTGCCTCTCCCCAGAAATTATATCCTCGAAGCCCTTCAGCCCATGCAGGAGCACCTGGGTGCCAACATTTTCTCCGGGAAGCGCCAGGGTGCGGGTTGCATCTCTTTCTCGTGGTCAGAAACTACAGAGCACTGTGCTGGGTTCCATGCTGATATTGGTTACCTAAAGCCAGGAGCATTACTTTCCCAGTGGGAGAGCTGAAAGTGCGGCCCCAAAGTGTGCTGAGAAACAGTGCGGTTGCTCGTGCTCGCTTCACCGTTAGAACGGCTTTGCGAAGGGCAAGGCAGTGTGACTGGAGAAACCCTCTCTTTTCTCCTCCGTGCAGGAGGCTTTCCTGGCGCCCCATGTCCCTAAAGGGAACACTCTACGGTTCCACAAGGACCAGAGGATGGGTCAGGGATGCCCTCCATGAATGCACTAGTGCAGAGTTTGGCCAGGACACCTTAAGCATGTAGTGCATGACAGTTAGCATGCCTTTCTGGAGGCTGCTGCTGCCTCAGCATATGCCTTGGAAGAACACTGGGTGGCGGAAGTGTTCTTGGGGCCCTGCGCCTCTGTCCACTATAAAAGTACCCCGGCTCATCTCTGTGAATGCAGAGTGAGCCGCAACAGCCTGTTCTCTTTGCCGGATAACTACATGGCCAAAACATTCAAAAGTACCCCTGAGCAGAGCTGTAAAACTTCGTACGTGGACCCTCAGGGCTCTCGGTGCGGAAGCTGAGGAGCAATAGGAAACACTGTGCGCAGTGTCCCTTCTGGATGTTCTTAACCTAGCAGCACTTTCTGGCTAGCCATGACTCGACTTTAGTGGCCGTCTTGCAAACGGACCGTTTGCCCCTGAACACGGCTAGGCTTCTGGCAGGTTCAGGGCACCGCACACTGATCACGAAGTACAAACAACCAAGTTCCGGGGATAGCCTCCACAATGCTTGCCGGCAGGCAGCCTTTGCCCAGAAGCCTCAGTCAAAGCAGTGACTTGACGCGAGTGTGCTGTTCAGGACTCCTAGGACTCCTGGGGGCTCACCACGTCGCATGGCAAAACACTGTGTCCCAGTGTGTCTTCCTGGGCGACCGCACCAAAAAGTGATACCTGAGGCAATTGGGACTGGTTCCCTGCACGAAGGATGAAAGGCAACACTCTGCTCTCTTCGCTGCCCACCTATTTGGCCAAGCGTTCCAAAGTCCTCCCGGACTCCGGCCTAGCAGCTCCTGGGTGTAATGCAGACGGTCCCCACAGCTGAACCACTGCTGCGATGAGGAAACACTGTGTTTACAGTTCATACTGGGAACCCTTACCTGCCGTGTCTCTGTGGGAGCAGAAGGTCGACTTCAGAGGCAGCCAGACAAACGTACAGTTTGCCCTTTCAACGCTACCTGTGGTTTTGTGAGACACGCGGACACTGTTGCCTCTCCCCAGAAATTATATCCTCGAAGCCCTTCAGCCCATGCAGGAGCACCTGGGTGCCAACATTTTCTCCGGGAAGCGTCAGCGTGCAGGTTGCATCTCATTCTCGTGGTCAAAAACTACAGAGCACTGTGCTGGGTTCCATGCTGATATTGGTTACCTAAAGCCAGGAGCATTACTTTCCCAGTGGGAGAGCTGAAAGTGCGGCCCCAACGTGTGCTGAGAAACAGTGCGGTTGCTCGTGCTCTCTTCACCGTTAGAACGGCTTTGCGAAGGGCAAGGCAGTGTGACTGGAGAAACCCTCTCTTTTCTCCTCCGTGCAGGAGGCTTTCCTGGCGCCCCATGTCCCTAAAGGGAACACTCTACGGTTCCACAAGGACCAAAGGAAGGGTCAAGGATGCCATCCATGAATGGACTCGTGCAGAGTTTGGCCAGGACACCTTAAGCATGTAGTGCATGACAGTTAGCATGCCTTTCTGGAGGCTGCTGCTGCCTCAGCATATGCCTGGGAAGAACACTGGGTGGCGGAAGAGTTCTTGGGGCCCTGCGCATCTGTCCACTATAAAAGTGCCCCGGTTAATCTCTGTGAATGCAGAGTGAGCCGCAACAGCCTGTTCTCTTTGCCGGATAACTACATGGCCAAAACATTCAAAAGTGCCCCTGAGCAGAGCTGTAAAAGTTCGTACGTGGACCCTCAGGGCTCTCGGTGCGGAAGCTGAGGAGCAATAGGAAACACTGTGCGCAGTGTCCCTTCTGGATGTTCTTAACCTAGCAGCACTTTCTGGCTAGCCATGACTCGAAGTTAGAGGCAGTCTTGCAAACGGACCGTTTGCCCCTGAACACGGCTAGGCTTCTGGCAGGTTCAGGGCACCGCACACTGATCACGAAGTACAAACAACCAAGGTCCGGGGATAGCCTCCACAATGCTTGCCGGCAGGCAGCCTTTGCCCAGAAGCCTCAGGCAAAGCAGTGGCTTGACGCGAGTGTGCTGTTCAGGACTCCTAGGACTCCCGGTGGCTCACCACGTCGCATGGCAAAACACTGTGTCCCAGTGTGTCTTCCTGGGCGACCGCACCAAAAAGTGATACCTGAGGCAATTGGGACTGGTTCCCTGCACGAAGGATGAAAGGCAACACTCTGCTCTCTTCGCTGCCCACCTATTCGGCCAAGCGTTCCAAAGTCCTCCCGGACTCCGGCCTAGCAGCTCCTGGGTGTAATGCAGACGGTCCCCACAGCTGAACCACTGCTGCAATGAGGAAACACTGTGTTTACGGTTCATACTGGGAACCCTAACCTGCCGTGTCTCTGTGGGAGCAGAAGGTCGACTTCAGAGGCAGCCAGACAAACGTACAGTTTGCCCTTTCAACGCTACCTGTGGTTTCGTGAGACACGCGGACACTGTTGCCTCTCCCCAGAAATTATATCCTCGAAGCCCTTCAGCCCATGCAGGAGCACCTGGGTGCCAACATTTTCTCCGGGAAGCGTCAGCGTGCGGGTTGCATCTCATTCTCGTGGTCAAAAACTACAGAGCACTGTGCTGGGTTCCATGCTGATATTGGTTACCTAAAGCCAGGAGCATTACTTTCCCAGTGGGAGAGCTGAAAGTGCGGCCCCAAAGTGTGCTGAGAAACAATGCGGTTGCTCGTGCTCGCTTCACCGTTAGAACGGCTTTGCGAAGGGCAAGGCAGTGTGACTGGAGATACCCTCTCTTTTCTCCTCCGTGCAGGAGGCTTTCCTGGCACCCCATGTCCCTAAAGGGAACACTCTACGGTTCCACAAGGACCAGAGGATGGGTCAGGGATGCCCTCCATGAATGCACTAGTGCAGTGTTTGGCCAGGACACCTTAAGCATGTAGTGCATGACAGTTAGCATGCCTCTCTGGAGGCTGCTGCTGCCTCAGCATATGCCTTGGAAGAACACTGGGTGGCGGAAGTGTTCTTGGGGCCCTGCGCCTCTGTCCACTATAAAAGTACCCCGGCTCACCTCTGTGAATGCAGAGTGAGCCGCAACAGCCTGTTCTCTTTGCCGGATAACTACATGGCCAAAACATTCAAAAGTACCCCTGAGCAGAGCTGTAAAACTTCGTACGTGGACCCTCAGGGCTCTCGGTGCGGAAGCTGAGGAGCAATAGGAAACACTGTGCGCAGTGTCCCTTCTGGATGTTCTTAACCTAGCGGCACTTTCTGGCTAGCCATGACTCGACTTTAGTGGCCGTCTTGCAAACGGACCGTTTGCCCCTGAACACGGCTAGGCTTCTGGCAGGTTCAGGGCACCGCACACTGATCACGAAGTACAAACAACCAAGGTCCGGGGATAGCCTCAACAATGCTTGCCGGCAGGCAGCCTTTGCCCAGAAGCCTCAGTCAAAGCAGTGACTTGACGCGAGTGTGCTGTTCAGGACTCCTAGGACTCCTGGGGGCTCACCACGTCGCATGGCAAAACACTGTGTCCCAGTGTGTCTTCCTGGGCGACCGCACCAAAAAGTGATACCTGAGGCAATTGGGACTGGTTCCCTGCACGAAGGATGAAAGGCAACACTCTGCTCTCTTCGCTGCCCACCTATTTGGCCAAGCGTTCCAAAGTCCTCCCGGACTCCGGCCTAGCAGCTCCTGGGTGTAATGCAGACGGTCCCCACAGCTGAACCACTGCTGCGATGAGGAAACACTGTGTTTACGGTTCATACTGGGAACACTTACCTGCCGTGTCTCTGTGGGAGCAGAAGGTCGACTTCAGAGGCAGCCAGAAAAACGTACAGTTTGCCCCTTCAACGCTACCTGTGGTTTCGTGAGACACGCGGACACTGTTGCCTCTCCCCAGAAATTATATCCTCGAAGCCCTTCAGCCCATGCAGGAGCACCTGGGTGCCAACATTTTCTCCGGGAAGCGCCAGGGTGCGGGTTGCATCTCTTTCTCGTGGTCAGAAACTACAGAGCACTGTGCTGGGTTCCATGCTGATATTGGTTACCTAAAGCCAGGAGCATTACTTTCCCAGTGGGAGAGCTGAAAGTGCGGCCCCAAAGTGTGCTGAGAAACAGTGCGGTTGCTCGTGCTCGCTTCACCGTTAGAACGGCTTTGCGAAGGGCAAGGCAGTGTGACTGGAGATACCCTCTCTTTTCTCCTCCGTGCAGGAGGCTTTCCTGGCACCCCATGTCCCTAAAGGGAACACTCTACGGTTCCACAAGGACCAGAGGATGGGTCAGGGATGCCCTCCATGAATGCACTAGTGCAGTGTTTGGCCAGGACACCTTAAGCATGTAGTGCATGACAGTTAGCATGCCTTTCTGGAGGCTGCTGCTGCCTCAGCATATGCCTTGGAAGAACACTGGGTGGCGGAAGTGTTCTTGGGGCCCTGCGCCTCTGTCCACTATAAAAGTACCCCGGCTCACCTCTGTGAATGCAGAGTGAGCCGCAACAGCCTGTTCTCTTTGCCGGATAACTACATGGCCAAAACATTCAAAAGTACCCCTGAGCAGAGCTGTAAAACTTCGTACGTGGACCCTCAGGGCTCTCGGTGCGGAAGCTGAGGAGCAATAGGAAACACTGTGCGCAGTGTCCCTTCTGGATGTTCTTAACCTAGCGGCACTTTCTGGCTAGCCATGACTCGACTTTAGTGGCCGTCTTGCAAACGGACCGTTTGCCCCTGAACACGGCTAGGCTTCTGGCAGGTTCAGGGCACCGCACACTGATCACGAAGTACAAACAACCAAGGTCCGGGGATAGCCTCCACAATGCTTGCCGGCAGGCAGCCTTTGCCCAGAAGCCTCAGTCAAAGCAGTGACTTGACGCGAGTGTGCTGTTCAGGACTCCTAGGACTCCTGGGGGCTCACCACGTCGCATGGCAAAACACTGTGTCCCAGTGTGTCTTCCTGGGCGACCGCACCAAAAAGTGATACCTGAGGCAATTGGGACTGGTTCCCTGCACGAAGGATGAAAGGCAACACTCTGCTCTCTTCGCTGCCCACCTATTTGGCCAAGCGTTCCAAAGTCCTCCCGGACTCCGGCCTAGCAGCTCCTGGGTGTAATGCAGACGGTCCCCACAGCTGAACCACTGCTGCGATGAGGAAACACTGTGTTTACGGTTCATACTGGGAACACTTACCTGCCGTGTCTCTGTGGGAGCAGAAGGTCGACTTCAGAGGCAGCCAGAAAAACGTACAGTTTGCCCTTTCAACGCTACCTGTGGTTTCGTGAGACACGCGGACACTGTTGCCTCTCCCCAGAAATTATATCCTCGAAGCCCTTCAGCCCATGCAGGAGCACCTGGGTGCCAACATTTTCTCCGGGAAGCGCCAGGGTGCGGGTTGCATCTCTTTCTCGTGGTCAGAAACTACAGAGCACTGTGCTGGGTTCCATGCTGATATTGGTTACCTAAAGCCAGGAGCATTACTTTCCCAGTGGGAGAGCTGAAAGTGCGGCCCCAAAGTGTGCTGAGAAACAGTGCGGTTGCTCGTGCTCGCTTCACCGTTAGAACGGCTTTGCGAAGGGCAAGGCAGTGTGACTGGAGAAACCCTCTCTTTTCTCCTCCGTGCAGGAGGCTTTCCTGGCGCCCCATGTCCCTAAAGGGAACACTCTACGGTTCCACAAGGACCAGAGGATGGGTCAGGGATGCCCTCCATGAATGCACTAGTGCAGAGTTTGGCCAGGACACCTTAAGCATGTAGTGCATGACAGTTAGCATGCCTTTCTGGAGGCTGCTGCTGCCTCAGCATATGCCTTGGAAGAACACTGGGTGGCGGAAGTGTTCTTGGGGCCCTGCGCCTCTGTCCACTATAAAAGTACCCCGGCTCATCTCTGTGAATGCAGAGTGAGCCGCAACAGCCTGTTCTCTTTGCCGGATAACTACATGGCCAAAACATTCAAAAGTACCCCTGAGCAGAGCTGTAAAACTTCGTACGTGGACCCTCAGGGCTCTCGGTGCGGAAGCTGAGGAGCAATAGGAAACACTGTGCGCAGTGTCCCTTCTGGATGTTCTTAACCTAGCAGCACTTTCTGGCTAGCCATGACTCGACTTTAGTGGCCGTCTTGCAAACGGACCGTTTGCCCCTGAACACGGCTAGGCTTCTGGCAGGTTCAGGGCACCGCACACTGATCACGAAGTACAAACAACCAAGGTCCGGGGATAGCCTCCACAATGCTTGCCGGCAGGCAGCCTTTGCCCAGAAGCCTCAGTCAAAGCAGTGACTTGACGCGAGTGTGCTGTTCAGGACTCCTAGGACTCCTGGGGGCTCACCACGTCGCATGGCAAAACACTGTGTCCCAGTGTGTCTTCCTGGGCGACCGCACCAAAAAGTGATACCTGAGGCAATTGGGACTGGTTCCCTGCACGAAGGATGAAAGGCAACACTCTGCTCTCTTCGCTGCCCACCTATTTGGCCAAGCGTTCCAAAGTCCTCCCGGACTCCGGCCTAGCAGCTCCTGGGTGTAATGCAGACGGTCCCCACAGCTGAACCACTGCTGCGATGAGGAAACACTGTGTTTACAGTTCATACTGGGAACCCTTACCTGCCGTGTCTCTGTGGGAGCAGAAGGTCGACTTCAGAGGCAGCCAGACAAACGTACAGTTTGCCCTTTCAACGCTACCTGTGGTTTTGTGAGACACGCGGACACTGTTGCCTCTCCCCAGAAATTATATCCTCGAAGCCCTTCAGCCCATGCAGGAGCACCTGGGTGCCAACATTTTCTCCGGGAAGCGTCAGCGTGCAGGTTGCATCTCATTCTCGTGGTCAAAAACTACAGAGCACTGTGCTGGGTTCCATGCTGATATTGGTTACCTAAAGCCAGGAGCATTACTTTCCCAGTGGGAGAGCTGAAAGTGCGGCCCCAACGTGTGCTGAGAAACAGTGCGGTTGCTCGTGCTCTCTTCACCGTTAGAACGGCTTTGCGAAGGGCAAGGCAGTGTGACTGGAGAAACCCTCTCTTTTCTCCTCCGTGCAGGAGGCTTTCCTGGCGCCCCATGTCCCTAAAGGGAACACTCTACGGTTCCACAAGGACCAAAGGAAGGGTCAAGGATGCCATCCATGAATGGACTCGTGCAGAGTTTGGCCAGGACACCTTAAGCATGTAGTGCATGACAGTTAGCATGCCTTTCTGGAGGCTGCTGCTGCCTCAGCATATGCCTGGGAAGAACACTGGGTGGCGGAAGAGTTCTTGGGGCCCTGCGCATCTGTCCACTATAAAAGTGCCCCGGTTAATCTCTGTGAATGCAGAGTGAGCCGCAACAGCCTGTTCTCTTTGCCGGATAACTACATGGCCAAAACATTCAAAAGTGCCCCTGAGCAGAGCTGTAAAAGTTCGTACGTGGACCCTCAGGGCTCTCGGTGCGGAAGCTGAGGAGCAATAGGAAACACTGTGCGCAGTGTCCCTTCTGGATGTTCTTAACCTAGCAGCACTTTCTGGCTAGCCATGACTCGAAGTTAGAGGCAGTCTTGCAAACGGACCGTTTGCCCCTGAACACGGCTAGGCTTCTGGCAGGTTCAGGGCACCGCACACTGATCACGAAGTACAAACAACCAAGGTCCGGGGATAGCCTCCACAATGCTTGCCGGCAGGCAGCCTTTGCCCAGAAGCCTCAGGCAAAGCAGTGGCTTGACGCGAGTGTGCTGTTCAGGACTCCTAGGACTCCCGGTGGCTCACCATGTCGCATGGCAAAACACTGTGTCCCAGTGTGTCTTCCTGGGCGACCGCACCAAAAAGTGATACCTGAGGCAATTGGGACTGGTTCCCTGCACGAAGGATGAAAGGCAACACTCTGCTCTCTTCGCTGCCCACCTATTCGGCCAAGCGTTCCAAAGTCCTCCCGGACTCCGGCCTAGCAGCTCCTGGGTGTAATGCAGACGGTCCCCACAGCTGAACCACTGCTGCAATGAGGAAACACTGTGTTTACGGTTCATACTGGGAACCCTAACCTGCCGTGTCTCTGTGGGAGCAGAAGGTCGACTTCAGAGGCAGCCAGACAAACGTACAGTTTGCCCTTTCAACGCTACCTGTGGTTTCGTGAGACACGCGGACACTGTTGCCTCTCCCCAGAAATTATATCCTCGAAGCCCTTCAGCCCATGCAGGAGCACCTGGGTGCCAACATTTTCTCCGGGAAGCGTCAGCGTGCGGGTTGCATCTCATTCTCGTGGTCAAAAACTACAGAGCACTGTGCTGGGTTCCATGCTGATATTGGTTACCTAAAGCCAGGAGCATTACTTTCCCAGTGGGAGAGCTGAAAGTGCGGCCCCAAAGTGTGCTGAGAAACAATGCGGTTGCTCGTGCTCGCTTCACCGTTAGAACGGCTTTGCGAAGGGCAAGGCAGTGTGACTGGAGATACCCTCTCTTTTCTCCTCCGTGCAGGAGGCTTTCCTGGCACCCCATGTCCCTAAAGGGAACACTCTACGGTTCCACAAGGACCAGAGGATGGGTCAGGGATGCCCTCCATGAATGCACTAGTGCAGTGTTTGGCCAGGACACCTTAAGCATGTAGTGCATGACAGTTAGCATGCCTCTCTGGAGGCTGCTGCTGCCTCAGCATATGCCTTGGAAGAACACTGGGTGGCGGAAGTGTTCTTGGGGCCCTGCGCCTCTGTCCACTATAAAAGTACCCCGGCTCACCTCTGTGAATGCAGAGTGAGCCGCAACAGCCTGTTCTCTTTGCCGGATAACTACATGGCCAAAACATTCAAAAGTACCCCTGAGCAGAGCTGTAAAACTTCGTACGTGGACCCTCAGGGCTCTCGGTGCGGAAGCTGAGGAGCAATAGGAAACACTGTGCGCAGTGTCCCTTCTGGATGTTCTTAACCTAGCGGCACTTTCTGGCTAGCCATGACTCGACTTTAGTGGCCGTCTTGCAAACGGACCGTTTGCCCCTGAACACGGCTAGGCTTCTGGCAGGTTCAGGGCACCGCACACTGATCACGAAGTACAAACAACCAAGGTCCGGGGATAGCCTCAACAATGCTTGCCGGCAGGCAGCCTTTGCCCAGAAGCCTCAGTCAAAGCAGTGACTTGACGCGAGTGTGCTGTTCAGGACTCCTAGGACTCCTGGGGGCTCACCACGTCGCATGGCAAAACACTGTGTCCCAGTGTGTCTTCCTGGGCGACCGCACCAAAAAGTGATACCTGAGGCAATTGGGACTGGTTCCCTGCACGAAGGATGAAAGGCAACACTCTGCTCTCTTCGCTGCCCACCTATTTGGCCAAGCGTTCCAAAGTCCTCCCGGACTCCGGCCTAGCAGCTCCTGGGTGTAATGCAGACGGTCCCCACAGCTGAACCACTGCTGCGATGAGGAAACACTGTGTTTACGGTTCATACTGGGAACACTTACCTGCCGTGTCTCTGTGGGAGCAGAAGGTCGACTTCAGAGGCAGCCAGAAAAACGTACAGTTTGCCCCTTCAACGCTACCTGTGGTTTCGTGAGACACGCGGACACTGTTGCCTCTCCCCAGAAATTATATCCTCGAAGCCCTTCAGCCCATGCAGGAGCACCTGGGTGCCAACATTTTCTCCGGGAAGCGCCAGGGTGCGGGTTGCATCTCTTTCTCGTGGTCAGAAACTACAGAGCACTGTGCTGGGTTCCATGCTGATATTGGTTACCTAAAGCCAGGAGCATTACTTTCCCAGTGGGAGAGCTGAAAGTGCGGCCCCAAAGTGTGCTGAGAAACAGTGCGGTTGCTCGTGCTCGCTTCACCGTTAGAACGGCTTTGCGAAGGGCAAGGCAGTGTGACTGGAGATACCCTCTCTTTTCTCCTCCGTGCAGGAGGCTTTCCTGGCACCCCATGTCCCTAAAGGGAACACTCTACGGTTCCACAAGGACCAGAGGATGGGTCAGGGATGCCCTCCATGAATGCACTAGTGCAGTGTTTGGCCAGGACACCTTAAGCATGTAGTGCATGACAGTTAGCATGCCTTTCTGGAGGCTGCTGCTGCCTCAGCATATGCCTTGGAAGAACACTGGGTGGCGGAAGTGTTCTTGGGGCCCTGCGCCTCTGTCCACTATAAAAGTACCCCGGCTCACCTCTGTGAATGCAGAGTGAGCCGCAACAGCCTGTTCTCTTTGCCGGATAACTACATGGCCAAAACATTCAAAAGTACCCCTGAGCAGAGCTGTAAAACTTCGTACGTGGACCCTCAGGGCTCTCGGTGCGGAAGCTGAGGAGCAATAGGAAACACTGTGCGCAGTGTCCCTTCTGGATGTTCTTAACCTAGCGGCACTTTCTGGCTAGCCATGACTCGACTTTAGTGGCCGTCTTGCAAACGGACCGTTTGCCCCTGAACACGGCTAGGCTTCTGGCAGGTTCAGGGCACCGCACACTGATCACGAAGTACAAACAACCAAGGTCCGGGGATAGCCTCCACAATGCTTGCCGGCAGGCAGCCTTTGCCCAGAAGCCTCAGTCAAAGCAGTGACTTGACGCGAGTGTGCTGTTCAGGACTCCTAGGACTCCTGGGGGCTCACCACGTCGCATGGCAAAACACTGTGTCCCAGTGTGTCTTCCTGGGCGACCGCACCAAAAAGTGATACCTGAGGCAATTGGGACTGGTTCCCTGCACGAAGGATGAAAGGCAACACTCTGCTCTCTTCGCTGCCCACCTATTTGGCCAAGCGTTCCAAAGTCCTCCCGGACTCCGGCCTAGCAGCTCCTGGGTGTAATGCAGACGGTCCCCACAGCTGAACCACTGCTGCGATGAGGAAACACTGTGTTTACGGTTCATACTGGGAACACTTACCTGCCGTGTCTCTGTGGGAGCAGAAGGTCGACTTCAGAGGCAGCCAGAAAAACGTACAGTTTGCCCTTTCAACGCTACCTGTGGTTTCGTGAGACACGCGGACACTGTTGCCTCTCCCCAGAAATTATATCCTCGAAGCCCTTCAGCCCATGCAGGAGCACCTGGGTGCCAACATTTTCTCCGGGAAGCGCCAGGGTGCGGGTTGCATCTCTTTCTCGTGGTCAGAAACTACAGAGCACTGTGCTGGGTTCCATGCTGATATTGGTTACCTAAAGCCAGGAGCATTACTTTCCCAGTGGGAGAGCTGAAAGTGCGGCCCCAAAGTGTGCTGAGAAACAGTGCGGTTGCTCGTGCTCGCTTCACCGTTAGAACGGCTTTGCGAAGGGCAAGGCAGTGTGACTGGAGAAACCCTCTCTTTTCTCCTCCGTGCAGGAGGCTTTCCTGGCGCCCCATGTCCCTAAAGGGAACACTCTACGGTTCCACAAGGACCAGAGGATGGGTCAGGGATGCCCTCCATGAATGCACTAGTGCAGAGTTTGGCCAGGACACCTTAAGCATGTAGTGCATGACAGTTAGCATGCCTTTCTGGAGGCTGCTGCTGCCTCAGCATATGCCTTGGAAGAACACTGGGTGGCGGAAGTGTTCTTGGGGCCCTGCGCCTCTGTCCACTATAAAAGTACCCCGGCTCATCTCTGTGAATGCAGAGTGAGCCGCAACAGCCTGTTCTCTTTGCCGGATAACTACATGGCCAAAACATTCAAAAGTACCCCTGAGCAGAGCTGTAAAACTTCGTACGTGGACCCTCAGGGCTCTCGGTGCGGAAGCTGAGGAGCAATAGGAAACACTGTGCGCAGTGTCCCTTCTGGATGTTCTTAACCTAGCAGCACTTTCTGGCTAGCCATGACTCGACTTTAGTGGCCGTCTTGCAAACGGACCGTTTGCCCCTGAACACGGCTAGGCTTCTGGCAGGTTCAGGGCACCGCACACTGATCACGAAGTACAAACAACCAAGGTCCGGGGATAGCCTCCACAATGCTTGCCGGCAGGCAGCCTTTGCCCAGAAGCCTCAGTCAAAGCAGTGACTTGACGCGAGTGTGCTGTTCAGGACTCCTAGGACTCCTGGGGGCTCACCACGTCGCATGGCAAAACACTGTGTCCCAGTGTGTCTTCCTGGGCGACCGCACCAAAAAGTGATACCTGAGGCAATTGGGACTGGTTCCCTGCACGAAGGATGAAAGGCAACACTCTGCTCTCTTCGCTGCCCACCTATTTGGCCAAGCGTTCCAAAGTCCTCCCGGACTCCGGCCTAGCAGCTCCTGGGTGTAATGCAGACGGTCCCCACAGCTGAACCACTGCTGCGATGAGGAAACACTGTGTTTACAGTTCATACTGGGAACCCTTACCTGCCGTGTCTCTGTGGGAGCAGAAGGTCGACTTCAGAGGCAGCCAGACAAACGTACAGTTTGCCCTTTCAACGCTACCTGTGGTTTTGTGAGACACGCGGACACTGTTGCCTCTCCCCAGAAATTATATCCTCGAAGCCCTTCAGCCCATGCAGGAGCACCTGGGTGCCAACATTTTCTCCGGGAAGCGTCAGCGTGCAGGTTGCATCTCATTCTCGTGGTCAAAAACTACAGAGCACTGTGCTGGGTTCCATGCTGATATTGGTTACCTAAAGCCAGGAGCATTACTTTCCCAGTGGGAGAGCTGAAAGTGCGGCCCCAACGTGTGCTGAGAAACAGTGCGGTTGCTCGTGCTCTCTTCACCGTTAGAACGGCTTTGCGAAGGGCAAGGCAGTGTGACTGGAGAAACCCTCTCTTTTCTCCTCCGTGCAGGAGGCTTTCCTGGCGCCCCATGTCCCTAAAGGGAACACTCTACGGTTCCACAAGGACCAAAGGAAGGGTCAAGGATGCCATCCATGAATGGACTCGTGCAGAGTTTGGCCAGGACACCTTAAGCATGTAGTGCATGACAGTTAGCATGCCTTTCTGGAGGCTGCTGCTGCCTCAGCATATGCCTGGGAAGAACACTGGGTGGCGGAAGAGTTCTTGGGGCCCTGCGCATCTGTCCACTATAAAAGTGCCCCGGTTAATCTCTGTGAATGCAGAGTGAGCCGCAACAGCCTGTTCTCTTTGCCGGATAACTACATGGCCAAAACATTCAAAAGTGCCCCTGAGCAGAGCTGTAAAAGTTCGTACATGGACCCTCAGGGCTCTCGGTGCGGAAGCTGAGGAGCAATAGGAAACACTGTGCGCAGTGTCCCTTCTGGATGTTCTTAACCTAGCAGCACTTTCTGGCTAGCCATGACTCGAAGTTAGAGGCAGTCTTGCAAACGGACCGTTTGCCCCTGAACACGGCTAGGCTTCTGGCAGGTTCAGGGCACCGCACACTGATCACGAAGTACAAACAACCAAGGTCCGGGGATAGCCTCCACAATGCTTGCCGGCAGGCAGCCTTTGCCCAGAAGCCTCAGGCAAAGCAGTGGCTTGACGCGAGTGTGCTGTTCAGGACTCCTAGGACTCCCGGTGGCTCACCACGTCGCATGGCAAAACACTGTGTCCCAGTGTGTCTTCCTGGGCGACCGCACCAAAAAGTGATACCTGAGGCAATTGGGACTGGTTCCCTGCACGAAGGATGAAAGGCAACACTCTGCTCTCTTCGCTGCCCACCTATTCGGCCAAGCGTTCCAAAGTCCTCCCGGACTCCGGCCTAGCAGCTCCTGGGTGTAATGCAGACGGTCCCCACAGCTGAACCACTGCTGCAATGAGGAAACACTGTGTTTACGGTTCATACTGGGAACCCTAACCTGCCGTGTCTCTGTGGGAGCAGAAGGTCGACTTCAGAGGCAGCCAGACAAACGTACAGTTTGCCCTTTCAACGCTACCTGTGGTTTCGTGAGACACGCGGACACTGTTGCCTCTCCCCAGAAATTATATCCTCGAAGCCCTTCAGCCCATGCAGGAGCACCTGGGTGCCAACATTTTCTCCGGGAAGCGTCAGCGTGCGGGTTGCATCTCATTCTCGTGGTCAAAAACTACAGAGCACTGTGCTGGGTTCCATGCTGATATTGGTTACCTAAAGCCAGGAGCATTACTTTCCCAGTGGGAGAGCTGAAAGTGCGGCCCCAAAGTGTGCTGAGAAACAGTGCGGTTGCTCGTGCTCGCTTCACCGTTAGAACGGCTTTGCGAAGGGCAAGGCAGTGTGACTGGAGATACCCTCTCTTTTCTCCTCCGTGCAGGAGGCTTTCCTGGCACCCCATGTCCCTAAAGGGAACACTCTACGGTTCCACATGGACCAGAGGATGGGTCAGGGATGCCCTCCATGAATGCACTAGTGCAGTGTTTGGCCAGGACACCTTAAGCATGTAGTGCATGACAGTTAGCATGCCTTTCTGGAGGCTGCTGCTGCCTCAGCATATGCCTTGGAAGAACACTGGGTGGCGGAAGTGTTCTTGGGGCCCTGCGCCTCTGTCCACTATAAAAGTACCCCGGCTCACCTCTGTGAATGCAGAGTGAGCCGCAACAGCCTGTTCTCTTTGCCGGATAACTACATGGCCAAAACATTCAAAAGTACCCCTGAGCAGAGCTGTAAAACTTCGTACGTGGACCCTCAGGGCTCTCGGTGCGGAAGCTGAGGAGCAATAGGAAACACTGTGCGCAGTGTCCCTTCTGGATGTTCTTAACCTAGCGGCACTTTCTGGCTAGCCATGACTCGACTTTAGTGGCCGTCTTGCAAACGGACCGTTTGCCCCTGAACACGGCTAGGCTTCTGGCAGGTTCAGGGCACCGCACACTGATCACGAAGTACAAACAACCAAGGTCCGGGGATAGCCTCGACAATGCTTGCCGGCAGGCAGCCTTTGCCCAGAAGCCTCAGTCAAAGCAGTGACTTGACGCGAGTGTGCTGTTCAGGACTCCTAGGACTCCTGGGGGCTCACCACGTCGCATGGCAAAACACTGTGTCCCAGTGTGTCTTCCTGGGCGACCGCACCAAAAAGTGATACCTGAGGCAATTGGGACTGGTTCCCTGCACGAAGGATGAAAGGCAACACTCTGCTCTCTTCGCTGCCCACCTATTTGGCCAAGCGTTCCAAAGTCCTCCCGGACTCCGGCCTAGCAGCTCCTGGGTGTAATGCAGACGGTCCCCACAGCTGAACCACTGCTGCGATGAGGAAACACTGTGTTTACGGTTCATACTGGGAACACTTACCTGCCGTGTCTCTGTGGGAGCAGGAGGTCGACTTCAGAGGCAGCCAGAAAAACGTACAGTTTGCCCTTTCAACGCTACCTGTGGTTTCGTGAGACACGCGGACACTGTTGCCTCTCCCCAGAAATTATATCCTCGAAGCCCTTCAGCCCATGCAGGAGCACCTGGGTGCCAACATTTTCTCCGGGAAGCGCCAGGGTGCGGGTTGCATCTCTTTCTCGTGGTCAGAAACTACAGAGCACTGTGCTGGGTTCCATGCTGATATTGGTTACCTAAAGCCAGGAGCATTACTTTCCCAGTGGGAGAGCTGAAAGTGCGGCCCCAAAGTGTGCTGAGAAACAGTGCGGTTGCTCGTGCTCGCTTCACCGTTAGAACGGCTTTGCGAAGGGCAAGGCAGTGTGACTGGAGAAACCCTCTCTTTTCTCCTCCGTGCAGGAGGCTTTCCTGGCGCCCCATGTCCCTAAAGGGAACACTCTACGGTTCCACAAGGACCAGAGGATGGGTCAGGGATGCCCTCCATGAATGCACTAGTGCAGAGTTTGGCCAGGACACCTTAAGCATGTAGTGCATGACAGTTAGCATGCCTTTCTGGAGGCTGCTGCTGCCTCAGCATATGCCTTGGAAGAACACTGGGTGGCGGAAGTGTTCTTGGGGCCCTGCGCCTCTGTCCACTATAAAAGTACCCCGGCTCATCTCTGTGAATGCAGAGTGAGCCGCAACAGCCTGTTCTCTTTGCCGGATAACTACATGGCCAAAACATTCAAAAGTACCCCTGAGCAGAGCTGTAAAACTTCGTACGTGGACCCTCAGGGCTCTCGGTGCGGAAGCTGAGGAGCAATAGGAAACACTGTGCGCAGTGTCCCTTCTGGATGTTCTTAACCTAGCAGCACTTTCTGGCTAGCCATGACTCGACTTTAGTGGCCGTCTTGCAAACGGACCGTTTGCCCCTGAACACGGCTAGGCTTCTGGCAGGTTCAGGGCACCGCACACTGATCACGAAGTACAAACAACCAAGGTCCGGGGATAGCCTCCACAATGCTTGCCGGCAGGCAGCCTTTGCCCAGAAGCCTCAGTCAAAGCAGTGACTTGACGCGAGTGTGCTGTTCAGGACTCCTAGGACTCCTGGGGGCTCAGCACGTCGCATGGCAAAACACTGTGTCCCAGTGTGTCTTCCTGGGCGACCGCACCAAAAAGTGATACCTGAGGCAATTGGGACTGGTTCCCTGCACGAAGGATGAAAGGCAACACTCTGCTCTTTTCGCTGCCCACCTATTTGGCCAAGCGTTCCAAAGTCCTCCCGGACTCCGGCCTAGCAGCTCCTGGGTGTAATGCAGACGGTCCCCACAGCTGAACCACTGCTGCGATGAGGAAACACTGTGTTTACAGTTCATACTGGGAACCCTTACCTGCCGTGTCTCTGTGGGAGCAGAAGGTCGACTTCAGAGGCAGCCAGACAAACGTACAGTTTGCCCTTTCAACGCTACCTGTGGTTTTGTGAGACACGCGGACACTGTTGCCTCTCCCCAGAAATTATATCCTCGAAGCCCTTCAGCCCATGCAGGAGCACCTGGGTGCCAACATTTTCTCCGGGAAGCGTCAGCGTGCAGGTTGCATCTCATTCTCGTGGTCAAAAACTACAGAGCACTGTGCTGGGTTCCATGCTGATATTGGTTACCTAAAGCCAGGAGCATTACTTTCCCAGTGGGAGAGCTGAAAGTGCGGCCCCAACGTGTGCTGAGAAACAGTGCGGTTGCTCGTGCTCTCTTCACCGTTAGAACGGCTTTGCGAAGGGCAAGGCAGTGTGACTGGAGAAACCCTCTCTTTTCTCCTCCGTGCAGGAGGCTTTCCTGGCGCCCCATGTCCCTAAAGGGAACACTCTACGGTTCCACAAGGACCAAAGGAAGGGTCAAGGATGCCATCCATGAATGGACTCGTGCAGAGTTTGGCCAGGACACCTTAAGCATGTAGTGCATGACAGTTAGCATGCCTTTCTGGAGGCTGCTGCTGCCTCAGCATATGCCTGGGAAGAACACTGGGTGGCGGAAGAGTTCTTGGGGCCCTGCGCATCTGTCCACTATAAAAGTGCCCCGGTTAATCTCTGTGAATGCAGAGTGAGCCGCAACAGCCTGTTCTCTTTGCCGGATAACTACATGGCCAAAACATTCAAAAGTGCCCCTGAGCAGAGCTGTAAAAGTTCGTACGTGGACCCTCAGGGCTCTCGGTGCGGAAGCTGAGGAGCAATAGGAAACACTGTGCGCAGTGTCCCTTCTGGATGTTCTTAACCTAGCAGCACTTTCTGGCTAGCCATGACTCG
The DNA here is from genome assembly GCF_025265405.1 of Mesoplodon densirostris. Taxonomy (NCBI): domain Eukaryota; kingdom Metazoa; phylum Chordata; class Mammalia; order Artiodactyla; family Ziphiidae; genus Mesoplodon; species Mesoplodon densirostris. The sequence goes on along the minus strand of NC_082665.1, from coordinate 70,518,615 downwards.
AAGTTAGAGGCAGTCTTGCAAACGGACCGTTTGCCCCTGAACACGGCTAGGCTTCTGGCAGGTTCAGGGCACCGCACACTGATCACGAAGTACAAACAACCAAGGTCCGGGGATAGCCTCCACAATGCTTGCCGGCAGGCAGCCTTTGCCCAGAAGCCTCAGGCAAAGCAGTGGCTTGACGCGAGTGTGCTGTTCAGGACTCCTAGGACTCCCGGGGGCTCACCACGTCGCATGGCAAAACACTGTGTCCCAGTGTGTCTTCCTGGGCGACCGCACCAAAAAGTGATACCTGAGGCAATTGGGACTGGTTCCCTGCACGAAGGATGAAAGGCAACACTCTGCTCTCTTCGCTGCCCACCTATTCGGCCAAGCGTTCCAAAGTCCTCCCGGACTCCGGCCTAGCAGCTCCTGGGTGTAATGCAGACGGTCCCCACAGCTGAACCACTGCTGCAATGAGGAAACACTGTGTTTACGGTTCATACTGGGAACCCTAACCTGCCGTGTCTCTGTGGGAGCAGAAGGTCGACTTCAGAGGCAGCCAGACAAACGTACAGTTTGCCCTTTCAACGCTACCTGTGGTTTCGTGAGACACGCGGACACTGTTGCCTCTCCCCAGAAATTATATCCTCGAAGCCCTTCAGCCCATGCAGGAGCACCTGGGTGCCAACATTTTCTCCGGGAAGCGTCAGCGTGCGGGTTGCATCTCATTCTCGTGGTCAAAAACTACAGAGCACTGTGCTGGGTTCCATGCTGATATTGGTTACCTAAAGCCAGGAGCATTACTTTCCCAGTGGGAGAGCTGAAAGTGCGGCCCCAAAGTGTGCTGAGAAACAATGCGGTTGCTCGTGCTCGCTTCACCGTTAGAACGGCTTTGCGAAGGGCAAGGCAGTGTGACTGGAGATACCCTCTCTTTTCTCCTCCGTGCAGGAGGCTTTCCTGGCACCCCATGTCCCTAAAGGGAACACTCTACGGTTCCACAAGGACCAGAGGATGGGTCAGGGATGCCCTCCATGAATGCACTAGTGCAGTGTTTGGCCAGGACACCTTAAGCATGTAGTGCATGACAGTTAGCATGCCTCTCTGGAGGCTGCTGCTGCCTCAGCATATGCCTTGGAAGAACACTGGGTGGCGGAAGTGTTCTTGGGGCCCTGCGCCTCTGTCCACTATAAAAGTACCCCGGCTCACCTCTGTGAATGCAGAGTGAGCCGCAACAGCCTGTTCTCTTTGCCGGATAACTACATGGCCAAAACATTCAAAAGTACCCCTGAGCAGAGCTGTAAAACTTCGTACGTGGACCCTCAGGGCTCTCGGTGCGGAAGCTGAGGAGCAATAGGAAACACTGTGCGCAGTGTCCCTTCTGGATGTTCTTAACCTAGCGGCACTTTCTGGCTAGCCATGACTCGACTTTAGTGGCCGTCTTGCAAACGGACCGTTTGCCCCTGAACACGGCTAGGCTTCTGGCAGGTTCAGGGCACCGCACACTGATCACGAAGTACAAACAACCAAGGTCCGGGGATAGCCTCGACAATGCTTGCCGGCAGGCAGCCTTTGCCCAGAAGCCTCAGTCAAAGCAGTGACTTGACGCGAGTGTGCTGTTCAGGACTCCTAGGACTCCTGGGGGCTCACCACGTCGCATGGCAAAACACTGTGTCCCAGTGTGTCTTCCTGGGCGACCGCACCAAAAAGTGATACCTGAGGCAATTGGGACTGGTTCCCTGCACGAAGGATGAAAGGCAACACTCTGCTCTCTTCGCTGCCCACCTATTTGGCCAAGCGTTCCAAAGTCCTCCCGGACTCCGGCCTAGCAGCTCCTGGGTGTAATGCAGACGGTCCCCACAGCTGAACCACTGCTGCGATGAGGAAACACTGTGTTTACGGTTCATACTGGGAACACTTACCTGCCGTGTCTCTGTGGGAGCAGAAGGTCGACTTCAGAGGCAGCCAGAAAAACGTACAGTTTGCCCTTTCAACGCTACCTGTGGTTTCGTGAGACACGCGGACACTGTTGCCTCTCCCCAGAAATTATATCCTCGAAGCCCTTCAGCCCATGCAGGAGCACCTGGGTGCCAACATTTTCTCCGGGAAGCGCCAGGGTGCGGGTTGCATCTCTTTCTCGTGGTCAGAAACTACAGAGCACTGTGCTGGGTTCCATGCTGATATTGGTTACCTAAAGCCAGGAGCATTACTTTCCCAGTGGGAGAGCTGAAAGTGCGGCCCCAAAGTGTGCTGAGAAACAGTGCGGTTGCTCGTGCTCGCTTCACCGTTAGAACGGCTTTGCGAAGGGCAAGGCAGTGTGACTGGAGAAACCCTCTCTTTTCTCCTCCGTGCAGGAGGCTTTCCTGGCGCCCCATGTCCCTAAAGGGAACACTCTACGGTTCCACAAGGACCAGAGGATGGGTCAGGGATGCCCTCCATGAATGCACTAGTGCAGAGTTTGGCCAGGACACCTTAAGCATGTAGTGCATGACAGTTAGCATGCCTTTCTGGAGGCTGCTGCTGCCTCAGCATATGCCTTGGAAGAACACTGGGTGGCGGAAGTGTTCTTGGGGCCCTGCGCCTCTGTCCACTATAAAAGTACCCCGGCTCATCTCTGTGAATGCAGAGTGAGCCGCAACAGCCTGTTCTCTTTGCCGGATAACTACATGGCCAAAACATTCAAAAGTACCCCTGAGCAGAGCTGTAAAACTTCGTACGTGGACCCTCAGGGCTCTCGGTGCGGAAGCTGAGGAGCAATAGGAAACACTGTGCGCAGTGTCCCTTCTGGATGTTCTTAACCTAGCAGCACTTTCTGGCTAGCCATGACTCGACTTTAGTGGCCGTCTTGCAAACGGACCGTTTGCCCCTGAACACGGCTAGGCTTCTGGCAGGTTCAGGGCACCGCACACTGATCACGAAGTACAAACAACCAAGGTCCGGGGATAGCCTCCACAATGCTTGCCGGCAGGCAGCCTTTGCCCAGAAGCCTCAGTCAAAGCAGTGACTTGACGCGAGTGTGCTGTTCAGGACTCCTAGGACTCCTGGGGGCTCAGCACGTCGCATGGCAAAACACTGTGTCCCAGTGTGTCTTCCTGGGCGACCGCACCAAAAAGTGATACCTGAGGCAATTGGGACTGGTTCCCTGCACGAAGGATGAAAGGCAACACTCTGCTCTCTTCGCTGCCCACCTATTTGGCCAAGCGTTCCAAAGTCCTCCCGGACTCCGGCCTAGCAGCTCCTGGGTGTAATGCAGACGGTCCCCACAGCTGAACCACTGCTGCGATGAGGAAACACTGTGTTTACAGTTCATACTGGGAACCCTTACCTGCCGTGTCTCTGTGGGAGCAGAAGGTCGACTTCAGAGGCAGCCAGACAAACGTACAGTTTGCCCTTTCAACGCTACCTGTGGTTTTGTGAGACACGCGGACACTGTTGCCTCTCCCCAGAAATTATATCCTCGAAGCCCTTCAGCCCATGCAGGAGCACCTGGGTGCCAACATTTTCTCCGGGAAGCGTCAGCGTGCAGGTTGCATCTCATTCTCGTGGTCAAAAACTACAGAGCACTGTGCTGGGTTCCATGCTGATATTGGTTACCTAAAGCCAGGAGCATTACTTTCCCAGTGGGAGAGCTGAAAGTGCGGCCCCAACGTGTGCTGAGAAACAGTGCGGTTGCTCGTGCTCTCTTCACCGTTAGAACGGCTTTGCGAAGGGCAAGGCAGTGTGACTGGAGAAACCCTCTCTTTTCTCCTCCGTGCAGGAGGCTTTCCTGGCGCCCCATGTCCCTAAAGGGAACACTCTACGGTTCCACAAGGACCAAAGGAAGGGTCAAGGATGCCATCCATGAATGGACTCGTGCAGAGTTTGGCCAGGACACCTTAAGCATGTAGTGCATGACAGTTAGCATGCCTTTCTGGAGGCTGCTGCTGCCTCAGCATATGCCTGGGAAGAACACTGGGTGGCGGAAGAGTTCTTGGGGCCCTGCGCATCTGTCCACTATAAAAGTGCCCCGGTTAATCTCTGTGAATGCAGAGTGAGCCGCAACAGCCTGTTCTCTTTGCCGGATAACTACATGGCCAAAACATTCAAAAGTGCCCCTGAGCAGAGCTGTAAAAGTTCGTACGTGGACCCTCAGGGCTCTCGGTGCGGAAGCTGAGGAGCAATAGGAAACACTGTGCGCAGTGTCCCTTCTGGATGTTCTTAACCTAGCAGCACTTTCTGGCTAGCCATGACTCGAAGTTAGAGGCAGTCTTGCAAACGGACCGTTTGCCCCTGAACACGGCTAGGCTTCTGGCAGGTTCAGGGCACCGCACACTGATCACGAAGTACAAACAACCAAGGTCCGGGGATAGCCTCCACAATGCTTGCCGGCAGGCAGCCGTTGCCCAGAAGCCTCAGGCAAAGCAGTGGCTTGACGCGAGTGTGCTGTTCAGGACTCCTAGGACTCCCGGTGGCTCACCACGTCGCATGGCAAAACACTGTGTCCCAGTGTGTCTTCCTGGGCGACCGCACCAAAAAGTGATACCTGAGGCAATTGGGACTGGTTCCCTGCACGAAGGATGAAAGGCAACACTCTGCTCTCTTCGCTGCCCACCTATTTGGCCAAGCGTTCCAAAGTCCTCCCGGACTCCGGCCTAGCAGCTCCTGGGTGTAATGCAGACGGTCCCCACAGCTGAACCACTGCTGCGATGAGGAAACACTGTGTTTACGGGTCATACTGGGAACCCTAACCTGCCGTGTCTCTGTGGGAGCAGAAGGTCGACTTCAGAGGCAGCCAGACAAACGTACAGTTTGCCCTTTCAACGCTACCTGTGGTTTCGTGAGACACGCGGACACTGTTGCCTCTCCCCAGAAATTATATCCTCGAAGCCCTTCAGCCCATGAAGGAGCACCTGGGTGCCAACATTTTCTCCGGGAAGCGCCAGGGTGCGGGTTGCATCTCTTTCTCGTGGTCAGAAACTACAGAGCACTGTGCTGGGTTCCATGCTGATATTGGTTACCTAAAGCCAGGAGCATTACTTTCCCAGTGGGAGAGCTGAAAGTGCGGCCCCAAAGTGTGTTGAGAAACAGTGCGGTTGCTCGTGCTCGCTTCACCGTTAGAACGGCTTTGCGAAGGGCAAGGCAGTGTGACTGGAGAAACCCTCTCTTTTCTCCTCCGTGCAGGAGGCTTTCCTGGCGCCCCATGTCCCTAAAGGGAACACTCTACGGTTCCACAAGGACCAGAGGATGGGTCAGGGATGCCCTCCATGAATGCACTAGTGCAGTGTTTGGCCAGGACACCTTAAGCATGTAGTGCATGACAGTTAGCATGCCTCTCTGGAGGCTGCTGCTGCCTCAGCATATGCCTTGGAAGAACACTGGGTGGCGGAAGTGTTCTTGGGGCCCTGCGCCTCTGTCCACTATAAAAGTACCCCGGCTCACCTCTGTGAATGCAGAGTGAGCTGCAACAGCCTGTTCTCTTTGCCGGATAACTACATGGCCAAAACATTCAAAAGTACCCCTGAGCAGAGCTGTAAAACTTCGTACGTGGACCCTCAGGGCTCTCGGTGCGGAAGCTGAGGAGCAATAGGAAACACTGTGCGCAGTGTCCCTTCTGGATGTTCTTAACCTAGCGGCACTTTCTGGCTAGCCATGACTCGACTTTAGTGGCCGTCTTGCAAACGGACCGTTTGCCCCTGAACACGGCTAGGCTTCTGGCAGGTTCAGGGCACCGCACACTGATCACGAAGTACAAACAACCAAGGTCCGGGGATAGCCTCGACAATGCTTGCCGGCAGGCAGCCTTTGCCCAGAAGCCTCAGTCAAAGCAGTGACTTGACGCGAGTGTGCTGTTCAGGACTCCTAGGACTCCTGGGGGCTCACCACGTCGCATGGCAAAACACTGTGTCCCAGTGTGTCTTCCTGGGCGACCGCACCAAAAAGTGATACCTGAGGCAATTGGGACTGGTTCCCTGCACGAAGGATGAAAGGCAACACTCTGCTCTCTTCGCTGCCCACCTATTTGGCCAAGCGTTCCAAAGTCCTCCCGGACTCCGGCCTAGCAGCTCCTGGGTGTAATGCAGACGGTCCCCACAGCTGAACCCCTGCTGCGATGAGGAAACACTGTGTTTACGGTTCATACTGGGAACACTTACCTGCCGTGTCTCTGTGGGAGCAGAAGGTCGACTTCAGAGGCAGCCAGAAAAACGTACAGTTTGCCCTTTCAACGCTACCTGTGGTTTCGTGAGACACGCGGACACTGTTGCCTCTCCCCAGAAATTATATCCTCGAAGCCCTTCAGCCCATGCAGGAGCACCTGGGTGCCAACATTTTCTCCGGGAAGCGCCAGGGTGCGGGTTGCATCTCTTTCTCGTGGTCAGAAACTACAGAGCACTGTGCTGGGTTCCATGCTGATATTGGTTACCTAAAGCCAGGAGCATTACTTTCCCAGTGGGAGAGCTGAAAGTGCGGCCCCAAAGTGTGCTGAGAAACAGTGCGGTTGCTCGTGCTCGCTTCACCGTTAGAACGGCTTTGCGAAGGGCAAGGCAGTGTGACTGGAGAAACCCTCTCTTTTCTCCTCCGTGCAGGAGGCTTTCCTGGCGCCCCATGTCCCTAAAGGGAACACTCTACGGTTCCACAAGGACCAGAGGATGGGTCAGGAATGCCCTCCATGAATGCACTAGTGCAGAGTTTGGCCAGGACACCTTAAGCATGTAGTGCATGACAGTTAGCATGCCTTTCTGGAGGCTGCTGCTGCCTCAGCATATGCCTTGGAAGAACACTGGGTGGCGGAAGTGTTCTTGGGGCCCTGCGCCTCTGTCCACTATAAAAGTACCCCGGCTCATCTCTGTGAATGCAGAGTGAGCCGCAACAGCCTGTTCTCTTTGCCGGATAACTACATGGCCAAAACATTCAAAAGTACCCCTGAGCAGAGCTGTAAAACTTCGTACGTGGACCCTCAGGGCTCTCGGTGCGGAAGCTGAGGAGCAATAGGAAACACTGTGCGCAGTGTCCCTTCTGGATGTTCTTAACCTAGCAGCACTTTCTGGCTAGCCATGACTCGACTTTAGTGGCCGTCTTGCAAACGGACCGTTTGCCCCTGAACACGGCTAGGCTTCTGGCAGGTTCAGGGCACCGCACACTGATCACGAAGTACAAACAACCAAGGTCCGGGGATAGCCTCCACAATGCTTGCCGGCAGGCAGCCTTTGCCCAGAAGCCTCAGTCAAAGCAGTGACTTGACGCGAGTGTGCTGTTCAGGACTCCTAGGACTCCTGGGGGCTCAGCACGTCGCATGGCAAAACACTGTGTCCCAGTGTGTCTTCCTGGGCGACCGCACCAAAAAGTGATACCTGAGGCAATTGGGACTGGTTCCCTGCACGAAGGATGAAAGGCAACACTCTGCTCTCTTCGCTGCCCACCTATTTGGCCAAGCGTTCCAAAGTCCTCCCGGACTCCGGCCTAGCAGCTCCTGGGTGTAATGCAGACGGTCCCCACAGCTGAACCACTGCTGCGATGAGGAAACACTGTGTTTACAGTTCATACTGGGAACCCTTACCTGCCGTGTCTCTGTGGGAGCAGAAGGTCGACTTCAGAGGCAGCCAGACAAACGTACAGTTTGCCCTTTCAACGCTACCTGTGGTTTTGTGAGACACGCGGACACTGTTGCCTCTCCCCAGAAATTATATCCTCGAAGCCCTTCAGCCCATGCAGGAGCACCTGGGTGCCAACATTTTCTCCGGGAAGCGTCAGCGTGCAGGTTGCATCTCATTCTCGTGGTCAAAAACTACAGAGCACTGTGCTGGGTTCCATGCTGATATTGGTTACCTAAAGCCAGGAGCATTACTTTCCCAGTGGGAGAGCTGAAAGTGCGGCCCCAACGTGTGCTGAGAAACAGTGCGGTTGCTCGTGCTCTCTTCACCGTTAGAACGGCTTTGCGAAGGGCAAGGCAGTGTGACTGGAGAAACCCTCTCTTTTCTCCTCCGTGCAGGAGGCTTTCCTGGCGCCCCATGTCCCTAAAGGGAACACTCTACGGTTCCACAAGGACCAAAGGAAGGGTCAAGGATGCCATCCATGAATGGACTCGTGCAGAGTTTGGCCAGGACACCTTAAGCATGTAGTGCATGACAGTTAGCATGCCTTTCTGGAGGCTGCTGCTGCCTCAGCATATGCCTGGGAAGAACACTGGGTGGCGGAAGAGTTCTTGGGGCCCTGCGCATCTGTCCACTATAAAAGTGCCCCGGTTAATCTCTGTGAATGCAGAGTGAGCCGCAACAGCCTGTTCTCTTTGCCGGATAACTACATGGCCAAAACATTCAAAAGTGCCCCTGAGCAGAGCTGTAAAAGTTCGTACGTGGACCCTCAGGGCTCTCGGTGCGGAAGCTGAGGAGCAATAGGAAACACTGTGCGCAGTGTCCCTTCTGGATGTTCTTAACCTAGCAGCACTTTCTGGCTAGCCATGACTCGAAGTTAGAGGCAGTCTTGCAAACGGACCGTTTGCCCCTGAACACGGCTAGGCTTCTGGCAGGTTCAGGGCACCGCACACTGATCACGAAGTACAAACAACCAAGGTCCGGGGATAGCCTCCACAATGCTTGCCGGCAGGCAGCCTTTGCCCAGAAGCCTCAGGCAAAGCAGTGGCTTGACGCGAGTGTGCTGTTCAGGACTCCTAGGACTCCCGGTGGCTCACCACGTCGCATGGCAAAACACTGTGTCCCAGTGTGTCTTCCTGGGCGACCGCACCAAAAAGTGATACCTGAGGCAATTGGGACTGGTTCCCTGCACGAAGGATGAAAGGCAACACTCTGCTCTCTTCGCTGCCCACCTATTTGGCCAAGCGTTCCAAAGTCCTCCCGGACTCCGGCCTAGCAGCTCCTGGGTGTAATGCAGACGGTCCCCACAGCTGAACCACTGCTGCGATGAGGAAACACTGTGTTTACGGTTCATACTGGGAACCCTAACCTGCCGTGTCTCTGTGGGAGCAGAAGGTCGACTTCAGAGGCAGCCAGACAAACGTACAGTTTGCCCTTTCAACGCTACCTGTGGTTTCGTGAGACACGCGGACACTGTTGCCTCTCCCCAGAAATTATATCCTCGAAGCCCTTCAGCCCATGAAGGAGCACCTGGGTGCCAACATTTTCTCCGGGAAGCGCCAGGGTGCGGGTTGCATCTCTTTCTCGTGGTCAGAAACTACAGAGCACTGTGCTGGGTTCCATGCTGATATTGGTTACCTAAAGCCAGGAGCATTACTTTCCCAGTGGGAGAGCTGAAAGTGCGGCCCCAAAGTGTGTTGAGAAACAGTGCGGTTGCTCGTGCTCGCTTCACCGTTAGAACGGCTTTGCGAAGGGCAAGGCAGTGTGACTGGAGATACCCTCTCTTTTCTCCTCCGTGCAGGAGGCTTTCCTGGCGCCCCATGTCCCTAAAGGGAACACTCTACGGTTCCACAAGGACCAGAGGATGGGTCAGGGATGCCCTCCATGAATGCACTAGTGCAGTGTTTGGCCAGGACACCTTAAGCATGTAGTGCATGACAGTTAGCATGCCTCTCTGGAGGCTGCTGCTGCCTCAGCATATGCCTTGGAAGAACACTGGGTGGCGGAAGTGTTCTTGGGGCCCTGCGCCTCTGTCCACTATAAAAGTACCCCGGCTCACCTCTGTGAATGCAGAGTGAGCCGCAACAGCCTGTTCTCTTTGCCGGATAACTACATGGCCAAAACATTCAAAAGTACCCCTGAGCAGAGCTGTAAAACTTCGTACGTGGACCCTCAGGGCTCTCGGTGCGGAAGCTGAGGAGCAATAGGAAACACTGTGCGCAGTGTCCCTTCTGGATGTTCTTAACCTAGCGGCACTTTCTGGCTAGCCATGACTCGACTTTAGTGGCCGTCTTGCAAACGGACCGTTTGCCCCTGAACACGGCTAGGCTTCTGGCAGGTTCAGGGCACCGCACACTGATCACGAAGTACAAACAACCAAGGTCCGGGGATAGCCTCGACAATGCTTGCCGGCAGGCAGCCTTTGCCCAGAAGCCTCAGTCAAAGCAGTGACTTGACGCGAGTGTGCTGTTCAGGACTCCTAGGACTCCTGGGGGCTCACCACGTCGCATGGCAAAACACTGTGTCCCAGTGTGTCTTCCTGGGCGACCGCACCAAAAAGTGATACCTGAGGCAATTGGGACTGGTTCCCTGCACGAAGGATGAAAGGCAACACTCTGCTCTCTTCGCTGCCCACCTATTTGGCCAAGCGTTCCAAAGTCCTCCCGGACTCCGGCCTAGCAGCTCCTGGGTGTAATGCAGACGGTCCCCACAGCTGAACCACTGCTGCGATGAGGAAACACTGTGTTTACGGTTCATACTGGGAACACTTACCTGCCGTGTCTCTGTGGGAGCAGAAGGTCGACTTCAGAGGCAGCCAGAAAAACGTACAGTTTGCCCTTTCAACGCTACCTGTGGTTTCGTGAGACACGCGGACACTGTTGCCTCTCCCCAGAAATTATATCCTCGAAGCCCTTCAGCCCATGCAGGAGCACCTGGGTGCCAACATTTTCTCCGGGAAGCGCCAGGGTGCGGGTTGCATCTCTTTCTCGTGGTCAGAAACTACAGAGCACTGTGCTGGGTTCCATGCTGATATTGGTTACCTAAAGCCAGGAGCATTACTTTCCCAGTGGGAGAGCTGAAAGTGCGGCCCCAAAGTGTGCTGAGAAACAGTGCGGTTGCTCGTGCTCGCTTCACCGTTAGAACGGCTTTGCGAAGGGCAAGGCAGTGTGACTGGAGAAACCCTCTCTTTTCTCCTCCGTGCAGGAGGCTTTCCTGGCGCCCCATGTCCCTAAAGGGAACACTCTACGGTTCCACAAGGACCAGAGGATGGGTCAGGGATGCCCTCCATGAATGCACTAGTGCAGAGTTTGGCCAGGACACCTTAAGCATGTAGTGCATGACAGTTAGCATGCCTTTCTGGAGGCTGCTGCTGCCTCAGCATATGCCTTGGAAGAACACTGGGTGGCGGAAGTGTTCTTGGGGCCCTGCGCATCTGTCCACTATAAAAGTACCCCGGCTCATCTCTGTGAATGCAGAGTGAGCCGCAACAGCCTGTTCTCTTTGCCGGATAACTACATGGCCAAAACATTCAAAAGTACCCCTGAGCAGAGCTGTAAAACTTCGTACGTGGACCCTCAGGGCTCTCGGTGCGGAAGCTGAGGAGCAATAGGAAACACTGTGCGCAGTGTCCCTTCTGGATGTTCTTAACCTAGCAGCACTTTCTGGCTAGCCATGACTCGACTTTAGTGGCCGTCTTGCAAACGGACCGTTTGCCCCTGAACACGGCTAGGCTTCTGGCAGGTTCAGGGCACCGCACACTGATCACGAAGTACAAACAACCAAGGTCCGGGGATAGCCTCCACAATGCTTGCCGGCAGGCAGCCTTTGCCCAGAAGCCTCAGTCAAAGCAGTGACTTGACGCGAGTGTGCTGTTCAGGACTCCTAGGACTCCTGGGGGCTCAGCACGTCGCATGGCAAAACACTGTGTCCCAGTGTGTCTTCCTGGGCGACCGCACCAAAAAGTGATACCTGAGGCAATTGGGACTGGTTCCCTGCACGAAGGATGAAAGGCAACACTCTGCTCTCTTCGCTGCCCACCTATTTGGCCAAGCGTTCCAAAGTCCTCCCGGACTCCGGCCTAGCAGCTCCTGGGTGTAATGCAGACGGTCCCCACAGCTGAACCACTGCTGCGATGAGGAAACACTGTGTTTACAGTTCATACTGGGAACCCTTACCTGCCGTGTCTCTGTGGGAGCAGAAGGTCGACTTCAGAGGCAGCCAGACAAACGTACAGTTTGCCCTTTCAACGCTACCTGTGGTTTTGTGAGACACGCGGACACTGTTGCCTCTCCCCAGAAATTATATCCTCGAAGCCCTTCAGCCCATGCAGGAGCACCTGGGTGCCAACATTTTCTCCGGGAAGCGTCAGCGTGCAGGTTGCATCTCATTCTCGTGGTCAAAAACTACAGAGCACTGTGCTGGGTTCCATGCTGATATTGGTTACCTAAAGCCAGGAGCATTACTTTCCCAGTGGGAGAGCTGAAAGTGCGGCCCCAACGTGTGCTGAGAAACAGTGCGGTTGCTCGTGCTCTCTTCACCGTTAGAACGGCTTTGCGAAGGGCAAGGCAGTGTGACTGGAGAAACCCTCTCTTTTCTCCTCCGTGCAGGAGGCTTTCCTGGCGCCCCATGTCCCTAAAGGGAACACTCTACGGTTCCACAAGGACCAAAGGAAGGGTCAAGGATGCCATCCATGAATGGACTCGTGCAGAGTTTGGCCAGGACACCTTAAGCATGTAGTGCATGACAGTTAGCATGCCTTTCTGGAGGCTGCTGCTGCCTCAGCATATGCCTGGGAAGAACACTGGGTGGCGGAAGAGTTCTTGGGGCCCTGCGCATCTGTCCACTATAAAAGTGCCCCGGTTAATCTCTGTGAATGCAGAGTGAGCCGCAACAGCCTGTTCTCTTTGCCGGATAACTACATGGCCAAAACATTCAAAAGTGCCCCTGAGCAGAGCTGTAAAAGTTCGTACGTGGACCCTCAGGGCTCTCGGTGCGGAAGCTGAGGAGCAATAGGAAACACTGTGCGCAGTGTCCCTTCTGGATGTTCTTAACCTAGCAGCACTTTCTGGCTAGCCATGACTCGAAGTTAGAGGCAGTCTTGCAAACGGACCGTTTGCCCCTGAACACGGCTAGGCTTCTGGCAGGTTCAGGGCACCGCACACTGATCACGAAGTACAAACAACCAAGGTCCGGGGATAGCCTCCACAATGCTTGCCGGCAGGCAGCCTTTGCCCAGAAGCCTCAGGCAAAGCAGTGGCTTGACGCGAGTGTGCTGTTCAGGACTCCTAGGACTCCCGGTGGCTCACCACGTCGCATGGCAAAACACTGTGTCCCAGTGTGTCTTCCTGGGCGACCGCACCAAAAAGTGATACCTGAGGCAATTGGGACTGGTTCCCTGCACGAAGGATGAAAGGCAACACTCTGCTCTCTTCGCTGCCCACCTATTTGGCCAAGCGTTCCAAAGTCCTCCCGGACTCCGGCCTAGCAGCTCCTGGGTGTAATGCAGACGGTCCCCACAGCTGAACCACTGCTGCGATGAGGAAACACTGTGTTTACGGTTCATACTGGGAACCCTAACCTGCCGTGTCTCTGTGGGAGCAGAAGGTCGACTTCAGAGGCAGCCAGACAAACGTACAGTTTGCCCTTTCAACGCTACCTGTGGTTTCGTGAGACACGCGGACACTGTTGCCTCTCCCCAGAAATTATATCCTCGAAGCCCTTCAGCCCATGAAGGAGCACCTGGGTGCCAACATTTTCTCCGGGAAGCGCCAGGGTGCGGGTTGCATCTCTTTCTCGTGGTCAGAAACTACAGAGCACTGTGCTGGGTTCCATGCTGATATTGGTTACCTAAAGCCAGGAGCATTACTTTCCCAGTGGGAGAGCTGAAAGTGCGGCCCCAAAGTGTGTTGAGAAACAGTGCGGTTGCTCGTGCTCGCTTCACCGTTAGAACGGCTTTGCGAAGGGCAAGGCAGTGTGACTGGAGAAACCCTCTCTTTTCTCCTCCGTGCAGGAGGCTTTCCTGGCGCCCCATGTCCCTAAAGGGAACACTCTACGGTTCCACAAGGACCAGAGGATGGGTCAGGGATGCCCTCCATGAATGCACTAGTGCAGTGTTTGGCCAGGACACCTTAAGCATGTAGTGCATGACAGTTAGCATGCCTCTCTGGAGGCTGCTGCTGCCTCAGCATATGCCTTGGAAGAACACTGGGTGGCGGAAGTGTTCTTGGGGCCCTGCGCCTCTGTCCACTATAAAAGTACCCCGGCTCACCTCTGTGAATGCAGAGTGAGCCGCAACAGCCTGTTCTCTTTGCCGGATAACTACATGGCCAAAACATTCAAAAGTACCCCTGAGCAGAGCTGTAAAACTTCGTACGTGGACCCTCAGGGCTCTCGGTGCGGAAGCTGAGGAGCAATAGGAAACACTGTGCGCAGTGTCCCTTCTGGATGTTCTTAACCTAGCGGCACTTTCTGGCTAGCCATGACTCGACTTTAGTGGCCGTCTTGCAAACGGACCGTTTGCCCCTGAACACGGCTAGGCTTCTGGCAGGTTCAGGGCACCGCACACTGATCACGAAGTACAAACAACCAAGGTCCGGGGATAGCCTCGACAATGCTTGCCGGCAGGCAGCCTTTGCCCAGAAGCCTCAGTCAAAGCAGTGACTTGACGCGAGTGTGCTGTTCAGGACTCCTAGGACTCCTGGGGGCTCACCACGTCGCATGGCAAAACACTGTGTCCCAGTGTGTCTTCCTGGGCGACCGCACCAAAAAGTGATACCTGAGGCAATTGGGACTGGTTCCCTGCACGAAGGATGAAAGGCAACACTCTGCTCTCTTCGCTGCCCACCTATTTGGCCAAGCGTTCCAAAGTCCTCCCGGACTCCGGCCTAGCAGCTCCTGGGTGTAATGCAGACGGTCCCCACAGCTGAACCACTGCTGCGATGAGGAAACACTGTGTTTACGGTTCATACTGGGAACACTTACCTGCCGTGTCTCTGTGGGAGCAGAAGGTCGACTTCAGAGGCAGCCAGAAAAACGTACAGTTTGCCCTTTCAACGCTACCTGTGGTTTCGTGAGACACGCGGACACTGTTGCCTCTCCCCAGAAATTATATCCTCGAAGCCCTTCAGCCCATGCAGGAGCACCTGGGTGCCAACATTTTCTCCGGGAAGCGCCAGGGTGCGGGTTGCATCTCTTTCTCGTGGTCAGAAACTACAGAGCACTGTGCTGGGTTCCATGCTGATATTGGTTACCTAAAGCCAGGAGCATTACTTTCCCAGTGGGAGAGCTGAAAGTGCGGCCCCAAAGTGTGCTGAGAAACAGTGCGGTTGCTCGTGCTCGCTTCACCGTTAGAACGGCTTTGCGAAGGGCAAGGCAGTGTGACTGGAGAAACCCTCTCTTTTCTCCTCCGTGCAGGAGGCTTTCCTGGCGCCCCATGTCCCTAAAGGGAACACTCTACGGTTCCACAAGGACCAGAGGATGGGTCAGGGATGCCCTCCATGAATGCACTAGTGCAGAGTTTGGCCAGGACACCTTAAGCATGTAGTGCATGACAGTTAGCATGCCTTTCTGGAGGCTGCTGCTGCCTCAGCATATGCCTTGGAAGAACACTGGGTGGCGGAAGTGTTCTTGGGGCCCTGCGCATCTGTCCACTATAAAAGTACCCCGGCTCATCTCTGTGAATGCAGAGTGAGCCGCAACAGCCTGTTCTCTTTGCCGGATAACTACATGGCCAAAACATTCAAAAGTACCCCTGAGCAGAGCTGTAAAACTTCGTACGTGGACCCTCAGGGCTCTCGGTGCGGAAGCTGAGGAGCAATAGGAAACACTGTGCGCAGTGTCCCTTCTGGATGTTCTTAACCTAGCAGCACTTTCTGGCTAGCCATGACTCGACTTTAGTGGCCGTCTTGCAAACGGACCGTTTGCCCCTGAACACGGCTAGGCTTCTGGCAGGTTCAGGGCACCGCACACTGATCACGAAGTACAAACAACCAAGGTCCGGGGATAGCCTCCACAATGCTTGCCGGCAGGCAGCCTTTGCCCAGAAGCCTCAGTCAAAGCAGTGACTTGACGCGAGTGTGCTGTTCAGGACTCCTAGGACTCCTGGGGGCTCAGCACGTCGCATGGCAAAACACTGTGTCCCAGTGTGTCTTCCTGGGCGACCGCACCAAAAAGTGATACCTGAGGCAATTGGGACTGGTTCCCTGCACGAAGGATGAAAGGCAACACTCTGCTCTCTTCGCTGCCCACCTATTTGGCCAAGCGTTCCAAAGTCCTCCCGGACTCCGGCCTAGCAGCTCCTGGGTGTAATGCAGACGGTCCCCACAGCTGAACCACTGCTGCGATGAGGAAACACTGTGTTTACAGTTCATACTGGGAACCCTTACCTGCCGTGTCTCTGTGGGAGCAGAAGGTCGACTTCAGAGGCAGCCAGACAAACGTACAGTTTGCCCTTTCAACGCTACCTGTGGTTTTGTGAGACACGCGGACACTGTTGCCTCTCCCCAGAAATTATATCCTCGAAGCCCTTCAGCCCATGCAGGAGCACCTGGGTGCCAACATTTTCTCCGGGAAGCGTCAGCGTGCAGGTTGCATCTCATTCTCGTGGTCAAAAACTACAGAGCACTGTGCTGGGTTCCATGCTGATATTGGTTACCTAAAGCCAGGAGCATTACTTTCCCAGTGGGAGAGCTGAAAGTGCGGCCCCAACGTGTGCTGAGAAACAGTGCGGATGCTCGTGCTCTCTTCACCGTTAGAACGGCTTTGCGAAGGGCAAGGCAGTGTGACTGGAGAAACCCTCTCTTTTCTCCTCCGTGCAGGAGGCTTTCCTGGCGCCCCATGTCCCTAAAGGGAACACTCTACGGTTCCACAAGGACCAAAGGAAGGGTCAAGGATGCCATCCATGAATGGACTCGTGCAGAGTTTGGCCAGGACACCTTAAGCATGTAGTGCATGACAGTTAGCATGCCTTTCTGGAGGCTGCTGCTGCCTCAGCATATGCCTGGGAAGAACACTGGGTGGCAGAAGAGTTCTTGGGGCCCTGCGCATCTGTCCACTATAAAAGTGCCCCGGTTAATCTCTGTGAATGCAGAGTGAGCCGCAACAGCCTGTTCTCTTTGCCGGATAACTACATGGCCAAAACATTCAAAAGTGCCCCTGAGCAGAGCTGTAAAAGTTCGTACGTGGACCCTCAGGGCTCTCGGTGCGGAAGCTGAGGAGCAATAGGAAACACTGTGCGCAGTGTCCCTTCTGGATGTTCTTAACCTAGCAGCACTTTCTGGCTAGCCATGACTCGAAGTTAGAGGCAGTCTTGCAAACGGACCGTTTGCCCCTGAACACGGCTAGGCTTCTGGCAGGTTCAGGGCACCGCACACTGATCACGAAGTACAAACAACCAAGGTCCGGGGATAGCCTCCACAATGCTTGCCGGCAGGCAGCCTTTGCCCAGAAGCCTCAGGCAAAGCAGTGGCTTGACGCGAGTGTGCTGTTCAGGACTCCTAGGACTCCCGGTGGCTCACCACGTCGCATGGCAAAACACTGTGTCCCAGTGTGTCTTCCTGGGCGACCGCACCAAAAAGTGATACCTGAGGCAATTGGGACTGGTTCCCTGCACGAAGGATGAAAGGCAACACTCTGCTCTCTTCGCTGCCCACCTATTTGGCCAAGCGTTCCAAAGTCCTCCCGGACTCCGGCCTAGCAGCTCCTGGGTGTAATGCAGACGGTCCCCACAGCTGAACCACTGCTGCGATGAGGAAACACTGTGTTTACGGTTCATACTGGGAACCCTAACCTGCCGTGTCTCTGTGGGAGCAGAAGGTCGACTTCAGAGGCAGCCAGACAAACGTACAGTTTGCCCTTTCAACGCTACCTGTGGTTTCGTGAGACACGCGGACACTGTTGCCTCTCCCCAGAAATTATATCCTCGAAGCCCTTCAGCCCATGAAGGAGCACCTGGGTGCCAACATTTTCTCCGGGAAGCGCCAGGGTGCGGGTTGCATCTCTTTCTCGTGGTCAGAAACTACAGAGCACTGTGCTGGGTTCCATGCTGATATTGGTTACCTAAAGCCAGGAGCATTACTTTCCCAGTGGGAGAGCTGAAAGTGCGGCCCCAAAGTGTGTTGAGAAACAGTGCGGTTGCTCGTGCTCGCTTCACCGTTAGAACGGCTTTGCGAAGGGCAAGGCAGTGTGACTGGAGAAACCCTCTCTTTTCTCCTCCGTGCAGGAGGCTTTCCTGGCGCCCCATGTCCCTAAAGGGAACACTCTACGGTTCCACAAGGACCAGAGGATGGGTCAGGGATGCCCTCCATGAATGCACTAGTGCAGTGTTTGGCCAGGACACCTTAAGCATGTAGTGCATGACAGTTAGCATGCCTCTCTGGAGGCTGCTGCTGCCTCAGCATATGCCTTGGAAGAACACTGGGTGGCGGAAGTGTTCTTGGGGCCCTGCGCCTCTGTCCACTATAAAAGTACCCCGGCTCACCTCTGTGAATGCAGAGTGAGCCGCAACAGCCTGTTCTCTTTGCCGGATAACTACATGGCCAAAACATTCAAAAGTACCCCTGAGCAGAGCTGTAAAACTTCGTACGTGGACCCTCAGGGCTCTCGGTGCGGAAGCTGAGGAGCAATAGGAAACACTGTGCGCAGTGTCCCTTCTGGATGTTCTTAACCTAGCGGCACTTTCTGGCTAGCCATGACTCGACTTTAGTGGCCGTCTTGCAAACGGACCGTTTGCCCCTGAACACGGCTAGGCTTCTGGCAGGTTCAGGGCACCGCACACTGATCACGAAGTACAAACAACCAAGGTCCGGGGATAGCCTCGACAATGCTTGCCGGCAGGCAGCCTTTGCCCAGAAGCCTCAGTCAAAGCAGTGACTTGACGCGAGTGTGCTGTTCAGGACTCCTAGGACTCCTGGGGGCTCACCACGTCGCATGGCAAAACACTGTGTCCCAGTGTGTCTTCCTGGGCGACCGCACCAAAAAGTGATACCTGAGGCAATTGGGACTGGTTCCCTGCACGAAGGATGAAAGGCAACACTCTGCTCTCTTCGCTGCCCACCTATTTGGCCAAGCGTTCCAAAGTCCTCCCGGACTCCGGCCTAGCAGCTCCTGGGTGTAATGCAGACGGTCCCCACAGCTGAACCACTGCTGCGATGAGGAAACACTGTGTTTACGGTTCATACTGGGAACACTTACCTGCCGTGTCTCTGTGGGAGCAGAAGGTCGACTTCAGAGGCAGCCAGAAAAACGTACAGTTTGCCCTTTCAACGCTACCTGTGGTTTCGTGAGACACGCGGACACTGTTGCCTCTCCCCAGAAATTATATCCTCGAAGCCCTTCAGCCCATGCAGGAGCACCTGGGTGCCAACATTTTCTCCGGGAAGCGCCAGGGTGCGGGTTGCATCTCTTTCTCGTGGTCAGAAACTACAGAGCACTGTGCTGGGTTCCATGCTGATATTGGTTACCTAAAGCCAGGAGCATTACTTTCCCAGTGGGAGAGCTGAAAGTGCGGCCCCAAAGTGTGCTGAGAAACAGTGCGGTTGCTCGTGCTCGCTTCACCGTTAGAACGGCTTTGCGAAGGGCAAGGCAGTGTGACTGGAGAAACCCTCTCTTTTCTCCTCCGTGCAGGAGGCTTTCCTGGCGCCCCATGTCCCTAAAGGGAACACTCTACGGTTCCACAAGGACCAGAGGATGGGTCAGGGATGCCCTCCATGAATGCACTAGTGCAGAGTTTGGCCAGGACACCTTAAGCATGTAGTGCATGACAGTTAGCATGCCTTTCTGGAGGCTGCTGCTGCCTCAGCATATGCCTTGGAAGAACACTGGGTGGCGGAAGTGTTCTTGGGGCCCTGCGCCTCTGTCCACTATAAAAGTACCCCGGCTCATCTCTGTGAATGCAGAGTGAGCCGCAACAGCCTGTTCTCTTTGCCGGATAACTACATGGCCAAAACATTCAAAAGTACCCCTGAGCAGAGCTGTAAAACTTCGTACGTGGACCCTCAGGGCTCTCGGTGCGGAAGCTGAGGAGCAATAGGAAACACTGTGCGCAGTGTCCCTTCTGGATGTTCTTAACCTAGCAGCACTTTCTGGCTAGCCATGACTCGACTTTAGTGGCCGTCTTGCAAACGGACCGTTTGCCCCTGAACACGGCTAGGCTTCTGGCAGGTTCAGGGCACCGCACACTGATCACGAAGTACAAACAACCAAGGTCCGGGGATAGCCTCCACAATGCTTGCCGGCAGGCAGCCTTTGCCCAGAAGCCTCAGTCAAAGCAGTGACTTGACGCGAGTGTGCTGTTCAGGACTCCTAGGACTCCTGGGGGCTCAGCACGTCGCATGGCAAAACACTGTGTCCCAGTGTGTCTTCCTGGGCGACCGCACCAAAAAGTGATACCTGAGGCAATTGGGACTGGTTCCCTGCACGAAGGATGAAAGGCAACACTCTGCTCTCTTCGCTGCCCACCTATTTGGCCAAGCGTTCCAAAGTCCTCCCGGACTCCGGCCTAGCAGCTCCTGGGTGTAATGCAGACGGTCCCCACAGCTGAACCACTGCTGCGATGAGGAAACACTGTGTTTACAGTTCATACTGGGAACCCTAACCTGCCGTGTCTCTGTGGGAGCAGAAGGTCGACTTCAGAGGCAGCCAGACAAACGTACAGTTTGCCCTTTCAACGCTACCTGTGGTTTTGTGAGACACGCGGACACTGTTGCCTCTCCCCAGAAATTATATCCTCGAAGCCCTTCAGCCCATGCAGGAGCACCTGGGTGCCAACATTTTCTCCGGGAAGCGTCAGCGTGCAGGTTGCATCTCATTCTCGTGGTCAAAAACTACAGAGCACTGTGCTGGGTTCCATGCTGATATTGGTTACCTAAAGCCAGGAGCATTACTTTCCCAGTGGGAGAGCTGAAAGTGCGGCCCCAACGTGTGCTGAGAAACAGTGCGGTTGCTCGTGCTCTCTTCACCGTTAGAACGGCTTTGCGAAGGGCAAGGCAGTGTGACTGGAGAAACCCTCTCTTTTCTCCTCCGTGCAGGAGGCTTTCCTGGCGCCCCATGTCCCTAAAGGGAACACTCTACGGTTCCACAAGGACCAAAGGAAGGGTCAAGGATGCCATCCATGAATGGACTCGTGCAGAGTTTGGCCAGGACACCTTAAGCATGTAGTGCATGACAGTTAGCATGCCTTTCTGGAGGCTGCTGCTGCCTCAGCATATGCCTGGGAAGAACACTGGGTGGCGGAAGAGTTCTTGGGGCCCTGCGCATCTGTCCACTATAAAAGTGCCCCGGTTAATCTCTGTGAATGCAGAGTGAGCCGCAACAGCCTGTTCTCTTTGCCGGATAACTACATGGCCAAAACATTCAAAAGTGCCCCTGAGCAGAGCTGTAAAAGTTCGTACGTGGACCCTCAGGGCTCTCGGTGCGGAAGCTGAGGAGCAATAGGAAACACTGTGCGCAGTGTCCCTTCTGGATGTTCTTAACCTAGCAGCACTTTCTGGCTAGCCATGACTCGAAGTTAGAGGCAGTCTTGCAAACGGACCGTTTGCCCCTGAACACGGCTAGGCTTCTGGCAGGTTCAGGGCACCGCACACTGATCACGAAGTACAAACAACCAAGGTCCGGGGATAGCCTCCACAATGCTTGCCGGCAGGCAGCCTTTGCCCAGAAGCCTCAGGCAAAGCAGTGGCTTGACGCGAGTGTGCTGTTCAGGACTCCTAGGACTCCCGGTGGCTCACCACGTCGCATGGCAAAACACTGTGTCCCAGTGTGTCTTCCTGGGCGACCGCACCAAAAAGTGATACCTGAGGCAATTGGGACTGGTTCCCTGCACGAAGGATGAAAGGCAACACTCTGCTCTCTTCGCTGCCCACCTATTTGGCCAAGCGTTCCAAAGTCCTCCCGGACTCCGGCCTAGCAGCTCCTGGGTGTAATGCAGACGGTCCCCACAGCTGAACCACTGCTGCGATGAGGAAACACTGTGTTTACGGTTCATACTGGGAACCCTAACCTGCCGTGTCTCTGTGGGAGCAGAAGGTCGACTTCAGAGGCAGCCAGACAAACGTACAGTTTGCCCTTTCAACGCTACCTGTGGTTTCGTGAGACACGCGGACACTGTTGCCTCTCCCCAGAAATTATATCCTCGAAGCCCTTCAGCCCATGAAGGAGCACCTGGGTGCCAACATTTTCTCCGGGAAGCGCCAGGGTGCGGGTTGCATCTCTTTCTCGTGGTCAGAAACTACAGAGCACTGTGCTGGGTTCCATGCTGATATTGGTTACCTAAAGCCAGGAGCATTACTTTCCCAGTGGGAGAGCTGAAAGTGCGGCCCCAAAGTGTGTTGAGAAACAGTGCGGTTGCTCGTGCTCGCTTCACCGTTAGAACGGCTTTGCGAAGGGCAAGGCAGTGTGACTGGAGAAACCCTCTCTTTTCTCCTCCGTGCAGGAGGCTTTCCTGGCGCCCCATGTCCCTAAAGGGAACACTCTACGGTTCCACAAGGACCAGAGGATGGGTCAGGGATGCCCTCCATGAATGCACTAGTGCAGTGTTTGGCCAGGACACCTTAAGCATGTAGTGCATGACAGTTAGCATGCCTCTCTGGAGGCTGCTGCTGCCTCAGCATATGCCTTGGAAGAACACTGGGTGGCGGAAGTGTTCTTGGGGCCCTGCGCCTCTGTCCACTATAAAAGTACCCCGGCTCACCTCTGTGAATGCAGAGTGAGCCGCAACAGCCTGTTCTCTTTGCCGGATAACTACATGGCCAAAACATTCAAAAGTACCCCTGAGCAGAGCTGTAAAACTTCGTACGTGGACCCTCAGGGCTCTCGGTGCGGAAGCTGAGGAGCAATAGGAAACACTGTGCGCAGTGTCCCTTCTGGATGTTCTTAACCTAGCGGCACTTTCTGGCTAGCCATGACTCGACTTTAGTGGCCGTCTTGCAAACGGACCGTTTGCCCCTGAACACGGCTAGGCTTCTGGCAGGTTCAGGGCACCGCACACTGATCACGAAGTACAAACAACCAAGGTCCGGGGATAGCCTCGACAATGCTTGCCGGCAGGCAGCCTTTGCCCAGAAGCCTCAGTCAAAGCAGTGACTTGACGCGAGTGTGCTGTTCAGGACTCCTAGGACTCCTGGGGGCTCACCACGTCGCATGGCAAAACACTGTGTCCCAGTGTGTCTTCCTGGGCGACCGCACCAAAAAGTGATACCTGAGGCAATTGGGACTGGTTCCCTGCACGAAGGATGAAAGGCAACACTCTGCTCTCTTCGCTGCCCACCTATTTGGCCAAGCGTTCCAAAGTCCTCCCGGACTCCGGCCTAGCAGCTCCTGGGTGTAATGCAGACGGTCCCCACAGCTGAACCACTGCTGCGATGAGGAAACACTGTGTTTACGGTTCATACTGGGAACCCTTACCTGCCGTGTCTCTGTGGGAGCAGAAGGTCGACTTCAGAGGCAGCCAGAAAAACGTACAGTTTGCCCTTTCAACGCTACCTGTGGTTTCGTGAGACACGCGGACACTGTTGCCTCTCCCCAGAAATTATATCCTCGAAGCCCTTCAGCCCATGCAGGAGCACCTGGGTGCCAACATTTTCTCCGGGAAGCGCCAGGGTGCGGGTTGCATCTCTTTCTCATGGTCAGAAACTACAGAGCACTGTGCTGGGTTCCATGCTGATATTGGTTACCTAAAGCCAGGAGCATTACTTTCCCAGTGGGAGAGCTGAAAGTGCGGCCCCAAAGTGTGCTGAGAAACAGTGCGGTTGCTCGTGCTCGCTTCACCGTTAGAACGGCTTTGCGAAGGGCAAGGCAGTGTGACTGGAGAAACCCTCTCTTTTCTCCTCCGTGCAGGAGGCTTTCCTGGCGCCCCATGTCCCTAAAGGGAACACTCTACGGTTCCACAAGGACCAGAGGATGGGTCAGGGATGCCCTCCATGAATGCACTAGTGCAGAGTTTGGCCAGGACACCTTAAGCATGTAGTGCATGACAGTTAGCATGCCTTTCTGGAGGCTGCTGCTGCCTCAGCATATGCCTTGGAAGAACACTGGGTGGCGGAAGTGTTCTTGGGGCCCTGCGCCTCTGTCCACTATAAAAGTACCCCGGCTCATCTCTGTGAATGCAGAGTGAGCCGCAACAGCCTGTTCTCTTTGCCGGATAACTACATGGCCAAAACATTCAAAAGTACCCCTGAGCAGAGCTGTAAAACTTCGTACGTGGACCCTCAGGGCTCTCGGTGCGGAAGCTGAGGAGCAATAGGAAACACTGTGCGCAGTGTCCCTTCTGGATGTTCTTAACCTAGCAGCACTTTCTGGCTAGCCATGACTCGACTTTAGTGGCCGTCTTGCAAACGGACCGTTTGCCCCTGAACACGGCTAGGCTTCTGGCAGGTTCAGGGCACCGCACACTGATCACGAAGTACAAACAACCAAGGTCCGGGGATAGCCTCCACAATGCTTGCCGGCAGGCAGCCTTTGCCCAGAAGCCTCAGTCAAAGCAGTGACTTGACGCGAGTGTGCTGTTCAGGACTCCTAGGACTCCTGGGGGCTCAGCACGTCGCATGGCAAAACACTGTGTCCCAGTGTGTCTTCCTGGGCGACCGCACCAAAAAGTGATACCTGAGGCAATTGGGACTGGTTCCCTGCACGAAGGATGAAAGGCAACACTCTGCTCTCTTCGCTGCCCACCTATTTGGCCAAGCGTTCCAAAGTCCTCCCGGACTCCGGCCTAGCAGCTCCTGGGTGTAATGCAGACGGTCCCCACAGCTGAACCACTGCTGCGATGAGGAAACACTGTGTTTACAGTTCATACTGGGAACCCTTACCTGCCGTGTCTCTGTGGGAGCAGAAGGTCGACTTCAGAGGCAGCCAGACAAACGTACAGTTTGCCCTTTCAACGCTACCTGTGGTTTCGTGAGACACGCGGACACTGTTGCCTCTCCCCAGAAATTATGTCCTCGAAGCCCTTCAGCCCATGCAGGAGCACCTGGGTGCCAACATTTTCTACGGGAGGCGTCAGCGTGCGGGTTGCATCTGATACTCGTGGTCAAAAACTACAGAGCACTGTGCTGGGTTCCATGCTGATATTGGTTACCTAAAGCCAGGAGCATTACTTTCCCAGTGGGAGAGCTGAAAGTGCGGCCCCAAAGTGTGCTGAGAAACAATGCGGTTGCTCGTGCTCGCTTCACCGTTAGAACGGCTTTGCGAAGGGCAAGGCAGTGTGACTGGAGATACCCTCTCTTTTCTCCTCCGTGCAGGAGGCTTTCCTGGCGCCCCATGTCCCTAAAGGGAACACTCTACGGTTCCACAAGGACCAGAGGATGGGTCAGGGATGCCCTCCATGAATGCACTAGTGCAGAGTTTGGCCAGGACACCTTAAGCATGTAGTGCATGACAGTTAGCATGCCTTTCTGGAGGCTGCTGCTGCCTCAGCATATGCCTTGGAAGAACACTGGGTGGCGGAAGTGTTCTTGGGGCCCTGCGCCTCTGTCCACTATAAAAGTACCCCGGCTCACCTCTGTGAATGCAGAGTGAGCGGCAACAGCCTGTTCTCTTTGCCGGATAACTACATGGCCAAAACATTCAAAAGTACCCCTGAGCAGAGCTGTAAAACTTCGTACGTGGACCCTCAGGGCTCTCGGTGCGGAAGCTGAGGAGCAATAGGAAACACTGTACGCAGTGTCCCTTCTGGATGTTCTTAACCTAGCAGCACTTTCTGGCTAGCCATGACTCGACTTTAGTGGCCGTCTTGCAAACGGACCGTTTGCCCCTGAACACGGCTAGGCTTCTGGCAGGTTCAGGGCACCGCACACTGATCACGAAGTACAAACAACCAAGGTCCGGGGATAGCCTCCACAATGCTTGCCGGCAGGCAGCCTTTGCCCAGAAGCCTCAGTCAAAGCAGTGACTTGACGCGAGTGTGCTGTTCAGGACTCCTAGGACTCCTGGGGGCTCACCACGTCGCATGGCAAAACACTGTGTCCCATTGTGTCTTCCTGGGCGACCGCACCAAAAAGTGATACCTGAGGCAATTGGGACTGGTTCCCTGCACGAAGGATGAAAGGCAACACTCTGCTCTCTTCGCTGCCCACCTATTTGGCCAAGCGTTCCAAAGTCCTCCCGGACTCCGGCCTAGCAGCTCCTGGGTGTAATGCAGACGGTCCCCACAGCTGAACCACAGCTGCGATGAGGAAACACTGTGTTTACAGTTCATACTGGGAACCCTTACCTGCCGTGTCTCTGTGGGAGCAGAAGGTCGACTTCAGAGGCAGCCAGACAAACGTACAGTTTGCCCTTTCAACGCTACCTGTGGTTTTGTGAGACACGCGGACACTGTTGCCTCTCCCCAGAAATTATATCCTCGAAGCCCTTCAGCCCATGCAGGAGCACCTGGGTGCCAACATTTTCTCCGGGAAGCGTCAGCGTGCGGGTTGCATCTCATTCTCGTGGTCAAAAACTACAGAGCACTGTGCTGGGTTCCATGCTGATATTGGTTACCTAAAGCCAGGAGCATTACTTTCCCAGTGGGAGAGCTGAAAGTGCGGCCCCAAAGTGTGCTGAGAAACAGTGCGGTTGCTCGTGCTCTCTTCACCGTTAGAACGGCATTGCGAAGGGCAAGGCAGTGTGACTGGAGAAAACCTCTCTTTTCTCCTCCGTGCAGGAGGCTTTCCTGGTGACCCATGTCCCTAAAGGGAACACTCTACGGTTCCACAAGGACCAGAGGATGGGTCAGGGATGCCCTCCATGAATGCACTAGTGCAGAGTTTGGCCAGGACACCTTAAGCATGTAGTGCATGACAGTTAGCATGCCTTTCTGGAGGCTGCTGCTGCCTCAGCATATGCCTGGGAAGAACACTGGGTGGCGGAAGTGTTCTTGGGGCCCTGCGCCTCTGTCCACTATAAAAGTACCCCGGCTCATCTCTGTGAATGCAGAGTGAGCGGCAACAGCCTGTTCTCTTTGTCGGATAACTACAGGGCCAAAACATTCAAAAGTACCCCTGAGCAGAGCTGTAAAACTTCGTACGTGGACCCTCAGGGCTCTCGGTGCGGAAGCTGAGGAGCAATAGGAAACACTGTGCGCAGTGTCCCTTCTGGGTGTTCTTAACCTAGCGGCACTTTCTGGCTAGCCATGACTCGACTTTAGTGGCCGTCTTGCAAACGGACCGTTTGCCCCTGAACACGGCTAGGCTTCTGGCAGGTTCAGGGCACCGCACACTGATCACGAAGTACAAACAACCAAGGTCCGGGGATAGCCTCCACAATGCTTGCCGGCAGGCAGCCTTTGCCCAGAAGCCTCAGTCAAAGCAGTGACTTGACGCGAGTGTGCTGTTCAGGACTCCTAGGACTCCTGGGGGCTCACCACGTCGCATGGCAAAACACTGTGTCCCAGTGTGTCTTCCTGGGCGACCGCACCAAAAAGTGATACCTGAGGCAATTCGGACTGGTTCCCTGCACGAAGGATGAAAGGCAACACTCTGCTCTCTTCGCTGCCCACCTATTTGGCCAAGCGTTCCAAAGTCCTCCCGGACTCCGGCCTAGCAGCTCCTGGGTGTAATGCAGACGGTCCCCACAGCTGAACCACTGCTGCGATGAGGAAACACTGTGTTTACAGTTCATACTGGGAACCCTAACCTGCCATGTCTCTGTGGGAGCAGAAGGTCGACTTCAGAGGCAGCCAGACAAACGTACAGTTTGCCCTTTCAACGCTACCTGTGGTTTCGTGAGACACGCGGACACTGTTGCCTCTCCCCAGAAATTATGTCCTCGAAGCCCTTCAGCCCATGCAGGAGCACCTGGGTGCCAACATTTTCTACGGGAGGCGTCAGCGTGCGGGTTGCATCTGATACTCGTGGTCAAAAACTACAGAGCACTGTCCTGGGTTCCATGCTGATATTGGTTACCTAAAGCCAGGAGCATTACTTTCCCAGTGGGAGAGCTGAAAGTGCGGCCCCAAAGTGTGCTGAGAAACAATGCGGTTGCTCGTGCTCGCTTCACCGTTAGAACGGCTTTGCGAAGGGCAAGGCAGTGTGACTGGAGATACCCTCTCTTTTCTCCTCCGTGCAGGAGGCTTTCCTGGCGCCCCATGTCCCTAAAGGGAACACTCTACGGTTCCACAAGGACCAGAGGATGGGTCAGGGATGCCCTCCATGAATGCACTAGTGCAGAGTTTGGCCAGGACACCTTAAGCATGTAGTGCATGACAGTTAGCATGCCTTTCTGGAGGCTGCTGCTGCCTCAGCATATGCCTTGGAAGAACACTGGGTGGCGGAAGTGTTCTTGGGGCCCTGCGCCTCTGTCCACTATAAAAGTACCCCGGCTCACCTCTGTGAATGCAGAGTGAGCCGCAACAGCCTGTTCTCTTTGCCGGATAACTACATGGCCAAAACATTCAAAAGTAGCCCTGAGCAGAGCTGTAAAACTTCGTACGTGGACCCTCAGGGCTCTCGGTGCGGAAGCTGAGGAGCAATAGGAAACACTGTACGCAGTGTCCCTTCTGGATGTTCTTAACCTAGCAGCACTTTCTGGCTAGCCATGACTCGACTTTAGTGGCCGTCTTGCAAACGGACCGTTTGCCCCTGAACACGGCTAGGCTTCTGGCAGGTTCAGGGCACCGCACACTGATCACGAAGTACAAACAACCAAGGTCCGGGGATAGCCTCCACAATGCTTGCCGGCAGGCAGCCTTTGCCCAGAAGCCTCAGTCAAAGCAGTGACTTGACGCGAGTGTGCTGTTCAGGACTCCTAGGACTCCTGGGGGCTCACCACGTCGCATGGCAAAACACTGTGTCCCATTGTGTCTTCCTGGGCGACCGCACCAAAAAGTGATACCTGAGGCAATTGGGACTGGTTCCCTGCACGAAGGATGAAAGGCAACACTCTGCTCTCTTCGCTGCCCACCTATTTGGCCAAGCGTTCCAAAGTCCTCCCGGACTCCGGCCTAGCAGCTCCTGGGTGTAATGCAGACGGTCCCCACAGCTGAACCACAGCTGCGATGAGGAAACACTGTGTTTACAGTTCATACTGGGAACCCTTACCTGCCGTGTCTCTGTGGGAGCAGAAGGTCGACTTCAGAGGCAGCCAGACAAACGTACAGTTTGCCCTTTCAACGCTACCTGTGGTTTTGTGAGACACGCGGACACTGTTGCCTCTCCCCAGAAATTATATCCTCGAAGCCCTTCAGCCCATGCAGGAGCACCTGGGTGCCAACATTTTCTCCGGGAAGCGTCAGCGTGCGGGTTGCATCTCATTCTCGTGGTCAAAAACTACAGAGCACTGTGCTGGGTTCCATGCTGATATTGGTTACCTAAAGCCAGGAGCATTACTTTCCCAGTGGGAGAGCTGAAAGTGCGGCCCCAAAGTGTGCTGAGAAACAGTGCGGTTGCTCGTGCTCTCTTCACCGTTAGAACGGCATTGCGAAGGGCAAGGCAGTGTGACTGGAGAAAACCTCTCTTTTCTCCTCCGTGCAGGAGGCTTTCCTGGTGACCCATGTCCCTAAAGGGAACACTCTACGGTTCCACAAGGACCAGAGGATGGGTCAGGGATGCCCTCCATGAATGCACTAGTGCAGAGTTTGGCCAGGACACCTTAAGCATGTAGTGCATGACAGTTAGCATGCCTTTCTGGAGGCTGCTGCTGCCTCAGCATATGCCTGGGAAGAACACTGGGTGGCGGAAGTGTTCTTGGGGCCCTGCGCCTCTGTCCACTATAAAAGTACCCCGGCTCATCTCTGTGAATGCAGAGTGAGCGGCAACAGCCTGTTCTCTTTGTCGGATAACTACATGGCCAAAACATTCAAAAGTACCCCTGAGCAGAGCTGTAAAACTTCGTACGTGGACCCTCAGGGCTCTCGGTGCGGAAGCTGAGGAGCAATAGGAAACACTGTGCGCAGTGTCCCTTCTGGGTGTTCTTAACCTAGCGGCACTTTCTGGCTAGCCATGACTCGACTTTAGTGGCCGTCTTGCAAACGGACCGTTTGCCCCTGAACACGGCTAGGCTTCTGGCAGGTTCAGGGCACCGCACACTGATCACGAAGTACAAACAACCAAGGTCCGGGGATAGCCTCCACAATGCTTGCCGGCAGGCAGCCTTTGCCCAGAAGCCTCAGTCAAAGCAGTGACTTGACGCGAGTGTGCTGTTCAGGACTCCTAGGACTCCTGGGGGCTCACCACGTCGCATGGCAAAACACTGTGTCCCAGTGTGTCTTCCTGGGCGACCGCACCAAAAAGTGATACCTGAGGCAATTCGGACTGGTTCCCTGCACGAAGGATGAAAGGCAACACTCTGCTCTCTTCGCTGCCCACCTATTTGGCCAAGCGTTCCAAAGTCCTCCCGGACTCCGGCCTAGCAGCTCCTGGGTGTAATGCAGACGGTCCCCACAGCTGAACCACTGCTGCGATGAGGAAACACTGTGTTTACAGTTCATACTGGGAACCCTAACCTGCCATGTCTCTGTGGGAGCAGAAGGTCGACTTCAGAGGCAGCCAGACAAACGTACAGTTTGCCCTTTCAACGCTACCTGTGGTTTCGTGAGACACGCGGACACTGTTGCCTCTCCCCAGAAATTATGTCCTCGAAGCCCTTCAGCCCATGCAGGAGCACCTGGGTGCCAACATTTTCTACGGGAGGCGTCAGCGTGCGGGTTGCATCTGATACTCGTGGTCAAAAACTACAGAGCACTGTCCTGGGTTCCATGCTGATATTGGTTACCTAAAGCCAGGAGCATTACTTTCCCAGTGGGAGAGCTGAAAGTGCGGCCCCAAAGTGTGCTGAGAAACAATGCGGTTGCTCGTGCTCGCTTCACCGTTAGAACGGCTTTGCGAAGGGCAAGGCAGTGTGACTGGAGATACCCTCTCTTTTCTCCTCCGTGCAGGAGGCTTTCCTGGCGCCCCATGTCCCTAAAGGGAACACTCTACGGTTCCACAAGGACCAGAGGATGGGTCAGGGATGCCCTCCATGAATGCACTAGTGCAGAGTTTGGCCAGGACACCTTAAGCATGTAGTGCATGACAGTTAGCATGCCTTTCTGGAGGCTGCTGCTGCCTCAGCATATGCCTTGGAAGAACACTGGGTGGCGGAAGTGTTCTTGGGGCCCTGCGCCTCTGTCCACTATAAAAGTACCCCGGCTCACCTCTGTGAATGCAGAGTGAGCCGCAACAGCCTGTTCTCTTTGCCGGATAACTACATGGCCAAAACATTCAAAAGTACCCCTGAGCAGAGCTGTAAAACTTCGTACGTGGACCCTCAGGGCTCTCGGTGCGGAAGCTGAGGAGCAATAGGAAACACTGTACGCAGTGTCCCTTCTGGATGTTCTTAACCTAGCAGCACTTTCTGGCTAGCCATGACTCGACTTTAGTGGCCGTCTTGCAAACGGACCGTTTGCCCCTGAACACGGCTAGGCTTCTGGCAGGTTCAGGGCACCGCACACTGATCACGAAGTACAAACAACCAAGGTCCGGGGATAGCCTCCACAATGCTTGCCGGCAGGCAGCCTTTGCCCAGAAGCCTCAGTCAAAGCAGTGACTTGACGCGAGTGTGCTGTTCAGGACTCCTAGGACTCCTGGGGGCTCACCACGTCGCATGGCAAAACACTGTGTCCCAGTGTGTCTTCCTGGGCGACCGCACCAAAAAGTGATACCTGAGGCAATTGGGACTGGTTCCCTGCACGAAGGATGAAAGGCAACACTCTGCTCTCTTCGCTGCCCACCTATTTGGCCAAGCGTTCCAAAGTCCTCCCGGACTCCGGCCTAGCAGCTCCTGGGTGTAATGCAGACGGTCCCCACAGCTGAACCACTGCTGCGATGAGGAAACACTGTGTTTACAGTTCATACTGGGAACCCTTACCTGCCGTGTCTCTGTGGGAGCAGAAGGTCGACTTCAGAGGCAGCCAGACAAACGTACACTTTGCCCTTTCAACGCTACCTGTGGTTTCGTGAGACACGCGGACACTGTTGCCTCTCCCCAGAAATTATGTCCTCGAAGCCCTTCAGCCCATGCAGGAGCACCTGGGTGCCAACATTTTCTACGGGAGGCGTCAGCGTGCGGGTTGCATCTCATTCTCGTGGTCAAAAACTACAGAGCACTGTGCTGGGTTCCATGCTGATATTGGTTACCTAAAGCCAGGAGCATTACTTTCCCAGTGGGAGAGCTGAAAGTGCGGCCCCAAAGTGTGCTGAGAAACAGTGCGGTTGCTCGTGCTCTCTTCACCGTTAGAACGGCATTGCGAAGGGCAAGGCAGTGTGACTGGAGAAAACCTCTCTTTTCTCCTCCGTGCAGGAGGCTTTCCTGGTGACCCATGTCCCTAAAGGGAACACTCTACGGTTCCACAAGGACCAGAGGATGGGTCAGGGATGCCCTCCATGAATGCACTAGTGCAGAGTTTGGCCAGGACACCTTAAGCATGTAGTGCATGACAGTTAGCATGCCTTTCTGGAGGCTGCTGCTGCCTCAGCATATGCCTGGGAAGAACACTGGGTGGCGGAAGTGTTCTTGGGGCCCTGCGCCTCTGTCCACTATAAAAGTACCCCGGCTCATCTCTGTGAATGCAGAGTGAGCGGCAACAGCCTGTTCTCTTTGTCGGATAACTACAGGGCCAAAACATTCAAAAGTACCCCTGAGCAGAGCTGTAAAACTTCGTACGTGGACCCTCAGGGCTCTCGGTGCGGAAGCTGAGGAGCAATAGGAAACACTGTGCGCAGTGTCCCTTCTGGGTGTTCTTAACCTAGCGGCACTTTCTGGCTAGCCATGACTCGACTTTAGTGGCCGTCTTGCAAACGGACCGTTTGCCCCTGAACACGGCTAGGCTTCTGGCAGGTTCAGGGCACCGCACACTGATCACGAAGTACAAACAACCAAGGTCCGGGGATAGCCTCCACAATGCTTGCCGGCAGGCAGCCTTTGCCCAGAAGCCTCAGTCAAAGCAGTGACTTGACGCGAGTGTGCTGTTCAGGACTCCTAGGACTCCTGGGGGCTCACCACGTCGCATGGCAAAACACTGTGTCCCAGTGTGTCTTCCTGGGCGACCGCACCAAAAAGTGATACCTGAGGCAATTGGGACTGGTTCCCTGCACGAAGGATGAAAGGCAACACTCTGCTCTCTTCGCTGCCCACCTATTTGGCCAAGCGTTCCAAAGTCCTCCCGGACTCCGGCCTAGCAGCTCCTGGGTGTAATGCAGACGGTCCCCACAGCTGAACCACTGCTGCGATGAGGAAACACTGTGTTTACAGTTCATACTGGGAACCCTAACCTGCCATGTCTCTGTGGGAGCAGAAGGTCGACTTCAGAGGCAGCCAGACAAACGTACAGTTTGCCCTTTCAACGCTACCTGTGGTTTCGTGAGACACGCGGACACTGTTGCCTCTCCCCAGAAATTGTGTCCTCGAAGCCCTTCAGCCCATGCAGGAGCACCTGGGTGCCAACATTTTCTACGGGAGGCGTCAACGTGCGGGTTGCATCTGATACTCGTGGTCAAAAACTACAGAGCACTGTCCTGGGTTCCATGCTGATATTGTTTACCTAAAGCCAGGAGCATTACTTTCCCAGTGGGAGAGCTGAAAGTGCGGCCCCAAAGTGTGCTGAGAAACAATGCGGTTGCTCGTGCTCGCTTCACCGTTAGAACGGCTTTGCGAAGGGCAAGGCAGTGTGACTGGAGATACCCTCTCTATTCTCCTCCGTGCAGGAGGCTTTCCTGGCGCCCCATGTCCCTAAAGGGAACACTCTACGGTTCCACAAGGACCAGAGGATGGGTCAGGGATGCCCTCCATGAATGCACTAGTGCAGAGTTTGGCCAGGACACCTTAAGCATGTAGTGCATGACAGTTAGCATGCCTTTCTGGAGGCTGCTGCTGCCTCAGCATATGCCTTGGAAGAACACTGGGTGGCGGAAGTGTTCTTGGGGCCCTGCGCCTCTGTCCACTATAAAAGTACCCCGGCTCACCTCTGTGAATGCAGAGTGAGCCGCAACAGCCTGTTCTCTTTGCCGGATAACTACATGGCCAAAACATTCAAAAGTACCCCTGAGCAGAGCTGTAAAACTTCGTACGTGGACCCTCAGGGCTCTCGGTGCGGAAGCTGAGGAGCAATAGGAAACACTGTACGCAGTGTCCCTTCTGGATGTTCTTAACCTAGCAGCACTTTCTGGCTAGCCATGACTCGACTTTAGTGGCCGTCTTGCAAACGGACCGTTTGCCCCTGAACACGGCTAGGCTTCTGGCAGGTTCAGGGCACCGCACACTGATCACGAAGTACAAACAACCAAGGTCCGGGGATAGCCTCCACAATGCTTGCCGGCAGGCAGCCTTTGCCCAGAAGCCTCAGTCAAAGCAGTGACTTGACGCGAGTGTGCTGTTCAGGACTCCTAGGACTCCTGGGGGCTCACCACGTCGCATGGCAAAACACTGTGTCCCAGTGTGTCTTCCTGGGCGACCGCACCAAAAAGTGATACCTGAGGCAATTGGGACTGGTTCCCTGCACGAAGGATGAAAGGCAACACTCTGCTCTCTTCGCTGCCCACCTATTTGGCCAAGCGTTCCAAAGTCCTCCCGGACTCCGGCCTAGCAGCTCCTGGGTGTAATGCAGACGGTCCCCACAGCTGAACCACTGCTGCGATGAGGAAACACTGTGTTTACAGTTCATACTGGGAACCCTTACCTGCCGTGTCTCTGTGGGAGCAGAAGGTCGACTTCAGAGGCAGCCAGACAAACGTACAGTTTGCCCTTTCAACGCTACCTGTGGTTTTGTGAGACACGCGGACACTGTTGCCTCTCCCCAGAAATTATATCCTCGAAGCCCTTCAGCCCATGCAGGAGCACCTGGGTGCCAACATTTTCTCCGGGAAGCGTCAGCGTGCAGGTTGCATCTCATTCTCGTGGTCAAAAACTACAGAGCACTGTGCTGGGTTCCATGCTGATATTGGTTACCTAAAGCCAGGAGCATTACTTTCCCAGTGGGAGAGCTGAAAGTGCGGCCCCAACGTGTGCTGAGAAACAGTGCGGATGCTCGTGCTCTCTTCACCGTTAGAACGGCTTTGCGAAGGGCAAGGCAGTGTGACTGGAGAAACCCTCTCTTTTCTCCTCCGTGCAGGAGGCTTTCCTGGCGCCCCATGTCCCTAAAGGGAACACTCTACGGTTCCACAAGGACCAAAGGAAGGGTCAAGGATGCCATCCATGAATGGACTCGTGCAGAGTTTGGCCAGGACACCTTAAGCATGTAGTGCATGACAGTTAGCATGCCTTTCTGGAGGCTGCTGCTGCCTCAGCATATGCCTGGGAAGAACACTGGGTGGCGGAAGAGTTCTTGGGGCCCTGCGCATCTGTCCACTATAAAAGTGCCCCGGTTAATCTCTGTGAATGCAGAGTGAGCCGCAACAGCCTGTTCTCTTTGCCGGATAACTACATGGCCAAAACATTCAAAAGTGCCCCTGAGCAGAGCTGTAAAAGTTCGTACGTGGACCCTCAGGGCTCTCGGTGCGGAAGCTGAGGAGCAATAGGAAACACTGTGCGCAGTGTCCCTTCTGGATGTTCTTAACCTAGCAGCACTTTCTGGCTAGCCATGACTCGAAGTTAGAGGCAGTCTTGCAAACGGACCGTTTGCCCCTGAACACGGCTAGGCTTCTGGCAGGTTCAGGGCACCGCACACTGATCACGAAGTACAAACAACCAAGGTCCGGGGATAGCCTCCACAATGCTTGCCGGCAGGCAGCCTTTGCCCAGAAGCCTCAGGCAAAGCAGTGGCTTGACGCGAGTGTGCTGTTCAGGACTCCTAGGACTCCCGGTGGCTCACCACGTCGCATGGCAAAACACTGTGTCCCAGTGTGTCTTCCTGGGCGACCGCACCAAAAAGTGATACCTGAGGCAATTGGGACTGGTTCCCTGCACGAAGGATGAAAGGCAACACTCTGCTCTCTTCGCTGCCCACCTATTCGGCCAAGCGTTCCAAAGTCCTCCCGGACTCCGGCCTAGCAGCTCCTGGGTGTAATGCAGACGGTCCCCACAGCTGAACCACTGCTGCAATGAGGAAACACTGTGTTTACGGTTCATACTGGGAACCCTAACCTGCCGTGTCTCTGTGGGAGCAGAAGGTCGACTTCAGAGGCAGCCAGACAAACGTACAGTTTGCCCTTTCAACGCTACCTGTGGTTTCGTGAGACACGCGGACACTGTTGCCTCTCCCCAGAAATTATATCCTCGAAGCCCTTCAGCCCATGCAGGAGCACCTGGGTGCCAACATTTTCTCCGGGAAGCGTCAGCGTGCGGGTTGCATCTCATTCTCGTGGTCAAAAACTACAGAGCACTGTGCTGGGTTCCATGCTGATATTGGTTACCTAAAGCCAGGAGCATTACTTTCCCAGTGGGAGAGCTGAAAGTGCGGCCCCAAAGTGTGCTGAGAAACAATGCGGTTGCTCGTGCTCGCTTCACCGTTAGAACGGCTTTGCGAAGGGCAAGGCAGTGTGACTGGAGATACACTCTCTTTTCTCCTCCGTGCAGGAGGCTTTCCTGGCACCCCATGTCCCTAAAGGGAACACTCTACGGTTCCACAAGGACCAGAGGATGGGTCAGGGATGCCCTCCATGAATGCACTAGTGCAGTGTTTGGCCAGGACACCTTAAGCATGTAGTGCATGACAGTTAGCATGCCTCTCTGGAGGCTGCTGCTGCCTCAGCATATGCCTTGGAAGAACACTGGGTGGCGGAAGTGTTCTTGGGGCCCTGCGCCTCTGTCCACTATAAAAGTACCCCGGCTCACCTCTGTGAATGCAGAGTGAGCCGCAACAGCCTGTTCTCTTTGCCGGATAACTACATGGCCAAAACATTCAAAAGTACCCCTGAGCAGAGCTGTAAAACTTCGTACGTGGACCCTCTGGGCTCTCGGTGCGGAAGCTGAGGAGGAATAGGAAACACGGTGCGCAGTGTCCCTTCTGGATGTTCTTAACCTAGCGGCACTTTCTGGCTAGCCATGACTCGACTTTAGTGGCCGTCTTGCAAACGGACCGTTTGCCCCTGAACACGGCTAGGCTTCTGGCAGGTTCAGGGCACCGCACACTGATCACGAAGTACAAACAACCAAGGTCCGGGGATAGCCTCCACAATGCTTGCCGGCAGGCAGCCTTTGCCCAGAAGCCTCAGTCAAAGCAGTGACTTGACGCGAGTGTGCTGTTCAGGACTCCTAGGACTCCTGGGGGCTCACCACGTCGCATGGCAAAACACTGTGTCCCAGTGTGTCTTCCTGGGCGACCGCACCAAAAAGTGATACCTGAGGCAATTGGGACTGGTTCCCTGCACGAAGGATGAAAGGCAACACTCTGCTCTCTTCGCTGCCCACCTATTTGGCCAAGCGTTCCAAAGTCCTCCCGGACTCCGGCCTAGCAGCTCCTGGGTGTAATGCAGACGGTCCCCACAGCTGAACCACTGCTGCGATGAGGAAACACTGTGTTTACGGTTCATACTGGGAACACTTACCTGCCGTGTCTCTGTGGGAGCAGAAGGTCGACTTCAGAGGCAGCCAGAAAAACGTACAGTTTGCCCTTTCAACGCTACCTGTGGTTTCGTGAGACACGCGGACACTGTTGCCTCTCCCCAGAAATTATATCCTCGAAGCCCTTCAGCCCATGCAGGAGCACCTGGGTGCCAACATTTTCTCCGGGAAGCGCCAGGGTGCGGGTTGCATCTCTTTCTCGTGGTCAGAAACTACAGAGCACTGTGCTGGGTTCCATGCTGATATTGGTTACCTAAAGCCAGGAGCATTACTTTCCCAGTGGGAGAGCTGAAAGTGCGGCCCCAAAGTGTGCTGAGAAACAGTGCGGTTGCTCGTGCTCGCTTCACCGTTAGAACGGCATTGCGAAGGGCAAGGCAGTGTGACTGGAGATACCCTCTCTATTCTCCTCCGTGCAGGAGGCTTTCCTGGCGCCCCATGTCCCTAAAGGGAACACTCTACGGTTCCACAAGGACCAGAGGATGGGTCAGGGATGCCCTCCATGAATGCACTAGTGCAGAGTTTGGCCAGGACACCTTAAGCATGTAGTGCATGACAGTTAGCATGCCTTTCTGGAGGCTGCTGCTGCCTCAGCATATGCCTTGGAAGAACACTGGGTGGCGGAAGTGTTCTTGGGGCCCTGCGCCTCTGTCCACTATAAAAGTACCCCGGCTCACCTCTGTGAATGCAGAGTGAGCCGCAACAGCCTGTTCTCTTTGCCGGATAACTACATGGCCAAAACATTCAAAAGTACCCCTGAGCAGAGCTGTAAAACTTCGTACGTGGACCCTCAGGGCTCTCGGTGCGGAAGCTGAGGAGCAATAGGAAACACTGTACGCAGTGTCCCTTCTGGATGTTCTTAACCTAGCAGCACTTTCTGGCTAGCCATGACTCGACTTTAGTGGCCGTCTTGCAAACGGACCGTTTGCCCCTGAACACGGCTAGGCTTCTGGCAGGTTCAGGGCACCGCACACTGATCACGAAGTACAAACAACCAAGGTCCGGGGATAGCCTCCACAATGCTTGCCGGCAGGCAGCCTTTGCCCAGAAGCCTCAGTCAAAGCAGTGACTTGACGCGAGTGTGCTGTTCAGGACTCCTAGGACTCCTGGGGGCTCACCACGTCGCATGGCAAAACACTGTGTCCCAGTGTGTCTTCCTGGGCGACCGCACCAAAAAGTGATACCTGAGGCAATTGGGACTGGTTCCCTGCACGAAGGATGAAAGGCAACACTCTGCTCTCTTCGCTGCCCACCTATTTGGCCAAGCGTTCCAAAGTCCTCCCGGACTCCGGCCTAGCAGCTCCTGGGTGTAATGCAGACGGTCCCCACAGCTGAACCACTGCTGCGATGAGGAAACACTGTGTTTACAGTTCATACTGGGAACCCTTACCTGCCGTGTCTCTGTGGGAGCAGAAGGTCGACTTCAGAGGCAGCCAGACAAACGTACAGTTTGCCCTTTCAACGCTACCTGTGGTTTTGTGAGACACGCGGACACTGTTGCCTCTCCCCAGAAATTATATCCTCGAAGCCCTTCAGCCCATGCAGGAGCACCTGGGTGCCAACATTTTCTCCGGGAAGCGTCAGCGTGCAGGTTGCATCTCATTCTCGTGGTCAAAAACTACAGAGCACTGTGCTGGGTTCCATGCTGATATTGGTTACCTAAAGCCAGGAGCATTACTTTCCCAGTGGGAGAGCTGAAAGTGCGGCCCCAACGTGTGCTGAGAAACAGTGCGGATGCTCGTGCTCTCTTCACCGTTAGAACGGCTTTGCGAAGGGCAAGGCAGTGTGACTGGAGAAACCCTCTCTTTTCTCCTCCGTGCAGGAGGCTTTCCTGGCGCCCCATGTCCCTAAAGGGAACACTCTACGGTTCCACAAGGACCAAAGGAAGGGTCAAGGATGCCATCCATGAATGGACTCGTGCAGAGTTTGGCCAGGACACCTTAAGCATGTAGTGCATGACAGTTAGCATGCCTTTCTGGAGGCTGCTGCTGCCTCAGCATATGCCTGGGAAGAACACTGGGTGGCGGAAGAGTTCTTGGGGCCCTGCGCATCTGTCCACTATAAAAGTGCCCCGGTTAATCTCTGTGAATGCAGAGTGAGCCGCAACAGCCTGTTCTCTTTGCCGGATAACTACATGGCCAAAACATTCAAAAGTGCCCCTGAGCAGAGCTGTAAAAGTTCGTACGTGGACCCTCAGGGCTCTCGGTGCGGAAGCTGAGGAGCAATAGGAAACACTGTGCGCAGTGTCCCTTCTGGATGTTCTTAACCTAGCAGCACTTTCTGGCTAGCCATGACTCGAAGTTAGAGGCAGTCTTGCAAACGGACCGTTTGCCCCTGAACACGGCTAGGCTTCTGGCAGGTTCAGGGCACCGCACACTGATCACGAAGTACAAACAACCAAGGTCCGGGGATAGCCTCCACAATGCTTGCCGGCAGGCAGCCTTTGCCCAGAAGCCTCAGGCAAAGCAGTGGCTTGACGCGAGTGTGCTGTTCAGGACTCCTAGGACTCCCGGTGGCTCACCACGTCGCATGGCAAAACACTGTGTCCCAGTGTGTCTTCCTGGGCGACCGCACCAAAAAGTGATACCTGAGGCAATTGGGACTGGTTCCCTGCACGAAGGATGAAAGGCAACACTCTGCTCTCTTCGCTGCCCACCTATTCGGCCAAGCGTTCCAAAGTCCTCCCGGACTCCGGCCTAGCAGCTCCTGGGTGTAATGCAGACGGTCCCCACAGCTGAACCACTGCTGCAATGAGGAAACACTGTGTTTACGGTTCATACTGGGAACCCTAACCTGCCGTGTCTCTGTGGGAGCAGAAGGTCGACTTCAGAGGCAGCCAGACAAACGTACAGTTTGCCCTTTCAACGCTACCTGTGGTTTCGTGAGACACGCGGACACTGTTGCCTCTCCCCAGAAATTATATCCTCGAAGCCCTTCAGCCCATGCAGGAGCACCTGGGTGCCAACATTTTCTCCGGGAAGCGTCAGCGTGCGGGTTGCATCTCATTCTCGTGGTCAAAAACTACAGAGCACTGTGCTGGGTTCCATGCTGATATTGGTTACCTAAAGCCAGGAGCATTACTTTCCCAGTGGGAGAGCTGAAAGTGCGGCCCCAAAGTGTGCTGAGAAACAATGCGGTTGCTCGTGCTCGCTTCACCGTTAGAACGGCTTTGCGAAGGGCAAGGCAGTGTGACTGGAGATACACTCTCTTTTCTCCTCCGTGCAGGAGGCTTTCCTGGCACCCCATGTCCCTAAAGGGAACACTCTACGGTTCCACAAGGACCAGAGGATGGGTCAGGGATGCCCTCCATGAATGCACTAGTGCAGTGTTTGGCCAGGACACCTTAAGCATGTAGTGCATGACAGTTAGCATGCCTCTCTGGAGGCTGCTGCTGCCTCAGCATATGCCTTGGAAGAACACTGGGTGGCGGAAGTGTTCTTGGGGCCCTGCGCCTCTGTCCACTATAAAAGTACCCCGGCTCACCTCTGTGAATGCAGAGTGAGCCGCAACAGCCTGTTCTCTTTGCCGGATAACTACATGGCCAAAACATTCAAAAGTACCCCTGAGCAGAGCTGTAAAACTTCGTACGTGGACCCTCTGGGCTCTCGATGCGGAAGCTGAGGAGGAATAGGAAACACGGTGCGCAGTGTCCCTTCTGGATGTTCTTAACCTAGCGGCACTTTCTGGCTAGCCATGACTCGACTTTAGTGGCCGTCTTGCAAACGGACCGTTTGCCCCTGAACACGGCTAGGCTTCTGGCAGGTTCAGGGCACCGCACACTGATCACGAAGTACAAACAACCAAGGTCCGGGGATAGCCTCCACAATGCTTGCCGGCAGGCAGCCTTTGCCCAGAAGCCTCAGTCAAAGCAGTGACTTGACGCGAGTGTGCTGTTCAGGACTCCTAGGACTCCTGGGGGCTCACCACGTCGCATGGCAAAACACTGTGTCCCAGTGTGTCTTCCTGGGCGACCGCACCAAAAAGTGATACCTGAGGCAATTGGGACTGGTTCCCTGCACGAAGGATGAAAGGCAACACTCTGCTCTCTTCGCTGCCCACCTATTTGGCCAAGCGTTCCAAAGTCCTCCCGGACTCCGGCCTAGCAGCTCCTGGGTGTAATGCAGACGGTCCCCACAGCTGAACCACTGCTGCGATGAGGAAACACTGTGTTTACGGTTCATACTGGGAACACTTACCTGCCGTGTCTCTGTGGGAGCAGAAGGTCGACTTCAGAGGCAGCCAGAAAAACGTACAGTTTGCCCTTTCAACGCTACCTGTGGTTTCGTGAGACACGCGGACACTGTTGCCTCTCCCCAGAAATTATATCCTCGAAGCCCTTCAGCCCATGCAGGAGCACCTGGGTGCCAACATTTTCTCCGGGAAGCGCCAGGGTGCGGGTTGCATCTCTTTCTCGTGGTCAGAAACTACAGAGCACTGTGCTGGGTTCCATGCTGATATTGGTTACCTAAAGCCAGGAGCATTACTTTCCCAGTGGGAGAGCTGAAAGTGCGGCCCCAAAGTGTGCTGAGAAACAGTGCGGTTGCTCGTGCTCGCTTCACCGTTAGAACGGCTTTGCGAAGGGCAAGGCAGTGTGACTGGAGAAACCCTCTCTTTTCTCCTCCGTGCAGGAGGCTTTCCTGGCGCCCCATGTCCCTAAAGGGAACACTCTACGGTTCCACAAGGACCAGAGGATGGGTCAGGGATGCCCTCCATGAATGCACTAGTGCAGAGTTTGGCCAGGACACCTTAAGCATGTAGTGCATGACAGTTAGCATGCCTTTCTGGAGGCTGCTGCTGCCTCAGCATATGCCTTGGAAGAACACTGGGTGGCGGAAGTGTTCTTGGGGCCCTGCGCCTCTGTCCACTATAAAAGTACCCCGGCTCATCTCTGTGAATGCAGAGTGAGCCGCAACAGCCTGTTCTCTTTGCCGGATAACTACATGGCCAAAACATTCAAAAGTACCCCTGAGCAGAGCTGTAAAACTTCGTACGTGGACCCTCAGGGCTCTCGGTGCGGAAGCTGAGGAGCAATAGGAAACACTGTGCGCAGTGTCCCTTCTGGATGTTCTTAACCTAGCAGCACTTTCTGGCTAGCCATGACTCGACTTTAGTGGCCGTCTTGCAAACGGACCGTTTGCCCCTGAACACGGCTAGGCTTCTGGCAGGTTCAGGGCACCGCACACTGATCACGAAGTACAAACAACCAAGGTCCGGGGATAGCCTCGACAATGCTTGCCGGCAGGCAGCCTTTGCCCAGAA
Organism: Mesoplodon densirostris; assembly: GCF_025265405.1. NCBI lineage: Eukaryota > Metazoa > Chordata > Mammalia > Artiodactyla > Ziphiidae > Mesoplodon > Mesoplodon densirostris. The sequence continues at coordinate 70,476,370 of NC_082665.1, read as the reverse complement.
GCCTCAGTCAAAGCAGTGACTTGACGCGAGTGTGCTGTTCAGGACTCCTAGGACTCCTGGGGGCTCACCACGTCGCATGGCAAAACACTGTGTCCCAGTGTGTCTTCCTGGGCGACCGCACCAAAAAGTGATACCTGAGGCAATTGGGACTGGTTCCCTGCACGAAGGATGAAAGGCAACACTCTGCTCTCTTCGCTGCCCACCTATTTGGCCAAGCGTTCCAAAGTCCTCCCGGACTCCGGCCTAGCAGCTCCTGGGTGTAATGCAGACGGTCCCCACAGCTGAACCACTGCTGCGATGAGGAAACACTGTGTTTACAGTTCATACTGGGAACCCTTACCTGCCGTGTCTCTGTGGGAGCAGAAGGTCGACTTCAGAGGCAGCCAGACAAACGTACAGTTTGCCCTTTCAACGCTACCTGTGGTTTTGTGAGACACGCGGACACTGTTGCCTCTCCCCAGAAATTATATCCTCGAAGCCCTTCAGCCCATGCAGGAGCACCTGGGTGCCAACATTTTCTCCGGGAAGCGTCAGCGTGCAGGTTGCATCTCATTCTCGTGGTCAAAAACTACAGAGCACTGTGCTGGGTTCCATGCTGATATTGGTTACCTAAAGCCAGGAGCATTACTTTCCCAGTGGGAGAGCTGAAAGTGCGGCCCCAAAGTGTGCTGAGAAACAGTGCGGTTGCTCGTGCTCTCTTCACTGTTAGAACGGCTTTGCGAAGGGCAAGGCAGTGTGACTGGAGAAACCCTCTCTTTTCTCCTCCGTGCAGGAGGCTTTCCTGGCGTCCCATGTCCCTAAAGGGAACACTCTACGGTTCCACAAGGACCAAAGGAAGGGTCAGGGATGCCATCCATGAATGGACTCGTGCAGAGTTTGCCCAGGACACCTTAAGCATGTAGTGCATGACAGTTAGCATGCCTTTCTGGAGGCTGCTGCTGCCTCAGCATATGCCTTGGAAGAACACTGGGTGGCGGAAGAGTTCTTGGGGCCCTGCGCATCTGTCCACTATAAAAGTGCCCCGGTTCATCTCTGGGAATGCAGAGTGAGCCGCAACAGCCTGTTCTCTTTGCCGGATAACTACATGGCCAAAACATTCAAAAGTGCCCCTGAGCAGAGCTGTAAAAGTTCGTACGTGGAACCTCAGGGCTCTCGGTGCGGAAGCTGAGGAGGAATAGGAAACACGGTGCGCAGTGTCCCTTCTGGGTGTTCTTAACCTAGCGGCACTTTCTGGCCAGCCATGACTCGAAGTTAGAGGCAGTCTTGCAAACGGACCGTTTGCCCCTGAACACGGCTAGGCTTCTGGCAGGTTCAGGGCACCGCACACTGATCACGAAGTACAAACAACCAAGGTCCGGGGATAGCCTCCACAATGCTTGCCGGCAGGCAGCCTTTGCCCAGAAGCCTCAGGCAAAGCAGTGGCTTGACGCGAGTGTGCTGTTCAGGACTCCTAGGACTCCTGGGGGCTCACCACGTCGCATGGCAAAACACTGTGTCCCAGTGTGTCTTCCTGGGCGACCGCACCAAAAAGTGATACCTGAGGCAATTGGGACTGGTTCCCTGCACGAAGGATGAAAGGCAACACTCTGCTCTCTTCGCTGCCCACCTATTTGGCCAAGCGTTCCAAAGTCCTCCCGGACTCCGGCCTAGCAGCTCCTGGGTGTAATGCAGACGGTCCCCACAGCTGAACCACTGCTGCAATGAGGAAACACTGTGTTTACGGTTCATACTGGGAACACTTACCTGCCGTGTCTCTGTGTGAGCAGAAGGTCGACTTCAGAGGCAGCCAGACAAACGTACAGTTTGCCCTTTCAACGCTACCTGTGGTTTCGTGAGACACGCGGACACTGTTGCCTCTCCCCAGAAATTATATCCTCGAAGCCCTTCAGCCCATGCAGGAGCACCTGGGTGCCAACATTTTCTCCGGGAAGCGTCAGCGTGCGGGTTGCATCTCTTTCTCGTGGTCAAAAACTACAGAGCACTGTGCTGGGTTCCATGCTGATATTGGTTACCTAAAGCCAGGAGCATTACTTTCCCAGTGGGAGAGCTGAACGTGCGGCCCCAAAGTGTGCTGAGAAACAGTGCGGTTGCTCGTGCTCGCTTCACCGTTAGAACGGCTTTGCGAAGGGCAAGGCAGTGTGACTGGAGAAACCCTCTCTTTTCTCCTCCGTGCAGGAGGCTTTCCTGGCGCCCCATGTCCCTAAAGGGAACACTCTACGGTTCCACAAGGACCAGAGGATGGGTCAGGGATGCCCTCCATGAATGCACTAGTGCAGAGTTTGGCCAGGACACCTTAAGCATGTAGTGCATGACAGTTAGCATGCCTTTCTGGAGGCTGCTGCTGCCTCAGCATATGCCTGGGAAGAACACTGGGTGGCGGAAGTGTTCTTGGGGCCCTGCGCCTCTGTCCACTATAAAAGTACCCCGGCTCATCTCTGTGAATGCAGAGTGAGCGGCAACAGCCTGTTCTCTTTGTTGGATAACTACATGGCCAAAACATTCAAAAGTACCCCTGAGCAGAGCTGTAAAACTTCGTACGTGGACCCTCAGGGCTCTCGGTGCGGAAGCTGAGGAGCAATAGGAAACACTGTGCGCAGTGTCCCTTCTGGATGTTCTTAACCTAGCAGCACTTTCTGGCTAGCCATGACTCGACTTTAGTGGCCGTCTTGCAAACGGACCGTTTGCCCCTGAACACGGCTAGGCTTCTGGCAGGTTCAGGGCACCGCACACTGATCACGAAGTACAAACAACCAAGATCCGGGATAGCCTCCACAATGCTTGCCGGCAGGCAGCCTTTGCCCAGAAGCCTCAGTCAAAGCAGTGACTTGACGCGAGTGTGCTGTTCAGGACTCCTAGGACTCCTGGGGGCTCACCACGTCGCATGGCAAAACACTGTGTCCCAGTGTGTCTTCCTGGGCGACCGCACCAAAAAGTGATACCTGAGGCAATTGGGACTGGTTCCCTGCACGAAGGATGAAAGGCAACACTCTGCTCTCTTCGCTGCCCACCTATTTGGCCAAGCGTTCCAAAGTCCTCCCGGACTCCGGCCTAGCAGCTCCTGGGTGTAATGCAGACGGTCCCCACAGCTGAACCACTGCTGCGATGAGGAAACACTGTGTTTACAGTTCATACTGGGAACCCTAACCTGCCATGTCTCTGTGGGAGCAGAAGGTCGACTTCAGAGGCAGCCAGACAAACGTACAGTTTGCCCTTTCAACGCTACCTGTGGTTTCGTGAGACACGCGGACACTGTTGCCTCTCCCCAGAAATTATGTCCTCGAAGCCCTTCAGCCCATGCAGGAGCACCTGGGTGCCAACATTTTCTACGGGAGGCGTCAGCGTGCGGGTTGCATCTGATACTCGTGGTCAAAAACTACAGAGCACTGTGCTGGGTTCCATGCTGATATTGGTTACCTAAAGCCAGGAGCATTACTTTCCCAGTGGGAGAGCTGAAAGTGCGGCCCCAAAGTGTGCTGAGAAACAATGCGGTTGCTCGTGCTCGCTTCACCGTTAGAACGGCTTTGCGAAGGGCAAGGCAGTGTGACTGGAGATACCCTCTCTTTTCTCCTCCGTGCAGGAGGCTTTCCTGGCGCCCCATGTCCCTAAAGGGAACACTCTACGGTTCCACAAGGACCAGAGGATGGGTCAGGGATGCCCTCCATGAATGCACTAGTGCAGAGTTTGGCCAGGACACCTTAAGCATGTAGTGCATGACAGTTAGCATGCCTTTCTGGAGGCTGCTGCTGCCTCAGCATATGCCTTGGAAGAACACTGGGTGGCGGAAGTGTTCTTGGGGCCCTGCGCCTCTGTCCACTATAAAAGTACCCCGGCTCACCTCTGTGAATGCAGAGTGAGCCGCAACAGCCTGTTCTCTTTGCCGGATAACTACATGGCCAAAACATTCAAAAGTAGCCCTGAGCAGAGCTGTAAAACTTCGTACGTGGACCCTCAGGGCTCTCGGTGCGGAAGCTGAGGAGCAATAGGAAACACTGTACGCAGTGTCCCTTCTGGATGTTCTTAACCTAGCAGCACTTTCTGGCTAGCCATGACTCGACTTTAGTGGCCGTCTTGCAAACGGACCGTTTGCCCCTGAACACGGCTAGGCTTCTGGCAGGTTCAGGGCACCGCACACTGATCACGAAGTACAAACAACCAAGGTCCGGGGATAGCCTCCACAATGCTTGCCGGCAGGCAGCCTTTGCCCAGAAGCCTCAGTCAAAGCAGTGACTTGACGCGAGTGTGCTGTTCAGGACTCCTAGGACTCCTGGGGGCTCACCACGTCGCATGGCAAAACACTGTGTCCCATTGTGTCTTCCTGGGCGACCGCACCAAAAAGTGATACCTGAGGCAATTGGGACTGGTTCCCTGCACGAAGGATGAAAGGCAACACTCTGCTCTCTTCGCTGCCCACCTATTTGGCCAAGCGTTCCAAAGTCCTCCCGGACTCCGGCCTAGCAGCTCCTGGGTGTAATGCAGACGGTCCCCACAGCTGAACCACAGCTGCGATGAGGAAACACTGTGTTTACAGTTCATACTGGGAACCCTTACCTGCCGTGTCTCTGTGGGAGCAGAAGGTCGACTTCAGAGGCAGCCAGACAAACGTACAGTTTGCCCTTTCAACGCTACCTGTGGTTTTGTGAGACACGCGGACACTGTTGCCTCTCCCCAGAAATTATATCCTCGAAGCCCTTCAGCCCATGCAGGAGCACCTGGGTGCCAACATTTTCTCCGGGAAGCGTCAGCGTGCGGGTTGCATCTCATTCTCGTGGTCAAAAACTACAGAGCACTGTGCTGGGTTCCATGCTGATATTGGTTACCTAAAGCCAGGAGCATTACTTTCCCAGTGGGAGAGCTGAAAGTGCGGCCCCAAAGTGTGCTGAGAAACAGTGCGGTTGCTCGTGCTCTCTTCACCGTTAGAACGGCATTGCGAAGGGCAAGGCAGTGTGACTGGAGAAAACCTCTCTTTTCTCCTCCGTGCAGGAGGCTTTCCTGGTGACCCATGTCCCTAAAGGGAACACTCTACGGTTCCACAAGGACCAGAGGATGGGTCAGGGATGCCCTCCATGAATGCACTAGTGCAGAGTTTGGCCAGGACACCTTAAGCATGTAGTGCATGACAGTTAGCATGCCTTTCTGGAGGCTGCTGCTGCCTCAGCATAAGCCTGGGAAGAACACTGGGTGGCGGAAGTGTTCTTGGGGCCCTGCGCCTCTGTCCACTATAAAAGTACCCCGGCTCATCTCTGTGAATGCAGAGTGAGCGGCAACAGCCTGTTCTCTTTGTCGGATAACTACATGGCCAAAACATTCAAAAGTACCCCTGAGCAGAGCTGTAAAACTTCGTACGTGGACCCTCAGGGCTCTCGGTGCGGAAGCTGAGGAGCAATAGGAAACACTGTGCGCAGTGTCCCTTCTGGGTGTTCTTAACCTAGCGGCACTTTCTGGCTAGCCATGACTCGACTTTAGTGGCCGTCTTGCAAACGGACCGTTTGCCCCTGAACACGGCTAGGCTTCTGGCAGGTTCAGGGCACCGCACACTGATCACGAAGTACAAACAACCAAGGTCCGGGGATAGCCTCGACAATGCTTGCCGGCAGGCAGCCTTTGCCCAGAAGCCTCAGTCAAAGCAGTGACTTGACGCGAGTGTGCTGTTCAGGACTCCTAGGACTCCTGGGGGCTCACCACGTCGCATGGCAAAACACTGTGTCCCAGTGTGTCTTCCTGGGCGACCGCACCAAAAAGTGATACCTGAGGCAATTCGGACTGGTTCCCTGCACGAAGGATGAAAGGCAACACTCTGCTCTCTTCGCTGCCCACCTATTTGGCCAAGCGTTCCAAAGTCCTCCCGGACTCCGGCCTAGCAGCTCCTGGGTGTAATGCAGACGGTCCCCACAGCTGAACCACTGCTGCGATGAGGAAACACTGTGTTTACAGTTCATACTGGGAACCCTAACCTGCCATGTCTCTGTGGGAGCAGAAGGTCGACTTCAGAGGCAGCCAGACAAACGTACAGTTTGCCCTTTCAACGCTACCTGTGGTTTCGTGAGACACGCGGACACTGTTGCCTCTCCCCAGAAATTATGTCCTCGAAGCCCTTCAGCCCATGCAGGAGCACCTGGGTGCCAACATTTTCTACGGGAGGCGTCAGCGTGCGGGTTGCATCTGATACTCGTGGTCAAAAACTACAGAGCACTGTCCTGGGTTCCATGCTGTTATTGGTTACCTAAAGCCAGGAGCATTACTTTCCCAGTGGGAGAGCTGAAAGTGCGGCCCCAAAGTGTGCTGAGAAACAATGCGGTTGCTCGTGCTCGCTTCACCGTTAGAACGGCTTTGCGAAGGGCAAGGCAGTGTGACTGGAGATACCCTCTCTTTTCTCCTCCGTGCAGGAGGCTTTCCTGGCGCCCCATGTCCCTAAAGGGAACACTCTACGGTTCCACAAGGACCAGAGGATGGGTCAGGGATGCCCTCCATGAATGCACTAGTGCAGAGTTTGGCCAGGACACCTTAAGCATGTAGTGCATGACAGTTAGCATGCCTTTCTGGAGGCTGCTGCTGCCTCAGCATATGCCTTGGAAGAACACTGGGTGGCGGAAGTGTTCTTGGGGCCCTGCGCCTCTGTCCACTATAAAAGTACCCCGGCTCACCTCTGTGAATGCAGAGTGAGCCGCAACAGCCTGTTCTCTTTGCCGGATAACTACATGGCCAAAACATTCAAAAGTACCCCTGAGCAGAGCTGTAAAACTTCGTACGTGGACCCTCAGGGCTCTCGGTGCGGAAGCTGAGGAGCAATAGGAAACACTGTACGCAGTGTCCCTTCTGGATGTTCTTAACCTAGCAGCACTTTCTGGCTAGCCATGACTCGACTTTAGTGGCCGTCTTGCAAACGGACCGTTTGCCCCTGAACACGGCTAGGCTTCTGGCAGGTTCAGGGCACCGCACACTGATCACGAAGTACAAACAACCAAGGTCCGGGGATAGCCTCCACAATGCTTGCCGGCAGGCAGCCTTTGCCCAGAAGCCTCAGTCAAAGCAGTGACTTGACGCGAGTGTGCTGTTCAGGACTCCTAGGACTCCTGGGGGCTCACCACGTCGCATGGCAAAACACTGTGTCCCAGTGTGTCTTCCTGGGCGACCGCACCAAAAAGTGATACCTGAGGCAATTGGGACTGGTTCCCTGCACGAAGGATGAAAGGCAACACTCTGCTCTCTTCGCTGCCCACCTATTTGGCCAAGCGTTCCAAAGTCCTCCCGGACTCCGGCCTAGCAGCTCCTGGGTGTAATGCAGACGGTCCCCACAGCTGAACCACAGCTGCGATGAGGAAACACTGTGTTTACAGTTCATACTGGGAACCCTTACCTGCCGTGTCTCTGTGGGAGCAGAAGGTCGACTTCAGAGGCAGCCAGACAAACGTACAGTTTGCCCTTTCAACGCTACCTGTGGTTTTGTGAGACACGCGGACACTGTTGCCTCTCCCCAGAAATTATATCCTCGAAGCCCTTCAGCCCATGCAGGAGCACCTGGGTGCCAACATTTTCTCCGGGAGGCGTCAGCGTGCGGGTTGCATCTCATTCTCGTGGTCAAAAACTACAGAGCACTGTGCTGGGTTCCATGCTGATATTGGTTACCTAAAGCCAGGAGCATTACTTTCCCAGTGGGAGAGCTGAAAGTGCGGCCCCAAAGTGTGCTGAGAAACAGTGCGGTTGCTCGTGCTCTCTTCACCGTTAGAACGGCATTGCGAAGGGCAAGGCAGTGTGACTGGAGAAAACCTCTCTTTTCTCCTCCGTGCAGGAGGCTTTCCTGGTGACCCATGTCCCTAAAGGGAACACTCTACGGTTCCACAAGGACCAGAGGATGGGTCAGGGATGCCCTCCATGAATGCACTAGTGCAGAGTTTGGCCAGGACACCTTAAGCATGTAGTGCATGACAGTTAGCATGCCTTTCTGGAGGCTGCTGCTGCCTCAGCATAAGCCTGGGAAGAACACTGGGTGGCGGAAGTGTTCTTGGGGCCCTGCGCCTCTGTCCACTATAAAAGTACCCCGGCTCATCTCTGTGAATGCAGAGTGAGCGGCAACAGCCTGTTCTCTTTGTCGGATAACTACATGGCCAAAACATTCAAAAGTACCCCTGAGCAGAGCTGTAAAACTTCGTACGTGGACCCTCAGGGCTCTCGGTGCGGAAGCTGAGGAGCAATAGGAAACACTGTGCGCAGTGTCCCTTCTGGGTGTTCTTAACCTAGCGGCACTTTCTGGCTAGCCATGACTCGACTTTAGTGGCCGTCTTGCAAACGGACCGTTTGCCCCTGAACACGGCTAGGCTTCTGGCAGGTTCAGGGCACCGCACACTGATCACGAAGTACAAACAACCAAGGTCCGGGGATAGCCTCGACAATGCTTGCCGGCAGGCAGCCTTTGCCCAGAAGCCTCAGTCAAAGCAGTGACTTGACGCGAGTGTGCTGTTCAGGACTCCTAGGACTCCTGGGGGCTCACCACGTCGCATGGCAAAACACTGTGTCCCAGTGTGTCTTCCTGGGCGACCGCACCAAAAATTGATACCTGAGGCAATTCGGACTGGTTCCCTGCACGAAGGATGAAAGGCAACACTCTGCTCTCTTCGCTGCCCACCTATTTGGCCAAGCGTTCCAAAGTCCTCCCGGACTCCGGCCTAGCAGCTCCTGGGTGTAATGCAGACGGTCCCCACAGCTGAACCACTGCTGCGATGAGGAAACACTGTGTTTACAGTTCATACTGGGAACCCTAACCTGCCATGTCTCTGTGGGAGCAGAAGGTCGACTTCAGAGGCAGCCAGACAAACGTACAGTTTGCCCTTTCAACGCTACCTGTGGTTTCGTGAGACACGCGGACACTGTTGCCTCTCCCCAGAAATTATGTCCTCGAAGCCCTTCAGCCCATGCAGGAGCACCTGGGTGCCAACATTTTCTACGGGAGGCGTCAGCGTGCGGGTTGCATCTGATACTCGTGGTCAAAAACTACAGAGCACTGTCCTGGGTTCCATGCTGATATTGGTTACCTAAAGCCAGGAGCATTACTTTCCCAGTGGGAGAGCTGAAAGTGCGGCCCCAAAGTGTGCTGAGAAACAATGCGGTTGCTCGTGCTCGCTTCACCGTTAGAACGGCTTTGCGAAGGGCAAGGCAGTGTGACTGGAGATACCCTCTCTTTTCTCCTCCGTGCAGGAGGCTTTCCTGGCGCCCCATGTCCCTAAAGGGAACACTCTACGGTTCCACAAGGACCAGAGGATGGGTCAGGGATGCCCTCCATGAATGCACTAGTGCAGAGTTTGGCCAGGACACCTTAAGCATGTAGTGCATGACAGTTAGCATGCCTTTCTGGAGGCTGCTGCTGCCTCAGCATATGCCTTGGAAGAACACTGGGTGGCGGAAGTGTTCTTGGGGCCCTGCGCCTCTGTCCACTATAAAAGTACCCCGGCTCACCTCTGTGAATGCAGAGTGAGCCGCAACAGCCTGTTCTCTTTGCCGGATAACTACATGGCCAAAACATTCAAAAGTACCCCTGAGCAGAGCTGTAAAACTTCGTACGTGGACCCTCAGGGCTCTCGGTGCGGAAGCTGAGGAGCAATAGGAAACACTGTACGCAGTGTCCCTTCTGGATGTTCTTAACCTAGCAGCACTTTCTGGCTAGCCATGACTCGACTTTAGTGGCCGTCTTGCAAACGGACCGTTTGCCCCTGAACACGGCTAGGCTTCTGGCAGGTTCAGGGCACCGCACACTGATCACGAAGTACAAACAACCAAGGTCCGGGGATAGCCTCCACAATGCTTGCCGGCAGGCAGCCTTTGCCCAGAAGCCTCAGTCAAAGCAGTGACTTGACGCGAGTGTGCTGTTCAGGACTCCTAGGACTCCTGGGGGCTCACCACGTCGCATGGCAAAACACTGTGTCCCAGTGTGTCTTCCTGGGCGACCGCACCAAAAAGTGATACCTGAGGCAATTGGGACTGGTTCCCTGCACGAAGGATGAAAGGCAACACTCTGCTCTCTTCGCTGCCCACCTATTTGGCCAAGCGTTCCAAAGTCCTCCCGGACTCCGGCCTAGCAGCTCCTGGGTGTAATGCAGACGGTCCCCACAGCTGAACCACTGCTGCGATGAGGAAACACTGTGTTTACAGTTCATACTGGGAACCCTTACCTGCCGTGTCTCTGTGGGAGCAGAAGGTCGACTTCAGAGGCAGCCAGACAAACGTACACTTTGCCCTTTCAACGCTACCTGTGGTTTCGTGAGACACGCGGACACTGTTGCCTCTCCCCAGAAATTATGTCCTCGAAGCCCTTCAGCCCATGCAGGAGCACCTGGGTGCCAACATTTTCTACGGGAGGCGTCAGCGTGCGGGTTGCATCTCATTCTCGTGGTCAAAAACTACAGAGCACTGTGCTGGGTTCCATGCTGATATTGGTTACCTAAAGCCAGGAGCATTACTTTCCCAGTGGGAGAGCTGAAAGTGCGGCCCCAAAGTGTGCTGAGAAACAGTGCGGTTGCTCGTGCTCTCTTCACCGTTAGAACGGCATTGCGAAGGGCAAGGCAGTGTGACTGGAGAAAACCTCTCTTTTCTCCTCCGTGCAGGAGGCTTTCCTGGTGACCCATGTCCCTAAAGGGAACACTCTACGGTTCCACAAGGACCAGAGGATGGGTCAGGGATGCCCTCCATGAATGCACTAGTGCAGAGTTTGGCCAGGACACCTTAAGCATGTAGTGCATGACAGTTAGCATGCCTTTCTGGAGGCTGCTGCTGCCTCAGCATATGCCTGGGAAGAACACTGGGTGGCGGAAGTGTTCTTGGGGCCCTGCGCCTCTGTCCACTATAAAAGTACCCCGGCTCATCTCTGTGAATGCAGAGTGAGCGGCAACAGCCTGTTCTCTTTGTCGGATAACTACAGGGCCAAAACATTCAAAAGTACCCCTGAGCAGAGCTGTAAAACTTCGTACGTGGACCCTCAGGGCTCTCGGTGCGGAAGCTGAGGAGCAATAGGAAACACTGTGCGCAGTGTCCCTTCTGGGTGTTCTTAACCTAGCGGCACTTTCTGGCTAGCCATGACTCGACTTTAGTGGCCGTCTTGCAAACGGACCGTTTGCCCCTGAACACGGCTAGGCTTCTGGCAGGTTCAGGGCACCGCACACTGATCACGAAGTACAAACAACCAAGGTCCGGGGATAGCCTCCACAATGCTTGCCGGCAGGCAGCCTTTGCCCAGAAGCCTCAGTCAAAGCAGTGACTTGACGCGAGTGTGCTGTTCAGGACTCCTAGGACTCCTGGGGGCTCACCACGTCGCATGGCAAAACACTGTGTCCCAGTGTGTCTTCCTGGGCGACCGCACCAAAAAGTGATACCTGAGGCAATTCGGACTGGTTCCCTGCACGAAGGATGAAAGGCAACACTCTGCTCTCTTCGCTGCCCACCTATTTGGCCAAGCGTTCCAAAGTCCTCCCGGACTCCGGCCTAGCAGCTCCTGGGTGTAATGCAGACGGTCCCCACAGCTGAACCACTGCTGCGATGAGGAAACACTGTGTTTACAGTTCATACTGGGAACCCTAACCTGCCATGTCTCTGTGGGAGCAGAAGGTCGACTTCAGAGGCAGCCAGACAAACGTACAGTTTGCCCTTTCAACGCTACCTGTGGTTTCGTGAGACACGCGGACACTGTTGCCTCTCCCCAGAAATTATGTCCTCGAAGCCCTTCAGCCCATGCAGGAGCACCTGGGTGCCAACATTTTCTACGGGAGGCGTCAACGTGCGGGTTGCATCTGATACTCGTGGTCAAAAACTACAGAGCACTGTCCTGGGTTCCATGCTGATATTGTTTACCTAAAGCCAGGAGCATTACTTTCCCAGTGGGAGAGCTGAAAGTGCGGCCCCAAAGTGTGCTGAGAAACAATGCGGTTGCTCGTGCTCGCTTCACCGTTAGAACGGCTTTGCGAAGGGCAAGGCAGTGTGACTGGAGATACCCTCTCTATTCTCCTCCGTGCAGGAGGCTTTCCTGGCGCCCCATGTCCCTAAAGGGAACACTCTACGGTTCCACAAGGACCAGAGGATGGGTCAGGGATGCCCTCCATGAATGCACTAGTGCAGAGTTTGGCCAGGACACCTTAAGCATGTAGTGCATGACAGTTAGCATGCCTTTCTGGAGGCTGCTGCTGCCTCAGCATATGCCTTGGAAGAACACTGGGTGGCGGAAGTGTTCTTGGGGCCCTGCGCATCTGTCCACTATAAAAGTACCCCGGCTCACCTCTGTGAATGCAGAGTGAGCCGCAACAGCCTGTTCTCTTTGCCGGATAACTACATGGCCAAAACATTCAAAAGTACCCCTGAGCAGAGCTGTAAAACTTCGTACGTGGACCCTCAGGGCTCTCGGTGCGGAAGCTGAGGAGCAATAGGAAACACTGTACGCAGTGTCCCTTCTGGATGTTCTTAACCTAGCAGCACTTTCTGGCTAGCCATGACTCGACTTTAGTGGCCGTCTTGCAAACGGACCGTTTGCCCCTGAACACGGCTAGGCTTCTGGCAGGTTCAGGGCACCGCACACTGATCACGAAGTACAAACAACCAAGGTCCGGGGATAGCCTCCACAATGCTTGCCGGCAGGCAGCCTTTGCCCAGAAGCCTCAGTCAAAGCAGTGACTTGACGCGAGTGTGCTGTTCAGGACTCCTAGGACTCCTGGGGGCTCACCACGTCGCATGGCAAAACACTGTGTCCCAGTGTGTCTTCCTGGGCGACCGCACCAAAAAGTGATACCTGAGGCAATTGGGACTGGTTCCCTGCACGAAGGATGAAAGGCAACACTCTGCTCTCTTCGCTGCCCACCTATTTGGCCAAGCGTTCCAAAGTCCTCCCGGACTCCGGCCTAGCAGCTCCTGGGTGTAATGCAGACGGTCCCCACAGCTGAACCACTGCTGCGATGAGGAAACACTGTGTTTACAGTTCATACTGGGAACCCTTACCTGCCGTGTCTCTGTGGGAGCAGAAGGTCGACTTCAGAGGCAGCCAGACAAACGTACAGTTTGCCCTTTCAACGCTACCTGTGGTTTTGTGAGACACGCGGACACTGTTGCCTCTCCCCAGAAATTATATCCTCGAAGCCCTTCAGCCCATGCAGGAGCACCTGGGTGCCAACATTTTCTCCGGGAAGCGTCAGCGTGCAGGTTGCATCTCATTCTCGTGGTCAAAAACTACAGAGCACTGTGCTGGGTTCCATGCTGATATTGGTTACCTAAAGCCAGGAGCATTACTTTCCCAGTGGGAGAGCTGAAAGTGCGGCCCCAACGTGTGCTGAGAAACAGTGCGGATGCTCGTGCTCTCTTCACCGTTAGAACGGCTTTGCGAAGGGCAAGGCAGTGTGACTGGAGAAACCCTCTCTTTTCTCCTCCGTGCAGGAGGCTTTCCTGGCGCCCCATGTCCCTAAAGGGAACACTCTACGGTTCCACAAGGACCAAAGGAAGGGTCAAGGATGCCATCCATGAATGGACTCGTGCAGAGTTTGGCCAGGACACCTTAAGCATGTAGTGCATGACAGTTAGCATGCCTTTCTGGAGGCTGCTGCTGCCTCAGCATATGCCTGGGAAGAACACTGGGTGGCGGAAGAGTTCTTGGGGCCCTGCGCATCTGTCCACTATAAAAGTGCCCCGGTTAATCTCTGTGAATGCAGAGTGAGCCGCAACAGCCTGTTCTCTTTGCCGGATAACTACATGGCCAAAACATTCAAAAGTGCCCCTGAGCAGAGCTGTAAAAGTTCGTACGTGGACCCTCAGGGCTCTCGGTGCGGAAGCTGAGGAGCAATAGGAAACACTGTGCGCAGTGTCCCTTCTGGATGTTCTTAACCTAGCAGCACTTTCTGGCTAGCCATGACTCGAAGTTAGAGGCAGTCTTGCAAACGGACCGTTTGCCCCTGAACACGGCTAGGCTTCTGGCAGGTTCAGGGCACCGCACACTGATCACGAAGTACAAACAACCAAGGTCCGGGGATAGCCTCCACAATGCTTGCCGGCAGGCAGCCTTTGCCCAGAAGCCTCAGGCAAAGCAGTGGCTTGAAGCGAGTGTGCTGTTCAGGACTCCTAGGACTCCCGGTGGCTCACCACGTCGCATGGCAAAACACTGTGTCCCAGTGTGTCTTCCTGGGCGACCGCACCAAAAAGTGATACCTGAGGCAATTGGGACTGGTTCCCTGCACGAAGGATGAAAGGCAACACTCTGCTCTCTTCGCTGCCCACCTATTCGGCCAAGCGTTCCAAAGTCCTCCCGGACTCCGGCCTAGCAGCTCCTGGGTGTAATGCAGACGGTCCCCACAGCTGAACCACTGCTGCAATGAGGAAACACTGTGTTTACGGTTCATACTGGGAACCCTAACCTGCCGTGTCTCTGTGGGAGCAGAAGGTCGACTTCAGAGGCAGCCAGACAAACGTACAGTTTGCCCTTTCAACGCTACCTGTGGTTTCGTGAGACACGCGGACACTGTTGCCTCTCCCCAGAAATTATATCCTCGAAGCCCTTCAGCCCATGCAGGAGCACCTGGGTGCCAACATTTTCTCCGGGAAGCGTCAGCGTGCGGGTTGCATCTCATTCTCGTGGTCAAAAACTACAGAGCACTGTGCTGGGTTCCATGCTGATATTGGTTACCTAAAGCCAGGAGCATTACTTTCCCAGTGGGAGAGCTGAAAGTGCGGCCCCAAAGTGTGCTGAGAAACAATGCGGTTGCTCGTGCTCGCTTCACCGTTAGAACGGCTTTGCGAAGGGCAAGGCAGTGTGACTGGAGATACACTCTCTTTTCTCCTCCGTGCAGGAGGCTTTCCTGGCACCCCATGTCCCTAAAGGGAACACTCTACGGTTCCACAAGGACCAGAGGATGGGTCAGGGATGCCCTCCATGAATGCACTAGTGCAGTGTTTGGCCAGGACACCTTAAGCATGTAGTGCATGACAGTTAGCATGCCTCTCTGGAGGCTGCTGCTGCCTCAGCATATGCCTTGGAAGAACACTGGGTGGCGGAAGTGTTCTTGGGGCCCTGCGCCTCTGTCCACTATAAAAGTACCCCGGCTCACCTCTGTGAATGCAGAGTGAGCCGCAACAGCCTGTTCTCTTTGCCGGATAACTACATGGCCAAAACATTCAAAAGTACCCCTGAGCAGAGCTGTAAAACTTCGTACGTGGACCCTCTGGGCTCTCGGTGCGGAAGCTGAGGAGGAATAGGAAACACGGTGCGCAGTGTCCCTTCTGGATGTTCTTAACCTAGCGGCACTTTCTGGCTAGCCATGACTCGACTTTAGTGGCCGTCTTGCAAACGGACCGTTTGCCCCTGAACACGGCTAGGCTTCTGGCAGGTTCAGGGCACCGCACACTGATCACGAAGTACAAACAACCAAGGTCCGGGGATAGCCTCCACAATGCTTGCCGGCAGGCAGCCTTTGCCCAGAAGCCTCAGTCAAAGCAGTGACTTGACGCGAGTGTGCTGTTCAGGACTCCTAGGACTCCTGGGGGCTCACCACGTCGCATGGCAAAACACTGTGTCCCAGTGTGTCTTCCTGGGCGACCGCACCAAAAAGTGATACCTGAGGCAATTGGGACTGGTTCCCTGCACGAAGGATGAAAGGCAACACTCTGCTCTCTTCGCTGCCCACCTATTTGGCCAAGCGTTCCAAAGTCCTCCCGGACTCCGGCCTAGCAGCTCCTGGGTGTAATGCAGACGGTCCCCACAGCTGAACCACTGCTGCGATGAGGAAACACTGTGTTTACGGTTCATACTGGGAACACTTACCTGCCGTGTCTCTGTGGGAGCAGAAGGTCGACTTCAGAGGCAGCCAGAAAAACGTACAGTTTGCCCTTTCAACGCTACCTGTGGTTTCGTGAGACACGCGGACACTGTTGCCTCTCCCCAGAAATTATATCCTCGAAGCCCTTCAGCCCATGCAGGAGCACCTGGGTGCCAACATTTTCTCCGGGAAGCGCCAGGGTGCGGGTTGCATCTCTTTCTCGTGGTCAGAAACTACAGAGCACTGTGCTGGGTTCCATGCTGATATTGGTTACCTAAAGCCAGGAGCATTACTTTCCCAGTGGGAGAGCTGAAAGTGCGGCCCCAAAGTGTGCTGAGAAACAGTGCGGTTGCTCGTGCTCGCTTCACCGTTAGAACGGCTTTGCGAAGGGCAAGGCAGTGTGACTGGAGAAACCCTCTCTTTTCTCCTCCGTGCAGGAGGCTTTCCTGGCGCCCCATGTCCCTAAAGGGAACACTCTACGGTTCCACAAGGACCAGAGGATGGGTCAGGGATGCCCTCCATGAATGCACTAGTGCAGAGTTTGGCCAGGACACCTTAAGCATGTAGTGCATGACAGTTAGCATGCCTTTCTGGAGGCTGCTGCTGCCTCAGCATGTGCCTTGGAAGAACACTGGGTGGCGGAAGTGTTCTTGGGGCCCTGCGCCTCTGTCCACTATAAAAGTACCCCGGCTCATCTCTGTGAATGCAGAGTGAGCCGCAACAGCCTGTTCTCTTTGCCGGATAACTACATGGCCAAAACATTCAAAAGTACCCCTGAGCAGAGCTGTAAAACTTCGTACGTGGACCCTCAGGGCTCTCGGTGTGGAAGCTGAGGAGCAATAGGAAACACTGTGCGCAGTGTCCCTTCTGGATGTTCTTAACCTAGCAGCACTTTCTGGCTAGCCATGACTCGACTTTAGTGGCCGTCTTGCAAACGGACCGTTTGCCCCTGAACACGGCTAGGCTTCTGGCAGGTTCAGGGCACCGCACACTGATCACGAAGTACAAACAACCAAGGTCCGGGGATAGCCTCCACAATGCTTGCCGGCAGGCAGCCTTTGCCCAGAAGCCTCAGTCAAAGCAGTGACTTGACGCGAGTGTGCTGTTCAGGACTCCTAGGACTCCTGGGGGCTCACCACGTCGCATGGCAAAACACTGTGTCCCAGTGTGTCTTCCTGGGCGACCGCACCAAAAAGTGATACCTGAGGCAATTGGGACTGGTTCCCTGCACGAAGGATGAAAGGCAACACTCTGCTCTCTTCGCTGCCCACCTATTTGGCCAAGCGTTCCAAAGTCCTCCCGGACTCCGGCCTAGCAGCTCCTGGGTGTAATGCAGACGGTCCCCACAGCTGAACCACTGCTGCGATGAGGAAACACTGTGTTTACAGTTCATACTGGGAACCCTTACCTGCCGTGTCTCTGTGGGAGCAGAAGGTCGACTTCAGAGGCAGCCAGACAAACGTACAGTTTGCCCTTTCAACGCTACCTGTGGTTTCGTGAGACACGCGGACACTGTTGCCTCTCCCCAGAAATTATGTCCTCGAAGCCCTTCAGCCCATGCAGGAGCACCTGGGTGCCAACATTTTCTACGGGAGGCGTCAGCGTGCGGGTTGCATCTGATACTCGTGGTCAAAAACTACAGAGCACTGTGCTGGGTTCCATGCTGATATTGGTTACCTAAAGCCAGGAGCATTACTTTCCCAGTGGGAGAGCTGAAAGTGCGGCCCCAAAGTGTGCTGAGAAACAATGCGGTTGCTCGTGCTCGCTTCACCGTTAGAACGGCTTTGCGAAGGGCAAGGCAGTGTGACTGGAGATACCCTCTCTTTTCTCCTCCGTGCAGGAGGCTTTCCTGGCGCCCCATGTCCCTAAAGGGAACACTCTACGGTTCCACAAGGACCAGAGGATGGGTCAGGGATGCCCTCCATGAATGCACTAGTGCAGAGTTTGGCCAGGACACCTTAAGCATGTAGTGCATGACAGTTAGCATGCCTTTCTGGAGGCTGCTGCTGCCTCAGCATATGCCTTGGAAGAACACTGGGTGGCGGAAGTGTTCTTGGGGCCCTGCGCCTCTGTCCACTATAAAAGTACCCCGGCTCACCTCTGTGAATGCAGAGTGAGCCGCAACAGCCTGTTCTCTTTGCCGGATAACTACATGGCCAAAACATTCAAAAGTACCCCTGAGCAGAGCTGTAAAACTTCGTACGTGGACCCTCAGGGCTCTCGGTGCGGAAGCTGAGGAGCAATAGGAAACACTGTACGCAGTGTCCCTTCTGGATGTTCTTAACCTAGCAGCACTTTCTGGCTAGCCATGACTCGACTTTAGTGGCCGTCTTGCAAACGGACCGTTTGCCCCTGAACACGGCTAGGCTTCTGGCAGGTTCAGGGCACCGCACACTGATCACGAAGTACAAACAACCAAGGTCCGGGGATAGCCTCCACAATGCTTGCCGGCAGGCAGCCTTTGCCCAGAAGCCTCAGTCAAAGCAGTGACTTGACGCGAGTGTGCTGTTCAGGACTCCTAGGACTCCTGGGGGCTCACCACGTCGCATGGCAAAACACTGTGTCCCAGTGTGTCTTCCTGGGCGACCGCACCAAAAAGTGATACCTGAGGCAATTGGGACTGGTTCCCTGCACGAAGGATGAAAGGCAACACTCTGCTCTCTTCGCTGCCCACCTATTTGGCCAAGCGTTCCAAAGTCCTCCCGGACTCCGGCCTAGCAGCTCCTGGGTGTAATGCAGACGGTCCCCACAGCTGAACCACAGCTGCGATGAGGAAACACTGTGTTTACAGTTCATACTGGGAACCCTTACCTGCCGTGTCTCTGTGGGAGCAGAAGGTCGACTTCAGAGGCAGCCAGACAAACGTACAGTTTGCCCTTTCAACGCTACCTGTGGTTTTGTGAGACACGCGGACACTGTTGCCTCTCCCCAGAAATTATATCCTCGAAGCCCTTCAGCCCATGCAGGAGCACCTGGGTGCCAACATTTTCTCCGGGAGGCGTCAGCGTGCGGGTTGCATCTCATTCTCGTGGTCAAAAACTACAGAGCACTGTGCTGGGTTCCATGCTGATATTGGTTACCTAAAGCCAGGAGCATTACTTTCCCAGTGGGAGAGCTGAAAGTGCGGCCCCAAAGTGTGCTGAGAAACAGTGCGGTTGCTCGTGCTCTCTTCACCGTTAGAACGGCATTGCGAAGGGCAAGGCAGTGTGACTGGAGAAAACCTCTCTTTTCTCCTCCGTGCAGGAGGCTTTCCTGGTGACCCATGTCCCTAAAGGGAACACTCTACGGTTCCACAAGGACCAGAGGATGGGTCAGGGATGCCCTCCATGAATGCACTAGTGCAGAGTTTGGCCAGGACACCTTAAGCATGTAGTGCATGACAGTTAGCATGCCTTTCTGGAGGCTGCTGCTGCCTCAGCATAAGCCTGGGAAGAACACTGGGTGGCGGAAGTGTTCTTGGGGCCCTGCGCCTCTGTCCACTATAAAAGTACCCCGGCTCATCTCTGTGAATGCAGAGTGAGCGGCAACAGCCTGTTCTCTTTGTCGGATAACTACATGGCCAAAACATTCAAAAGTACCCCTGAGCAGAGCTGTAAAACTTCGTACGTGGACCCTCAGGGCTCTCGGTGCGGAAGCTGAGGAGCAATAGGAAACACTGTGCGCAGTGTCCCTTCTGGGTGTTCTTAACCTAGCGGCACTTTCTGGCTAGCCATGACTCGACTTTAGTGGCCGTCTTGCAAACGGACCGTTTGCCCCTGAACACGGCTAGGCTTCTGGCAGGTTCAGGGCACCGCACACTGATCACGAAGTACAAACAACCAAGGTCCGGGGATAGCCTCGACAATGCTTGCCGGCAGGCAGCCTTTGCCCAGAAGCCTCAGTCAAAGCAGTGACTTGACGCGAGTGTGCTGTTCAGGACTCCTAGGACTCCTGGGGGCTCACCACGTCGCATGGCAAAACACTGTGTCCCAGTGTGTCTTCCTGGGCGACCGCACCAAAAAGTGATACCTGAGGCAATTCGGACTGGTTCCCTGCACGAAGGATGAAAGGCAACACTCTGCTCTCTTCGCTGCCCACCTATTTGGCCAAGCGTTCCAAAGTCCTCCCGGACTCCGGCCTAGCAGCTCCTGGGTGTAATGCAGACGGTCCCCACAGCTGAACCACTGCTGCGATGAGGAAACACTGTGTTTACAGTTCATACTGGGAACCCTAACCTGCCATGTCTCTGTGGGAGCAGAAGGTCGACTTCAGAGGCAGCCAGACAAACGTACAGTTTGCCCTTTCAACGCTACCTGTGGTTTCGTGAGACACGCGGACACTGTTGCCTCTCCCCAGAAATTATGTCCTCGAAGCCCTTCAGCCCATGCAGGAGCACCTGGGTGCCAACATTTTCTACGGGAGGCGTCAGCGTGCGGGTTGCATCTGATACTCGTGGTCAAAAACTACAGAGCACTGTCCTGGGTTCCATGCTGATATTGGTTACCTAAAGCCAGGAGCATTACTTTCCCAGTGGGAGAGCTGAAAGTGCGGCCCCAAAGTGTGCTGAGAAACAATGCGGTTGCTCGTGCTCGCTTCACCGTTAGAACGGCTTTGCGAAGGGCAAGGCAGTGTGACTGGAGATACCCTCTCTTTTCTCCTCCGTGCAGGAGGCTTTCCTGGTGCCCCATGTCCCTAAAGGGAACACTCTACGGTTCCACAAGGACCAGAGGATGGGTCAGGGATGCCCTCCATGAATGCACTAGTGCAGAGTTTGGCCAGGACACCTTAAGCATGTAGTGCATGACAGTTAGCATGCCTTTCTGGAGGCTGCTGCTGCCTCAGCATATGCCTTGGAAGAACACTGGGTGGCGGAAGTGTTCTTGGGGCCCTGCGCCTCTGTCCACTATAAAAGTACCCCGGCTCACCTCTGTGAATGCAGAGTGAGCCGCAACAGCCTGTTCTCTTTGCCGGATAACTACATGGCCAAAACATTCAAAAGTACCCCTGAGCAGAGCTGTAAAACTTCGTACGTGGACCCTCAGGGCTCTCGGTGCGGAAGCTGAGGAGCAATAGGAAACACTGTACGCAGTGTCCCTTCTGGATGTTCTTAACCTAGCAGCACTTTCTGGCTAGCCATGACTCGACTTTAGTGGCCGTCTTGCAAACGGACCGTTTGCCCCTGAACACGGCTAGGCTTCTGGCAGGTTCAGGGCACCGCACACTGATCACGAAGTACAAACAACCAAGGTCCGGGGATAGCCTCCACAATGCTTGCCGGCAGGCAGCCTTTGCCCAGAAGCCTCAGTCAAAGCAGTGACTTGACGCGAGTGTGCTGTTCAGGACTCCTAGGACTCCTGGGGGCTCACCACGTCGCATGGCAAAACACTGTGTCCCAGTGTGTCTTCCTGGGCGACCGCACCAAAAAGTGATACCTGAGGCAATTGGGACTGGTTCCCTGCACGAAGGATGAAAGGCAACACTCTGCTCTCTTCGCTGCCCACCTATTTGGCCAAGCGTTCCAAAGTCCTCCCGGACTCCGGCCTAGCAGCTCCTGGGTGTAATGCAGACGGTCCCCACAGCTGAACCACTGCTGCGATGAGGAAACACTGTGTTTACAGTTCATACTGGGAACCCTTACCTGCCGTGTCTCTGTGGGAGCAGAAGGTCGACTTCAGAGGCAGCCAGACAAACGTACACTTTGCCCTTTCAACGCTACCTGTGGTTTCGTGAGACACGCGGACACTGTTGCCTCTCCCCAGAAATTATGTCCTCGAAGCCCTTCAGCCCATGCAGGAGCACCTGGGTGCCAACATTTTCTACGGGAGGCGTCAGCGTGCGGGTTGCATCTCATTCTCGTGGTCAAAAACTACAGAGCACTGTGCTGGGTTCCATGCTGATATTGGTTACCTAAAGCCAGGAGCATTACTTTCCCAGTGGGAGAGCTGAAAGTGCGGCCCCAAAGTGTGCTGAGAAACAGTGCGGTTGCTCGTGCTCTCTTCACCGTTAGAACGGCATTGCGAAGGGCAAGGCAGTGTGACTGGAGAAAACCTCTCTTTTCTCCTCCGTGCAGGAGGCTTTCCTGGTGACCCATGTCCCTAAAGGGAACACTCTACGGTTCCACAAGGACCAGAGGATGGGTCAGGGATGCCCTCCATGAATGCACTAGTGCAGAGTTTGGCCAGGACACCTTAAGCATGTAGTGCATGACAGTTAGCATGCCTTTCTGGAGGCTGCTGCTGCCTCAGCATATGCCTGGGAAGAACACTGGGTGGCGGAAGTGTTCTTGGGGCCCTGCGCCTCTGTCCACTATAAAAGTACCCCGGCTCATCTCTGTGAATGCAGAGTGAGCGGCAACAGCCTGTTCTCTTTGTCGGATAACTACAGGGCCAAAACATTCAAAAGTACCCCTGAGCAGAGCTGTAAAACTTCGTACGTGGACCCTCAGGGCTCTCGGTGCGGAAGCTGAGGAGCAATAGGAAACACTGTGCGCAGTGTCCCTTCTGGGTGTTCTTAACCTAGCGGCACTTTCTGGCTAGCCATGACTCGACTTTAGTGGCCGTCTTGCAAACGGACCGTTTGCCCCTGAACACGGCTAGGCTTCTGGCAGGTTCAGGGCACCGCACACTGATCACGAAGTACAAACAACCAAGGTCCGGGGATAGCCTCCACAATGCTTGCCGGCAGGCAGCCTTTGCCCAGAAGCCTCAGTCAAAGCAGTGACTTGACGCGAGTGTGCTGTTCAGGACTCCTAGGACTCCTGGGGGCTCACCACGTCGCATGGCAAAACACTGTGTCCCAGTGTGTCTTCCTGGGCGACCGCACCAAAAAGTGATACCTGAGGCAATTCGGACTGGTTCCCTGCACGAAGGATGAAAGGCAACACTCTGCTCTCTTCGCTGCCCACCTATTTGGCCAAGCGTTCCAAAGTCCTCCCGGACTCCGGCCTAGCAGCTCCTGGGTGTAATGCAGACGGTCCCCACAGCTGAACCACTGCTGCGATGAGGAAACACTGTGTTTACAGTTCATACTGGGAACCCTAACCTGCCATGTCTCTGTGGGAGCAGAAGGTCGACTTCAGAGGCAGCCAGACAAACGTACAGTTTGCCCTTTCAACGCTACCTGTGGTTTCGTGAGACACGCGGACACTGTTGCCTCTCCCCAGAAATTATGTCCTCGAAGCCCTTCAGCCCATGCAGGAGCACCTGGGTGCCAACATTTTCTACGGGAGGCGTCAACGTGCGGGTTGCATCTGATACTCGTGGTCAAAAACTACAGAGCACTGTCCTGGGTTCCATGCTGATATTGTTTACCTAAAGCCAGGAGCATTACTTTCCCAGTGGGAGAGCTGAAAGTGCGGCCCCAAAGTGTGCTGAGAAACAATGCGGTTGCTCGTGCTCGCTTCACCGTTAGAACGGCTTTGCGAAGGGCAAGGCAGTGTGACTGGAGATACCCTCTCTATTCTCCTCCGTGCAGGAGGCTTTCCTGGCGCCCCATGTCCCTAAAGGGAACACTCTACGGTTCCACAAGGACCAGAGGATGGGTCAGGGATGCCCTCCATGAATGCACTAGTGCAGAGTTTGGCCAGGACACCTTAAGCATGTAGTGCATGACAGTTAGCATGCCTTTCTGGAGGCTGCTGCTGCCTCAGCATATGCCTTGGAAGAACACTGGGTGGCGGAAGTGTTCTTGGGGCCCTGCGCATCTGTCCACTATAAAAGTACCCCGGCTCACCTCTGTGAATGCAGAGTGAGCCGCAACAGCCTGTTCTCTTTGCCGGATAACTACATGGCCAAAACATTCAAAAGTACCCCTGAGCAGAGCTGTAAAACTTCGTACGTGGACCCTCAGGGCTCTCGGTGCGGAAGCTGAGGAGCAATAGGAAACACTGTACGCAGTGTCCCTTCTGGATGTTCTTAACCTAGCAGCACTTTCTGGCTAGCCATGACTCGACTTTAGTGGCCGTCTTGCAAACGGACCGTTTGCCCCTGAACACGGCTAGGCTTCTGGCAGGTTCAGGGCACCGCACACTGATCACGAAGTACAAACAACCAAGGTCCGGGGATAGCCTCCACAATGCTTGCCGGCAGGCAGCCTTTGCCCAGAAGCCTCAGTCAAAGCAGTGACTTGACGCGAGTGTGCTGTTCAGGACTCCTAGGACTCCTGGGGGCTCACCACGTCGCATGGCAAAACACTGTGTCCCAGTGTGTCTTCCTGGGCGACCGCACCAAAAAGTGATACCTGAGGCAATTGGGACTGGTTCCCTGCACGAAGGATGAAAGGCAACACTCTGCTCTCTTCGCTGCCCACCTATTTGGCCAAGCGTTCCAAAGTCCTCCCGGACTCCGGCCTAGCAGCTCCTGGGTGTAATGCAGACGGTCCCCACAGCTGAACCACTGCTGCGATGAGGAAACACTGTGTTTACAGTTCATACTGGGAACCCTTACCTGCCGTGTCTCTGTGGGAGCAGAAGGTCGACTTCAGAGGCAGCCAGACAAACGTACAGTTTGCCCTTTCAACGCTACCTGTGGTTTTGTGAGACACGCGGACACTGTTGCCTCTCCCCAGAAATTATATCCTCGAAGCCCTTCAGCCCATGCAGGAGCACCTGGGTGCCAACATTTTCTCCGGGAAGCGTCAGCGTGCAGGTTGCATCTCATTCTCGTGGTCAAAAACTACAGAGCACTGTGCTGGGTTCCATGCTGATATTGGTTACCTAAAGCCAGGAGCATTACTTTCCCAGTGGGAGAGCTGAAAGTGCGGCCCCAACGTGTGCTGAGAAACAGTGCGGATGCTCGTGCTCTCTTCACCGTTAGAACGGCTTTGCGAAGGGCAAGGCAGTGTGACTGGAGAAACCCTCTCTTTTCTCCTCCGTGCAGGAGGCTTTCCTGGCGCCCCATGTCCCTAAAGGGAACACTCTACGGTTCCACAAGGACCAAAGGAAGGGTCAAGGATGCCATCCATGAATGGACTCGTGCAGAGTTTGGCCAGGACACCTTAAGCATGTAGTGCATGACAGTTAGCATGCCTTTCTGGAGGCTGCTGCTGCCTCAGCATATGCCTGGGAAGAACACTGGGTGGCGGAAGAGTTCTTGGGGCCCTGCGCATCTGTCCACTATAAAAGTGCCCCGGTTAATCTCTGTGAATGCAGAGTGAGCCGCAACAGCCTGTTCTCTTTGCCGGATAACTACATGGCCAAAACATTCAAAAGTGCCCCTGAGCAGAGCTGTAAAAGTTCGTACGTGGACCCTCAGGGCTCTCGGTGCGGAAGCTGAGGAGCAATAGGAAACACTGTGCGCAGTGTCCCTTCTGGATGTTCTTAACCTAGCAGCACTTTCTGGCTAGCCATGACTCGAAGTTAGAGGCAGTCTTGCAAACGGACCGTTTGCCCCTGAACACGGCTAGGCTTCTGGCAGGTTCAGGGCACCGCACACTGATCACGAAGTACAAACAACCAAGGTCCGGGGATAGCCTCCACAATGCTTGCCGGCAGGCAGCCTTTGCCCAGAAGCCTCAGGCAAAGCAGTGGCTTGAAGCGAGTGTGCTGTTCAGGACTCCTAGGACTCCCGGTGGCTCACCACGTCGCATGGCAAAACACTGTGTCCCAGTGTGTCTTCCTGGGCGACCGCACCAAAAAGTGATACCTGAGGCAATTGGGACTGGTTCCCTGCACGAAGGATGAAAGGCAACACTCTGCTCTCTTCGCTGCCCACCTATTCGGCCAAGCGTTCCAAAGTCCTCCCGGACTCCGGCCTAGCAGCTCCTGGGTGTAATGCAGACGGTCCCCACAGCTGAACCACTGCTGCAATGAGGAAACACTGTGTTTACGGTTCATACTGGGAACCCTAACCTGCCGTGTCTCTGTGGGAGCAGAAGGTCGACTTCAGAGGCAGCCAGACAAACGTACAGTTTGCCCTTTCAACGCTACCTGTGGTTTCGTGAGACACGCGGACACTGTTGCCTCTCCCCAGAAATTATATCCTCGAAGCCCTTCAGCCCATGCAGGAGCACCTGGGTGCCAACATTTTCTCCGGGAAGCGTCAGCGTGCGGGTTGCATCTCATTCTCGTGGTCAAAAACTACAGAGCACTGTGCTGGGTTCCATGCTGATATTGGTTACCTAAAGCCAGGAGCATTACTTTCCCAGTGGGAGAGCTGAAAGTGCGGCCCCAAAGTGTGCTGAGAAACAATGCGGTTGCTCGTGCTCGCTTCACCGTTAGAACGGCTTTGCGAAGGGCAAGGCAGTGTGACTGGAGATACACTCTCTTTTCTCCTCCGTGCAGGAGGCTTTCCTGGCACCCCATGTCCCTAAAGGGAACACTCTACGGTTCCACAAGGACCAGAGGATGGGTCAGGGATGCCCTCCATGAATGCACTAGTGCAGTGTTTGGCCAGGACACCTTAAGCATGTAGTGCATGACAGTTAGCATGCCTCTCTGGAGGCTGCTGCTGCCTCAGCATATGCCTTGGAAGAACACTGGGTGGCGGAAGTGTTCTTGGGGCCCTGCGCCTCTGTCCACTATAAAAGTACCCCGGCTCACCTCTGTGAATGCAGAGTGAGCCGCAACAGCCTGTTCTCTTTGCCGGATAACTACATGGCCAAAACATTCAAAAGTACCCCTGAGCAGAGCTGTAAAACTTCGTACGTGGACCCTCTGGGCTCTCGGTGCGGAAGCTGAGGAGGAATAGGAAACACGGTGCGCAGTGTCCCTTCTGGATGTTCTTAACCTAGCGGCACTTTCTGGCTAGCCATGACTCGACTTTAGTGGCCGTCTTGCAAACGGACCGTTTGCCCCTGAACACGGCTAGGCTTCTGGCAGGTTCAGGGCACCGCACACTGATCACGAAGTACAAACAACCAAGGTCCGGGGATAGCCTCCACAATGCTTGCCGGCAGGCAGCCTTTGCCCAGAAGCCTCAGTCAAAGCAGTGACTTGACGCGAGTGTGCTGTTCAGGACTCCTAGGACTCCTGGGGGCTCACCACGTCGCATGGCAAAACACTGTGTCCCAGTGTGTCTTCCTGGGCGACCGCACCAAAAAGTGATACCTGAGGCAATTGGGACTGGTTCCCTGCACGAAGGATGAAAGGCAACACTCTGCTCTCTTCGCTGCCCACCTATTTGGCCAAGCGTTCCAAAGTCCTCCCGGACTCCGGCCTAGCAGCTCCTGGGTGTAATGCAGACGGTCCCCACAGCTGAACCACTGCTGCGATGAGGAAACACTGTGTTTACGGTTCATACTGGGAACACTTACCTGCCGTGTCTCTGTGGGAGCAGAAGGTCGACTTCAGAGGCAGCCAGAAAAACGTACAGTTTGCCCTTTCAACGCTACCTGTGGTTTCGTGAGACACGCGGACACTGTTGCCTCTCCCCAGAAATTATATCCTCGAAGCCCTTCAGCCCATGCAGGAGCACCTGGGTGCCAACATTTTCTCCGGGAAGCGCCAGGGTGCGGGTTGCATCTCTTTCTCGTGGTCAGAAACTACAGAGCACTGTGCTGGGTTCCATGCTGATATTGGTTACCTAAAGCCAGGAGCATTACTTTCCCAGTGGGAGAGCTGAAAGTGCGGCCCCAAAGTGTGCTGAGAAACAGTGCGGTTGCTCGTGCTCGCTTCACCGTTAGAACGGCTTTGCGAAGGGCAAGGCAGTGTGACTGGAGAAACCCTCTCTTTTCTCCTCCGTGCAGGAGGCTTTCCTGGCGCCCCATGTCCCTAAAGGGAACACTCTACGGTTCCACAAGGACCAGAGGATGGGTCAGGGATGCCCTCCATGAATGCACTAGTGCAGAGTTTGGCCAGGACACCTTAAGCATGTAGTGCATGACAGTTAGCATGCCTTTCTGGAGGCTGCTGCTGCCTCAGCATATGCCTTGGAAGAACACTGGGTGGCGGAAGTGTTCTTGGGGCCCTGCGCCTCTGTCCACTATAAAAGTACCCCGGCTCATCTCTGTGAATGCAGAGTGAGCCGCAACAGCCTGTTCTCTTTGCCGGATAACTACATGGCCAAAACATTCAAAAGTACCCCTGAGCAGAGCTGTAAAACTTCGTACGTGGACCCTCAGGGCTCTCGGTGCGGAAGCTGAGGAGCAATAGGAAACACTGTGCGCAGTGTCCCTTCTGGATGTTCTTAACCTAGCAGCACTTTCTGGCTAGCCATGACTCGACTTTAGTGGCCGTCTTGCAAACGGACCGTTTGCCCCTGAACACGGCTAGGCTTCTGGCAGGTTCAGGGCACCGCACACTGATCACGAAGTACAAACAACCAAGGTCCGGGGATAGCCTCCACAATGCTTGCCGGCAGGCAGCCTTTGCCCAGAAGCCTCAGTCAAAGCAGTGACTTGACGCGAGTGTGCTGTTCAGGACTCCTAGGACTCCTGGGGGCTCACCACGTCGCATGGCAAAACACTGTGTCCCAGTGTGTCTTCCTGGGCGACCGCACCAAAAAGTGATACCTGAGGCAATTGGGACTGGTTCCCTGCACGAAGGATGAAAGGCAACACTCTGCTCTCTTCGCTGCCCACCTATTTGGCCAAGCGTTCCAAAGTCCTCCCGGACTCCGGCCTAGCAGCTCCTGGGTGTAATGCAGACGGTCCCCACAGCTGAACCACTGCTGCGATGAGGAAACACTGTGTTTACAGTTCATACTGGGAACCCTTACCTGCCGTGTCTCTGTGGGAGCAGAAGGTCGACTTCAGAGGCAGCCAGACAAACGTACAGTTTGCCCTTTCAACGCTACCTGTGGTTTTGTGAGACACGCGGACACTGTTGCCTCTCCCCAGAAATTATATCCTCGAAGCCCTTCAGCCCATGCAGGAGCACCTGGGTGCCAACATTTTCTCCGGGAAGCGTCAGCGTGCAGGTTGCATCTCATTCTCGTGGTCAAAAACTACAGAGCACTGTGCTGGGTTCCATGCTGATATTGGTTACCTAAAGCCAGGAGCATTACTTTCCCAGTGGGAGAGCTGAAAGTGCGGCCCCAAAGTGTGCTGAGAAACAGTGCGGTTGCTCGTGCTCTCTTCACTGTTAGAACGGCTTTGCGAAGGGCAAGGCAGTGTGACTGGAGAAACCCTCTCTTTTCTCCTCCGTGCAGGAGGCTTTCCTGGCGTCCCATGTCCCTAAAGGGAACACTCTACGGTTCCACAAGGACCAAAGGAAGGGTCAGGGATGCCATCCATGAATGGACTCGTGCAGAGTTTGCCCAGGACACCTTAAGCATGTAGTGCATGACAGTTAGCATGCCTTTCTGGAGGCTGCTGCTGCCTCAGCATATGCCTTGGAAGAACACTGGGTGGCGGAAGAGTTCTTGGGGCCCTGCGCATCTGTCCACTATAAAAGTGCCCCGGTTCATCTCTGGGAATGCAGAGTGAGCCGCAACAGCCTGTTCTCTTTGCCGGATAACTACATGGCCAAAACATTCAAAAGTGCCCCTGAGCAGAGCTGTAAAAGTTCGTACGTGGAACCTCAGGGCTCTCGGTGCGGAAGCTGAGGAGGAATAGGAAACACGGTGCGCAGTGTCCCTTCTGGGTGTTCTTAACCTAGCGGCACTTTCTGGCCAGCCATGACTCGAAGTTAGAGGCAGTCTTGCAAACGGACCGTTTGCCCCTGAACACGGCTAGGCTTCTGGCAGGTTCAGGGCACCTCACACTGATCACGAAGTACAAACAACCAAGGTCCGGGGATAGCCTCCACAATGCTTGCCGGCAGGCAGCCTTTGCCCAGAAGCCTCAGGCAAAGCAGTGGCTTGACGCGAGTGTGCTGTTCAGGACTCCTAGGACTCCTGGGGGCTCACCACGTCGCATGGCAAAACACTGTGTCCCAGTGTGTCTTCCTGGGCGACCGCACCAAAAAGTGATACCTGAGGCAATTGGGACTGGTTCCCTGCACGAAGGATGAAAGGCAACACTCTGCTCTCTTCGCTGCCCACCTATTTGGCCAAGCGTTCCAAAGTCCTCCCGGACTCCGGCCTAGCAGCTCCTGGGTGTAATGCAGACGGTCCCCACAGCTGAACCACTGCTGCAATGAGGAAACACTGTGTTTACGGTTCATACTGGGAACACTTACCTGCCGTGTCTCTGTGTGAGCAGAAGGTCGACTTCAGAGGCAGCCAGACAAACGTACAGTTTGCCCTTTCAACGCTACCTGTGGTTTCGTGAGACACGCGGACACTGTTGCCTCTCCCCAGAAATTATATCCTCGAAGCCCTTCAGCCCATGCAGGAGCACCTGGGTGCCAACATTTTCTCCGGGAAGCGTCAGCGTGCGGGTTGCATCTCTTTCTCGTGGTCAAAAACTACAGAGCACTGTGCTGGGTTCCATGCTGATATTGGTTACCTAAAGCCAGGAGCATTACTTTCCCAGTGGGAGAGCTGAACGTGCGGCCCCAAAGTGTGCTGAGAAACAGTGCGGTTGCTCGTGCTCGCTTCACCGTTAGAACGGCTTTGCGAAGGGCAAGGCAGTGTGACTGGAGAAACCCTCTCTTTTCTCCTCCGTGCAGGAGGCTTTCCTGGCGCCCCATGTCCCTAAAGGGAACACTCTACGGTTCCACAAGGACCAGAGGATGGGTCAGGGATGCCCTCCATGAATGCACTAGTGCAGAGTTTGGCCAGGACACCTTAAGCATGTAGTGCATGACAGTTAGCATGCCTTTCTGGAGGCTGCTGCTGCCTCAGCATATGCCTGGGAAGAACACTGGGTGGCGGAAGTGTTCTTGGGGCCCTGCGCCTCTGTCCACTATAAAAGTACCCCGGCTCATCTCTGTGAATGCAGAGTGAGCGGCAACAGCCTGTTCTCTTTGTTGGATAACTACATGGCCAAAACATTCAAAAGTACCCCTGAGCAGAGCTGTAAAACTTCGTACGTGGACCCTCAGGGCTCTCGGTGCGGAAGCTGAGGAGCAATAGGAAACACTGTGCGCAGTGTCCCTTCTGGATGTTCTTAACCTAGCAGCACTTTCTGGCTAGCCATGACTCGACTTTAGTGGCCGTCTTGCAAACGGACCGTTTGCCCCTGAACACGGCTAGGCTTCTGGCAGGTTCAGGGCACCGCACACTGATCACGAAGTACAAACAACCAAGATCCGGGATAGCCTCCACAATGCTTGCCGGCAGGCAGCCTTTGCCCAGAAGCCTCAGTCAAAGCAGTGACTTGACGCGAGTGTGCTGTTCAGGACTCCTAGGACTCCTGGGGGCTCACCACGTCGCATGGCAAAACACTGTGTCCCAGTGTGTCTTCCTGGGCGACCGCACCAAAAAGTGATACCTGAGGCAATTGGGACTGGTTCCCTGCACGAAGGATGAAAGGCAACACTCTGCTCTCTTCGCTGCCCACCTATTTGGCCAAGCGTTCCAAAGTCCTCCCGGACTCCGGCCTAGCAGCTCCTGGGTGTAATGCAGACGGTCCCCACAGCTGAACCACTGCTGCGATGAGGAAACACTGTGTTTACAGTTCATACTGGGAACCCTAACCTGCCATGTCTCTGTGGGAGCAGAAGGTCGACTTCAGAGGCAGCCAGACAAACGTACAGTTTGCCCTTTCAACGCTACCTGTGGTTTCGTGAGACACGCGGACACTGTTGCCTCTCCCCAGAAATTATGTCCTCGAAGCCCTTCAGCCCATGCAGGAGCACCTGGGTGCCAACATTTTCTACGGGAGGCGTCAGCGTGCGGGTTGCATCTGATACTCGTGGTCAAAAACTACAGAGCACTGTGCTGGGTTCCATGCTGATATTGGTTACCTAAAGCCAGGAGCATTACTTTCCCAGTGGGAGAGCTGAAAGTGCGGCCCCAAAGTGTGCTGAGAAACAATGCGGTTGCTCGTGCTCGCTTCACCGTTAGAACGGCTTTGCGAAGGGCAAGGCAGTGTGACTGGAGATACCCTCTCTTTTCTCCTCCGTGCAGGAGGCTTTCCTGGCGCCCCATGTCCCTAAAGGGAACACTCTACGGTTCCACAAGGACCAGAGGATGGGTCAGGGATGCCCTCCATGAATGCACTAGTGCAGAGTTTGGCCAGGACACCTTAAGCATGTAGTGCATGACAGTTAGCATGCCTTTCTGGAGGCTGCTGCTGCCTCAGCATATGCCTTGGAAGAACACTGGGTGGCGGAAGTGTTCTTGGGGCCCTGCGCCTCTGTCCACTATAAAAGTACCCCGGCTCACCTCTGTGAATGCAGAGTGAGCCGCAACAGCCTGTTCTCTTTGCCGGATAACTACATGGCCAAAACATTCAAAAGTAGCCCTGAGCAGAGCTGTAAAACTTCGTACGTGGACCCTCAGGGCTCTCGGTGCGGAAGCTGAGGAGCAATAGGAAACACTGTACGCAGTGTCCCTTCTGGATGTTCTTAACCTAGCAGCACTTTCTGGCTAGCCATGACTCGACTTTAGTGGCCGTCTTGCAAACGGACCGTTTGCCCCTGAACACGGCTAGGCTTCTGGCAGGTTCAGGGCACCGCACACTGATCACGAAGTACAAACAACCAAGGTCCGGGGATAGCCTCCACAATGCTTGCCGGCAGGCAGCCTTTGCCCAGAAGCCTCAGTCAAAGCAGTGACTTGACGCGAGTGTGCTGTTCAGGACTCCTAGGACTCCTGGGGGCTCACCACGTCGCATGGCAAAACACTGTGTCCCATTGTGTCTTCCTGGGCGACCGCACCAAAAAGTGATACCTGAGGCAATTGGGACTGGTTCCCTGCACGAAGGATGAAAGGCAACACTCTGCTCTCTTCGCTGCCCACCTATTTGGCCAAGCGTTCCAAAGTCCTCCCGGACTCCGGCCTAGCAGCTCCTGGGTGTAATGCAGACGGTCCCCACAGCTGAACCACAGCTGCGATGAGGAAACACTGTGTTTACAGTTCATACTGGGAACCCTTACCTGCCGTGTCTCTGTGGGAGCAGAAGGTCGACTTCAGAGGCAGCCAGACAAACGTACAGTTTGCCCTTTCAACGCTACCTGTGGTTTTGTGAGACACGCGGACACTGTTGCCTCTCCCCAGAAATTATATCCTCGAAGCCCTTCAGCCCATGCAGGAGCACCTGGGTGCCAACATTTTCTCCGGGAAGCGTCAGCGTGCGGGTTGCATCTCATTCTCGTGGTCAAAAACTACAGAGCACTGTGCTGGGTTCCATGCTGATATTGGTTACCTAAAGCCAGGAGCATTACTTTCCCAGTGGGAGAGCTGAAAGTGCGGCCCCAAAGTGTGCTGAGAAACAGTGCGGTTGCTCGTGCTCTCTTCACCGTTAGAACGGCATTGCGAAGGGCAAGGCAGTGTGACTGGAGAAAACCTCTCTTTTCTCCTCCGTGCAGGAGGCTTTCCTGGTGACCCATGTCCCTAAAGGGAACACTCTACGGTTCCACAAGGACCAGAGGATGGGTCAGGGATGCCCTCCATGAATGCACTAGTGCAGAGTTTGGCCAGGACACCTTAAGCATGTAGTGCATGACAGTTAGCATGCCTTTCTGGAGGCTGCTGCTGCCTCAGCATAAGCCTGGGAAGAACACTGGGTGGCGGAAGTGTTCTTGGGGCCCTGCGCCTCTGTCCACTATAAAAGTACCCCGGCTCATCTCTGTGAATGCAGAGTGAGCGGCAACAGCCTGTTCTCTTTGTCGGATAACTACATGGCCAAAACATTCAAAAGTACCCCTGAGCAGAGCTGTAAAACTTCGTACGTGGACCCTCAGGGCTCTCGGTGCGGAAGCTGAGGAGCAATAGGAAACACTGTGCGCAGTGTCCCTTCTGGGTGTTCTTAACCTAGCGGCACTTTCTGGCTAGCCATGACTCGACTTTAGTGGCCGTCTTGCAAACGGACCGTTTGCCCCTGAACACGGCTAGGCTTCTGGCAGGTTCAGGGCACCGCACACTGATCACGAAGTACAAACAACCAAGGTCCGGGGATAGCCTCGACAATGCTTGCCGGCAGGCAGCCTTTGCCCAGAAGCCTCAGTCAAAGCAGTGACTTGACGCGAGTGTGCTGTTCAGGACTCCTAGGACTCCTGGGGGCTCACCACGTCGCATGGCAAAACACTGTGTCCCAGTGTGTCTTCCTGGGCGACCGCACCAAAAAGTGATACCTGAGGCAATTGGGACTGGTTCCCTGCACGAAGGATGAAAGGCAACACTCTGCTCTCTTCGCTGCCCACCTATTTGGCCAAGCGTTCCAAAGTCCTCCCGGACTCCGGCCTAGCAGCTCCTGGGTGTAATGCAGACGGTCCCCACAGCTGAACCACTGCTGCGATGAGGAAACACTGTGTTTACAGTTCATACTGGGAACCCTAACCTGCCATGTCTCTGTGGGAGCAGAAGGTCGACTTCAGAGGCAGCCAGACAAACGTACAGTTTGCCCTTTCAACGCTACCTGTGGTTTCGTGAGACACGCGGACACTGTTGCCTCTCCCCAGAAATTATATCCTCGAAGCCCTTCAGCCCATGCAGGAGCACCTGGGTGCCAACATTTTCTCCGGGAAGCGTCAGCGTGCAGGTTGCATCTCATTCTCGTGGTCAAAAACTACAGAGCACTGTGCTGGGTTCCATGCTGATATTGGTTACCTAAAGCCAGGAGCATTACTTTCCCAGTGGGAGAGCTGAAAGTGCGGCCCCAACGTGTGCTGAGAAACAGTGCGGATGCTCGTGCTCTCTTCACCGTTAGAACGGCTTTGCGAAGGGCAAGGCAGTGTGACTGGAGAAACCCTCTCTTTTCTCCTCCGTGCAGGAGGCTTTCCTGGCGCCCCATGTCCCTAAAGGGAACACTCTACGGTTCCACAAGGACCAAAGGAAGGGTCAAGGATGCCATCCATGAATGGACTCGTGCAGAGTTTGGCCAGGACACCTTAAGCATGTAGTGCATGACAGTTAGCATGCCTTTCTGGAGGCTGCTGCTGCCTCAGCATATGCCTGGGAAGAACACTGGGTGGCGGAAGAGTTCTTGGGGCCCTGCGCATCTGTCCACTATAAAAGTGCCCCGGTTAATCTCTGTGAATGCAGAGTGAGCCGCAACAGCCTGTTCTCTTTGCCGGATAACTACATGGCCAAAACATTCAAAAGTGCCCCTGAGCAGAGCTGTAAAAGTTCGTACGTGGACCCTCAGGGCTCTCGGTGCGGAAGCTGAGGAGCAATAGGAAACACTGTGCGCAGTGTCCCTTCTGGATGTTCTTAACCTAGCAGCACTTTCTGGCTAGCCATGACTCGAAGTTAGAGGCAGTCTTGCAAACGGACCGTTTGCCCCTGAACACGGCTAGGCTTCTGGCAGGTTCAGGGCACCGCACACTGATCACGAAGTACAAACAACCAAGGTCCGGGGATAGCCTCCACAATGCTTGCCGGCAGGCAGCCTTTGCCCAGAAGCCTCAGGCAAAGCAGTGGCTTGAAGCGAGTGTGCTGTTCAGGACTCCTAGGACTCCCGGTGGCTCACCACGTCGCATGGCAAAACACTGTGTCCCAGTGTGTCTTCCTGGGCGACCGCACCAAAAAGTGATACCTGAGGCAATTGGGACTGGTTCCCTGCACGAAGGATGAAAGGCAACACTCTGCTCTCTTCGCTGCCCACCTATTCGGCCAAGCGTTCCAAAGTCCTCCCGGACTCCGGCCTAGCAGCTCCTGGGTGTAATGCAGACGGTCCCCACAGCTGAACCACTGCTGCAATGAGGAAACACTGTGTTTACGGTTCATACTGGGAACCCTAACCTGCCGTGTCTCTGTGGGAGCAGAAGGTCGACTTCAGAGGCAGCCAGACAAACGTACAGTTTGCCCTTTCAACGCTACCTGTGGTTTCGTGAGACACGCGGACACTGTTGCCTCTCCCCAGAAATTATATCCTCGAAGCCCTTCAGCCCATGCAGGAGCACCTGGGTGCCAACATTTTCTCCGGGAAGCGTCAGCGTGCGGGTTGCATCTCATTCTCGTGGTCAAAAACTACAGAGCACTGTGCTGGGTTCCATGCTGATATTGGTTACCTAAAGCCAGGAGCATTACTTTCCCAGTGGGAGAGCTGAAAGTGCGGCCCCAAAGTGTGCTGAGAAACAATGCGGTTGCTCGTGCTCGCTTCACCGTTAGAACGGCTTTGCGAAGGGCAAGGCAGTGTGACTGGAGATACACTCTCTTTTCTCCTCCGTGCAGGAGGCTTTCCTGGCACCCCATGTCCCTAAAGGGAACACTCTACGGTTCCACAAGGACCAGAGGATGGGTCAGGGATGCCCTCCATGAATGCACTAGTGCAGTGTTTGGCCAGGACACCTTAAGCATGTAGTGCATGACAGTTAGCATGCCTCTCTGGAGGCTGCTGCTGCCTCAGCATATGCCTTGGAAGAACACTGGGTGGCGGAAGTGTTCTTGGGGCCCTGCGCCTCTGTCCACTATAAAAGTACCCCGGCTCACCTCTGTGAATGCAGAGTGAGCCGCAACAGCCTGTTCTCTTTGCCGGATAACTACATGGCCAAAACATTCAAAAGTACCCCTGAGCAGAGCTGTAAAACTTCGTACGTGGACCCTCTGGGCTCTCGGTGCGGAAGCTGAGGAGGAATAGGAAACACGGTGCGCAGTGTCCCTTCTGGATGTTCTTAACCTAGCGGCACTTTCTGGCTAGCCATGACTCGACTTTAGTGGCCGTCTTGCAAACGGACCGTTTGCCCCTGAACACGGCTAGGCTTCTGGCAGGTTCAGGGCACCGCACACTGATCACGAAGTACAAACAACCAAGGTCCGGGGATAGCCTCCACAATGCTTGCCGGCAGGCAGCCTTTGCCCAGAAGCCTCAGTCAAAGCAGTGACTTGACGCGAGTGTGCTGTTCAGGACTCCTAGGACTCCTGGGGGCTCACCACGTCGCATGGCAAAACACTGTGTCCCAGTGTGTCTTCCTGGGCGACCGCACCAAAAAGTGATACCTGAGGCAATTGGGACTGGTTCCCTGCACGAAGGATGAAAGGCAACACTCTGCTCTCTTCGCTGCCCACCTATTTGGCCAAGCGTTCCAAAGTCCTCCCGGACTCCGGCCTAGCAGCTCCTGGGTGTAATGCAGACGGTCCCCACAGCTGAACCACTGCTGCGATGAGGAAACACTGTGTTTACGGTTCATACTGGGAACACTTACCTGCCGTGTCTCTGTGGGAGCAGAAGGTCGACTTCAGAGGCAGCCAGAAAAACGTACAGTTTGCCCTTTCAACGCTACCTGTGGTTTCGTGAGACACGCGGACACTGTTGCCTCTCCCCAGAAATTATATCCTCGAAGCCCTTCAGCCCATGCAGGAGCACCTGGGTGCCAACATTTTCTCCGGGAAGCGCCAGGGTGCGGGTTGCATCTCTTTCTCGTGGTCAGAAACTACAGAGCACTGTGCTGGGTTCCATGCTGATATTGGTTACCTAAAGCCAGGAGCATTACTTTCCCAGTGGGAGAGCTGAAAGTGCGGCCCCAAAGTGTGCTGAGAAACAGTGCGGTTGCTCGTGCTCGCTTCACCGTTAGAACGGCTTTGCGAAGGGCAAGGCAGTGTGACTGGAGAAACCCTCTCTTTTCTCCTCCGTGCAGGAGGCTTTCCTGGCGCCCCATGTCCCTAAAGGGAACACTCTACGGTTCCACAAGGACCAGAGGATGGGTCAGGGATGCCCTCCATGAATGCACTAGTGCAGAGTTTGGCCAGGACACCTTAAGCATGTAGTGCATGACAGTTAGCATGCCTTTCTGGAGGCTGCTGCTGCCTCAGCATATGCCTTGGAAGAACACTGGGTGGCGGAAGTGTTCTTGGGGCCCTGCGCCTCTGTCCACTATAAAAGTACCCCGGCTCATCTCTGTGAATGCAGAGTGAGCCGCAACAGCCTGTTCTCTTTGCCGGATAACTACATGGCCAAAACATTCAAAAGTACCCCTGAGCAGAGCTGTAAAACTTCGTACGTGGACCCTCAGGGCTCTCGGTGCGGAAGCTGAGGAGCAATAGGAAACACTGTGCGCAGTGTCCCTTCTGGATGTTCTTAACCTAGCAGCACTTTCTGGCTAGCCATGACTCGACTTTAGTGGCCGTCTTGCAAACGGACCGTTTGCCCCTGAACACGGCTAGGCTTCTGGCAGGTTCAGGGCACCGCACACTGATCACGAAGTACAAACAACCAAGGTCCGGGGATAGCCTCCACAATGCTTGCCGGCAGGCAGCCTTTGCCCAGAAGCCTCAGTCAAAGCAGTGACTTGACGCGAGTGTGCTGTTCAGGACTCCTAGGACTCCTGGGGGCTCACCACGTCGCATGGCAAAACACTGTGTCCCAGTGTGTCTTCCTGGGCGACCGCACCAAAAAGTGATACCTGAGGCAATTGGGACTGGTTCCCTGCACGAAGGATGAAAGGCAACACTCTGCTCTCTTCGCTGCCCACCTATTTGGCCAAGCGTTCCAAAGTCCTCCCGGACTCCGGCCTAGCAGCTCCTGGGTGTAATGCAGACGGTCCCCACAGCTGAACCACTGCTGCGATGAGGAAACACTGTGTTTACAGTTCATACTGGGAACCCTTACCTGCCGTGTCTCTGTGGGAGCAGAAGGTCGACTTCAGAGGCAGCCAGACAAACGTACAGTTTGCCCTTTCAACGCTACCTGTGGTTTTGTGAGACACGCGGACACTGTTGCCTCTCCCCAGAAATTATATCCTCGAAGCCCTTCAGCCCATGCAGGAGCACCTGGGTGCCAACATTTTCTCCGGGAAGCGTCAGCGTGCAGGTTGCATCTCATTCTCGTGGTCAAAAACTACAGAGCACTGTGCTGGGTTCCATGCTGATATTGGTTACCTAAAGCCAGGAGCATTACTTTCCCAGTGGGAGAGCTGAAAGTGCGGCCCCAAAGTGTGCTGAGAAACAGTGCGGTTGCTCGTGCTCTCTTCACTGTTAGAACGGCTTTGCGAAGGGCAAGGCAGTGTGACTGGAGAAACCCTCTCTTTTCTCCTCCGTGCAGGAGGCTTTCCTGGCGTCCCATGTCCCTAAAGGGAACACTCTACGGTTCCACAAGGACCAAAGGAAGGGTCAGGGATGCCATCCATGAATGGACTCGTGCAGAGTTTGCCCAGGACACCTTAAGCATGTAGTGCATGACAGTTAGCATGCCTTTCTGGAGGCTGCTGCTGCCTCAGCATATGCCTTGGAAGAACACTGGGTGGCGGAAGAGTTCTTGGGGCCCTGCGCATCTGTCCACTATAAAAGTGCCCCGGTTCATCTCTGGGAATGCAGAGTGAGCCGCAACAGCCTGTTCTCTTTGCCGGATAACTACATGGCCAAAACATTCAAAAGTGCCCCTGAGCAGAGCTGTAAAAGTTCGTACGTGGAACCTCAGGGCTCTCGGTGCGGAAGCTGAGGAGGAATAGGAAACACGGTGCGCAGTGTCCCTTCTGGGTGTTCTTA
The DNA here is from genome assembly GCF_025265405.1 of Mesoplodon densirostris. Classification (NCBI taxonomy): domain Eukaryota; kingdom Metazoa; phylum Chordata; class Mammalia; order Artiodactyla; family Ziphiidae; genus Mesoplodon; species Mesoplodon densirostris. Next base: position 70,437,276 of record NC_082665.1, on the reverse strand, counting down.
ACCTAGCGGCACTTTCTGGCCAGCCATGACTCGAAGTTAGAGGCAGTCTTGCAAACGGACCGTTTGCCCCTGAACACGGCTAGGCTTCTGGCAGGTTCAGGGCACCTCACACTGATCACGAAGTACAAACAACCAAGGTCCGGGGATAGCCTCCACAATGCTTGCCGGCAGGCAGCCTTTGCCCAGAAGCCTCAGGCAAAGCAGTGGCTTGACGCGAGTGTGCTGTTCAGGACTCCTAGGACTCCTGGGGGCTCACCACGTCGCATGGCAAAACACTGTGTCCCAGTGTGTCTTCCTGGGCGACCGCACCAAAAAGTGATACCTGAGGCAATTGGGACTGGTTCCCTGCACGAAGGATGAAAGGCAACACTCTGCTCTCTTCGCTGCCCACCTATTTGGCCAAGCGTTCCAAAGTCCTCCCGGACTCCGGCCTAGCAGCTCCTGGGTGTAATGCAGACGGTCCCCACAGCTGAACCACTGCTGCAATGAGGAAACACTGTGTTTACGGTTCATACTGGGAACACTTACCTGCCGTGTCTCTGTGTGAGCAGAAGGTCGACTTCAGAGGCAGCCAGACAAACGTACAGTTTGCCCTTTCAACGCTACCTGTGGTTTCGTGAGACACGCGGACACTGTTGCCTCTCCCCAGAAATTATATCCTCGAAGCCCTTCAGCCCATGCAGGAGCACCTGGGTGCCAACATTTTCTCCGGGAAGCGTCAGCGTGCGGGTTGCATCTCTTTCTCGTGGTCAAAAACTACAGAGCACTGTGCTGGGTTCCATGCTGATATTGGTTACCTAAAGCCAGGAGCATTACTTTCCCAGTGGGAGAGCTGAACGTGCGGCCCCAAAGTGTGCTGAGAAACAGTGCGGTTGCTCGTGCTCGCTTCACCGTTAGAACGGCTTTGCGAAGGGCAAGGCAGTGTGACTGGAGAAACCCTCTCTTTTCTCCTCCGTGCAGGAGGCTTTCCTGGCGCCCCATGTCCCTAAAGGGAACACTCTACGGTTCCACAAGGACCAGAGGATGGGTCAGGGATGCCCTCCATGAATGCACTAGTGCAGAGTTTGGCCAGGACACCTTAAGCATGTAGTGCATGACAGTTAGCATGCCTTTCTGGAGGCTGCTGCTGCCTCAGCATATGCCTGGGAAGAACACTGGGTGGCGGAAGTGTTCTTGGGGCCCTGCGCCTCTGTCCACTATAAAAGTACCCCGGCTCATCTCTGTGAATGCAGAGTGAGCGGCAACAGCCTGTTCTCTTTGTTGGATAACTACATGGCCAAAACATTCAAAAGTACCCCTGAGCAGAGCTGTAAAACTTCGTACGTGGACCCTCAGGGCTCTCGGTGCGGAAGCTGAGGAGCAATAGGAAACACTGTGCGCAGTGTCCCTTCTGGATGTTCTTAACCTAGCAGCACTTTCTGGCTAGCCATGACTCGACTTTAGTGGCCGTCTTGCAAACGGACCGTTTGCCCCTGAACACGGCTAGGCTTCTGGCAGGTTCAGGGCACCGCACACTGATCACGAAGTACAAACAACCAAGATCCGGGATAGCCTCCACAATGCTTGCCGGCAGGCAGCCTTTGCCCAGAAGCCTCAGTCAAAGCAGTGACTTGACGCGAGTGTGCTGTTCAGGACTCCTAGGACTCCTGGGGGCTCACCACGTCGCATGGCAAAACACTGTGTCCCAGTGTGTCTTCCTGGGCGACCGCACCAAAAAGTGATACCTGAGGCAATTGGGACTGGTTCCCTGCACGAAGGATGAAAGGCAACACTCTGCTCTCTTCGCTGCCCACCTATTTGGCCAAGCGTTCCAAAGTCCTCCCGGACTCCGGCCTAGCAGCTCCTGGGTGTAATGCAGACGGTCCCCACAGCTGAACCACTGCTGCGATGAGGAAACACTGTGTTTACAGTTCATACTGGGAACCCTAACCTGCCATGTCTCTGTGGGAGCAGAAGGTCGACTTCAGAGGCAGCCAGACAAACGTACAGTTTGCCCTTTCAACGCTACCTGTGGTTTCGTGAGACACGCGGACACTGTTGCCTCTCCCCAGAAATTATGTCCTCGAAGCCCTTCAGCCCATGCAGGAGCACCTGGGTGCCAACATTTTCTACGGGAGGCGTCAGCGTGCGGGTTGCATCTGATACTCGTGGTCAAAAACTACAGAGCACTGTGCTGGGTTCCATGCTGATATTGGTTACCTAAAGCCAGGAGCATTACTTTCCCAGTGGGAGAGCTGAAAGTGCGGCCCCAAAGTGTGCTGAGAAACAATGCGGTTGCTCGTGCTCGCTTCACCGTTAGAACGGCTTTGCGAAGGGCAAGGCAGTGTGACTGGAGATACCCTCTCTTTTCTCCTCCGTGCAGGAGGCTTTCCTGGCGCCCCATGTCCCTAAAGGGAACACTCTACGGTTCCACAAGGACCAGAGGATGGGTCAGGGATGCCCTCCATGAATGCACTAGTGCAGAGTTTGGCCAGGACACCTTAAGCATGTAGTGCATGACAGTTAGCATGCCTTTCTGGAGGCTGCTGCTGCCTCAGCATATGCCTTGGAAGAACACTGGGTGGCGGAAGTGTTCTTGGGGCCCTGCGCCTCTGTCCACTATAAAAGTACCCCGGCTCACCTCTGTGAATGCAGAGTGAGCCGCAACAGCCTGTTCTCTTTGCCGGATAACTACATGGCCAAAACATTCAAAAGTAGCCCTGAGCAGAGCTGTAAAACTTCGTACGTGGACCCTCAGGGCTCTCGGTGCGGAAGCTGAGGAGCAATAGGAAACACTGTACGCAGTGTCCCTTCTGGATGTTCTTAACCTAGCAGCACTTTCTGGCTAGCCATGACTCGACTTTAGTGGCCGTCTTGCAAACGGACCGTTTGCCCCTGAACACGGCTAGGCTTCTGGCAGGTTCAGGGCACCGCACACTGATCACGAAGTACAAACAACCAAGGTCCGGGGATAGCCTCCACAATGCTTGCCGGCAGGCAGCCTTTGCCCAGAAGCCTCAGTCAAAGCAGTGACTTGACGCGAGTGTGCTGTTCAGGACTCCTAGGACTCCTGGGGGCTCACCACGTCGCATGGCAAAACACTGTGTCCCATTGTGTCTTCCTGGGCGACCGCACCAAAAAGTGATACCTGAGGCAATTGGGACTGGTTCCCTGCACGAAGGATGAAAGGCAACACTCTGCTCTCTTCGCTGCCCACCTATTTGGCCAAGCGTTCCAAAGTCCTCCCGGACTCCGGCCTAGCAGCTCCTGGGTGTAATGCAGACGGTCCCCACAGCTGAACCACAGCTGCGATGAGGAAACACTGTGTTTACAGTTCATACTGGGAACCCTTACCTGCCGTGTCTCTGTGGGAGCAGAAGGTCGACTTCAGAGGCAGCCAGACAAACGTACAGTTTGCCCTTTCAACGCTACCTGTGGTTTTGTGAGACACGCGGACACTGTTGCCTCTCCCCAGAAATTATATCCTCGAAGCCCTTCAGCCCATGCAGGAGCACCTGGGTGCCAACATTTTCTCCGGGAAGCGTCAGCGTGCGGGTTGCATCTCATTCTCGTGGTCAAAAACTACAGAGCACTGTGCTGGGTTCCATGCTGATATTGGTTACCTAAAGCCAGGAGCATTACTTTCCCAGTGGGAGAGCTGAAAGTGCGGCCCCAAAGTGTGCTGAGAAACAGTGCGGTTGCTCGTGCTCTCTTCACCGTTAGAACGGCATTGCGAAGGGCAAGGCAGTGTGACTGGAGAAAACCTCTCTTTTCTCCTCCGTGCAGGAGGCTTTCCTGGTGACCCATGTCCCTAAAGGGAACACTCTACGGTTCCACAAGGACCAGAGGATGGGTCAGGGATGCCCTCCATGAATGCACTAGTGCAGAGTTTGGCCAGGACACCTTAAGCATGTAGTGCATGACAGTTAGCATGCCTTTCTGGAGGCTGCTGCTGCCTCAGCATAAGCCTGGGAAGAACACTGGGTGGCGGAAGTGTTCTTGGGGCCCTGCGCCTCTGTCCACTATAAAAGTACCCCGGCTCATCTCTGTGAATGCAGAGTGAGCGGCAACAGCCTGTTCTCTTTGTCGGATAACTACATGGCCAAAACATTCAAAAGTACCCCTGAGCAGAGCTGTAAAACTTCGTACGTGGACCCTCAGGGCTCTCGGTGCGGAAGCTGAGGAGCAATAGGAAACACTGTGCGCAGTGTCCCTTCTGGGTGTTCTTAACCTAGCGGCACTTTCTGGCTAGCCATGACTCGACTTTAGTGGCCGTCTTGCAAACGGACCGTTTGCCCCTGAACACGGCTAGGCTTCTGGCAGGTTCAGGGCACCGCACACTGATCACGAAGTACAAACAACCAAGGTCCGGGGATAGCCTCGACAATGCTTGCCGGCAGGCAGCCTTTGCCCAGAAGCCTCAGTCAAAGCAGTGACTTGACGCGAGTGTGCTGTTCAGGACTCCTAGGACTCCTGGGGGCTCACCACGTCGCATGGCAAAACACTGTGTCCCAGTGTGTCTTCCTGGGCGACCGCACCAAAAAGTGATACCTGAGGCAATTGGGACTGGTTCCCTGCACGAAGGATGAAAGGCAACACTCTGCTCTCTTCGCTGCCCACCTATTTGGCCAAGCGTTCCAAAGTCCTCCCGGACTCCGGCCTAGCAGCTCCTGGGTGTAATGCAGACGGTCCCCACAGCTGAACCACTGCTGCGATGAGGAAACACTGTGTTTACAGTTCATACTGGGAACCCTAACCTGCCATGTCTCTGTGGGAGCAGAAGGTCGACTTCAGAGGCAGCCAGACAAACGTACAGTTTGCCCTTTCAACGCTACCTGTGGTTTCGTGAGACACGCGGACACTGTTGCCTCTCCCCAGAAATTATGTCCTCGAAGCCCTTCAGCCCATGCAGGAGCACCTGGGTGCCAACATTTTCTACGGGAGGCGTCAGCGTGCGGGTTGCATCTGATACTCGTGGTCAAAAACTACAGAGCACTGTCCTGGGTTCCATGCTGATATTGGTTACCTAAAGCCAGGAGCATTACTTTCCCAGTGGGAGAGCTGAAAGTGCGGCCCCAAAGTGTGCTGAGAAACAATGCGGTTGCTCGTGCTCGCTTCACCGTTAGAACGGCTTTGCGAAGGGCAAGGCAGTGTGACTGGAGATACCCTCTCTTTTCTCCTCCGTGCAGGAGGCTTTCCTGGCGCCCCATGTCCCTAAAGGGAACACTCTACGGTTCCACAAGGACCAGAGGATGGGTCAGGGATGCCCTCCATGAATGCACTAGTGCAGAGTTTGGCCAGGACACCTTAAGCATGTAGTGCATGACAGTTAGCATGCCTTTCTGGAGGCTGCTGCTGCCTCAGCATATGCCTTGGAAGAACACTGGGTGGCGGAAGTGTTCTTGGGGCCCTGCGCCTCTGTCCACTATAAAAGTACCCCGGCTCACCTCTGTGAATGCAGAGTGAGCGGCAACAGCCTGTTCTCTTTGTCGGATAACTACATGGCCAAAACATTCAAAAGTACCCCTGAGCAGAGCTGTAAAACTTCGTACGTGGACCCTCAGGGCTCTCGGTGCGGAAGCTGAGGAGCAATAGGAAACACTGTGCGCAGTGTCCCTTCTGGGTGTTCTTAACCTAGCGGCACTTTATGGCTAGCCATGACTCGACTTTAGTGGCCGTCTTGCAAACGGACCGTTTGCCCCTGAACACGGCTAGGCTTCTGGCAGGTTCAGGGCACCGCACACTGATCACGAAGTACAAACAACCAAGGTCCGGGGATAGCCTCCACAATGCTTGCCGGCAGGCAGCCTTTGCCCAGAAGCCTCAGTCAAAGCAGTGACTTGACGCGAGTGTGCTGTTCAGGACTCCTAGGACTCCTGGGGGCTCACCACGTCGCATGGCAAAACACTGTGTCCCAGTGTGTCTTCCTGGGCGACCGCACCAAAAAGTGATACCTGAGGCAATTCGGACTGGTTCCCTGCACGAAGGATGAAAGGCAACACTCTGCTCTCTTCGCTGCCCACCTATTTGGCCAAGCGTTCCAAAGTCCTCCCGGACTCCGGCCTAGCAGCTCCTGGGTGTAATGCAGACGGTCCCCACAGCTGAACCACTGCTGCGATGAGGAAACACTGTGTTTACAGTTCATACTGGGAACCCTAACCTGCCATGTCTCTGTGGGAGCAGAAGGTCGACTTCAGAGGCAACCAGACAAACGTACAGTTTGCCCTTTCAACGCTACCTGTGGTTTCGTGAGACACGCGGACACTGTTGCCTCTCCCCAGAAATTATGTCCTCGAAGCCCTTCAGCCCATGCAGGAGCACCTGGGTGCCAACATTTTCTACGGGAGGCGTCAGCGTGCGGGTTGCATCTGATACTCGTGGTCAAAAACTACAGAGCACTGTCCTGGGTTCCATGCTGATATTGTTTACCTAAAGCCAGGAGCATTACTTTCCCAGTGGGAGAGCTGAAAGTGCGGCCCCAAAGTGTGCTGAGAAACAATGCGGTTGCTCGTGCTCGCTTCACCGTTAGAACGGCTTTGCGAAGGGCAAGGCAGTGTGACTGGAGATACCCTCTCTTTTCTCCTCCGTGCAGGAGGCTTTCCTGGCGCCCCATGTCCCTAAAGGGAACACTCTACGGTTCCACAAGGACCAGAGGATGGGTCAGGGATGCCCTCCATGAATGCACTAGTGCAGAGTTTGGCCAGGACACCTTAAGCATGTAGTGCATGACAGTTAGCATGCCTTTCTGGAGGCTGCTGCTGCCTCAGCATATGCCTTGGAAGAACACTGGGTGGCGGAAGTGTTCTTGGGGCCCTGCGCCTCTGTCCACTATAAAAGTACCCCGGCTCACCTCTGTGAATGCAGAGTGAGCCGCAACAGCCTGTTCTCTTTGCCGGATAACTACATGGCCAAAACATTCAAAAGTAGCCCTGAGCAGAGCTGTAAAACTTCGTACGTGGACCCTCAGGGCTCTCGGTGCGGAAGCTGAGGAGCAATAGGAAACACTGTACGCAGTGTCCCTTCTGGATGTTCTTAACCTAGCAGCACTTTCTGGCTAGCCATGACTCGACTTTAGTGGCCGTCTTGCAAACGGACCGTTTGCCCCTGAACACGGCTAGGCTTCTGGCAGGTTCAGGGCACCGCACACTGATCACGAAGTACAAACAACCAAGGTCCGGGGATAGCCTCCACAATGCTTGCCGGCAGGCAGCCTTTGCCCAGAAGCCTCAGTCAAAGCAGTGACTTGACGCGAGTGTGCTGTTCAGGACTCCTAGGACTCCTGGGGGCTCACCACGTCGCATGGCAAAACACTGTGTCCCAGTGTGTCTTCCTGGGCGACCGCACCAAAAAGTGATACCTGAGGCAATTGGGACTGGTTCCCTGCACGAAGGATGAAAGGCAACACTCTGCTCTCTTCGCTGCCCACCTATTTGGCCAAGCGTTCCAAAGTCCTCCCGGACTCCGGCCTAGCAGCTCCTGGGTGTAATGCAGACGGTCCCCACAGCTGAACCACTGCTGCGATGAGGAAACACTGTGTTTACAGTTCATACTGGGAACCCTTACCTGCCGTGTCTCTGTGGGAGCAGAAGGTCGACTTCAGAGGCAGCCAGACAAACGTACAGTTTGCCCTTTCAACGCTACCTGTGGTTTTGTGAGACACGCGGACACTGTTGCCTCTCCCCAGAAATTATATCCTCGAAGCCCTTCAGCCCATGCAGGAGCACCTGGGTGCCAACATTTTCTCCGGGAAGCGTCAGCGTGCGGGTTGCATCTCATTCTCGTGGTCAAAAACTACAGAGCACTGTGCTGGGTTCCATGCTGATATTGGTTACCTAAAGCCAGGAGCATTACTTTCCCAGTGGGAGAGCTGAAAGTGCGGCCCCAAAGTGTGCTGAGAAACAGTGCGGTTGCTCGTGCTCTCTTCACCGTTAGAACGGCTTTGCGAAGGGCAAGGCAGTGTGACTGGAGATACCCTCTCTTTTCTCCTCCGTGCAGGAGTCTTTCCTGGTGACCCATGTTCCTAAAGGGAACACTCTTCGGTTCCACAAGGATCAAAGGAAGGGTCAGGGATGCCATCCATGAATGGACTCGTGCAGAGTTTGGCCAGGACACCTTAAGCATGTAGTGCATGACAGTTAGCATGCCTTTCTGGAGGCTGCTGCTGCCTCAGCATATGCCTGGGAAGAACACTGGGTGGCGGAAGAGTTCTTGGGGCCCTGCGCATCTGTCCACTATAAAAGTGCCCCGGTTCATCTCTGGGAATGCAGAGTGAGCCGCAACAGCCTGTTCTCTTTTCCGGATAACTACATGGCCAAAACATTCAAAAGTGCCCCTGAGCAGAGCTGTAAAAGTTCGTACGTGGACCCTCAGGGCTCTCGGTGCGGAAGCTGAGGAGCAATAGGAAACACGGTGCGCAGTGTCCCTTCAGGGTGTTCTTAACCTAGCGGCACTTTCTGGCCAGCCATGACTCGACGTTAGAGGCAGTCTTGCAAACGGACCGTTTGCCCCTGAACACGGCTAGGCTTCTGGCAGGTTCAGGGCACCGCACACTGATCACGAAGTACAAACAACCAAGGTCCGGGGATAGCCTCCACAATGCTTGCCGGCAGGCAGCCTTTGCCCAGAAGCCTCAGTCAAAGCAGTGACTTGACGCGAGTGTGCTGTTCAGGACTCCTAGGACTCCTGGGGGCTCACCACGTCGCATGGCTAAACACTGTGTCCCAGTGTGTCTTCCTGGGCGACCGCACCAAAAAGTGATACCTGAGGCAATTGGGACTGGTTCCCTGCACGAAGGATGAAAGGCAACACTCTGCTCTCTTCGCTGCCCACCTATTTGGCCAAGCGTTCCAAAGTCCTCCCGGACTCCGGCCTAGCAGCTCCTGGGTGTAATGCAGACGGTCCCCACAGCTGAACCACTGCTGCGATGAGGACACACTGTGTTTACGGTTCATACTGGGAACCCTTACCTGCCGTGTCTCTGTGGGAGCAGAAGGTCGACTTCAGAGGCAGCCAGAAAAACGTACAGTTTGCCACTTCAACGCTACCTGTGGTTTCGTGAGACACGCGGACACTGTTGCCTCTCCCCAGAAATTATGTCCTCGAAGCCCTTCAGCCCATGCAGGAGCACCTGGGTGCCAACATTTTCTCCGGGAAGCGTCAGCGTGCGGGTTGCATCTGATACTCGTGGTCAAAAACTACAGAGCACTGTGCTGGGTTCCATGCTGATATTGGTTACCTAAAGCCAGGAGCATTACTTTCCCAGTGGGAGAGCTGAAAGTGCGGCCCCAAAGTGTGCTGAGAAACAGTGCGGTTGCTCGTGCTCGCTTCACCGTTAGAAGGGCTTTGCGAAGGGCAAGGCAGTGTGACTGGAGATACCCTCTCTTTTCTCCTCCGTGCAGGAGGCTTTCCTGGCGCCCCATGTCCCTAAAGGGAACACTCTACGGTTCCACAAGGACCAGAGGATGGGTCAGGGATGCCCTCCATGAATGCACTAGTGCAGAGTTTGGCCAGGACACTTTAAGCATGTAGTGCATGACAGTTAGCATGCCTTTCTACAGGCTGCTGCTGCCTCAGCATATGCCTTGGAAGAACACTGGGTGGCGGAAGTGTTCTTGGGGCCCTGCGCCTCTGTCCACTATAAAAGTACCCCGGCTTATCTCTGTGAATGCAGAGTGAGCGGCAACAGCCTGTTCTCTTTGCCGGATAACTACATGGCCAAAACATTCAAAAGTACCCCTGAGCAGAGCTGTAAAACTTCGTACGTGGACCCTCAGGGCTCTCGGTGCGGAAGCTGAGGAGCAATAGGAAACACTGTGCGCAGTGTCCCTTCTGGATGTTCTTAATCTAGCAGCACTTTCTGGCTAGCCATGACTCGACTTTAGTGGCCGTCTTGCAAACGGACCGTTTGCGCCTGAACACGGCTAGGCTTCTGGCAGGTTCAGGGCACCGCACACTGATCACGAAGTACAAACAACCAAGGTCCGGGGATAGCCTCCACAATGCTTGCCGGCAGGCAGCCTTTGCCCAGAAGCCTCAGGCAAAGCAGTGGCTTGACGCGAGTGTGCTGTTCAGGACTCCTAGGACTCCTGGGGGCTCACCACGTCGCATGGCAAAACACTGTGTCCCCAGTGTGTCTTCCTGGGCGACCGCACCAAAAAGTGATACCTGAGGCAATTGGGACTGGTTCCCTGCACGAAGGATGAAAGGCAACACTCTGCTCTCTTCGCTGCCCACCTATTCGGCCAAGCGTTCCAAAGTCCGCCCGGACTCCGGCCTAGCAGCTCCTGGGTGTAATGCAGACGGTCCCCACAGCTGAACCACTGCTGCGATGAGGAAACACTGTGTTTACGGTTCATACTGGGAACCCTTACCTGCCGTGTCTCTGTGGGAGCAGAAGGTCGACTTCAGAGGCAGCCAGAAAAACGTACAGTTTGCCACTTCAACGCTACCTGTGGTTTCGTGAGACACGCGGACACTGTTGCCTCTCCCCAGAAATTATGTCCTCGAAGCCCTTCAGCCCATGCAGGAGCACCTGGGTGCCAACATTTTCTCCGGGAAGCGTCAGCGTGCGGGTTGCATCTGATACTCGTGGTCAAAAACTACAGAGCACTGTGCTGGGTTCCATGCTGATATTGGTTACCTAAAGCCAGGAGCATTACTTTCCCAGTGGGAGAGCTGAAAGTGCGGCCCCAAAGTGTGCTGAGAAACAGTGCGGTTGCTCGTGCTCGCTTCACCGTTAGAAGGGCTTTGCGAAGGGCAAGGCAGTGTGACTGGAGATACCCTCTCTTTTCTCCTCCGTGCAGGAGGCTTTCCTGGCGCCCCATGTCCCTAAAGGGAACACTCTACGGTTCCACAAGGACCAGAGGATGGGTCAGGGATGCCCTCCATGAATGCACTAGTGCAGAGTTTGGCCAGGACACTTTAAGCATGTAGTGCATGACAGTTAGCATGCCTTTCTACAGGCTGCTGCTGCCTCAGCATATGCTTTGGAAGAACACTGGGTGGCGGAAGAGTTCTTGGGGCCCTGTGCCTCTGTCCAGTATAAAAGTGCCCCGGTTCATCTCTGGGAATGCAGAGTGAGCCGCAACAGTCTGTTCTCTTTGCCGGATAACTACATGGCCAAAACATTCAAAAGTGCCCCTGAGCAGAGCTGTAAAAGTTCGTACGTTGACCCTCTGGGCTCTCGGTGCGGAAGCTGAGGAGCAATAGGAAACACGGTGCGCAGTGTCCCTTCTGGGTGTTCTTAACATAGCGGCACTTTCTGGCCAGCCATGACTCGACGTTAGAGGCAGTCTTGCAAACGGACCGTTTGCCCCTGAACACGGCTAGGCTTCTGGCAGGTTCAGGGCACCGCACACGGATCACGAAGTACAAACAACCAAGGTCCGGGGATAGCCTCCACAATGCTTGCCGGCAGGCAGCCTTTGCCCAGAAGCCTCAGGCAAAGCAGTGGCTTGACGCGAGTGTGCTGTTCAGGACTCCTAGGACTCCCGGGGGCTCACCACGTCGCATGGCAAAACACTGTGTCCCAGTGTGTCTTCCTGGGCGACCGCACCAAAAAGTGATACCTGAGGCAATTGGGACTGGTTCCCTGCACGAAGGATGAAAGGCAACACTCTGCTCTCTTCGCTGCCCACCTATTCGGCCAAGCGTTCCAAAGTCCTCCCGGACTCCGGCCTAGCAGCTCCTGGGTGTAATGCAGACGGTCCCCACAGCTGAACCACTGCTGCGATGAGGACACACTGTGTTTACGGTTCATACTGGGAACCCTTACCTGCCGTGTCTCTGTGGGAGCAGGAGGTCGACTTCAGAGGAAGCCAGACAAACGTACAGTTTGCCCTTTCAACGCTACCTGTGGTTTTGTGACACGCGGACACTGTTGCCTCTCCCCAGAAATTATATCCTCGAAGCCCTTCAGCCTATGCAGGAGCACCTGGGTGCCAACATTTTCTTCGGGAAGCGCCAGGGTGCTGGTTGCGTCTCTTTCTCGTGGTGAAAAACTACAGAGCACTGTGCTGGGTTCCATGCTGATATTGGTTACCTAAATCCAGGAGCATTACTTTCCCAGAGGGAGAGCTGAAAGTGCGGCCCCAAAGTGTGCTGAGAAACAGTGCGGTTGCTCGTGCTCTCTTCACCGTTAGAACGGCTTTGCGAAGGGCAAGGCAGTGTTACTGGAGAAACCCTCTCCTTTCTCCTCCGTGCAGGAGGCTTTCCTGGTGCCCCATGTCCCTAAAGGGAACACTCTACGGTTCCACAAGGACCAGAGGAAGGGTCAGGTATGCCATCCATGAATGGACTCGTGCAGAGTTTGGCCAGGACACCTTAAGCATGTAGTGCATGACAGTTAGCATGCCTTTCTGGAGGCTGCTGTTGCCTCAGCATATGCCTGGGAAGAACACTGGGTGGCGGAAGTGTTCTTGGGGCCCTGCGCCTCTGTCCACTATAAAAGTACCCCGGCTCATCTCTGTGAATGCAGAGTGAGCGGCAACAGCCTGTTCTCTTTGCCGGATAACTACATGGCCAAAACATTCAAAAGTACCCCTGAGCAGAGCTGTAAAACTTCGTACGGGGACCCTCAGGGCTCTCGGTGCGGAAGCTGAGGAGCAATAGGAAACACTGTGTGCAGTGTCCCTTCTGGATGTTCTTAACCTACCAGCACTTTCTGGCTAGCCATGACTCGACTTTAGTGGCCGTCTTGCAAACGGACCGTTTGCCCCTGAACACGGCTAGGTTTCTGGCAGTTTCAGGGCACCGCACACTGATCACGAAGTACAAACAACCAAGGTCCGGGGATAGCCTCCACAATGCTTGCCGGCAGGCAGCCTTTGCCCAGAAGCCTCAGTCAAAGCAGTGACTTGACGCGAGTGTGCTGTTCAGGACTCCTAGGACTCCTGGGGGCTCACCACGTCGCATGGCAAAACACTGTGTCCCAGTGTGTCTTCCTGGGCGACCGCACCAAAACGTGATACCTGAGGCAATTGGGACTGGTTCCCTGCACGAAGGATGAAAGGCAACACTCTGCTCTCTTCGCTGCCCACCTATTCGGCCAAGCGTTCCAAAGTCCTCCCGGACTCCGGCCTAGCAGCTCCTGGGTGTAATGCAGACGGTCCCCACAGCTGAACCACTGCTGCGATGAGGAAACACTGTGTTTACGGTTCATACTGGGAACCCTTATCTGCCGTGTCTCTGTGGGAGCAGAAGGTCGACTTCAGAGGCAGCCAGACAAACGTACAGTTTGCCCTTTCAACGCTACCTGTGGTTTTGTGAGACACGCGGACACTGTTGCCTCTCCCCAGAAATTATATCCTCGAAGCCCTTCAGCCCATGCAGGAGCACCTGGGTGCCAACATTTTCTCCGGGAAGCGTCAGCGTGCGGGTTGCATCTCATTCTCGTGGTCAAAAACTACAGAGCACTGTGCTGGGTTCCATGCTGATGTTCGTTACCTAAAGCCAGGAGCATTACTTTCCCAGTGGGAGAGCTGAAAGTGCGGCCCCAAAGTGTGCTGAGAAACAGTGCGGTTGCTCGTGCTCGCTTCACCGTTAGAACGGCTTTGCGAAGGGCAAGGCAGTGTGACTGGAGAAAACCTCTCTTTTCTCCTCCGTGCAGGAGGCTTTCCTGGCGCCCCATGTCCCTAAAGGGAACACTCTACGGTTCCACAAGGACCAAAGGAAGGGTCAGGGATGCCATCCATGAATGGACTCGTGCAGAGTTTGGCCAGGACACCTTAAGCATGTAGTGCATGACACTTAGCATGCCTTTCTGGAGGCTGCTGCTGCCTCAGCATATGCCTGGGAAGAACACTGGGTGGCGGAAGTGTTCTTGGGGCCCTGCGCCTCTGTCCACTATAAAAGTACCCCGGCTCATCTCTGTGAATGCAGAGTGAGCGGCAACAGCCTGTTCTCTTTGCCGGATAACTACATGGCCAAAACATTCAAAAGTACCCCTGAGCAGAGCTGTAAAACTTCGTACGGGGACCCTCTGGGCTCTCGGTGCGGAAGCTGAGGAGCAATAGGAAACACGGTGCGCAGTGTCCCTTCTGGGTGTTCTTAACATAGCGGCACTTTCTGGCCAGCCATGACTCGACGTTAGAGGCAGTCTTGCAAACGGACCGTTTGCCCCTGAACACGGCTAGGCTTCTGGCAGGTTCAGGGCACCGCACACTGATCACGAAGTACAAACAACCAAGGTCCGGGGATAGCCTCCACAATGCTTGCCGGCAGGCAGCCTTTGCCCAGAAGCCTCAGGCAAAGCAGTGGCTTGACGCGAGTGTGCTGTTCAGAACTCCTAGGACTCCCGGGGGCTCACCACGTCACATGGCAAAACACTGTGTCCCAGTGTGTCTTCCTGGGCGACCGCACCAAAAAGTGATACCTGAGGCAATTGGGACTGGTTCCCTGCACGAAGGATGAAAGGCAACACTCTGCTCTCTTCGCTGCCCACCTATTCGGCCAAGCGTTCCAAAGTCCTCCCGGACTCCGGCCTAGCAGCTCCTGGGTGTAATGCAGACGGTCCCCACAGCTGAACCACTGCTGCAATGAGGAAACACTGTGTTTACGGTTCATACTGGGAACCCTAACCTGCCGTGTCTCTGTGGGAGCAGAAGGTCGACTTCAGAGGCAGCCAGACAAACGTACAGTTTGCCCTTTCAACGCTACCTGTGGTTTTGTGAGACACGCGGACACTGTTGCCTCTCCCCAGAAATTATATCCTCGAAGCCCTTCAGCCCATGCAGGAGCACCTGGGTGCCAACATTTTCTCCGGGAAGCGTCAGCGTGTGGGTTGCATCTCATTCTCGTGGTCAAAAACTACAGAGCACTGTGCTGGGTTCCATGCTGATATTGGTCACCTAAAGCCAGGAGCATTACTTTCCCAGTGGGAGAGCTGAAAGTGCAGCCCCAAAGTGTGCTGAGAAACAGTGCGGTTGCTCGTGCTCTCTTCACCGTTAGAACGGCTTTGCAAAGGGCAAGGCAGTGTGACTGGAGATACCCACTCTTTTCTGCTCCGTGCAGGAGGCTTTCCTGGCGCCCCATGTACATAAAGGGAACACTCTACGGTTCCACAAGGACCAGAGGATGGGTCAGGGATGCCCTCCATGAATGGACTCGTGCAGAGTTTGGCCAGGAGACTTAAGCATGTACTGCATGACAGTTAGCATGCCTTTCTGGAGGCTGCTGCTGCCTCAGCATATGCCTGGGAAGAACACTGGGTGGCGGAAGTGTTCTTGGGGCCCTGCGCATCTTTCCACTATAAAAGTACCCCGGCTCATCTCTGTGAATGCAGAGTGAGCCGCAACAGCCTGTTCTGTTTGCCGGATAACTACATGGCCAAAACATTCAAAAGTGCCCCTGAGCAGAGCTGTAAAAGTGCGTACGTGGACCCTCAGGGCTCTCGGTGCTGAAGCTGAGGAGCAATAGGAAACACGGTGCGCAGTGTCCCTTCTGGGTGTTCTTAACCTAGCGGCACTTTCTGGCAAGCCATGACTCGACTTTAGAGGCACTCTTGAAAACGGACCGTTTGCCCCTGAACACGGCTAGCCTTCTGGCAGGTTCAGGGCACCGCACACTGATCACGAAGTACAAACAACCAAGGTCCGGGGATAGCATCCACAATGCTTGCCGGCAGGCAGCCTTTGCCCAGAAGCCTCAGGCAAAGCAGTGGCTTGACGCGAGTGTGCTGTTCAGGACTCCTAGGACTCCTGGGGGCTCACCACGTCGCATGGCAAAACACTCTGTCCCTAGTGTGTCTTCCTTGGCTACCTCACCAAAAAGTGATACCTGAGGCAATTGGGACTGGTTCCCTGCATGAAGAATGAAAGGCAACACTCTGCTCTCTTCGCTGCCCACCTATTTGGCCAAGCGTTCCAAAGTCCTCCCGGACGCCAGACTAGCAGCTCCTGGGTGTAATGCAGACGGTCCCCACAGCTGAACCACTGCTGCGATGAGGAAACACTGTGTTTACGGTTCATACTGGGAACCCTTACCTGCCGTGTCTCTGTGGGAGCAGAAGGTCGACTTCAGAGGCAGCCAGACAAACGTACAGTTTGCCCTTTCAACGCTACCTGTGGTTTTGTGAGACACGCGGACACTGTTGCCTCTCCCAGAAATTATATCCTCGAAGCCCTTCAGCCCATGCAGGAGCACCTGGGTGCCAACATTTTCTCCGGGAAGCGTCAGCGTGCGGGTTGCATCTCATTCTCGTGGTCAAAAACTACAGAGCACTGTGCTGGGTTCCATGCTGATATTGTTTACCTAAAGCCAGGAGCATTACTTTCCCAGTGGGAGAGCTGAAAGTGCGGCCCCAAAGTGTGCTGAGAAACAGTGCGGTTGCTCGTGCTCGCTTCACCGTTAGAACGGCTTTGCGAAGGGCAAGGCAGTGTGACTGGAGAAAACCTCTCTTTTCTCCTCCGTGCAGGAGGCTTTCCTGGCGCCCCATGTCCCTAAAGGGAACACTCTACGGTTCCACAAGGACCAAAGGAAGGGTCAGGGATGCCATCCATGAATGGACTCGTGCAGAGTTTGGCCAGGACACCTTAAGCATGTAGTGCATGACAGTTAGCATGCCTTTCTGGAGGCTGCTGCTGCCTCAGCATATGCCTGGGAAGAACACTGGGTGGCGGAAGAGTTCTTGGGGCCCTGTGCCTCTGTCCAGTATAAAAGTGCCCCGGTTCATCTCTGGGAATGCAGAGTGAGCCGCAACAGTCTGTTCTCTTTGCCGGATAACTACATGGCCAAAACATTCAAAAGTGCCCCTGAGCAGAGCTGTAAAAGTTCGTACGTTGACCCTCTGGGCTCTCGGTGCGGAAGCTGAGGAGCAATAGGAAACACGGTGCGCAGTGTCCCTTCTGGGTGTTCTTAACATAGCGGCACTTTCTGGCCAGCCATGACTCGACGTTAGAGGCAGTCTTGCAAACGGACCGTTTGCCCCTGAACACGGCTAGGCTTCTGGCAGGTTCAGGGCACCGCACACGGATCACGAAGTACAAACAACCAAGGTCCGGGGATAGCCTCCACAATGCTTGCCGGCAGGCAGCCTTTGCCCAGAAGCCTCAGGCAAAGCAGTGGCTTGACGCGAGTGTGCTGTTCAGGACTCCTAGGACTCCCGGGGGCTCACCACGTCGCATGGCAAAACACTGTGTCCCAGTGTGTCTTCCTGGGCGACCGCACCAAAAAGTGATACCTGAGGCAATTGGGACTGGTTCCCTGCACGAAGGATGAAAGGCAACACTCTGCTCTCTTCGCTGCCCACCTATTCGGCCAAGCGTTCCAAAGTCCTCCCGGACTCCGGCCTAGCAGCTCCTGGGTGTAATGCAGACGGTCCCCACAGCTGAACCACTGCTGCGATGAGGACACACTGTGTTTACGGTTCATACTGGGAACCCTTACCTGCCGTGTCTCTGTGGGAGCAGGAGGTCGACTTCAGAGGAAGCCAGACAAACGTACAGTTTGCCCTTTCAACGCTACCTGTGGTTTTGTGACACGCGGACACTGTTGCCTCTCCCCAGAAATTATATCCTCGAAGCCCTTCAGCCTATGCAGGAGCACCTGGGTGCCAACATTTTCTTCGGGAAGCGCCAGGGTGCTGGTTGCGTCTCTTTCTCGTGGTGAAAAACTACAGAGCACTGTGCTGGGTTCCATGCTGATATTGGTTACCTAAATCCAGGAGCATTACTTTCCCAGAGGGAGAGCTGAAAGTGCGGCCCCAAAGTGTGCTGAGAAACAGTGCGGTTGCTCGTGCTCTCTTCACCGTTAGAACGGCTTTGCGAAGGGCAAGGCAGTGTTACTGGAGAAACCCTCTCCTTTCTCCTCCGTGCAGGAGGCTTTCCTGGTGCCCCATGTCCCTAAAGGGAACACTCTACGGTTCCACAAGGACCAGAGGAAGGGTCAGGTATGCCATCCATGAATGGACTCGTGCAGAGTTTAGCCAGGACACCTTAAGCATGTAGTGCATGACAGTTAGCATGCCTTTCTGGAGGCTGCTGTTGCCTCAGCATATGCCTGGGAAGAACACTGGGTGGCGGAAGTGTTCTTGGGGCCCTGCGCCTCTGTCCACTATAAAAGTACCCCGGCTCATCTCTGTGAATGCAGAGTGAGCGGCAACAGCCTGTTCTCTTTGCCGGATAACTACATGGCCAAAACATTCAAAAGTACCCCTGAGCAGAGCTGTAAAACTTCGTACGGGGACCCTCAGGGCTCTCGGTGCGGAAGCTGAGGAGCAATAGGAAACACTGTGTGCAGTGTCCCTTCTGGATGTTCTTAACCTACCAGCACTTTCTGGCTAGCCATGACTCGACTTTAGTGGCCGTCTTGCAAACGGACCGTTTGCCCCTGAACACGGCTAGGTTTCTGGCAGTTTCAGGGCACCGCACACTGATCACGAAGTACAAACAACCAAGGTCCGGGGATAGCCTCCACAATGCTTGCCGGCAGGCAGCCTTTGCCCAGAAGCCTCAGTCAAAGCAGTGACTTGACGCGAGTGTGCTGTTCAGGACTCCTAGGACTCCTGGGGGCTCACCACGTCGCATGGCAAAACACTGTGTCCCAGTGTGTCTTCCTGGGCGACCGCACCAAAACGTGATACCTGAGGCAATTGGGACTGGTTCCCTGCACGAAGGATGAAAGGCAACACTCTGCTCTCTTCGCTGCCCACCTATTCGGCCAAGCGTTCCAAAGTCCTCCCGGACTCCGGCCTAGCAGCTCCTGGGTGTAATGCAGACGGTCCCCACAGCTGAACCACTGCTGCGATGAGGAAACACTGTGTTTACGGTTCATACTGGGAACCCTTATCTGCCGTGTCTCTGTGGGAGCAGAAGGTCGACTTCAGAGGCAGCCAGACAAACGTACAGTTTGCCCTTTCAACGCTACCTGTGGTTTTGTGAGACACGCGGACACTGTTGCCTCTCCCCAGAAATTATATCCTCGAAGCCCTTCAGCCCATGCAGGAGCACCTGGGTGCCAACATTTTCTCCGGGAAGCGTCAGCGTGCGGGTTGCATCTCATTCTCGTGGTCAAAAACTACAGAGCACTGTGCTGGGTTCCATGCTGATGTTCGTTACCTAAAGCCAGGAGCATTACTTTCCCAGTGGGAGAGCTGAAAGTGCGGCCCCAAAGTGTGCTGAGAAACAGTGCGGTTGCTCGTGCTCGCTTCACCGTTAGAACGGCTTTGCGAAGGGCAAGGCAGTGTGACTGGAGAAAACCTCTCTTTTCTCCTCCGTGCAGGAGGCTTTCCTGGCGCCCCATGTCCCTAAAGGGAACACTCTACGGTTCCACAAGGACCAAAGGAAGGGTCAGGGATGCCATCCATGAATGGACTCGTGCAGAGTTTGGCCAGGACACCTTAAGCATGTAGTGCATGACACTTAGCATGCCTTTCTGGAGGCTGCTGCTGCCTCAGCATATGCCTGGGAAGAACACTGGGTGGCGGAAGTGTTCTTGGGGCCCTGCGCCTCTGTCCACTATAAAAGTACCCCGGCTCATCTCTGTGAATGCAGAGTGAGCGGCAACAGCCTGTTCTCTTTGCCGGATAACTACATGGCCAAAACATTCAAAAGTACCCCTGAGCAGAGCTGTAAAACTTCGTACGGGGACCCTCTGGGCTCTCGGTGCGGAAGCTGAGGAGCAATAGGAAACACGGTGCGCAGTGTCCCTTCTGGGTGTTCTTAACATAGCGGCACTTTCTGGCCAGCCATGACTCGACGTTAGAGGCAGTCTTGCAAACGGACCGTTTGCCCCTGAACACGGCTAGGCTTCTGGCAGGTTCAGGGCACCGCACACTGATCACGAAGTACAAACAACCAAGGTCCGGGGATAGCCTCCACAATGCTTGCCGGCAGGCAGCCTTTGCCCAGAAGCCTCAGGCAAAGCAGTGGCTTGACGCGAGTGTGCTGTTCAGAACTCCTAGGACTCCCGGGGGCTCACCACGTCACATGGCAAAACACTGTGTCCCAGTGTGTCTTCCTGGGCGACCGCACCAAAAAGTGATACCTGAGGCAATTGGGACTGGTTCCCTGCACGAAGGATGAAAGGCAACACTCTGCTCTCTTCGCTGCCCACCTATTCGGCCAAGCGTTCCAAAGTCCTCCCGGACTCCGGCCTAGCAGCTCCTGGGTGTAATGCAGACGGTCCCCACAGCTGAACCACTGCTGCAATGAGGAAACACTGTGTTTACGGTTCATACTGGGAACCCTAACCTGCCGTGTCTCTGTGGGAGCAGAAGGTCGACTTCAGAGGCAGCCAGACAAACGTACAGTTTGCCCTTTCAACGCTACCTGTGGTTTTGTGAGACACGCGGACACTGTTGCCTCTCCCCAGAAATTATATCCTCGAAGCCCTTCAGCCCATGCAGGAGCACCTGGGTGCCAACATTTTCTCCGGGAAGCGTCAGCGTGTGGGTTGCATCTCATTCTCGTGGTCAAAAACTACAGAGCACTGTGCTGGGTTCCATGCTGATATTGGTCACCTAAAGCCAGGAGCATTACTTTCCCAGTGGGAGAGCTGAAAGTGCAGCCCCAAAGTGTGCTGAGAAACAGTGCGGTTGCTCGTGCTCTCTTCACCGTTAGAACGGCTTTGCAAAGGGCAAGGCAGTGTGACTGGAGATACCCACTCTTTTCTGCTCCGTGCAGGAGGCTTTCCTGGCGCCCCATGTACATAAAGGGAACACTCTACGGTTCCACAAGGACCAGAGGATGGGTCAGGGATGCCCTCCATGAATGGACTCGTGCAGAGTTTGGCCAGGAGACTTAAGCATGTACTGCATGACAGTTAGCATGCCTTTCTGGAGGCTGCTGCTGCCTCAGCATATGCCTGGGAAGAACACTGGGTGGCGGAAGTGTTCTTGGGGCCCTGCGCATCTTTCCACTATAAAAGTACCCCGGCTCATCTCTGTGAATGCAGAGTGAGCCGCAACAGCCTGTTCTGTTTGCCGGATAACTACATGGCCAAAACATTCAAAAGTGCCCCTGAGCAGAGCTGTAAAAGTGCGTACGTGGACCCTCAGGGCTCTCGGTGCTGAAGCTGAGGAGCAATAGGAAACACGGTGCGCAGTGTCCCTTCTGGGTGTTCTTAACCTAGCGGCACTTTCTGGCAAGCCATGACTCGACTTTAGAGGCACTCTTGAAAACGGACCGTTTGCCCCTGAACACGGCTAGCCTTCTGGCAGGTTCAGGGCACCGCACACTGATCACGAAGTACAAACAACCAAGGTCCGGGGATAGCATCCACAATGCTTGCCGGCAGGCAGCCTTTGCCCAGAAGCCTCAGGCAAAGCAGTGGCTTGACGCGAGTGTGCTGTTCAGGACTCCTAGGACTCCTGGGGGCTCACCACGTCGCATGGCAAAACACTCTGTCCCTAGTGTGTCTTCCTTGGCTACCTCACCAAAAAGTGATACCTGAGGCAATTGGGACTGGTTCCCTGCATGAAGAATGAAAGGCAACACTCTGCTCTCTTCGCTGCCCACCTATTTGGCCAAGCGTTCCAAAGTCCTCCCGGACGCCAGACTAGCAGCTCCTGGGTGTAATGCAGACGGTCCCCACAGCTGAACCACTGCTGCGATGAGGAAACACTGTGTTTACGGTTCATACTGGGAACCCTTACCTGCCGTGTCTCTGTGGGAGCAGAAGGTCGACTTCAGAGGCAGCCAGACAAACGTACAGTTTGCCCTTTCAACGCTACCTGTGGTTTTGTGAGACACGCGGACACTGTTGCCTCTCCCAGAAATTATATCCTCGAAGCCCTTCAGCCCATGCAGGAGCACCTGGGTGCCAACATTTTCTCCGGGAAGCGTCAGCGTGCGGGTTGCATCTCATTCTCGTGGTCAAAAACTACAGAGCACTGTGCTGGGTTCCATGCTGATATTGTTTACCTAAAGCCAGGAGCATTACTTTCCCAGTGGGAGAGCTGAAAGTGCGGCCCCAAAGTGTGCTGAGAAACAGTGCGGTTGCTCGTGCTCGCTTCACCGTTAGAACGGCTTTGCGAAGGGCAAGGCAGTGTGACTGGAGAAAACCTCTCTTTTCTCCTCCGTGCAGGAGGCTTTCCTGGCGCCCCATGTCCCTAAAGGGAACACTCTACGGTTCCACAAGGACCAAAGGAAGGGTCAGGGATGCCATCCATGAATGGACTCGTGCAGAGTTTGGCCAGGACACCTTAAGCATGTAGTGCATGACAGTTAGCATGCCTTTCTGGAGGCTGCTGCTGCCTCAGCATATGCCTGGGAAGAACACTGGGTGGCGGAAGAGTTCTTGGGGCCCTGTGCATCTGTCCAGTATAAAAGTGCCCCGGTTCATCTCTGGGAATGCAGAGTGAGCCGCAACAGTCTGTTCTCTTTGCCGGATAACTACATGGCCAAAACATTCAAAAGTGCCCCTGAGCAGAGCTGTAAAAGTTCGTACGTTGACCCTCTGGGCTCTCGGTGCGGAAGCTGAGGAGCAATAGGAAACACGGTGCGCAGTGTCCCTTCTGGGTGTTCTTAACATAGCGGCACTTTCTGGCCAGCCATGACTCGACGTTAGAGGCAGTCTTGCAAACGGACCGTTTGCCCCTGAACACGGCTAGGCTTCTGGCAGGTTCAGGGCACCGCACACGGATCACGAAGTACAAACAACCAAGGTCCGGGGATAGCCTCCACAATGCTTGCCGGCAGGCAGCCTTTGCCCAGAAGCCTCAGGCAAAGCAGTGGCTTGACGCGAGTGTGCTGTTCAGGACTCCTAGGACTCCCGGGGGCTCACCACGTCGCATGGCAAAACACTGTGTCCCAGTGTGTCTTCCTGGGCGACCGCACCAAAAAGTGATACCTGAGGCAATTGGGACTGGTTCCCTGCACGAAGGATGAAAGGCAACACTCTGCTCTCTTCGCTGCCCACCTATTTGGCCAAGCGTTCCAAAGTCCTCCCGGACTCCGGCCTAGCAGCTCCTGGGTGTAATGCAGACGGTCCCCACAGCTGAACCACTGCTGCGATGAGGAAACACTGTGTTTACGGTTCATACTGGGAACACTTACCTGCCGTGTCTCTGTGGGAGCAGAAGGTCGACTTCAGAGGCAGCCAGAAAAACGTACAGTTTGCCCTTTCAACGCTACCTGTGGTTTCGTGAGACACGCGGACACTGTTGCCTCTCCCCAGAAATTATATCCTCGAAGCCCTTCAGCCCATGCAGGAGCACCTGGGTGCCAACATTTTCTCCGGGAAGCGCCAGGGTGCGGGTTGCATCTCTTTCTCGTGGTCAGAAACTACAGAGCACTGTGCTGGGTTCCATGCTGATATTGGTTACCTAAAGCCAGGAGCATTACTTTCCCAGTGGGAGAGCTGAAAGTGCGGCCCCAAAGTGTGCTGAGAAACAGTGCGGTTGCTCGTGCTCGCTTCACCGTTAGAACGGCTTTGCGAAGGGCAAGGCAGTGTGACTGGAGAAACCCTCTCTTTTCTCCTCCGTGCAGGAGGCTTTCCTGGCGCCCCATGTCCCTAAAGGGAACACTCTACGGTTCCACAAGGACCAGAGGATGGGTCAGGGATGCCCTCCATGAATGCACTAGTGCAGAGTTTGGCCAGGACACCTTAAGCATGTAGTGCATGACAGTTAGCATGCCTTTCTGGAGGCTGCTGCTGCCTCAGCATATGCCTTGGAAGAACACTGGGTGGCGGAAGTGTTCTTGGGGCCCTGCGCCTCTGTCCACTATAAAAGTACCCCGGCTCATCTCTGTGAATGCAGAGTGAGCCGCAACAGCCTGTTCTCTTTGCCGGATAACTACATGGCCAAAACATTCAAAAGTACCCCTGAGCAGAGCTGTAAAACTTCGTACGTGGACCCTCAGGGCTCTCGGTGCGGAAGCTGAGGAGCAATAGGAAACACTGTGCGCAGTGTCCCTTCTGGATGTTCTTAACCTAGCAGCACTTTCTGGCTAGCCATGACTCGACTTTAGTGGCCGTCTTGCAAACGGACCGTTTGCCCCTGAACACGGCTAGGCTTCTGGCAGGTTCAGGGCACCGCACACTGATCACGAAGTACAAACAACCAAGGTCCGGGGATAGCCTCCACAATGCTTGCCGGCAGGCAGCCTTTGCCCAGAAGCCTCAGTCAAAGCAGTGACTTGACGCGAGTGTGCTGTTCAGGACTCCTAGGACTCCTGGGGGCTCACCACGTCGCATGGCAAAACACTGTGTCCCAGTGTGTCTTCCTGGGCGACCGCACCAAAAAGTGATACCTGAGGCAATTGGGACTGGTTCCCTGCACGAAGGATGAAAGGCAACACTCTGCTCTCTTCGCTGCCCACCTATTTGGCCAAGCGTTCCAAAGTCCTCCCGGACTCCGGCCTAGCAGCTCCTGGGTGTAATGCAGACGGTCCCCACAGCTGAACCACTGCTGCGATGAGGAAACACTGTGTTTACAGTTCATACTGGGAACCCTTACCTGCCGTGTCTCTGTGGGAGCAGAAGGTCGACTTCAGAGGCAGCCAGACAAACGTACAGTTTGCCCTTTCAACGCTACCTGTGGTTTTGTGAGACACGCGGACACTGTTGCCTCTCCCCAGAAATTATATCCTCGAAGCCCTTCAGCCCATGCAGGAGCACCTGGGTGCCAACATTTTCTCCGGGAAGCGTCAGCGTGCAGGTTGCATCTCATTCTCGTGGTCAAAAACTACAGAGCACTGTGCTGGGTTCCATGCTGATATTGGTTACCTAAAGCCAGGAGCATTACTTTCCCAGTGGGAGAGCTGAAAGTGCGGCCCCAAAGTGTGCTGAGAAACAGTGCGGTTGCTCGTGCTCTCTTCACTGTTAGAACGGCTTTGCGAAGGGCAAGGCAGTGTGACTGGAGAAACCCTCTCTTTTCTCCTCCGTGCAGGAGGCTTTCCTGGCGTCCCATGTCCCTAAAGGGAACACTCTACGGTTCCACAAGGACCAAAGGAAGGGTCAGGGATGCCATCCATGAATGGACTCGTGCAGAGTTTGCCCAGGACACCTTAAGCATGTAGTGCATGACAGTTAGCATGCCTTTCTGGAGGCTGCTGCTGCCTCAGCATATGCCTTGGAAGAACACTGGGTGGCGGAAGAGTTCTTGGGGCCCTGCGCATCTGTCCACTATAAAAGTGCCCCGGTTCATCTCTGGGAATGCAGAGTGAGCCGCAACAGCCTGTTCTCTTTGCCGGATAACTACATGGCCAAAACATTCAAAAGTGCCCCTGAGCAGAGCTGTAAAAGTTCGTACGTGGAACCTCAGGGCTCTCGGTGCGGAAGCTGAGGAGGAATAGGAAACACGGTGCGCAGTGTCCCTTCTGGGTGTTCTTAACCTAGCGGCACTTTCTGGCCAGCCATGACTCGAAGTTAGAGGCAGTCTTGCAAACGGACCGTTTGCCCCTGAACACGGCTAGGCTTCTGGCAGGTTCAGGGCACCGCACACTGATCACGAAGTACAAACAACCAAGGTCCGGGGATAGCCTCCACAATGCTTGCCGGCAGGCAGCCTTTGCCCAGAAGCCTCAGGCAAAGCAGTGGCTTGACGCGAGTGTGCTGTTCAGGACTCCTAGGACTCCTGGGGGCTCACCACGTCGCATGGCAAAACACTGTGTCCCAGTGTGTCTTCCTGGGCGACCGCACCAAAAAGTGATACCTGAGGCAATTGGGACTGGTTCCCTGCACGAAGGATGAAAGGCAACACTCTGCTCTCTTCGCTGCCCACCTATTTGGCCAAGCGTTCCAAAGTCCTCCCGGACTCCGGCCTAGCAGCTCCTGGGTGTAATGCAGACGGTCCCCACAGCTGAACCACTGCTGCAATGAGGAAACACTGTGTTTACGGTTCATACTGGGAACACTTACCTGCCGTGTCTCTGTGTGAGCAGAAGGTCGACTTCAGAGGCAGCCAGACAAACGTACAGTTTGCCCTTTCAACGCTACCTGTGGTTTCGTGAGACACGCGGACACTGTTGCCTCTCCCCAGAAATTATATCCTCGAAGCCCTTCAGCCCATGCAGGAGCACCTGGGTGCCAACATTTTCTCCGGGAAGCGTCAGCGTGCGGGTTGCATCTCTTTCTCGTGGTCAAAAACTACAGAGCACTGTGCTGGGTTCCATGCTGATATTGGTTACCTAAAGCCAGGAGCATTACTTTCCCAGTGGGAGAGCTGAACGTGCGGCCCCAAAGTGTGCTGAGAAACAGTGCGGTTGCTCGTGCTCGCTTCACCGTTAGAACGGCTTTGCGAAGGGCAAGGCAGTGTGACTGGAGAAACCCTCTCTTTTCTCCTCCGTGCAGGAGGCTTTCCTGGCGCCCCATGTCCCTAAAGGGAACACTCTACGGTTCCACAAGGACCAGAGGATGGGTCAGGGATGCCCTCCATGAATGCACTAGTGCAGAGTTTGGCCAGGACACCTTAAGCATGTAGTGCATGACAGTTAGCATGCCTTTCTGGAGGCTGCTGCTGCCTCAGCATATGCCTGGGAAGAACACTGGGTGGCGGAAGTGTTCTTGGGGCCCTGCGCCTCTGTCCACTATAAAAGTACCCCGGCTCACCTCTGTGAATGCAGAGTGAGCCGCAACAGCCTGTTCTCTTTGCCGGATAACTACATGGCCAAAACATTCAAAAGTAGCCCTGAGCAGAGCTGTAAAACTTCGTACGTGGACCCTCAGGGCTCTCGGTGCGGAAGCTGAGGAGCAATAGGAAACACTGTACGCAGTGTCCCTTCTGGATGTTCTTAACCTAGCAGCACTTTCTGGCTAGCCATGACTCGACTTTAGTGGCCGTCTTGCAAACGGACCGTTTGCCCCTGAACACGGCTAGGCTTCTGGCAGGTTCAGGGCACCGCACACTGATCACGAAGTACAAACAACCAAGGTCCGGGGATAGCCTCCACAATGCTTGCCGGCAGGCAGCCTTTGCCCAGAAGCCTCAGTCAAAGCAGTGACTTGACGCGAGTGTGCTGTTCAGGACTCCTAGGACTCCTGGGGGCTCACCACGTCGCATGGCAAAACACTGTGTCCCATTGTGTCTTCCTGGGCGACCGCACCAAAAAGTGATACCTGAGGCAATTGGGACTGGTTCCCTGCACGAAGGATGAAAGGCAACACTCTGCTCTCTTCGCTGCCCACCTATTTGGCCAAGCGTTCCAAAGTCCTCCCGGACTCCGGCCTAGCAGCTCCTGGGTGTAATGCAGACGGTCCCCACAGCTGAACCACAGCTGCGATGAGGAAACACTGTGTTTACAGTTCATACTGGGAACCCTTACCTGCCGTGTCTCTGTGGGAGCAGAAGGTCGACTTCAGAGGCAGCCAGACAAACGTACAGTTTGCCCTTTCAACGCTACCTGTGGTTTTGTGAGACACGCGGACACTGTTGCCTCTCCCCAGAAATTATATCCTCGAAGCCCTTCAGCCCATGCAGGAGCACCTGGGTGCCAACATTTTCTCCGGGAAGCGTCAGCGTGCGGGTTGCATCTCATTCTCGTGGTCAAAAACTACAGAGCACTGTGCTGGGTTCCATGCTGATATTGGTTACCTAAAGCCAGGAGCATTACTTTCCCAGTGGGAGAGCTGAAAGTGCGGCCCCAAAGTGTGCTGAGAAACAGTGCGGTTGCTCGTGCTCTCTTCACCGTTAGAACGGCATTGCGAAGGGCAAGGCAGTGTGACTGGAGAAAACCTCTCTTTTCTCCTCCGTGCAGGAGGCTTTCCTGGTGACCCATGTCCCTAAAGGGAACACTCTACGGTTCCACAAGGACCAGAGGATGGGTCAGGGATGCCCTCCATGAATGCACTAGTGCAGAGTTTGGCCAGGACACCTTAAGCATGTAGTGCATGACAGTTAGCATGCCTTTCTGGAGGCTGCTGCTGCCTCAGCATAAGCCTGGGAAGAACACTGGGTGGCGGAAGTGTTCTTGGGGCCCTGCGCCTCTGTCCACTATAAAAGTACCCCGGCTCATCTCTGTGAATGCAGAGTGAGCGGCAACAGCCTGTTCTCTTTGTCGGATAACTACATGGCCAAAACATTCAAAAGTACCCCTGAGCAGAGCTGTAAAACTTCGTACGTGGACCCTCAGGGCTCTCGGTGCGGAAGCTGAGGAGCAATAGGAAACACTGTGCGCAGTGTCCCTTCTGGGTGTTCTTAACCTAGCGGCACTTTCTGGCTAGCCATGACTCGACTTTAGTGGCCGTCTTGCAAACGGACCGTTTGCCCCTGAACACGGCTAGGCTTCTGGCAGGTTCAGGGCACCGCACACTGATCACGAAG
This sequence comes from Mesoplodon densirostris, assembly GCF_025265405.1. Lineage (NCBI taxonomy): Eukaryota > Metazoa > Chordata > Mammalia > Artiodactyla > Ziphiidae > Mesoplodon > Mesoplodon densirostris. The sequence continues at coordinate 70,409,099 of NC_082665.1, read as the reverse complement.
TACAAACAACCAAGGTCCGGGGATAGCCTCGACAATGCTTGCCGGCAGGCAGCCTTTGCCCAGAAGCCTCAGTCAAAGCAGTGACTTGACGCGAGTGTGCTGTTCAGGACTCCTAGGACTCCTGGGGGCTCACCACGTCGCATGGCAAAACACTGTGTCCCAGTGTGTCTTCCTGGGCGACCGCACCAAAAAGTGATACCTGAGGCAATTCGGACTGGTTCCCTGCACGAAGGATGAAAGGCAACACTCTGCTCTCTTCGCTGCCCACCTATTTGGCCAAGCGTTCCAAAGTCCTCCCGGACTCCGGCCTAGCAGCTCCTGGGTGTAATGCAGACGGTCCCCACAGCTGAACCACTGCTGCGATGAGGAAACACTGTGTTTACAGTTCATACTGGGAACCCTAACCTGCCATGTCTCTGTGGGAGCAGAAGGTCGACTTCAGAGGCAGCCAGACAAACGTACAGTTTGCCCTTTCAACGCTACCTGTGGTTTCGTGAGACACGCGGACACTGTTGCCTCTCCCCAGAAATTATGTCCTCGAAGCCCTTCAGCCCATGCAGGAGCACCTGGGTGCCAACATTTTCTACGGGAGGCGTCAGCGTGCGGGTTGCATCTGATACTCGTGGTCAAAAACTACAGAGCACTGTCCTGGGTTCCATGCTGATATTGGTTACCTAAAGCCAGGAGCATTACTTTCCCAGTGGGAGAGCTGAAAGTGCGGCCCCAAAGTGTGCTGAGAAACAATGCGGTTGCTCGTGCTCGCTTCACCGTTAGAACGGCTTTGCGAAGGGCAAGGCAGTGTGACTGGAGATACCCTCTCTTTTCTCCTCCGTGCAGGAGGCTTTCCTGGCGCCCCATGTCCCTAAAGGGAACACTCTACGGTTCCACAAGGACCAGAGGATGGGTCAGGGATGCCCTCCATGAATGCACTAGTGCAGAGTTTGGCCAGGACACCTTAAGCATGTAGTGCATGACAGTTAGCATGCCTTTCTGGAGGCTGCTGCTGCCTCAGCATATGCCTTGGAAGAACACTGGGTGGCGGAAGTGTTCTTGGGGCCCTGCGCCTCTGTCCACTATAAAAGTACCCCGGCTCACCTCTGTGAATGCAGAGTGAGCGGCAACAGCCTGTTCTCTTTGTCGGATAACTACATGGCCAAAACATTCAAAAGTACCCCTGAGCAGAGCTGTAAAACTTCGTACGTGGACCCTCAGGGCTCTCGGTGCGGAAGCTGAGGAGCAATAGGAAACACTGTGCGCAGTGTCCCTTCTGGGTGTTCTTAACCTAGCGGCACTTTATGGCTAGCCATGACTCGACTTTAGTGGCCGTCTTGCAAACGGACCGTTTGCCCCTGAACACGGCTAGGCTTCTGGCAGGTTCAGGGCACCGCACACTGATCACGAAGTACAAACAACCAAGGTCCGGGGATAGCCTCCACAATGCTTGCCGGCAGGCAGCCTTTGCCCAGAAGCCTCAGTCAAAGCAGTGACTTGACGCGAGTGTGCTGTTCAGGACTCCTAGGACTCCTGGGGGCTCACCACGTCGCATGGCAAAACACTGTGTCCCAGTGTGTCTTCCTGGGCGACCGCACCAAAAAGTGATACCTGAGGCAATTCGGACTGGTTCCCTGCACGAAGGATGAAAGGCAACACTCTGCTCTCTTCGCTGCCCACCTATTTGGCCAAGCGTTCCAAAGTCCTCCCGGACTCCGGCCTAGCAGCTCCTGGGTGTAATGCAGACGGTCCCCACAGCTGAACCACTGCTGCGATGAGGAAACACTGTGTTTACAGTTCATACTGGGAACCCTAACCTGCCATGTCTCTGTGGGAGCAGAAGGTCGACTTCAGAGGCAACCAGACAAACGTACAGTTTGCCCTTTCAACGCTACCTGTGGTTTCGTGAGACACGCGGACACTGTTGCCTCTCCCCAGAAATTATGTCCTCGAAGCCCTTCAGCCCATGCAGGAGCACCTGGGTGCCAACATTTTCTACGGGAGGCGTCAGCGTGCGGGTTGCATCTGATACTCGTGGTCAAAAACTACAGAGCACTGTCCTGGGTTCCATGCTGATATTGTTTACCTAAAGCCAGGAGCATTACTTTCCCAGTGGGAGAGCTGAAAGTGCGGCCCCAAAGTGTGCTGAGAAACAATGCGGTTGCTCGTGCTCGCTTCACCGTTAGAACGGCTTTGCGAAGGGCAAGGCAGTGTGACTGGAGATACCCTCTCTTTTCTCCTCCGTGCAGGAGGCTTTCCTGGCGCCCCATGTCCCTAAAGGGAACACTCTACGGTTCCACAAGGACCAGAGGATGGGTCAGGGATGCCCTCCATGAATGCACTAGTGCAGAGTTTGGCCAGGACACCTTAAGCATGTAGTGCATGACAGTTAGCATGCCTTTCTGGAGGCTGCTGCTGCCTCAGCATATGCCTTGGAAGAACACTGGGTGGCGGAAGTGTTCTTGGGGCCCTGCGCCTCTGTCCACTATAAAAGTACCCCGGCTCACCTCTGTGAATGCAGAGTGAGCCGCAACAGCCTGTTCTCTTTGCCGGATAACTACATGGCCAAAACATTCAAAAGTAGCCCTGAGCAGAGCTGTAAAACTTCGTACGTGGACCCTCAGGGCTCTCGGTGCGGAAGCTGAGGAGCAATAGGAAACACTGTACGCAGTGTCCCTTCTGGATGTTCTTAACCTAGCAGCACTTTCTGGCTAGCCATGACTCGACTTTAGTGGCCGTCTTGCAAACGGACCGTTTGCCCCTGAACACGGCTAGGCTTCTGGCAGGTTCAGGGCACCGCACACTGATCACGAAGTACAAACAACCAAGGTCCGGGGATAGCCTCCACAATGCTTGCCGGCAGGCAGCCTTTGCCCAGAAGCCTCAGTCAAAGCAGTGACTTGACGCGAGTGTGCTGTTCAGGACTCCTAGGACTCCTGGGGGCTCACCACGTCGCATGGCAAAACACTGTGTCCCAGTGTGTCTTCCTGGGCGACCGCACCAAAAAGTGATACCTGAGGCAATTGGGACTGGTTCCCTGCACGAAGGATGAAAGGCAACACTCTGCTCTCTTCGCTGCCCACCTATTTGGCCAAGCGTTCCAAAGTCCTCCCGGACTCCGGCCTAGCAGCTCCTGGGTGTAATGCAGACGGTCCCCACAGCTGAACCACTGCTGCGATGAGGAAACACTGTGTTTACAGTTCATACTGGGAACCCTTACCTGCCGTGTCTCTGTGGGAGCAGAAGGTCGACTTCAGAGGCAGCCAGACAAACGTACAGTTTGCCCTTTCAACGCTACCTGTGGTTTTGTGAGACACGCGGACACTGTTGCCTCTCCCCAGAAATTATATCCTCGAAGCCCTTCAGCCCATGCAGGAGCACCTGGGTGCCAACATTTTCTCCGGGAAGCGTCAGCGTGCGGGTTGCATCTCATTCTCGTGGTCAAAAACTACAGAGCACTGTGCTGGGTTCCATGCTGATATTGGTTACCTAAAGCCAGGAGCATTACTTTCCCAGTGGGAGAGCTGAAAGTGCGGCCCCAAAGTGTGCTGAGAAACAGTGCGGTTGCTCGTGCTCTCTTCACCGTTAGAACGGCTTTGCGAAGGGCAAGGCAGTGTGACTGGAGATACCCTCTCTTTTCTCCTCCGTGCAGGAGTCTTTCCTGGTGACCCATGTTCCTAAAGGGAACACTCTTCGGTTCCACAAGGATCAAAGGAAGGGTCAGGGATGCCATCCATGAATGGACTCGTGCAGAGTTTGGCCAGGACACCTTAAGCATGTAGTGCATGACAGTTAGCATGCCTTTCTGGAGGCTGCTGCTGCCTCAGCATATGCCTGGGAAGAACACTGGGTGGCGGAAGAGTTCTTGGGGCCCTGCGCATCTGTCCACTATAAAAGTGCCCCGGTTCATCTCTGGGAATGCAGAGTGAGCCGCAACAGCCTGTTCTCTTTTCCGGATAACTACATGGCCAAAACATTCAAAAGTGCCCCTGAGCAGAGCTGTAAAAGTTCGTACGTGGACCCTCAGGGCTCTCGGTGCGGAAGCTGAGGAGCAATAGGAAACACGGTGCGCAGTGTCCCTTCTGGGTGTTCTTAACCTAGCGGCACTTTCTGGCCAGCCATGACTCGACGTTAGAGGCAGTCTTGCAAACGGACCGTTTGCCCCTGAACACGGCTAGGCTTCTGGCAGGTTCAGGGCACCGCACACTGATCACGAAGTACAAACAACCAAGGTCCGGGGATAGCCTCCACAATGCTTGCCGGCAGGCAGCCTTTGCCCAGAAGCCTCAGTCAAAGCAGTGACTTGACGCGAGTGTGCTGTTCAGGACTCCTAGGACTCCTGGGGGCTCACCACGTCGCATGGCAAAACACTGTGTCCCAGTGTGTCTTCCTGGGCGACCGCACCAAAAAGTGATACCTGAGGCAATTGGGACTGGTTCCCTGCACGAAGGATGAAAGGCAACACTCTGCTCTCTTCGCTGCCCACCTATTTGGCCAAGCGTTCCAAAGTCCTCCCGGACTCCGGCCTAGCAGCTCCTGGGTGTAATGCAGACGGTCCCCACAGCTGAACCACTGCTGCGATGAGGACACACTGTGTTTACGGTTCATACTGGGAACCCTTACCTGCCGTGTCTCTGTGGGAGCAGAAGGTCGACTTCAGAGGCAGCCAGACAAACGTACAGTTTGCCACTTCAACGCTACCTGTGGTTTCGTGAGACACGCGGACACTGTTGCCTCTCCCCAGAAATTATGTCCTCGAAGCCCTTCAGCCCATGCAGGAGCACCTGGGTGCCAACATTTTCTCCGGGAAGCGTCAGCGTGCGGGTTGCATCTGATACTCGTGGTCAAAAACTACAGAGCACTGTGCTGGGTTCCATGCTGATATTGGTTACCTAAAGCCAGGAGCATTACTTTCCCAGTGGGAGAGCTGAAAGTGCGGCCCCAAAGTGTGCTGAGAAACAGTGCGGTTGCTCGTGCTCGCTTCACCGTTAGAAGGGCTTTGCGAAGGGCAAGGCAGTGTGACTGGAGATACCCTCTCTTTTCTCCTCCGTGCAGGAGGCTTTCCTGGCGCCCCATGTCCCTAAAGGGAACACTCTACGGTTCCACAAGGACCAGAGGATGGGTCAGGGATGCCCTCCATGAATGCACTAGTGCAGAGTTTGGCCAGGACACTTTAAGCATGTAGTGCATGACAGTTAGCATGCCTTTCTACAGGCTGCTGCTGCCTCAGCATATGCCTTGGAAGAACACTGGGTGGCGGAAGTGTTCTTGGGGCCCTGCGCCTCTGTCCACTATAAAAGTACCCCGGCTTATCTCTGTGAATGCAGAGTGAGCGGCAACAGCCTGTTCTCTTTGCCGGATAACTACATGGCCAAAACATTCAAAAGTACCCCTGAGCAGAGCTGTAAAACTTCGTACGTGGACCCTCAGGGCTCTCGGTGCGGAAGCTGAGGAGCAATAGGAAACACTGTGCGCAGTGTCCCTTCTGGATGTTCTTAATCTAGCAGCACTTTCTGGCTAGCCATGACTCGACTTTAGTGGCCGTCTTGCAAACGGACCGTTTGCGCCTGAACACGGCTAGGCTTCTGGCAGGTTCAGGGCACCGCACACTGATCACGAAGTACAAACAACCAAGGTCCGGGGATAGCCTCCACAATGCTTGCCGGCAGGCAGCCTTTGCCCAGAAGCCTCAGGCAAAGCAGTGGCTTGACGCGAGTGTGCTGTTCAGGACTCCTAGGACTCCTGGGGGCTCACCACGTCGCATGGCAAAACACTGTGTCCCCAGTGTGTCTTCCTGGGCGACCGCACCAAAAAGTGATACCTGAGGCAATTGGGACTGGTTCCCTGCACGAAGGATGAAAGGCAACACTCTGCTCTCTTCGCTGCCCACCTATTCGGCCAAGCGTTCCAAAGTCCGCCCGGACTCCGGCCTAGCAGCTCCTGGGTGTAATGCAGACGGTCCCCACAGCTGAACCACTGCTGCGATGAGGAAACACTGTGTTTACGGTTCATACTGGGAACCCTTACCTGCCGTGTCTCTGTGGGAGCAGAAGGTCGACTTCAGAGGCAGCCAGAAAAACGTACAGTTTGCCACTTCAACGCTACCTGTGGTTTCGTGAGACACGCGGACACTGTTGCCTCTCCCCAGAAATTATGTCCTCGAAGCCCTTCAGCCCATGCAGGAGCACCTGGGTGCCAACATTTTCTCCGGGAAGCGTCAGCGTGCGGGTTGCATCTGATACTCGTGGTCAAAAACTACAGAGCACTGTGCTGGGTTCCATGCTGATATTGGTTACCTAAAGCCAGGAGCATTACTTTCCCAGTGGGAGAGCTGAAAGTGCGGCCCCAAAGTGTGCTGAGAAACAGTGCGGTTGCTCGTGCTCGCTTCACCGTTAGAAGGGCTTTGCGAAGGGCAAGGCAGTGTGACTGGAGATACCCTCTCTTTTCTCCTCCGTGCAGGAGGCTTTCCTGGCGCCCCATGTCCCTAAAGGGAACACTCTACGGTTCCACAAGGACCAGAGGATGGGTCAGGGATGCCCTCCATGAATGCACTAGTGCAGAGTTTGGCCAGGACACTTTAAGCATGTAGTGCATGACAGTTAGCATGCCTTTCTACAGGCTGCTGCTGCCTCAGCATATGCCTTGGAAGAACACTGGGTGGCGGAAGTGTTCTTGGGGCCCTGCGCCTCTGTCCACTATAAAAGTACCCCGGCTTATCTCTGTGAATGCAGAGTGAGCGGCAACAGCCTGTTCTCTTTGCCGGATAACTACATGGCCAAAACATTCAAAAGTACCCCTGAGCAGAGCTGTAAAACTTCGTACGTGGACCCTCAGGGCTCTCGGTGCGGAAGCTGAGGAGCAATAGGAAACACTGTGCGCAGTGTCCCTTCTGGATGTTCTTAATCTAGCAGCACTTTCTGGCTAGCCATGACTCGACTTTAGTGGCCGTCTTGCAAACGGACCGTTTGCGCCTGAACACGGCTAGGCTTCTGGCAGGTTCAGGGCACCGCACACTGATCACGAAGTACAAACAACCAAGGTCCGGGGATAGCCTCCACAATGCTTGCCGGCAGGCAGCCTTTGCCCAGAAGCCTCAGGCAAAGCAGTGGCTTGACGCGAGTGTGCTGTTCAGGACTCCTAGGACTCCTGGGGGCTCACCACGTCGCATGGCAAAACACTGTGTCCCCAGTGTGTCTTCCTGGGCGACCGCACCAAAAAGTGATACCTGAGGCAATTGGGACTGGTTCCCTGCACGAAGGATGAAAGGCAACACTCTGCTCTCTTCGCTGCCCACCTATTCGGCCAAGCGTTCCAAAGTCCGCCCGGACTCCGGCCTAGCAGCTCCTGGGTGTAATGCAGACGGTCCCCACAGCTGAACCACTGCTGCGATGAGGAAACACTGTGTTTACGGTTCATACTGGGAACCCTTACCTGCCGTGTCTCTGTGGGAGCAGAAGGTCGACTTCAGAGGCAGCCAGACAAACGTACAGTTTGCCCTTTCAACGCTACCTGTGGTTTTGTGAGACACGCGGACACTGTTGCCTCTCCCAGAAATTATATCCTCGAAGCCCTTCAGCCCATGCAGGAGCACCTGGGTGCCAACATTTTCTCCGGGAAGCGTCAGCGTGCGGGTTGCATCTCATTCTCGTGGTCAAAAACTACAGAGCACTGTGCTGGGTTCCATGCTGATATTGTTTACCTAAAGCCAGGAGCATTACTTTCCCAGTGGGAGAGCTGAAAGTGCGGCCCCAAAGTGTGCTGAGAAACAGTGCGGTTGCTCGTGCTCGCTTCACCGTTAGAACGGCTTTGCGAAGGGCAAGGCAGTGTGACTGGAGAAAACCTCTCTTTTCTCCTCCGTGCAGGAGGCTTTCCTGGCGCCCCATGTCCCTAAAGGGAACACTCTACGGTTCCACAAGGACCAAAGGAAGGGTCAGGGATGCCATCCATGAATGGACTCGTGCAGAGTTTGGCCAGGACACCTTAAGCATGTAGTGCATGACAGTTAGCATGCCTCTCTGGAGGCTGCTGCTGCCTCAGCATATGCCTTGGAAGAACACTGGGTGGCGGAAGTGTTCTTGGGGCCCTGCGCCTCTGTCCACTATAAAAGTACCCCGGCTCACCTCTGTGAATGCAGAGTGAGCCGCAACAGCCTGTTCTCTTTGCCGGATAACTACATGGCCAAAACATTCAAAAGTAGCCCTGAGCAGAGCTGTAAAACTTCGTACGTGGACCCTCAGGGCTCTCGGTGCGGAAGCTGAGGAGCAATAGGAAACACTGTACGCAGTGTCCCTTCTGGATGTTCTTAACCTAGCAGCACTTTCTGGCTAGCCATGACTCGACTTTAGTGGCCGTCTTGCAAACGGACCGTTTGCCCCTGAACACGGCTAGGCTTCTGGCAGGTTCAGGGCACCGCACACTGATCACGAAGTACAAACAACCAAGGTCCGGGGATAGCCTCCACAATGCTTGCCGGCAGGCAGCCTTTGCCCAGAAGCCTCAGTCAAAGCAGTGACTTGACGCGAGTGTGCTGTTCAGGACTCCTAGGACTCCTGGGGGCTCACCACGTCGCATGGCAAAACACTGTGTCCCATTGTGTCTTCCTGGGCGACCGCACCAAAAAGTGATACCTGAGGCAATTGGGACTGGTTCCCTGCACGAAGGATGAAAGGCAACACTCTGCTCTCTTCGCTGCCCACCTATTTGGCCAAGCGTTCCAAAGTCCTCCCGGACTCCGGCCTAGCAGCTCCTGGGTGTAATGCAGACGGTCCCCACAGCTGAACCACAGCTGCGATGAGGAAACACTGTGTTTACAGTTCATACTGGGAACCCTTACCTGCCGTGTCTCTGTGGGAGCAGAAGGTCGACTTCAGAGGCAGCCAGACAAACGTACAGTTTGCCCTTTCAACGCTACCTGTGGTTTTGTGAGACACGCGGACACTGTTGCCTCTCCCCAGAAATTATATCCTCGAAGCCCTTCAGCCCATGCAGGAGCACCTGGGTGCCAACATTTTCTCCGGGAAGCGTCAGCGTGCGGGTTGCATCTCATTCTCGTGGTCAAAAACTACAGAGCACTGTGCTGGGTTCCATGCTGATATTGGTTACCTAAAGCCAGGAGCATTACTTTCCCAGTGGGAGAGCTGAAAGTGCGGCCCCAAAGTGTGCTGAGAAACAGTGCGGTTGCTCGTGCTCTCTTCACCGTTAGAACGGCATTGCGAAGGGCAAGGCAGTGTGACTGGAGAAAACCTCTCTTTTCTCCTCCGTGCAGGAGGCTTTCCTGGTGACCCATGTCCCTAAAGGGAACACTCTACGGTTCCACAAGGACCAGAGGATGGGTCAGGGATGCCCTCCATGAATGCACTAGTGCAGAGTTTGGCCAGGACACCTTAAGCATGTAGTGCATGACAGTTAGCATGCCTTTCTGGAGGCTGCTGCTGCCTCAGCATAAGCCTGGGAAGAACACTGGGTGGCGGAAGTGTTCTTGGGGCCCTGCGCCTCTGTCCACTATAAAAGTACCCCGGCTCATCTCTGTGAATGCAGAGTGAGCGGCAACAGCCTGTTCTCTTTGTCGGATAACTACATGGCCAAAACATTCAAAAGTACCCCTGAGCAGAGCTGTAAAACTTCGTACGTGGACCCTCAGGGCTCTCGGTGCGGAAGCTGAGGAGCAATAGGAAACACTGTGCGCAGTGTCCCTTCTGGGTGTTCTTAACCTAGCGGCACTTTCTGGCTAGCCATGACTCGACTTTAGTGGCCGTCTTGCAAACGGACCGTTTGCCCCTGAACACGGCTAGGTTTCTGGCAGGTTCAGGGCACCGCACACTGATCACGAAGTACAAACAACCAAGGTCCGGGGATAGCCTCGACAATGCTTGCCGGCAGGCAGCCTTTGCCCAGAAGCCTCAGTCAAAGCAGTGACTTGACGCGAGTGTGCTGTTCAGGACTCCTAGGACTCCTGGGGGCTCACCACGTCGCATGGCAAAACACTGTGTCCCAGTGTGTCTTCCTGGGCGACCGCACCAAAAAGTGATACCTGAGGCAATTCGGACTGGTTCCCTGCACGAAGGATGAAAGGCAACACTCTGCTCTCTTCGCTGCCCACCTATTTGGCCAAGCGTTCCAAAGTCCTCCCGGACTCCGGCCTAGCAGCTCCTGGGTGTAATGCAGACGGTCCCCACAGCTGAACCACTGCTGCGATGAGGAAACACTGTGTTTACAGTTCATACTGGGAACCCTAACCTGCCATGTCTCTGTGGGAGCAGAAGGTCGACTTCAGAGGCAGCCAGACAAACGTACAGTTTGCCCTTTCAACGCTACCTGTGGTTTCGTGAGACACGCGGACACTGTTGCCTCTCCCCAGAAATTATGTCCTCGAAGCCCTTCAGCCCATGCAGGAGCACCTGGGTGCCAACATTTTCTACGGGAGGCGTCAGCGTGCGGGTTGCATCTGATACTCGTGGTCAAAAACTACAGAGCACTGTCCTGGGTTCCATGCTGATATTGGTTACCTAAAGCCAGGAGCATTACTTTCCCAGTGGGAGAGCTGAAAGTGCGGCCCCAAAGTGTGCTGAGAAACAATGCGGTTGCTCGTGCTCGCTTCACCGTTAGAACGGCTTTGCGAAGGGCAAGGCAGTGTGACTGGAGATACCCTCTCTTTTCTCCTCCGTGCAGGAGGCTTTCCTGGCGCCCCATGTCCCTAAAGGGAACACTCTACGGTTCCACAAGGACCAGAGGATGGGTCAGGGATGCCCTCCATGAATGCACTAGTGCAGAGTTTGGCCAGGACACCTTAAGCATGTAGTGCATGACAGTTAGCATGCCTTTCTGGAGGCTGCTGCTGCCTCAGCATATGCCTTGGAAGAACACTGGGTGGCGGAAGTGTTCTTGGGGCCCTGCGCCTCTGTCCACTATAAAAGTACCCCGGCTCACCTCTGTGAATGCAGAGTGAGCGGCAACAGCCTGTTCTCTTTGTCGGATAACTACATGGCCAAAACATTCAAAAGTACCCCTGAGCAGAGCTGTAAAACTTCGTACGTGGACCCTCAGGGCTCTCGGTGCGGAAGCTGAGGAGCAATAGGAAACACTGTGCGCAGTGTCCCTTCTGGGTGTTCTTAACCTAGCGGCACTTTATGGCTAGCCATGACTCGACTTTAGTGGCCGTCTTGCAAACGGACCGTTTGCCCCTGAACACGGCTAGGCTTCTGGCAGGTTCAGGGCACCGCACACTGATCACGAAGTACAAACAACCAAGGTCCGGGGATAGCCTCCACAATGCTTGCCGGCAGGCAGCCTTTGCCCAGAAGCCTCAGTCAAAGCAGTGACTTGACGCGAGTGTGCTGTTCAGGACTCCTAGGACTCCTGGGGGCTCACCACGTCGCATGGCAAAACACTGTGTCCCAGTGTGTCTTCCTGGGCGACCGCACCAAAAAGTGATACCTGAGGCAATTCGGACTGGTTCCCTGCACGAAGGATGAAAGGCAACACTCTGCTCTCTTCGCTGCCCACCTATTTGGCCAAGCGTTCCAAAGTCCTCCCGGACTCCGGCCTAGCAGCTCCTGGGTGTAATGCAGACGGTCCCCACAGCTGAACCACTGCTGCGATGAGGAAACACTGTGTTTACAGTTCATACTGGGAACCCTAACCTGCCATGTCTCTGTGGGAGCAGAAGGTCGACTTCAGAGGCAACCAGACAAACGTACAGTTTGCCCTTTCAACGCTACCTGTGGTTTCGTGAGACACGCGGACACTGTTGCCTCTCCCCAGAAATTATGTCCTCGAAGCCCTTCAGCCCATGCAGGAGCACCTGGGTGCCAACATTTTCTACGGGAGGCGTCAGCGTGCGGGTTGCATCTGATACTCGTGGTCAAAAACTACAGAGCACTGTCCTGGGTTCCATGCTGATATTGTTTACCTAAAGCCAGGAGCATTACTTTCCCAGTGGGAGAGCTGAAAGTGCGGCCCCAAAGTGTGCTGAGAAACAATGCGGTTGCTCGTGCTCGCTTCACCGTTAGAACGGCTTTGCGAAGGGCAAGGCAGTGTGACTGGAGATACCCTCTCTTTTCTCCTCCGTGCAGGAGGCTTTCCTGGCGCCCCATGTCCCTAAAGGGAACACTCTACGGTTCCACAAGGACCAGAGGATGGGTCAGGGATGCCCTCCATGAATGCACTAGTGCAGAGTTTGGCCAGGACACCTTAAGCATGTAGTGCATGACAGTTAGCATGCCTTTCTGGAGGCTGCTGCTGCCTCAGCATATGCCTTGGAAGAACACTGGGTGGCGGAAGTGTTCTTGGGGCCCTGCGCCTCTGTCCACTATAAAAGTACCCCGGCTCACCTCTGTGAATGCAGAGTGAGCCGCAACAGCCTGTTCTCTTTGCCGGATAACTACATGGCCAAAACATTCAAAAGTAGCCCTGAGCAGAGCTGTAAAACTTCGTACGTGGACCCTCAGGGCTCTCGGTGCGGAAGCTGAGGAGCAATAGGAAACACTGTACGCAGTGTCCCTTCTGGATGTTCTTAACCTAGCAGCACTTTCTGGCTAGCCATGACTCGACTTTAGTGGCCGTCTTGCAAACGGACCGTTTGCCCCTGAACACGGCTAGGCTTCTGGCAGGTTCAGGGCACCGCACACTGATCACGAAGTACAAACAACCAAGGTCCGGGGATAGCCTCCACAATGCTTGCCGGCAGGCAGCCTTTGCCCAGAAGCCTCAGTCAAAGCAGTGACTTGACGCGAGTGTGCTGTTCAGGACTCCTAGGACTCCTGGGGGCTCACCACGTCGCATGGCAAAACACTGTGTCCCAGTGTGTCTTCCTGGGCGACCGCACCAAAAAGTGATACCTGAGGCAATTGGGACTGGTTCCCTGCACGAAGGATGAAAGGCAACACTCTGCTCTCTTCGCTGCCCACCTATTTGGCCAAGCGTTCCAAAGTCCTCCCGGACTCCGGCCTAGCAGCTCCTGGGTGTAATGCAGACGGTCCCCACAGCTGAACCACTGCTGCGATGAGGAAACACTGTGTTTACAGTTCATACTGGGAACCCTTACCTGCCGTGTCTCTGTGGGAGCAGAAGGTCGACTTCAGAGGCAGCCAGACAAACGTACAGTTTGCCCTTTCAACGCTACCTGTGGTTTTGTGAGACACGCGGACACTGTTGCCTCTCCCCAGAAATTATATCCTCGAAGCCCTTCAGCCCATGCAGGAGCACCTGGGTGCCAACATTTTCTCCGGGAAGCGTCAGCGTGCGGGTTGCATCTCATTCTCGTGGTCAAAAACTACAGAGCACTGTGCTGGGTTCCATGCTGATATTGGTTACCTAAAGCCAGGAGCATTACTTTCCCAGTGGGAGAGCTGAAAGTGCGGCCCCAAAGTGTGCTGAGAAACAGTGCGGTTGCTCGTGCTCTCTTCACCGTTAGAACGGCTTTGCGAAGGGCAAGGCAGTGTGACTGGAGATACCCTCTCTTTTCTCCTCCGTGCAGGAGTCTTTCCTGGTGACCCATGTTCCTAAAGGGAACACTCTTCGGTTCCACAAGGATCAAAGGAAGGGTCAGGGATGCCATCCATGAATGGACTCGTGCAGAGTTTGGCCAGGACACCTTAAGCATGTAGTGCATGACAGTTAGCATGCCTTTCTGGAGGCTGCTGCTGCCTCAGCATATGCCTGGGAAGAACACTGGGTGGCGGAAGAGTTCTTGGGGCCCTGCGCATCTGTCCACTATAAAAGTGCCCCGGTTCATCTCTGGGAATGCAGAGTGAGCCGCAACAGCCTGTTCTCTTTTCCGGATAACTACATGGCCAAAACATTCAAAAGTGCCCCTGAGCAGAGCTGTAAAAGTTCGTACGTGGACCCTCAGGGCTCTCGGTGCGGAAGCTGAGGAGCAATAGGAAACACGGTGCGCAGTGTCCCTTCTGGGTGTTCTTAACCTAGCGGCACTTTCTGGCCAGCCATGACTCGACGTTAGAGGCAGTCTTGCAAACGGACCGTTTGCCCCTGAACACGGCTAGGCTTCTGGCAGGTTCAGGGCACCGCACACTGATCACGAAGTACAAACAACCAAGGTCCGGGGATAGCCTCCACAATGCTTGCCGGCAGGCAGCCTTTGCCCAGAAGCCTCAGTCAAAGCAGTGACTTGACGCGAGTGTGCTGTTCAGGACTCCTAGGACTCCTGGGGGCTCACCACGTCGCATGGCAAAACACTGTGTCCCAGTGTGTCTTCCTGGGCGACCGCACCAAAAAGTGATACCTGAGGCAATTGGGACTGGTTCCCTGCACGAAGGATGAAAGGCAACACTCTGCTCTCTTCGCTGCCCACCTATTTGGCCAAGCGTTCCAAAGTCCTCCCGGACTCCGGCCTAGCAGCTCCTGGGTGTAATGCAGACGGTCCCCACAGCTGAACCACTGCTGCGATGAGGACACACTGTGTTTACGGTTCATACTGGGAACCCTTACCTGCCGTGTCTCTGTGGGAGCAGAAGGTCGACTTCAGAGGCAGCCAGAAAAACGTACAGTTTGCCACTTCAACGCTACCTGTGGTTTCGTGAGACACGCGGACACTGTTGCCTCTCCCCAGAAATTATGTCCTCGAAGCCCTTCAGCCCATGCAGGAGCACCTGGGTGCCAACATTTTCTCCGGGAAGCGTCAGCGTGCGGGTTGCATCTGATACTCGTGGTCAAAAACTACAGAGCACTGTGCTGGGTTCCATGCTGATATTGGTTACCTAAAGCCAGGAGCATTACTTTCCCAGTGGGAGAGCTGAAAGTGCGGCCCCAAAGTGTGCTGAGAAACAGTGCGGTTGCTCGTGCTCGCTTCACCGTTAGAAGGGCTTTGCGAAGGGCAAGGCAGTGTGACTGGAGATACCCTCTCTTTTCTCCTCCGTGCAGGAGGCTTTCCTGGCGCCCCATGTCCCTAAAGGGAACACTCTACGGTTCCACAAGGACCAGAGGATGGGTCAGGGATGCCCTCCATGAATGCACTAGTGCAGAGTTTGGCCAGGACACTTTAAGCATGTAGTGCATGACAGTTAGCATGCCTTTCTACAGGCTGCTGCTGCCTCAGCATATGCCTTGGAAGAACACTGGGTGGCGGAAGTGTTCTTGGGGCCCTGCGCCTCTGTCCACTATAAAAGTACCCCGGCTTATCTCTGTGAATGCAGAGTGAGCGGCAACAGCCTGTTCTCTTTGCCGGATAACTACATGGCCAAAACATTCAAAAGTACCCCTGAGCAGAGCTGTAAAACTTCGTACGTGGACCCTCAGGGCTCTCGGTGCGGAAGCTGAGGAGCAATAGGAAACACTGTGCGCAGTGTCCCTTCTGGATGTTCTTAATCTAGCAGCACTTTCTGGCTAGCCATGACTCGACTTTAGTGGCCGTCTTGCAAACGGACCGTTTGCGCCTGAACACGGCTAGGCTTCTGGCAGGTTCAGGGCACCGCACACTGATCACGAAGTACAAACAACCAAGGTCCGGGGATAGCCTCCACAATGCTTGCCGGCAGGCAGCCTTTGCCCAGAAGCCTCAGGCAAAGCAGTGGCTTGACGCGAGTGTGCTGTTCAGGACTCCTAGGACTCCTGGGGGCTCACCACGTCGCATGGCAAAACACTGTGTCCCCAGTGTGTCTTCCTGGGCGACCGCACCAAAAAGTGATACCTGAGGCAATTGGGACTGGTTCCCTGCACGAAGGATGAAAGGCAACACTCTGCTCTCTTCGCTGCCCACCTATTCGGCCAAGCGTTCCAAAGTCCGCCCGGACTCCGGCCTAGCAGCTCCTGGGTGTAATGCAGACGGTCCCCACAGCTGAACCACTGCTGCGATGAGGAAACACTGTGTTTACGGTTCATACTGGGAACCCTTACCTGCCGTGTCTCTGTGGGAGCAGAAGGTCGACTTCAGAGGCAGCCAGAAAAACGTACAGTTTGCCACTTCAACGCTACCTGTGGTTTCGTGAGACACGCGGACACTGTTGCCTCTCCCCAGAAATTATGTCCTCGAAGCCCTTCAGCCCATGCAGGAGCACCTGGGTGCCAACATTTTCTCCGGGAAGCGTCAGCGTGCGGGTTGCATCTGATACTCGTGGTCAAAAACTACAGAGCACTGTGCTGGGTTCCATGCTGATATTGGTTACCTAAAGCCAGGAGCATTACTTTCCCAGTGGGAGAGCTGAAAGTGCGGCCCCAAAGTGTGCTGAGAAACAGTGCGGTTGCTCGTGCTCGCTTCACCGTTAGAAGGGCTTTGCGAAGGGCAAGGCAGTGTGACTGGAGATACCCTCTCTTTTCTCCTCCGTGCAGGAGGCTTTCCTGGCGCCCCATGTCCCTAAAGGGAACACTCTACGGTTCCACAAGGACCAGAGGATGGGTCAGGGATGCCCTCCATGAATGCACTAGTGCAGAGTTTGGCCAGGACACTTTAAGCATGTAGTGCATGACAGTTAGCATGCCTTTCTACAGGCTGCTGCTGCCTCAGCATATGCCTTGGAAGAACACTGGGTGGCGGAAGTGTTCTTGGGGCCCTGCGCCTCTGTCCACTATAAAAGTACCCCGGCTTATCTCTGTGAATGCAGAGTGAGCGGCAACAGCCTGTTCTCTTTGCCGGATAACTACATGGCCAAAACATTCAAAAGTACCCCTGAGCAGAGCTGTAAAACTTCGTACGTGGACCCTCAGGGCTCTCGGTGCGGAAGCTGAGGAGCAATAGGAAACACTGTGCGCAGTGTCCCTTCTGGATGTTCTTAATCTAGCAGCACTTTCTGGCTAGCCATGACTCGACTTTAGTGGCCGTCTTGCAAACGGACCGTTTGCGCCTGAACACGGCTAGGCTTCTGGCAGGTTCAGGGCACCGCACACTGATCACGAAGTACAAACAACCAAGGTCCGGGGATAGCCTCCACAATGCTTGCCGGCAGGCAGCCTTTGCCCAGAAGCCTCAGGCAAAGCAGTGGCTTGACGCGAGTGTGCTGTTCAGGACTCCTAGGACTCCTGGGGGCTCACCACGTCGCATGGCAAAACACTGTGTCCCCAGTGTGTCTTCCTGGGCGACCGCACCAAAAAGTGATACCTGAGGCAATTGGGACTGGTTCCCTGCACGAAGGATGAAAGGCAACACTCTGCTCTCTTCGCTGCCCACCTATTCGGCCAAGCGTTCCAAAGTCCTCCCGGACTCCGGCCTAGCAGCTCCTGGGTGTAATGCAGACGGTCCCCACAGCTGAACCACTGCTGCGATGAGGAAACACTGTGTTTACGGTTCATACTGGGAACCCTTACCTGCCGTGTCTCTGTGGGAGCAGAAGGTCGACTTCAGAGGCAGCCAGACAAACGTACAGTTTGCCCTTTCAACGCTACCTGTGGTTTTGTGAGACACGCGGACACTGTTGCCTCTCCCAGAAATTATATCCTCGAAGCCCTTCAGCCCATGCAGGAGCACCTGGGTGCCAACATTTTCTCCGGGAAGCGTCAGCGTGCGGGTTGCATCTCATTCTCGTGGTCAAAAACTACAGAGCACTGTGCTGGGTTCCATGCTGATATTGTTTACCTAAAGCCAGGAGCATTACTTTCCCAGTGGGAGAGCTGAAAGTGCGGCCCCAAAGTGTGCTGAGAAACAGTGCGGTTGCTCGTGCTCGCTTCACCGTTAGAACGGCTTTGCGAAGGGCAAGGCAGTGTGACTGGAGAAAACCTCTCTTTTCTCCTCCGTGCAGGAGGCTTTCCTGGCGCCCCAT
The DNA here is from genome assembly GCF_025265405.1 of Mesoplodon densirostris. Classification (NCBI taxonomy): domain Eukaryota; kingdom Metazoa; phylum Chordata; class Mammalia; order Artiodactyla; family Ziphiidae; genus Mesoplodon; species Mesoplodon densirostris. The sequence continues at coordinate 70,391,403 of NC_082665.1, read as the reverse complement.
GTCCCTAAAGGGAACACTCTACGGTTCCACAAGGACCAAAGGAAGGGTCAGGGATGCCATCCATGAATGGACTCGTGCAGAGTTTGGCCAGGACACCTTAAGCATGTAGTGCATGACAGTTAGCATGCCTTTCTGGAGGCTGCTGCTGCCTCAGCATATGCCTGGGAAGAACACTGGGTGGCGGAAGAGTTCTTGGGGCCCTGTGCCTCTGTCCAGTATAAAAGTGCCCCGGTTCATCTCTGGGAATGCAGAGTGAGCCGCAACAGTCTGTTCTCTTTGCCGGATAACTACATGGCCAAAACATTCAAAAGTGCCCCTGAGCAGAGCTGTAAAAGTTCGTACGTTGACCCTCTGGGCTCTCGGTGCGGAAGCTGAGGAGCAATAGGAAACACGGTGCGCAGTGTCCCTTCTGGGTGTTCTTAACATAGCGGCACTTTCTGGCCAGCCATGACTCGACGTTAGAGGCAGTCTTGCAAACGGACCGTTTGCCCCTGAACACGGCTAGGCTTCTGGCAGGTTCAGGGCACCGCACACGGATCACGAAGTACAAACAACCAAGGTCCGGGGATAGCCTCCACAATGCTTGCCGGCAGGCAGCCTTTGCCCAGAAGCCTCAGGCAAAGCAGTGGCTTGACGCGAGTGTGCTGTTCAGGACTCCTAGGACTCCCGGGGGCTCACCACGTCGCATGGCAAAACACTGTGTCCCAGTGTGTCTTCCTGGGCGACCGCACCAAAAAGTGATACCTGAGGCAATTGGGACTGGTTCCCTGCACGAAGGATGAAAGGCAACACTCTGCTCTCTTCGCTGCCCACCTATTCGGCCAAGCGTTCCAAAGTCCTCCCGGACTCCGGCCTAGCAGCTCCTGGGTGTAATGCAGACGGTCCCCACAGCTGAACCACTGCTGCGATGAGGACACACTGTGTTTACGGTTCATACTGGGAACCCTTACCTGCCGTGTCTCTGTGGGAGCAGGAGGTCGACTTCAGAGGAAGCCAGACAAACGTACAGTTTGCCCTTTCAACGCTACCTGTGGTTTTGTGACACGCGGACACTGTTGCCTCTCCCCAGAAATTATATCCTCGAAGCCCTTCAGCCTATGCAGGAGCACCTGGGTGCCAACATTTTCTTCGGGAAGCGCCAGGGTGCTGGTTGCGTCTCTTTCTCGTGGTGAAAAACTACAGAGCACTGTGCTGGGTTCCATGCTGATATTGGTTACCTAAATCCAGGAGCATTACTTTCCCAGAGGGAGAGCTGAAAGTGCGGCCCCAAAGTGTGCTGAGAAACAGTGCGGTTGCTCGTGCTCTCTTCACCGTTAGAACGGCTTTGCGAAGGGCAAGGCAGTGTTACTGGAGAAACCCTCTCCTTTCTCCTCCGTGCAGGAGGCTTTCCTGGTGCCCCATGTCCCTAAAGGGAACACTCTACGGTTCCACAAGGACCAGAGGAAGGGTCAGGTATGCCATCCATGAATGGACTCGTGCAGAGTTTGGCCAGGACACCTTAAGCATGTAGTGCATGACAGTTAGCATGCCTTTCTGGAGGCTGCTGTTGCCTCAGCATATGCCTGGGAAGAACACTGGGTGGCGGAAGTGTTCTTGGGGCCCTGCGCCTCTGTCCACTATAAAAGTACCCCGGCTCATCTCTGTGAATGCAGAGTGAGCGGCAACAGCCTGTTCTCTTTGCCGGATAACTACATGGCCAAAACATTCAAAAGTACCCCTGAGCAGAGCTGTAAAACTTCGTACGGGGACCCTCAGGGCTCTCGGTGCGGAAGCTGAGGAGCAATAGGAAACACTGTGTGCAGTGTCCCTTCTGGATGTTCTTAACCTACCAGCACTTTCTGGCTAGCCATGACTCGACTTTAGTGGCCGTCTTGCAAACGGACCGTTTGCCCCTGAACACGGCTAGGTTTCTGGCAGTTTCAGGGCACCGCACACTGATCACGAAGTACAAACAACCAAGGTCCGGGGATAGCCTCCACAATGCTTGCCGGCAGGCAGCCTTTGCCCAGAAGCCTCAGTCAAAGCAGTGACTTGACGCGAGTGTGCTGTTCAGGACTCCTAGGACTCCTGGGGGCTCACCACGTCGCATGGCAAAACACTGTGTCCCAGTGTGTCTTCCTGGGCGACCGCACCAAAACGTGATACCTGAGGCAATTGGGACTGGTTCCCTGCACGAAGGATGAAAGGCAACACTCTGCTCTCTTCGCTGCCCACCTATTCGGCCAAGCGTTCCAAAGTCCTCCCGGACTCCGGCCTAGCAGCTCCTGGGTGTAATGCAGACGGTCCCCACAGCTGAACCACTGCTGCGATGAGGAAACACTGTGTTTACGGTTCATACTGGGAACCCTTATCTGCCGTGTCTCTGTGGGAGCAGAAGGTCGACTTCAGAGGCAGCCAGACAAACGTACAGTTTGCCCTTTCAACGCTACCTGTGGTTTTGTGAGACACGCGGACACTGTTGCCTCTCCCCAGAAATTATATCCTCGAAGCCCTTCAGCCCATGCAGGAGCACCTGGGTGCCAACATTTTCTCCGGGAAGCGTCAGCGTGCGGGTTGCATCTCATTCTCGTGGTCAAAAACTACAGAGCACTGTGCTGGGTTCCATGCTGATGTTCGTTACCTAAAGCCAGGAGCATTACTTTCCCAGTGGGAGAGCTGAAAGTGCGGCCCCAAAGTGTCCTGAGAAACAGTGCGGTTGCTCGTGCTCGCTTCACCGTTAGAACGGCTTTGCGAAGGGCAAGGCAGTGTGACTGGAGAAAACCTCTCTTTTCTCCTCCGTGCAGGAGGCTTTCCTGGCGCCCCATGTCCCTAAAGGGAACACTCTACGGTTCCACAAGGACCAAAGGAAGGGTCAGGGATGCCATCCATGAATGGACTCGTGCAGAGTTTGGCCAGGACACCTTAAGCATGTAGTGCATGACACTTAGCATGCCTTTCTGGAGGCTGCTGCTGCCTCAGCATATGCCTGGGAAGAACACTGGGTGGCGGAAGTGTTCTTGGGGCCCTGCGCCTCTGTCCACTATAAAAGTACCCCGGCTCATCTCTGTGAATGCAGAGTGAGCGGCAACAGCCTGTTCTCTTTGCCGGATAACTACATGGCCAAAACATTCAAAAGTACCCCTGAGCAGAGCTGTAAAACTTCGTACGGGGACCCTCTGGGCTCTCGGTGCGGAAGCTGAGGAGCAATAGGAAACACGGTGCGCAGTGTCCCTTCTGGGTGTTCTTAACATAGCGGCACTTTCTGGCCAGCCATGACTCGACGTTAGAGGCAGTCTTGCAAACGGACCGTTTGCCCCTGAACACGGCTAGGCTTCTGGCAGGTTCAGGGCACCGCACACTGATCACGAAGTACAAACAACCAAGGTCCGGGGATAGCCTCCACAATGCTTGCCGGCAGGCAGCCTTTGCCCAGAAGCCTCAGGCAAAGCAGTGGCTTGACGCGAGTGTGCTGTTCAGAACTCCTAGGACTCCCGGGGGCTCACCACGTCACATGGCAAAACACTGTGTCCCAGTGTGTCTTCCTGGGCGACCGCACCAAAAAGTGATACCTGAGGCAATTGGGACTGGTTCCCTGCACGAAGGATGAAAGGCAACACTCTGCTCTCTTCGCTGCCCACCTATTCGGCCAAGCGTTCCAAAGTCCTCCCGGACTCCGGCCTAGCAGCTCCTGGGTGTAATGCAGACGGTCCCCACAGCTGAACCACTGCTGCAATGAGGAAACACTGTGTTTACGGTTCATACTGGGAACCCTAACCTGCCGTGTCTCTGTGGGAGCAGAAGGTCGACTTCAGAGGCAGCCAGACAAACGTACAGTTTGCCCTTTCAACGCTACCTGTGGTTTTGTGAGACACGCGGACACTGTTGCCTCTCCCCAGAAATTATATCCTCGAAGCCCTTCAGCCCATGCAGGAGCACCTGGGTGCCAACATTTTCTCCGGGAAGCGTCAGCGTGCGGGTTGCATCTCATTCTCGTGGTCAAAAACTACAGAGCACTGTGCTGGGTTCCATGCTGATATTGGTCACCTAAAGCCAGGAGCATTACTTTCCCAGTGGGAGAGCTGAAAGTGCAGCCCCAAAGTGTGCTGAGAAACAGTGCGGTTGCTCGTGCTCTCTTCACCGTTAGAACGGCTTTGCAAAGGGCAAGGCAGTGTGACTGGAGATACCCACTCTTTTCTGCTCCGTGCAGGAGGCTTTCCTGGCGCCCCATGTACATAAAGGGAACACTCTACGGTTCCACAAGGACCAGAGGATGGGTCAGGGATGCCCTCCATGAATGGACTCGTGCAGAGTTTGGCCAGGAGACTTAAGCATGTACTGCATGACAGTTAGCATGCCTTTCTGGAGGCTGCTGCTGCCTCAGCATATGCCTGGGAAGAACACTGGGTGGCGGAAGTGTTCTTGGGGCCCTGCGCATCTTTCCACTATAAAAGTACCCCGGCTCATCTCTGTGAATGCAGAGTGAGCCGCAACAGCCTGTTCTCTTTGCCGGATAACTACATGGCCAAAACATTCAAAAGTGCCCCTGAGCAGAGCTGTAAAAGTGCGTACGTGGACCCTCAGGGCTCTCGGTGCTGAAGCTGAGGAGCAATAGGAAACACGGTGCGCAGTGTCCCTTCTGGGTGTTCTTAACCTAGCGGCACTTTCTGGCAAGCCATGACTCGACTTTAGAGGCACTCTTGAAAACGGACCGTTTGCCCCTGAACACGGCTAGGCTTCTGGCAGGTTCAGGGCACCGCACACTGATCACGAAGTACAAACAACCAAGGTCCGGGGATAGCATCCACAATGCTTGCCGGCAGGCAGCCTTTGCCCAGAAGCCTCAGGCAAAGCAGTGGCTTGACGCGAGTGTGCTGTTCAGGACTCCTAGGACTCCTGGGGGCTCACCACGTCGCATGGCAAAACACTCTGTCCCTAGTGTGTCTTCCTTGGCTACCTCACCAAAAAGTGATACCTGAGGCAATTGGGACTGGTTCCCTGCATGAAGAATGAAAGGCAACACTCTGCTCTCTTCGCTGCCCACCTATTTGGCCAAGCGTTCCAAAGTCCTCCCGGACGCCAGACTAGCAGCTCCTAGGTGTAATGCAGACGGTCCCCACAGCTGAACCACTGCTGCGATGAGGACCACTGTTTTTACGGTTCATACTGGGAACCCTTACCTGCCGTGTCTCTGTGGGAGCAGAAGGTCGACTTCAGAGGCAGCCAGACAAACGTAGAGTTTACCCTTTCAACGCTACCTGTGGTTTTGTGAGACACGCGGACACTGTTGCCTCTCCCCAGAAATTATATCCTCGAAGCCCTTCAGCCCATGCAGGAGCACCTGGGTGCCAACATTTCTCCGGGAGGCGCCAGCGTGCTGTTTGCGTCTCTTTCTCGTGGTCAAAAACTGTATAGCACTGTGCTGGGTTCCATGCTGATATTGGTTACCTAAAGCCAGGAGCATTACTTTCCCAGTGGGAGAGCTGAAAGTGCGGCCCCAAAGTGTGCTGAGAAACAGTGCGGTTGCTCGTGCTCTCTTCACCGTTAGAACGGCTTTGCGAAGGGCAAGGCAGTGTGACTGGAGAAACCCTCTCTTTTCTCCTCCGTGCAGGAGGCTTTCCTGGCGACCCATGTCCCTAAAGGGAACACTCTACGGTTCCACAAGGACCAGAGGATGGGTCAGGTATGCCATCCATGAATGGACTCGTGCAGAGTTTGGCCAGGACACCTTAAGCATGTAGTGCATGACAGTTAGCATGCCTTTCTGGAGGCTGCTGCTGCCTCAGCATATGCCTGGGAAGAACACTGGGTGGCGGAAGTGTTCTTGGGGCCCTGCGCCTCTGTCCACTATAAAAGTACCCCGGCTCATCTCTGTGAATGCAGAGTGAGCCGCAACAGCCTGTTCTCTTTGCCGGATAACTACATGGCCAAAACATTCAAAAGTACCCCTGAGCAGAGCTGTAAAACTTCGTACGTTGACCCTCAGGGCTCTCGTTGCGGAAGCTGAGGAGCAATAGGAAACACGGTGCGCAGTGACCCTTCTGGGTGTTCTTAACATAGCGGCACTTTCTGGCCAGCCATGACTCGACGTTAGAGGCAGTCTTGCAAACGGACCGTTTGCCCCTGAACACGGCTAGGCTTCTGGCAGGTTCAGGGCACCGCACACTGATCACGAAGTACAAACAACCAAGGTCCGGGGATAGCCTCCACAATGCTTGCCGGCAGGCAGCCTTTGCCCAGAAGCCTCAGGCAAAGCAGTGGCTTGACGCGAGTGTGCTGTTCAGGACTCCTAGGACTCCCGGGGGTTCACCACGTCACATGGCAAAACACTGTGTCCCAGTGTGTCTTCCGGGCGACCGCACCAAAAAGTGATACCTGAGGCAATTGGGACTGGTTCCCTCACGAAAGATGAAAGGCAACACTCTGCTCTCTTCGCTGCCCACCTATTCGGCCAAGCGTTCCAAAGTCCGCCCGGACTCCGGCCTAGCAGCTCCTGGGTGTAATGCAGACGGTCCCCACAGCTGAACCACTGCTGCGATGAGGAAACACTGTGTTTACGGTTCATACTGGGAACCCTTACCTGCCGTGTCTCTGTGGGAGCAGAAGGTCGACTTCAGAGGCAGCCAGACAAACGTACAGTTTGCCCTTTCAACGCTACCTGTGGTTTTGTGAGACACGCGGACACTGTTGCCTCTCCCAGAAATTATATCCTCGAAGCCCTTCAGCCCATGCAGGAGCACCTGGGTGCCAACATTTTCTCCGGGAAGCGTCAGCGTGCGGGTTGCATCTCATTCTCGTGGTCAAAAACTACAGAGCACTGTGCTGGGTTCCATGCTGATATTGTTTACCTAAAGCCAGGAGCATTACTTTCCCAGTGGGAGAGCTGAAAGTGCGGCCCCAAAGTGTGCTGAGAAACAGTGCGGTTGCTCGTGCTCGCTTCACCGTTAGAACGGCTTTGCGAAGGGCAAGGCAGTGTGACTGGAGAAAACCTCTCTTTTCTCCTCCGTGCAGGAGGCTTTCCTGGCGCCCCATGTCCCTAAAGGGAACACTCTACGGTTCCACAAGGACCAAAGGAAGGGTCAGGGATGCCATCCATGAATGGACTCGTGCAGAGTTTGGCCAGGACACCTTAAGCATGTAGTGCATGACAGTTAGCATGCCTTTCTGGAGGCTGCTGCTGCCTCAGCATATGCCTGGGAAGAACACTGGGTGGCGGAAGAGTTCTTGGGGCCCTGTGCCTCTGTCCAGTATAAAAGTGCCCCGGTTCATCTCTGGGAATGCAGAGTGAGCTGCAACAGTCTGTTCTCTTTGCCGGATAACTACATGGCCAAAACATTCAAAAGTGCCCCTGAGCAGAGCTGTAAAAGTTCGTACGTTGACCCTCTGGGCTCTCGGTGCGGAAGCTGAGGAGCAATAGGAAACACGGTGCGCAGTGTCCCTTCTGGGTGTTCTTAACATAGCGGCACTTTCTGGCCAGCCATGACTCGACGTTAGAGGCAGTCTTGCAAACGGACCGTTTGCCCCTGAACACGGCTAGGCTTCTGGCAGGTTCAGGGCACCGCACACGGATCACGAAGTACAAACAACCAAGGTCCGGGGATAGCCTCCACAATGCTTGCCGGCAGGCAGCCTTTGCCCAGAAGCCTCAGGCAAAGCAGTGGCTTGACGCGAGTGTGCTGTTCAGGACTCCTAGGACTCCCGGGGGCTCACCACGTCGCATGGCAAAACACTGTGTCCCAGTGTGTCTTCCTGGGCGACCGCACCAAAAAGTGATACCTGAGGCAATTGGGACTGGTTCCCTGCACGAAGGATGAAAGGCAACACTCTGCTCTCTTCGCTGCCCACCTATTCGGCCAAGCGTTCCAAAGTCCTCCCGGACTCCGGCCTAGCAGCTCCTGGGTGTAATGCAGACGGTCCCCACAGCTGAACCACTGCTGCGATGAGGACACACTGTGTTTACGGTTCATACTGGGAACCCTTACCTGCCGTGTCTCTGTGGGAGCAGGAGGTCGACTTCAGAGGAAGCCAGACAAACGTACAGTTTGCCCTTTCAACGCTACCTGTGGTTTTGTGACACGCGGACACTGTTGCCTCTCCCCAGAAATTATATCCTCGAAGCCCTTCAGCCTATGCAGGAGCACCTGGGTGCCAACATTTTCTTCGGGAAGCGCCAGGGTGCTGGTTGCGTCTCTTTCTCGTGGTGAAAAACTACAGAGCACTGTGCTGGGTTCCATGCTGATATTGGTTACCTAAATCCAGGAGCATTACTTTCCCAGAGGGAGAGCTGAAAGTGCGGCCCCAAAGTGTGCTGAGAAACAGTGCGGTTGCTCGTGCTCTCTTCACCGTTAGAACGGCTTTGCGAAGGGCAAGGCAGTGTTACTGGAGAAACCCTCTCCTTTCTCCTCCGTGCAGGAGGCTTTCCTGGTGCCCCATGTCCCTAAAGGGAACACTCTACGGTTCCACAAGGACCAGAGGAAGGGTCAGGTATGCCATCCATGAATGGACTCGTGCAGAGTTTGGCCAGGACACCTTAAGCATGTAGTGCATGACAGTTAGCATGCCTTTCTGGAGGCTGCTGTTGCCTCAGCATATGCCTGGGAAGAACACTGGGTGGCGGAAGTGTTCTTGGGGCCCTGCGCCTCTGTCCACTATAAAAGTACCCCGGCTCATCTCTGTGAATGCAGAGTGAGCGGCAACAGCCTGTTCTCTTTGCCGGATAACTACATGGCCAAAACATTCAAAAGTACCCCTGAGCAGAGCTGTAAAACTTCGTACGGGGACCCTCAGGGCTCTCGGTGCGGAAGCTGAGGAGCAATAGGAAACACTGTGTGCAGTGTCCCTTCTGGATGTTCTTAACCTACCAGCACTTTCTGGCTAGCCATGACTCGACTTTAGTGGCCGTCTTGCAAACGGACCGTTTGCCCCTGAACACGGCTAGGTTTCTGGCAGTTTCAGGGCACCGCACACTGATCACGAAGTACAAACAACCAAGGTCCGGGGATAGCCTCCACAATGCTTGCCGGCAGGCAGCCTTTGCCCAGAAGCCTCAGTCAAAGCAGTGACTTGACGCGAGTGTGCTGTTCAGGACTCCTAGGACTCCTGGGGGCTCACCACGTCGCATGGCAAAACACTGTGTCCCAGTGTGTCTTCCTGGGCGACCGCACCAAAACGTGATACCTGAGGCAATTGGGACTGGTTCCCTGCACGAAGGATGAAAGGCAACACTCTGCTCTCTTCGCTGCCCACCTATTCGGCCAAGCGTTCCAAAGTCCTCCCGGACTCCGGCCTAGCAGCTCCTGGGTGTAATGCAGACGGTCCCCACAGCTGAACCACTGCTGCGATGAGGAAACACTGTGTTTACGGTTCATACTGGGAACCCTTATCTGCCGTGTCTCTGTGGGAGCAGAAGGTCGACTTCAGAGGCAGCCAGACAAACGTACAGTTTGCCCTTTCAACGCTACCTGTGGTTTTGTGAGACACGCGGACACTGTTGCCTCTCCCCAGAAATTATATCCTCGAAGCCCTTCAGCCCATGCAGGAGCACCTGGGTGCCAACATTTTCTCCGGGAAGCGTCAGCGTGCGGGTTGCATCTCATTCTCGTGGTCAAAAACTACAGAGCACTGTGCTGGGTTCCATGCTGATGTTCGTTACCTAAAGCCAGGAGCATTACTTTCCCAGTGGGAGAGCTGAAAGTGCGGCCCCAAAGTGTGCTGAGAAACAGTGCGGTTGCTCGTGCTCGCTTCACCGTTAGAACGGCTTTGCGAAGGGCAAGGCAGTGTGACTGGAGAAAACCTCTCTTTTCTCCTCCGTGCAGGAGGCTTTCCTGGCGCCCCATGTCCCTAAAGGGAACACTCTACGGTTCCACAAGGACCAAAGGAAGGGTCAGGGATGCCATCCATGAATGGACTCGTGCAGAGTTTGGCCAGGACACCTTAAGCATGTAGTGCATGACACTTAGCATGCCTTTCTGGAGGCTGCTGCTGCCTCAGCATATGCCTGGGAAGAACACTGGGTGGCGGAAGTGTTCTTGGGGCCCTGCGCCTCTGTCCACTATAAAAGTACCCCGGCTCATCTCTGTGAATGCAGAGTGAGCGGCAACAGCCTGTTCTCTTTGCCGGATAACTACATGGCCAAAACATTCAAAAGTACCCCTGAGCAGAGCTGTAAAACTTCGTACGGGGACCCTCTGGGCTCTCGGTGCGGAAGCTGAGGAGCAATAGGAAACACGGTGCGCAGTGTCCCTTCTGGGTGTTCTTAACATAGCGGCACTTTCTGGCCAGCCATGACTCGACGTTAGAGGCAGTCTTGCAAACGGACCGTTTGCCCCTGAACACGGCTAGGCTTCTGGCAGGTTCAGGGCACCGCACACTGATCACGAAGTACAAACAACCAAGGTCCGGGGATAGCCTCCACAATGCTTGCCGGCAGGCAGCCTTTGCCCAGAAGCCTCAGGCAAAGCAGTGGCTTGACGCGAGTGTGCTGTTCAGAACTCCTAGGACTCCCGGGGGCTCACCACGTCACATGGCAAAACACTGTGTCCCAGTGTGTCTTCCTGGGCGACCGCACCAAAAAGTGATACCTGAGGCAATTGGGACTGGTTCCCTGCACGAAGGATGAAAGGCAACACTCTGCTCTCTTCGCTGCCCACCTATTCGGCCAAGCGTTCCAAAGTCCTCCCGGACTCCGGCCTAGCAGCTCCTGGGTGTAATGCAGACGGTCCCCACAGCTGAACCACTGCTGCAATGAGGAAACACTGTGTTTACGGTTCATACTGGGAACCCTAACCTGCCGTGTCTCTGTGGGAGCAGAAGGTCGACTTCAGAGGCAGCCAGACAAACGTACAGTTTGCCCTTTCAACGCTACCTGTGGTTTTGTGAGACACGCGGACACTGTTGCCTCTCCCCAGAAATTATATCCTCGAAGCCCTTCAGCCCATGCAGGAGCACCTGGGTGCCAACATTTTCTCCGGGAAGCGTCAGCGTGCGGGTTGCATCTCATTCTCGTGGTCAAAAACTACAGAGCACTGTGCTGGGTTCCATGCTGATATTGGTCACCTAAAGCCAGGAGCATTACTTTCCCAGTGGGAGAGCTGAAAGTGCAGCCCCAAAGTGTGCTGAGAAACAGTGCGGTTGCTCGTGCTCTCTTCACCGTTAGAACGGCTTTGCAAAGGGCAAGGCAGTGTGACTGGAGATACCCACTCTTTTCTGCTCCGTGCAGGAGGCTTTCCTGGCGCCCCATGTACATAAAGGGAACACTCTACGGTTCCACAAGGACCAGAGGATGGGTCAGGGATGCCCTCCATGAATGGACTCGTGCAGAGTTTGGCCAGGAGACTTAAGCATGTACTGCATGACAGTTAGCATGCCTTTCTGGAGGCTGCTGCTGCCTCAGCATATGCCTGGGAAGAACACTGGGTGGCGGAAGTGTTCTTGGGGCCCTGCGCATCTTTCCACTATAAAAGTACCCCGGCTCATCTCTGTGAATGCAGAGTGAGCCGCAACAGCCTGTTCTGTTTGCCGGATAACTACATGGCCAAAACATTCAAAAGTGCCCCTGAGCAGAGCTGTAAAAGTGCGTACGTGGACCCTCAGGGCTCTCGGTGCTGAAGCTGAGGAGCAATAGGAAACACGGTGCGCAGTGTCCCTTCTGGGTGTTCTTAACCTAGCGGCACTTTCTGGCAAGCCATGACTCGACTTTAGAGGCACTCTTGAAAACGGACCGTTTGCCCCTGAACACGGCTAGCCTTCTGGCAGGTTCAGGGCACCGCACACTGATCACGAAGTACAAACAACCAAGGTCCGGGGATAGCATCCACAATGCTTGCCGGCAGGCAGCCTTTGCCCAGAAGCCTCAGGCAAAGCAGTGGCTTGACGCGAGTGTGCTGTTCAGGACTCCTAGGACTCCTGGGGGCTCACCACGTCGCATGGCAAAACACTCTGTCCCTAGTGTGTCTTCCTTGGCTACCTCACCAAAAAGTGATACCTGAGGCAATTGGGACTGGTTCCCTGCATGAAGAATGAAAGGCAACACTCTGCTCTCTTCGCTGCCCACCTATTTGGCCAAGCGTTCCAAAGTCCTCCCGGACGCCAGACTAGCAGCTCCTGGGTGTAATGCAGACGGTCCCCACAGCTGAACCACTGCTGCGATGAGGAAACACTGTGTTTACGGTTCATACTGGGAACCCTTACCTGCCGTGTCTCTGTGGGAGCAGAAGGTCGACTTCAGAGGCAGCCAGACAAACGTACAGTTTGCCCTTTCAACGCTACCTGTGGTTTTGTGAGACACACGGACACTGTTGCCTCTCCCAGAAATTATATCCTCGAAGCCCTTCAGCCCATGCAGGAGCACCTGGGTGCCAACATTTTCTCCGGGAAGCGTCAGCGTGCGGGTTGCATCTCATTCTCGTGGTCAAAAACTACAGAGCACTGTGCTGGGTTCCATGCTGATATTGTTTACCTAAAGCCAGGAGCATTACTTTCCCAGTGGGAGAGCTGAAAGTGCGGCCCCAAAGTGTGCTGAGAAACAGTGCGGTTGCTCGTGCTCGCTTCACCGTTAGAACGGCTTTGCGAAGGGCAAGGCAGTGTGACTGGAGAAAACCTCTCTTTTCTCCTCCGTGCAGGAGGCTTTCCTGGCGCCCCATGTCCCTAAAGGGAACACTCTACGGTTCCACAAGGACCAAAGGAAGGGTCAGGGATGCCATCCATGAATGGACTCGTGCAGAGTTTGGCCAGGACACCTTAAGCATGTAGTGCATGACAGTTAGCATGCCTTTCTGGAGGCTGCTGCTGCCTCAGCATATGCCTGGGAAGAACACTGGGTGGCGGAAGAGTTCTTGGGGCCCTGTGCATCTGTCCAGTATAAAAGTGCCCCGGTTCATCTCTGGGAATGCAGAGTGAGCCGCAACAGTCTGTTCTCTTTGCCGGATAACTACATGGCCAAAACATTCAAAAGTGCCCCTGAGCAGAGCTGTAAAAGTTCGTACGTTGACCCTCTGGGCTCTCGGTGCGGAAGCTGAGGAGCAATAGGAAACACGGTGCGCAGTGTCCCTTCTGGGTGTTCTTAACATAGCGGCACTTTCTGGCCAGCCATGACTCGACGTTAGAGGCAGTCTTGCAAACGGACCGTTTGCCCCTGAACACGGCTAGGCTTCTGGCAGGTTCAGGGCACCGCACACGGATCACGAAGTACAAACAACCAAGGTCCGGGGATAGCCTCCACAATGCTTGCCGGCAGGCAGCCTTTGCCCAGAAGCCTCAGGCAAAGCAGTGGCTTGACGCGAGTGTGCTGTTCAGGACTCCTAGGACTCCCGGGGGCTCACCACGTCGCATGGCAAAACACTGTGTCCCAGTGTGTCTTCCTGGGCGACCGCACCAAAAAGTGATACCTGAGGCAATTGGGACTGGTTCCCTGCACGAAGGATGAAAGGCAACACTCTGCTCTCTTCGCTGCCCACCTATTCGGCCAAGCGTTCCAAAGTCCTCCCGGACTCCGGCCTAGCAGCTCCTGGGTGTAATGCAGACGGTCCCCACAGCTGAACCACTGCTGCGATGAGGACACACTGTGTTTACGGTTCATACTGGGAACCCTTACCTGCCGTGTCTCTGTGGGAGCAGGAGGTCGACTTCAGAGGAAGCCAGACAAACGTACAGTTTGCCCTTTCAACGCTACCTGTGGTTTTGTGACACGCGGACACTGTTGCCTCTCCCCAGAAATTATATCCTCGAAGCCCTTCAGCCTATGCAGGAGCACCTGGGTGCCAACATTTTCTTCGGGAAGCGCCAGGGTGCTGGTTGCGTCTCTTTCTCGTGGTGAAAAACTACAGAGCACTGTGCTGGGTTCCATGCTGATATTGGTTACCTAAATCCAGGAGCATTACTTTCCCAGAGGGAGAGCTGAAAGTGCGGCCCCAAAGTGTGCTGAGAAACAGTGCGGTTGCTCGTGCTCTCTTCACCGTTAGAACGGCTTTGCGAAGGGCAAGGCAGTGTTACTGGAGAAACCCTCTCCTTTCTCCTCCGTGCAGGAGGCTTTCCTGGTGCCCCATGTCCCTAAAGGGAACACTCTACGGTTCCACAAGGACCAGAGGAAGGGTCAGGTATGCCATCCATGAATGGACTCGTGCAGAGTTTGGCCAGGACACCTTAAGCATGTAGTGCATGACAGTTAGCATGCCTTTCTGGAGGCTGCTGTTGCCTCAGCATATGCCTGGGAAGAACACTGGGTGGCGGAAGTGTTCTTGGGGCCCTGCGCCTCTGTCCACTATAAAAGTACCCCGGCTCATCTCTGTGAATGCAGAGTGAGCGGCAACAGCCTGTTCTCTTTGCCGGATAACTACATGGCCAAAACATTCAAAAGTACCCCTGAGCAGAGCTGTAAAACTTCGTACGGGGACCCTCAGGGCTCTCGGTGCGGAAGCTGAGGAGCAATAGGAAACACTGTGTGCAGTGTCCCTTCTGGATGTTCTTAACCTACCAGCACTTTCTGGCTAGCCATGACTCGACTTTAGTGGCCGTCTTGCAAACGGACCGTTTGCCCCTGAACACGGCTAGGTTTCTGGCAGTTTCAGGGCACCGCACACTGATCACGAAGTACAAACAACCAAGGTCCGGGGATAGCCTCCACAATGCTTGCCGGCAGGCAGCCTTTGCCCAGAAGCCTCAGTCAAAGCAGTGACTTGACGCGAGTGTGCTGTTCAGGACTCCTAGGACTCCTGGGGGCTCACCACGTCGCATGGCAAAACACTGTGTCCCAGTGTGTCTTCCTGGGCGACCGCACCAAAACGTGATACCTGAGGCAATTGGGACTGGTTCCCTGCACGAAGGATGAAAGGCAACACTCTGCTCTCTTCGCTGCCCACCTATTCGGCCAAGCGTTCCAAAGTCCTCCCGGACTCCGGCCTAGCAGCTCCTGGGTGTAATGCAGACGGTCCCCACAGCTGAACCACTGCTGCGATGAGGAAACACTGTGTTTACGGTTCATACTGGGAACCCTTACCTGCCGTGTCTCTGTGGGAGCAGAAGGTCGACTTCAGAGGCAGCCAGACAAACGTACAGTTTGCCCTTTCAACGCTACCTGTGGTTTTGTGAGACACGCGGACACTGTTGCCTCTCCCCAGAAATTATATCCTCGAAGCCCTTCAGCCCATGCAGGAGCACCTGGGTGCCAACATTTTCTCCGGGAAGCGTCAGCGTGCGGGTTGCATCTCATTCTCGTGGTCAAAAACTACAGAGCACTGTGCTGGGTTCCATGCTGATGTTCGTTACCTAAAGCCAGGAGCATTACTTTCCCAGTGGGAGAGCTGAAAGTGCGGCCCCAAAGTGTGCTGAGAAACAGTGCGGTTGCTCGTGCTCGCTTCACCGTTAGAACGGCTTTGCGAAGGGCAAGGCAGTGTGACTGGAGAAAACCTCTCTTTTCTCCTCCGTGCAGGAGGCTTTCCTGGCGCCCCATGTCCCTAAAGGGAACACTCTACGGTTCCACAAGGACCAAAGGAAGGGTCAGGGATGCCATCCATGAATGGACTCGTGCAGAGTTTGGCCAGGACACCTTAAGCATGTAGTGCATGACACTTAGCATGCCTTTCTGGAGGCTGCTGCTGCCTCAGCATATGCCTGGGAAGAACACTGGGTGGCGGAAGTGTTCTTGGGGCCCTGCGCCTCTGTCCACTATAAAAGTACCCCGGCTCATCTCTGTGAATGCAGAGTGAGCGGCAACAGCCTGTTCTCTTTGCCGGATAACTACATGGCCAAAACATTCAAAAGTACCCCTGAGCAGAGCTGTAAAACTTCGTACGGGGACCCTCTGGGCTCTCGGTGCGGAAGCTGAGGAGCAATAGGAAACACGGTGCGCAGTGTCCCTTCTGGATGTTCTTAACATAGCGGCACTTTCTGGCCAGCCATGACTCGACGTTAGAGGCAGTCTTGCAAACGGACCGTTTGCCCCTGAACACGGCTAGGCTTCTGGCAGGTTCAGGGCACCGCACACTGATCACGAAGTACAAACAACCAAGGTCCGGGGATAGCCTCCACAATGCTTGCCGGCAGGCAGCCTTTGCCCAGAAGCCTCAGGCAAAGCAGTGGCTTGACGCGAGTGTGCTGTTCAGAACTCCTAGGACTCCCGGGGGCTCACCACGTCACATGGCAAAACACTGTGTCCCAGTGTGTCTTCCTGGGCGACCGCACCAAAAAGTGATACCTGAGGCAATTGGGACTGGTTCCCTGCACGAAGGATGAAAGGCAACACTCTGCTCTCTTCGCTGCCCACCTATTCGGCCAAGCGTTCCAAAGTCCTCCCGGACTCCGGCCTAGCAGCTCCTGGGTGTAATGCAGACGGTCCCCACAGCTGAACCACTGCTGCAATGAGGAAACACTGTGTTTACGGTTCATACTGGGAACCCTAACCTGCCGTGTCTCTGTGGGAGCAGAAGGTCGACTTCAGAGGCAGCCAGACAAACGTACAGTTTGCCCTTTCAACGCTACCTGTGGTTTTGTGAGACACGCGGACACTGTTGCCTCTCCCCAGAAATTATATCCTCGAAGCCCTTCAGCCCATGCAGGAGCACCTGGGTGCCAACATTTTCTCCGGGAAGCGTCAGCGTGCGGGTTGCATCTCATTCTCGTGGTCAAAAACTACAGAGCACTGTGCTGGGTTCCATGCTGATATTGGTCACCTAAAGCCAGGAGCATTACTTTCCCAGTGGGAGAGCTGAAAGTGCAGCCCCAAAGTGTGCTGAGAAACAGTGCGGTTGCTCGTGCTCTCTTCACCGTTAGAACGGCTTTGCAAAGGGCAAGGCAGTGTGACTGGAGATACCCACTCTTTTCTGCTCCGTGCAGGAGGCTTTCCTGGCGCCCCATGTACATAAAGGGAACACTCTACGGTTCCACAAGGACCAGAGGATGGGTCAGGGATGCCCTCCATGAATGGACTCGTGCAGAGTTTGGCCAGGAGACTTAAGCATGTACTGCATGACAGTTAGCATGCCTTTCTGGAGGCTGCTGCTGCCTCAGCATATGCCTGGGAAGAACACTGGGTGGCGGAAGTGTTCTTGGGGCCCTGCGCATCTTTCCACTATAAAAGTACCCCGGCTCATCTCTGTGAATGCAGAGTGAGCCGCAACAGCCTGTTCTCTTTGCCGGATAACTACATGGCCAAAACATTCAAAAGTGCCCCTGAGCAGAGCTGTAAAAGTGCGTACGTGGACCCTCAGGGCTCTCGGTGCTGAAGCTGAGGAGCAATAGGAAACACGGTGCGCAGTGTCCCTTCTGGGTGTTCTTAACCTAGCGGCACTTTCTGGCAAGCCATGACTCGACTTTAGAGGCACTCTTGAAAACGGACCGTTTGCCCCTGAACACGGCTAGGCTTCTGGCAGGTTCAGGGCACCGCACACTGATCACGAAGTACAAACAACCAAGGTCCGGGGATAGCATCCACAATGCTTGCCGGCAGGCAGCCTTTGCCCAGAAGCCTCAGGCAAAGCAGTGGCTTGACGCGAGTGTGCTGTTCAGGACTCCTAGGACTCCTGGGGGCTCACCACGTCGCATGGCAAAACACTCTGTCCCTAGTGTGTCTTCCTTGGCTACCTCACCAAAAAGTGATACCTGAGGCAATTGGGACTGGTTCCCTGCATGAAGAATGAAAGGCAACACTCTGCTCTCTTCGCTGCCCACCTATTTGGCCAAGCGTTCCAAAGTCCTCCCGGACGCCAGACTAGCAGCTCCTAGGTGTAATGCAGACGGTCCCCACAGCTGAACCACTGCTGCGATGAGGACCACTGTTTTTACGGTTCATACTGGGAACCCTTACCTGCCGTGTCTCTGTGGGAGCAGAAGGTCGACTTCAGAGGCAGCCAGACAAACGTAGAGTTTACCCTTTCAACGCTACCTGTGGTTTTGTGAGACACGCGGACACTGTTGCCTCTCCCCAGAAATTATATCCTCGAAGCCCTTCAGCCCATGCAGGAGCACCTGGGTGCCAACATTTCTCCGGGAGGCGCCAGCGTGCTGTTTGCGTCTCTTTCTCGTGGTCAAAAACTGTATAGCACTGTGCTGGGTTCCATGCTGATATTGGTTACCTAAAGCCAGGAGCATTACTTTCCCAGTGGGAGAGCTGAAAGTGCGGCCCCAAAGTGTGCTGAGAAACAGTGCGGTTGCTCGTGCTCTCTTCACCGTTAGAACGGCTTTGCGAAGGGCAAGGCAGTGTGACTGGAGAAACCCTCTCTTTTCTCCTCCGTGCAGGAGGCTTTCCTGGCGACCCATGTCCCTAAAGGGAACACTCTACGGTTCCACAAGGACCAGAGGATGGGTCAGGTATGCCATCCATGAATGGACTCGTGCAGAGTTTGGCCAGGACACCTTAAGCATGTAGTGCATGACAGTTAGCATGCCTTTCTGGAGGCTGCTGCTGCCTCAGCATATGCCTGGGAAGAACACTGGGTGGCGGAAGTGTTCTTGGGGCCCTGCGCCTCTGTCCACTATAAAAGTACCCCGGCTCATCTCTGTGAATGCAGAGTGAGCCGCAACAGCCTGTTCTCTTTGCCGGATAACTACATGGCCAAAACATTCAAAAGTACCCCTGAGCAGAGCTGTAAAACTTCGTACGTTGACCCTCAGGGCTCTCGTTGCGGAAGCTGAGGAGCAATAGGAAACACGGTGCGCAGTGACCCTTCTGGGTGTTCTTAACATAGCGGCACTTTCTGGCCAGCCATGACTCGACGTTAGAGGCAGTCTTGCAAACGGACCGTTTGCCCCTGAACACGGCTAGGCTTCTGGCAGGTTCAGGGCACCGCACACTGATCACGAAGTACAAACAACCAAGGTCCGGGGATAGCCTCCACAATGCTTGCCGGCAGGCAGCCTTTGCCCAGAAGCCTCAGGCAAAGCAGTGGCTTGACGCGAGTGTGCTGTTCAGGACTCCTAGGACTCCCGGGGGTTCACCACGTCACATGGCAAAACACTGTGTCCCAGTGTGTCTTCCGGGCGACCGCACCAAAAAGTGATACCTGAGGCAATTGGGACTGGTTCCCTGCACGAAAGATGAAAGGCAACACTCTGCTCTCTTCGCTGCCCACCTATTCGGCCAAGCGTTCCAAAGTCCTCCCGGACTCCGGCCTAGCAGCTCCTGGGTGTAATGCAGACGGTCCCCACAGCTGAACCACTGCTGCAATGAGGAAACACTGTGTTTACGGTTCATACTGGGAACCCTAACCTGCCGTGTCTCTGTGGGAGCAGAAGGTCGACTTCAGAGGCAGCCAGACAAACGTACAGTTTGCCCTTTCAACGCTACCTGTGGTTTTGTGAGACACGCGGACACTGTTGCCTCTCCCCAGAAATTATATCCTCGAAGCCCTTCAGCCCATGCAGGAGCACCTGGGTGCCAACATTTTCTCCGGGAAGCGTCAGCGTGCGGGTTGCATCTCATTCTCGTGGTCAAAAACTACAGAGCACTGTGCTGGGTTCCATGCTGATATTGGTTACCTAAAGCCAGGAGCATTACTTTCCCAGTGGGAGAGCTGAAAGTGCGGCCCCAAAGTGTGCTGAGAAACAGTGCGGTTGCTCGTGCTCTCTTCACCGTTAGAACGGCTTTGAGAAGGGCAAGGCAGTGTGACTGGAGAAACCCTCTCTTTTCTCCTCCGTGCAGGAGGCTTTCCTGGCGCCCCATGTCCCTAAAGGGAACACTCTACGGTTCCACAAGGACCAGAGGATGGGTCAGCGATGCCCTCCATGAATGGACTAGTGCAGAGTTTGGCCAGGAGAAATTAAGCATGTAGTGCATGACAGTTAGCATGCCTTTCTGGAGGCTGCTGCTGCCTCAGCATATGCCTGGGAAGAACACTGGGTGGCGGAAGTGTTCTTGGGGCCCTGCGCCTCTGTCCACTATAAAAGTACCCCGGCTCATCTCTGTGAATGCAGAGTGAGCCGCAACAGCCTGTTCTCTTTGCCGGATAACTACATGGCCAAAACATTCAAAAGTGCCCCTGAGCAGAGCTGTAAAACTTCGTACGTGGACCCTCAGGGCTCTCGGTGCGGAAGCTGAGGAGCAATAGGAAACACGGTGCGCAGTGTCCCTTCTGGATGTTCTTAACCTAGCAGCACTTTCTGGCTAGCCATGACTCGACTTTAGTGGCCGTCTGGCAAACGGACCGTTTGCCCCTGAACACGGCTAGGCTTCTGGCAGGTTCAGGGCACCGCACACTGATCACGAAGTACAAACAACCAAGGTCCGGGGATAGCCTCCACAATGCTTGCCGGCAGGCAGCCTTTGCCCCGAAGCCTCAGGCAAAGCAGTGGCTTGACGCGAGTGTGCTGTTCAGGACTCCTAGGACTCCTGGGGGCTCACCACGTCGCATGGCAAAACACTGTGTCCCAGTGTGTCTTCCTGGGCGACCGCACCAAAAAGTGATACCTGAGGCAATTGGGACTGGTTCCCTGCACGAAGGATGAAAGGCAACACTCTGCTCTCTTCGCTGCCCACCTATTTGGCCAAGCGTTCCAAAGTCCTCCCGGACGCCGGACTAGCAGCTCCTAGGTGTAATGCAGACGGTCCCCACAGCTGAACCACTGCTGCGATGAGGACACACTGTGTTTACGGTTCATACTGGGAACGCTTACCTGCCGGTTCTCTGTGGGAGCAGAAGGTCGACTTCAGAGGCAGCCAGACAAACGTACAGTTTGCCCTTTCAACGCTAACTGTGGTTTTGTGAGACACGCGGACACTGTTGCCTCTCCCCAGAAATTATATCCTCGAAGCCCTTCAGCCCATGCAGGAGCACCTGGGTGCCCACATTTTCTTCGGGAAGCGCCAGGGTGCTGGTTGCGTTTCTTTCTCGTGGTCAAAAACTACAGAGCACTGTGCTGGGTTCCATGCTGATATTGGTTACCTAAATCCAGGAGCATTACTTTCCCAGAGGGAGAGCTGAAAGTGCGGCCCCAAAGTGTGCTGAGAAACAGTGCGGTTGCTCGTGCTCTCTTCACCGTTAGAACGGCTTTGCGAAGGGCAAGGCAGTGTGACTGGAGAAACCCTCTCCTTTCTCCTCCGTGCAGGAGGCTTTCCTGGTGCCCCATGTCCCTAAAGGGAACACTCTACGGTTCCACAAGGACCAGAGGAAGGGTCAGGTATGCCATCCATGAATGGACTCGTGCAGAGTTTGGCCAGGACACCTTAAGCATGTAGTGCATGACAGTTAGCATGCCTTTCTGGAGGCTGCTGCTGCCTCAGCATATGCCTGGGAAGAACACTGGGTGGCGGAAGTGTTCTTGGGGCCCTGTGCCTCTGTCCACTATAAAAGTACCCCGGCTCATCTCTGTGAATGCATAGTGAGCGGCAACAGCCTGTTCTCTTTGCCGGATAACTACATGGCCAAAACATTCAAAAGTACCCCTGAGCAGAGCTGTAAAACTTCGTACGTGGACCCTCAGGGCTCTCGGTGCGGAAGCTGAGGAGCAATAGGAAACACGGTGCGCAGTGTCCCTTCTGGGTGTTCTTAACCTAGCAGCACTTTCTGGCTAGCCATGACTCGACTTTAGTGGCCGTCTTGCAAACGGACCGTTTGCCCCTGAACACGGCTAGGCTTCTGGCAGTTTCAGGGCACCGCACACTGATCACGAAGTACAAACAACCAAGGTCCGGGGATAGCCTCCACAATGCTTGCCGGCAGGCAGCCTTTGCCCAGAAGCCTCAGTCAAAGCAGTGACTTGACGCGAGTGTGCTGTTCAGGACTCCTAGGACTCCTGGGTGCTCACCACGTCGCATGGCAAAACACTGTGTCCCAGTGTGTCTTCCTGGGCGACCGCACCAAAACGTGATACCTGAGGCAATTGGGACTGGTTCCCTGCACGAAGGATGAAAGGCAACACTCTGCTCTCTTCGCTGCCCACCTATTCGGCCAAGCGTTCCAAAGTCCTCCCGGACTCCGGCCTAGCAGCTCCTGGGTGTAATGCAGACGGTCCCCACAGCTGAACCACTGCTGCGATGAGGAAACACTGTGTTTACGGTTCATACTGGGAACCCTTACCTGCCGTGTCTCTGTGGGAGCAGAAGGTCGACTTCAGAGGCAGCCAGACAAACGTACAGTTTGCCCTTTCAACGCTAACTGTGGTTTTGGGAGACACGCGGACACTGTTGCCTCTCCCCAGAAATTATATCCTCGAAGCCCTTCAGCCCATGCAGGAACACCTGGGTGCCAACATTTTCTCCGGGAAGCGTCAGCGTGCGGGTTGCATCTCATTCTCGTGGTCAAAAACTACAGAGCACTGTGCTGGGTTCCATGCTGATGTTCGTTACCTAAAGCCAGGAGCATTACTTTCCCAGTGGGAGAGCTGAAAGTGCGGCCCCAAAGTGTGCTGAGAAACAGTGCGGTTGCTCGTGCTCTCTTCACCGTTAGAACGGCTGTGCGAAGGGCAAGGCAGTGTGACTGGAGAAACCCTCTCTTTTCTCCTCCATGCAGGAGGCTTTCCTGGCGCCCCATGTCCCTAAAGGGAACACTCTACGGTACCACAAGGACCAAAGGAAGGGTCAGGGATGCCCTCCATGAATGGACTCGTGCAGAGTTTGCCCAGGACACCTTAAGCATGTAGTGCATGACAGTTAGCATGCCTTTCTGGAGGCTGCTGCTGCCTCAGCATATGCCTGGGAAGAACACTGGGTGGCGGAAGAGTTCTTGGGGCCCTGCGCATCTGTCAACTATAAAGGTGCCCCGATACATCTCTGGGAATGCAGCGTGAGCCGCAACAGCCTGTTCTCTTTGCCGGATAACTACATGGCCAAAACATTCAAAAGTGCCCCTGAACAGAGCTGTAAAAGTTCGTACGTTGACCCTCAGGGCTCTCGTTGCGGAAGCTGAGGAGCAATAGGAAACACGGTGCGCAGTGTCCCTTCTGGGTGTTCTTAACATAGCGGCACTTTCTGGCCAGCCATGACTCGACGTTAGAGGCAGTCTTGCAAACGGACCGTTTGCCCCTGAACACGGCTAGGCTTCTGGCAGGTTCAGGGCACCGCACACTGATCACGAAGTACAAACAACCAAGGTCCGGGGATAGCCTCCACAATGCTTGCCGGCAGGCAGCCTTTGCCCAGAAGCCTCAGGCAAAGCAGTGGCTTGACGCGAGTGTGCTGTTCAGGACTCCTAGGACTCCCGGGGGTTCACCACGTCACATGGCAAAACACTGTGTCCCAGTGTGTCTTCCTGGGCGACCGCACCAAAAAGTGATACCTGAGGCAATTGGGACTGGTTCCCTGCACGAAAGATGAAAGGTAACACTCTGCTCTCTTCGCTGCCCACCTATTCGGCCAAGCGTTCCAAAGTCCTCCCGGACTCCGGCCTAGCAGCTCCTGGGTGTAATGCAGACGGTCCCCACAGCTGAACCACTGCTGCAATGAGGAAACACTGTGTTTACGGTTCATACTGGGAACCCTAACCTGCCGTGTCTCTGTGGGAGCAGAAGGTCGACTTCAGAGGCAGCCAGACAAACGTACAGTTTGCCCTTTCAACGCTACCTGTGGTTTTGTGAGACACGCGGACACTGTTGCCTCTCCCCAGAAATTATATCCTCGAAGCCCTTCAGCCCATGCAGGAGCACCTGGGTGCCAACATTTTCTCCGGGAAGCGTCAGCGTGCGGGTTGCATCTCATTCTCGTGGTCAAAAACTACAGAGCACTGTGCTGGGTTCCATGCTGATATTGGTTACCTAAAGCCAGGAGCATTACTTTCCCAGTGGGAGAGCTGAAAGTGCGGCCCCAAAGTGTGCTGAGAAACAGTGCGGTTGCTCGTGCTCTCTTCACCGTTAGAACGGCTTTGAGAAGGGCAAGGCAGTGTGACTGGAGAAACCCTCTCTTTTCTCCTCCGTGCAGGAGGCTTTCCTGGCGCCCCATGTCCCTAAAGGGAACACTCTACGGTTCCACAAGGACCAGAGGATGGGTCAGCGATGCCCTCCATGAATGGACTAGTGCAGAGTTTGGCCAGGAGAAATTAAGCATGTAGTGCATGACAGTTAGCATGCCTTTCTGGAGGCTGCTGCTGCCTCAGCATATGCCTGGGAAGAACACTGGGTGGCGGAAGTGTTCTTGGGGCCCTGCGCCTCTGTCCACTATAAAAGTACCCCGGCTCATCTCTGTGAATGCAGAGTGAGCCGCAACAGCCTGTTCTCTTTGCCGGATAACTACATGGCCAAAACATTCAAAAGTGCCCCTGAGCAGAGCTGTAAAACTTCGTACGTGGACCCTCAGGGCTCTCGGTGCGGAAGCTGAGGAGCAATAGGAAACACGGTGCGCAGTGTCCCTTCTGGATGTTCTTAACCTAGCAGCACTTTCTGGCTAGCCATGTCTCGACTTTAGTGGCCGTCTGGCAAACGGACCGTTTGCCCCTGAACACGGCTAGGCTTCTGGCAGGTTCAGGGCACCGCACACTGATCACGAAGTACAAACAACCAAGGTCCGGGGATAGCCTCCACAATGCTTGCCGGCAGGCAGCCTTTGCCCCGAAGCCTCAGGCAAAGCAGTGGCTTGACGCGAGTGTGCTGTTCAGGACTCCTAGGACTCCTGGGGGCTCACCACGTCGCATGGCAAAACACTGTGTCCCAGTGTGTCTTCCTGGGCGACCGCACCAAAAAGTGATACCTGAGGCAATTGGGACTGGTTCCCTGCACGAAGGATGAAAGGCAACACTCTGCTCTCTTCGCTGCCCACCTATTTGGCCAAGCGTTCCAAAGTCCTCCCGGACGCCGGACTAGCAGCTCCTAGGTGTAATGCAGACGGTCCCCACAGCTGAACCACTGCTGCGATGAGGACACACTGTGTTTACGGTTCATACTGGGAACGCTTACCTGCCGGTTCTCTGTGGGAGCAGGAGGTCGACTTCAGAGGCAGCCAGACAAACGTACAGTTTGCCCTTTCAACGCTAACTGTGGTTTTGTGAGACACGCGGACACTGTTGCCTCTCCCCAGAAATTATATCCTCGAAGCCCTTCAGCCCATGCAGGAGCACCTGGGTGCCAACATTTTCTCTGGGAAGCGCCAGGGTGCGGGTTGCATCTCTTTCTCGTGTTCAGAAACTACAGAGCACTGTGCAGAGTTCCATGCTGATATTGGTTACCTAAAGCCAGGAGCATTACTTTCCCAGTGGGAGAGCTGAAAGTGCGGCCCCAAAGTGTGCTGAGAAACAGTGCGGTTGCTCGTGCTCGCTTCACCGTTAGAACGGCTTTGCGAATGGCAAGGCAGTGTGACTGGAGAAAACCTCTCTTTTCTCCTCCGTGCAGGAGGCTTTCCTGGCGCCCCATGTCCCTAAAGGGAACACTCTACGGTTCCACAAGGACCAGAGGATGGGTCAGGGATGCCCTCCATGAATGCACTAGTGCAGAGTTTGGCCAGGACCCCTTAAGCATGTAGTGCATGACAGTTAGCATGCCTTTCTGGAGGCTGCTGCTGCCTCAGCATATGCCTGGGAAGAACACTGGGTGGCGGAAGTGTTCTTGGGGCCCTGCGCATCTTTCCACTATAAAAGTGCCCCGGTTCATCTCTGGGAATGCAGAGTGAGCCGCAACAGCCTATTCTCTTTGCCGGATAACTACATGGCCAAAACATTCAAAAGTGCCCCTGAGCAGAGCTGTAAAAGTTCGTACGTGGACCCTCAGGGCTCTCGGTGCGGAAGCTGAGGAGCAATAGGAAACACGGTGCGCAGTGTCCCTTCTGGGTGTTCTTAACCTAGCGGCACATTCTGGCCAGCCATGACTCGACGTTAGAGGCAGTCTTGCAAACGGACCGTTTGCCCCTGAACACGGCTAGGCTTCTGGCAGGTTCAGGGCACCGCACACTGATCACGAAGTACAAACAACCAACGTCCGGGGATAGCCTCCACAATGCTTGCCGGCAGGCAGCCTTTGCCCAGAAGACTCAGGCAAAGCAGTGGCTTGACGCGAGTGTGCTGTTCAGGACTCCTAGGACTCCTGGGGGCTCACCACGTCGCATGGCAAAACACTGTGTCCCAGTGTGTCTTCCTGGGCGACCGCACCAAAAAGTGATACCTGAGGCAATTGGGACTGGTTCCCTGCACGAAGGATGAAAGGCAACACTCTGCTCTCTTCGCTGCCCACCTATTTGGCCAAGCGTTCCAAAGTCCTCCCGGACGCCGGACTAGCAGCTCCTAGGTGTAATGCAGACGGTCCCCACAGCTGAACCACTGCTGCGATGAGGACACACTGTGTTTACGGTTCATACTGGGAACCCTTACCTGCCGGTTCTCTGTGGGAGCAGGAGGTCGACTTCAGAGGCAGCCAGACAAACGTACAGTTTGCCCTTTCAACGCTAACTGTGGTTTTGGGAGACACGCGGACACTGTTGCCTCTCCCCAGAAATTATATCCTCGAAGCCCTTCAGCCCATGCAGGAGCACCTGGGTGCCAACATTTTCTCCGGGAAGCGTCAGCGTGCGGGTTGCATCTCATTCTCGTGGTCAAAAACTACAGAGCACTGTGCTGGGTTCCATGCTGATATTGGTTACCTAAAGCCAGGAGCATTACTTTCCCAGTGGGAGAGCTGAAAGTGCGGCCCCAAAGTGTGCTGAGAAACAGTGCGGTTGCTCGTGCTCTCTTCACCGTTAGAACGGCTTTGCGAAGGGCAAGGCAGTGTGACTGGAGATACCCTCTCTTTTCTCCTCCATGCAGGAGGCTTTCCTGGTGACCCATGTTCCTAAAGGGAACACTCTACGGTTCCACAAGGACCAAAGGAAGGGTCAGGGATGCCATCCATGAATGGACTCGTGCAGAGTTTGGCCAGGACACCTTAAGCATGTAGTGCATGACAGTTAGCATGCCTTTCTGGAGGCTGCTGCTACCTCAGCATATGCCTGGGAAGAACACTGGGTGGCGGAAGAGTTCTTGGGGCCCTGCGCATCTGTCCACTATAAAAGTGCCCCGGTTCATCTCTGGGAATGCAGAGTGAGCCGCAACAGCCTGTTCTCTTTGCCGGATAACTACATGGCCAAAACATTCAAAAGTGCCCCTGAGCAGAGCTGTAAAAGTTCGTACGTGGAACCTCAGGGCTCTCGGTGCGGAATCTGAGGAGCAATAGGAAACACGGTGCGCAGTGTCCCTTCTGGGTGTTCTTAACCTAGCGGCACTTTCTGGCCAGCCATGACTCGACATTAGAGGCAGTCTTGCAAACGGACCGTTTGCCCCTGAACACGGCTAGGCTTCTGGCAGGTTCAGGGCACCGCACACTGATCACGAAGTACAAACAACCAAGGTCCGGGGATAGCCTCCACAATGCTTGCCGGCAGGCAGCCTTTGCCCAGAAGCCTCAGGCAAAGCAGTGGCTTGACGCGAGTGTGTTGTTCAGGACTCCTAGGACTCCCGGGGGCTCACCACGTTGCATGGCAAAACACTGTGTCCCAGTGTGTCTTCCTGGGCGACCGCACCAAAAAGTGATACCTGAGGCAATTGGGACTGGTTCCCTGCACGAAGGATGAAAGGCAACACTCTGCTCTCTTCGCTGCCCACCTATTCGGCCAAGCGTTCCAAAGTCCTCCCGGACTCCGGCCTAGCAGCTCCTGGGTGTAATGCAGACGGTCCCCACAGCTGAACCACTGCTGCGATGAGGACACACTGTGTTTACGGTTCATACTGGGAACCCTTACCTGCCGTGTCTCTGTGGGAGCAGAAGGTCGACTTCAGAGGCAGCCAGAAATACGTACAGTTTGCCATTTCAACACTACCTGTGGTTTCGTGAGACACGCGGACACTGTTGCCTCTCCCCAGAAATTATATCCTCGAAGCCCTTCAGCCCATGCAGGAGCACCTGGGTGCCAACATTTTCTCCGGGAAGCGTCAGCGTGCGGGTTGCATCTGATACTCGTGGTCAAAAACTACAGAGCACTGTGCTGGGTTCCATGCTGATATTGGTTACCTAAAGCCAGGAGCATTACTTTCCCAGTGGGAGAGCTGAAAGTGCGGCCCCAAAGTGTGCTGAGAAACAGTGCGGTTGCTCGTGCTCTCTTCACCGTTAGAACGGCTTTGCGAAGGGCAAGGCAGTGTGACTGGAGAAACCCTCTCTTTTCTCCTCCGTGCAGGAGGCTTTCCTGGCGCCCCATGTCCCTAAAGGGAACACTCTACGGTTCCACAAGGACCAGAGGATGGGTCAGCGATGCCCTCCATGAATGGACTAGTGCAGAGTTTGGCCAGGACACCTTAAGCATGTAGTGCATGACAGTTAGCATGCCTTTCTGGAGGCTGCTGCTGCCTCAGCATATGCCTGGGAAGAACACTGGGTGGCGGAAGTGTTCTTGGGGCCCTGCGCCTCTTTCCACTATAAAAGTACCCCGGCTCATCTCTGTGAATGCAGAGTGAGCCGCAACAGCCTGTTCTCTTTGCCGGATAACTACATGGCCAAAACATTCAAAAGTGCCCCTGAGCAGAGCTGTAAAATTTCGTACGTGGACCCTCAGGGCTCTCGGTGCGGAAGCTGAGGAGCAATAGGAAACACTGTGCGCAGTGTCCCTTCTGGATGTTCTTAACCTAGCAGCAATTTCTGGCTAGCCATGACTCGACTTTAGTGGCCGTCTGGCAAACGGACCGTTTGCCCCTGAACACGGCTAGGCTTCTGGCAGGTTCAGGGCACCGCACACTGATCACGAAGTACAAACAACCAAGGTCCGGGGATAGCCTCCACAATGCTTGCCGGCAGGCAGCCTTTGCCCAGAAGCCTCAGGCAAAGCAGTGGCTTGACGCGAGTGTGCTGTTCAGGACTCCTAGGACTCCTGGGGGCTCACCACGTCGCATGGCAAAACACTGTGTCCCAGTGTGTCTTCCTGGGCGACCGCACCAAAAAGTGATACCTGAGGCAATTGGGACTGGTTCCCTGCACGAAGGATGAAAGGCAACACTCTGCTCTCTTCGCTGCCCACCTATTTGGCCAAGCGTTCCAAAGTCCTCCCGGACTCCGGCCTAGCAGCTGCTGGGTGTAATGCAGACGGTCCCCACAGCTGAACCACTGCTGCGATGAGGAAACACTGTGTTTACGGTTCATAATGGCAACCCTTACCTGCCGTGTCTCTGTGGGAACAGAAGGTCGACTTCAGAGGCAGCCAGAAAAACGTAGTTTGCCCTTTCAACGCTACCTGTGGTTTTGTGAGACACGCGGACACTGTTGCCTCTCCCCAGAAATTATATCCTCGAAGCCCTTCAGCCCATGCAGGAGCACCTGGGTGCCAACATTTTCTCTGGGAAGCGCCAGGGTGCGGGTTGCATCTCTTTCTCGTGTTCAGAAACTACAGAGCACTGTGCAGAGTTCCATGCTGATATTGGTTACCTAAAGCCAGGAGCATTACTTTCCCAGTGGGAGAGCTGAAAGTGCGGCCCCAAAGTGTGCTGAGAAACAGTGCGGTTGCTCGTGCTCGCTTCACCGTTAGAACGGCTTTGCGAATGGCAAGGCAGTGTGACTGGAGAAAACCTCTCTTTTCTCCTCCGTGCAGGAGGCTTTCCTGGCGCCCCATGTCCCTAAAGGGAACACTCTACGGTTCCACAAGGACCAGAGGATGGGTCAGGGATGCCCTCCATGAATGCACTAGTGCAGAGTTTGGCCAGGACCCCTTAAGCATGTAGTGCATGACAGTTAGCATGCCTTTCTGGAGGCTGCTGCTGCCTCAGCATATGCCTGGGAAGAACACTGGGTGGCGGAAGAGTTCTTGGGGCCCTGCGCATCTTTCCACTATAAAAGTGCCCCGGTTCATCTCTGGGAATGCAGAGTGAGCCGCAACAGCCTATTCTCTTTGCCGGATAACTACATGGCCAAAACATTCAAAAGTGCCCCTGAGCAGAGCTGTAAAAGTTCGTACGTGGACCCTCAGGGCTCTCGGTGCGGAAGCTGAGGAGCAATAGGAAACACGGTGCGCAGTGTCCCTTCTGGGTGTTCTTAACCTAGCGGCACATTCTGGCCAGCCATGACTCGACGTTAGAGGCAGTCTTGCAAACGGACCGTTTGCCCCTGAACACGGCTAGGCTTCTGGCAGGTTCAGGGCACCGCACACTGATCACGAAGTACAAACAACCAAGGTCCGGGGATAGCCTCCACAATGCTTGCCGGCAGGCAGCCTTTGCCCAGAAGCCTCAGGCAAAGCAGTGGCTTGACGCGAGTGTGCTGTTCAGGACTCCTAGGACTCCCGGGGGCTCACCACGTCGCATGGCAAAACACTGTGTCCCAGTGTGTCTTCCTGGGCGACCACACCAAAAAGTGATACCTGAGGCAATTGGGACTAGTTCCCTGCACGAAGGATGAAAGGCAACACTCTGCTCTCTTCGCTGCCCACCTATTCGGCCAAGCGTTCCAAAGTCCTCCCGGACTCCGGACTAGCAGCTCCTGGGTGTAATGCAGACGGTCCCCACAGCTGAACCACTGCTGCAATGAGGAAACACTGTGTTTACGGTTCATACTGGGAACCCAAACCTGCCGTGTCTCTGTGGGAGCAGAAGGTCGACTTCAGAGGCAGCCAGACAAACGTACAGTTTGCCCTTTCAACGCTACCTGTGGTTTTGTGAGACACGCGGACACTGTTGCCTCTCCCCAGAAATTATATCCTCGAAGCCCTTCAGCCCATGCAGGAGCACCTGGGTGCCAACATTTTCTCCGGGAAGCGTCAGCGTGCGGGTTGCATCTCATTCTCGTGGTCAAAAACTACAGAGCACTGTGCTGGGTTCCATGCTGATATTGGTTACCTAAAGCCAGGAGCATTACTTTCCCAGTGGGAGAGCTGAAAGTGCGGCCCCAAAGTGTGCTGAGAAACAGTGAGTTTGCTCGTGCTCTCTTCACCGTTAGAACGGCTTTGCGAAGGGCAAGACAGTGTGACTGAAGAAACCCTCTCTTTTCTCCTCCGGGCAGGAGGCTTTCCTGGCACCCCATGTCCCTAAAGGGAACACTCTACGGTTCCACAAGGACCAGAGGATGGGTCAGCGATGCCCTCCATGAATGGACTAGTGCAGAGTTTGTCCAGGACACCTTAAGCATGTAGTGCATGACAGTTAGCATGCCTTTCTGGAGGCTGCTGCTGCCTCAGCATATGCCTGGGAAGAACACTGGGTGGCGGAAGTGTTCTTGGGGCCCTGCGCCTCTGTCCACTATAAAAGTACCCCGGCTCATCTCTGTGAATGCAGAGTGAGCCGCAACAGCCTGTTCTCTTTGCCGGATAACTACATGGCCAAAACATTCAAAAGTGCCCCTGAGCAGAGCTGTAAAAGTTCGTACGTTGACCCTCAGGGATCTCGGTGCGGAAGCTGAGGAGCAATAGGAAACACGGTGCGCAGTGTCCCTTCTGGGTGTTCTTAACATAGCGGCACTTTCTGGCCAGCCATGACTCGACGTTAGAGGCAGTCTTGCAAACGGACCGTTTACCCCTGAACACGGCTAGGCTTCTGGCAGGTTCAGGGCACCGCACACTGATCACGAAGTACAAACAACCAAGGTCCGGGGATAGCCTCCACAATGCTTGCCGGCAGGCAGCCTTTGCCCAGAAGCCTCAGGCAAAGCAGTGGCTTGACGCGAGTGTGCTGTTCAGGACTCCTAGGACTCCCGGGGGCTCACCACGTCGCATGGCAAAACACTGTGTCCCAGTGTGTCTTCCTGGGCGACCGCACCAAAAAGTGATACCTGAGGCAATTGGGACTGGTTCCCTGCACGAAGGATGAAAGGCAACACTCTGCTCTCTTCGCTGCCCACCTATTCGGCCAAGCGTTCCAAAGTCCTCCCGGACTCCGGCCTAGCAGCTCCTGGGTGTAATGCAGACGGTCCCCACAGCTGAACCACTGCTGCAATGAGGAAACACTGTGTTTACGGTTCATACTGGGAACCCTAACCTGCCGTGTCTCTGTGGGAGCAGAAGGTCGACTTCAGAGGCAGCCAGACAAACGTACAGTTTGCCCTTTCAACGCTACCTGTGGTTTTGTGAGACACGCGGACACTATTGCCTCTCCCCAGAAATTATATCCTCGAAGCCCTTCAGCCCATGCAGGAGCACCTGGGTGCCAACATTTTCTCCGGGAGGCACCAGGGTGCTGGTTGCGTCTCATTCTCGTGGTCAAAAACTGCATAGCACTGTGCAGGGTTCCATGCTGATATTGGTTACCTAAAGCCAGGAGCATTACTTTCCCAGTGGGAGAGCTGAAAGTGTAGCCCCAAAGTGTGCTGAGAAACAGTGCGGTTGCTCGTGCTCTCTTCACCGTTAGAACGGCTGTGCGAAGGGCAAGGCAGTGTGACTGGAGATACCCTCTCTTTTCTCCTCCATGCAGGAGGCTTTCCTGGTGACCCATGTCCCTAAAGGGAACACTCTACGGTTCCACAAGGACCAGAGGAAGGGTCAGGGATGCCCTCCATGAATGGACTCGTGCAGAGTTTGGCCAGGACACCTTAAGCATGTAGTGCATGACAGTTAGCATGCCTTTCTGGAGGCTGCTGCTACCTCAGCATATGCCTGGGAAGAACACTGGGTGGCGGAAGTGTTCTTGGGGCCCTGCGCATCTTTCCACTATAAAAGTACCCCGGCTCATCTCTGTGAATGCAGAGTGAGCCGCAACAGCCTGTTCTCTTTGCCGGATAACTACATGGCCAAAACACTCAAAAGTGCCCCTGAGCAGAGCTGTAAAAGTGCGTACGTGGACCCTCAGGGCTCTCGGTGCGGAAGCTGAGGAGCAATAGGAAACACGGTGCGCAGTGTCCCTTCTGGGTGTTCTTAACCTAGCGGCACTTTCTGGCAAGCCATGACTCGACTTTAGAGGCACTCTTGAAAACGGAATGTTTGCCCCTGAACACGGCTAGGCTTCTGGCAGGTTCAGGGCACCGCACACTGATCACGAAATACAAACAACCAAGGTCCGGGTATAGCATGCACAATGCTTGCCGGCAGGCAGCCTTTGCCCAGAAGCCTCAGGCAAAGCAGTGGCTTGACGCGAGTGTGCTGTTCAGGACTCCTAGGACTCCTGGGGGCTCACCACGTCGCATGGCAAAACACTGTGTCCCTAGTGTGTCTTCCTGGGCGACCTCACCAAAAAGAGATACCTGAGGCAATTGGGACTGGTTCCCTGCACGAAGGATGAAAGGCAACACTCTGCTCTCTTCGCTGCCCACCTATTCGGCCAAGCGTTCCAAAGTCCTCCCGGACTCCGGCCTATCAGCTCCTGGGTGTAATGCAGACGGTCCGCACAGCTAAACCACTGCTGCGATGAGGAAACACTGTGTTTACGTTTCATACTGGGAACCCTTACCTGCCGTGTCTCTGTGGGAGCAGAAGGTCGACTTCAGAGGCAGCCAGACAAACGTACAGTTTGCCCTTTCAACGCTACCTGTGGTTTCGTGAGACACGCGGACACTGTTGCCTCTCCCCAGAAATTATATCCTCGAAGCCCTTCAGCCCATGCAGGAGCACCTGGGTGCCAACATTTTCTCTGTGAAGCACCAGTGTGTGGGTTGCATCTCTTTCTCGTTGTCAGAAACTACAGAGCACTGTGCTGAGTTCCATGCTGATATTGGTTACCTAAAGCCAGGAGCATTACTTTCCCAGTGGGAGAGCTGAAAGTGCGGCCCCAAAGTGTGCTGAGAAACAGTGCGGTTGCTCGTGCTCTCTTCACCGTTAGAACTGCTTTGCGAAGGGCAAGCCAGTGTGACTGGAGATACCCTCTCTTTTCTCCTCCGTGCAGGAGGCTTTCCTGGCGCCCCATGTCCCTAAAGGGAACACTCTATGGTTCCACAAGGACCAGAGGATGGGTCAGGGATGCCCTCCATGAATGCACTAGTGCAGCGTTTGGCCAGGACACTTTAAGCATGTAGTGCATGACAGTTAGCATGCCTTTCTACAGGCTGCTGCTGCCTCAGCATATGCCTTGGAAGAACACTGGGTGGCGGAAGTGTTCTTGGGGCCCTGCGCCTCTGTCCACTATAAATGTACCCCGGCTTATCTCTGTGAATGCAGAGTGAGCGGCAACAGCCTGTTCTCTTTGCCGGATAACTACATGGCCAAAACATTCAAAAGTACCCCTGAGCAGAGCTGTAAAAGTTCGTACGTGGACCCTCAGGGCTCTCGGTGCGGAATCTGAGGAGCAATAGGAAACACGGTGCGCAGTGTCCCTTCTGGGTGTTCTTAACCTAGCGGCACTTTCTGGCCAGCCATGACTCGACATTAGAGGCAGTCTTGCAAACGGACCGTTTGCCCCTGAACACGGCTAGGCTTCTGGCAGGTTCAGGGCACCGCACACTGATCACGAAGTACAAACAACCAAGGTCCGGGGATAGCCTCCACAATGCTTGCCGGCAGGCAGCCTTTGCCCAGAAGCCTCAGGCAAAGCAGTGGCTTGACGCGAGTGTGTTGTTCAGGACTCCTAGGACTCCCGGGGGCTCACCACGTTGCATGGCAAAACACTGTGTCCCAGTGTGTCTTCCTGGGCGACCGCACCAAAAAGTGATACCTGAGGCAATTGGGACTGGTTCCCTGCACGAAGGATGAAAGGCAACACTCTGCTCTCTTCGCTGCCCACCTATTCGGCCAAGCGTTCCAAAGTCCTCCCGGACTCCGGCCTAGCAGCTCCTGGGTGTAATGCAGACGGTCCCCACAGCTGAACCACTGCTGCGATGAGGACACACTGTGTTTACGGTTCATACTGGGAACCCTTACCTGCCGTGTCTCTGTGGGAGCAGAAGGTCGACTTCAGAGGCAGCCAGAAATACGTACAGTTTGCCATTTCAACACTACCTGTGGTTTCGTGAGACACGCGGACACTGTTGCCTCTCCCCAGAAATTATATCCTCGAAGCCCTTCAGCCCATGCAGGAGCACCTGGGTGCCAACATTTTCTCCGGGAAGCGTCAGCGTGCGGGTTGCATCTGATACTCGTGGTCAAAAACTACAGAGCACTGTGCTGGGTTCCATGCTGATATTGGTTACCTAAAGCCAGGAGCATTACTTTCCCAGTGGGAGAGCTGAAAGTGCGGCCCCAAAGTGTGCTGAGAAACAGTGCGGTTGCTCGTGCTCTCTTCACCGTTAGAACGGCTTTGCGAAGGGCAAGGCAGTGTGACTGGAGAAACCCTCTCTTTTCTCCTCCGTGCAGGAGGCTTTCCTGGCGCCCCATGTCCCTAAAGGGAACACTCTACGGTTCCACAAGGACCAGAGGATGGGTCAGCGATGCCCTCCATGAATGGACTAGTGCAGAGTTTGGCCAGGACACCTTAAGCATGTAGTGCATGACAGTTAGCATGCCTTTCTGGAGGCTGCTCCTGCCTCAGCATATGCCTGGGAAGAACACTGGGTGGCGGAAGTGTTCTTGGGGCCCTGCGCCTCTTTCCACTATAAAAGTACCCCGGCTCATCTCTGTGAATGCAGAGTGAGCCGCAACAGCCTGTTCTCTTTGCCGGATAACTACATGGCCAAAACATTCAAAAGTGCCCCTGAGCAGAGCTGTAAAATTTCGTACGTGGACCCTCAGGGCTCTCGGTGCGGAAGCTGAGGAGCAATAGGAAACACTGTGCGCAGTGTCCCTTCTGGATGTTCTTAACCTAGCAGCAATTTCTGGCTAGCCATGACTCGACTTTAGTGGCCGTCTGGCAAACGGACCGTTTGCCCCTGAACACGGCTAGGCTTCTGGCAGGTTCAGGGCACCGCACACTGATCACGAAGTACAAACAACCAAGGTCCGGGGATAGCCTCCACAATGCTTGCCGGCAGGCAGCCTTTGCCCAGAAGCCTCAGGCAAAGCAGTGGCTTGACGCGAGTGTGCTGTTCAGGACTCCTAGGACTCCTGGGGGCTCACCACGTCGCATGGCAAAACACTGTGTCCCAGTGTGTCTTCCTGGGCGACCGCACCAAAAAGTGATACCTGAGGCAATTGGGACTGGTTCCCTGCACGAAGGATGAAAGGCAACACTCTGCTCTCTTCGCTGCCCACCTATTTGGCCAAGCGTTCCAAAGTCCTCCCGGACTCCGGCCTAGCAGCTGCTGGGTGTAATGCAGACGGTCCCCACAGCTGAACCACTGCTGCGATGAGGAAACACTGTGTTTACGGTTCATAATGGCAACCCTTACCTGCCGTGTCTCTGTGGGAACAGAAGGTCGACTTCAGAGGCAGCCAGAAAAACGTAGTTTGCCCTTTCAACGCTACCTGTGGTTTTGTGAGACACGCGGACACTGTTGCCTCTCCCCAGAAATTATATCCTCGAAGCCCTTCAGCCCATGCAGGAGCACCTGGGTGCCAACATTTTCTCTGGGAAGCGCCAGGGTGCGGGTTGCATCTCTTTCTCGTGTTCAGAAACTACAGAGCACTGTGCAGAGTTCCATGCTGATATTGGTTACCTAAAGCCAGGAGCATTACTTTCCCAGTGGGAGAGCTGAAAGTGCGGCCCCAAAGTGTGCTGAGAAACAGTGCGGTTGCTCGTGCTCGCTTCACCGTTAGAACGGCTTTGCGAATGGCAAGGCAGTGTGACTGGAGAAAACCTCTCTTTTCTCCTCCGTGCAGGAGGCTTTCCTGGCGCCCCATGTCCCTAAAGGGAACACTCTACGGTTCCACAAGGACCAGAGGATGGGTCAGGGATGCCCTCCATGAATGCACTAGTGCAGAGTTTGGCCAGGACCCCTTAAGCATGTAGTGCATGACAGTTAGCATGCCTTTCTGGAGGCTGCTGCTGCCTCAGCATATGCCTGGGAAGAACACTGGGTGGCGGAAGAGTTCTTGGGGCCCTGCGCATCTTTCCACTATAAAAGTGCCCCGGTTCATCTCTGGGAATGCAGAGTGAGCCGCAACAGCCTATTCTCTTTGCCGGATAACTACATGGCCAAAACATTCAAAAGTGCCCCTGAGCAGAGCTGTAAAAGTTCGTACGTGGACCCTCAGGGCTCTCGGTGCGGAAGCTGAGGAGCAATAGGAAACACGGTGCGCAGTGTCCCTTCTGGGTGTTCTTAACCTAGCGGCACATTCTGGCCAGCCATGACTCGACGTTAGAGGCAGTCTTGCAAACGGACCGTTTGCCCCTGAACACGGCTAGGCTTCTGGCAGGTTCAGGGCACCGCACACTGATCACGAAGTACAAACAACCAACGTCCGGGGATAGCCTCCACAATGCTTGCCGGCAGGCAGCCTTTGCCCAGAAGCCTCAGGCAAAGCAGTGGCTTGACGCGAGTGTGCTGTTCAGGACTCCTAGGACTCCCGGGGGCTCACCACGTCGCATGGCAAAACACTGTGTCCCAGTGTGTCTTCCTGGGCGACCACACCAAAAAGTGATACCTGAGGCAATTGGGACTAGTTCCCTGCACGAAGGATGAAAGGCAACACTCTGCTCTCTTCGCTGCCCACCTATTCGGCCAAGCGTTCCAAAGTCCTCCCGGACTCCGGCCTAGCAGCTCCAGGGTGTAATGCAGACGGTCCCCACAGCTGAACCACTGCTGCAATGAGGAAACACTGTGTTTACGGTTCATACTGGGAACCCAAACCTGCCGTGTCTCTGTGGGAGCAGAAGGTCGACTTCAGAGGCAGCCAGACAAACGTACAGTTTGCCCTTTCAACGCTACCTGTGGTTTTGTGAGACACGCGGACACTGTTGCCTCTCCCCAGAAATTATATCCTCGAAGCCCTTCAGCCCATGCAGGAGCACCTGGGTGCCAACATTTTCTCCGGGAAGCGTCAGCGTGCGGGTTGCATCTCATTCTCGTGGTCAAAAACTACAGAGCACTGTGCTGGGTTCCATGCTGATATTGGTTACCTAAAGCCAGGAGCATTACTTTCCCAGTGGGAGAGCTGAAAGTGTGGCCCCAAAGTGTGCTGAGAAACAGTGAGTTTGCTCGTGCTCTCTTCACCGTTAGAACGGCTTTGCGAAGGGCAAGACAGTGTGACTGAAGAAACCCTCTCTTTTCTCCTCCGGGCAGGAGGCTTTCCTGGCACCCCATGTCCCTAAAGGGAACACTCTACGGTTCCACAAGGACCAGAGGATGGGTCAGCGATGCCCTCCATGAATGGACTAGTGCAGAGTTTGTCCAGGACACCTTAAGCATGTAGTGCATGACAGTTAGCATGCCTTTCTGGAGGCTGCTGCTGCCTCAGCATATGCCTGGGAAGAACACTGGGTGGCGGAAGTGTTCTTGGGGCCCTGCGCCTCTGTCCACTATAAAAGTACCCCGGCTCATCTCTGTGAATGCAGAGTGAGCCGCAACAGCCTGTTCTCTTTGCCGGATAACTACATGGCCAAAACATTCAAAAGTGCCCCTGAGCAGAGCTGTAAAAGTTCGTACGTTGACCCTCAGGGATCTCGGTGCGGAAGCTGAGGAGCAATAGGAAACACGGTGCGCAGTGTCCCTTCTGGGTGTTCTTAACATAGCGGCACTTTCTGGCCAGCCATGACTCGACGTTAGAGGCAGTCTTGCAAACGGACCGTTTACCCCTGAACACGGCTAGGCTTCTGGCAGGTTCAGGGCACCGCACACTGATCACGAAGTACAAACAACCAAGGTCCGGGGATAGCCTCCACAATGCTTGCCGGCAGGCAGCCTTTGCCCAGAAGCCTCAGGCAAAGCAGTGGCTTGACGCGAGTGTGCTGTTCAGGACTCCTAGGACTCCCGGGGGCTCACCACGTCGCATGGCAAAACACTGTGTCCCAGTGTGTCTTCCTGGGCGACCGCACCAAAAAGTGATACCTGAGGCAATTGGGACTGGTTCCCTGCACGAAGGATGAAAGGCAACACTCTGCTCTCTTCGCTGCCCACCTATTCGGCCAAGCGTTCCAAAGTCCTCCCGGACTCCGGCCTAGCAGCTCCTGGGTGTAATGCAGACGGTCCCCACAGCTGAACCACTGCTGCAATGAGGAAACACTGTGTTTACGGTTCATACTGGGAACCCTAACCTGCCGTGTCTCTGTGGGAGCAGAAGGTCGACTTCAGAGGCAGCCAGACAAACGTACAGTTTGCCCTTTCAACGCTACCTGTGGTTTTGTGAGACACGCGGACACTATTGCCTCTCCCCAGAAATTATATCCTCGAAGCCCTTCAGCCCATGCAGGAGCACCTGGGTGCCAACATTTTCTCCGGGAGGCACCAGGGTGCTGGTTGCGTCTCATTCTCGTGGTCAAAAACTGCATAGCACTGTGCAGGGTTCCATGCTGATATTGGTTACCTAAAGCCAGGAGCATTACTTTCCCAGTGGGAGAGCTGAAAGTGTAGCCCCAAAGTGTGCTGAGAAACAGTGCGGTTGCTCGTGCTCTCTTCACCGTTAGAACGGCTGTGCGAAGGGCAAGGCAGTGTGACTGGAGATACCCTCTCTTTTCTCCTCCATGCAGGAGGCTTTCCTGGTGACCCATGTCCCTAAAGGGAACACTCTACGGTTCCACAAGGACCAGAGGAAGGGTCAGGGATGCCCTCCATGAATGGACTCGTGCAGAGTTTGGCCAGGACACCTTAAGCATGTAGTGCATGACAGTTAGCATGCCTTTCTGGAGGCTGCTGCTGCCTCAGCATATGCCTGGGAAGAACACTGGGTGGCGGAAGTGTTCTTGGGGCCCTGCGCATCTTTCCACTATAAAAGTACCCCGGCTCATCTCTGTGAATGCAGAGTGAGCCGCAACAGCCTGTTCTCTTTGCCGGATAACTACATGGCCAAAACACTCAAAAGTGCCCCTGAGCAGAGCTGTAAAAGTGCGTACGTGGACCCTCAGGGCTCTCGGTGCGGAAGCTGAGGAGCAATAGGAAACACGGTGCGCAGTGTCCCTTCTGGGTGTTCTTAACCTAGCGGCACTTTCTGGCAAGCCATGACTCGACTTTAGAGGCACTCTTGAAAACGGAATGTTTGCCCCTGAACACGGCTAGGCTTCTGGCAGGTTCAGGGCACCGCACACTGATCACGAAATACAAACAACCAAGGTCCGGGTATAGCATGCACAATGCTTGCCGGCAGGCAGCCTTTGCCCAGAAGCCTCAGGCAAAGCAGTGGCTTGACGCGAGTGTGCTGTTCAGGACTCCTAGGACTCCTGGGGGCTCACCACGTCGCATGGCAAAACACTGTGTCCCTAGTGTGTCTTCCTGGGCGACCTCACCAAAAAGAGATACCTGAGGCAATTGGGACTGGTTCCCTGCACGAAGGATGAAAGGCAACACTCTGCTCTCTTCGCTGCCCACCTATTCGGCCAAGCGTTCCAAAGTCCTCCCGGACTCCGGCCTATCAGCTCCTGGGTGTAATGCAGACGGTCCGCACAGCTAAACCACTGCTGCGATGAGGAAACACTGTGTTTACGGTTCATACTGGGAACCCTTACCTGCCGTGTCTCTGTGGGAGCAGAAGGTCGACTTCAGAGGCAGCCAGACAAACGTACAGTTTGCCCTTTCAACGCTACCTGTGGTTTCGTGAGACACGCGGACACTGTTGCCTCTCCCCAGAAATTATATCCTCGAAGCCCTTCAGCCCATGCAGGAGCACCTGGGTGCCAACATTTTCTCTGTGAAGCACCAGGGTGTGGGTTGCATCTCTTTCTCGTTGTCAGAAACTACAGAGCACTGTGCTGAGTTCCATGCTGATATTGGTTACCTAAAGCCAGGAGCATTACTTTCCCAGTGGGAGAGCTGAAAGTGCGGCCCCAAAGTGTGCTGAGAAACAGTGCGGTTGCTCGTGCTCTCTTCACCGTTAGAACTGCTTTGCGAAGGGCAAGCCAGTGTGACTGGAGATACCCTCTCTTTTCTCCTCCGTGCAGGAGGCTTTCCTGGCGCCCCATGTCCCTAAAGGGAACACTCTATGGTTCCACAAGGACCAGAGGATGGGTCAGGGATGCCCTCCATGAATGCACTAGTGCAGCGTTTGGCCAGGACACTTTAAGCATGTAGTGCATGACAGTTAGCATGCCTTTCTACAGGCTGCTGCTGCCTCAGCATATGCCTTGGAAGAACACTGGGTGGCGGAAGTGTTCTTGGGGCCCTGCGCATCTGTCCACTATAAATGTACCCCGGCTTATCTCTGTGAATGCAGAGTGAGCGGCAACATCCTGCTCTCTTTGCCGGATAACTACATGGCCAAAACATTCAAAAGTACCCCTGAGCAGAGCTGTAAAAGTTCGTACGTGGAACCTCAGGGCTCTCGGTGCGGAAGCTGAGGAGCAATAGGAAACACTGTGCGCAGTGTCCCTTCTGGATGTTCTTAACCTAGCAGCACATTCTGGCTAGCCATGACTCGACTTTAGTGGCCGTCTGGCAAACGGACCGTTTGCCCCTGAACACGGCTAGGCTTCTGGCAGGTTCAGGGCACCGCACACTGATCACGAAGTACAAACAACCAAGGTCCGGGGATAGCCTCCACAATGCTTGCCGGCAGGCAGCCTTTGCCCAGAAGCCTCAGTCAAAGCAGTGACTTGACGCGAGTGTGCTGTTCAGGACTCCTAGGACTCCTGGGGGCTCACCACGTCGCATGGCAAAACACTGTGTCCCCAGTGTGTCTTCCTGGGCGACCGCACCAAAAAGTGATACCTGAGGCAATTGGGACTGGTTCCCTGCACGAAGGATGAAAGGCAACACTCTGCTCTCTTCGCTGCCCACCTATTCGGCCAAGCGTTCCAAAGTCCTCCCGGACTCCGGCCTAGCAGCTCCTGGGTGTAATGCAGACGGTCCCCACAGCTGAACCACTGCTGCGATGAGGAAACACTGTGTGTACGGTTCATACTGGGAACCCTTACCTGCCGTGTCTCTGTGGGAGCAGAAGGTCGACTTCAGAGGCAGCCAGACAAACGTACAGTTTGCCCTTTCAACGCTACCTGTGGTTTTGTGAGACACGCGGACACTGTTGCCTCTCCCCAGAAATTATATCCTCGAAGCCCTTCAGCCCATGCAGGAGCACCTGGGTGCCAACATTTTCTCCGGGAAGCGTCAGCGTGCGGGTTGCATCTCATTCTCGTGGTCAAAAACTACAGAGCACTGTGCTGGGTTCCATGCTGATATTGGTTACCTAAAGCCAGGAGCATTACTTTCCCAGTGGGAGAGCTGAAAGTGCGGCCCCAAAGTGTGCTGAGAAACAGTGCGGTTGCTCGTGCTCTCTTCACCGTTAGAACGGCTTTGCGAAGGGCAAGGCAGTGTGACTGGAGAAACCCTCTCTTTTCTCCTCCGTGCAGGAGGCTTTCCTGGCGCCCCATGTCCCTAAAGGGAACACTCTACGGTTCCACAAGGACCAAAGGAAGGGTCAGGGATGCCATCCATGAATGGACTCGTGCAGAGTTTGGCCAGGACACCTTAAGCATGTAGTGCATGACAGTTAGCATGCCTTTCTGGAGGCTGCTGCTGCCTCAGCATATGCCTGGGAAGAACACTGGGTGGCGGAAGTGTTCTTGGGGCCCTGTGCATCTGTCCACTATAAAAGTGCCCCGGTTCATCTCTGGGAATGCCGAGTGAGCCGCAACAGCCTGTTCTCTTTGCCGGATAACTACATGGCCAAAACATTCAAAAGTGCCCCTGAGCAGAGCTGTAAAAGTTCGTACGTGGACCCTCAGGGCTCTCGGTGCGGAAGCTGAGGAGCAATAGGAAACACGGTGCGCAGTGTCCCTTCTGGGTGTTCTTAACCTAGCGGCACTTTCTGGCCAGCCATGACTCGACGTTAGAGGCAGTCTTGCAAACGGACCGTTTGCCCCTGAACACGGCTAGGCTTCTGGCAGGTTCAGGGCACCGCACACTGATCACGAAGTACAAACAACCAACGTCCGGGGATAGCATCCACAATGCTTGCCGGCAGGCAGCCTTTGCCCAGAAGCCTCAGGCAAAGCAGTGGCTTGACGCGAGTGTGCTGTTCAGGACTCCTAGGACTCCCGGGGGCTCACCACGTCGCATGGCAAAACACTGTGTCCCAGTGTGTCTTCCTGGGCGACCGCACCAAAAAGTGATACCTGAGGCAATTGGGACTGGTTCCCTGCACGAAGGATGAAAGGCAACACTCTGCTCTCTTCGCTGCCCACCTATTCGGCCAAGCGTTCCAAAGTCCTCCCGGACTCCGGCCTAGCAGCTCCTGGGTGTAATGCAGACGGTCCCCACAGCTGAACCACTGCTGTGATGAGGAAACACTGTGTTTACGGTTCATACTGGGAACCCTTACCTGCCGTGTCTCTGTGGGAGCAGAAGGTCGACTTCAGAGGCAGCCAGACAAACGTACAGTTTGCCCTTTCAACGCTACCTGTGGTTTTGTGAGACACGCGGACACTGTTGCCTCTCCCCAGAAATTATATCCTCGAAGCCCTTCAGCCCATGCAGGAGCACCTGGGTGCCAACATTTTCTCCGGGAAGCTCCAGGGTGCGGGTTGCGTCTCTTTCTCCAGGTCAGAAACTACAGAGCACTGTGCTGGGTTCCATGCTGATATTGGTTACCTAAAGCCAGGAGCATTACTTTCCCAGTGGGAGAGCTGAAAGTGCGGCCCCGAAGTGTGCTGAGAAACAGTGCGGTTGCTCGTGCTCTCTTCACCGTTAGAACGGCTTTGCGAAGGGCAAGGCAGTGTGACTGGAGAAACCCTCTCTTTTCTCCTCCATGCAGGAGGCTTTCCTGGTGCCCCATGTCCCTAAAGAGAACACTCTACGGTTCCACAAGGACCAGAGGAAGGGTCAGGGGTTCCATCCATGAATG
The DNA here is from genome assembly GCF_025265405.1 of Mesoplodon densirostris. Taxonomy (NCBI): domain Eukaryota; kingdom Metazoa; phylum Chordata; class Mammalia; order Artiodactyla; family Ziphiidae; genus Mesoplodon; species Mesoplodon densirostris. The sequence continues at coordinate 70,347,857 of NC_082665.1, read as the reverse complement.
GACTCGTGCAGAGTTTGGCCAGGACACCTTAAGCATGTAGTGCATGACAGTTAGCATGCCTTTCTGGAGGCTGCTGCTGCCTCAGCATATGCCTTGGAAGAACACTGGGTGGCGGAAGTGTTCTAGGGGCCCTGCGCATCTGTCCACTATAAAAGTGCCCCGGTTCATCTCTGGGAATGCAGAGTGAGCCGCAACATCCTGCTCTCTTTGCCGGATAACTACATGGCCAAAACATTCAAATGTGCCCCTGAGCAGAGCTGTAAAAGTTCGTAGGTGGACCCTCAGGGCTCTCGGTGCGGAAGCTGAGGAGCAATAGGAAACACGGTGCGCAGTGTCCCTTCTGGGTGTTCTTAACCTAGCGGCACTTTCTGGCAAGCCATGACTCGACTTTAGAGGCAGTCTTGCAGACGGACCATTTGCCCCTGAACACTGCTAGGCTGCTGGCAGGTTCAGGGCACCGCACACTGATCACGAAGTACAAACAACCAAGGTCCGGGGATAGCCTCCACAATGCTTGCCGGCAGGCAGCCTTTGCCCAGAATCCTCAGGCAAAGCAGTGGCTCGACGCGAGTGTGCTGTTCAGGACTCCTAGGACTCCCGGGGGCTCAGCACGTCGCATGGCAAAACACTGTGTCCCCAGTGTGTCTTCTTGGGCGACCGCACCAAAAAGAGATACCTGAGGCAATTGGGACTGGTTCCCTGCACGAAGGATGAAAGGCAACACTCTGCTCTCTTCGCTGCCCACCTATTCGGCCAAGCGTTCCAGTGTCCTCCCGGACTCCGGCCTAGCAGCTCCTGGGTGTAATGCAGACGGTCCCAACAGCTGAACCACTGCTGCGATGAGGAAACACTGTATTTACTGTTCATACTGGGAACCCTTACCTGCCGTGTCTCTCTGGGAGCAGAAGGTCGACTTCAGAGGAAACCAGACAAACGTACAGTTTGCCCTTTCAACGCTACCTGTGGTTTCGTGAGACACGCGGACACTGTTGCCTCTCCCCAGAAATTATATCCTCGAAGCCCTTCAGCCCATGCAGGAGCACCTGGGTGCCAGCATTTACTCCGGGAAGCGTCAGCGTGCGGGTTGCGTCTCATTCTCGTGGTCAAAAACTACAGAGCACTGTGCTGGGTTCCATGCTGATATTGGTTACCTAAAGCCAGGAGCATTACTTTCCCAGTGGGAGAGCTGAAAGTGCGGCCCCAAAGTGTGCTGAGAAACAGTGCGGTTGCTCGTGCTCTCTTCACCGTTAGAACGGCTTTGCGAAGGGCAAGGCAGTGTGACTGGAGAAACCCTCTCTTTTCTCCTCCGTGCAGGAGGCTTTCCTGGCGCCCCATGTCCCTAAAGGGAACACTCTACGGTTCCACAAGGACCAAAGGAAGGGTCAGGGATGCCATCCATGAATGGACTCGTGCAGAGTTTGGCCAGGACACCTTAAGCATGTAGTGCATGACAGTTAGCATGCCTTTCTGGAGGCTGCTGCTGCCTCAGCATATGCCTGGGAAGAACACTGGGTGGCGGAAGTGTTCTTGGGGCCATGCGCATCTGTCCACTTTAAAAGTGCCCCGGTTCATCTCTGTGAATGCAGAGTGAGCCGCAACATCCTGCTCTCTTTGCCGGATAACTACATGGCCAAAACATTCAAAAGTGCCCCTGAGCAGAGCTGTAAAAGTTCCTAGGTGGACCCTCAGGGCTCTCGGTGCTGAAGCTGAGGAGCAATAGGAAACACGGTGCGCAGTGTCCCTTCTGGGTGTTCTTAACCTAGCGGCACTTTCTGGCCAGCCATGACTCGACTTTAGAGGCAGTCTTGCAGACGGACCATTTGCCCCTGAACACTGCTAGGCTGCTGGCAGGTTCAGGGCACCGCACACTGATCACGAAGTACAAACAACCAAGGTCCGGGGATAGCCTCCACAATGCTTGCCGGCAGGCAGCCTTTGCCCAGAAGCCTCAGGCAAAGCAGTGGCTCGAAGCGAGTGTGCTGTTCAGGACTCCTAGGACTCCCGGGGGCTCACCACGTCGCATGGCAAAACACTGTGTCCCAGTGTGTCTTCCTGGGCGACCGCACCAAAAAGTGATACCTGAGGCAATTGGGACTGGTTCCCTGCACGAAGGATGAAAGGCAACACTCTGCTCTCTTCGCTGCCCACCTATTCGGCCAAGCGTTCCAAAGTCCTCCCGGACTCCGGCCTAGCAGCTCCTGGGTGTAATGCAGACGGTCCCCACAGCTGAACCACTGCTGCGATGAGGAAACACTGTGTTTACGGTTCATACTGGGAACCCTTACCTGCCGTGTCTCTGTGGGAGCAGAAGGTCGACTTCAGAGGCAGCCAGACACACGTACAGTTTGCCCTTTCAACGCTACCTGTGGTTTTGTGAGGCACGCGGAAACTGTTGCCTCTCCCCAGAAATTATATCCTCGAAGCTCTTCAGCCCATGCAGGAGCACCTGGGTGCCAACATTTTCTCCGGGAAGCGCCAGGGTCCTGGTTGCGTCTCTTTCTCCAGGTCAAAAACTACAGAGCACTGTGCTGGGTTCCATGCTGATATTGGTTACCTAAAGCCAGGAGCATTACTTTCCCAGTGGGAGAGCTGAAAGCGCGGCCCCAAAGTGTGCTGAGAAACAGTGCGGTTGCTCGTGCTATCTTCACCGTTAGAACTGCTTTGCGAAGGGCAAGGCAGTGTGACTGGACATACCCTCTCTTTTCTCCTCCGTGCAGGAGGCTTTCCTGGCGCCCCATGTCCCTAAAGGGAACACTCTACGGTTCCACAAGGACCAGAGGATGGGTCAGGGATGCCCTCCATGAATGCACTAGTGCAGAGTTTGGCCAGGACACCTTAGGCATGTAGTGCATGACAGTTAGCATGCCTTTCTGGAGGCTGCTGCGGCCTCAGCATATGCCTGGGAAGAACACTGGGTGGCGGAAGTGTTCTTGGGGCCCTGCGCCTCTGTCCACTATAAAAGTACCCCGGCTCATCTCTGTGAATGCAGAGTGAGCCGCAACAGCCTGTTCTCTTTGCCGGATAACTACATGGCCAAAACATTCAAAAGTACCCCTGAGCAGAGCTGTAAAACTTCGTACGTGGACCCTCAGGGCTCTCAGTGTGGAAGCTGAGGAGCAATAGGAAACACTGTGCGCAGTGTCCCTTCTGGATGTTCTTAACCTAGCAGCACTTTCTGGCTAGCCATGACTCGACTTTAGTGGCCGTCTGGCAAACGGACCGTTTGCCCCTGAACACGGCTAGGCTTCTGGCAGGTTCAGGGCACCGCACACTGATCACGAAGTACAAACAACCAAGGTCCGGGGATAGCCTCCACAATGCTTGCCGGCAGGCAGCCTTTGCCCAGAAGCCTCAGGCAAAGCAGTGGCTTGACGCGAGTGTGCTGTTCAGGACTCCTAGGACTCCTGGGGGCTCACCACGTCGCATGGCAAAACACTGTGTCCCAGTGTGTCTTCCTGGGCGACCGCACCAAAAAGTGATACCTGAGGCAATTGGGACTGGTTCCCTGCACGAAGGATGAAAGGCAACACTCTGCTCTCTTCGCTGCCCACCTATTCGGCCAAGCGTTCCAAAGTCCTCCCGGACTCCGGCCTAGCAGCTCCTGGGTGTAATGCAGACGGTCCCCACAGCTGAACCACTGCTGCGATGAGGAAACACTGTGTTTAAGGTTCATACTGGGAACCCTTACCTGCCGTGTCTCTGTGGGAGCAGAAGGTCGACTTCAGAGGCAGCCAGAAAAACGTACAGTTTGCCCTTTCAACGCTACCTGTGGTTTTGTGAGACACGCGGACACTGTTGCCTCTCCCCAGAAATTATATCCTCGAAGCTCTTCAGCCCATGCAGGAGCATCTGGGTGCCAACATTTTCTCCGGGAAGCGTCAGCGTGCGGGTTGCATCTGATACTCGTGGTCAAAAACTACAGAGCACTGTGCTGGGTTCCATGCTGATATTGGTTACCTAAAGCCAGGAGCATTACTTTCCCAGTGGGAGAGCTGAAAGTGCGGCCCCAAAGTGTGCTGAGAAACAGTGCGGTTGCTCGTGCTCTCTTCACCGTTAGAACGGCTTTGCGAAGGGCAAGGCAGTGTGACTGGAGAAACCCTCTCTTTTCTCCTCCGTGCAGGAGGCTTTCCTGGCGCCCCATGTCCCTAAAGGGAACACTCTACGGTTCCACAAGGACCAAAGGAAGGGTCAGGGATGCCATCCATGAATGGACTCGTGCAGAATTTGGCCAGGACACCTTAAGCATGTAGTGCATGACACTTAGCATGCCTTTCTGGAGGCTGCTGCTGCCTCAGCATATGCCTGGGAAGAACACTGGGTGGCGGAAGAGTTCTTGGGGCCCTGCGCCTCTGTCCACTATAAAAGTGCCCCGGTTCATCGCTGGGAATGCAGAGTGAGCCGCAACAGCCTGTTCTCTTTGCCGGATAACTACATGGCCAAAACATTCAAAAGTACCCCTGAGCAGAGCTGTAAAAGTTCGTACGTGGACCCTCAGGGCTCTCGGTGCGGAAGCTGAGGAGCAATAGGAAACACGGTGCGCAGTGTCCCTTCTGGGTGTTCTTAACCTAGCGGCACTTTCTGGCCAGCCATGACTCGACGTTAGAGGCCGTCTTGCAAACGGACCGTTTGCCCCTGAACACGGCTAGGCTTCTGGCAGGTTCAGGACACCGCACACTGATCACGAAGTACAAACAACCAACGTCCGTGGATAGCCTCCACAATGCTTGCCGGCAGGCAGCCTTTGCCCAGAAGCCTCAGGCAAAGCAGTGGCTTGACGCGAGTGTGCTGTTCAGGACTCCTAGGACTCCTGGGGGCTCAGCACGTCGCATGGCAAAACACTGTGTCCCCAGTGTGTCTTCTTGGGCGACCGCACCAAAAAGTGATACCTGAGGCAATTGGGACTGGTTCCCTGCACGAAGGATGAAAGGCAACACTCTGCTCTCTTCGCTGCCCACCTATTCGGCCAAGCGTTCCAGAGTCCTCCCGGACTCCGGCCTAGCAGCTCCTGGGTGTAATGCAGACGGTCCCCACAGCTGAACCACTGCTGCGATGAGGAAACACTGTATTTACTGTTCATACTGGGAACCCTTACCTGCCGTGTCTCTCTGGGAGCAGAAGGTCGACTTCAGAGGCAACCAGACAAACGTACAGTTTGCCCTTTCAACGCTACCTGTGGTTTCGTGAGACACGCGGACACTGTTGCCTCTCCCCAGAAATTATATCCTCGAAGCCCTTCAGCCCATGCAGGAGCACCTGGGTGCCAGCATTTACTCCGGGAAGCGTCAGCGTGCGGGTTGCGTCTCATTCTCGTGGTCAAAAACTACAGAGCACTGTGCTGGGTTCCATGCTGATATTGGTTACCTAAAGCCAGGAGCATTACTTTCCCAGTGGGAGAGCTGAAAGTGCGGCCCCAAAGTGTGCTGAGAAACAGTGCGGTTGCTCGTGCTCTCTTCACCGTTAGAACGGCTTTGCGAAGGGCAAGGCAGTGTGACTGGAGAAACCCTCTCTTTTCTCCTCCGTGCAGGAGGCTTTCCTGGCGCCCCATGTCCCTAAAGGGAACACTCTACGGTTCCACAAGGACCAAAGGAAGGGTCAGGGATGCCATCCATGAATGGACTCGTGCAGAGTTTGGCCAGGACACCTTAAGCATGTAGTGCATGACAGTTAGCATGCCTTTCTGGAGGCTGCTGCTGCCTCAGCATATGCCTGGGAAGAACACTGGGTGGCGGAAGTGTTCTTGGGGCCCTGCGCATCTGTCCACTTTAAAAGTGCCCCGGTTCATCTCTGTGAATGCAGAGTGAGCCGCAACATCCTGCTCTCTTTGCCGGATAACTACATGGCCAAAACATTCAAAAGTGCCCCTGAGCAGAGCTGTAAAATTTCCTAGGTGGACCCTCAGGGCTCTCGGTGCTGAAGCTGAGGAGCAATAGGAAACACGGTGCGCAGTGTCCCTTCTGGGTGTTCTTAACATAGCGGCACTTTCTGGCAAGCCATGACTCGACTTTAGAGGCAGTCTTGCAGACGGACCATTTGCCCCTGAACACTGCTAGGCTGCTGGCAGGTTCAGGGCACCGCACACTGATCACGAAGTACAAACAACCAAGGTCCGGGGATAGCCTCCACAATGCTTGCCGGCAGGCAGCCTTTGCCCAGAAGCCTCAGGCAAAGCAGTGGCTCGACGCGAGTGTGCTGTTCAGGACTCCTAGGACTCCCGGGGGCTCACCACGTCGCATGGCAAAACACTGTGTCCCAGTGTGTCTTCCTGGGCGACCGCACCAAAAAGTGATACCTGAGGCAATTGGGACTGGTTCCCTGCACGAAGGATGAAAGGCAACACTCTGCTCTCTTCGCTGCCCACCTATTCGGCCAAGCGTTCCAAAGTCCTCCCGGACTCCGGCCTAGCAGCTCCTGGGTGTAATGCAGACGGTCCCCACAGCTGAACCACTGCTGCGATGAGGAAACACTGTGTTTACGGTTCATACTGGGAACCCTTACCTGCCGTGTCTCTGTGGGAGCAGAAGGTCGACTTCAGAGGCAGCCAGACACACGTACAGTTTGCCCTTTCAACGCTACCTGTGATTTTGTGAGGCACGCGGAAACTGTTGCCTCTCCCCAGAAATTATATCCTCGAAGCCCTTCAGCCCATGCAGGAGCACCTGGGTGCCAACATTTTCTCCGGGAAGCGCCAGGGTGCTGGTTGCGTCTCTTTCTCCAGGTCAAAAACTACAGAGCACTGTGCTGGGTTCCATGCTGATATTGGTTACCTAAAGCCAGGAGCATTACTTTCCCAGTGGGAGAGCTGAAAGCGCGGCCCCAAAGTGTGCTGAGAAACAGTGCGGTTGCTCGTGCTATCTTCACCGTTAGAACTGCTTTGCGAAGGGCAAGGCAGTGTGACTGGACATACCCTCTCTTTTCTCCTCCGTGCAGGAGGCTTTCCTGGCGCCCCATGTCCCTAAAGGGAACACTCTACGGTTCCACAAGGACCAGAGGATGGGTCAGGGATGCCCTCCATGAATGCACTAGTGCAGAGTTTGGCCAGGACACCTTAGGCATGTAGTGCATGACAGTTAGCATGCCTTTCTGGAGGCTGCTGCGGCCTCAGCATATGCCTTGGAAGAACACTGGGTGGCGGAAGTGTTCTTGGGGCCCTGCGCCTCTGTCCACTATAAAAGTACCCCGGCTCATCTCTGTGAATGCAGAGTGAGCCGCAACAGCCTGTTCTCTTTGCCGGATAACTACATGGCCAAAACATTCAAAAGTACCCCTGAGCAGAGCTGTAAAACTTCGTACGTGGACCCTCAGGGCTCTCAGTGTGGAAGCTGAGGAGCAATAGGAAACACTGTGCGCAGTGTCCCTTCTGGATGTTCTTAACCTAGCAGCACTTTCTGGCTAGCCATGACTCGACTTTAGTGGCCGTCTGGCAAACGGACCGTTTGCCACTGAACACGGCTAGGCTTCTGGCAGGTTCAGGGCACCGCACACTGATCACGAAGTACAAACAACCAAGGTCCGGGGATAGCCTCCACAATGCTTGCCGGCAGGCAGCCTTTGCCCAGAAGCCTCAGGCAAAGCAGTGGCTTGACGCGAGTGTGCTGTTCAGGACTCCTAGGACTCCTGGGGGCTCACCACGTCGCATGGCAAAACACTGTGTCCCAGTGTGTCTTCCTGGGCGACCGCACCAAAAAGTGATACCTGAGGCAATTGGGACTGGTTCCCTGCACGAAGGATGAAAGGCAACACTCTGCTCTCTTCGCTGCCCACCTATTCGGCCAAGCGTTCCAAAGTCCTCCCGGACTCCGGCCTAGCAGCTCCTGGGTGTAATGCAGACGGTCCCCACAGCTGAACCACTGCTGCGATGAGGAAACACTGTGTTTAAGGTTCATACTGGGAACCCTTACCTGCCGTGTCTCTGTGGGAGCAGAAGGTCGACTTCAGAGGCAGCCAGACAAACGTACAGTTTGCCCTTTCAACGCTACCTGTGGTTTTGTGAGACACGCGGACACTGTTGCCTCTCCCCAGAAATTATATCCTCGAAGCTCTTCAGCCCATGCAGGAGCACCTGGGTGCCAACATTTTCTCCGGGAAGCGTCAGCGTGCGGGTTGCATCTGATACACGTGGTCAAAAACTACAGAGCACTGTGCTGGGTTCCATGCTGATATTGGTTACCTAAAGCCAGGAGCATTACTTTCCCAGTGGGAGAGCTGAAAGTGCGGCCCCAAAGTGTGCTGAGAAACAGTGCGGTTGCTCGTGCTCTCTTCACCGTTAGAACGGCTTTGCGAAGGGCAAGGCAGTGTGACTGGAGAAACCCTCTCTTTTCTCCTCCGTGCAGGAGGCTTTCCTGGCGCCCCATGTCCCTAAAGGGAACACTCTACGGTTCCACAAGGACCAAAGGAAGGGTCAGGGATGCCATCCATGAATGGACTCGTGCAGAGTTTGGCCAGGACACCTTAAGCATGTAGTGCATGACAGTTAGCATGCCTTTCTGGAGGCTGCTGCTGCCTCAGCATATGCCTGGGAAGAACACTGGGTGGCGGAAGAGTTCTTGGGGCCCTGCGCCTCTGTCCACTATAAAAGTGCCCCGGTTCATCTCTGGGAATGCAGAGTGAGCCGCAACAGCCTGTTCTCTTTGCCGGATAACTACATGGCCAAAACATTCAAAAGTGCCCCTGAGCAGAGCTGTAAAAGTTCGTACGTGGACCCTCAGGGCTCTCGGTGCGGAAGCTGAGGAGCAATAGGAAACACGGTGCGCAGTGTCCCTTCTGGGTGTTCTTAACCTAGCGGCACTTTCTGGCCAGCCATGACTCGACGTTAGAGGCCGTCTTGCAAACGGACCGTTTGCCCCTGAACACGGCTAGGCTTCTGGCAGGTTCAGGACACCGCACACTGATCACGAAGTACAAACATCCAAGGTCCGTGGATAGCCTCCACAATGCTTGCCGGCAGGCAGCCTTTGCCCAGAAGCCTCAGGCAAAGCAGTGGCTTGACGCGAGTGTGCTGTTCAGGACTCCTAGGACTCCTGGGGGCTCAGCACGTCGCATGGCAAAACACTGTGTCCCCAGTGTGTCTTCTTGGGCGACCGCACCAAAAAGTGATACCTGAGGCAATTGGGACTGGTTCCCTGCACGAAGGATGAAAGGCAACACTCTGCTCTCTTCGCTGCCCACCTATTCGGCCAAGCGTTCCAGAGTCCTCCCGGACTCCGGCCTAGCAGCTCCTGGGTGTAATGCAGACGGTCCCCACAGCTGAACCACTGCTGCGATGAGGAAACACTGTATTTACTGTTCATACTGGGAACCCTTACCTGCCGTGTCTCTGTGGGAGCAGAAGGTCGACTTCAGAGGCAACCAGACAAACGTACAGTTTGCCCTTTCAACGCTACCTGTGGTTTCGTGAGACACGCGGACACTGTTGCCTCTCCCCAGAAATTATATCCTCGAAGCTCTTCAGCCCATGCAGGAGCACCTGGGTGCCAACATTTTCTCCGGGAAGCGTCAGCGTGCGGGTTGCATCTGATACTCATGGTCAAAAACTACAGAGCACTGTGCTGGGTTCCATGCTGATATTGGTTACCTAAAGCCAGGAGCATTACTTTCCCAGTGGGAGAGCTGAAAGCGCGGCCCCAAAGTGTGCTGAGAAACAGTGCGGTTGCTCGTGCTCTCTTCACCGTTAGAACGGCTTTGCGAAGGGCAAGGCAGTGTGACTGGAGAAACCCTCTCTTTTCTCCTCCGTGCAGGAGGCTTTCCTGGCGCCCCATGTCCCTAAAGGGAACACTCTACGGTTCCACAAGGACCAAAGGAAGGGTCAGGGATGCCATCCATGAATGGACTCGTGCAGAGTTTGGCCAGGACACCTTAAGCATGTAGTGCATGACAGTTAGCATGCCTTTCTGGAGGCTGCTGCTGCCTCAGCATATGCCTGGGAAGAACACTGGGTGGCGGAAGAGTTCTTGGGGCCCTGCGCCTCTGTCCACTATAAAAGTGCCCCGGTTCATCTCTGGGAATGCAGAGTGAGCCGCAACAGCCTGTTCTCTTTGCCGGATAACTACATGGCCAAAACATTCAAAAGTGCCCCTGAGCAGAGCTGTAAAAGTTCGTACGTGGACCCTCAGGGCTCTCGGTGCGGAAGCTGAGGAGCAATAGGAAACACGGTGCGCAGTGTCCCTTCTGGGTGTTCTTAACCTAGCGGCACTTTCTGGCCAGCCATGACTCGACGTTAGAGGCCGTCTTGCAAACGGACCGTTTGCCCCTGAACACGGCTAGGCTTCTGGCAGGTTCAGGACACCGCACACTGATCACGAAGTACAAACATCCAAGGTCCGTGGATAGCCTCCACAATGCTTGCCGGCAGGCAGCCTTTGCCCAGAAGCCTCAGGCAAAGCAGTGGCTTGACGCGAGTGTGCTGTTCAGGACTCCTAGGACTCCTGGGGGCTCAGCACGTCGCATGGCAAAACACTGTGTCCCCAGTGTGTCTTCTTGGGCGACCGCACCAAAAAGTGATACCTGAGGCAATTGGGACTGGTTCCCTGCACGAAGGATGAAAGGCAACACTCTGCTCTCTTCGCTGCCCACCTATTCGGCCAAGCGTTCCAGAGTCCTCCCGGACTCCGGCCTAGCAGCTCCTGGGTGTAATGCAGACGGTCCCCACAGCTGAACCACTGCTGCAATGAGGAAACACTGTGTTTACGGTTCATACTGGGAACACTTACCTGCCGTGTCTCTCTGGGAGCAGAAGGTCGACTTCAGAGGCAACCAGACAAACGTACAGTTTGCCCTTTCAACGCTACCTGTGGTTTCGTGAGACACGCGGACACTGTTGCCTCTCCCCAGAAATTATATCCTCGAAGCCCTTCAGCCCATGCAGGAGCACCTGGGTGCCAGCATTTTCTCCGGGAAGCGTCAGCGTGCGGGTTGCATCTCATTCTCGTGGTCAAAAACTACAGAGCACTGTGCTGGGTTCCATGCTGATATTGGTTACCTAAAGCCAGGAGCATTACTTTCCCAGTGGGAGAGCTGAAAGTGCGGCCCCAAAGTGTGCTGAGAAACAGTGCGGTTGCTCGTGCTCTCTTCACCGTTAGAACGGCTTTGCGAAGGGCAAGGCAGTGTGACTGGAGAAACCCTCTCTTTTCTCCTCCGTGCAGGAGGCTTTCCTGGCGCCCCATGTCCCTAAAGGGAACACTCTACGGTTCCACAAGGACCAAAGGAAGGGTCAGGGATGCCATCCATGAATGGACTCGTGCAGAGTTTGGCCAGGACACCTTAAGCATGTAGTGCATGACAGTTAGCATGCCTTTCTGGAGGCTGCTGCTGCCTCAGCATATGCCTGGGAAGAACACTGGGTGGCGGAAGAGTTCTTGGGGCCCTGCGCATCTGTCCACTATAAAAGTACCCCGGTTCATCTCTGTGAATGCAGAGTGAGCCACAACAGCCTGTTCTCTTTGCCGGAATACTACATGGCCAAGACATTCAAATGTGCCCCTGAACAGAGCTGTACAAGTTCGTACTTCGACCGTCAGGGCTCTCAGTGCTGAAGCTGAGGAGCAATAGGAAGCATGGTGCGCAGTGTCCCTTCTGGGTGTTCTTAACCTATCTGCACTTTCTGGCAAGCCATGACTCGACTTTAGAGGCAGTCTTGCAAATGTACAGTTTGCCCCTGAACACTGCTAGGCTTCTGGCAGGTTCAGGGCATAGCACACTAATCACGACGTACAAAGAATCATGGTCCAGGAATAGCATTCACAATGCTTGCCGGCAGGCAGCCTTTGCCCAGAAGCCTCAAGCAAAGCAGTGGCTTGATGCGAGTGTGCTGTTCAGGACTCCTAGGACTCCTGGGGGCTCACCACGTCGCCTTGCAATACACTGTGTACCCAATGTTTCTTCTTGGGCAAACTCACCAAAAAAAGATACCTTTGGCCCTTGGGACTGGTTCCCTGCATGAAGGATGAAAGGCAACACTCTGCTCTCTTCCCTGCCCACCTATTTGGCCAAGCGTTCCAAAGTCCTTCCGAACACCGGCCTAGCAGCTCCTAGGTGTAATGCAGAAGTTCCCCACTGCTGAACCACTGCTGTGATGAGAAATCACTGTGTTTACTGTTTTCCTGGGCACCCTTACCTGCCGTCTCTCTCTGCCGAGCAGAAGGTCGACGTCAGAGGCAGCCTTACAAACGTACTATTTGCCCCTGAATGCTATCACGGGTTTTGTAAGACACAAGGACAATGCGGCCTCTCCCCGTGAATTATGTCCTTGAAGCCATTCACCCCATGCAGGTGGACCTGGGTTCCAAAGTTTTCTCATGGAATCCCCACGGTGCTTCTTGCATCTCTTTCTCTTGGTCATAATCTACAGGGACATGTGCTGGCGTCCATTTTGATATTGGTTACCTAAAGCCAGGTGCGTTGTTTTCTCAGTGGGCGAGTTATTGTGCGGCTGCAAAGTGTCCTGAGAAACTGTGCGGTTGCTTTTGTTCTCTTCACCAGTAGAATGGCTATGCGAGGGGAAAGGCAGTGTGCCTGGAGAAACACTCTGTTTTCTCCTGCGTGCAGGAGGCCTCCCGGCTCCCCGTGTCCATAAAGGGAACACTCTCTTTTTCCTCAAGGACCAGAGTAAGGGTCAGGATTTCCCTCCACGAATGGACTCGTGCAGTGTTTGGCCAGGACACCTTAAGCATGTAGTGCATTAATGTTAGCATGTCTTTCGTGAGGCTGCCGCTGCCTCAGCATGTGCCTTGGAAGAACACGGTGTGGCAAATGTTTTCTTGGGCCCCTGCACACCTCTCCGCTATGAATGTGCCCCGGTTCATCTCTGTGAATGCAGAGTGAGCCGCAACAACCTCTTGTCTTTGCCGGATAGCTAGATGGCCAAGACATTCAAAGGTGCCCCTGAACAGGGGTGTAGAATGTCTTAGGTGGCCTGCCAGGGGCTCTCAGTGCTGACGCTGAGGAGCAATGTGAAACACGGTGCGCAGTGTTCATTCTGGGTGTTCTTACCTCCTGTCTCTTTCTTGCAAGCAGTTCTGTTGAAATATCTTCATTCCAACTTGGCTCTACTATTTCTCTTCAGGAATGAGGCCCTGGACAAGCCACAGGACTCGCAGGGTCACCACCGTCTGCTGGGTCTGGCCTGGGTCTGCTCTTGGATCTAGGGAGATTTCTTCACTTCCAGGCTACTTCCCAATCCTGCCACTGGTGGACTGAAAGTCAAGAAACTTCAGATATCACCCTCTCAGGCATACAGCCTTTGAGGTCCTCCTGTTGCAGGTAGTTTCACATCGAAGTGTTGCCTCTTGACTTCTGTGGTGGGCTGCCCATGCTCCCTGTATTCTTGCCTCCTGGTGACATATACTTGTGGAAATCCCCACCCTTCCAACCCAGATGGACATGTGATTTGGTCCTCGCCTGTATACGGCTTTAAGAGTAGTCTGTGCCTTCTACTCAGTTGCTCTCTCCTGTGATCCTCTGTGCATGTGCCTGTGCATGTGCATTTGTGTGTATAAATATATATACATATGACACATAATATATTTAGGTATTTTACATTCATTATACAGTAAAATTTATGATACATAATATATACTATATATAATATAGTTATTATATAATATATATCATATAATATAGTTATTATATAATATATAATATATATCATAAACTAGTTCTATAAAATAAATGATATGTATGTTATATATGTTATATAATTTGTAAATATATATAATATAATATATAATTTAATACAATAAACTATATATATATAATATATATATAATATAATATATAATATAATAAACTATATATATGTTATATAATATGTAAATACATATAATAGATGTATATATGTATACAATACATATGGGTGCACATACATACTCACATAGCTAGGGTTAAGCTTCGGGGAAGGATTTCTTTGTCTGGAAATGTTGAGATGTGGGAGTTCTTGGTCTGTTTTCCATATGATTCCCTTATTACATATCCTTTGCAAATCAATATTTTCTCATGTTTGGTCCGCTGCCTTACCGTCATGACGAAGCTTTCCTGAGCCGTCGAAAACGTCTTCAGTAGCCTGGTTGCCCAACTGGGTTTATTGTGTTTATGTTTCCCTTTCTTGAGGAGACCGATCTACAAACATATTTCTAAGACTGATATCCAAGAGTGTACTGTCTATGGTTTCATCTATGCTTTGCCTGGCTTCAGGTTTTACGTTGCAGTGGTTGATTTGTTTTGAGGCTGTGGTTGTAGATAGCATGAGAAAGGAATCCAGTGTGATGCTTGCACATGGAGCCATCCAATTTCCTCAACACTATTCATTGCAGAAGCTATAGTGTACCCATTGGATCTTCTCACCTCCTTTGTCAGGACCAATTGACCGCACAAGCATTGGTTTCTTTCTGGGCTCTCAGTTCTCTTCCATGGGTCTATGTGGATGTCTGCTGTGCCAATACCATGCTGTCTTGATGGTGGTAGTTTTACAGGCTAGTTGGAAATCAGTGTGTGACATCCAAAGTCTGTGCTTCTTTCTGAAGAGCTTATCGACACTCTCTAGGTTCTTTTGTGTTTCCAGATGCGTTTTGCAATTCTTGGTTGTAGTTGTCTGAGGAAAATCCTTTGGTAATTTTAAGAGGAATGCCATCTACTCACTGGATTGCCCTGGAGTGTGGAATCATTTTCATGAGTCTGATTCTTCCAATCCATGAGCACTGCCTATCTTTTCATGTTGTGTGAGTCCTCTTCATTTTCTTTCATCAATAAATCTCTCATCCAGTTTTCTGAGTTACGGCTCTTTTATGTCGTCAGTTAGATGGACTCCTAGGTTTTTTATTTCTATTGCTACTGTCATTGTCCACGGGGTTGTCTTCTTTGTTTCTCATTCAGATAGTTCATTGTGAATGTACAGAAAGGCAGCTTATTTGTGTAGTGTCAATGAACTTAGTGGCCTGAAATTGAAATGACTTTTCTGACGAGTTCTATCTGTTTTTCTTCTTCTTCTTTTTTTTTTTTTTTTTTTTTTTGGTTGGGAGGGGCTGGTCTCCTTCAGCATTTTCTGTGTAGAGAATCAGGTCAGTTGGACTCTTTCCTCTACCATTGGATTCCCCTTCTTTTTCTTTCCATGTAGTTATTTTGGCGAGGACTTCCTCTGCCTTGGTAAATGAAACTGGCATGAGTGGTCAGGGTTAGATTTAGGTGTAAAGTGATAAATGTCCCTCTTCCCCTTCATCCTTCCCCATCTATCTGAGGCCTCCAGTAAGGGCAGGACTAGGCCAAGGCCCCATAGGGATCAGCGAGTTGTGCAGGACTGCTGCTCATCTGCCCTTCCATCCCTGGCATAATTTGATATACCCTCTGTGTCCCTTCTGTGGCCAGGGGGACCCTTCAGATCTTTCCCTCTCTTGAATGGAGTTCTGTGTATATTTTGAGAAAAATCCTCTATTTGTTATGTGCTGGCAAATCGCAGTCCAGCATATGGGTGGTCTGATGTCACCCTCTGTTCAGGGCCCAACACCAGCCTCTGGGAGCTCCACCCTGTGGGACCTAGCATTCAGCCCTGGCCTGCTCACTTTTGTGCTATGCCTTGGTGGGCCCTGGGTCCTCCAGCTGACTCTGAGGGAAGCTTGGCAAGGTGCTCCAGTTCACAGCCAGCTGTGCTGGGCTCTGTGGAAGCCAGGGAGTGGGCTCCATGGTATTCAGGACCCTGGTTCTGGAGGAACCTCCATGGCCACACTCACCAGATCTTGCACTGGCCCTCGTGGGCAATGGGGGTGGGGGGCAAAGAGGGGTGCCACGGCCCCTCACTTGTGGAGATACTTTGGTTGTCCCCATCGATGAACTCATTACCAATCTCCAATGTGGGAATCTGCCATGATAGTGACAAGCAGGTGGTCTGGCCCAGTCCTGAAGAATCAGTGTCCTGCCTGGCCATTATGGCTGCTTCTTCTGCCCAGTAAACCTTCTTCTCCCAGACTTTGGCCTGCACATATAACCACCTGGAACAGAAGAGATCTACCTAGAGGGCTTGGCAAAAACCTCGGGTCCAAGGGAGCTGTCTGTGTTCACTCCATACTGCCCAGCAAGCTTGGGCCTGGGGTGTGGCCATGACCAGCACACCAGGGTTCTTACCCCTCAGCAGCCTGCCTTGCTGGAGGCAGACCCACCCCACAGGGAAGGAAACACCCCCCTCCACACTCCACACATCGAGGTAAGAGACAGAGGGATACGTGTCTGGCATGAGGGTCATGGCCTGGACTGGGACTCCTTGGCTTACCTCTGAGGTGCTCCAGACAAATGGCTCAAGGCTTCTCTGGTGATACATTACACAATGTCAAGAGCTCTGGAGTACACCCTGACTGTGACCTTTCCTGAGGTCACTGACCCAACACATCAGAAAATTGCAGAACCATGTTTCCAGCCAAGTGAGCTGGGGAGGGGGCTCCTCTAGTATGTGGATGCCTGGTTACCCAGGTTCCAGTACCTACTGGTGCCTATTGCCAGGGAAGTGAGGTCACATCCAGGGGTTCCCTGGCCCAGTTTCTTCCTTATACCAGTGACACCAACACAGCCCAACTGACAGCCGTGGGACAGCTTGGTGTAGCCAGCACCCCACCTCTGTGGACACAGTTGCTTTCAGACCTGGCTCTCCTCCTTATCATAAAGGATGTGGCCCTGGACAAGCATTGGGCCTCTGAGGGCCTCCTCATTCTCCCCATCTGCACAGTTGGCAGTCATTCTGGCATCGACTTCCTAGGGAATCTATCAGGCGGATAGACCTAGAAACACCTACAGTGCCTGACAAAACCATAGGCTGGAATCACATGGAGTGTAGGTACACACTGCACAAATGTAGGATTCCTTCAAGAGCTGGCCTAGCTCAGAATAGAACTGAAACTGGCCTGGGTCAGCTCTGGTATCTAGGGAGAATCATTCATCTTCCAGGTTACTTCCCAGTCCCACTGTGGGAGGACTGAAAGTCAAGAAACTTCAGATATCGCCCCTTCTGGCATAAAAATGTCCTGGTCCTCCCGTTGCAGGTAGATTCATGTCCATGTGTCCCCTCTTGGCCTCTGGGTTGGGCTGCCCCTGCAATGGCTCCTGACATTCTTGCCTCCTGGTCACATATCATTGTGGAAATCCCCACCTTTCCAGAATGGACAGACATTGTGTTTTGGTGCAAGCCTATAGATGGATTTAAGAAAAGTTAGTGAATTCTACTATAATGCTTTCTCCTGTGATCGTGTGTGCATGTGCATGCGTGTGTATATGTATATATACATATGATAAGAAATAGATATGTATAAATATTTATCATATATAAATTTTATGATATATAAATATATGTTATATATAAAATAGTTATTATATATTATATATCATAAACTTATTCTATATAATAAATTTATGATATATAATATGTTTATTACATATAATAGATGTATATTATGTATATAATACATATAGGTGCACATACATACACACCTTGTTAGGGTTAAACTTTGTGGTAGGGTTTTTGTATCTCGAAGGGCTGTGTTCTGCGAGTTCTTGGTCTGTTTTCCAGATGATCCCCTTATCAGATACTACATTTGCAAATCAATGTTTTCTCACGTTTGGTCCACTGACTTTCCTTCCTGCGGAAGATTGCCTGTGCCATAAAAAACCTTTCCAGTCAGATGGAGCCCCAACTGGCATTATTGTGCTTCTGTTTCCCTTGCTTGAGGAGACCAATTCACAAACATGTTTCTAACACTGATGCCCAAGGGCATACTGCCTATGGTTTCTTCTAGGCCTTCCATGACTTCAGGTTTCACATTGCAGTTGTCGATTTGGTATGAGGTTGTGGTTGTAGATAGCATGAGAAAGAAATCCAGCGTGATGCTTGTGCATGGAGCTGTCCAATTTACCCCACACTATTCATTACAGAGGCTAGAGTGTCCCCATTGGATCTTCTCACCTCTTTTGTCAGGACGAATTGACCACACAAGCATTGGTTTCTTTCTGGGCTCTCAGTTCTCTTCCATGGGTCTATGTGGATGTCTGTTGTGCCAATACTATGCTGTCTTGATGGCGGTAGGTTCGCAGGCTAGTTGGGAATCAAAGTGTTACTTCCAATGTCTGTGCTTCTTTCTGAAGAGCATTATTGATGCTTTCTAGGTTCCTTTGTGTTTCCAGATGCATTTTGCAATTCTTGGTTGTAGTTGTCTGAGGAAAATCCATTAGTAATTTTGAGAGGAATGACATCTACTCACTGGATTGCCTTGGTGTGTGGAGCCATTTCCACAAGATGGATTCTACCAATCCATTAGCACCTGTCTTTCCATGTTGTGTGAGTCATCTTCATTTTCCTTCATTGATAAATCTCTCGTCCAGTTTTCTGAGTTACGGGTCTTTTGCTTGGTTATATGATCTCCTAGGTTTTAAAATTTCTGTTGCTACCATCGTTGTCCATGAGGTTGCCTTCTTTGTTTCTCATCGGATAGTTCATTTTGAGTGCACAGAAATGTAACCTATTTGTGTAGTGTTGATGAACTTAGTATCCTGAAATCGAAATGACTTTTCTGATGAGTTCTGTCTATTTTTTTTTTTTGTGGGAGGTGGTCACCTTCAGCATTTTCTATGTATAAAAATCAGGTCAATTGGACCCCTTCCTCTACTGTCAGATTTCTCTTCTTTTTCTTTCCATGTAGTTATTTTGGCAAGAACTTCCTCCACCTTGGTGAATGAAAGTGGCATGAGTGGTTTGGGTTAGAGTTAGATGTAAGCAATAACTGGCCCTCTTCCCCCTCTTCCTTCTCCATCTCTCTGAGGACTCCAGGAAGGACAGGACAAGGTCAGGGACCTGTAGCGTTCAGTGAGTTGAGCTGGACCTCTGTTTGTCCACATAATTATAATTATGCCTTATCCCAGGCATAATTTGGTATACCATGTCTCCCTTCTGTGTCTGGGGATTCCTTCAAAACTTTCCCTCTTTTGATTGGTAGTTTTGTATACATTTTGAGACCAATCCTAGCTTCGTTATGTGCCAGCAAATTCCAGTCCATCAGATGGGTGGTCTGAGTCCAGCCTTTGTTCTGGGCCCAACACCGGCCTCTGGGGTTCCACCCTGTGGGGCCCCAGCATTCAGCCCCAGCCTGCTCACCTTTGTGCTCCACTTTGGTGGGCTACGGGTCCTCCAGATGGCTCGGTGTGAAACTTGGCATAGTGATCCAGGTCAGATCCGGCTGTGCTGAGTTCCATGGAAGCCCAGAAATGGGCCTCGTGGACATCTGGGCCCTTGTTCTGGAGAACCCTCCACAGCTACTGTCACCCAGAGCCTGTGTTGTACCTCACAGGCACTGGGGGCAGGGGCAAGTGATGGGCGCCACAGCCCCTTACTTGGGGAGATGATTTGGTTGTCCCCATAGAAGAGTTCCTTGCCAATCTCCAATGTGGGGCTAAACCATGACAGTGTCCAGCATCCTGGCCAGCCCAGCCAAGAGGGAAGAGGGTCCCGTCCAGCCATTATCACTGCTTCTTCTGCCCACTCGACCTTCTGCTCCCAGATCAGGCACAGACATTGGTCGGCTCACATATCCACCCAGGATGAAAGAGATCCACCTAGAGGTCTTAGCATAAACCTTGTGCCAAAGGGCACTGCCTGGCCTCACTCCCTCCCACCCAGCCAGCTTGAGCTTGGGGTGTGGACATGACTAGACCACCAGGCTTCTCACCCCTCATCACCCTGCCCTGCTGGAGGCAGACTCACCCAACAGGACAGGAAACACCCCTCCCTCCATGCCCCACACATCCAGGCAAGGGACAGAATGCTACATAGCTGGCATCAGGGTGGTGGTCTGGCCTGAGGCTCCCTGGCTTACCTTTGGGGTCCTCTGGGTAAATGGCAAAAGGCCTCTCAGTGGAGACCTGACCCAATGTCAAGAGCCCTGGAGGACACCCTGACTGTGACCTTTCCTAGGGCCACAAATTCAACACATAGGGACACAGCAGAACCATGTTTCCAGAGAAGTGAGCTGGGGAGGGGCTCCTCTAGGATGTGGATTCCTGGTTACCCAGGTTCCAGGTTCTGTTGGGCCTATTGCCAGGGAAGTGAGGTCATGTCTTAGGTTCCCATGGCTTGGGTTTCTCCCTTGCACCAGTGACACCAACACACCTCACCCGACAGCCATGGTGTGACTTGGGTGTAGACAGGGCCCCAGTTCTGTAGACACAGCTGTTTTCAGGCTAGGCTCTCCTTGTTCTTTTCAAGGATGATTCCATGGACAAGCCATGGGCCTCTAATGGCCTACCCAGTCTCCCCATCTGCACAGTTGGGGATCATTCTGGAATTGGCTTCCTAGGGATCCATCATGTATAGAGACTTAGAAACACCTACATTGCCTGGCAACCTATGGGCTGGTATCACATGGAGTGCAGGCACACACTGCACAAAGGAAGGATTCCTTTAAGGGCTTTCCTAGCACAGAATGCAGGTGCAAGTGGCCTGGGTCTGCTCTGGGATCTAGGGAGAGTCACTTGTCTTCCGGCCTACTTCTCAGTACTTCTATGGGAGAACTGAAAGTCAAGAAACTGCAGACATCACCCCCTCTGGCATACAACCATCCAGGTCATCCTGTTGCAGGTAAATTCATGTCAAAATATCTCCTCTTGGCCTCTGGGGTGGGCTGCCCCTGCAATAGCTCCTGGCATTCTTTCTTCCTGGTCACATATCCTCAGGGAACTCCCCACACCTCCAGAATTGATGGACATTGTGATTTGGTGCTTTCCTATAGATGGATTTAGGAAATGTCTATGAATTCTACTCAGTTCCTTTCTCTTATGATTGTGTGTGCCTGTGCATCTGTGGGTATGTATATATACATATGATACATAATGTATACATGTATTATATATTTATTATGTAGACAAATTTATGTTACTTAATATAATCATATATAATATAGTGTTTATACATAATATATATTATGTCATAAACTTATACTATATAATAAATTTATGATATATAATACATGTATTACATACAACATGTGTATATTATGTATGTAAAACATGTAAGTGCACATATATACACACATTGTTAGGGTTAATTTTCAGGGTACCTTTTTTTTTCTTGAAAGGTTGAGTTGTGAGTGTTCTCAGACTGTTCTCCAGATGATCCCCTTATCAGATACATCATTTGCAAATCAATGTTTCCTCACGTTCGGCCACTGCCTTTCCTTCCTGCATATGCTTCCCTGTGCCATCGAAAACCTTTTCAGTCACCAGGAGCCCCAACTGAGCTTATTGTGCTTCTCTTTCCCTTGCTTGAGGAGACTGATCCACAAACATGTTTCTAAGACTGATGTCCAAGACCTTACTGCCTATGGTTTCTTCTATGCCTTGCCTAGCTTCAGGTTTTACATTGCAGTAGCCGATTTGGTTTGAGGCTGTGGTTGTAGGTGGCATGAGAAAGGAACCCAGTGTGATGCTTGTGCATGGAGCTGTCATTTCCAAAACACCATTGGTTGCAGAGGCTATCTTGTCCCCATTGGAGCTTCTGACCTCCTTTGTCAGAGAAGAATTGACTGCACAAGCATGGGTTTCTTTCTGGGCTCTATGTTCTCTTCCATGGATCTATGTGGATGTCTGGTATGCCAATATCATGCTGTCTTAATGATCGTAGGTTGCAGGCTAGTTGGAAATCAGGCAGTGTGGGACGTGCAAAGTCTGCTTATTTCTGAAAAACATATTGATGCCCTCTAGGTTCTTTTGTGTTTCCAGATGCATTTTTGAATTCTCGGTTGTAGTTGCCTGAGAAAAATTCCTGGGTAATTTTGAGAGGAATGACACTAACTCTCTGGATTGCCTCTCTTGTATGGAATCATTTCCACAAGACGGATTCTACTCATCCATTAGCACCACCTATCTTTCCATGTTGTATGAGTCATCTTTATTTTCCTTCATCGATATGTCTCTTGTCCAGATTTCTAACTTATTGTTTTTTTTATGTCATGGGTTAGGTGGACTCTTAGTTTTATTATTTATGATGTTATCGCCAATGTCCATGGGGTTGTCTTCTTCATTTCTCATTCAGATAGTTCATTGTGAGTGTACAGACAGTCAACCGATTTCTGTAGTGTCCATGAAGTTTGTACCCTGCAATCAAACTGACTTTTCTGACAAGTTCTATCAGTTTTTTTTTTTTTTTCTTGGAAGGGGTGTTAGGGTCGCCTTCAGCATTTCTTATATAGAGAATCAGGTCAAATACACTCTTTCCTCTGCTTTTGCATTTCTCTTCTTTCTTCTTTCCATGCAGTTATTATGGCGAGGACTCCCTCTGCCTTGGTGAATGGAAGCATTGTGAGCGGTCAGGGTTAGAGTTAGTTGTAAGCAATAACTGGCCCTCTTCTCTTCCACCCTCTCCATCTCTCTGAGGCCTCCAGGAAGGGCAGGACAAGGCCAGGGCCCCATAGGGCTCAGCGAGTTGAGCTGTACCACTGTTCAGCTGCCCCTCCATCTGGGGCATAAATTTGTATCCATCTGTGTCCCTTCTATGGCCAGGGAGGGTCATTTCAAAGCTTTCCCTCCTTTGAATGGCAGCTCTGTGAACATTTTGAGAACAATCCTTTCGTCATTTATTTTTTTAAACATCTTTATTGGAATATAATTGCTTTACAATGGTGTGTTAGTTTCTTCTTTATAACAAAGTGAATCAGCTATACATATACATATATCCCCATATCTCTTCCCTCTTGTGTCTCCCTCCCTCCCACCCTCCCTATCCCACCTCTCTAGGTGGTCACAAAACACAGAGCTGATCTCCCTGTGCTATGTGGCTGCTTCCCACTAGCTATCTGTTTTACATTTCATAGGGTATATATGTACATGCCACTCTCTCACTTTGTCCCAGCTTACCTTTGTCCCTCCCCTTGTCCTCAAGTCCATTCTCTAGTAGGTGTGCATTTTTATTCCCGTCCTGCCCCTAGGTTCTTCATGACCATTTTCTTTTTCCTTCCTTCATTATGTGTCAGCAAATTGCAATCACCAGTTAAGTTGTCTGAAGCAGGCCTTTGTTCCAGGCCCAACAAAAGCCTCTGAGGTCTCCACCCTGTCTGGTCCAGCATTCAGGCCCAGATGGCTCACTTTTGTTTTCCACCTTGGTGGGCTCCAGTACCTCTACCTGACTTGGTGGGAAGATTGGCACAGAGCACCAGGTCAGCTCTGGCTATGCTGAACCCCGTGGAAATTAAGGATTGTGCCCCATGTACCTCTGGGCCCTCCTTCCGGAGAAACCTCCATGGCCACACTCACACGAATACTGCAATGGTCCTTCCAGGCAGTTGGGCAGGGTGTGGTGAGGGTCACCCCAGCCCTTCACTTGGGGAGATGTTTTGGGTGTCCCCATTGATGAGCTCCTCATCAATTTCCAGCGTGGGGTTCTGTCATGACAGTGATCTTCAGTTGGGTCGGACTGGCAGAGACGGATCACAGCCCCTCCAGGCCGTTATCACTGCTTTTTTTCCCACTGGACCTTCTGCTTCCTGATCAGCCACTTACCTGGGTCGGCTTACATATTCACCCGGGATTAAACAGATCCACATAGGGGGCTTGGCATAAATCTCAGTCCAAAGGACGCTGCCTCATCTCGTTTCATCCTGCATAGCCATATTGAGTTTGCGGTGTGGACATGACCAGGACACTAGGCTTATCACCCCTCCTCAGCCTACACTTGCTGGAGGCAGACCCACCCTACAGGAATGGAAACTCCACCCACTCCACACAACCAGGCAAGGAACAGAGGTCTACCCGGCTGGCTTCAGGGTGATGGCCTGGCCTGAGTCTCTATGGCTTACCTTTATCCTCCTCTGGGCAAATGGCTGAAGACATCTCTGGTGAGACAGGAAAGAGCATCAACAGCCGAGGAGGACACACTGACTGTGACCTTTTCTAAGGCCACAGCCCCAGTGCATCAGGACACAGCAGAACCATGTTTCCAGCCAAGTGACTTAGGAAGTGTCTTCTCTAGAATATGGATGCGTGGTTAAGCAGGTTCCAGTTTCTGTTGGGCCTTATTGACAGGGAATTGAGGTCACGTCCCAGAGTCCCCTGGCCTGAATTTCTTCCTTACACCATTGACACCAACACAGTGCACCTGACAGTCATGGGTGGCTTGACTGTAGCCAGGGCCCCAGCATTTTGGACAAAGCTGCTTTCAGACACAGCTCTCCTCCTTCTCATTAGGTTTTTGGCCCTGGACAAGCCATGGGCCTCTCAGGGCCTCCCCCGTCTCCCCATCTGCACAGCTGGTGGTCATACTGACATCGACCTCCTAGGAAAGCAATCAGGCCCATAGACCTAGAAACATCTACAGTGCCTGGCAACCTGGAGGGGTGGTATCACATCGAGTGCATACACATACTGCACAAAGGCAAGATTCACTCAAGGGCTGGTCTAGCACAGAATACAACTGAAACTAGCCGGTTTCTGCTCTGGGATCTAGGGAGAGTCACTTCTCTTCCCGCCTACTTCGCAGTATGGCCATGAGAGGACAGAAAGTCAAGAAACATCAGACATTGCCACCCCAACCCCTGCATACAACCTTCGATGTCCTCCTGTTGCACATAGATTCATGTCCAAGTGTCTCCTCTGGAGTGGGCTACCCCTGCAATGGCTCCCAGCATTCTTGCCTCATGGTCACATATGCTTCAAGAATGCCCCACCCCTCCAGAAAGGATGGACATTATGATTTGGTCCTCACCTGTAGATAGATTTAGGATATGTCTGTGATTTCTACTCATCCCTCTCTCCTGTGATTTTGTGTGTGTGTATGTTTGTGTGTGTGTGTGTATATATATATATATATATATATATATATATATATATATATATATATATATATATATATATATATATAATGTATCAAACTTTATACCTAATTATATATAATATATATATTATGGATCATAAACTTATTATATATAATAAATTTATTATATATGTTTATTATATATAACAGAAGTATATTTTGTATAAAATACCTAAAGGTGCACATACATACACACATTGTTAGGATTAAGCTCGAGGTAGCATTCTGGTGTCTCGAAGGGTTGAGTTGTGGGAGTTCTCAGTCTATTCTCCAGATGATCCCCTTATCAGATACATCATTTGCCAATCAATGTTTTCTCATTTAGGTTGGCTGTCTTTCCATCTTGCGGACACTTGCCTGTGACTTCAAAAACCTTTCCAGTTGCCTGGAGGCCAATTGGGTTTACTGTGCTTCTCTTTCCCTTGCTTGAGGAGACTGATCCAGAAACATGTTTCTAAGATTGATGTCCAAGTGCTTACTGCCTATGGTTTCTTCTAGGCCTGGCCTGGTTTCATGTTTTACTTTGCAGTAGTCGATTTGTTTTGAGGTTGTGGTTGTAGGTGGCACGAGAAAGGAATCCAGTGTGATACTTGTGCATGGAGCTGTCCTGTTTCCACAACACCTTTTGTTGCAGAGGTTATCTTGTCCCCAGTGGACCTTCTCTCCTCCTTTGTCAGAGACGAATGGGCCACCCGAGCATGGGTTTCTTTCTGGGCACTCAGGTCTCTTCCATGGATCTATGTGGAAGTCTGCTGTGACAATACCATGATGTCGATGATGGTAGGTTTTTCGGCTAGTTGGAAAACAGGTAGCATGGGACGTCCAAAGTCTGTGCTTCTTTCTGAAGAGTGTATTGATGCTCTCTGTGGTTTTTTTTTTTTTGTGTTTCCAGACGCATTTTGGAATTCTTGGTTGTAGTTATCTGAGGAAAATCCATGGTTAATTTTGAGAGGAATGGCAGTGACTCTCTGGATTGCCTCGGGGGTAGGGGGAATCATTTCCATGACACAGATGCTACCGACCCATGAGCACCAAGTTCTCTCCCGGGTGTGTGGGTATTCTTCAATTTCCTTCATTGATATGTCTCACTTCCAATTTTCTGAGTTACAGGTCTTTATGTCATGGTATATAGATGGACTCCAAGGTTTTTTATTTCTGTTGTTACTGTCATTGTCCACAGGGTTGTTTTCTTCATTTCTCTTTTGGATAGTTAGTTGTAAGTGTATGGAAAGGCAACTGATCTCCATAGTGTCCATGAAGTTTCTACCCTGCGATCAAAGTGATTTTACTGAAGAATTCTACCATTTGTTTTTTTTGGGGGGGTGTCACCTTCAGCATTTTCTACGTAGAGATTCTGGTCATTTGGGCTCTTTCCTCTACCGTCAGATTCCTCTTATTTCTTCTTTCCATGTAGTTATTATGGCGAGGACACCTCCGCCTTGTGAATGAATGCCATGTGTGTGGTCGGGGTTAGTTAGACATAAGCAATAACTGACTTTCTTCCCCTATCTACCTCTCCATCTCTCTGAGGCCTCCAGGAAGGACAGGACAATACCAGGACCCCATAGGGCTCAGGGAGTTGAGCTGTACCACTGTTCAGCTGTCCCTCCATCTGGGGCATAAGTTTGTATACCATCTGTGTCCCTTCTACGATCAGTGGGGTCCCTTCAGATCTTTCCCTCTTTTGAATGGGAGTCCTGTGAACATTTTGAGACCAATCCTTTCTTTGTTATGTGTTGGCAAATTGCAATCCACAAGATGGGTGGTCTGAGGTCGACCTTTATTTTGGGCCCAGCTCCAGCCTCTGGGGGCTCCACCCTTTGGTGACCAGCATTCAGCCTAGTCTGCTCAGGTTTGTGCTCCACCTTGGTGGACTCTGGGCCTTCCAGCTGACTCGGGCAGAAGCTTGGCATGGTGCTCCATCTCAGAGCTGGCTGTGCTGAGCTCTGTGGATACCTGGGAGTGAGTCTGTGGACATCTGGACCCTGGTTCAGGAGAACCCTCCATAGCCACACTCACACGGTGCCTGGGCTGACCCTCACGGGCAAAAGTAGTGGGTGGTGGGGAGGGGGCCCTTGCCCCTCTTTTGTGGAGATGCATTGGGTATCCCAGAGGGATCATGCCCAGGCCCAGCCATTATCACTGCATCTTCTGCCCATTCGACCTTCTGCTCCCATATGAGGCACAGACATGGGTTGGCTCACATATCCACCGGGATGAAAAAGATCCACCCAAATGTTTTGGCATAAACCTCAAGCTGAAAGGGCACTGGCTGTGCTCGCTACATCTGGCCCAGCAAGGTTGGACCTGTAGTCTGGACCTGAAGGGTAACCAGGCTTCTCAGCCATGTTCAGCCTACCGTTGCTGGAGGCAGAAACCACCAGACAGGAAAATTCTCCAGCTCCCTCCACACTCCACACATCCAGGCAAGGGACAGAGGGCTACACAGCTGGCAGCAGGGTGGTGGCCTATCCTGGGGCTCCCAGGCTTACCTTTGTTCTCCTCCGGGCAAATGGCCCAGGCATTCGGATGAGACCTCACACAACTTGACAGCCCTGAAGGACACCCTGACCCTGAACTTTCCTTAGGCCACAGCCCCAGCACATCAGGACACAACCAAATCATGTTTCTGGCCAAGTGAGATGAGGAGGGAGCTCCTCTAAGATATCGATGCCTGGTTACCCAGGTTCCAGGGTCTGTTGGGCCCTATTGACAAGGAAGTGAGGTCTCGTCCTGGGCTCCCCTGGCCCGGGTTTCTTCCTTACACCAGTGACACAAACACAGCCTGCCTGAAAGCCTTGGGGCAGCTGGAGTGTAGCCAGGGTCCCAGCTCTGTGGACACAGTTGCTTTCAGACCCATCTTTCTTCCTTATCAGGGATGTGGCAGTGGATAAGCCATGGGCCTCTCAGGGCCTCCCCAGTCTCCCCATCTTCAAAGTTGGCAGTCATTCTGGCATCGTCTTCCTGGGGAAGGCCTCAGGCAGATAGGCCTAGAAGCAACTACAGAGTCTGTCAAATCTGTGGGCTGGTACACACTGCAACAAAGGAAGAATTCCCTCAATGACTGGCCTAGTGCAGAATACAACTGAAAGAGGCCTGGCTCTCTGACATCTAGGGAGTGTCACTCATCTTCCAACCTACTTCCCAGTTCTGCTGTGGGAGGACTGAAAGTCAAGAAAATTCAGACATCGCCCCTCTGGCATACAAACTTCCAGGTGTTCCTGTTGCAGATAGATTTATGTCCAAGTGTCTCCTCTTGGCCTCTTGGGTGGGCTGCCCATGCAATGTCTCCCAGCATTCTTGCCTCCTGGTCACATCTCCCTGTGGAAATCCCCACCTCTCCAGAATGGATGGACATTGTGGTCTGTGCCTCACCTATAGATGGATTTAGGAAAAGTCTGATTTCTATTCAATTCCTTTCTCCTATATTGTGTGTCCGTGTGCGTGTGTATATATATATATGTGTGTGTGTGTGTGTATATATACATTTGATATGTAATATATATGTATTATATATTTATTATGTAGAAAAATTTATGATAGCTAATATATATAATTATTATATATACTATATATCAGGTATCATAAACTTATTCTATATAATAAATTTATGATATATAATATGATTATCATACATAACAAATGTATATTATGAATATAGTACATAATACACACATCGTTAGTACAAGATTTGGGGTAGGTTTTTGTGTCTCAAAGTGTTGACTTGTACAAGTTCTCGGTCTGTTCTCCAGATGATCCCCTTATCATATACATAGTTTGCAAATCAATGTTTTCTCACGTTTGGTCCAATGCCTTTCCATCCTGTGGACGCTTGTGTGTACCATCAAAAAGCTTTCCAGTCGCCTGAAGCCCTGGGTTTATTGTGTTTCTGTTTCCCTTGCTTGAGAAGACTGATCCACAAACGTTTCTAAGAGTGATGTCCAAGAGCGTACTTCCTATGGTTCCTTCTAGGCCTTGCCTGACTTCAGCTTTTATGTTGCAGTAGTGGATTTGGTGTGAGCTTGTGGTTGTAGGTGGCATAACAAAGGAATCCAGTGTGATGCTTGTGCATGGAGCTGTCCAGTTTCCCCAACGACATTCTTTGCACAGGCTATCTTTTCCCCATTGGACATTCTCACCTCCTTTGTCAGAGACGAATGGACATCACAAGCATGGGTTTCCTTCTGGTTGCTCAGTTCTGTTCCATGGAACTATGTGGAAGTGTAGTGTGAAAATACCATACTGTCTTGATGGTGTTAGGTTTGCAGGCTAATTGGAAATCAGGCAACATGGGACATCCAAAGTGTGTACTTTTTTCTGAAGAGTGCATCGACATGCTCTAGGTTCTTTTGTGTTTCCAGACACATTTTGGAATTCTTTTTTTTTTTGCTGTACGCGGGCCTCTCACTGTTGTGGCCTCTCCCATTGTGGAGCACAGGCTCCAGACGCGCAGGCTCAGCAGCCATGGCTCACGGGCCCAGCCGCTCTGTGGCATGTGGGATCTTCCCGGACCGGGGCACGAACCCGTGTCCCCTGCATCGGCAGGCAGACTCTCAACCACTGCGCCACCAGGGAAGACCCTTGGAATTCTTGGTTGTAGTTGTCTGAGGAAAATCCATGTGTAATTTTGAGAGGAATGGCATGGACTCTCTGAATTGCCTCAGGGTTGTGGAATCATTTCCATGAGACGGATACTACTGATCCATGAACACCGCCTATCTCTCCGTGTTGTGTTGTTCTTCTTTATTTTCCTTCATCGATCGGTCTCTCTTCTAGTTTTCTGAGTTACTTGTTTTTATGTCATGGATTACATGGATTTCTAGGTTTTTTATTTATGATGTTACCACCATTGTCCCTGGGGTTTTTAATCTTCATTTCTGATTCAGATAGTTCATTGTAAGTGTACAGAAAGGCAACCAATCTCTATAGTGTTGATGAAATTTGTTCCCTGCTATTGAACTGACTTTTCTGACGAGTTGTATCATTTTCTTTTTTTTTTTTTTTTTTTTTTTTTTTTTTTTGGTGGGAATCGCCTTCAGCATTTTCTATGTAGAGAATCAGGTCGATTGGACTCTTTCCTCTGCTGTCAGATTCCTCTTCTTTCTTTCTTCCATGTAGTTACTATAACAAGGCCTTCATCTGCCTTGGTGAATGAAAGCAGCAACTGTGGTCAAGATTAGAGTTAGGCGTAAGCAATAACTGGCCCTCTTCCCCTTCCTCATGCTCCATCTCTCTGAGGTCTCCACGAAGGGCAGGACTAAGCCAGGGCCCCATAGGGCTCAGCAGGTTGAGCTGGACCGCTGTTCATCTGCCCCTTCATCCGGGGTAAAATTTGATATACCATCAGTGTCCCTTCTGTGACCAGGGGGTCCCTTCAAATATTTCCCTCTGTGAACACTTTGAGACCAATCTTTGATTCATTTTGTGTTGACAAATTTCAGTCCACCAGATGGGTAGTCTGAGGCCGGGCTTTGTTCCAGTCCCAAAAGCAGCCACTGGGGCTCCACCTTCTCTGGCCCAGCATTCAGGCCCAGACAGCTCACTATTTTTCTCCTCCTTGTTGGGCTCCATGTCCTCAGTTGGAAGCTTGACAAGTGCTCCAGGCCAGAGGCTGCTGTGCTAAGCTCTTTGGAAGCCTGGAATAGGACCTCATGGAACTCTGGGCCCTGGTTTGTGAGAACCCTCCATGGCCACACTCACCGAGAGCCTCTGCTGGCCCTCGGGAACAATGGGGACGGGGGGGGCATGGAGGGGCACCCTGGCACCTCTCTCTGGGAGATGCATTGGTTGCACCCATCAATGAGCTCCTCGCAGATCTCCAACTGAGGGCTCTGCTATGACAGTGACCAGCAGACGGCCTGGCCTGGCCAGAGGGATCAGGCCCCTTCCCGGCCATTATCGCTGCTTCTTCTGCCCACTCGACCTTCTGTTCTAGGATCTGTCACAGACCTGGGTTGGCTCACATATCCACCTGGGATGAAAGAGATCCACCTAGAGGGCGTGGTATAAACCTCGGGCCGAACGGCACTGCCTGGGCTTGCTCCATCCTGCCCAGCCAGCCTGGGCCTGGAGTGTGGACATGAACTGCTCCCAGGCTTCTTGCCCCTCATCAGCCTGCCCTTGCTGGAGGCAAACCCACCCCACAGGAGAGGAAACACACCCCCTCCACACTCCACACATCCAGGCAAGGAACAGAGAGCTACCCAGCTGGCATCAGGCTAGTGGCCTGGCCAGGGGCTCCTTGGCTTACCTTTGGGGTCCTCCTGGCAAAAGGCCCAAGGCCTCTCTGGTGAGACCTGACCCAACATCAACAGCTCTGGAGGACACCCTAGCTATGACCTTTCCTGGAGCCAGAGCCCCAGCACATCGGGACAAAACTGAACCATGTTTCCAGACAAGTGAGCTGGGAGGGGGCTCCTCTAGGATGTGGATGCCTGGATACCAAGGTTCCAGTTTCTACTGAGCCCTATTGTCAGGGAAGTGAGATCACATCCTGGACTCCACTGTCCATGGTTTCTTCCTTACACTCGTGATAACAACATGGCCCACCTGACAGCCTTGGGGAGGCTTGGGTGTTGCCAGGACCCCAAAATTGTGGGCACAGTCCCACCTGTCTTCCTTCTCAACAGGGATGTGGCCCAGGACAAGCCACTCAGGGCCTCCCCAGTCTCCCCATCTTCACAGTTTGTGAACATTCTGTCATCGAATTCCTAGGGAAGCCCTCAGACAAATAGGCCTAGAAACACCTACAGTGCCTGTCAAATCTGTGGTCTGGTATCACATGGAACGCAGGCACACACTGCACAAAGGAAGGATTCACTCAAGGGCTGGCCTAGTGCAGAATACAACTGAAACTGGCCTGGGTCTGCTCTGGGATCTAGGGAGAGTCACTCGTCTTCTGGCCTACTTCCTTGTCCCGCTGTGGGAGGACTGAAAGTCAAGAAACTTCAGACATCATTCCCTCTGGCATACAACCTTCCAGTTCTTCCTGTTGCACATGGATTCATGTTCAAGTGTCTACTCTTGGCCTCTGGGGTGGGCTGCCTCTGCAATGGCTCCTGGCATCCTTACCTCCTGCTCACATATCCTTGTGGAAATCCCCACCCCTCCAGAATGGATGGACATTGTGATTTGTTCCTCGTCTATAGATGGATTTAGGAAAATTCTGTGACTTCTACTCAGTTCCTCTCTCTTGTGATCATGTGTGTGTGGCATGTGCGTGTGTGTATATTCATAAATATATATATGTATATATACATATGATACATAATATATATATATGTTTTATATATTTATTATGTAGATAGATTTATGATATATATATATATTATATAATAGTTATTCTATAACAAATAAATAAATAAATATAAATATAATAATTATAAATATAACTATTTTAGTTATTATACATAATATATATTATGTGTCATTAACTTATACTATATAATAAAGTTATGATACATGATACTTTTATTATATATCATATACCTACATTATGTATATAATACATATAGGTGCCCATACATACACACATTGTTAGGGTTAAGCTTCAGGTTAGGGTTTTTGTGTCTCGAAGGGTTGAGCTGTGCAAGTTCTCAGCCTGTTTTCCAGATGATCCCCTTATCAGATACATCACTTGCAAATCAATATTTTCTCATGTTCAGTCCGATGACTTTCCATCATGCAGTCACTTGCCTGTGCTGTTGAAAACCTTTTCAGTTGCCTGGAGCCCCATCTGGGATTATTGTGTTTCTGTTTCCCTTGCTTGAGGACACCAATCCACAAACATGTTTCTAAGACTGATGTCCAAGAGCATACTGCCTATGGTTCCTTCTAGTCCTTTCCTGGCTTCAGGTTTTACATTGCAGTAGTCGATTTGGTTTGAGGTTGTGGTTGTAGGTGGCACAAGAAAGGAATCCAGTGTGATGCTTGTGTATGGAGCTGTCCAGTTTCCCCAACACCTTTCACTGAAGAGGCTATCTTGTACCCATTGGATCTTCTCACCTCCTTTGTCAGAGATGAATGGACTGCACCACCTTGGGTTTCTTTCTGGGCTCTCAGTTCTCTTCCATGGATCTATGTGAAAGTCTGGTGTGACAATACTATGCTGTTTTCATGATGGTAGGTTTGCAGTCTAGTTGGAAATCAGGCAGTGTGGGACCTCCAAAGTCTGTACCTCTTTTTAAAGAGTGTATCAACGCTCTCTAGGTTCTTTTGTATTTCCAGATGCATTTTGGAATTCTTGACTGTAGTTGTCTGAGAAACTCTATGGGTATTTTGAGAGGAATGACATCGACTCTCTGCATTGCCTCGGGGGTGTGGAATCATTTCCACAATATGGATTCTTCCGATCCATGAGCACCACCTATCTTTTCATGTTGTGTGTGTCTTCATTTTCTTTCATCAATATGTCTCTCGTCCAGTTTTCTGACTTACAGGTCTTTTGTCGTGGGTTAGATAGACTCCTAGGTGTTTTATTTCTGTTGTTACCATCATTGTCCATGGGGTTGTCTTCGCCATTTTTCATTTGGATAGTTTACTGTGAGTGTACAGCAAGACACCAATTTCTGTAGTGTTGATGAAATTTGTACCCTGCAACTGAACTGAGTTTTCTGAGGAGTTCTATCTCTGCGGGGCAGAGGGTCGCCTTCAGCATTTTCTATGTAGAGAATCAGGTCAGTTGGACTCTCTCCTCTGCCATCGGATTCTTCTTCTTACTTCTTTCCATGCAGTTATTTTGGCAAGGACTTCCTCCACCTTGGTGAATGAAAGAAGTGAGCATGGTCAGGGTTAGAGTTAGACGTAAGCAATATCTGGCCCTCTTCCCACTCCTCCTTCTCCATCTCTCTGAGACCTCCAGGAATGCCAAGAGTAGGCCGGTCCCCCACAAGACTCAGCGAGTTTCATTGCAGTGCTGTTTGTCTGCCCTCTGTCCCTTGCATAATTTGGTATACCTTCTGTGTCCCTTCTCTGGCCAAGGGTCACTTCAGACCTTTCCCTGTTTGAATGCGAGGTCTGTGTACATTTCGAGACCAATCATTTCTTTGTTATCTATGTGTTGGCAAATTGCAGTCCAGCAGATGGGTGGTCTTAGGCCAGCCTTTGTTCCAGTCCCAGCACCAGCCTCTGAGGGCTCCTCCCTGTGAGCCCCGGACTGCTCACTTATGTGCTCTGCTTTTGTGGGCTCCAGTTCCTCCCACTGACTCTGGGTGAAGCATGGCACAGTGTTCCAATTCAGATCCGGCTGTACTGAGCTCCGTGGAAGCCCAAGTTTGAGCCCCATGGACCTCTGGGCCCTGGTTCTGGAGAACCCTCCATGGCTACACTCACCCGGAGCCTTCATGGGCAGTGGGAGTGGGGCACCCCACCCCTCACTCAAGGAGATGCATTAGGTGTCCCCATCGATGAACTGCTCGCCTATCTCCAATGTGGTGCTCTGCCATGACAGTGAACAGCAGATGGGCCTTCCCAGCCTTTATCACTGCTTCTTCTGCTCAGTCAACCTTCTGCTCCTAGATTAGGCACAGATCTGGATTTTCTTACATATCCACCTGGCACAAAAGAGACCCACCTAGAGGGCTTGGCATAAACCTTGGGCCCAAGGGCACTGCCTTGGCTCACTCCATCCCACCTAGCCAGCTTGGGCTTGAGGTGATGACATGACCGACCCACCAGGCTTCTGGCCCCTCATCAACCTGCTCTTTCTGTAGGCTACCCGCCCCACAGGACAAGACCACACCCCCCCCCCACTCCATACATCCAGGGAAGGGACTGAGGTCTACCCAGCTGGCATCAGGGTGGTGGCCTGGCCTGGGACTCCCAGACTTACCTTTGGGATCTTCTGGAGAAATGGCCCAAAGTCTCTTGGGTGAGACCTTACCCAACGTCTACAGCCCTGGAGGACACCTTGACTGTGACCTTTCCTGAGGTCACAACCTCAGCACATCAGGACACAGCAGAACCATGTTTCCAGCCAAGTGAGCTGAGGAGGGGGCTCTTCTAGGATATGGATGTCTGGTTACCCAGGTTACAGGTTCAGTTGTGCTCTATTGCCAGGGAAGTGAGGTTACATCTGGGGTTTCCCTGGCCCGAGTTTCTTCCTTACTCCAGTGACACCAACACAGCCCACCCGACAGCTGTGGGGCAGCTTAAGTGTAGCCAGGGCCCCAGCTTTGTGGACACAGCGGCTTTCAGACTGGGCTCTCTTCCTTCTCATCAGGGACGTGGCCCAGGACAAGCCATGGGACTTCTCTGGGCCTCCTCAATCTCCCCATCTGCACAGTCATGCTGATTCTGACATTGACTTTCTAGGGAAGCCATCAGGTGGATAGACCTAGAAACACCTATAGTGCCTGTCCCATCTGTGGCCTGGTATCACATGGAGTGCAGGCACACGGTGCACAAAGGAAGGATTCACTCAAGGGCTGGCTTAGAGCAGAATACAACTGAAACTGGCCTGGGTCTACTCTGGGATCCAGAGAGAGTCACTCATCGGCCAGCCTACTTCCCAGGCCTGCCGTGGGAAGACTGAAAGTCAAGAAACTTCAGACATCACCCACTCTGGCATACAACCTTCCAGGTCCTCCTGTTGCAGGTAGATTCAGGTCCAAGTGTCACCTCTTGGTCTCTGGGTTGGGCTGCCCCTGCAATGGCTCCCAGCATCCTTGCCTCCTGGTCACATAACCTTGTGGAAATCCCCATCCCTCCAGAATGCATGGACATTGTGATTTGGTCCTTGCCTCTAGATGGATTTAGGAAAAGTCTGTGACTTCTACTCAATTCCCCTCACCTGTGATCGTTTGTGTGTGTGTGTGTGTGTGTGTGTGTGTATACATATATATGTACATATATGATGCATAATATACAAATGTATTATATATTTATAATGTAGAAAAATTTATGATACATAATATATATATTATATATAATAAATTATATATATATGCATACACACAGTGGAACCTTACTCAGACATAAAAAAGAATGAAATAATGTCATTTGCAGCAACATGGATGGACCTAGAGATTATCATATTAAGAGTCAGCCAAACAGAGAAAGACAAATATCATATGATATCAGTTATATGTAGAATCTAAAAATGATACAAATGAACTTATTTACAAAACAAAGGTAGACTCACAGACATAAAAAACACACTTATGGTTACCAAAGGGGATAGCAGGGCGGGGGAGGGATAAATTAGGAGTTTGAGATTAACATATACACACTACTATATATAAAATAGATAAACTACAAAGACCTACTGTATAACACAAAGAACCATATTCAGTATCTTATAATAACCTCTAATGGAAAAGAATCTGAAAAAGAATATATATAATTTGGGTGGTATTGGAAGGAAGCTTTTCCTCAAAGATTGGTGGTTTTAAAATAAGGCCACAAATTCACTAATACTCGTCCCTTTAGAAGGTACAGGCACCCCTGAGTGTGGACTATCCTTAATGACTGGCTTCTAACAAATAAAATGTGACAGAAATGATGGTTTATGCAGGGGAAGGTAGCTGCCACGTCCTAAGAACATTCAGGCACTCCTGTGGAGAAGTCTAGATGGCAAAGAGCATAGGCCTCTTGTCAACAGCCAGCATTAGTTTGTTGACTGGGTGAGTGAGTGAGCCCCTTTGAAAGCAGCACGACCAGTGACAGCCAAGGCTTCCTTCATGAATAGCTTGATGGCAACCTCATGAGTGATCCCGAGCCACAATCACCTAGCAAAGCTGCTCCTGAATTCTTGTCCCTCAGAAACTGTGTAAGGTAACAAATGTTCATCATTGTTTTAAGTCAGTAAGTGATGGGGTAAATTTTTTTTGTGTGTGTGTTATGTGGGCCTCTCACTGTTGTGGCCTCTCCCGTTGCGGAGCACAGGCTCCGGACGCGCAGGCCCAGCGGCCATGGCTCACGGGCCCAGCCACTCCGCGGCATGTGGGATCCTCCCAGATCGGGGCACGAACCCGTGTCCCCTGCATCGGCAGGCGGACTCTCAACCACTGCGCCACCAGGGAAGCCCAGTGATGGGGTAAATTTTTATGCAGCAGTAGGTAACTAATATACTGAGAGCAGTAAGACTCCAACCCCTAAGGCTAATGAGGGGCAAGCAGGGCTCCAGCCCTACAGGAAAGGGGGCACTGAGCTGGAAATGAAGACAGGGACTCAGGTGGAAATTGGGAGCAGTCAAAGCAACAGGAACCACATGTTGGACTGAGTCCTGGAGACAGAACTATGAATCCAGAGATACTTTTATTTCCCTGACTTGGAGTCCCATTGCTGCAGAGCCTGGGGCAGGACTGAGCCTGGAGGTTGAGCTAGTAATGGGGAAGTCCTCCTGCAGAGGCCAAAACCTGGTAGAAATATTGGCTTCCTGGTCTGGCTCCAGGCAGACTGAGGTCCCAGGGGCTAAACTGTCCCAGGATGAGTTGTCTGGAGCTGCCAGATACAGGAACCAACAGACAAGTAGAAATCACATCCCATGGCAGATCAAAGGTCTTAGTACAACTCGAAAGTTGAGGAGTCAAAATCAGAGCTGGAGAGGAATACATAATTGAGACAGAGCAAATAGTAACATCTCAGGATGAAGGCTGTAAGAGGGGGACCTGAATCGGTCAGGAAGCCCAGGGCAGGCCAGGTACAAATGCCCAAGCCCTTAATGTGCATAAGCAGATTTCTTTAAACAGAGATTGATGTCCTCCTCCAGAGATTCTGAGCTAAAAATCAAAGGGGGACCTGGCAATCTGCATTTCTAATCAGTACCCAGGTGTTGCTGATGCTCCTGGGGCACTTAAGAAGCACTTAGCAAGGTAGGAAGGCTGGGATTATGCAGGGCTATGTCCTGGGTCTGTCACCAGGAAGAATCTGTAAAGAAGATCGCTTTGAGCAGAGAACTGTTCATGTTCCCTGAACCTAATTAGACATCTGCATGTCCCACCCTTATGCCCCTTCATATTTCTTAAGCCCCACCCTCTGCTCTATGCTACTCCTTTTACCCTTGAAAATGAAGTAACTGTAAAATAACTGCCATCATTTATTGAGCCATTACTATGTACTCTATTTATATTATACAATTCTGACATCAAACTTAGTAAGGGGAATACTATTATTATACCCAATGTACAAATGAAAAGAACCTAGAGCTTGCAGTGGTTAGCTAACTGGGCCCAAATCATTCAGGAAATTGGAATAAACCTTTAGACATTATCCTAACTGTATAACAGTGACAAAGGTATATCTCTTTGGAAACAGGAAGCCAAAGTTTTCTCACAGAAAAACAGAATCCACTGGGCACCAAAGTACCACATAATGAACTTCAGCTGTCATTTCTTTTCAAAGAGAAAGAAGACAGAGATGGTACCTTGTTTAATGAAAGCTTGGATGCAGCTCATATCCTTTTAAAGTAGAATGTAATTGAGATTCCTTGGATTTTTCTCTAAAGAATGCTTGTTATATGGCAACCTTCAAGAAACATCAAATAGAAGTCAGGGGAAATCTCTACATTGGTTATTTCTTTCCTATCATGTGCACAAATTACCCATCTGTGGCTTATGTATTTGTGACTCTGCCCTAGAGACATAGCCTCTCTAGCTCCATTTAGCACTGGGTTAATTATAGTTGGATAGGAAAATTGAAAACATCTGAAATGTTCAACGAATTATTTATATAATCCATATGAGAAATAACATGCAGCATTCAAAATATATATTTTAGAAAAGTTTTAAAATATTTAACATCATGTACAGAATATATTATTAAATGAAAGAAAATTCAGTTTATATCAACTTCAAAAAATGTCTTAGACTGCTATCTTGGTTTGGGTTCCCACAGCAACAGACTATGAGTCAAGAATTCAAGTTCAAGTAACTTATTTGGGAGGTGACAACAGGGCACACTGTGAGGAGAGGGGAAGTGGGACAGGAAAGGAGAAGTCAATAAAGTTTGCACAGTCATGGAAGTTACCACCATGGACAACCCAAATCAATTCCACTGGGAGCTCTGGAGCCCAGGCAGACGGCATAATGGCTCAGACTGATCCTGCAGAAAGGGTAAAGAATCCGGTATTTAAACAACAACTTCTGTCAGTCACTGTTTGAGCGCTGTTCCCAAGGGCCATTAATACTCTGGCACTTCCAGTTTGCCTTGAACGATGCAAAGTAGGCTCTCGGTGGAAAAAAAAAACCCTTAGGGGAAGAGGTGTAGATGCTGGCAATTAGAATCAAGCCAGGGTGAACTGTGTAGGAAGGGCTGAAGGGAAAATTGGCAAAGCATCCAGAGCATCTGCTGTACCCGGGTACCCCAGAACCTAGAGCTGGAGGAAAGCTGTGTACTATTAGTTTTTCAGAAAGTGCCATCCCAGGGAGCAGGAGTGAGGGGAAAGGGAGCGAGGCAGAGAAAGAAGGTTCAATCAGTTCAAGGGTGAATTTACAAGCTGGCCTCCACGTGGTAACAAATGCACTAGTTGCTTGATCTCATAAAACTCTCTCTTGAGAGGATGTATGTACAACTGCATCCCCAGACAATCTGTCCTAAGAAATGAGGAGAAGACTTTAGCCTCAGCTTCTGCATCTCATTGGTGAAAAATTTCCCTGTGGTGCATAAGCTCCTTAACACTTCTAGGTTCTGTATGTGGGGGTACCAACTGGGCCTGTGACCTCTCACACCTCAAAAGCATGAAGGAAGCAAAGAGTGGGAGGCCGGGCATCCAACGTGGACAGGAGAGAAGGCTGCAGGGCATGCCTGGGTGGAGCTGACAAGTCCTTACATACTCAGTTACCCCCGTGGCAGCCAGGACAGAAAAGGTGGTTAAGGGCCTCAGAAATGGTCAAGGCCAAGAGGATCTGAGATGCTGCCCAAGACATGCTTAATGCATTTTTGTTTAATAAATATTTACATACATTCACACAAAAAACACATACTCACATGTACAAACACAATCACATATAAAAAAGACAACAGTTTTTAAAAAAGACAGTGGTGAAGAGCCAACCAAATTTTATTCCCTCCTTTATTCTTTGATATATGTTTAAAATTTTATATAATAAAGGTGTTTTGATTTTATAATAGGTAAAGTTCATGTGGACTGTTTTAGAATGAGAGGCAGAGTAGGAAACATTTATTTTCCAAAGTAAAACAAACCAGTAAAAACGATCATTATTCTATATTTTACTTGATGGGCACAGACAACATTACCTTTTTAATGAAGGTTGAATCTTTTAAGAGATTGTTTAGAAAAGTATCAAAAAGTAGTTTTTTAAATGTGAGAAGTATAACTCTTGCCTTATAATCAAAGTAGTTTCCAAGTAATTTAAAAATGTACTTTCTTTATGTATCTTGCTTCTTTATTTATTCATCCACTGAATAGCTGTTATTCACCAAATACTTTCTGAGCCCCTATTATGGGCAAGGTCCTTGCCAGTCACTGGTGATAACAAGAAGACTCAGAAAAAATTTCCACCAACTAGGGGCCCATATTGGGATGGTAGATGGGTTATAGCAAAGAAAATTCATACTCACCAAGTACCCAAAAGATTTCTTACTTTTTGCAACTTCCAGTGCAATGAATTTGGGGCCACATGACTAGTTCTGTACAATGAACTGTGAGCAGAAGAGATATATGTCACCCTTGGACTAAGGTAGCTATGAACTGATGTTCTCTACCCCTGGAGTGATGATCCTAAGGGCCACACTTTGCTAGATGACATAGCTACAAGAAGGACAAGGACCATAAGACCTGCATCACACCTTGCATGAATAGGATACAAATCTTTATTGTTCACCACAGATTGAGTACAGACTATTTTCTTGCTTTGGGATCCATGCAAAACCTGACAATCTCATGGGTTATTTTTGTCTAGTAAACATACCAGAGAAACACACCCAAATACATTGCCACCAAAACCCAAAGAGGCTCACCAAGCAATGTACCTTGTTTTGTGTGGTGTCTCTCACTTTAGAAGGCATAACCTGACATACCTCACACATCGGACCTCTAAAAATTTACCAATATAGGGCTTCCTGGTGGCGCAGTGCTTGAGAGTCCGCCTGCCGATGCAGGGGAAACGGGTTCGTGCCCCGGTCTGGGAAGATCCCACATGCCACGGAGCGGCTGGGCCCGTGAGCCATGGCCGCTGAGTCTGCGCGTCCGGAGCCTGTGCTCCGCAACGGGAGAGGCCACAACAGTGAGAGGCCCACATACCGCAAAAAAAAAAAAAAAAAAAAAAAAAAAAAATTTACCAATATAGCAGACTCCTAAATTGTTGCAGTGTTTTTCTTCCACACCTAAGAAGGTGTGACAGAAAAGACATGGCACCATTGTAATGTTCTTCGCAGAAGTTCATTACCCTGGTCTAATCATGAGAAAACATCAGACAAACCCAAAGTGAGGGACAGTCTACAGAATATCTGCCCAGGACTTTTAAAAAGTGTTAATACAAAAAAAAAGAGAAAAAAACAAAGACAAAAAAAACTCAAGGAAAGACTGAGCAACTGTCAGAGACTGAAGGAGACTAAGAAGACATTACAACTAAATGCAACACTGTATTCAATCCTGGAAAAGAAAAAAGACACTGGTGGAAAAAATGGTGAAATCTGAATGAAGTCTTTGGTTTGGGTAACAGTGCTGCACTGATGTTTCATAGTTTTTAGAAATATGCCACAGTTATGTAAGCTTGTCAACATTAGGGGAAGCTGAGTGAAAGTCATAGGGGACCTCTCTGTACTACCATTACAACTCTTCTGTAACTCTAAAATTACTAAAAGATAAAAAGTCTGTAGAAAGGAAACTGGAAATTTCTGGTTGATAAGACCTGAATATACAGGACCGTAGAAATAAAGGTACATGTGAAAGAAAAAAAAATGCCATGAAGAGCCTAGGGGTAGGACGGGAATAAACACACAGACCTACTAGAGAATGGACTTGAGGATATGGGGAGGGGGAAGGGTAAGCTGTGACGAAGTGAGAGAGTGACATGGACATATATACACTACCAAACGTAGGGTGGATAGCTAGTGGGAAGCAGCCGCATGGCACAGGGAGATCAGCTCGGTGCTTTGTGACCACCTAGAGGGGTGGGATAGGGAGGGTGGGAGGGAGGGAGATGCAAGAAGGAAGAGATATGGGAACATATGTATATGTATAACTGATTCACTTTGTTGTAAAGCAGAAACTAACACACCATTGTAAAGAAATTATACTCCCATAAAGATGTTAAAAAAAAAAGAAATCATTTCTGGAGTAATAAATGTTCTGAACAGCTCAAAATAAATAAGTAAATAAATAAATGAAGCTAAAGTGAGCAAAAAATAAAATAAAATAAATAAAGGTACATTTGAGAAAGTGCATGTGTGTGTGTATTTTTGTCTATTGGTGTGTTTGTGACTGTGTGTGGATCTGTATGTGTGTGTGGTTGGGGGACATCTGGTGTGGGGGTGTCTTTGGGTGTCTCTGGGTGTGTGGCTGTGTTTGTGTGTGTCTGGTGCAGGCAGGGTGGGTTTATATGAGCACATAGTTCTATTGTGAGGGAATTAATAAGCCAAGGCACCTCCATGAACCTGAGAGTGAGTGCCTCCTTAAATTTTGAGCCCTCGGCACCTTGCTTACCTCACCCTAGATCCAGTCTTTTAATGAAGCTGCCAGGAAGAACAAAAGAAAAAAAACAGGGGGCACCTGGATTTGAACCAGGGACCTCTTGATCTGCAGTCAAATGCTCTACCACTGAGCTATACCCCCTGATGCTATTATGCCCCCTATAAGAACTTATTCCACTTTTATGAGTTTCATCATACTTCATAAATATCTGTGTGGCTGAGATTCCTGCTAGATTTAATTTCATCCCTGATTCCCTTCTAGCCACATCACCTCCTACTTTTCCCAGAGCATGTATGTTCATTCTCTTCTCAGAACTTAAAGCTCAGTGCTCTATTCTCAGTCTAACTCTCCAGTGTTTAAAATACACCACCAACTGCCCATAAATCTCCAGGCACAGAAGTGAATGTTGTAAACATCATGGGCTGCCATCAAGTATTGGACATGGAGGGGGTCTTAACTGGGAATCCACAACTGGACTACAGAGGTTCATGTTCAACTCTGAATTACAGGCAAATATTGTATGTGTGCATGGATTGTATATTGTACATGATTTCATCAGATTTTCAAGGGGATCTCATCCAGGTGAACTGTCTCATTTTAAAGCTGGAAAAAAAAAAAAACAGTTAAGAAGGCCAAAATTCACCTTTGAGCACCACTGATTCCTAGTTCCTTGAGTTCCAGTCTGAGAACTTTCAATCTTGTGTATCTCCAAGATGGAGAAGAAAGGTCAAGGAAATCTCTGTCACTGCAGTAAGTTCTCCCTGATGAAGCCTGGCAGCTGCTGTGGAGCTAAGGAGCCCACAGCCCCCAGAGCTCCAGCTCACAGCTCTCTGAGGGCTGTAGACAACCCTTCCCAGCCGCTCCACTCTGAGGTTCTACAGAAACTTCAGATTGCAAACCCAGTGTGCCCCAGACTACACTTGCTCTCTTCCTGCTCAAACCTGAATCTCCTCCTATTTTGCTTTGCTGTAATAATAATAGTCCATATTTACTAAACACTTGTTATGTGCCAGGCTCAGTTCTAGCCATAACTTCCGTCTGAATCATCAGAAAAAATCCCACAAAACAGGTATTATTGTTAGCATACTGATTTTGCAAGTAAGGAAACTGAGGCACAGAGTGGCCATGCAGCTGGGAGGTGGTGGGGCCAGGATTTCAGTGTGGGCTCAGAGCTGGGTGCCAGGCCTGCCTATTTAACCATCTGATCAGCTTCCTCCCTGTCTTGGTTGGTGAAACCGCTGTGTACTGTCATTTGGCCAAAGCATGTAACACAACTCTTGGCTTCTTCCAACCTCTCCTCCCCAGTGCCAGTTAATCACTGGGTACTGCTGATTTTCGCTTTGACATCACTTACGCCCACCCCCACCCCTGCACTGCAGTGCCACCACCTCCTAAATGGCCTCCCAGCCTCCACCCCTCACATCCATCCCCTACTGCTCCCACAGCATTCGTTTAAAAAGCAAGTGCATCTAGGCCACTCCTCTTAAAGTTCTTCATGATAAACGGCAAGCCTCTCAGCACAACAAGAGTTCTAACATTTTGATCCCTGTCTGCCTCCTCAGCTTCAGCCTCCGCTGCTGACACTCCCCATAGCACATTT
Source organism: Mesoplodon densirostris (assembly GCF_025265405.1). Classification (NCBI taxonomy): domain Eukaryota; kingdom Metazoa; phylum Chordata; class Mammalia; order Artiodactyla; family Ziphiidae; genus Mesoplodon; species Mesoplodon densirostris. The sequence goes on along the minus strand of NC_082665.1, from coordinate 70,303,847 downwards.
TGTGCTCCAGCTGCCTCCAACTGCATCCATCTGGCTCCAGCCTCTGCCCATGCAGTTCTCTCTGCCTGGGACCCAACCCTCACTCACCACACCCCTGCCTCTCCTCCACCTTCCCTCTGGTGAGATATGGTTCTTCTGTGAGACCCTGACTTGCCATCAGCTCCTCTTGGATGCCTCCTGTAACCTCCCTCCTCTGGACAGAGGTAATAGCTATCTCCTCTGCATTCCTGAAGCTGGCCCAGCTCGGTCCAACTCACAGCTGTCTGACTTCTTATTTTACAGGCCTGATTCCTGGCTGAGAGCACACTGAGTCCAGGGACTGTGTCTTATTCACTTCTGGGTTCACACTGTGCACAATTCTGGCATGTAGTAGGGGCTCAGTGTATGTCATTCAAGCTGATTTAAAAATGCAGCAGTGCCTGAGCTGCAGGCAGGAATTAAGCCTAGACTAAGGTCTGACCTCTGGCCCCAGCCTGGGTCCAGAATGCAGGCACCCAAGGTGGGGTGCTCGCTGCAGGCAATGACCTGGGGTGGAAAGGTAATAGAAAGTCTTCAAGCTTTAGAGCAAGAAAGGAGTGCAGTTCCCTAAATTTTAGGCCAGTTCATGTTTATCCACAGCAGTGTTCTGTGAACAAGGACTCTATTCCCTGACTTCCCCCAGGACACTGTAAAGTGTGGGCACCATCACTAAGTTACTGGCTTTGCCCTGCAGCCAAAAGGTTCTAAAAGGGTATGGACAGTTCTAGCCCTTTGGGAGCATTGCTAAGTGGAAATTTGTGACAAAGCTTTTAACAGAAGGAGAACAGAATGTGTAGTATAGTGAAGTCATTGAGAACGTGTTCTCCTAGTTTAAATCCTGGATCTGTCCTTTGTAGCATCTCCAAGTCTCAGACTCCTTGTGTAAAATGGAGATAACGTATCTTGTAAAATTTTGGTGAGAAATGAAGGAGATAATTAATGTAAAGAACCTAATCTGCTGCCTGGCATATATACAAGGGACATTAGTTATTATTCAACCAGCCATGAGCTACAGAAGATAATAAAGTCAAAATTAATCCATATTCTTCTAAAGCAAAAAGAAAACTGTGGAGGGGGCACCTGGATTTGAACCAGGGACCTCTTGATCTGCAGTCAAATGCTCTACCCCTGAGCTATACCCCCAATGAAATGGCCTTGTTTTTATAATCTCTCTCTCTCTCTCTCAATATTGTAGCTCTAAACACCTGCAGTGACTCAGGGGAGCTATAATTAGAGAGTATGCTGCCTGGAAGGAGTCTGGGCATCATAGAATTTCATTATGAAAAAAGACCTGACTCCTGAGAATTAAGCTCTCTGAGTCTAGAAACTCTCTTAGACTTTCCATATCCAAAGCCTCTTCTGTCTGCCATATCTTATACAAAGTGAACCTTGGTTCCAGGTAAAAATCATCAGATTTTCCACAAATAGCATCATCAGTATAATGTGATTCCTGTCATGCTTCCTTAGCCACGGCTCCCAGAAACTGAGATCCTCATTGCTCTTCTGATTTCACAGAACTGAGCTCTTAACTGGCACTCAATAGACATTTGTTGCATTAAACTGATTCTGGAAAAAATATGTATAAATAATGGTTTTTGTGAGATAGCTTTTCCAAGACGTAACTGTAAGACGTTTTTACTCACACAAAAACAGATGGCCAAGGAGATACACTCTTATGTAACATAACTTGCCTGAAACTTGGAATACTGCCAACTCCAAAATGTCATTTGATGAAGAGAAACAAGATTCCAAATAAGAGCTTCTTAATCAAGTAAATTATTTATCATGGTCTTATCACCAAAGATTCCTTTTCAACTTCCAAACACCACCATAGTTGGAGCAACCTGTATTTATGGGCATCATAAACATCCTCTTTCCCCTTAATAAATTCTTCATGTGCTTCTTATGGAATCTTAAGACTGTTAGGAAGGCTCTCTTCTGCCAATTTCCTGACCACATACATTATTGAGATCTTTTCAAAGGATCCTAGTGTGTCAGGGTGGTGGTTGGTTGGGAGCCCAGGAGAGGGGAGAGTCTCAATTACATTCATTTTCTCCCCTACCTAAGGCTGGAATTGAGAGCTAAGAAAAGAATCACATGCATTATTTGCTCATTGTTCTTTTCTCACCCTGGACATTAGTGGGAGTAGAGATTTTAGCAGTAACAGATGTATTGTGTGCTTTGTATCGAAGTACCCCGGCATTGGAAAGGATTTAGAGATCATTTATTCCAACCACGTCCTTTGCAGACTAAGAAACAGATGGAGGGAAGATGAAAAGCCCTGCTTAAAGCCACAGACATAACAGTAGCAAAAGCAACAGAACCAAGGGTCCCTTCCACTGGCAACTCCTTAGAGACTCTTTGGAAGCCCCCAGTACTTGGAATGATGCAGGTGCTCATCAAATGTTTGTGGAATAAATATCAAACTGTAGTTATATAGGTAGACCAAACATCCTGGTTTGCTGGGGATTCTCCTGGTTTTAGCACTGAATGTCCTGCATCCTGGGAAATCCCTCAGAAGACCAGGCTGGGGTTGTTTGGTCACACAAATATGACCTTATTTTTTCTCATTCATAGTATTTCCAAAACCTAATCATTCACTTTCCACTGTCTCAATTTTTTTTTTTACCATTATCACATACCTCCTATACTAATATTTACTTAATATTTGTCTTGAAATAAACCCACTGTTTTTTTTATATTTAGCCTCATCCTAAGCAAAAATATTCTTGAAATCATGCCAACTGTATTTCTTTGTAGTGCACATCAAAATAAACACACAGCTTTTGAAATATGTTAAAATTCTATTTAACACATGTTGCACTTAACTACTTGCCATGTACCACTCTAAGTGATTTACAAGTATTGATTCATTTAACCTTTAAAACAGTCCAATGAGAGAGGAACTACTGTCATCTTTACAGTGAGGAAATTGAGGCACAGTGAAGTTAAATAACTTGTCTAAGGTCACACAGCTGGTAAATTTATCCATGTTCCCCAAAGTTATCTTGGAAACCCTCAGTGATAATCACCGTGTGATGATAATTTTGTGTGTCCACCTGACTGGGCCACAGGGTGCCCAGACATTTGGTGTCTAGATGTGTCTATGAGGGTGTTTCTGGATGAGATTAACATGTGAATAGGTAAAGGAGTAACGCAGATTGATCCTCTCTTTTTAGGTGGGCCTCTTCCAATTCACTGAAAGACTGAAAGATCAAGTAAGAACAGTATGGAAGTTCCTTAAAAAATTACAAATAGAACTACCTTATGACCCAGCAATCCCACTACTGGGCATATACCCTGAGAAAACCATAATTCAAAAAGAGTCATGTATCAAAATGTTCATTGCAGCTCTATTTACAAGAGCCAGGAGATGGAAGCAACCTAAGTGTACATCATCAGATGAATGGATAAAGAAGATGTGGCACATATATACAATGGAATATTACTCAGCCATAAAAAGAAATGAAATTGAGTTATTTGTAGTGAGGTGGCTGGACCTAGAGTCTGTCATACAGAGTGAAGTAAGTCAGAAAGAGAAAAACAAATACCGTATGCTAACACATATATAAGGAATCAAAGGAAAAAACATAAAGTCATGAAGAACATAAGGATAAGACAGGAATAAAGACACAGACCTACTAGAGAATGGACTTGAGGATATGGGGAGGGGGAAGGGTAAACTGTGACAAAGTGAGAGAGTGGCATGGACATATATACACTACCAGCCGTGAAATAGATAGCTAGTGGGAAGCAGCTGCATAGCACAGGGAGATCAGCTCTATGCTTTGTGACCACCTAGAGGGGTGGGATAGGGAGGGTGGGAGGGAGGGAGATGCAAGAGGGAAGAGATACGGGAACATAGGTGTATGTATAACTGATTCACTTTGTTATAAAGCAGAAACTAACACATCATTGTAAAGCAATTATACTCCAATAAAGATGTTAAAAAAATGTATACCACACACACACAAAAAAGATCACAAATAACCAGTGTTGGAGAGGATGTGAAGAAAAGAGAACCCTTGTACACTGTTGGTGGGAATGTAAATCGAGGCAGCCACTATGGAAAACAGTATGGAGGTTCCTCAAAAAGCTAAAAATAGAACTACCATATGATCCAGGAATTCCACTCCTGGATATATACCCAGAGTAACTGAAAACACTAATTCAGAAAGATACATGCACCCCAATGTTCATAGCAGCACTATTTACAATAGCCAAGATATAGAAGCCAAGATAAGTATACATCAACTGATGAATGGATAAAGAAGATACAGGTATTGGAACATTACCCAGAAAAAAGAATGAAATTTTGCCATTTGCAACAATATGGATAGGGAATTGGAGGATATTATTCTTGGTGAAATAAGTCAGATAGAGAAAGGCAAACACTGTATGTTATCACTTATATGTGGAATATAGAAATAAAACAAATGAAGGAATATAACAAAACAGAAACAGGCTCACAGTTATAGAGAAAAAACTAGTGGTTACCAGGGGGAGAGAAAAGAGAAGAGAGGTAAGATAGGTGAGGGGGATTAAGAGGCACAAACTACCATGTATAAAATAAATAAGCTACAAGGATATATTGTACAACACAGGGAATATAGCCAATATTGTATAATAACTTTAAATGGAATATAATCTATAAAATTTTTGAATCACTATATTGTACACCTGAAACTAATATTGTAAATCAACTATACTTCAATTATTTAAAAAATAATCAAATAAGAGGTACCTCCTCCTGCCTGACTACTTTGAGCTGAGACATCAATCTTTTCCTGCCTTCAGAATGATGCTGAGCAGGACCCTGTGGGGCTCCTGGGCAGAAAGCCCTTCTGTGCCCCCATTTCTTTGATTACAGGAAATAAACTTCATTCAGCCTCCATGACCTTCCCTGGGTTCCAACGGGCAGATTCAAGCAGCTGTTAATTAGGGAAGGGAGGAGATATGAGACATGGGAGAAACAAAGTCAAGAGAAACAGTAGTTCAGCCTTGGGGCAAGGTCCTGGTTCCCCATCAATGGACACACACACAACAATATCTTTGAGCTATTTTGCAGATACTGAAACCCCCTCCAGGTAGGAAAAGTTAACGATTAATGATGATATGCTGCCTACAAGCACATAGACTGCAGACCAGTTAGAACCAGAAGGTTGGTGATGCTGACTCCCACTTACCTTACCACCAACCAATCAGAAAAATGTCCATAAGCTGATCATGGCTTCTTTGAATCATTACTATAAAAACTTCTCACTAAAAACCCCTCTCCAAAGGGGCACAGTTTTTGGAGGCACTAGTCTGCTGTGTTCCCTCTTTGCCTGGCAAAGAAATAAAACTACTTTTTCTCTTTCCTCCTAAATTCTGTCTCCGTATTTCTATTTGGCAACAGTGTACAGAGAGCCAATATTTTGACATCAGAAATCAAACTGAAACATCAGCTCATCTGGGTCTCCAGCTTGCTGACTACAAATCTTGGGACTTTTCAGCCTGCATAATCATGTGAGTCAATTCCTTATCATAAGTATCTTTATATACATACATACATCCTATTGTTTCTGTTTCTCAGGAGACCCCTAATACACAGGACATGCTCTGGGAAGAACTGTTGGGCCTGTACTGTCCTTGAGGATCCTGTCCATATTTTTGAGATTTCGTATGCTTCATGAGGCCCAGAACAGCTCCTGCCACAAGATGGGGGTTCAGTAATGATGGTTAAGCTGACCTGCTGTTTTATTCCTAACTTCATGTTCCTTTCACCATCATGACATCACATATGTGAATTTACTCTCATTGTCAAAACTTAAACAAAAGTAAAAGTTAATACATATTATAACTATAAAGTATACGAGCCAATAATCTGTCCTGAGTTCCAAAGCCTATACTCAAAGAGTCACATTGGAGCTACAAAGAGGAGGGGATTACAGCACAAAACATCTTACAGAGACCTTGGAAAAATTGTGATAATCATTCAAAATGTGCTCAACCACAGGAAACTGAGTCTTCCAATATTTCCAGATTTGATAGAACTTTTTTGTAATGGGGATGAAATAGAATTTAGATTTTCCATAATTAGAAAGATTTTTTCCTCTTATATTAAGATATTTCTTCTCAGTTGAATTCTTTTTCACTTTTTTTTTTTTTTTTTTTTTTTTTTTTTTTTGGCAGTACGTGGGCCTCTCACTGTTGTGGCTTCTCCCGTTGTGGAGCACAGGCTCCCAGATGTGCAGGCTCAGCCACTATGGTTCATGGGCCAGGCTGCTCCACTCCTAACCACTGCACCACCAGGGAAGCCCCTCTTTTTCACTTTTTAATCCTCAGTTTTCTCAGCTGCAAAATGGGGATGTTGTAATTAGAATATCTCTTATATCCTTTCCAGTTCCAGCAATCTATGACTCATAAATTCGAAATTTAGCTTCTAGTGGGGGATCAGGTCAAAAAGTACAAGTGTGCTCAAATAACAGCAGAAAAGATGACTAAGCTATGTGGGAGGTTTCACATACAGTGCAACATAAAAAAGAAAGGGAGGGAATTCCCTGGTGGTCCAGTGGTTAGGTCTCCATGCTTCCAATTCAGGAGGCACTGATTTGATTCCTGGTTGGGGAACTAAGATCCCACATGCTGCTCAGCATGACCAAAAACATTTTTTTAATTTTAAAAATTAAAAGAAAAAGAAAGGGAATATGTTCTTATCATGGCCATAAGATTAGCCATCAATGTTACTACCCTAACTTTCCTTCATTTTATTCTGCACAAGATTTCTTTTCTTATAAATACCTATGCTCAATGAAAAGATGCTCAACGTCATTAATCATAAAAGAAATGCAAACCACAATGAGATATTGAAGCCGAATCTGGTCTCTGTACCCTGAGACTGAATTAAATCTTGGACACAGAGTTTTGGGTGAAGTAGAAAAGAATAGCTTTATTGCTTTGCCAGGCAAAAGGGGCCACAACAGGCTAATGCCCACAAAACTGTGTGTCCCTACCTGGAGGGGGTAGTGAGGAGTTTTATAGTAATGACTCAAAGAGGGCATGATCAGCTCATGGACATTCTTCTGATTGGTTAGTGGTGAGGTAAGTGGGAGTCAGCATCATCAACCTTCTGGTTCCAACTGGTCTGGGGTCTACTCCTGGCTTGTGGGCAGCATACAGTTAACTTCTCCCACCTGGTGGGGGATTTCAGTATCTGCAAAACAGCTCAAAGACATTGTAATGTATATCCCTTGAGGGGGAAACAGGCCCCTGCCCCAAGGCTGCACTATTGTTTCTTTTGACTGTTTCTCCCTTATCTCATATCCCCTCCCTTCCCTAATTAGCATCTGTTTGAACCTTCCCTCAGGGAAGATCATGGAGGCTGTATGAAGCTTATTTCCTATAATCAAGAAATGGGGGACAGGGGACTTCCCTGGAGGCACAGTGGATAAGTCTCTGCGCTCTCAATGTAGGGGGCCCAGGTTTGATCTCTGGTCAGGGAACTAGATCCCATATGCATGCCGCAACTAACACATGCCACAAGTAAGGAGCATGCCTGCCACAACAAAGACCCAGTGCAACCAAATAAATAACAATTTCTTAAAAAGAAAAGAAAAGAAATGGGGGACACAGAAGGACTTTTGTGCCCAGGAGCCCCACAGGGTTCTGTTGGCTATCAATATCACCTCACGTCCATTAGGATAGCCACTATCAAAAAATAGAAGATAACAAGTGTTGGTGAGGATGCAGAGAAGTTGGAACCCTTGTGCATCCTCCTGCTAGTGGGAATGTAAAATGGTGCAGCCATTATGGAAAACAGTATAGAGATTCCTCAAAAAATTAAAAATTAAATTAGCATATGATCCAGCAATCCCACTTCTGGTTTTATATCCAAAAGAATTCAAAGCAGGATCTTGAAGGGCTATTTGCACACTCATGTTCACTACAGCATTATTTACAATAGCTAAGAAATGGAAGCAACCCAAAAGTCCATTGACAAATGAATGGCTAAAGGAAATGTGATATATATATATACATGGAATATTATTCAGCCTTTAAAAATAAGGATATCCTACTTTTGCAGCAAGACAGATGGGCCTGGAGAACATTATGTTAAGTGAAATAAGCCAGGCACAGAAGGACAAATACTGCATGATCCCACTTTTATGAGGAATCTAATAGTCAAACACAGAATAGGATAGTAGATAGAATAGTTGTTACCTGGGCCTGGGCAGACAGGGAAATGGGGAGGTATTGGTCAAAGTGTACAAAGTTCCAGTTAAAGCAGAAGAATAAATTCTGGAGACCTACTGTACAACATAAGGCTTATATGTAGTTGACAGTACTGTACTGTATACTTGAAAATTTGCTAGGTCAGTAGATCTTATGTTCAGTGCTCTTACCACAAAAGAAAAATTATATTAAAAATAAAAAATAAAAATTTAAAAATATAAAGGGGGTAGGAGGAAACTCTTGGAGGTGAAATGTTGGATGGCCTTGAATGTGGTAGAGGTTTCATGAGTGTAAACTTATTTCCTAACTCATCAAGTTATTGTTTCCTTTTTTTAGATATGCGCAGTTTTTTATGGCAATCATATCTCAATAAAATGGCTTAAAAAATGAAAGATAAAAGAGTAGTTGTCAAGGGCTGAAGGGAGGAAGGAATTCATTTTTAATTTATGTAGAGTTTCATATACTTAATACTAATGAACTGTACACTTAAAAATGATTACAATGATAAAGTTAATGTTATGTACTTTTACCAAAAACACAAACTAGCATCTATGTTCTGATATTAGAAAATATTCATTAATGAAGCATGCCACCTCAAAAAACCAAACGCATATTGTAGAAATGGCGGGAACATGTAAGCACTTGTCTCACTGGATGGTAAACTCCTCAGCCTCCAACTAAGTGAACAGACGTTGCCTGATTCACAGACCAAAATAAACTCTTCCTCAATAGCAAACCCAATGCCTATCACTGCTCCCGATAGGGCACAGCACCAGGTGATGCTGTTCATTCCCTAGATGGTCACTGGGGCATTGATTTTAGTCCCTTTTCAGTATCCACTTAACAACAAAACAAAATAAAGCTAATATTAGCCTCTATTTTTCTGTGCTGGGAGAAATGGCCTCTGGATTTAGCCCCGTGAGCAAAGCTGAAAATCCACCTGTCCCGTGCCCAGGTTTTCTCTTCTGTGGCATGTGGACTAGGGAAGTCTTTCAAGTTTTATTAAGCCTGCAGACAGATAAGAAAGTCGGGGACTGTGCATGTTAGTTTTATTAAGAGCAAGGGTGGCGGTGTGGGGTGGTGTGGAGAATGTCCCAGTCAAAGGGCACCCAAGTGAATTGTCAAGGGGAAGATTAGCCAAACGGTATTTTTAGTAATTGCCTTTGTAGTTCATATCTCAAGAACCTTCAAGGGAAATCTATCTGCTCTACTTAGCCCTGAGGTCATAGTAAGTGCTGTATTTTATTTTCAAACTCACTCTCTCTTTCTCCCTTTCTCTCTTCCCTTCCCTCTTTATTTCTGTCTCTCAAATCTAGGTTTTCCCAAGGTTCAGTTTATTCTCTAAATGAAACAAGAGCTCTTTTACAAAGTACTTTCAAGTTATTCAGATTGCAGCGTTCTAGTTCAGAAGTTACAATTTCAGGTAGAGATGTGCCTCATTTATGTGAAAGTTTGGTCCTTAAAAGTTACTGTGTACACTCCCAACAGTGTGCCCTTCCATGAATGCCTCTGCTAATTTGTTTCATGAAATATTGTCTTTGCTGACATACATGCCCCCTCTCTAAGCTTTCCTAAAAATCTCCAAAAAATAGTCAACCTGCTAACCCTTTGGCTAGCACACTGAATATGAGGTTTTAGGGAGGATGAGGAGGATAATTTAATTCATAGAGGTGGTGGTGGGTATGAAGTCTCTTTAGCTAAGATGGAACTACACCTCCCAGAATTCCCTTCCCTGCATGATTCTGGGTTAGGGCTGCACCCACAGGAAAGGTGTAGGAGACATGAAGGTGGAAGTGATGTGTTTCAGGGCAGGTGCAGCTACAGTCCACTCACACTCACCAATCCCATGGGCCACCTTGGCTTTGGGCAGCCCCAGGCTCACAACTCTGTCCACTTCCTACTGGAGCTTCTCCTTAACTCTCTGAATCCTGAGATCCTGAATCATGAGCAGCGTTAGAGTGTAGTGTGCCAGCAGGTCACCTACATCGTTGAGGTTGGAGGTATGGAGACATTGAGAGACTGCTGTGGGTTTCAGTTTGTCTTTGTGATTCTAATTTGCCCTTTCTTGCCCTTGCTTCACATTCATCTTCCCTTCTGGACTGCAGGCCTCAGCGACCTCAGGCCCAGCACAGACACAGGGCACCAGACTCACATACACTGCTCAACCAGCTCCCAAAATTGCATGAAGTCTTGTCCCTGCAATAAATCCTTTATATCACTTACATGGTCTTACCTTTCTGCTGGAATCCTAACTAGTTACTGGAGGAAATAAGTCAGCAAACAACATGTAGAAGCTGAAATTCTTTTTTTTTTAATATAATGCAAGCTCTTGCACGGCAATCTAAATTTATTGAACTACTGATGCTAAGTTACACAAAATTGTACCACTTTAATTAAGGCTTTTAGTTTACATTTGGCCACCTCAAAGTAGTTGTAACATTAGGTTAGTCAGTTTAAATACTGTGGCTACCTATTGGATAGACACACAATCTGTACACCCAAATGTTAATGAATACAAAGCAACAGGTATTGTTAACTAAAATAGCAATAGTTACTGCAACTTAGGCCTTGTGACCAATTACATACACATGATTAAAATCACTTCCCACATTCACATCCACAGTACTCGTTCACCATTTAGCATCTCAAACAAAACATTACACATGTGAAACAATCACTAACAGGCAAAAATACTGAACCTGTATATTTGGTATTGCAAATACACTTATGCATGAGCAAGCAGGAGAGTCACAGTGAGACTCTACAGCTGCAGAAGCCTGAACATGATTTACAAAGTTGTTAAATCATTAAAAAAAATTGTTTGAATATATACACTTCTTGTTGTAGACCCCCACTGTACACACAACTATAAACGTTGTTCCCTATGTAAACAAAAGAAGAAACATATAATAAAAGATTGGAAAAGTCTGGACATTTCCTTCCCAACAGATATTAAAGGCAACGTCTTTAATCTAAGACATTATACTGCAAAGACTATCATATTTTAAAGACAAGATCACTATCTCCACAGTATTTTTTAATTAAAAAAACTGTATAGCTGTGTTAATCAAAGCCATTACAATACAATGTGAGTACAATACAATGATAATGACCTTGAATTTCTTTAAAAAAAATTACAATAAGCTACAAGTATCAAAGAAGCAAAGTTATCTGGAGTAGTCTATATAGGAGCTCTTTGGGTTTTCTTTTATTATGGTAAAATAGTGGTGCTTTTAGGATTTACATTATTGTACTCTACAATACAAAGTATGGGGTGTGTTCACCATTTTCATACATATACAACATTGGTGGATGAAAAATGTCTCTTAGCAGTAATACTGGATTGTAGCCTCTGGTTTTACCAGCTGCATACTCTAGGACTATTATATAAGTAAAAATCTCTCTTGTGATACTGGAAAGTGATTAAAATGTGCAAACTGATGTAGTAGCTTTCATCTGACTTTTTTTTTTTTTTAAGAAGATGTTGGGGGTAGGAGTTTATTTATTATTAATTTATTTATTTTTTCTGTGTTGGGTCTTCATTTCTGTGCGAGGGCTTTCTCTAGTTGGGGCAAGCGGGGGCCACTCTTCATCACGGTGTGCGGGCCTCTCACTATCTTGGCCTCTCTTGTTGCGGAGCACAGGCTCCAGATGTGCAGTAGTTGTGGCTCATGGGCCTAGTTGCTCCGTGGCATGTGGGATCCTCCCAGCCCAGGGCTCGAACCCGTGTCCCCTGCATTAGCAGGCAGACTCTCAACCACTGCACCACCAGGGAAGCCCCTGCATGTTCATTTTTTAATAGTATGACTTTTTTTTTTTTTTTTTTTTTTTTTTTTTTTTGCGGTACGCGGGCCTCTCACTGTTGTGGCCTTTCCCGTTGTGGAGCACAGGCTCCGGACGCACAGGCTCAGCGGCCATGGCTCACGGGCCCAGCTGCTCCGTGGCATGTGGGATCTTCCCGGACCGGGGCATGAACCCGTGTCCCCTGCATCAGCAGGCGGACTCTCAACCACTGCGCCACCAGGGAAGCCCCTCATCTGCCTCTTAAAGTGTATAGCCACAGAAAGTCCATTTAACATGTTGGTAGGTTTAACAAAGTTGGAATGCTGGCACCGTTGAAGTGAGCAACAGTTCTTCAGACCTGGCTCAGAGCTGCAATGCATTTATCAATAGTATATTAAAGCAGCTGACATGATGACTTTTTGCGGGCCTTCCCAGGCACTGGAGTTTTTCTGTAAATTTGCTGCACTAGGTCATAAAAGATCTCATTAACATTTATTCTTTATTTTGCAAAGGATTCTAAGAGTGCACATTGTCTTGCTAGATTTTGACCTTGTTTCTTTCCTACAACTCTTTCATCCAGAATCATCGGAACTTCATCAGTGTGTTTAACTCAAAGAATCTGTTCTCTCAGACCTTGTAAATCATTATATGTGGACTCTGCTGTGATGGAATAAACTAATGTAAAGCTTTGTCCGTTTTTCATGTACATATTCCTCATTGCTGTAAATTGTTGCCTTCCCTCAGTATCCCAGATTTCAAGCATACACTGTTGTGCATCTACTTCAGCTTGCTTTCTATAACAATCTTCTATCATAGGATCATATTTGTCAACAAACATTTCTTGAATAAACTGTACAGTCAGAGCAGATATTCCAACTCCTCCCGAGCCAAGAACGACTAACTTATACCCATGCATGGTGCAAACTTGTAAAAACTAGTACCTCTTGTGCTGTCACCAGGTCCCTGCAGCCAGCGTCGCCTCCTGCTCCCTCCAGGTCGCTGCTCCCAGAGCCACGCGGTCCTGCCGCTACCGCTGCCACCGCCAATCCGGCTGGTTTACCAAAGCTGAAATTCTTTGATCTGATCAAATTCTGCTTTGTAAAGCCCTTCACCTCAGTGGAGGGTAGTGGCATCCAGACTCAATCTCTCATTTTCTCTGGAGCCTCCCTGCAAGGCAGCAACCGGAAGAATGACTTCTGGCTTCCTTGGGGCCTCTCTCCACAATCTCACCCTTATTGCTCGCTCTCTATTCTGCTACCTCAGTCCCCTGGTACTCACCACTGTCCAGCCATGCTGGTTCATGTTTCTTTAGAGTCCCTTTATATCTGAAATAAGACCAGTGTGTAACAAATCATAATTTCTTACTGCAAATATATAGTTTTTTTTTTTCTCATTTAGCTTTATTTAGCAGTAACTCTGAAAACTTCAGAGGTAAGAATCTCTCCTCTATGGTATAAGGGGAAGAACATGGAGCTAGCAGTCAACCCCATCTCTGCTCAATCAGTCTGACCTTTGAGCAAAGCCCTGAATCTCTTTAGATTTTCCAACCTTCATCTGCAGACAGAAAGAACCGGAATTGTTGACCTCTCAAGACCTCTCTATCTTCAAACATTCTATTCAGAATAAACTCCTAAACAATGCTCTAATTACACTGAGAAATATCATCTTTAAAGGAGCTGGAAGTAAATATTTCCAGAAGCAAATACTTAGCTGTTTGTACATTTTCAAAGATATGTCAGACATAGCTGTGTTAAAGCTTTTTCTGGAATGAAGCTCAGAACAAATTTAATATTCAATCACTAATGATAAATTAACTCTAATTTTTAGCATACAGTTTACATAGTTTTTGATCCTTTTTTTTAATTTTGATAATCCTGGGTTTTTTAAAGTATACTGCCTCAATACTATTTAGAAGTATGTGAAATATAAACTGTAAGGAGGTAACTAAAATATCCTAGTAGCTCTGAAGGAAAACTTTTTCAGGTTAAAACTCCTTTACTGTGTCACCTGGAAACAGCAAGTTAATGCATTATTTTAATATTACTGTGAAGAATACAGCTCTCAAAGGGCCCTGATTAACTTTTAGGAAGCAAATTAAGCTTGGGAAAAAAAGCAAGCATAAAGTTTTTGCTGATTTAACTAACTTCATATGGATTGAAATAGCTTCACTCTTTGTCTTATAATAATATTCTGCCATCTACCTGGATCCTCCACTCTACCTCTCTTTGTGTGAGGGATGTTGGACACTAATTTCTATCTAGTGCCCTGAAGAAGGACCAGGGCTGTATGTCTCACTGTATCACCAGTCTCTATGCCCAGAAACGTCCAGATCCCTGCTCCAAAACCAAACCCCGGGGCTAAAGCTCTGCTCCCTATGGAAAAGTAGCCCATGTTTCAGCTGCCTCCCTTCTCCAATCCCCTTGCATTACCTGTGAGTCTATTTCTTGAGGACAAGGAAAGGTAACTCTGAGGGTAAAACTAAGAGCCCAGAGAGCAGAGTCAAGGGCCACGGAATTAATATTCCCAGATAGTAGTATTGAGCCTTGATAAGAAACTAGTCAAATGTGCCTTTTTGGATTGCAGAATTGCTGGATTTTAGAATTTGAGAATTTCAGTGGCTGCTGTGTGCATCCTGTTTTCCCTCTTTTTGAATGGGAGTGTCAATTGCAGTTACCCCATGCCTATCCCACTACAGTGGGACAGATAATCTCTTCAGTTCACAGGTCTTCAGATTGAGAAGATTAGTACTCAAGGAGCGGTTTTGAGGAACCAGACCCAGGGAACCTCATTTGCACTTAGACCTTGAGGCTGAACCTGATTTCATAATGGGGTGAGACTTCTGTAGGGACTTGGGAGGAGTAAATGTATTTTGCACATGGGAGGAATGTAAACAATTGTGGTCAGAAGATATTGTGTTTTAAAACATGACCCCAAATTTCTATCACTCCTCCCATTGAAAAGTGTCTGTGTCCCTGCCACTTGATTCTGACCAGGGACTTGGAACTTCTACAGGAGAGTAGAAGTAACCGGGAGAGTATGGCAGAAGTAATGATGTGTTACTCCCAAGGTTAGGTCAGAAAGGGATATGCAGCTTCTACCTGCTTCTCTTGGTATTCTTGCTCTTGGATCCCAACCACCATGCTGTGAGGAAGCCCAAGCTGTCATATGGAAAGGTCACGTGTAGGTATTCAGGCCAACAGTCCCAGCTAAAGTCTAACCACAAGACGTGAGTGATCAAGTCTTTAAGTCATTCTAGCCCTAGCTGTCAAGTCACCCTCAGCCTTCAAATCCTCCCAGCTGAGGCCCCAGACAATGTGGACAGAGACAAGCCATCTCCATCATGCTCCTTCCAAATTCCTGACACACAGAATTCCTGAGCATAACAACTTTGGTTTTACACCATTAACTTTGGGATGGTTTATTTTTCTGCAGTACATAACCAGAACCACCTATCTATATTCACAATCACTGTTGTAGCTGCTGGGGCATTCCACCACTTCATGCTTCAGCCAGGACTGGAGTTTGCAGTGCCCTTGGGTCCTGTTCCTTTCCTGTCTTGCTATCTCCAACCACCATCACAACATATGAAGCTAAGATCCAGACCCTGTCCCTCCCCTTACTGGCTCTGATTTTACATGTTAAAATGCACTGCCTTATGGATGAAACCCAAGATAGCACAAAAACATAATTATGAGTAACATGATTATGAGTAGGCAGTAAATAAGGCAAAGGGAGACAGAGTCTAATAGTTGACACTTGGCAATATGGTATGATGGGCTGAGCCTGAAACTTCTGAATTTTTTGTTTTGTTTTTATTTGTCCTGGCACCTATATTTAGAAAGTTACATTACATCTCCAGTTTCCATTTCATCCAGGACAAGAACCAATGACCAGTAGATGGTGAGTTTCTGGCAAATCACCAGCTTCATTTGACAGAACTCCAAGACAGATAACATTGCCTCAGACTCCTCTAGACAAGCCAGGATTCCCCATGAGGGAAAGAGTGCAGCTAGTAGCAATACTTTCTCACACTTTCAAATTTCCTTGTCAGCATCCACCATCCCTTCTACACACTCAGTCTCAGTCTCCTTTGGGTCTGAGATCTCAAAGCTTCAAGGAAAGTGAGATGTTCTCCTTCTCTCAAACTGGAATCTGACACATAGCCCCTACACCTCATTCTTCCAGCCAGTGCCATCAGCTCCTCTTACAGTAGTACATGTCACACATGTACTACAAAGTCTTCAAAATAATGACAGCAATAGCAACAAGAAGACCTAGGTTTGGGGGAGGTCTGCAGGATTAGATGAAATAACCACTAGATTCACTAGATTGCCAGCTGCTAAATGTGACAGCAACTCCTTCCCACTGTCCTGAGACCTTGGATAGCATATCATAGAACCAGGTGACAAGGCTTGTGGAGGGCAATGTGGAAAACTGGGCAGCGGGTAGTGAGACTAAAAAGAAAAAATGGAAATGGACAGATGGTGGATCCTGCAGCTGAGAGCTGATTCTTCAGTTTGACATGGTTGACATATAGATTTCAAATGGAACTTGGTAAAGGTTAAGTTGTTTGACCATAGACCAAACCCTTGGTCTCCATATGGTCTTGAATTTTTATTTGCTTTGTTTTCACTATTGTTTCTTTACTTCTCAAGAATTTCAGAAGGAGTTTAGGCAGCTGGGGGAGGAAGAAATTGGGATATCAAAGAGAATTTAAGTCCTAGATCTAAACTTTGAAACCTTAAAATATTGTGAGTTATTAAAAAAAAAGTCCCACTTCCAGGAACCCAGTTCTGTAAATAGTTTTCAGAAGTGAAGAGACTCACAGGGATTGGCTGATGAAATTTCCATTTGCCTCTAGCAAATATAATCAGAGCTGTCCTGCCACCACCAATTTGCAACCATAAAACCAAAAGAAGAAAAAGAAGGAGTAAACAACATCAACTCAGCACAGGTTGCAGGAACCAGAACCTTTCCCAACGAACTGTCTTTCATCAGCCCCATCCTGCCTCCTCCCACTGTGTCTCAATCTAATGTCATAATTCAACTGCAAATATACTTAATAGGAAACATCAGTCCTAATCCTATTTGTTCTGTTATCACTCAAAAACCACCAAGGTTTGGTCAGAATAGAAAAGAAAAACAATGAAAACTAAAACTTTGTGAACATAAACTACACTCAAGGATTCTGTATATCCCCAACCATTTCAGCCACACATGTTTCTAATGAGGAGAATCTAACTCCTTCTGGGCAGGCTGGCACCTGGCTCCTGGCCTGATGGTCATTATTAGGTCTCCCTGACTTGACTTTGACTCTAAGCCAGAGCTGTTCATTGGAAATGTAATGTGAACTGCAAATGCGAGCTCCATATAAAATTTTAGATTTTCTAACAGCCACATTTAAAAAGAAACAGGTGAAATTAATTTGCATAATACATTTTAATCCTATATATGAAAAATATTGTCATTTCAATATTTAATCAATATGTGGCAATATGTGGCTAGTGTGCAGGTAAGCCTGTCCTTATTTTTGTTCCTTTCTGAAAGGAAGTGACTCTCCTGAGTTAAGTAACTGAAATGGGAACCCCTGTTCCCTGGAAGTAAGCTTGCCAGGTAAAATTTAAGACACGTAGTTAAATTTGGATTTCAGATAAACAATGAATACTTTTTTAGTATAAGTATGTCCCAATTATTACATGGGACCTACTTACACTCCAAAAAATATTTCATTGTTTATTTGAAATTCAATTTAACTGGGCTTCCTGTATTTCTATTTGGTAAATCTAGCAACCTGAAAGGCATTATTAGAATTGAGTCCTTCTTTAGCTAAAAGAGAGTATGTAAGTGGTGAGTGAACATAGCTCTCTCTTATGAGAACCACAATTAAGGTAATGAGAGGGGTACATGTCTTCAGGTGGCCCGTAGAGGTAGGAAAGGCTAAGATGTGTTCTACCTTGGCCCAGCATAGCCAGGAAGGTACTGGCAATCCCACAAAAGAAAGAAGGAGGAAATGGAGGCAAAGAAAGAAAATATGTCCAGTACTTGGGGCAGCAGAAGATGATGGTACACAAGGAAGTCAGAGGCAGGCCTGCTGGGAGAGTCCTTGTGTTCAGGGTGAGAAGCACACTTATCAAGGATGAGTAATGAAGGCACCTGCTAGGAATGTACACAGGCTGAGCAGCAGGTGGTGTTGACTCTCTGGAGCCTACTCCTCTCTACCCTGCTTTCTTCTCTTTCCATGAATTTTACAAAATATCTGTATATCCCATAAGAATATACATTTTGCAAGATGTTGATCTTAATGTGGCATCTGCTGCTTTCCAATTTGCTATGGATTTTCTTTAATAAAAAAAACTCTTTTATTTTCATTTTATGTGCTAAGCGCTCTAAAAATAGGTGAGGAGAGAAACACTGAGTCTGTTCAATTTATTCCTTTGTATGCTACAAGTGAGAAGGGTGAAATATGCCCCCCCAAATTCCTAAAAATTCTAAAAGGATAACCTGGTTAAAGCTAAGGGGCATAGGGATTACAGAACTTTGGGGGTGATGTGTTTTCGGTTGCTAGGTGTTGAGCACTTATAAGGCTCAGAGTTAAGATCCAGAGTGTCTGATACAGTAGATTGGGGCTGGGTCTCAAGAATTTGCATTGCTAACCATTTCCTGGGTGATGCTAACACTGCTGGTCCAGGGACCACACTTTAAGAACCATTGCCTTAGACAATGAGAGAGTCTCCACAGGGATCTAAATAATACCTGTTGAGACTTTTTGTTTTTTCATTAGTTAGAAGCCAAAAGAATATAAACTGCATCAGCAGTGGTCCTGCAGAGCAGTGGTCTCTGTTGCTGCTGTTGATGGTGCAGCTGAATTATATGGGTTTTCACATCATGAGTCAGATGGTTTATTTGAAGCTCTGGAGGTTGGAGGAGGAAGTGTCTAAAAGGTAATCCTTTGAGATCCAAACCAGATGCTTACCACTCCTGGTCACTTCTGCTCTTTCTGCCTTATGTCATTCATTGTGCTTCCTTCTAATCAGCCCTAAATTTCCCTAGTCTATCCCGCTGCCTCAGCCTCCAGCCAGTCCTACACTGGGTCACAGGAAGGTTATCTTCCTTAGCCAATATTCAAGATGATTGGCACCCAAAAATTTGCTTCTGGGTATACGAATCCTTCCACACTCTTTTCCTGAGCATGGTGGTTAGAGGACGCACTTGGTAGTGACATCTTCCATTCCCTTGTTACATTGTTGTCTAGAAGGAGAGAGCCCATCAGTCCCATACAAATGAGGAAGATGGAACTCTACATAAGGCCATTAACAATGAGAGTCAGTGAGATTTTCAGCACTTACAAAAAGCATTTCCATCTTCTAACCTCTCCTGAGCCTATCCACTTCCTTCCCAGTAGGCTTCTGGGAGGCAAGCCTATTCTGTATTTCTCTTTAGGAATTTCATCCTCTTAGAACTGTCTCCAAGACTTCCTGTCAACCCAGGTCCCCCTTGCCCAGCCACTTTTAGTTTAAGAACTTAATAACTAAGTTAAATGGAGCTATAAGGGATGTCCAAGATCAAACATAAAGAACCACAGAGAAACAAGGTGACACGGCCTACACGAGGCCCCACCAGCTTGGAAAAGGAATTTACACTTGTCCACCAAGATTGGACTCAATGTAAGTTTCCTGATTCCTTGGACTGGAGACCCCAAGAAGAAAGAGAAGTCTTCAAAAAGAGACAAGACTGGTTTCCCCCCTTCCTGTTAGGGAAGGCTCTGTGACCCGTCCTGGCCACTGAGGTGTCTTCTGCTGAGACTTCTGATTTGTTTGCTGAGGCTTTCCATTTTTCATCTGTTCCAAGTGTGTTCATGGGCAGTTGCTAGTTGGAGCATTTTTTTTCTTGCTTTAAAATCTTTGTCAGGGGAGACCTTCAAGATGGCTGAAGAGTAAGACGTGGAGATCACCTTCCTCCCCACAAATACATCTGAAATACATCTACATATGGAACAACTCCTACAGAAAACCTACTGAATGCTGGCAGAACACCTCAGACTTCCCAAAAGGCAAGAAACACCCCACAGACCTCGGTAGGCCAAAAGAAAAAGGAAAAAACAGAGACAAAAGAGTAGGGCTGGGACCTGCACCAGGGGGAGGGAGCTGTGAAGGAGGAAAAGTTTCCACACACTAGGAAGCCCCTTCACTGGTGAAGATGAGGAGTGGCAGGGGGAAAGCTTTGGAGCCACGGAGGAGAGCACAGCAACAGGGGTGCAGAGGGCAAAGCAGAGAGATTCCCTCACAGAGGATTGGTGCCGACCAGGACTCACCGGCCCAAGAGGCTTGTCTGCTCACCCGCCAGGGTGGATGGGGGCTGGGAGCTGAGGCTCAAGCTTCGGAGGTCAGATCCCAGGGAGAGGACTGAGGTTGGCTGCATGAACACAGTCTGAAGTGGGTTAGTGGCCACAGTTAACTGGGAGGGAGATCGGGGAAAACTCTAGACCTGCCTAAGAAGCAAGAGATCATTGTTTCAGGGTGCGTGAGGAAAGCGGATTCAGAGCACCACCTAAGTGACCTCCAGAGATTGGTATGAGCCATGGCTATCAGAGCGGACACCAGAGACAGGTATGAAATGCTAAGGCTGCTGCTGCAGCCACCAAGAAACCTGTGTGCAAGCACAGGTCACTATCCATACCTCCCCTCCTGGGAGCCTGTGCAGCCCACCACTACCAGGGTCAGGCGATCTATGGACAATTTCTTCAGGAGACCACACGGTGTGCCTCAGGCTGTTGCAATGTCACACTAGCCTCTGCTACCACAGGCTCACTCTGCATTCCGTACCACTCCCTCCCCCTGGCCTGAGTGAGCCAGAGCCCCCTAATCAGCTGCCACTTTAACCCCATCCTGTCTGAACAAAGAACAGAGGCCCTTAGGTGACCTACAAACAGAGCCGAGGCCAAATCAAAAGTTGAACTTCAGGAGCTCTGGGAACAAAGGAGAGAAAGGGAAATCTCTCCCAGCAGACTCAGGAGCAGGGGATTAAATTTCCAAAATCAACTTGATGTACCCTGAATCAGTGGAATACTTGAATAGATAATGAATCATCTCAAAATTGAGGCAGTGGACTTTGGGAGCAACAATATATATATATTTTTCGTTTTTCTCTTTCTGTGAGTGTGTATGTGTATGCTTCTTTGGGTGATTTTGTCTGTATAGCTTTGCTTTTACCATTTGTCCTGGGGTGCTGTCTGTCCTTTTTTTTTTTTTTTTTTTTTTTTTTTTTTTTTTTTTTTTAGTATAGTTACTAGCACTTCTTATCATTGGTGGATTTGTTTTTTGGTTTGGTTCGTCTCTTCTTTCTTTCTTTCCTTTTTAAAAAATTTTTTAAATTACTTTTTAATAATTATTTTTATTTTCGATTTTAATAACTTTATATATAAATTTATTAAATATATATATATATATATTTAATTTCCCCCCTTTTATTCTGAGCCGTGTGGCTGACAGGGCCTTTGTGCTCTGGCCAGGTGTCAGGCCTGTGTCTCTTAGGTGGGATAGCCAAGTTCAGGACATTGGTCCACCAGAGACCTCCCAGCTCCATGTAATTATCAAACGACATAAATCTCCCAGAGATCTCCATCTGAAAACGAAGCCAGCTGCACTCAACGACCAGCAGGCTACAGTGCTGGACACCCTATGCCAAACAAATAGCAAGACAGGAACACAACCCCACCCATTAGCAGAGAGGCTGCCTACAATCATGATAGGTCACAGAAACCCTAAAAAACACCACCAGATGCAGGCCTGCCCACCAGAAAGACAATATCCAGCCTCATCCATCAGAACACAGGCAGTAGTCCCCTCAACCAGGAAGCCTACACAATCCACTGAACCAACCTTAGCCATTGGAGGCAGACACCAAAACCAATGGGAAATATGAACTGGCAGCCTGCGAAAAGGAGACCCCAAACACAGTAAGTTAAGCAAAATGAGAAGACAGAGAAACACACAGCACATGAAAGGAGCAAGATAAAAACCCACCAGACCAAACAAATGAAGAGGAAATAGGCAGTCTACCTGAAAAAGAATTCAGAATAATGATAGTAAAGATGATCCAAAATCTTGGAAATAGAATGGAGGAAATACAAGAAACGTTAAACAAGGACCTAGAAGAACTAAAGAGCAAACAAACAATGATGAAAAACACAGCAAATGAAATTTAAAATTCTCTAGAAGGAAAAAAAAACAGCAAGAATAAAAATGGAAAAAAAATTGTCTAGAAGGAATCAATAGCAGAATAACTGAGGCTGAAGAATGGATATGTGACCTGGAAGATAAAATAGTGGAAATAACTACCACAGAGCAGAATAAAGAAAAAAGATGAAAAGAATTGAGGACAGTCTCAGAGACCTCTGGGACAATATTAAATGCACCAACATTCAAATTATAGGGGTCCCAGAAGAAGAAGAGAAAAAGAAAGGGACTGAGAAAATATTTGAAGAGATTATAGTTGAAAACTTCCCTAATATGGGAAAGGAAGTAATTAATCAACTCCAGGAAAGGCAGAGAGTCCCATACAGGATAAATCTAAGGAGAAACATGCCACAACACATATTAATCAAACTATCAAAACATTAAAAGCAGCAAGGGAAAAACAACAAATAATATACAAGGGAATACCCATAAGGTTAACAACTGATCTTTCAGCAGAAACTCTGAAAGCCAGAGGGGGTGGCAGGACATATTTAAAGTGATGAAAGGGAAAAACGTACAGCCAAGATTACCCTACCCAGCAAGGATCTCATTCAGATTCGATGGATAAATGAAAATCTTTACAGACAAGCAAAAGCTAAGAGAATTCAGCTCCACCAAAACAGCTTTACAACAAACGCTCAAGGAACTTCTCTAGGGAGGAAACACAAGAGAAGAAAAAGACTTACAATAATACATCGAAAACAATTAAGAAAATCATAATAGGAACATATATATTGATAATTACCTTAAAATTAAATGCTCCAACCAAAAGACATAGACAGGCTGAATGGATAAAAAAACAAGGCCTGTATATATGCTGTGTACAAGAGACCCACTTCAGACCTAAGGACACATACAGACTGAAAGTGAGGGGATGGGAAAAGATATTCCATGCAAATGGAAATCAAAAGAAAGCTGGAGTAGCAATTCTCATATCAAACAAAATAAACTTTAAACAAAGACTATTACAAGAGACAAGGAAAGACAGTACATAACGACCAAGGGATCAACCCAAGAAGATACAAGAGTTGTAAATATTTATGCAGTGAACATAGGAGCACCTCAATACATAAGGCAAATGCTAACAGCCACAAAAGGGAAAAACGACAATAACACAATCATAGTAGGGGACTTTAACACCCCACTTTCACCAATGGACAGATCATCCAAAATTAAAATAAAGAAGAAAACACAAGCTTTAAATGATACATTAAACAGCATGGACTTAATTGATATTTATAGGACGTTCCACCCAAAAGCAGCAGAGTACACTTTCTTCTCAAGTGCCCATGGAACATGCTCCAGGATAGATCATATCATGGGTCACAAATCAAGCCTTGGTAAATTTAAGAAAATTGAAATCGTATCAAGAATCTTTTCCAACCACAATGCTATGACACTAGATATCAATTACAGGAAAAATTTGTAACAAATACAAACACATGGAGGCTAAACAATAGACAACTTAATAAACAAGAGATCACTGAAAAAATCAAAGACGAAATCAAAAACTACTTAAAAACAAATGACAATGAAAACACGATGATCCAAAACCCATCGGATGCAGCAAAAGCCATTCAAAGAGGAAGTTTATAGGAATACAATACTACCTCAAGAAAAAAGAAACAACTCAAATAAACAACCCAACCTAACAACTAAAGCAATTAGAGAAAGAAGAACAAAAAAAACCCCAAAATTAACAGAAGGAAAAAAATTGTAAAGATCAGATCAGAAATAAATGAAAAAGGAATAAAGGAAACAATAGCAAAGATCAATAAAACTAAAAGTGGGTTCTTTGAGAAGATAAAAAAATTGATAAACCATTGCCAGACTCATCAAGAGAAAAAGGTAGAAGACTCAAATCTATAGAATTAGAAATTAAAAAGGAGATAGAGGATGGAGGAAGATGGCAGAAGAGTAAGACGCGGAGATCACCTTCCTCCCCACAGATACATCAGAAATTCATCTACACGTGGAACAACTCCTACAGAACACCTACTGAACGCTGACAGAAGATCTCAGACCCCCCAAAAGGCAAGAAACTCCCCACATACCTGGGTAGGGCAAAAGAAAAAAGAATAAACAGAGACAAAAGGATAGGGACGGGACCTGCACCAGTGGGAGGGAGCCGTGAAGGAGGAAAGGTTTCCACACACTAGAAGCCCCTTTGCGGGCAGAGACTGCGGGTGGCAGAGGGGGAAAGCTTCGGAGTAGCGGAGGAGAGCGCGGCAACAGGGGTGCGGAGGGCAGAGCGGAGAGATTCTGGCACAGAGGATCGGTGCCCTCAGGCACACACCAGCCCGAGAGGCTTGTCTGCTCGGCCGCCAGGGCGGGCAGGGCTGGGAGCTGAGGCTCGGGTATCGGATTTCGGTTGGAGCACAGGGAGAGGACTGGCCAAGCACAGGGAGAGGACTGGCCACAGGAAGAGAGCCTGAAGGGGTTAGTGCACCACGGCTAGCCCGGAGGGAGTCTGGGGAAAAAGTCTGGAGCAGTAGAAGAGGCAAGAGACTTTTTCTTCCCTTTTGTTTCCTGCTGCGCAAGGAGAGGGCATTAAGAGCACTGCTTAAAGAAGTTCCAGAGACAGGCGTGAGCCGCGGCTAAAGGCGTAGACCCCAGAGGCGGGCGTGGGACGCTGGGGCTGCTGCTACCACCGCCACAAGGCCTGTGTGTGAGCGCAGGTCACTGCCCACCCACCCTTCCAGGGAGCCTGTGCAGCCCGCCACTGTCGGAGTCCCGGGACCCAGGGACGGCTTCCCCGGAAAGCGCACGGAGCGCCTTGTGCTGGAGCAACGTCACACCGGCCTCTGCCGCCGCAGGCCCGCCCTGTACAGTGTGCCCCTCCCTCCCCTCGGCCTGAGTGAGCCAGAGCCCCCGAATCAATGGCACCTTTAAACCCATCCTGTCTGAGCGAAGAACGGGCGCCCTCCGGCAACCTACGCGCAGAGGCGGGGCCAGGTCCAAGCCTGAGACCCGGGAGCTGTGAGAGCAGAGAAGAGACAGGGAAATCTCTCTGTGCAGCCTTGGAGGCAGCGAATTAAAGCTCCACGGTCCGCTTGATGTGCCCTGCATCTGTGGAGTGCATGAATGGACAGCAAAACATCCCAAATTGAGGAGGTGGACTTTGAGGACAAGATTTAAGATATTTTCCCCTTTTCCTCTTTTTACAATGAATTATCCCAAATTAAGGAGGTGGACTTTGAGAGCAGGATTTCAGACTTTTTCCCCTTTTCCTCTTTTTGCAACAAATTATCCCAAATTGAGGAGGTGGAATTTGAGAGCAAGATTTTCGATTTTCTCCCCCTGTTCCCTTTTAGTGAATGTGTATATGTATGCTTCTGTGTGAGATTTTCTCTGTATAGCTTTGCTTCCACCATAGGTCCCAGGGTTCTATCAGTCCATTTTTTATTTCAATAACTACTTTTTTATTTTTAATAACGCTACTATATTTTATACTTTATTCTATTTTACTTTATTTTCTCTCTTTCTTTTTTTCCTACCTTCCCTTCCTCCTCCCTCCCTCCGCCCCATTCTTTCTTTCTTTCTTTCTTTCTTTCTTTCTTTCTTTCCTTCCTCCCTCCCTCCCTCCTGTCTTTCTTTCTTTCTTTTTTTCTTTCTTTCTTTCTTTCTTTCCTTGCTCCATCCCTCCCTTCTTTCTTCCTTTCTCTCTTTCTTTTTCTTACCTTCCTCCATCCCTCCCTCCTTTCTTTCTTTCCGTCCTTCCTCCCTCCCTTCCTCCTTTCTTTCTTTCTTTCTTTCTTCCTTCCTTCCTTTCTTTCCCTCTCTCTTTCTTTCTTCTACTAATTCTTTCTTTCTACATTTTATCCCTTTTATTCTGAGCCGGGTAGATGAAAGGCTCTTGGTGCTGCAGCCAGGAGTCAGTGCTGTGCCTCTGAAGTGGGAGAACCAACTTCAGGACACGGGTCCACAAGAGACCTCCCAGCAACACATAATATCAAGCAGCGAAAATCTCCCAGAGATCTCCATCTCAACACAAGCCAGCACCCACCTTCAGTCAATGACCAGCAAGCTATAGTGCTGGTCACCCTATGCCAAGCAACTAGCAAGGCAGGAACACAACCCCACCCATTAGCAGAGAGGCTGCCTAAAAACATAATAAGGCCACAGGCACCCCCAAAACACACCACCAGACATGGACCTGTCCACCAGAAAGACAAGATTGAGCCTCAACCACCAGAACACAGGCACTAGTCACCCCCCACCAGGAAGCTTACACAACCTACTGAAACGACCTTAGCCACTGGGGACAGACACCAAAAACAACGGGAACTATGAATCTGCAGCCTGCAAAAAGGAGACCCCAAACACAGTAAGATAAGCAAAATGAGAAGACAGAAAAACACACAGCAGGTGAAGGAGCAAGATAAAAACCTACCAGACCTAACAAATGAAGAGGTAATAGGCAGTCTACCTGAAAAACAATTCAGAATAATGATAATAAAGATGATCCAAGATTCTATTTCCAAGATCCAAAATCTTGGAGACAGAATAGACAAAATGCAAGAAACAGTTAACAAGGACCTAGAAGAACTAAAGATGAATCAAGCATCAATTAAAAACACAATAAATGAAATGAAAAATACTCTAGATGGGATCAATAGCAGAATAACTGAGGCAGAAGAACGGATAAGTGACATGGAAGATAAAATAGTGGAAATAACTGATGCAGAGCAAAATAAAGAAAAAAGAATGAAAAGAACAGAGGACAGTCTCAGAGACCTCTGGGACAACATTAAATGCAGCAACATTCGAATTATAGGGGTTCCAGAAGAAGAAGAGAAAAAGAAAGGGACTGAGAAAATATTTGAAGAGATTATAGTTGAAAACTTCCCCAATATGGGAAAGGAAATAGTTAATCAAGTCCAGGAGGCACAGAGAGTCCCATACAGAATAAATCCAAGGAGAAATACACCAAGACACATATTAATCAAACTGTCAAAAATTAAACACAAAGAAATCATATTAAAAGCAGCAAGGGAAAAACAACAAATAACACACAAGGGAATCCCTATCAGGTTAACAGCTGATCTCTCAGCAGAAACTCTACAAGCCAGAAGGGAGTGGCAGGACATAATTAAAGTGATGAAGGAGAGAAACCTGCAACCAAGATTACTCTACCCAGCAAGGATCTCATTCAGATTTGATGGAGAAATTAAAACGTTTACAAACAAGCAAAAGCTGAGAGAGTTCAGCACCACCAAACCAGCTTTACAACAAATGCTAAAGGAACTTCTCTAGGCAAGAAACACAACAGAAGGAATATACCTACAATAACGAACCCAAAGCAATTAAGGAAATGGGAATAGGAACATACATATCAATAATTACCTTAAATGTAAATGGACTAAATGCTCCCACCAAAAGACACAGAGTGGCTGAATGGATACAAAAACAAGACCCATATATATGCTGTCTACAAGAGACCCACTTCAGACCTAGAGACACATAGAGATTGAAAGTAAGGGGACGGAAAAAGATATTCCATGCAAATGGAAATCAAAAGAAAGCTGGAGTAGCAATTCTTATATCAGACAAAATAGACTTTAAAATAAAGACTATTAGAAGAGAAAAAGAAGGACACTACATAATGATAAAGGGATCCATCCAAGAAGAAGATATAACAATTGTAAATATTTATGCACCCAACATAGGAGTACCTCAATACATAAGGCAAATACTAACAGCCATAAAAGGGGAAATCGACAGTAACACACTCATAGTAGGGGACTTCAGCATCCCACTTTCACCAATGGACAGATCATCCAAAATGAAAATTAATAAGGAAACACAAGCTTTAAATGATACATTAAATAAGATGGACTTAATTGATATTTATAGGGCATTCCATCCAAAAACAACAGAATACATATTTTTCTCAAGTGCTCATGGAACATTCTCCAGGATAGATCATATCTTGGGTCACAAATCAAGCCTTGGTAAATTTAAGAAAATTGAAATTGTATCAAGTATCTTTTCCGACCACAATGCTATGAGACTAGATATCAATTACAGGAAAAGAGCTGTAAAACATACAAACACATGGAGGCTAAACAATACACTACTTAATAACGAAGTGATCACTGAAGAAATCAAAGAGGAAATTAAAAAATACCTAGAAACAAATGACAATGGAGACACGACGACCCAAAACCTATGGGACGCAGCAAAAGCAGTTCTAAGAGGGAAGTTTATGGCAATACAATCCCACCTTAAGAAACAGGAAATATCTCGAATAAACAACCTAACCTTGCACCTAAAGCAATTAGAGAAAGAAGAACAAAAACATCCCAAAGTTAGCAGAAGGAAAGAAATCATAAAGATCAGATCAGAAATAAATGAAAAAGAAATGAAGGAAACAATAGCAAAGATCAATAAAACTAAAAGCTGGTTCTTTGAGAAGATAAACAAAATTGATAAACCATTAGCCAGACTCATCAAGAAAAAAAGGGAGAAGACTCAAATCAATAGAATTAGAAATGAAAAAGGAGAAGTAACATCTGACACTGCAGAAATACAAAAGATCATGAGAGATTACTATAAGCAACTCTATGCCAATAAAATGGACAACCTGGAAGAAATGGACAAATTCTTAGAAATGCACAACCTGCCAAGACTGACTCAGGAAGAAATAGAAAATATGAATAGACCAATCACAAGCACTGAAATTGAAACTGTGATTAAAAATCTTCCAACAAACAAAAGCCCAGGACCAGATGGCTTCACAGGCGAATTCTATCAAGCATTTAGAGAAGAGCTAACACCTATCCTTCTCAAACTCTTCCAAAATATAGCAGAGGGAGGAACACTCCCAAACTCATTCTACGAGGCCACCATCACCTTGATACCAAAACCAGACAAGGATGTCACAAAGAAAGAAAACTACAGGCCAATATCACTGATGAACATAGATGCAAAAATCCTCAACAAAATACTAGCAAACAGAATCCAACAGCACATTAAAAGGATCATACACCATGATCAAGTGGGGTTTATTCCAGGAATGCAAGGATTCTTCAATATACGCAAATCAATCAATGTGATACACCATATTAACAAGTTGAAGGAGAAAAACCATATGATCATCTCAATAGATGCAGAGAAAGCTTTTGACAAAATTCAACACCCATTTATGATAAAAACCCTGCAGAAAGTAGGCATAGAGGGAACTTTCCTCAACATAATAAAGGCCATATATGACAAACCCACAGCCAGCATCGTCCTCAATGGTGAAAAACTGAAACCATTTCCACTAAGATCAGGAACAAGACAAGGTTGCCCACTCTCACCACTCTTATTCAACCTAGTTTTGGAAGTTTTAGCCACAGCAATCAGAGAAGAAAAGGAAATAAAAGGAATCCAAATGGGAAAAGAAGAAGTAAAGCTGTCACTGTTTGCAGATGACATGATACTATACATAGAGAATCCTAAAGATGCTACCAGAAAACTACTAGAGCTAATCAATGAATTTGGTAAAGTTGCAGGATACAAAATTAATGCACAGAAATCTCTGGCATTCCTATATACTAATGATGAAAAATCTGAAAGTGAAATCAAGGAAACACTCCCATTTACCATTGCAACAAAAAGAATAAAATATCTAGGAATAAACCTACCTAAGGAGACAAAAGACCTGTATGCAGAAAATTATAAGACACTGATGAAAGAAATTAAAGATGATACAAACAGATGGAGAGATGTACCATGTTCTTGGATTGGAAGAATCAACATTGTGAAAATGACTCTACTACCCAAAGCAATCTACAGATTCAATGCAATACCTATCAAACTACCAATGGCATTTTTCACAGAACTAGAACAAAAAATTTCACAATTTGTATGGAAACACAAAAGACCCCGAATAGCCAAAGCAATCTTGAGAACGAAAAATGGAGCTGGAGGAATCAGGCTCCCTGACTTCAGACTATACTACAAAGCTACAGTAATCAAGACAGTATGGTACTGGCACAAAAACAGAAAGATAGATCAATGGAACAGGATAGAAAGCCCAGAGATAAACCCACGGACATATGGTCACCTTATCTTTGATAAAGGAGGCAGGAATGTACAGTGGAGAAAGGACAGTCTCTTCAATAAGTGGTGCTGGGAAAACTGGACAGGGACATGTAAAAGTATGAGATTAGATCACTCCCTAACACAATACACAAAAATTAGCTCAAAATGGATTAAAGACCTAAATGTAAGGCCAGACACTATCAAACTCCTAGAGGAAAACATAGACAGAACACTCTATGACATAAATCACAGCAAGATCCTTTTTGACCCATCTCCTAGAGAAATGGAAATAAAGACAAAAATAAACACATGGGACCTAATGAAACTTCAAAGCTTTTGCACAGCAAAGGAAACCATAAACAAGACCAAAAGACAACCCTCAGAATGGGAGAAAACATTTGCAAATGAAGCAACTGACAAAGGATTAATCTCCAAAATTTATAAGCAGCTCATGCAGCTCAATAGCAAAAAAACAAACAACCCAATCCAAAAATGGGCAGAAGACCTAAATAGACATTTCTCCACAGAAGATATACAGACAGCCAACAAACACATGAAAGGATGCTCAACATCTTTACTCATTAGAGAAATGCAAATCAAAACTACAATGAGATATCATCTCACACCAGTCAGAATGGCCATCATCAAAAAATCTAGAAACAATAAATGCTGGAGAGGGTGTGGAAAAAAGGGAACACTCTTGCACTGCTGGTGGGAATGTGAATTGGTACAGCCACTATGGAGAACAGTATGGAGGTTCCTTAAAAAACTACAAATAGAACTACCATATGACCCAGCAATCCCACTACTGGGCATATACCCTGAGAAAACCATAATTCAAAAAGAGACATGTACCAAAATGTTCATAGCAGCCCTATTTACAATAGCCCGGAGATGGAAACAACCTAAGTGTCCATCATCGGATGAATGGATAAAGAAGATGTGGCACATATATACAATGGAATATTACTCAGCCATAAAAAGAAATGAAATTGAGCTATTTGTAATGAGGTGGATGGACCTAGAGTCTGTCATACAGAGTGAAGTAAGTCAGAAAGAGAAAGACAAATACTGTATGCTGACACATATATATGGAATTTAAGAAAAAAGTGTCATGAAGAACATAGGGGTAAGACAGGAATAAAGACACAGACCTACTAGAGCATGGACTTGAGGATATGGGGAGGGGGAAGGGTAAGCTGTGACAAAGTGAAAGAGCGGCATGGACATATATACACTACCAAACGTAAGGTAGAGAGCTAGTGGGAAGCAGCCGCATAGCACAGGGAGATCAGCTCGGTTCTTTGTGACCGCCTGGAGGGGTGGGATAGGGAGGGTGGGAGGGAGACGCAAAAGGGAGGGGATATGGGAACATATGTATATGTATAACTGATTAAATTTGTAAAATAAAAAAAATAAAAAAATATAGTGGGAAAAAAAAAATATTACAGAGTACATCACGGATGTCAGTCAAGTCTTGTAACAGCAGTGTAGAAAACTAGTAACATTTATAGCTAGTTTGTTTTTAAGCTTCAGCAATGGATCAATTCTATCCAGCCTAATCTGTAATTTTAATTAGATTAATTTTTAAAATAAAAAAGATTAATTTTTAATTTAAAAGTATTTTTAGTTCATATTTATGTACCTGCATTATGGTAAATCTTTTATTTTGTTGTTTTTTTCTTAGTTTCTCTTCAGAGTATCTTTGAAAATTTTTTTTTTTTTTTTTTTTTTTTTTTTTTTGCGGTATGCGGGCCTCTCACTGTTGTGGCCTCCCCCGTTGTGGAGCACAGGCTCCGGACGCACGGGCTCCGGATGCGTAGGCTCAGCGGCCATGGCTCGGGGGCCCGGCCGCTCCGCGGCATGTGGGATCCTCCCGGACCGGGGCACGGACCCGTGTCCCCTGCATCGGCAGGTGGACTCTCATCCCCTTGCGCCACCAGGGAGGCCCGAAAATTTATTTATTTATTTATTTTTTTTTTTTTTTTTTTCCTTTTTGCGGTATGCGGGCCTCTCACTGTTGTGGCCTCCCCCGTCGCGGAGCACAGGCTCCGGACGCGCAGGCTCAGCGGCCATGGCTCACGGGCCCAGCCGCTCCGCGGCACATGGGATCCTCCCAGACCGGGGCACGAACCCGTATCCCCTGCATCGGCAGGCGGACTCTCAACCACTTGCGCCACCAGGGAGGCCCCGAAAATTTATTTTTAAACAGAATAATTAAAGTCCAAAGATGAGAATGTCTCATTTAAGAAAAACTAAAGAACGTTGGAAGAGCTGAAGTATGAACACAATTGGCACAACTTTTCACCACCCTCATTAGAAGAAGACTGTTTTGATTTGCATGGTCCAAGAAAGGAGAAACAGATAACTTGCTGGGGATTGCATCCTGCTTTACTTAAGTTAGACATTAACAGGCTTAAAGGGCAAGGATGAAGCAACATGTTTATAACATATTTTTGAAAAGCTACTTAAAGGTGAAGGGTGGCAAGAACACAGACAGACACACCCTAGACATTTCATGACAGTATTTTAAGGTATGCCTTTTCTTTGGTTGATAGGGATGGAGGGACCTATTAATAAACATTTCTCCTATTTAAAAAAAAAAAAAAAAGATCAGATAAGAAATAAATGAAAAAGAAATGAAGGAAACAATAGCAAAGATCAATAAAACTAAAAGCTGTTTCTTTGAGAAGATAAACAAAATTGATAAACCATTAGCCAGACTCATCAAGAAAAAAAGGGAGAAGACTCAATTCAATAGAATTAGAAATGAAAAAGGAGAAGTAACAACTGACACTGTAGAAATACAAAAGATCATGAGAGATTACTACAAGGAACACTATGCCAATAAAATGGACAACCTGGAAGAAATGGACAAATTCTTAGAAATGCACAACATTCCCTGACTGAACCAGGAAGAAATAGAAAATATGAGCAGACCAATCACAAGCAGTGAAATTGAAACTGTGATTAAAAATCTTCCAACAAAAAAAAGCCCAGGACCAGATGGCTTCACAGGCGAATTCTATCAAACATTTAGAGAAGAGCTAACACCTCTCTTTCTCAAACTCTTCCAAAATATAGCAGAGGGAGGAGCACTCCCAAACTCATTCTACGAGGCCACCATCACCTTGATACCAAAACCAGGCAAGGATGTCACAAAGAAAGAAAACTACAGGCCAATATCACTGATGAACATAGATGCAAAAATCCTCAACAAAATAATAGCAAACAGAATCCAACAGCACATTAAAAGGATCACACACGATGATCAAGTGGGGTTTATTCCAGGAATGCAAGGATTCTTCAATATACGCAAATCAATCAATGTGATACACCATATTAACAAATTGAAGGAGAAAAACCATATGGTCATCTCAATAGATGCAGAGAAAACTTTCGACAAAATTCAACACCCATTTATGATAAAAACCCTGCAGAAAGTAGGCATAGAGGGAACTTTCCTCAACATAATAAAGGCCATATACGACAAACCCACAGCCAACATTGTCCTCAATGGTGAAAAACTGAAACCATTTCCACTAAGATCAGGAACAAGACAAGGTTGCCCACTCTCACCACTCTTATTCAACTTAGTTTTGGAAGTTTTAGCCACAGCAATCAGAGAAGAAAAGGAAATATAAGGAATCCAAATTGGAAAAGAAGAAGTAAAGCTGTCACTGTTTGCAGATGACATGATACTATACCTAGAGAATCCTAAAGATGCTACCAGAAAACTACTAGAGCTAGTCAATGAATTTGGTAAAGTAGCAGGATACAAAATTAATGCACAGAAATCTCTGGCATTCCTGTACACTAATGATGAAAAATCTGAAAATGAAATCAAGAAAACACTCCCATTTACCATTGCAACAAAAAGAATAAAATATCTAGGAATAAACCTACCTAAGGAGACAAAAGACCTGTATGCAGAAAATTATAAGACACTGATGAAAGAAATTAAAGATGATACAAATAGATGGAGAGATATACCATGCTCCTGGATTGGAAGAATCAATATTGTCAAAATGACTCTACTACCCAAAGCAATCTACAGATTCAATGCAATCCCTATCAAACTACCACTGGCATTTTTCACAGAACTAGAACAAAAAAATTCAAAATTTGTTTGGAAAAACAAAAGACCCCGAATAGCCAAAGCAATCTTGAGAATGAAAAACGGAGCTGGAGGAATCAGGCTCCCTGACTTCAGACTATACTACAAAGCTACAGTAATCAAGACAGTGTGGTACTGGCACAAAAACAGAAAGATAGATCAATGGAACAGGATAGAAAGCCCAGGGATAAACCCACGCACATATGGTCAACTTATCTTTGATAAAGGAGGTCGGAATGTACAGTGGAGAAAGGACAGCCTCTTCAATAAGTGGTGCTGGGAAAACTGGACAGGGACATGTAAAAGTGTGAGATTAGATCATTCCCTAACACCATACACAAAAATAAGCTCAAAATGGATTAAAGACCTAAATGTAAAGCCAGAAACTATCAAACTCTTAGAGGAAAACATAAGCAGAACACTCTGTGACATAAATCACAGCAAGATCCTTTTGGACCCACCTCCTAGAGAAATGGAAATAAAAACAAAGATAAACAAATGGGACCTAATGAAACTTCAAAGCTTTTGCACAGCAAAGGAAACCATAAACAAGACCAAAAGGCAACCCTCAGAATGGGAGAAAGTATTTGCAAATGAAGCAACTGACAAAGGATTAATCTCCAAAATTTATAAACAGCTCATTCAGCTCAATTGCAAAAAAACAAACAACCAAATCCAAAAATGGGCAGAAGACTTAAATAGACATTTCTCCAAAGAAGATATACAGACTGCCAACAAACAAATGAAAGAATGCTCAACATCATTAATCATTAGAGAAATGCAAATCAAAACTACAATGAGATATCATCTCACACCTGTCAGAATGGCCATCATCAAGAAATTCAGAAACAATAAATGCTTGAGAGGGTCTGGAGAAAAGGGAACACTCTTGCACTGCTGGTGGGAATGTGAATTGGTACAACCACTATGGAGAACAGTATGGAGGTTCCTTAAAAAACTAAAAATAGAACTACCATATGACCCAGCAATCCCACTACTAGGCATATACCCTGAGAAAACCATAATTCAAAAAGAGACATGTACCAAAATGTTCATTGCAGCTCTATTCACAATAGCCTGGAGATGGAAACAACCTACGTGTCCATCATCGGATGAATGGATAAAGAAGATGTGGCACATATATACAATGGAATATTACTCAGCCATAAAAAGAAACGAAACTGAGCTATTTGTAATGAGGTGGATAGACCTAGAGTCTGTCATACAGAGTGAAGTAATTCAGAAAGAGAAAGACAAATACCGTATGCTAACACATATATATGGAATATAAGAAAAAAAATGTCATGAAGAACCTAGGGGTAAAACGGGAATAAAGACACAGACCTACTTGAGAATGGACTTGAGGATATGGGGAGGGGGAAGGGTAAGCTGTGACAAAGCGAAAGAGAGGCATGGACATATATACACCACCAAACGTAAGGTAGATAGATAGTGGGAAGCAGCCGCAGAGCACAGGGAGATCAGCTCGGTGCTTTGTGACCGCCTGGAGGGGTGGGATATGGAGGGTGGGAGGGAGGGAGATGCAAGAAGGGAAGGGATGTGGGAACAGATGTATATGTATGAGTGATTCATTTTGTTATAAAGCAGAAACTAATAAAAAAAATTAAAAAAAGAAATTAAAAAGGAGAAGTTTAAACACACACTGCAGAAATACAAAAGATCATGAGAGGATCAACTATATGCCAATACAATTGACAACCTGGAAGAAATGGACAAATTCTTAGAAAAGAACAACCTTCCGAGACTGGACCAGGAAGAAATAGAAAATATAAACAGACCAATCACAGCACTGAAATTGAAATTGTGATTAAAAATCTTCCAAGAAAAAAATGCCTAGGACCAGATGGCTTCACAGGCGAATTCTATCAATCATTTAGAGAAGATCTAACACCTATCCTTCTCAAACTCTTCCAAACTACAGCAGAAGGAGGAACACTCCCAAACTCATTCTATGAGGGCACCATCACTCTGAAACCAAAACCAAACAAGGATGTCACAAAAAAAGAAAACTACAGGTCAATATCACAGATGAACATAGATGCAAAAATCCTCAACAAAATACTAGCAAACAGAATCCAACAGCACATTAAAAGGAACATATACCATGATCAAGTGGGGTTTATCCCAGGAATGAAAGGATTCTTCAATATACGCAAATCAATCAATGTGATACACCTTATTAACAAGTGGAAGGATAAAAACAATATGATCTTCTTAATAGATGCAGAAAAAGCTTTTGACAAAATTCAACACCCATTTATGTAAAAACCCTTCAGAAAGTAGGCAAAGAGGGAACTTACCTCAACATAATGAAGGTCATATATGACAAACCACAGCCAGCATACTGCTCAATGGTGAAAAATTGAAACCATTTCCACTAAGATCAGGAACAAGACAAGATTGCCCACTCTCACCACTATTATTCAACATAGTTTAGGAAGTTTTAGTCACTGCAGTCAGAGAGGAAAAAAATAAAAAGAATCCGAATCAGAAAAAAAGTAGAACCATCAATGTTTGCCGATGACATGATACTATACATAGAAAATCCTAAAGATGCTACCAGAAAACTACTAGAGCTAATCAATAACTTTGGTATAGTAGCAGGATACAAAATTAATGCACAGAAAGCTCTTGTATTTGTATTCACCAATGATGAGAAATCTGCAAGAGAAATTAAGGAAACACTCCAATTTACCACTGCAACAAAAAGAATAAAATACCTAGGAATAAACCTACCTAAGGAGTCAAAGACCTGTATGCAGAAAACTCTAAGACACTGATGAAAGAAATTAAAGATGATACACATAGATAGAGAGATATACCATGTTCTTAGATTGGAAAAATCAACATTGTGAAAATGACCATACTACCCAAAGCAATCTACAGATTCAATGTAATCCCTATCAAACTACCAATGGCATTTTTCACAGAACTAGAACAAAAAATTTCACAAGTTTTATGGAAACACAAAAGACCCCAAATAGCCAAAGCAATCTTGAGAAAGCAAAATGGAGCTGGAGGAATCAGGCTCCTAGATTGAGACTCCACTACAGAGCAATAGTA
Source organism: Mesoplodon densirostris (assembly GCF_025265405.1). Classification (NCBI taxonomy): domain Eukaryota; kingdom Metazoa; phylum Chordata; class Mammalia; order Artiodactyla; family Ziphiidae; genus Mesoplodon; species Mesoplodon densirostris. Next base: position 70,266,365 of record NC_082665.1, on the reverse strand, counting down.
ATCAACACAGTATGGTACTGGCACAAAAACAGAAACATAGATGAATGTAACAGGATAGAAAACCCAGAGACAAACCCACGCACATATGGTCACCATATTTTTGATAAAGTAGGCAGAATATACAATGGAGAAAAGAGAGCCTCTTCAGTAAGTGGTGCTGGGAAAACTGGACATCTACATGTAAAAGAATGAAATTAGAACACTTCCTAACACCATACAGAAAAATAAACTCAAAATGGATTAAAGACCTAAATGTAAGGCCAGTCACTATAAAACTCTTAGAGGAAAACATAGGAAGAACACTCTTTGACATAAATCACAGCAAGATTCTTTTTGACCCACCACCAGAGAAATGGAAATAAAAATAAACACATGGGACCTAATGAAACTTAAAAGCTTTTGCACAGCAAAGGAAACCATAAACAAGACAACAAGACAACCCTCAGGATGGGAGAAAATATTTGAAAATGAAGCAATTGACAAAGGACTAATCTCCAAAATTTACAAGCAGCTCATGCAGCTCAATTTAGAAAAACAAACGACCAAATCCAAAAATGGGCAGAAGATCTAAACACACATTTCTCCAAAGAAGATATACAGATTGCCAACAAACACATGAAAGCATGCTCAACATTAATAATCATTAGAGAAATGCAAATCAAAACCTGAAAGAGATATCACCTCACACCAGTTAGAATGCGCATCCTCAAAAAATCTACAAACTATAAATGCTGGAGAGGGTGTGGAGGAAAGGGAACTCTCTTGCACTGTTGGTGGGAATGTAAATTGATGCAGCCACTATAGAGAACCATATGGAGATTCCCTAAAAAAGTAAAAATAGAACTACCATGTGACCCAAGAATCCCACTACTGGGCATATACCTGAGAAACCATAATTCAAAAAGAGTCATGTACCACAACGTTCATTGCAGCTCTATTTACAATAGTCAGGACATGAAAGCAACCTAAGTGTCAACTGACAGATAAATGGATAAAGAAGATGTGGCACAGACAGAGCAGACAGCAGAAGGAAGAACCACAATCCTGTAGCCTGTGGAACAAAAACCACATTCACAGAAAGAATAACAAGATGAAAAGGCAGAGGGCTATGTACCAGATGAAGGAACAAGATAAAACCCCAGAAAAACAACTAAATGAAGTGGAGATACGCAACCTGCCAGGAAAAGAATTCAGAATATAGATAGTGAAGATGATCCAGGACCTTGGAAAAGAATAGAGGCAAAGATTGAGAAGATGCAAGAAATGTTTAACAAAGACCTAGAAGAAATAAACAACAAACAAACAGGGATGAACAATACAATAATTGAAATGAAAACTACACTAGAAGGAATCAATAGCAGAATAACTGAGGCAGAAGAATGGATAAGTGACCTGGAAGACAGAATGGTGGAATTCACTGCTGTGGAACAGAATAAAGAAAAAAGAATGAACAGAAATGAAGACAGCCTAAGAGACCTCTGGGACAACATTAAACACAACATTCACATTACAGGGGTCCCAGAAGGGGAAGAGAGAGAGAAAGGACCTGAGAAAATATTTGAAGAGATTACAGTCGAAAACTTCCTTAACATGGGAAAGGAAATAGGCACCCAAGTCCAGGAAGCGCAGTGAGTCCCATACAGGATAAAACCAAGGAAAAACACACCAAGGCACACAGTAATCAAATTGGCAAAAATTAAAGACAAAGAAAAATTATTGAAAGCAGCAAGGGAAAAATGACAAATAACATACAATGGACCTCGCATAAGGTTAACAGCTGATTTCTCAGCAGAAACTCTAAAAGCCAGAAGGGAGTGGCATGATATATTTAAAGTGATGAAAGGGAAGAACCCACAACCAAGATTATTCTACCCGGCAAGGATCTCATTCAGATTCAATGGAGAAATCAAAAGCTTTACAGACAAGCAAAAGCTCAGAGAATTCAGCACCACCAAACCAGCTCTACAACAAATGTTAAAGGACCTTCTGTAAGTGGGAAACACAAGAGAAGAAAAGGACCTACAAAAACAAATGAAAAACAATTAAGAATATGGTCATAGAAACATACATATCGATAATTATCTTAAACGTGAATGCATTAAATGCTCCAACCAAAAGCCACAGGCTTGCTGAATGGATACAAAAACAAGACCCATATATATGCTGTCTACAAGAGACCCACTTCAGACCTAGGGGCACATTCAAGCTGAAAGTGAGGGGATGGAAAAAGATATTCCATGCAAGTGGAAATCAAAAGAAAGTTGGAGTAACAATACTCATATCAGATAAAATAGACTTTAAAATAATGAATGTTACAAGAGACAAGGAAGGACACTACACAATGATCAAGGGATCAATCCAAGAAGAAGATATAACAATTATAAATATATATGAGCCCAACTTAGGAGCATCTCAATACATAAGGCAACTGCTAACAACTATAAAAGAGGATATAGACAGTAACACAATAATACTGGGGGACTTTAACACCTCACTTATACCAATGGACAGATCATCCAAAATGAAAATAAATAAGGAAACACAAGCTTAAATGACACAATAGACTAGATAGATTTAATTGGTATTTATAGGACACTCCATCCAAAAACAACAGATTACTCTTTCTTCTCAAGTGCACATGGAATATTCTCCAGGATAGATCACATCTTGGGTCATAAATCAAGCCTCAGTAAATTTAGAGAAAATTGAAATCCTGTCAAGCATCTTTTCTGACCACAATGCTATGAGATTAGAAATTAATTACAGGGAAATAAAGTAAAAAACACAAGCATATGGAGGCTAAACAATACATTACTAAATAACAAAGAGATCACTGAAGAAATAAGAGGAGATCAAAAAATACCTAGAGACAAATGACAATGAAAACACAATGATCCAAAACATATGGGATGCAGCAAAAGCAGTTGTAAGAGGGAAGTTTATAGCAATACAAGCCTACCTCAAGAAACAAGAAAAATCTCAAATAAACAATCTAACATTACACCTAAAGGAACTAGAGAAAGAAGAACAAACAAAACCCAAAGTTAGCTGAAGGAAAGAAATCAAAGATCAGAGGAGAAATAAATGAAATAGAAACAAAGAAAACAATAGCAAAGATCAATAAAACTAAAAGCTGGTTCCCTGAGAAGATAAACAAAATTGATAAACCATTAGCCAGACTCATCAAGAAAAAGAGGGAGAGGACTCAAATCAATAAAATTAGATATGAAAAAGGAGAAGTTACAAGAGACACTACAGGAATACAAAGCATCATAAGAGACTACTACAAGCAACTCTATGCCAATAAAATGGACAACTTGGAAGAAATGGACAAATTCTTAGAAAGGTATAACCTTCCAAGACTCTACCAGGAAGAAATAGGAAATATGAACAGACCTTTCACAAGTAATGAAATTGAAACTGTGATAAATAATCTTCCAACACACAAAAGTCCAGGACCAGATGGCTTCACAGGTGAATTCTATCAAACATTTAGAGAAGAGCTAACACCCATTCTTCTCAAAGTCTTCCAAAAAATTGCAGAGGAACGAACACTCCCAAACTCATTCTATGAGGCCACCATCATCCTGACACCAAAACCAAAGATACTACAAAAAAAGAAAATTACAGGCCAATATCACTGATGAATATAGATGCAAAAATCCTCAACAAAATACTAAAAACAGAATCTGACAACACATTAAAAGGATCATACATCATGATCAAGTGGGATTTATCTCAGGGATGCAAGGATTCTTCAATATATGCCAATCAATCAATGTGATACACCATATTAACAAATTGAAGAATAAAAACCATATGATCATGTCAATCAATGCAGAAAAAGCTTTTGACAAAATTCAACACTCATTTATGATAAAAACTCTCCAGAAAGTGAGCATAGAGGGAACCTACCTCAATATAAAAAGGCCATATAAAACAAACCCACAACAAACATCATTCTCAGTGGTAAAAAACTGAAAGCATTTCCTCTAAGATCAGGAATAAGACAAGGATGTCCACTCTCCCCAGTATTTTTCAATATAGTTTTGGAAGTTCTAGCCACGGCAATTAGGGAAGAAAAAGAAATAACAGGAATACAAGCTGGAAAAGAAGTAAAAATATCACTGTTTGCAGATGACATAATACAATACATAGAGTATCCTAAAGATGCCACCAGAAAACTACTACAGCTAATCAATGAATTTGGTAAAGTTGCAGGATACAAAATTAATGCACAGAAATCTCTTGCATTCCTATACACTAATGATGAAAAATCTGAAAGAGAAATTAAGGAAACACTCCCATTTACCATTGCAACAAAGAGAATAAAATACCAAGAATAAACCTACCTAGGGAGACAAAAGCCCTATATGCAGAAAACTGTAAGACACTGATGAAAGCAATTAAAGATGATACCAACAGATTGAGAGATATACCATGGTCCTGGATTGGAAGAATCAATATTGTGAAAATGACTCTACTACACAGAGAAAACCATAATTCAAAAAGACACATGCACACCAATGTTCATTGCAGCACTATTTACAATAGCCAGGTCATGGAAGCAACCTAAATGACCATTGACATACGAATGGATAAAGAAGATGTGGTACATATATACAATGGAATATTACTCAGCCATAAAAAGGAACGAAATTGGGTCATTTGTAGAGACATGGTTGGATCCAGAGACTGTCATACAGAGTGAAGTAAGTCAGAAATAGAAAAACAAATATTGTATATTAACACATATATGTGGAACCTAGAAAAATGGTACAGATGAACCGGTTTGGAGGGCTGATATAGAGACACAGATGTAGAGAACAAACTTATGGACACCAAGGGTGGAAAGTGGCGTGGGGGGTGGTGGTGGTGGTTTGATGAATTGGGAGATTGAGATTGACATGTACACACCAACATGTATGAAATGGATAACTAATAAGAATTTGCTGTATAATAAAATAAATAAGATAAAATTCAAAAATTCAAAATAAATAAATAAATAAAAATAAAAGTATGACAGAGCAAGGAAAAAATAATAATAGAAGATATGGAATCAAAGCATGAGTACTAATAGCATTGTTTTCCTACATCCTCCATGCAGAGATGTCCTGTGAGGCCATGAACCCTTGGAGAAAGTGGCCGACTGTTCAAAGTGAGCAAACAGCCTATGACAGATGATTTTTACATGTCTCCAGGATTTATGTGGTTATTTTTTAGCCAGAGTCCTTTCCCTATGTCAGTGTTTTTTAAAGGGTGGTCCACAGATCATGTTCAGCAGCATTGCTTGGAGTGCTTATTTGAAATTCCGATTTCTGCCCCCACCTGACCCTCCAAATCTAGAGATTCAGGATATCTGGGAGCAGAGTCCAGGATCCTGCATTTTTTACCAACATCCCAGGTGATTCAGGAAAACTCTAGGGCCTACCGGCTTTCTGTTCCCTAGCTCCCTGTGTCGTTCAAGCTGTAAGTTTGTATGTTTGATCGATTAGTTTCAAAAGGAATACATTATCCACATTCTACATTATTCTTTATGCTAAGAAAGGATCTAGAGACATTTGGAACTCTAACAGTATAATTGAATCTATGGATCAAGATGTGGAAGTTACGAATTCATCTGTCTCTTTACTACGGGATGTAGGTTTTTTTGGTGATAAACAGGCTCAAAATGGGAGGAAGTTTAGAATATATACTGTAATTTGAAGAAAAGGCCCAGCCATATAATAATTAGGGAAAGTTTGCCACTTTGGTAGAGAAAAAAAATACATAAAGATGGTTACTATATCAAAGCACATAATGGTACAGTCCACAGTGAAGTTCTAATTATCATAAGTTTTATATAGCAAATATCATAGCATATAATCCAAAGGGCAAAAACTTCAAATAATGCAACAAGAAGTGGGCAGAAATACATTTACAGTAGAAGACTTTAGCTTGCCTTTGAAAATTAAAAACTAAAAACAAAGAATCCTGTCACCAAAAAATTTTGAAACCTTCTCTCTTTCTGCGGAGCAACTAAGCCTGTGTGCCACAACTACTGAGCCTGCGCTCTAGAGCCTGTGAGACACAACTACTCAGCCCTCATGCCACAGGTACTGAAGCTCACATGCCTGGAGACTGTACTCTGCAACAGGAGAAGCCACAGCAATGAGAAGCCCGCTCACCTCAACGAAGAGTAACCCCCGCTCGCCGCAACTAGAGGAAGACCACGCTCAGCAACGAAGACCCAACGCAGCCAAAAATAAATAATTTTTAAAAATTAAACACACTTTGCATTCCAGATATAAACATAGCTTGGTCATAAAGTGTTATCATTTAGAATAAAATAAAATAAAAACAAGATCAACCTGTTTCTCAAGCTTTACCTCCTGCTCTTCCTCATGTTCACAAATCTGTATATGACATGTTTGTTTCTTACAGCATCTATCCACATTTTTTTCTGGCTAAAAGAATGTAAATCTTGTTCAGGTACCAGACAATAATGTGCTTGCTGGGACTAGGCCCTTTCCCAGCTCCAAAGGATGACTCATGGTCAGTCTGTGTCAATCACAGTGGTCCTATCCCCTACCAGTGATCGGCTTAAGTGTGGTGTTGTGATGTTACACTAGTCAATAAAATGTGAAGGCAAGGTTTTCTTTACAGATTAAGTGAGCCATACAAGTGAAATACCCACCCTCTTTCTGCATCTGGCTGTTTCCACCTGCATGCCTTAATATTATAGCTATATTATAGGTAAAGCAGCTATACTTACAATAATGGCAGCCACATTGAGACCATGAATAGAGCTAATCTAAAGTAGAGAAAAGGTGAAAGAAATAACCTAGGCTCTTGATGACATCCTTGAGCCCTAAATTAAACAACCCTGGAATGTTGTACCTCTGTACTACTTGTTATGAAAATTGAAATGGTTCTTCAGCAACTCATGGCCCAAATCATCCTGATATGTGGCCTCAATAATAGCACAACCATTCACTCAGTTTCTCAAGCCCAATGCCTAGGAGTGTTCCTTGATTTTCCCTCCCCCTCACTTCTCATATCCAAGACTGATGAGCTCTTCCTTCTGAATATTGTTACCAAGTCTGAACTCATGTTGCTTGTTGCACAATAGGCCAATAAATTGAGGGATGAGTTGCTGGGGCAAGGAATGGTGACTTTATTTAGAAAACCAGCAAACTGAGAAGATGGAGGACTAGTGTCCCAAAGAACCATCTTACCCAAGTTAGAATTCCGGCTTCTTTTATACTAAAAGGAGAAAAGGTATAGTCCTGGTTCTGGCCAGGTTCTGAGGGGCTGTGTTAATTTCTCCCTTCCTATAGCCATTCACAGGTGGCTTAGTCAGGATGTTTCCTGTGAGCTAAGCAAAGGTATTTTAGCTTAACACTCATTACCTGGGAAGCAGTATTCCCAGAGATAGGCCTATGTATAGGCAACATCCCTTTAGTGATTACTAATTAGTAATAGAATACAAGTTACTTCCCTATTACAATACATATTTTCCATCTTTCCACCTCCCTATGTCTAACCTGATCCAGGCCATCTGTCTCCTGGGTCAGTGCCATACCTCCTGACTCTTCTCTTTGCTCCTCTATTTCTTGACAAGTAGCCACAGTGATTTTTAATACATGTCAGTCCCATGATTAAAATTCCTAATTTATCTTCCCATTGAATTTAAAGTAAATCCAAACTCCACCACAGCAAACAAGACCCTATGGGTCAACATCTTTACTCATTAGAGAAATGCAAATCAAAACTACAATGAGATATCATCTCACACCAGTCAGAATGGCCATCATCAAAAAATCTAGAAACAATAAATACTGGAGAGGGTGTGGAAAAAAGGGAACACTCTTGCACTGCTGGTGGGAATGTGAATTGGTACAGCCACTATGGAGAATGGTATGGAGGTTCCTTAAAAAACTACAAATAGAACTACCATATGACCCAGCAATCCCACTACTGGGCATATACCCTGAGAAAACCATAATTCAAAAAGAGACATGTACCAAAATGTTCATAGCAGCCCTATTTACAATAGCCCGGAGATGGAAACAACCTAAGTGTCCATCATCGGATGAATGGATAAAGAAGATGTGACACATATATACAATGGAATATTACTCAGCCATAAAAAGAAATGAAATTGAGCTATTTGTAATGAGGTGGATGGACCTAGAGTCTGTCATACAGAGTGAAGTAAGTCAGAAAGAGAAAGACAAATACTGTATGCTGACACATATATATGGAATTTAAGAAAAAAAATGTCATGAAGAACATAGGGGTAAGACAGGAATAAAGACACAGACCTACTAGAGCATGGACTTGAGGATATGGGGAGGGGGAAGGGTAAGCTGTGACAAAGTGAAAGAGCGGCATGGACATATATACACTACCAAACGTAAGGTAGATAGCTAGTGGGAAGCAGCCGCATAGCACAGGGAGATCAGCTCGGTTCTTTGTGACCGCCTGGAGGGGTGGGATAGGGAGGGTGGGAGGGAGACGCAAAAGGGAGGGGATATGGGAACATATGTATATGTATAACTGATTAAATTTGTAAAAAAAAAAAAAAAGACCCTATGGGATTTGGCCATTTCTCCCTTCTCTGACCTCATCTCTTCTCGCTCTTGCCCATGATTATTAATCTCCAGTCATGTTGGCCTTCTTTCCTTCTCTCTGATACAACAGCCTCATTCTGGTCTTAGGTTCACTCTGCCCAGTCAGCTGTGCTCCAGATGCTCACAGAAATCAGACTTTCACTTCAGTTGGTCTCACCTCAAATGTCACCTCAGAGATACCCTCCCTGATCATCCATCTAAAGTGGCCCCACCCACAGAGTCACTCCCTGTCTTATCAGTTTATTTTATTGTGCTTGCAGTAGCTATTACTACATGAAATTATCCTGTTTGTTTATTCATTTACTTGTTTACCTGTTTCTCCCTGCAAAAATAAAGTTTCATGAAAGAAGAAACTTATCTGTTTTGTTCACTCCTGTATTCTAAGGAACTAGAACAGTGCCTAACACCAGCAGATAGTCAATTTGTTTGAATGAATGTGAGGTGATGGGCTTATAACTAAAACCAGACCAACTAGATTTTCCCCCAGGATTTTTGAACTGGAGTTGGAGAAGAAGAGCTCTTTCTTCTTGGGTGAAACTATGAGCAGCCTTGGTTCTAGTTTCAATTGGAGTGGTGAGTGGAGGTGGAGGTGTGGAGAAATTAAAGCCACATGGAGCAAGAAGGAGAAAGAAAAATAAATTAGATGGATCCCAGTGGCATTTTTGTTCCAAGTCCCCACTGATCTTTACCCTTCCCTTTATTCAGTTACATGAGACCAAAAATTCTTTTCCTGCCTAAGATGAACTAAATTAGATTTCTGTCACTTGTCACCAAAAGAATCCTGAGTAATAAAGTGGATGAAGTATTCAGAAAGAGTACCAAGTGATTCAGTCCACACAAACTCAGTGTTCCAGGGCCTGTTCATAGTAGATCATCAACACATTTTTAATCACAAACTTGCCTGTAGAAACAGTTCACAAGTATTTGGTCTGAGGACCCTTGTAGACTCTTAAAAATAATTAAAATCCTTAACAGCTTTTGTTTTTATGAGTTATATCTATTGATATTTACTGTATTCAAAATTAACACTGAGAATATTTTAAAACACAAGAATAGGGCTTCCCTGGTGGTGCAGTGGTTAAGAATCCACCTGCCAATGCAGGGGACATGTGTTCGAGCCTCAGCTTGGGAAGACCCCACATGCCACAGAGCAACTAAGCCCGTGCGCCACAACTACTGAGCCTGCGCTCTAGAGCTCACATGCGACAACTACTAAGCCTGTGTGCCACAACTACTGAAGCCCACGTGCCTAGAGCCCATACTCTGCAACAAGAGAAGCCACTGCACTGAGAAGCCCGCTCACAGAAACAAAGACCCAACTCAGCCAAAAATAGAAATAAAAAGCAAATTAGTTAATTTAAAAACAAAAAACAAAAAGCTAAGGCCTAGGCCATGAAACAAAGTTTAAAAAAAAAACACAAGAATACACAGGCACACATTCAACTTGCCATAAGAGCAATGATGTCATCACATGTCATGTATCCTTTGGAAAACTCCAATGGATACTAACGAGAGAATGAGAGTGAAAAGGAAAATAATATCTTAGGATTGTTATAAAAATAGTTTTGACACCATGGACCCTCAGAATAGCTCTCAGAAATCTTCTGAAAGGATCTTAGGGACTCACTGAAAGAGTTCAGAGCCCCCATCCCGCACATCGAGAACCACTGTTTTATAGTAATTCTTCATCTGAACAAAATGATACAGGCAAAAATACCCTGTCTTGGGTTGGGTTCAATAGATTTGACAAAAAGGCTTATGATTTAGGATTGAACATAGAAACTATGTCCCAGCGGGATCTTTAAGAAGAGGTGGACTTGGCAATCATTTGTTGTGAATCGTTATTTTGTAATATGGTACCAAACACATTAATCAAATATATATTTTTTGATAGAACTTCTCTAAGTTAAGGTATTTTTTATTTTTGGTTTTAGAATACATCTTTTTTAAAAAACATTTTTTAATTGAAGTATAGTTGATGTAAAATATTATATGTTACAGATGTACAGTATACTGATTCACAATTTTTAAATGTTATACTCCATGGATAGTTATTATAAAATATTGATATATTCTCTGCATTGTACAATATATGCTTGCAACTTATTTTATACAGAATAGTTTGTGCTAAGGTATTTTTAATACAGATAAATGGTATTTTTGAGCAAGTGACATTTTGGAATACCATTTACATTACTTTTCCATAATTCCAGTAGCAGCACTAAATTCATTTTATTTATTTATTTATTTATTTATTTATTAACAACTTTATTGAAGTATAATTGCTTTACAATGATGTGTTAGTTTCTGCTGTATAACACAGTGAATCAGCTATACAAATACATGTCCCGGTATCCCCTCCCGCTTGTGCCTCCCTCCCACCCTCCCTATCCCACCCCTCTAGGCCATCACAAAGCATTGAGCTGATCTCCCTGGCTTCACTAAATTTAAAATCCTTCAGCTACAAGGACACTCGTCTTCTGTCAGCCTTTTTTATTTTTTTATTTTTTTTTGTGGTACGTGGGCCTCTCACTGGTATGGCCTCTCCCATAGTGGAGCACAGGCTCCGGACGTGCAGACTCAGTGGTCATGGCTCACGGGCCCAGCCGCTCCGCAACATGTGGGATCTTCCCAGACCAGGGCACGAACCCGTGTCCCCTGCATCGGCAGGCAGACTCTCAACCACTGCGCCACCAGGGAAGCCCCCTGTCAGCCTTTTTGACAATGAAAATACAAGGTCAATGAATGAGGATTTCTATAGTTTTTCTTTGAATCACAAGACTTTCCTGATTGAAACAACCTTATGCCTTTATAATCTGGTCCAATAGACTATTATCTGTACATTACTACAGTAATTTCCATGAAGAATTTACTTTGTCATTCAAAATTGGGACTATAAAAATCTTTTTATTTCCTACATGTATATGATATCCAAAATTATGTCATGTTACCAAGGTGCTTGAATATTTTATGCAAAGAGTAATATTTCTGTGTTCAACATCATTTTTTATGAGCAATGTTAGGTAGAGTATGAACTTCACGTTACTCAAATTTATTTGAGTAAATTTAATACAATTATTGAGAAGTGAAGAAGGATGAAATGGGGCAAACTAGATATATTTAGAATGTTTTAGGAAGCCTACTCTCAACCTCACTATGATAGAACTCCCACCCTACTGCCTATGACAAAGCTTTCCCCATCAAGCATCAGAAAGTGTCCCATGTTTTCTTGTAATACTACCCTTTGAGGATGATTAATGCCACACTTCCTGAGGAAGGGTATATTTATCCTGGGGCATGCATTCATGTGTGTGTGTGTGTGTGTGTGTGTGTGACAGGATGGAGGGGTGGTGGTAACATCATCATGGACTGTGTGCCCCATAAGTAATTTAAAATATTATTTTTATTAAAATAAACACAGACAGGGGACAACAGTATGAACACTATTGAATGTACCTGATGACACAGTTACTTCGATTCTTTGAGGTTCCTTTGCCTTTCATAGTTGTAAACATGAAATTTGTGTGTACATTTGTGAGTATATTACAAAGGGTAAGATGTTGATCTAAAATAAATAAATAAGTAAAATAAAACACAGACATTCTCACATAAAATGAAGAAGTTATATTAATTTTCAGATCAAGCATGGAATTCAAAAATGTCTCTCCTGGGTTTCCCTGGTGGCACAGTGGTTGAGAGTCCGCCTGCCAATGCAGGGGACATGGGTTCATGCCCTGGTCTGGGAAGATCCCACATGCTGCGGAGTGGCTGGGCCCATGAGCCATGGCCGCTGAGCCTGTGTGTCCGGAGCCTGTGCTCCACAACAGGAGAGGCCACAACAGTGAGAGGCCCGTGTACCGCAGGAAAAGAAAAAAGTCTCTCTTTCAGCTGATTCCTCCCAAACACATTCCAATTGACAGAAATTAGCAGGGAGCCTAAGGTCAGTAGACAAATGCTGGAGAAGAGAACTTAGGAAATCACAAAGCTTTGAAAGCATCAGAATCATGATATAAAGAGTAACATGACTTTACTTATCCAAAGCAAGTCTTCCAAGATGTAAAAATTCCCATCCTTCTTGTAAAGGAATAAATGGAAAACAAGTTTATAGATATTATAAAAGAATTTCAAAACGTGTTAGGAATTTTTTTTTTAGGTAAAGGAGTTGATTAGTAAAAATTATTTCATTCACAACAAATACTTAATGACCCCAACCACATACCAAGTATTGTTCTGTCCAATGGGGCACAGCAGTAAACACCTCTGCTCTCATGGAAGTTAAAATTCTAATAGAAGAGATAGACAATAAACAAATAAATATACAACATAATGTCAGGTATAAAAAGTGATATAACAGAAATAAAACAGAGTGGTATGATACAGACTGTTAGGAAGCTGCTAGATTAATTGCAGCAGTCAAGGAAGGCCCATCTTAAAAAAGTAAAGTGAATATATGTCCATGCCTCTCTCTCACTTTGTCACAGCTTACCTTTCCCCCTCCCCATTTGCTCAAGTCCACGCTCTAGTAGGTCTGTGTCTTTATTCCCATCTTACTCCTAGGTTCTTCATGACATTTTTTCTTAGATTCCATATATATGTATTAGAATATGGTATTTGTTTTTCTCCTTCTGACTTACTTCACTCTGTATGACAGACTCTAGCTAATGGGAAGCAGCCCCATAGCAAAGAGAGACCAGCTAGGTGGTTTGTGACCACCTAGAGCAGCGGGATAGAGAGGGTGGGAAGGAGGGAGACGCAAGAGGGAAGAGATATGGGAACATATGTATATGTATAAGTGATTCACTTTGTTATAAAGCAGAAACTAACACACCATTGTAAAGCACTTATACTCCAATAGGGATGTTAAAAAAAAAAAGTGAGAGAATCAGCCCATCGGAGGGAAGATATTAGCACAGAGAGGGAGCTGTAAAATGCAAAGTGTGTGAAGTGGAAGCCTGTGTGGTTTTTCTGAGGAACAGTGAGTTCAGTGTGACTAAAATGGAGCGAGCAAGGGGAGAGCAAGTGATAGGGATGAGTTGAAGAGGAAGCAGGAGCCAGATCAAGAGGAGCCTTTGTAGGCCATGGAGGGATTTGGGATTTTATTCTAAGTGTAGCAGGAAGCCAATAGAAGATTTTTCATAGGCCAGTGACCTGATTTGATTCAGAAAATTCTAAGGGCAAACTGAGGACTTTCTAAATGGGTATTGTGTTATTCTGGGATTTTCATGATACTACAAGAAGTTGTGGAATTTCTTTAATACAAGATATGAGAAGACAGACAAGGGAGACAGGGGCAGAAATTGAGACAGGAAAAAGGAAATTTTCTGTCTTCAGTAGTTTGGGACTTGGGCATAGAATAGGAATAGGCGGGTGAACTATGCTATAAACTGAATTACTTTTCATGTCCACCTTTTATAAATCTGAGGGTACCTAATAATCAAGTGAGAAATAGCACATAGTAAATATAAGACATTTAATATTTTTCTGATTTTAATAGAAATATCTGTTCATTGTAATAAATTTGGAAAGTAGGGAAGAGGAGAAAGAAGAAAACTAAACCACTTTAATCATATCACCCAGAAAAATAATCACCATCAAAATGTCATAGATGTTCATTCAGTATACATGCATAAAAAATAGGATTTTATATATATATATATATATATTATATATATATATATATATATATATATAGTGTGTGTGTGTGTGTGTGTGTGTGTGGTACGCAGGCCTCTCACTGCTGTGGCCTCTCCCATTATGGAGCACAGGCTCCGGACGTGCAGGCCCAGCAGCCATGGCTCACGGGCCCAGCCGCTCCGCGTCACATGGGATCCCCCTGGACCGGGACACGAACCCACGTCCCCTGCATCAGCAGGAGAACTTCCAACCACTGTGCCACCAGGGAAGCCCAGGGTAATATTTTTGTAAGTTGTGAGTTCTTTACCTTTGAAATATAATAGAACAAATATAGTGTTCAGTCTGTAAGGCTATACTAAAGGTGAGACAGCGATAGAACAATATTTGCCTGGTTATTCCAGTAATGAGAACTTTGAGGGGACAAGCTAACTAAAGTTCTTGACCCAGTTGCAACCTGTATGCATGTGGCGACTTCCCCACACCAACACGCAGTTTTTGGATGCCAGCAGGGTATCCTACAATTCAACTCAATTCTGATACTATCTACCCAGAGATAGAATCAGATTCTGCAGGTAAAGGGCTCAGTCCCACCAGACCACTCTGTACTTCAGATGCAAGTTCCAAGACCAGGTTGTTACCTGTACTTCTGACCAACCAGCTACAAATTGGAAGTTTTGAAAATTCCCTCCTCGAGTTTGATTAATTTGCTAGAATGGCTCACAGAACTCAGGAAAACCCTTTTACTCACTAGATTGCTGATTTATTATAAGCAGATATTAAAGGAATGCATATCTATTTCACTGCAGCATTATTTACAATATCCAGGATATGGAAGCAATCTAAATGTCCATCAATAGGTGAATGGAGGGCCTCCCTGGTGGCGCAAGTGGTTGAGAGTCCGCCTGCCGATGCAGGGGATACGGGTTCGTGCCCCGGTCTGGGAGGATCCCATATGCCGCGGAGCGGCTGGGCCCGTGAGCCATGGCCGCTGAGCCTGCGCGTCCGGAGCCTGCGCGTCCGGAGCCTGTGCTCCGCAGCGGGGGAGGCCACAGCAGTGAGAGGCCCGCATACCGCAAAAAAAAAAAAAAAAAAAAAAAAAAATAGGTGAATGGATAAAGAAGATGTGGTATATATGTATATATACCTTTGGATAGGATCCAAAAGTCACCTTCCCTGAAACAGTTTCAGGAACTGAGAACAAGAGACCAAATATCCCACTGTTCTTATCCCTCAGGAAATTCCAAGGATTTGGGAAGCTGTAATCCAAGAACTGTGGATGAAGATCAAATATATAGAGCAAATATAGATTTGGTCATTCAGATCACCAAATACATATTTTTCCTGTAAATTACAATATTACACATGCAAGGTGGACTGTGACAAAACATGTGTGCCCTATCTTTCCTGCCAGAACCTGAACAATTGAGACTCCTTTCTGGGTGACAGTTTCAGAAAGACTGGACTCTATCCCTGTTCTTCTTTCTCTAGTGTGGGTCACTATCAGCTCTATTCTCTCAGGTTAGTTAGTCCTAAATGTGAGAAAAGACAGCTTTATTACAAGGGGGAAGGCTTATGAGGGAGGCTAGGTCATTACAGTCCAAAGAGCGGAAGCATTAGCTTTGTTCTGTCTAATGGTACTCGGTTCCTTTCAGTTCTCAGCACCTCAGTATAGTCCTCTAAACCTGGTCTCATCTCACCCAAAACTTTATTTCCTTGTAGAGAGAATAAGGGAAAGTCAGATCATTTAATTTTAAAAGAAAAAATTTTCTCTCATCTTCCAGTTCTTAAAGTCACATCAGGGAACCAGGGTGACAGTGAGGCACTCACTGTGCCTTAAATTATGTGTTGGGCACATAATTTAAGGGGTGCAAAAATTTCTGTAATCAAGATAAGTAATATTTTAACACAATATTTTAAAAAAATAAGTTAATGTAAAACCATCTAAAGTGTAAAAAATATCAACTGTTTAAATAAAGACATGATCAGTATGACTGATTTTTTTCCTTTTGCCTAAGGCTCTAATAACATCTGGCAGGGTACTGTTGCTAACCTTGTCTGAACCTACTAAACCAGAATTTCTGGGAGTGAACCCCAGGAATTCATATTTTATTAAGGTGATTCATATGCAGGCTAGTTTGTGGAATACAGAAAATAAGTTCTGATGATCTTTAAAGTTACACCTCACTTTGATAACATTCCAATGACATAGTCATTGGTTATATGAGAGGACATTTTTCTAAATATTAAACAATAAAATAGTTATTTTATGACAAGGGCCAACAGACATATACAAACACAAGACCACAAAATGATCAGTTGAGAGGTGGAGAACTTTTACTCTAAACAAATCTTATATAAAATTTTGCCTCAAATCAGCTAACATTTTAACAAGGCTCGATTACAAAAATTTCCCTTTATATCAATATCATCAATCAATATTATTGCACGCCCAACAGTCCATAAGGCACTGAGAGCCAACAATAGAACTGTAAGGATGTAGCAAGTCAGAGTTTAAACACAGCAGTCCTACCTGGGAACAACTAATATACCTATTGATGGATCTCAACTCCAACCCAGACTCTTGCTATCAGAGGCTCACTTGGTGCTTTTATAGCCCTTTACCTACCAAGGATCGTGAATTTTTTTTCCTATAAATATTTGTTCATTGTCATGGATTCTATGCTACACCATCCAGATATCCCTTCATGACCTACAGAGTTAATTTCCCCCAGCTCTCGGGAATTTGTTGTCTGACAACACTCAGCTGTCAATTCCTTTGAGAACTGTCACTGGAGAAGAGAGGGTTTTTTTTGTTTTTTGTTTTTTAGTCTCTGAAATTTGCACATTGATACCTTTTATTTTCTTAACATCTTTATTGGAGTATAATTGCTTTACAAGGGTGTGTTAGTTTGTGCTTTATAACAAAGTGAATCAGCTATACATATACATTATGTCCCCATATCTCTTCGCTCTTGCGCCTCCCTCTCACCATCCCTATCCCACACCTCTAGGTGGTCACAAAGCACAGAGCTGATCTCCCTGGGCTATGCGGCTGCTTCCCACTAGCTATCAGTTTTACATTTCATAGTGTATATATGTCCATGGCACTCTCTCACTTTGTCACAGCTTACCCTTCCCCCTACCCATGTCCTCAAGTCCATTCTTTAGTAGGTCTGCGTCTTTATTCCTGTTCTGTCCCTAGGTTCTTCATGACTTTTTTTTTCTTTTTTAGATTCCATATATATGTGTTAGCATGCAGTATTTGTTTTTGTCTTTCTGACTTACTTCACTCTGTATGACAGATTTTAATTCCATCCACCTCAGTACCAATAACTCAATTTCGATTCTTTTTATGACTGAGTAATATTTCAGTGTATATAGGTTCCACATCTTCTTTATTCATTCATCTGTTGATGGACACTCAGGTTGTTTCCATGCCCTGGTTATTGTAAATAGAGTTGCAATGAACACTGTGGTACATGACTCTTTTTGGATTATGGTTTTCGCAGGGTATATGCCAAGTAGTGGGATTGTTGGGTCACATGGTAGTTCTGTTTGTAGTTTTCTAAGGAACCTCCATACTGTTCTCCATAGTGGCTGTATCAGTTTACATTCCCACCAACAGTACAAGAGGGTTCCCTTTTCTCCACACCCTCTCCAGCATTTATTGTTTCAGATTTTTTGATTCTGGCCATTCTGACTGGTGTGAGATGATATCTCATTGTAGTTTTGATTTGCATTTCTCTAATGATTAATGATGTTGAGCATTCTTTCATGTGTTAGTTGGCAATCTCTCTATCTTTTTTGGAGAAATGTCTACTTAGGTCTTCTGTCCATTTTTGGATAGGCTTGTTTGCTTTTTTGATATTGAGCTGCATGGGCTGCTTGTGAATTTTGGAGATTAATCCTTTGTCAGTTGCTTCATTTGCAAATATTTTCTCCCATTCTGAGGGTTGTCTTTCATCTTCTTTATGGTTTCCTTTGCTGCGCAAAAGCTATTAAGTTTCATTAGGTCCCATTTGTTTATTTTTGTTAATATTTCCATTTCTTTAAGATGTGGGTCAAAAAGGATCTTGCTGTGATTTATGTCATAGAGTGTTATGCTTATTTTTTCCTCAAAGAGTTTTATAGTCTCTGGCCTGAAATTTAGGTCTTTAATCCATTTTGAGTTTATTTTTGTGTATGGTGTTAGGGAATGTTCTAATTTCATTCTTTTACATGTAGCCGTCCAATTTCCCAGAACCACTTAATGAAGAAGCTGTCTTTTCTCCATTGTATATCTTTGCCTCATTTATCAAAAATAATGTGACCATATGTGCGTGGGTTTATCTCTGGGCTGTCTATCCTGTTCCATTGATCTATATGTCTGTTTTTGTGCCTCTAGCATACTGTCTTGATTACTGTTGCTCTGTAGTATAGTCTGAAGTCACGGAGTCTGATTTCTCCAGTTCCATTTTTCTTTCTCAAGATTGCTTTGGCTATTCAGGGTCTTTTGTGTTTAAATACAAATTTTGAAATTTTTTGTTCTAGTTCTGTGAAAAATGCCAGGGATAGTTTGAAAGGGATTGAACTGAATCTGTAGATTGCTTTGGTTAGTAAAGTCATTTTCACAATGTTGATTCTTCCACTCGAAGAACATGGTTATCTCTCCATCTATTTGTATCATCTTTAATTACTTTCATCAGCGTATTATAGCTTTCTGAATACAGATCTTTTGTCTCCTTAGGTAAGTTTATTCCTAGGTATTTATTCTTTTTGTTGCAATGGTACATGTGAGTGTTTCCTTAATTTCAATTTCAGATTTTTCATCATTAGTGTACAGGAATGCAAGAGATTTCTGTGCATTAATTTTGTATCCTGCTACTTTACCAAGTTCATTGATTAGCTCTAGTAATTTTCTGGTAACATCTTTAAGATTCTCTATGTATAGTATCATGCCATCTGCAAACAGTGGCAGCTTTACGTCTTCTTTTCTGATTTGGATTACTTTTATTTCTTTTTCTTCTCTGATTGCTGTGGCTAAAACTTCCAAAACAATGCTGAATAATAGTGGTGAGAGCAGACAACCTTACCTTGTTCCTGATCTTAGTGGAAATGGTTTCAGTGTTTCACCATTGAGGACGATGTTGGCTCTGGGTTTGTCATATATGGCCTTTATTATGTTGAGGAAAGTTCCCTCTGTGCCTACTTTCTGCAGGGTTTTTATCATAAATGGGTGTTGAATTCTGTCGAAAGCTTTCTCTGCATCTATTGAGATGACCATATGGTTTTTCTTCTTCAATTTGTTAATATGGTGTATCACACTGATTGATTTGCATATATTGAAGAATCCTTGCATTCCTGGAATAAACCCCACTTGATCATGGTGTATGATCCTTTTAATGTGCTGTTGGATTCTGTTTGCTAGTATTTTGTTGAGGATTTTTGCACCTATGTTCATCAGTGATATTGGCCTGTAGTTTTCTTTCTTTGTGACATCCTTGCCTGGTTTTGGTATCAAGGTGATGGTGGCTTCGTAGAATGAGGTTGGGAGTTTTCCTCCCTCTGCTATATTTTGGAGGAGTTTGAGAAGGATAGGTGTTAGCTCTTCTCTAAATGTTTGATAGAATTTGCCTGTGAAGCCATCTGGTCCTGGGCTTTTGTTTGTTGGAAGATTTTTAATCACAGTTTCACTTTCAGTGCTTGTGATTGGTCTATTCATATTTTCTATTTCTTCCTGAGTCAGTCTTGGCAGGTTGTGCATTTCTAAGAATTTGTCCATTTCTTCCAGGTTGTCTATTTTATTGGCATAGAGCTGCTTGTAGTAATCTCTCATGACCTTTTGTATTTCTGCAGTGTCCGTTGTTACTTCTCCTTTTTCATTTCTAATTCTATTGATTTGAGTCTTCTCCCTTTTTTTCTTGATGAGTCTGGCTAATGGTTTATCAATTTTGTTTATCTTCTCAAAGAACCAGCTTTTAGTTTTATTGATTTTTGCTATTGTTTCCTTCATTTCTTCTTCATTTATTTCTGATTTGATCTTTATGATTTCTTTCCTTCTGCTAACTTTCGGAGGTTTTTGTTCTTCTTTCTTTAATTGCTTTAGGTTCAGGATCAGGTTGCTTACTCGAGACGTTTCCTGTTTCTTAAGGTGGGATTGTATTGCTATAAACTTCCCCCTTAGAACTGCTTTTGCTGCGTCCCATAGGTTTTGGGTCATTGTGTCTCTATTGTCATTTGTTTCTAGGTATATTTTTATTTCCTCCTTGATTTCTCCAGTGATCACTTTGTTATTAAGTAGTGTATTGTTTAGCCTCCATGTGTTTGTATTTTTTACATATCTTTTTTTGTAATTGATGTCTAGTCTCATAGCACTGTGGTCAGAAAAGATACTTGATACAATTTCAATTTTCTTAAATTTACCAAGGCTTGATTTGTGACCCAAGATATGATCTATCCTGGAGAATGTTCTATGAGCACTTGAGAAAAATGTGTATTCTGTTGTTTTTGGATGGAATGCCCTATAAATATCAATTAAGTTCATCTTGTTTAATGTATCATTTAAAGCTTGTGTTTCCTTATTTATTTTCATTTTGGATGATCTTTCCATTGGTGAAAGTGGGGTGTTGAAGTCCCCTACTATGAGTGTGTTACTGTCGATTTCCCCTTTTATGGCTGTTACTATTTGCCTTATGTATTGAGGTGCTCCTATGTTGGGTGCATAAATATTTACAATTGTTATATCTTCTTCTTGGATCGATCCGTTGATCATTATGTAGTGTCCTTCTTTGTCTCTTCTAGTAGTCTTTATTTTAAAGTCTATTTTGTCTGATATGAGAATTGCTACTCCAGCTTTCTTTTGGTTTCCATTTGCATGGAATATCTTTTTCCATCCCTTTACTTTCAGTCTGTATGTGTCTCTAGGTCTGAAGTGGGTCTCTTGTAGACAGCATATATATGGGTCTTGTTTTTGTATCCATTCAGCCAATCTGTGTCTTTTGGTGGGAGCATTTAGTCCATTTACATTTAAGGTAATTATCGATATGTTTGTTCCTATTCCCATTTCCTTAATAGTTTTTGGTTCGTTATTGTAGGTATTTTCCTTCTGTTGTGTTTCTTGCCTAGAGAAGTTCCTTTAGTGTTTGTTGTAAAGCTGGTTTTGTGGTGCTGAAGTCTCTCAGCTTTTGCTTGTTTGTAAACGTTTTAATTTCTCCATCAAATCTGAATGAGATCCTTGCTGGGTAGAGTAATCTTGGTTGCAGGTTTTTTTCCTTCATCACTTTAAATATGTCCTGCCACTCCCTTCTGGCTTGTAGCGTTTCTGCTGAGAGATCAGCTGTTAACCTGATGGGGATTCCCTTGTGTGTTATTTGTTGTTTTACCCTTGCTGCTTTTAATATGTTTTCTTTGTGTTTAATTTTTGACAGTTTGATTAATATGTGTCTTGGCATATTTCTCCTTGGATTTATTCTGTATGGGACTCTCTGTGCCTCCAGTACTTGATTAACTATTTCCTTCCCATATTAGGGAAGTTTTCAACTATAATCTCTTCAAATATTTTCTCAGTCCCTTTCTTTTTCTCTTCTTCTTCTGGAACCCCTATAATTCGAATGTTGGTGCATTTACTGTTGTCCCAGAGGTCTCTGAGACTGTCTTCAGTTCTTTTCATTGTTTTTTCTTTATTCTGCTCTGCAGCAGTTATTTCCACTATTTTATCTTCCACATCACTTATCCGTTCTTCTGCCTCAGTTATTCTGCTATTGATCCCATCTAGAGTATTTTTCATTTCGTTTATTGTGTTTTTAATCGTTGCTTGATTCATCTTCAGTTCTTCTAGGTCCTTGCTTCTTGCATTTTGTCTATTCTATTTCCAAGATTTTGGATCATCTTTACTATCATTATTCTGAATTCTTTTTCAGGTAGACTGCCTATTTCCTCTTCATTTGTTAGATCTGGTGGGTTTTTATCTTGCTCCTTCAGCTGCTGTGTGTTTTTCTGTCTTTTCATTTTGCTTATCTTACTGTGTTTGGGGTCTCCTTTTTGCAGGCTGAAGGTTCGTAGTTCCTGTTGTTTTTGGTGTCTGTCCCCAGTGGCTAAGGTTGTTTCAGTAGGTTGTGTAGGCTTCCTGGTGGAGGGGACTAGTGCCTGTGTTCTGGTGGATGAGACTTGATCTTGTCTTTCTGGTGGACAGGTCCACGTCTGGTGGCGTGCTTTGGGGTGTCTGTGGCCTTATTATGTTTTTAGGCAGCCTCTCTGCTAATGGGTGGGGTTGTGTACCTGTCTTCCTAGTTTCTTGGCATAGGGTGGCCAGCACTGTAGTTTGCTGGTCATTGAGAGAAGCTGGGTGCTGGTGTTGAGATGGAGATCTCTGTGAGATTTTCGCCTTTTGATATTATGTGGAGCTGGGAGGTCTCTTGTGGACCAGTGTCCTGAAGTTGGCTCTCCCACCTCAGAGGCACAGCACTGACTCCTGGTTGCAGCACCAAGAGCCTTTCATCCACCCGTCTCAAAATAAAAGGGAGAAAATGTAGAAAGAAAGAAATAGTAGGAGAAAGAAAGAAAGAGGGGAAGGAGGGAGGGAGGGAGGAAAGAAAGAAAGAAAGAAAGGATGGTGGAGGGATGGAGGGAGGAAGGAAGGAAGGTAGGAAAAAGAAAGAGAGATGATAAAGTAAATCAAATAAATATGATAAAATAAATAACGTTATTAAAATTAAAAGTAATTATTTAAAAAAATTAAAAACAAAACAAAACAAAACAAAGAAATGGACAGATAGATCCCTGGGACAAATGGTGTAAGCAAAGCTATATAGACAAAATCTCACACAGAAGCATACACATACACTTTCACAAAAAGAGAACAAGGGAAAAAAATCGTACATCTTGCTCTCAAAGTCCACCTCCTCAATTTGGTATAATTCATTGTAAAAAGAGGAAAAGGGGGAAAAATCAGAGACCTTGTTCTCAAAGTCCACCTCCTCCGTTTGGGATGATTCATTGTCTATTCATGTATTCCACAGATGCAGGGTACATCAAGATGATTGTGGAGCTTTAATCCGCTGCTTCAGAGGCTCCTGGGAGAGATTTCCCTTTCTTTTCTTTATTCTCACAGCTCCTGGGTTTCAGCTTTGGATTTGGCCCTGCCTCTGCATGTAGGTCCCTGGAGGGCGTCTGTTCTTCGCTCCGACAGGACGGGGTTAAAGGAGCAGCTGCTTCGGGGACTCTGGATCACTCAGGCCAG
Organism: Mesoplodon densirostris; assembly: GCF_025265405.1. Classification (NCBI taxonomy): domain Eukaryota; kingdom Metazoa; phylum Chordata; class Mammalia; order Artiodactyla; family Ziphiidae; genus Mesoplodon; species Mesoplodon densirostris. The sequence goes on along the minus strand of NC_082665.1, from coordinate 70,242,899 downwards.
GGGGTAGGGAGGGGCACATAGTTTGGGGCAAGCCTGCGGCGGCAGAGGCCGGCATCACGTTGCACCAGCCCGAGGTGTGCCGTGCGCTCTCCCGGGGAAGCCGTCCCTGGATCCCGGGAACCTGGCAGTGGTGGGCTGCACAGGCTCCCGGAAGCGGGGGCATGGACAGTGACCTGCGCTCGCACACAGGCCTCTTGGCGGTGGCAGCAGCAGCCCCAGCGTCCCACGCCCGTCTCTGGGTCCGCACTTTCAGCCACGGCTCGTGCCCGTCTCTGGAGCTCCTTTAAGCAACGCTCTTAATCCCCTCTCCTCACGCACCAGGAAACAAAGAGGGAAGAAAAAGTCTCTTGCCTCTTTGGCAGCTCCAGACTTTTTCCCAGACTCCCTCCCGGCCAGCCATGGTGCACTAACCCCTTCAGGCTCTCTTCCTGCCGCCAACCCCAGTCCTCTCCCTGCGCTCCGACTGAAACCTGAAACCCGAGCCTCAGCTCCCAGCCCTGCCCGCCCCGGCGGCCGAGCAGACAAGCCTCTCGGGCTGGTGAGTGCCGGTCGGCACTGAACCTCTGTTTGGGAATCTCTCTGCTTTGCCCTCCGCATCCCTGTTGCTGAGCTCTCCTCCGTGGCCCGAAGCTTCTCCCCTCCACCACCTGCAGTCTCCGCCCACAAAGGGGCTTCCTAGTGTGTGGAAACCTTTCCTCCTTCACGGCTCCCTCCCACTGGTGCAGGTCACCTCCCTATTCTTTTGTCTCTGTTTATTCTTGTTTCTTTTGCCCTACTCAGGTACGTGGGGAGTTTCTTGCCTTTTGGGAGGTCTGAGGTCTTCTGCCAGCATTCAGTAGGTGTCCTGTAGGGGTTGTTCCACATGTAGATGTATTTCTGATGTATTTGTGGGGAGGAAATTGATCTCCATGTCTTACTCTTCCACCATCTTGAATCTCCTCCCGAAGAGAGTCATTTTAACCCACAGTCACACTCCCTGCCAGGAACAGCCTGCCTCCCATGACTGGCTAATGCAGGGATTAAAGGCTTGGTTGCTCTCCCCAATTCAGGATAACTCCAAAAGACCATCGCAGCTTCAGAATTACTAGCAGCGTCAGCTGAGGCCTTCTCTCTCTTCCCAGCCCTGTTTATTTCTCCTCCACCTACTGTTTTTGATCCTGAGAGCACTCCCTAATAAATTTCCCCCATGCAAATCTGCACTTGGAAGTTTGCTTTCTGATGAGCCCAACCTGCTCCGCTTATGGAACTTCCTAACACTAGGCCAATTAGAGGTTGAACACTTTATATATGACAAAAGAAGTACCACAAGGGACAAAAGTGATTTCACTAGTAAGTTCTGCTACATATTGACACTAAAATGATTGCCATGTTCATTGGGATGTCAATAAAGACAACCCACTATTTTTTCAAGTGTCACTTTCAATAATATCATATTCATATATTCATTCCCAATGACATTTTAGGTCTTAACAAAGACCTTATGAGTTCAAGGTTCAGGAGACCAAAGAAGATCTAAAATGAGATCCATCTGAATTTAGAGACTTTTCAGACTCAACATCATGGTATTCAGAACTACATTTATGATCTCTGTCTCCCTTTATAATTTGATGATCAAAGTAGAAGTTAGGATGATGACTGAAATAGAGTAGAAGTAAAAGCCATTCACTTATTCCAACTTGACTTAAGTTTGAGTTGAGATGTATTCAATTCAATTTTTCTGGCACTCTCTATAAAAAGCTGCTGCTGTTATTGTTGTTCTTACTTGGAAGGCTAAAAGAAGTCCAGAAGAGGTGACACAGTAAAAGTAGGGTCTGGGTAAGAAGTAAGGTTTATCCAACCTAGCACAAGATGGCACAGATAGGTTAGAGCCATTATCAGGAAGCACTAAAGCTATAGCCAGAATACTGCCAGGTATCAAACGAAGGGTGAGACAAGGAAGAAGATAGGAGAAAAAGGAGCTGGCTGGTTCTTGAGAAAATAAGACATTGCACAGAATCAAGTATCTGACACAATTTAAAGTACATGGTTCAGAACTAAGCCTGTGTGGATGATAAGTAGGTGTTGGAGCTTCCTTTCTCAGGTTGCCTGGTACATGTAACAGGAGTCCAAGTTGTGACTTCATCTCTGCCCTGGACAACCTCTTAATTTCCATCCCCTTTTCCCTGCACTCATCTCCTCAATATCTCACCCATTAAAAATGACAGTGGGGACTGGCAGGTGGAGAATGTGATGGCAAAGAGAGGGTCACAAGTCCCCTTAAATATCAAACCCCAACCATACATGCATTCCTTCTCCACACATATTTCCCTACACTGGAAAAAGCAACAGCTCTCCTATGTACCACATTCTAGGGCACCCTGTGATCACATAACAACAGAGGTCTCCCAAGTGCAATGTACCAGAGAATGGTTTGTTCCCTCCTCTGATGAGGTGGGAGCATCCCGACAGGCAGCTTTGCACAAAAAAATCCTGTTTTAGCCTATATGGGGCTGACAGGTCGGGAAAAAAATGGAAATCTAAATTCCCTCAGTCCGGATTATCCTCTTTTGTAGCATTCTTGATTAAATCATGGCTGGAGAAGCAAGGGTGTGACTTGCCCAGACTGTAAGACTCCCGGCCAGAGTTGGTGACTAATAGTACAGAGCTGTAGGTTAGTGTGTGGTTGTTGTTTGTAAACTGTGTCAGGTTAGGTAAGGTAATTGTAATCCTAATTTTGAGATACCTCAGAGGAGCCCCAAATATCTTAAAGTGTGACTAAAAATTCTCAAAATAATGTTGCTCTTACTTTTCTTCTACTTAAAAAGAGGCTACATGAGAGTTTAGAAAAAGAAGCCATGTTTGGCCTGGTGAATACACCCAAAATATGTTGGTATCTGCAGTTCCTTTCATACTTCTCTCCCTATAATTCTGGATTGCCAAAAAAATTAGGAATCACTGGCCTGAGGTTTCCAAAGTTAGGGTCTATCCCTTTCCCAAGTGACAGCCACAAAACAAACATTGTATCACACCCCATCTAAACAAAGGATAAAGATAAACTAAGAAAGAAATATCTAGTAATGTGCTCTGTGACCTTGAGCAACAGCTCTCCCCTTTCTGGGCCTTAGTGTTCTAACTTAAATCCAGAAGACTATAAGCTCTAACACCCAGCCCAAAAATGATCTGACCAGACACAGGCCAAACCCCACCCCAAGCCACCTGGAGATTTTACTATTCATGAGTCTTGGCTCCTCCCACTTCCCTTTCAATCCCTTGGTTAAATAGTTTCCCCTCTAATGGCTTTTGCCCTGGAAGCAGCATGTCCAAACTCCAGCCAGAAGCAGCATACCCCAGCATGAGAGCTGCCACCCTCCTTGTGGCCAGGGCAGCAAGCCTTCGCCTTAGCCTCCTGCTTTCCTTCTGGCTGGATCGAGGTGTGGGAGCCAAGGAGCTGAGGTTTGTGACATTGGTGAGTAGACTTTCCTCATTGCTTTTTCCTTAAAATTGTTACCAGCAGGGTCTGAAAATCAAGTGTCAGGTTTCATTTTACCCTAGTGTAGTCTCCTGAAGACCAAACTCAGATAGCTGAATATGCAAGTTTTGCAAGTTCCTCATAATGAAGAGTGAACATGTCCTGACAAAAGCCTGTTTGGTTTGGTTATTTTTTACTTAGCCAGTGTTAGTTATCTATTCACTTACTTTACAATGCCTTGAATGTAGATTCCTTTTGATAGCTACTCGAGGCCAGGAGACACCTCCTCTAGGTCTGTTTAGCACCAGAAGCTAAACTGGCTTCATTCAATTTAATGATTATATGTTGGCAAGCCAAAAAAACGTCATTTTCTGAATTAAGTAGCCCCTTCCCGTTTTCCTGATATATTTATAAGCAGCCTTTGAAGCATAAAAGTAAAACTAAACTCGAGTTGTAGGATGACTTCCTGAAACATAGATTTGGTTGACCATTAAAATCATGTTTTTCCCCACCCATGGTATGTGTGACAAGTTAGGAAAGGGGGGATGGGGCAGCTACTGTATGTTGTCAAGGAAAGAAAATATACTATTGGCATCGCCTTAAAAAATAAATAGGGAGAGAGTTTGCAAAGTAAAGGGGATTTACTACTTTACTGTCTTGGAATTAATTCCTTTGTATCTCTCGCTTTCTGCATGGTCTTTGATTCTCTCTGTTTCTCTTTCTCTTTTTTCTGTTTTACTCGCTGTCTGTCTCTGCCTCTGACCCTCTCCTTGCAATTTGCAGGCTTTCTTGATCTCTTTTTCTTCATCACATTTTTTCATTTGATAGAGTGAAGTATGCTGATAAGTACATTTCCTTTCTGAAAGAATATCCAAAATTTATTTTTATAATTTCAAGGAAAGTCATCTTTTACTTAAAAATTAAACATGAAGTTCCTATTTTTCTCAGCTTGCTGTACTCAGGACTCCTTTCTTTACTTCCTAAAGAAAAATTTCATAACCATATGTTTATGCAAATCATGATTTTTAGTCCAATAAATCTTTACTAGGTCATGAGTCAATAATGAGAGAGTGAGAGACCAGAGAAATATATCATCAATTTATTTATGAATGATTCACAAGCTGTCAGGCTTCTGTGTTAAAAAAAAAAAAAAGCTGTAGAACACTGTGTACTTTATATAGGGAAATCCATGTGAGTTAGACTTTTACTTATATCAGTGTGTTCCTTGCAAACATGTGCATTAAGCAAGTGTAGGGACTCTGCAGGAATTGTACTGTCAACACCATGACAAGCTGGTTGAGGGGTAATCCTCTTTGGGATATTACAGTGAACTCTCAGCTAATGGCATCTAGTCCATTCTCTCCTCCATGTTTTACAACAGCTCAGGCTGACTTCCCTTGGCTACCAAACTGTTGTGGGTTTCCTTTCTCCCTCTCTACTCTCAGTTAGCATGTGTTCAGGGACTACAAGTCAATACTAAGTTAATACCTAAGAAAAACCTTACAAAGGTAACTCTCTAGGAGCTAAAAAATTTAACAATTATCACACATGACTAACGTTAACAATTTTTCCTACCTCAACTTTCTTCCATTAGTGGTAGATTAAGGGCAACTTAATACATCTTTCTTTGCTGGAAGATACCACTGTCTTCTTTTTACTGATTACAGAGAATATCTGACTGTAAATGGTTCAATTATATACCCAGGAAATTCCCTAGAAAATTATTAGGAGAACAAGAATAAAAGAAATGTACCTCTGATTAAAGTGATAATATTAATGACAATAACCAATAGTTACTTAAATGCTTACTATGTGCCAGACACTGTTCTGAAATTTCAATGGATTATGTTACATTATCCTTCCAACAGCCCTATAAAATAGGGTTACCAGATAACACAGGATGTCCTGTTAAATTTGAACTTCAGATAAACAGCAAATAATTTTTTAGTTATGTGTATGTTTCCATGCAATATTTGGGCATGCTGCATTTTTGTTTGCTAAATCTGGAAACTATTCTATAACGTTTTTGTAAAAACCTTATTAACCCTATTAACCCTGTTTTATAGATGAAGGAATTGAGGCACAAAGAGATTAAGTAACTTGCTCATGATCACACAGCTAGGATTTGAACCCAGGCTGTATGATCCCAGAAGCCTGCCCTTAATCACTAGACACATTCTGTTCCTGCTGTGTGTGCCTAACCCAGCACATGAAGCTGAGGCTTCGCCATCCAGTGTATTGGCTTCACTCATAGTCAGCAAGTGGTTTCCTTGCTTTTCTACTGTGATACAAAAAAGAAAACAAATCTTCCCCGGTTCTGAAAAACTGTTCTTGGCAGAAAGAGCAGGAAACTGTCCGGTTCTTGTTCTCTCTCATGAACAGAGTCACCACATACTCTTTTGAAACAGGTTCACCAACGTGCATCCATTGGAATACTAGTTTGACAAGTTGTTAACAGGTGTTTCAATAGTCAAATCAGATTGGAGAAGAAAACGTGGGTTAAAATGTTTTTAGAGGTCTCAAATGCAGAACTTTTCAGAGTCTTTATTATTCTAATATGTACTGTGGCTTTCAAGGAAAGGATCTAGTAAATCATATTTCCTAAATTTTGACTACAGAATACACCTCCTCTTTTTTTCCATAATGTCTCATAGAAAACCCTTAGAGAATTGCTGTTTTATAATTTATAGAGAGAATAATAAGTATGGTGAGTCTCAAGGTACCCATCAAACAGCTTCAGTAATTTTCACTCATGTCCATCCTTGTTTCATCTATATGCTGATGCACTCCTAATGGACTTTTTAAAAGTAATCCCATATATCATTATTCCATCCATAAATAGGGAAATGCCATTTTAAAACATTCTCTCTCCCCTAAGCCAGGAAAAACCACAAGTTCAGGTGATCTCAAAGAGAATAATTCCTTCTCATTCTACCTGGGTTTTACAAAGAAAGGGATGATAAGTCACAAAGTCTCATTCTTCGTGGTTAACCATGCAAAATTTCTGCTAAGTAATAGAATATCCTTGATGCAAATCACCTCCAAATCTTCAGCACATCATCTCTATACTGGGATGGGTAACTTCCATACTGTGGTTAGGTAAACTCAAATGGTTCTGGCCACCACACACTTTCAGGGATGGCAGACCTTCTGGGTTTTTCCTCAATCCTCCTAGGAAAGCCACAGATTGACAATTTACTGGTCAGGCTGACAGTCTAATACTGTTACCAGTTTTCTAATGCTATGTGCTAAAATAAAAGTTCAAAGCCATACCTAGGAAAATATTGAACTTTCATTAATTCAAGTTCTAGCATCATTTACCAGGTATAGGACTGAGAACAGGTCACTTAATCCATCTGAGCCTCAAATTTCCTAAACTTATAGTTGGGGATATTGATCATAACTATAATTTCTATTTCACAAAGTTGTCTTTAGGTTCAAATGGCATGATATACATATGTAAGTGTGAACCATTATACAAATTTAAGGTGCTGCTGTTAGTCACCAGTCTAAAACAGAAACTTTCCAACTTTTTGGATAAAATCTAGGTGAGCCTTAATTATTCATTTTTTAAATTGTGGTAAAATACGCAGGACATAAAATTTTCCATTTTAAGTGTATAGTTCAATTGCATTAGGTGTATTCACATTGTTGTGCTACCATTAAAACTATCCATCTCCAGAATTCCCTTCATCTTGCAAAACTGAAACTTCATATCTATTAAACAGCAATTCCCCAGCCTCGTCCCCTTCAGCCCCTACAATCACCATTCTACTTCCTGACTCTATGAATTTGACTACTTCACGTATCTTGTGTAAGTGGAATCATACAGTACTTGTCTTTTTGTGACTGGCTTATTTTACTTAATGTCCTTAAGGTTCTAGATGATCCTTCATTATTTTTCAGCAAAGAAAACTTTAGGTATTAGATAGTTATCATGTCCTCTAGATCCACAGGCTAACAGCTTACCTTGTTTGTACTCAAGTCTCCCCCACCTGTGAATTCTAATGTATTTTGTCTTGGGGGAGACACACATTTGTATGTAAGTATGGCTTGAGGAGGGGAGAAACTGGAGGGGAGAATAGAGAGGGGATACTATCACAGATCAGTAAAAACACAGTGAAGACCTGAGTTGGATCAGAAAGCAGTAGAACTGGAAAAGAAAAAAAGTTTCTTTTAAAAATTGTGAGGATAGAAGAATCCCTGTGGGTTGACTGTGGATATTAAGGAAGAGAAAGAAGTCAAAATGACCCTGTTTTCTAATTTTGATTGTTGAAAAAATGATGAAGCCATGAAATAGGGTACATGAAAGGCATTAAATATTTGAACTTCTTAAAAAGAAATATGAGAGGGAATTCCCTGGCAGTCCAGTGGTTGGTACTCAGTACTTTCTCTGCTGGGGCCCTAGAGTTCAATCCCTGGTTGAGGAACTAAGATCCCATAAGGCATGTGGCTCCACCAAAAGAAGAAGAAGAAGAAGGAAGAAGAAGAAGAAGAAGAAGAAGAAGAAGAAGAAGAAGAAGAACAAGAACAAGAACAAGAAGAACAAGAAGAACAAGAAGAACAAGAAGAACAAGAAGAAGAAGAAGAAGAAGAGGAAGAGGAAGAGGAAGAGGAAGAGGAAGAAGAAACAAAATAAGGGATATAAACACCAAAGAAATTTATAATATTATGTACTACACAATACCATACAGCACAGTGGTTAAAAGTACAGGCTCATGAATCAGACCACCGGGGTTTGAATGCCAGCTCAACCTCTTCCAAGCTGTGTGACTTTGGATGAGTAACTTAACCTACCTGTGTCTCAGTTTCCTCATTGGTAAAATGGGGATAAGAGTGCTTCATGGAGTTATTGTGAGGCTTAACTGATTTAATACACAAAAGTACTTAGAAGCCTATCTGGTAAATGTCTAAAACATTGTAACCATTGTGTTGTGTTGACTATATACAGTCACACAATTATCTCATGTATCTTTTATAATGTTCACATAACCAGTTAATTAAAATGTCAATTTTTTTCTATTTATTCTTTTTATTCTCAAAGAGTGAAGTATTTTCTTGTCTTTTTTCATTTAAAATTGATCAGTTTTCTTCCCAGCTTTGGGCCCCTGGCACAATAAAAACTGGAAAAATCTATATATTTAAAATGTGACAAGAAGTTAAACAGATTTTACTCATTTCAACCATTGTTTGACTTACTAATCGGCTGATTTATTGGTCCTTCTTAACTTTTGGTTAGAATAGATTACTGATTGCCCTTTTATTTGCCTTCATCTTCATTGTTGTTTGAACAGTACCTTTGAACACAGACAGAAACTTCTCAAGTCCTATAAACTTCTTTTTCATTTCTATTAAAATAAGAATTACAGTTACAGCTACCATACTGTAAGCATCCACTAGATGCCAGGCTCTTTGCATTTTGTATTTTGAATCCTCCAAATGACCCAGTAAGGCATGTGACATTGTCTTGTTATTACATAACAGTAATGGAAAGGAGCTATGGTATACTAAGTGTCGTAACTCTCTGGTGGCACATCTCCAACTTGTGGGCTGGCTTATAAAAGACGTACAAGATAAAACTTTTCCCTGGAAAACAAAAACCAGGGTTCTTGCCTCAGCTCGCAAACAGCCCTTCAATCTCTCTGCCCTGCACTGTGGCTCCCTAATCGCCAGGGCCAAAGAGCAGCAAAGCCATCCATGGAGACCTACAGGTCTTTCAGAGACATTTGCTGGACAGACCACTGTGCACTGAGGGTTGGTACTGGGACAAGTAAGAGGTCACTTCAGTTTACTTTCACAGGCTTCTCCCACTATTATGCCAATGCATTTTGCAAATTTTTCATGTGGTGAACTGATCAGGGACATTATATTGGGCTCATGTCATTTCAGTCAGCCAGCTTGCCACCATGGGCTCTTGAAAGCTTTCAAAGTGCCCTAAATCCAAAGGAAGAATTAGTTTTTCTTTTCAGTCAGGGAAATAAAAGTGGGGGAGAGATGATTAGAAATTAATAGAAATATTTCCCTTTGCTCAAATGGTAGTTCTTATTTGCCCTAATGTTGCCCACTGTTGCCAGCAGGAAAGGAATACAGCAAGTAGCTAAGTTAAGGCCTGAATAATATTTATAACGACAACAACCAAAATAATAGTAACACTCATAATAACAAATCTCATGTACTGAGTGCATCCTATGTGTTCAGTACTATGATGATGGCTTTGCATATATTACACATTTACTTCTCGTGATCCTCCTGCATAGGAAATAATGATTTTCTCATTTTACAGCGAGGGAAATCGAGACATGCAAAAGTTTGAGTTAAATCATTTTCCCAGGATCATCTGGCAAGGTGTTGAACTAAGGTCTAACCGACTCAAGCCCAGAGCTTTTCTGAGACGTCATGCAGTTCCACTCAATATAACACATAGTTTCATCCCTCCCTTCTCCTGCAGGCCTCTGTATTCTCCTATGCCCTGGATACCTCTCATTAGCGTGCCAGGCCTTTCGGCCTTCCTCATGGTGAGTGCAGGGCATATTCCTAGCCTGAGTCCTTTCACAGCTAGTCGCCTTCCCTTCTTGCCTCTGAAGTGGCATTCATTTACTTGACTCATTCATTTCTACCCAAACTCTTTCACTTTTTAATTCTCTTTACTAACAGAGTTATTTCTCAGTTCCTCAAAGAAGAAAATAAAATAAACTTTAATTCATGGCAAGGTTTGTGCATCAAGAGATTTTTCATGAGCATACCTAACAAAATAAGGAGTGGAGTTTAATGCCTCGAGCAAAGTTCCCTTTTAGAATTTCCAGAATCATCCCAAAGTTGTGTGATGTGTCTTGAATTCCAAACCTGGAAGGACGACATGATGGTTTATTGGACTCCCATCTAATCTAGAGGCAGACTCATTGTTCTAGAAGCAAAGTCACAAATGCAGGGCATAAGGAGAAAGATAAGAGAGTGAAATAAAGGAGGAAAAAAAGAGCACACACAGCACACCTTGATGATAAGTAGGGATGAAAACTCAAAGCCCTTGTGAAATGAGAAGATTGGAAAGAAAGCCATTGTGTACCTAGAGGTAGCTGGACCCAACCCAAGATTCATTCATTCATTAAAACAAAGCACATTGTGTGTTACTTACTGTGTGTCTGACACTGTTTTGGGGATAAAGTGGTGCCCATGACAGCAAAGATTCTGCTTTCAGGAAGTTTATGGGGAGATGAAGCCAGATACTTAAAAACACATGCACACACACAATTTTAAAAAAACAAGAAAATATTAAGGAAAAAAAGTGAAACCATGTGATGAGAAAGAGATGGAGCAGGCATTACTTGATACTGGGTGGTCAAGAGAGACCTCTCTGTAGAGGTTGCCTTTTCAGGACAGACCTGAATTCAGTGACCGAGTGAAAGTGCCAGGAGATGCAGAAGCAGGACATCCCAGGCATATAGAACATGAAGGCCCTGAGGCTGGAGCACACTTAATGTATTGAATAGAACAGCAGAGTGTCCTTTGGCTAAGCGTGCTTAGCAAGAATGTAAGGGGAGAACATGGTGGTAGGCAGGGCTATATTAGGTAGGGTCTAGTGAGCCATTGTAAAGACTTTGGATTTTATGCAAAGAGTAATGGGAAATGATATAATATCTGACAGTGAGAGGGAATAAATTAAACAAGACTGGCCACACATGAGTTGATCATTGTTGGAGCAAATGGTGAACTCATAGGGGCTCATTATAAAAATCTCTATTTTTTAATATCTTTCTAATTTTCTGTAAAAAAAAATAAATGTAATAGAATGAGAGGACATTAGAGAGTTCTAAGCAATCAAGAGACTATTCTGGGGCCTCCCTGGTGGCGCAAGTGGTTGAGAGTCCGCCTGCCGATGCAGGGGATACGGGTTCGTGCCCCGGTCTGGGAGGATCCCATATGCCGCGGAGTGGCTGGGCCCGTGAGCCATGGCCGCTGAGCCTGTGCGTCCGGAGCCTGCGCGTCCGGAGCCTGTGCTCCGCATCGGGGGAGGCCACAACAGTGAGAGGCCCACATACCGCAAAAAAAAAAAAAAAAAGAGACTATTCTGATTAACATTTTAAAAAGAGCACTTGACTGCTGCCAGGGAAGGGGGACTGGACATCATGTCCTGCAGTCATCAGGGTCTCGACATCCTACACAGTGCACCAAAGCTGGTTAGCAGGCTCAAGGGAGCAGGATCAGTCACATGGGTACCAAACCGTGGTTCTTTCTAAAAAGTTACCTGTGATTTAAAAGGGTGAAGTGAATGTGATGTGGTGGGGAAAACAATGGGCTAGCAATCATGGAAAGTAGGAGATCTGCACGGCTAATTCCATCTCTCTCAGCCTCCATTTCCTTAGTTTTTCAGTGCAACAATAGTGCTGACCTGTCCTCACAGAGTTGTAAGAATTAAAAGAGATGGCAGGTTGTACAAAATCATGGAGGGTAACATAATCATAATGGGTTGTTATTATCTTGGATGTCTTCCTTTTGCAATTACCACCAGTACTGCAAATAGTCCTACTGCTAATAATATAGTCTTAGATTTCTAAATGATTTGTTGGAGTGTGATTGCTGGACTGAGAACAGAGGTTATAAATATGGCAGGAAAACAGTTAAGAAGATTGCCCTGCACAGACTTAAAAAAAATGCCTGGGCATAGTCCAAAGGCTCCAGCTAAACTGGAGAAATTTCAGAAGCTCAAGAATACTACCTACGTGTGCTTGAAGGCACAGGTGTGTGAGCACACACACACATTTTGATTTCTAGCACTGGAGGTGGGAGATGGTTTATTAAGTGTTTCTGTGGAACACCCCTTCCATAGAGTTCATAGCATGTTTGAGCCACTACCTCAGAAACCCTGAAAACCTATGGAAATGTAAGCAAGTACAATTATTCCTGACCTGTAAAAACAGAGCAGGAAAGCTTGCCCATGTCCCATGGTTTTGTTCCAGTTCTGCTCTTTAAAACATTCCTCTAAGGGGACGGCACTTGTTTCTTCTCCCCAGGCCATGCTGTCATTTAGTTGCATAACCTCAGTTTTATCTTTTAAATAATATTTGGGGATGTTTCTTACATCAAGGTTTTCGTTTCCTCTGATGCAACATAACCCTCCCCCCGCCACACACACACACACACACACACACACACACACACACACACACACACACATAGCTTCCAATCTTAGTTAATAAAAATCCCCAGATTCCAGATCGTCCACTGGTGGGACACTGAGGGGTATGTTTGACCAGAGAGAAGCAAGCCTTTGCATGGGTTCAGAAGCTGGTGGTGGATTCACACAGCCTGTGTTTGCACCTCTGCTCTACCACTTACATACTGTGTGACCATGGGCAGGTCACTTAACTAAAGTCAGTGTCCTGGCTTGTGAAATGAAGATAATGATAGTAACTGCTTTGTATCATTGATAAGAGTATTAAATGTATGAGAAGCACTTAGCACAGCTTCTAGGACAAAGCAAGCCTTCAAAAAGTATTGAGGGGTTATTGTGGTTATAGGCTGGTAAGAAGTGTTGTAAATTATTTTATTACAATGTCTCTCATTCAACTTCTCTTTGGCTAAATCAGTGGCTCTCAACTAGGGGTGGTTTTGCCCCCTAGGGGACATTTGGCAATGTCTGGAGACTTTTCAACTGTCACAACTGGGGAATGCTACTGGCATCTATGGGGCAAAGGCCTTGGACGCTGCTAAACATCCTACAATGCACAGGACGGCCCCCACAGCCAAAATGTCAACAGTGCTGAGGTTGAGAAGCCCTGGAAACTAAATGATGTGGGCTTTATAATTCAATGAAACCATATAATAACTTTAGTTACTCAGATCTGGGATCCAAAAAGTGTAAAAAGTGTTTTGATTGTAGAAACAGAAGCACTAATGATTAGCCTCGACAATTTCTGATCAAGTCACCCCTAGTGGCTAGTAACTGTAGGTGCTCATCAGAGAGTATGCAGCCTTTCTTCCAGCCATGAGGTGACCATTCATGACAATAATTCCTTACCTGACAAAAATAGTTTCTTAAGATTCACCACACCATTGTCCCTCTGTTTGCCATAGCCTGTTCTACTGAGATTTCAATTTCTCACCAGTTCAGGGGGCCAAAAAATAAGTTTTATTCAGACACCAGAGACACCATCCAGGTTTTAGAAGCCTCCCTCATTTTCCTGGAATCCCATCTCAAAGATGACTAAAGTCTGAGATTGTTCTAAGGACACTTCTGTGTCTGATGAACTATTTTACGGGATTTTAAAAGAGCAGCCTCTTGTCTTTATTTCCAATGGAGCATCTTAGCCAGGTAATAAGAGTGAAGGGGCAGGAAATTTCAGAGAATTCAAGTTGTTATGCAGCTCTCCTCTGTATTAAACATATTTGCTGACACCAGTGCAGACTTCATCTTGTATTTATTGAGTTTTTCTTTCCTTATCTTTTGCTTATAAAACAGCTTTGTGTTTGGTTTGGTATTCTATTCAGAAAGCATAATAGAATCAAAGAACCAATGTTGCAGAAGTATAGACTACTCTCCCTAAAGATTAAATGTGCAATCAAAAAAGCACAATGTTTATTTTTGTGTATGGTGTTAAGGAGTGTTCTACTTTCATTCTTTTACATGTAGCTGTCCAGTTTTCCCAACACCACTTATTGAAGAGATTGCCTTTCTCCATTGTATATCCTTGCCTCTTTTATCAAAAATAAGGTGACAATATGTATATGGGTTTATCTCTGGGCTTTCTATCCTGTTCCATTTATCTATATTTCTGTTTTTCTGCCAGTACCATACTGTCTTGATTACTGTAGCTTTGTAGTATAGTCTGAAGTCCAGGAGCCAGATTGCTCCAGCTCTGTTTTTCTTTCTCAAGATTGCTTTGGCTATTCAGGGTCTTTTGTGTTTCCATACAAATTGTGAAATATTTTGTTCCAGTTCTGTGAAAAATGCCATTCATAGTTTGATAGGGATTGCACTGAATATGTAGATTGCTTTGGGTAGTATAGCAATTTTCACAACGTTGATTCTTCCAAAGCAAGAACATGGTATATCTCTCCATCTGTTTATAACATCTTTAATTTCTTTCATTACTGTCTTATAGTTTTCTGCATACAGGTCTTTTGTCTCCTTAGGTAGGTTTATTCCTAGGTATTTTATTCTTTTTGTTGCAGTGGTAAATGGGAGTGTCTCCTTAATTTCACTTTCAGATTTTTCATCATTAATGTATAGGAATGCAAGGGATTTCTGTGCATTAATTTTGTATCCTGCTACTTTACCAAATTCATTGATTAGCTCTAGTAGTTTTCTGGTAGCATCTTTAGGATTCTCTATGTATAGTATCATGTCATCTGCAAACAGTGACAGCTTTACTTCTTCCTTTCTGATTTGGATTCCTTTTATTTCCTTTTCTTCTCTGATTGCTGTGGCTAAAACATCCAAAACTATGTTGAATAAGAGTGGTGAGAGTGGGCAACCTTGTCTTATTCCTGATCTTAGTGGAAATGCTTTCAATTTTTCACCATTGAGGACGATGCTGGCTGTGGGTTTGTCATATATGGCCTTTATTATGTTGAGGAAAGTTCCCTCTATGCCTACTTTCTGCAGGATTTTTATCATAAATGAGTGTTGAATTTTGTCAAAAGTTTTCTCTGCATCTATTGAGATGACCATATGGTTTTTCTCCATCAATTTGTTAATATGGTGTATCACGTTGATTGATTTGCGTATATTGAAGAATCCTTGCATTCCTGGAATAAACCCCACATGATCATGGTGTATGATCCTTTTAATGTGCTGTTGGATTCTGTTTGCTACTATTTTGTTGAGTAATTTTGCACCTATGTTCATCAGTGATATTGGCCTGTAGTATTCTTTCTTTGTGACATCCTTGTCTGGTTATGGTATCAGGGTGATGGTGACCTCGGAGAAGGAGTTTGGGAGTGTTCCTCCCTCTGCTATATTTTGGAAGAGTTTGAGAAGGATAGGTATTAGCTCTTCTCTAAATGTTTGAAAGAATTCGCCTGTGAAGCCATCTGGTCCTGGGCTTTTGTTTGTTGGAAGATTTTTAATCACAGTTTCAATTTCAGTTCTTGTGATTGGTCTATTCATATTTTCTATTTCTTCCTGAGTCAGTCTTAGCAGGTTGTGCATTTCTAAGAATTGGTCCATTTCTTCCAGGTGGTCCATTTTATTGGCATAGAGTTGCTTGTAGTAATCTCTCATGATCTTTTGTATTTCTGCAGTGTCCGTTGTTACTTCTCCTTTTTCATTTCTAATTCTATTGATTTGAGTCTTCTCCCTTTTTTTCTTGATGAGTCTGGCTAATGGTTTATCAATTTTGTTTATCTTCTCAAAGAAACAGCTTTTAGTGTGATTGATCTTTGCTATCATTTCCTTCATTTCTTTTTCATTTATTTCTGATCTGATCTTAATGATTTCTTTCCTTCTGCTAACTTTCAGGGTCTTTTGTTCTTCTTTCTCTAATGGCTTTAAGTGTAAGGTTAGGTTGTTTATTTGAGATGTTTCTTTTTTCTTGAGGTAGGATTGTATTGCTATAAAGTTCCCTCTTAGAACTGCTTTTGCTGCATCCCATAGGTTTTGGGTCGTTGTGTCTCCACTGTCATTTGTTTCTAGGTATTTTTTAATTTCCTCTTTGATTTCTTCAGTGATCACTTCGTTATTAAGTAGTGTATTGTTTAGCCTCCATGTGTTTGTATTTTTTACAGATCTTTTCCTGTAATTGATATCTAGTCTCATAGTGTTGTGGTCAGAAAAGATACTTGATACACTTTCAATTTTCTTAAATTTACCAAGGCTTGATTTTTGACCCAAGATATGATCTATCCTAGAGAATGTTCCATGAGCACTTGAGAAAAATGTGTATTCATTGCTTTTGGATGGAATGTCCTATAAACATCAATTAAGTTCATCTTGTTTAATGTATCATTTAAAGCTTGTGTTTCCTTATTTATTTTCATTTTGGATGATCTGTCCATTGGTGAAAGTGGGGTGTTAAAGTTCCCTGCTATGAATGTGTTACTGTCAATTTCCCCTTTTATGGCTGTTAGTATTTGCCTTATGTATTGGGGTGCTCCTATGTTGGGTGCATAAATATTTACAATTGTTATATCTTCTTCTTGGATTGATCCCTTGATCATTATGTAGTGTCCTTCTTTGTCTCTTCTAATAGTCTTTATTTTAAAGTCTATTTTGTCTGATATGAGAATTGCTACTCCAGCTTTCTTTTGGTTTCCATTTGCATGGAATATCTTTTTCCATCCCTTTACTTTCAGTCTGTATGTGTCTCTAGGTCTGAAGTGGGTCTATTGTAG
The DNA here is from genome assembly GCF_025265405.1 of Mesoplodon densirostris. Classification (NCBI taxonomy): domain Eukaryota; kingdom Metazoa; phylum Chordata; class Mammalia; order Artiodactyla; family Ziphiidae; genus Mesoplodon; species Mesoplodon densirostris. Next base: position 70,226,122 of record NC_082665.1, on the reverse strand, counting down.
ACACCATATATATGGGTCTTGTTTTGTGTCCCTTCAGCCAGTCTGTGTCTTTTGGTGGGAGCATTTAATCCATTGATATTTAAGGTAAGTGTCGATATGTATGTTCCTATTCCCATTTTCTTAATTGTTTTGGGTTTGTTATTGAAGGTCTTTTCCTTCTGTTGTGTTTCTTGCCTAGAGAAGATCCTTTAGCATTTGTTGTAAAGCTGGTTTGATGGTGTTGAACTCTCTCAGCTTTTCCTTGTCTGTAAAGTCTTTAATTTCTCCATCAAATCTGAATGAGATCCTTGCTGGGTAGAGTAATCTTGGTTGTAGGTTTTTCTCCTTCATTACTTTAAATATGTCCTGCCAGTCCCTTCTGACTTGTAGAGTTTCTGCTGAAAGATCAGCTGTTAACCATATGGGGATTCCCTTGTGTGTTATTTGTTGTTTTTCCCTTGCTGCTTTTAATATGTTTTCTTTGTATTTAATTTTTGAGAGTTTGATTAATATGTGTGTTGGCATGTTTCTCCTTGGATTTATCCTGTATGGGACTCTCTGTGCTTCCTGGACTTGATTAACTATTTCCTTTCCCATATTAGGGAAGTTTTCAACTATAATCTCTTCAAATATTTTCTCAGTCCCTTTCTTTTCCTCTTTTTCTTCTGGAACCCTTATAATTCGAATGTTCGTGCGTTTAATGTTGTCGCAGAGGTCTCTGAGACTGTCCTCAGTTCTTTTCATTCCTTTTTTCTTTATTCTGCTCTACAGTAGTTATTTCCACTACTTTATCTTCCAGGTCACTTTTCTGTTCTTCTGCCTCAGTTAGTCTGCTATTGATGCCTTCTTGAGTATTTTTAATTTCATTTATTGTGTTGTTCATCATTGCTTGTTTCATTTTTAGTTCTTCTAGGTCCTTGTTAAATGTTTCTTGCACTTTCTCTATTCTATTTCCAAGATTTTGGATCATCTTTACTATCATTATTCTGAATTCTTTTTCAGGTAGACTGCCTATTTCCTCTTCATTTGTTAGGTCTGGTGGGTTTTTATCTTGCTTCTTCAACTGCTGTGTGTTTTTCTGTCTCTCATTTTGCTTATCTTACTGTGTTTGGGGTCTCCTTTTTGCATGCTGCATGTTCGTCATTCCCGTTGTTTTTGGTGTCTGTCCCCAGTGGCTAAAGTTAGTTCAGTGGGCTGTGTAGGCTTCCTGGTAGGAGGGGACTAGTGCCTGTGTTCTGGTGGATGAGGCTGGATCTTGCCTTTCTGGTGGGCAGGTCCATGTCTGGTGGTGTGTTTTGGGGTGTCTGTGGCCTTATTATGATTTTAGACAGCTTCTCTGCTAATGCGTGGCATTGTGTTCCTGTCTTGCTAGTTGTTTGGCATAGGGTGTCCAGCACTGTAGCTTGCTGGTCATTGAGTGAAGCTGTGTGTTGATGTTGAGGTGGAGATATTTGGAAGATTTCTGCCTTTTGATATAACTTGGACCTGGGAGCTCTCTTGTGGACCAGTGTCCTGAAGTTGGCTTTCCCACCTCAGAGGCATAGCACTGACTCCTGGCTGCAGCACCAAGAGCCTTTCATCCACACGGCTCAGAATAAAAGGAAGGAAATGTAGAAACAAAGAAAGAGGATAAAAATGAATAAAATATAGTGAGGTAAAATAAAATAATTAAAATAAAAAAAATAATTATTAAGAAAAAAAATTTTTAAGTAAAAAACAAAACAAAACAAACAGACTGATAGAACCCTCAGACAAATGGTGAAAGCAAAGTTATACAGACAAACTCTCACACAGAAGCAACACATACACACTCACAAAAAGTGGAAAAGGGGAAAAAATAATTAATCTTGCTCTCAAAGTCCACCTCCTCAATTTGGGATGATTCGTTGTCTATTCAGGTATTCCACAGATGCAGAGTACATCAAATTGATTGTGGGGGTTTAATCCGCTGCTTCTAAAGCTGCTGGGAGAAATTTCCCTTTCTCTTCTTTATTCTCACAGCTCCCGGGGTTCAGCTTTGGATTTGGTCCCGCCTCTGCATGTAAGTCACCAGAGGGCATATGTTCTTAGCTCAGACAGGACAGGGTTAAAGGAGCCGCTGACTCGGGGGCTCTGGCTCACTCAGACCGGGGGTAGGGAGCGGCACTGAGTGCGGGGCGAGCCTGCGGCCGCAGAGGCCAGCGTGACGTTGCACCAGCCCTAAGCGTGACATGCGTTCTGCCAGGGAAGTTGTCTCTGGATCCCGGGACTCTGGCAGTGGTGGGCTGCACAGGCTCCCTGGAAGGGAGGTGTGGAGAATGACCTCTGCTCACACACTGGCTTCTTGGTGGCGGCAGCCTTAGCATCTCATGCCCATCTCTTGGGTCCGCGCTGTTAGCCACGGCTTGCACCCGCCTCTGGAGCTCCTTAAAGCAGCACTCTTAATCCCCTCTCCTTGCGCACCAGGAAACAAAGAGGGAAGAAAAAGTCTCTTGCCTCTTCGGCAGGTCCAGACTTTTCCCCGGACTCCCTCCCGGCCAGCTGTGGCACACTAACCCCCTGCAGGCTGTGCTCACGCCGCCAACCCCGGTCCTCTCCCAGCGCTCCGACCGAAGCCCGAGCCTCAGCTCCCAGCCCTGCCTGCCCCGGTGGGTGAGCAGACAAGCCTCTCGGGCTCTTGAATGCCGGTCGGCACCGATCCTCTGTGCGGGAATCTCTCCGCTTTGCCCTCCGCACCCCTGTTGCTGAGCTCTCCTCCGTGGCTTCAAAGCTCCCCCCCACCCCACCCCCCCGCCTTCCACAACCCGCAGTCTCCACCCGCAAAGGGGCTTCTAGTGTGTGGAAACCTTTCCTCCTTCACGGCTCCCTCCCACTGGTGCAGGTCCCGTCCCCATTCTTTTGTCTCTGTTTATTCTTTTTTCTTTGGCCCTACCCAGGTACGTGGGGAGTTTCTTGCCTTTTGGGAGGTCTGAGGTTTTCTGCCAGCGTTCAGTAGGTGTTCTGTAGGAGTTGTTCTACGTATAGATGTATTTCTGATGTATATTGGTAGGCAATGGAGACTGAAGATGCTTGAGCAAGCTGTCATATGGTTTGAGCTGTAATTTGGGTGGTATTCATCTTTCCAACTTGTGTAAAGGAAACTGCTAGTGTTGGAGGGTCTCCTGCAGAGGTGGAGGGGCAGCTGAAGCTCACTGTGAGGACTAGCCAAAAGATTTTTCTGCATCTACTGAGATGATCATATGGTTTTTCTCCTTCAGTTTGTCAGTGTGGTCTATCATGTTGATTGATTTGTGTATATTGAAGAATCCTTGTATTCCTGGGATAAACTCAAATTGATTAAAGACCTAAATGTAAGGCCAGACATGATAAAACTCTTAAGAGGAAAATATAGGCATAACACTCTATGACATAAATCACAGAAAGATCCTTTTGGACCCACCTCCTACAGAAATGGAAATAAAAACAAAAATAAACAAATAGGACCTAATGAAACTTAAAAGCTTTTGCACAACAAAGGAAACCATAAACAAGATGAAAAGACAACCCTCAGAATGGGAGAAAATTTTTGCAAATGAAGCAACTCACAAAAGATTAATTTCCAAAATTTACAAGCAGCTCATGCAGCTCCATATCCAAAGAACAAACGACCCAATCCAAAAATGGGCAGAAGACCTAAACAGACACTTCTCCAAAGAAGATATACAAATTACCAAAAAATCATGAAAGGATGCTCAACATCACTAATCATTAGAGCAATGTTAATCAAAACTACAATGAGGTATCACCTCACACCAGTCAGAAAAGGCCATCATCAAAAAATCTACAAACAATAAATGCTGGAGAGGGTGTGGAGAAAACGGAACCCTCTTGCACTGTTGGTGAGAATGTAACTTGATACAGCCACTATGGAGAACAGTATGGAGGTTCCTTAAAAACTAAAAATAGAATTACCATGTGACCCGGCAATCCTACTACTGGGCATATACCCTGAGAAAACCATAATTCAAGAAGAGTCATGTACCACAATGTTCATTGCAGCTTTATTTACAATAGCCAGGACATGGAAGCAACCTAAGTGTCCATCGACAGATGAATGGATAAAGAAGATGTGGCACATATATACAATGGAATATTACTCAGTCATAAAAAGAAGTGAAGCTGAGTTATTTGTAGTGAGGTGGTTGGACCTAGAGTCTGTCATACAGAGTGAAGTAAGTCAGAAAGAGAAAAACAAATACCGTATGCTAACACATATATATGGAATCTAAAGGGAAAAAAAGTTTCTGAAGAACCTATGGGCAAGACAGGAATAAAGATGCAGATGTAGAGAATGGACTTGAGGACATGGGGAGGGGGAAGGGTAAGCTGGGACCAAGTGAGAGAGTGGCATGGACATATATACAGTATGAAATGTAAAATAGATAGCTAGTGGGAAGCAGCTGCATAGCACAGGGAGATCAGCTCGGTTCTTTGTGACCACTTAGAGGGGTGGGATAAGGAGGGTGGGAGGGAGATGCAAGAGTGAGGAGATATGGGGATATATGTATATGTATAGCTGATACACTTTGTTATAAAGCAGAAACTAACACAGCATTGTAAAACAATTATACTCTAATAAAGGTGTTAAAAAGCACGATGACATGCATACAAATTCAGTAGGATGTTCTTAAATTGTTGAAAATTAGATTTTTTTAATCTTCCACTGGCAAGTTCTTTATCCCTAACCTCCTAAAAACTAATAAATCATTGACTCAAGATGGTCAAAAATTGTATGTAGCATTTAAAAGCCACTATTATTATATGTCAAAATGTTAACACTATTATTACTGTAATCATAATTAAGGAAGGAATACTTCTCATCAGAGTTTGTCTACAATAAAGTGATCATGCTAAGCTTTGTGTTCCTTCTTGCCCTGTCTGATGTGTAAACCGGTCTCCATGTGTGGGTCGACTGACTCCTAATGGCTCATCATCTTATTATTCACATTACCTGAAACAATAACAGTTCACTAACAGTTTTCCTGTGTTTCACGTAATGTGAATAACAAGGTGATGAGCCTTTAGAATGTGTTAGTGAACTTAGAACAGCAGTTCTTAACCTGAGATTTACTTGGGGAGGTCTTTAAAATCCTAATGCCCTGATGCATCCCAAACTAATTAAACTAGAATCACAAGGGGTGGGATCCAGTCCTCAGAATGTTTTTTAACTCTCCAGGTGATTCCAATGAATAGCCAAGGTGAAGAACCAGGGGTTTACAAGAAAAATCTATCATTATGAGTAGAGGCAAAGCACCTAAGTTAAGTTTGTAACATTACTACCTCAATCTATTTTCAGGTTTTTAGGCATGGAGACCGAAGTCCCATCAAAACCTTTCCTAATGACCCCATTAAGGAATCATCATGGCCACAAGGATTTGGCCAACTCACTCAGGTTGGTTGGATTTCACCAAGTTACTGATGAGTCTCAAGGGAAACTCTGTGGGATTGTTATATATTGAAACCATATGACTACTTTACTCATATCTGGGAAAGTGTTTTGCACAGTTACCTGGGATCTAAAAAGTGTAAAGTGTGTTTTGATTGTGGAAAGAGAAGCACTAATGATTAGCCTCAACAATTTCTGATCATGATCAAGTCACCCCTAGTGACTAGTAACTGTAGGAAAACTGTATGGAATTGCCTGTTTTGATCTTTTTTACCCTGTTGGCTTTATTAAAGCATAAGAGTCATGCATGGACAACAGAATACATGAGCTTAAAGGTGCTGAAGAGAGCCAAGAATTGCTTACAAGCCAGTTTCTCAGGCTCCACCTGAGAAAGTAGAAAATAATCCTGAACCAGCAGAGTTGGGAAAACATGATTCCTTTGGAAGTGCTGTTCCTGAAATTGATTTTTGGTCAGATGGATGTATTGGGATTGAACCTTTCTGGGGAACAAAAGCATCTGTGGTCATGTTCCAGTGTCTGGCCCCCTTCTCCTGTAAGAGTGGATTACCCTTCTGTTTGGAGTCACAGGGCCATGTGCGTTGCTTCTGTCCTGACCAAAATGTTGTTTAAATATATTAAGAAAATGTCATAGAATGTTTAGTGCTGGATACCTCCAAATTTAATGGGTCTTGATCTTTGCTAAACATTGGAACTACTCAGAGACTTTAACAAAATATTGTTGTCTGCCTGGGAGGTTCTTATTTAATTGATCTAGGGTGCAGCCTGGACATTGGAATTTTTAAAAACTCCTTGGTTGATCAGTTGACTCTAATGTGTAGCCAAGGCTGAGAATTAGTGCCCTAACTTAATAGCCTCAATGAGGAGAAAATTCAAAGAGGCTATTTGAGGCCAGTATCTTCCAGCTCCCAGGTCAGAGCTCTTCCCACCATAGACTACATTGCTTCTGGCTCCCTGAAAAAGAGAAGGGTTATAAAAACTCAGGGCTGCTTCATAATGCTTATGGCTCTGTCGAGACTCCTGTTCCCTTGCAAAGTTCCAGTAAAACCAAAAGATTCTTCCAGACTGTGGGATCTGGATTCTTCTTATGGTATTCTCTTGACTAGCCACCAGTTTCTCCTAAAGCAATATTGCTCAGCCTTCCAAGTGCAAATGAATCATTTGAGGATCTTGTCAAAATGCAGATTCTAATTCATTGGGTCTGACATGGTCTGAGATTCTGCATTTCTAACATGCTCTTAAATGATGCCCATGGTGCTGATACATGGCCATTTTGAAATAGCAAGGTTCTAGAGTTCAAATTCCTGCCCTTGATTAGGTACTTCCAATCTGTGTAGTGACAAAGCAATTGTTCTGAGTTCAATGATTCTCAAAGTGTGGTCCCTGGATGAGTAACATCACCATCACCTGGAGACTTCTCAGAAATATAAATTCTCTGGCCCTACCCACTGAACTAGAAATTGTGGGGTTGACTCCTGGGAATCTTTGTTTTTAATGAGCTCTCCAGGTGATTCTGTGCATGCTCTTGTTTGAAAACCACTGTTCTATAGAAGATGAGTACTTCCTTTAAAGTTAGGTTTAAGTTAGAACAACAAATTACACCCAAAGTACCTACTTCTTCAGCTATCCAGGTCATTCAGGAAAGTCACAAACCTCAAAGCACACATTATTCTTTTCCTACCTCTTTTCCCATCTAGAAGGGTAGCCAGGAGTGACAAACAAATGAGGGAGTGCGACCAAGCAGAAGCCACAGTGATCACATCGTTTCTGACTCCTGAATCTCTGGTGAGGCTCTGGATTAGAGACAGAATAGAATGCAATGTTTCCCAAAGCATGGTGCTCTACTACATTGATCTGAATCACTCAGGGCAATTGTCAAAATGCAGGTTCCAGGGCTACACTCAGGATCCAATGAGCTGGAATCTCTGGGGGAACTGCTGAGGAATCTGCATTTCAACAAGCACCCTAGATAATTTTGCTTCTGATGCACAGTAATGCTTTAGGATCAATGAGCTAAGGCAATGCTTCTCAATGATTAATTGCCAGCAGAATCTTAATGAGCTTGTTAAAACAGATCCCTGAGCTCCACCCCCAACAATTCTGATTTAGTAGGTCAAGGGTGGGGCCCAAGAATTTGATTTCTAACATACTCCCAAGTGATGCTAATACTGCTGATCCACAGACCACACTTTGAGTAACAGGCTCTAGTTTTTCATGAACCAGACGTAAATGAACTGTGCAGATAATAAATCATTGCAGCCAGAGGTTGAAAGTGATCTTTAGATTCATCAAGTCCAACCTCTTATCAGATAGTTGAATTTCTTCCACATGGTAACCAGCCCTTGAAATTCTCTGGCACAAAAATGAACCATTGCATGCTCTACCACACCAGAGATGAACCACTTACTTAAATCAGATCAATCACCAGTTATTAACTGTACAAGGCTCTATGTTAAGTGCTAATGACAATGAATTGAGTTTTCTCAGGGAGTCATCGTGAAAGATTACAGCTCTCTTTTCCTGTTTTCATTTAAAAATGTGTTGTTATTGTGGCACTATTAAAGTACACTATTGTTCACTCTACATAATCAATGAGGAGAGATGAGACACATAGCTTCACAGAACTTACTTTCACTAATTTTTGCTTTTATTTGTTCCCATAGCTGGGCATGGAGCAGCATTATGAACTCGGACAATATATAAGGAAACGATATGAAAAATTCTTGAACAAGTCCTATAAACACGAACAGGTAAGTTGGGAAACTAATAGTGGGAAACTTGCCCCTTGAAATAATTTAGCATAATGTATTTGTAAAAGTTCCCTGTCTCTCAAGGAACTTATTAAAGTCAGATGTCTTGTTTACAAATGTACTCCTTAAAAAAAAAAAAGTATGCATATAAGTAAGATCAACATGGACACCTACGGTGAATACTTAGGCTTGGCAAGTAGCCACCACTTGATTGGTCTCTTTTGTCAATTCAGCTGTTGGCATACCAGGTTGCTTTATGCCATGGCATGCTCATAATATTGTCTCTTCCATAATAGGTATTATGATCATGATGCTACCACAATGTCTGCTAATATTTTGGTGTAGGTGTCCTGCCCTTTCTCAAATACACTATTAGCTCCATAGGAAAAAAAAATACCCACAGTTCCTCTCTATTGGATTCTGCTTTGATTTTCCCACTCTAGGTTTATGTTCGAAGCACGGATATTGACCGGGCTTTGATGAGTGCTATGACAAACCTTGCAGCCCTATTTCCCCCAGAAGGTATCAGCGTCTGGAATCCCAGCCTACCCTGGCAGCCCATCCCGGTGCACACAGTCCCTGTTTCTGAAGATCGGGTCAGTATTATGGAAAAAAGGGGGATTTCATTGGTTCTGGAAGAAGGAAGGCAGGCTGCTCAGGACTTGTGGAGCTGGGAGTCTGGACACTTCGTGGGCTGTGCAGTCTTAATTCTTTCCTAAATAAAGGTGCAAAGGACATAGAAAGTCCTAACAGGAGGGAGTAGGAACAGAATTTATCTTTAGAGCTTTATTATCCACTTTGTTTTGCTAGTCGTTCAACTTTTGGCAATCCCCATTCCTAGGCAGGGTGAAAAAGAAAGATCACATAATTAGTGCCCAACACTTTATATGTGTCATCATATTTACCTTTCATAACAACCTTGAATGAACAATATTATTGTCCTTCTTTTCAAGCCAGGGGAAAAAAAGTGCTCTGAGAAGTCAAACAAAATAGATCCAAAGTCACACAGCTGATAAACATCACTACTGAGACTAGAACCAGGCTGATCTCATTCCAGAGCATTTTCCTTTAGTGTAAACTAGTGGTTCTCAAAGTTAGCTGCCTGTTAGAATCATCTGGAAATTTTTTAAAATCCTGATGCTTAGGGCACATGCCATAATAAATCAGAATCTCTGAAGGTGGGACCCAGGCATTAGTACTTTTTAAAAATCTCCCTAGATGATTCTAGTGGACAGCCAAGTCTGAGAACAAGTACCATAAACCAAGTTGCCTAAATGAGGTTGTTTGAGAGAAACTCTCAAATTTATTTACACTAGGTGGGACTGACCAAGAACTCTTTTATCTTTCCAGAGGAATTGCTATTTTTTTAAATAGTAATAAATAAATCTAACTAATCTTCCAGATGTGGAATTTAGGACTGTGTGAAGGAAATAGTTTGGGACAAGGAACCCTTCCTAATTCCCCTGCAGTCACATTATAACATGACCATCTCCTCTCTTTATGACTGAGGCTTAGCATGACTACCAGATCTAGAATGTTGCTCAGAGAGCTCTGGGGTGGGTTACCAAGAAATCTGACTTAATTGCTGAAACTGGTGACTTAAGAATTTTTCCCAAGTGCTTTGTAGAAAGAGCTTAACCCTGTCAACCTCACTCTAGTGAGGTTGAAAATAAAGGAAAATAAAGGATGATTTATTTATGCTTCTTTCCATCAACAATCAGAAGGGAATCATTATGATTATCAGTGTTCTTAGGAGCTTGTGAATATTTTCTTCGAAAAAGAAGAAACTTCACTTTTACCACAGCCTTTTCTACAAAGACTGGACGGAAGCACCAAATTTAACCAATATAGACCAGGGTAGCTGTTTAACCTTTAATCTTGAAAGATAGTGATTAAATTACATAGTAAAGAGAATGCAGGTGCTATTAGAAGAGGAAGAAAAACAGGGAGAGTGAGGAAGAGGGAGAAAGAAACAAGCAAGATTGTGGCTTCCTGCTACCTACTCACTAAGATGAAAACAATTCTCTCTAACATCAACTAGGAAATTTAACAAAATCAATCAATCAATCAAAGTTATTCCTAGAACTTTGCTAACCACTATACAGAAATAGAAGGGAAATACGAGGCCAGTTTTCTTCCCTAATTTATAATCCATTTGATGAAAAAAGACTCACACTTGTGAAGTGTGTAGAATACAATGCAAGTGGAGGGCAATGATTTCAAGAACAAGCTGCACATGCTGGAGGAATTCAGAGAATAAGACATACTCAGAGCTACCAAAGGGCAGTCATTCAAGTCTTCATGGACAGAGTGAGAACTTGAAACAGATCTTGGAGGAGGGTAGGAAAGGAGAGCAACACAGCCCAAAAGCTTAGCTTTGAGTCAAGGTAGAGTGCTTGCCCTTCTGTGTTCAGAGTTCATATTTAGAAAGAATGAAAATAAGACTGAATAAGTGTGTCAGGCACAGGTTAGAGAATCCAAATTTAATAGCCAGAAGGAATCTTGAGACAAAGGCAGTGTGATGTAGAAGGAGGGCTGAATTTAAAGCTGGGAAAACCTGAGTCTGAGAGCCACCTACCACTTCAGATACTTGACCTTGAATAACTTCCCTGCACCTCAGTTTCCTTTTCTGTAAAATGGGAACAACAGTACCCACCTAAATTCTTCACAGGGATTTGTGAAAACCAACTCAGTTAAGAAAAGGAAATGACTTTGTAACTTTCAAAATTCTGGACAGACGTTTAGGTGATTATTCCATTTTCAGCCTGATTCTTTCAATATGTGAGATGAGAAAACTAAAGTCTAGAAAGGTTAAGTAATTCATTAAAACCTAGACCTTTAGATGAACAGTCCTGTGCTTTTTTCCCTCAACAGTGTCATTTCTCCTATGGAAAATTGTGAAAGCCAGGCAGGGAAATTTAGATGTAAAGCAGGGGGCATAGAAAAACTGTGTACCTCCCTCAGTACTGGGCACACACACAATAAGCAGTGCTTTGGGGCATTTGTCTGACAGTGGCTTGGAGGGAAGATACTGAGCCCTCTGAAAACAACTGTTGAAGTCATGCAGGAGTGAGGAAGTGAAGGCCTGAAATTAGATGTTAAAGACATTAGTGGAAGGAAGGTGAGGTAAGACAAGGTGACACAGAAGAACGTGACAAGGAAGCAACTTACAAAAATAAAATGGTTTTTGAGTAGGTACTAATATGCCAGGCCCTGTTCTAGGCTTTGACAACACAGCAGTGAACAAGAAAGACAAGACTCTGGATATCCTCGAGTTTATATTTTATAGGAATGGTAGGATGATAAAGAAGAAAATAAATACAATAATTTCAAATGGCAGTGAGTTCTTTGAAGGCAATAAAACAAGGTAATGTGATAGTGGCTGGGCAGGATGTCTAGAAGAGCTGGAGTGGGGGGAGTGTCTCAGGCAGGGAACACAGAGACCCCCAGCCTGTGTGTTCAGGGGACAGCAAGAAGGCCTCCAGTGTTGCTGGAGAGGAGTGAGTGAGGGGGCAGCAGTAGGAAAGCAGGACAAAAAGGTCACTAGGGCTTGAGTTTGGATTTTATTCCAAGTAAAATGGAAAGCCAGTGAAAGTTATAAACTACAGAATGGCATGATCTGATTGATGTTTTAAAATATTGATATTAGCATTTACAAAAATAAAAGAAAAAGGATTAGTGTGGTTGCTGTGTGGAGGATGAATTGTGATGCAAACTGATCACATAGGAAACTCTTACAGTAGTTGAAACACAGATTATGGTGGTCTGGACTGGGAGGGGACAATGAAAGTAAAGAAAAGGGGTCTCGGGCTTCCCTGGTGGCGCAGTGGTTGAGAGTCCGCCTGCCGATGCAGGGGACACGGGTTCGTGCCCCGATCCCGGAAGATCCCACATGCCGCGGAGCGGCTGGGCCCGCGAGCCATGGCCGCGGAGCCTGTGTGTCCGGAGCCTGTGCTCCGCAACGGGAGAGGCCACAGCAGTGAGAGGCCCACGTACAGCAAAAAAAAAAAAAAAAAAAAAAAAAAGAAAAAGGGTCTCTTTTGGATATACAGTTGTCTCTTGATCAATGAGGGTTTCAACTACACGGGTCCACTTATATGCGAATTTTTTCAATGAATTCGTACCACAGTACTACATGATCCCCAGTTGGTCTGCTCCCCCAAATGCAGAACAGTGGATACAGACTGTGAAGCTACACTCAGATTTTCCACTGTGTGTGGTTAACCACCCTAATCTCTGCATTGTTCAAGGCCAACTGTGTTTTAAAAGTAGACAGGCAAAAATGATTAGTCTATGAAGCAGGATGATAAATTTCATCACTGGCAAAAGTAGAGAGATTACAAAAACGAAATGGTTAAAAATGAAGAAGTGGAGTTCAGGTTTGTACATGTCAAATTTGAAGATGAAGAGAACATCCAACTGGTGATATCCACCAAAGACTGAAAATACAGGACTAGCTCAGATGGAAAGTAAGAGCAACAAAATGAACTTGGGAGTCACCAGCCTATAGATTATAATTAAAACTACAAAAGATTGTCAAATTTAAACTCATTTTTGGATGATCATTTTGTCCTCATAATAGGTTTTCAAATATATTTTTCTATGTGTTTATTATGTTCCCTTATTTTAACAGTCTGCAAATTTGCAAGAACGTATTTCAGTGAATGGTTAATCAATCTCTTAAGGTTATTTCTGGAACCTCTAGTTCATTTCTCTATACTTGTGTTTGTGTTTGTGTGTGTATGTGTGTGCACACATGCACATAGATGTGCATCTAGTGCTAGAAATGAAAGAGGTGTGGAAGGAAGCGAGATAATTGTTATCATTTCACAGGGAAAACCGGGAAGTGTGAATATTTACCAATAGCACAGTTCTATTTAGGCAAGTTCATGAAATGAAAAAGAAAGATTTTGAGTTTTGGGTATATATCCTACTATTTAAGACCTGCAGATCATTTATCTCTTTTTCCTCAATTTTAGAATTCCATTCAGCTCAAAACACATTTGAATCTTTTACTCAGGTCACTTTATACCTAATGGCTGCAGCTTCTTCAGTTCTTTTGACTAATACAAGATTTACGATTTCTCTTTTTCCTCAGTTGCTATACATGCCTTTCAGGAACTGCTCTCGTTTTCAAGAACTTGAGAGGAAGACTTTGAAATCAGAGGAATTCCAAAAGAGGCTGCATCCTTATAAGGTTAAAAAAATGTGTTATTTAGTGGTATGCAGAAATAGTGGAAATTCTGGGATAATTTGAATATTATCAAATTACCCTTCAATGAGGTTATACCAATTTCTACTCCCATCAGAAATACATAAGAGTGCCTGTTTCTCCACAGCCTTCTGAACAGTGCGTAGACAACTATGAGGATATTTGCCAATCTGTAAGTGAAAGATGGTATCACTAGAAGCATTCCCTCCAAAATCAGGAATGAGACAAGAAAGACCAGTATCATCACTATTATAGAACACTGTGCTGTAGTACGTTTCTCTTACAATGAGTGAGCTTTGGGTATCTTCGTCTAGTTAAAAGCCATTTGTATTTTCTGTTCTGTTCATATCCCTTCACCATTTTTCTTTTGGGTTATTGGTTTTCTTCTTTTTATAAAGTTTTAGGAGCTTTCTCTCTCTTAACTTTTTTTTTCTGGGATACAAATGGCCCTCTTTTTATTGTTTTCCTATTGACTTGTTTACAGAGTTTTTGCCATATGGTTGTTAGTGTGCAGATATAGCCATCTATGGTTTGTATATTTGTAGTCGTATTTAGAAAAGCCTTCATGACTCCTGGGTTATAAAGGAAGTCTGCAATGCTTTCTTCTAATTCTACTATAGCTTCATTTTTACATTTACATATTGTACCCATTTACAGTTTATACTGGTGTTAGGTGTGAAGTATGTATCCTACTGAAGTTTTTTCCAGAATATTACCTAATTGCTCTATCACTGTTTATTGAGTAGTTCTTCTTTTCCCCACTAATTTGAGCTGTTACATATTAAAATTCCCATATGTATAAGGTCTATTTCTAGAATTTTTATTCTTTTTAATTATTCTTTCATTTTATTAGCCAAAACCACACTGTTATAATTATTACGAATTTTATATGCTTTAATATTTAAAGCATATTACATATTCTCTCCCTCATTCTCTACTTTTTCTGAGTTTTCATGGGTATCTTTTCATTTAACTTTTCAGTGTTTCTGTTGGGGTTATATTAAATGTATAAATTAACTTAGGGAGAATTTGCAACTTTGTTGCAAATTTGTTGAGTCTTCCTTTCCAAGAACATGATACATTTTCCTATTTGTTCTTATCTTCAAGATTGTTTTAAGATTTTCTTCATATAGGTCTTTATATTTTTTGTTAAGTTTGTTCCAGGCTTATAATATCTGCAAAAAATCATGGCTTACATCTACTTTTCCAAAATTTATACCTCTGATTTATTTTGCCTATTTGTACTGGCCAGTACTTACAGTCCAGTATTACATAATAGTATTGGTAGTGGGTATCCTTGTCTTATTCCTGATTTTAGAAGTATTTCCCTATTAAGAATTCTGGCTTTTGGACCAAATAGATATATTTTTTATCAGTTTAAGAAATTAGCTATCTTTCCTATTTTCTTGAGTGTTTTTGTCAGTATTGGTGTTCAATTCTTGAAAGGTCTTTTCAACCTTTTTAGTAAAATCAAGTTATTTTTTTCTTGGATCAATTACTAAGATTAATTATATTCATAGATTTACTATTATTGAACTATCTTTACATGTCTAGATTCAAGCCTCCCTTTTTTTTAGTATGATATTGAATTATCTGTTAATATTTTACCTAGACTTTTTGCACTGATATTCAAAGTAACTTTGGACAATAGTTTTCTTTTCTGGTCAGTCTTTGTCAGTATCAATGCTTATACAAAATTTTTGGAAGTTTTCTTTCTTTTTTTATGCTCCAGGTCAGTTAAAATAGCACAAAGCTTGGTAGAATTTCCCAATAAAGTTATCTGGCCCTGGAGCTTTTGTTTTGTTTTATTGGGGGAGGTTTTGGTCTCTTTAATAATTATTTCTGTTTATTTTATGGAAATCCATTTGGGTTAATATTAGCAAATTATATTTTCCTAGAAAATTTATTCATCAGACAAACAGAATCTTCCAAAGGCTTCCCAGAAATTGCTACCAATTCATCATTCAGACAGCTGACCAATGGGTCTCATTACCATGACAATCTAAAAATAATACAGAACTTGTAGAAAGGTTTGCATCCCATCCAAATCCCACAGTTATAGCCAGATACCAGACCCAGTTTCTGTTGTGTTTTCCTGGGGTGCTTTGGTCTGAGACATGCTTTCCCTTCTCACCTTCCATTCATTTACATGTGAGTTATACTTCACTTACTTCCAAGATGAATTTGAGGCAGTGCACTTCAGTCTGATTCCAGGACAAGCCAGGAACATGTGGCAGTAAGCCAGCAGGTGCCCACATTTTTAATGTAATAATAAGAAATGATCAATTAGCATTTGTAAAAATCTTTGGGTTGGCATTATCGTAGCCACTATTACTGGTGCACTTTCATGTGAAGAACAGCAGTTCTCAATGGGGGCAAGTTTGCCTCACAGGGACCCTTTGTCAATGTCTGGAGACATTTTGGGTTGTTGCAACTGAGGGACTAGAGGTGATGTGGCATCTAGTGGGTAGAGGCCAGGGATGCTGCTGAGCATCCTACAGTGCACAGGGCAGCCCCATAGCAAAGAATTATCCTGTCCAAATATCAATAATGCCCAAGTCGAGAAACCCTGGTGTAAAATTTTTTTCCCTCTGTGTGTGTTTCAGGATTTTATAGAAATCTTGCCAAAATTTACAGGATACCACGACCAGGACCTTTTTGGAATTTGGAGTAAAGTCTACGACCCTTTATTTTGTGAGGTAAAAGAAAAAATATCAAAGATTAACTTACCATCTGATTTTATGATTTATGCCTATTTTGAAACAGATGAATACATTTTCTTTTGCTTTTATATAGATGTATTATTTAGACTTCCTTTGACATTGAAACATAAGTCAAGACTTCTTTATATTAACTTGAAAATTCTGACTTCTTCTCTCTCTTATTTATGTATTCACCCTTTAGAAAGTTATAAGCAGTGACTTCCCTGGCGGTCCAGTGGTTAAGACTTTGCCTTCCAATACAGGAGGTGTGGGTTTGATCCCTGGTTGGAGAAGTAAGATCCCACATGACTCACGGCCAAAAAACCCAAACATAAAACAGAAGCAATATTGTAAGAAATTCAATAAAGACTTTAAAACTGGTTCACATCAAAAAAAAATCTTTAAAAAAAGAAAATTTAGGCAAAATTGCTTTTTCTGTGCCTTACCACTTACTTATTTTTCAGTCACTCAGGAACACTGGGCTCCATTCCATTAAATAGACTTTAATGAAAAAAGCAATACTGTTGTACAGAAAGAAGAAGAAAAAAATTACCTGATTTCTGGATATAGAAATAAGCAAGCCAACTTTAAGCCAGGCTATTAAAATTGGTTTATCAGGAAATAATTTCTCTTTTGCTATACAACGCATGTGAAATAACCTTTTTAGCTAGATAAATTACTATTGTTTCAGGGCTTCATGATGTTTTTCTCAATCACCATTCTCCACCTGCTGGCGAAAAGGAAAACTCTATAATCCTGTTTTCCCAGCCAGTTCACTGAATCTTGGGGCAAAATTCTGACCAGCCACATAACTCCTATACACCTCTGATTTTGAGGTCATTGTGAGTGTCTGGGGATGACAATTACTTTCATAGTTCCATCTTGATAGCAAATGACACAGTTTGCACCCCTCTATGTTAGAGTTCATTGACCCAAGCACACACGACATTCGCAATATTTTCACTTTATCATCAGCATCTGTTTCAAGGAAGATTTGTTAGTCTTATAAAAGAGTCTTCAATAAAAACAAGAACCCACTTTTTGATTCAAGTCTTGAGGTTGTTTTTTCCTTACTACAGTTTGATCTGAGCTATTCCAAGTTGTGGCCACATTCCTTTTTTTTTTTTTTTTTTTTTTTTTTTTTTTTTTTTTACTTCTCTCTCACTTAATTCTTCTGTAGGCTACTTCACTTTGGTCTCCTCTTTCATGAACTCTACCTCTCTCCCAAGAAAGGCTGGACCCAGTACTTTTTGTGGGGGAAAGGGGATTAAAAAGTCAATAAAGAGGGCAGTCAGAAATAAAAATATACATTTTCTTCCTTTGTCTTTGCTACAGCGTGTTCACAATTTCACTTTACCCTCCTGGGCCACAGAGGACACCATGACTAAGTTGAAAGAAATATCAGAATTGTCCCTCCTGTCCCTCTATGGAATTCACAAGCAGAAAGAGAAATCTAGACTGCAGGGGGGTAAGTATTTTAAAAATGAGAGAAGCATTGTGGTTAAATGATCTGGGTCTGAGTCCTGGTCCCACCGTTAATAAGTTATGTGACCTTGAATTAGACACGTAATCACCCCTGTACCAGTTTCCATTCGGCAAATTGGGGATAATAATAATACCCACTTCTTTCGTAGTAAGGATTAAAATGAATGTATGTATTCCAAAGGCTTACCACAAAGAGTACCTGATACATAATACACTATCAAACATTATGTGTTGTTATGATCATTAATATTACCCACTCTGGGCCTTAGTTTTCCCATCTGGAAAACAGAAGCTTTGGGCTAAAGCTAAATGATACTTTTCATCCTTTCCAGATCAAAGAATCATGGATTTTATATCTGAGCCACATGAAAATCAATTGTGTCTGGTGGCCTATAGGGTGAATTTTTCAAGTGGGAGGTATAGCAAAAGTGGCCTGTTTTCCTAAAACCCTTGGCGGTAGCCACTGTTAAAGTTAATACAGTTTAATTTGCAGACTAAGTATGCCCTGTAGATTAATACCTATTGCAATTGACAAGTTTATGACACAGATTAAATTTTTCCATTGGTGTTGAAAGATGTTTGCTTCTCAGTGATGCCTCTTCTCAGATGGATTTGGCCCTTTGTAGGACAGGACATCTAATCATAATGAAGGAACCCAGCCCTTGTAATCAGGATAGATGGGTGGAAGAAAGAAGCCAAGATCAGGCAGGATGGGGATAAATGCTGAGGCTCTGAGGGCAACTGAGTGGCAGGCCGAGACCCCTGAGGATATGACAGGTTCAGGTGTTGTTAATGTAGACATTAAAACTAAAGATGGAGAGAAAGAAGAAGTCTATTATGCCAAGCTGTCATAACAATGAAGAAATTTTAAGTCACAGGAGATGTTCTGAGTCATATACTCTAGAGACTTTGAAGAAAACAGTACAATCACATCAGGACTCCAACAATTGTAAGACGCTATTCACCATGAGGTTGGGCAAGTTCAGCAGACCCCCAGGAGAATTCAGAGACAAAGCATCCTGGGGGTTGGACCAGACTGGGAGGATGTTCACTCAGGGCTGCAGAGCTAGAG